>NC_135622.1:52119551-53369551 GCF_053574225.1 Canis aureus | reverse complement strand
GGCTGGTTGGTTAAGCACTTCCATTTGGTCTCCTCCACTTGCAGATGGAAGAGGTAGGGTGGGGTGAGGGAAGGACGCATGGGTTCCACCTGTCCTGGTCTGAGATCAGGTGTCTCTTTCTCAGGGGTGACTTGACTGAATTCTGAGGGCTGAGGAAGTATACATATTCTGGAAGAGAGGCCACCTGTCCAAATTGAGATAGATCACATCTTTAATACCCGAAGACTTGAAATGATCCATAATTCCAGAGGTAGGGGAATAACTGAATGAGCTCTGATCTATCCGTGCAGTGGAGTGTTATGGGATGGAATAAGAAGTATCAACACTGACATAGAGACCTCTCTAGAATATGTTACTGAGTGAAAAGCCAAATGAAGAAAAGTACATGGTGCTATTACTTATCAGGGGATGGAGTGAGTGCTTCGAGCGTAGATACTAATTCACTGGCCCATGGTTTGTTTGTTTGTTTGTTTGTGTTTTTAAATGGAAGAAATAATATAAAAGAGATGAAAATGGCTACCTGTTGGGGCAGGAGGAAGTGGGGAGGGAACTCTGAGGAGGGTGACACTGAGGGAAGGTACACTTCTCTGGACAGACCTCGTTTTGCCCCAACTACCTGGTGCCCATCTTCACCACCTTCCTCCACCCTCTTTGCCCAGGGCTGGCTTCCAGATTCTGCTCCTGGCTCCTGGAACTCTGCCTCTCTGTGAGGAATTTGGCTTTGCTGACTTTCTTGATTGCATGGCCTTGATCACTGCTGCATTGTCCCCGGCCCCCCAAGCCACTACCCCCAATTCCCACAGGGATGGTGGTCTCATTCCAGCCCCATCTCCCATGCTGACCTACAAATGAAGCAAACTCAGATGTTGCTGACCATCCCAGCTGTTGACCTGAGTGCAACCAATATGCACAGAACAGCTTCATGGGCCAGAAAAACTGGGTCCCATCACTGGGTGGTGTGTGGCTCTGAGGTGGTCCCAAGATCCTTGCCAGGCCTTTTATAGTTGAATTTGTCTCTTCTAGGAAGAGTGTACCAGCATGCTTATGGCCAGCTCCACTCATTAGGGAGCAACTGGTTGGCATTTAGGGCTCAGAGGGAGGAGGCCAGGAAGGTCAGAGTGCACTGGGTCACCAGGCCTAGGGCTCAGACAATTAGAGTGCAGGAAATGCGTGCATGCGTATGCGTGCATGGGTGTGTGTGCGTGTGCAACAGAAGCAGAGAAAAATTGTTCAAAAGCTTTAAAGAAAGCTTCCTCTTCCCCACCATAAAGAGCAAAAGATACTCAGAATTACAATTGTGGCAGAGACTGCATTTCTCAGACGCCTTGCCTCTAGATGGGGCCACATGACAGTGCTCACCAGTGGAACGTGCATGAGGGATGTGGGTCACCTCTGGGCCAAGGAGGCTAAGGGCAGGGATCTCTTCTTATTCCCCTTTGCCTTCCAGGGCCGGACGCCTACGAGCATGTTGGAAGCCACATATTACAGGTCCTGAAGATAGAGCCTGACTGTTGAATGGGCACTTGCAGGAAAACCACCAGGAACACCCATTTTAGACCTGACATGGGTGAGAAGCAAAACAAAACAAGACAAAACGCTCTACTTGATTTGAGTCATTGTACGTTTTTCGGTTGATTTGTCATAGCAGCTGGCTTCACCTAAGGTAATACACACAGATTTCCCAGCAGAGACACATTCAAAATCTGAACCCCAAAAGAAGAGTGTGGGTTTCCCCCAGTGAGTCCCTTTATCAGCCAACAGCAGACGGTGTGCACAGGGCTTGGTGGCTCACGTGTCACCTTGCCTTCCATCTCCCCATTTTACTCTCCCAGTAACATGGGGGCAAGGCAGGGCAGCGGGTACTGTTCCTGTTTTTCAGAGCACAAAACACTGAAGCTCACATGGGTGAAGTGTCCTGTCCTCCCTCTTTTCCCTGGGCCAGAAAGCAGCAGCCACACAGTTGTGCTAACCCCAAAGGGCTCACGAGTGCCCCAGTAATCAGTGTGCGCTTTCTCGAAACCACGCTTCGTGAGAAAGTGGAGCTGGCTCTTCGGATGGGACGGGACTTCATGACTCGGCTTGGAGATTGGGCCTCATCATCCACGGGCACAGGAGAAGCCGCCTGGGGGATGGCAGGGTGTCTGTGGGAGGAAATCACGGAAACCTCCCAGAACCCAACGTCTGTTTTCACACCAGCTGCAAAGTGCAAAATGATATTAAATTGTCAACATCTCTCCCCTGGTCTAAAGAATCTGAAATCCAATCTGTGCCTGTCTGTCATCAGATCTGCTGTGTGGCCGGGGGGTCATAACCCAGAATCTCATGCGCCTAGAGCTGACTCCACTGTGTCCAGGCTTTGGAACCTGTCATGTCCCCCCCCCCCCACTTGTCATGACCCTCGGCTTTCTCCCGTGTAGAGCTGACACTTCAGGCCTGGGAGGTTTGCACCCACGATTTTAAAATATCGGTGTAAAACTGTTTTGTAAGCTGTGACGGATGCTTATTCCTACCACGATTATTACTATAGTGGCCCCAGACTGCTCCCACTGTGTGAAATCTCAGAGGATGTTGGTGCCTCTTCTCATCCTATATGATTGCTTATCATCTCCCGATGGCCAATTGCCCTTCCCAAAACTAGCCATGTTTTCAGTCCCCCATAGCCTTCTGGAATTTTGCCACTCCCAGTCAAGTGGTCGAATTTATTTCACCTTGAAGGTGAGTGGGGTGCTGTGACTGTCCTTGCTGAGTAGAACGTCGCAGAAGCAATGCCATAGGATTTTGGAGCTGGTAAGAGGCAGTGTGGTGTCTCCTAGGACCCCTGGTGATGCCTGTCTTTGAAATCAGCTGTGATGAGATGAGCACTGGGTGTTATGCTATATGTTGGCAAATTGAACTCCAATATAAATAAATAAATAAATAAAATAAAATAAAATAAAATAAAATAAAATAATCAGCTGTGAGGGAGCCCGAAGTAGCCCACAGAGGAGTCCACCTGAAGAAGCCCATGGAAGGGGACAGAGCCCCCCCGCCCCCCCCTCCCCCCCCCCCCCCCGCCGACAATAACCAGCATCAACCACCAGACAGGTAAGGGAACAAATCTTTTCGATGATCCCAGACCCTGGACTTTGAGTCTCCCAGTTGACACTTCACTGAGCAGAGACAAGTTGTCCTTGTCTCAACTCTCAACCTACAGAATCAATGAGCGTGATCGATGGTTGCTTTGCACTGCCAAGTTTTGGAGGAGTATTTGGAGGAGCCATTGTACCCGGGAGCTTTCCCCACTAGACCACAGACCTCTTCGGGAGGGAGACTGTCTCATGTGCTTCCTCTTTAGCAAGCTGAGCCGAGGACTCAGTAAATCGTGGTAGACGGTTCCTTCTTTAAGGACGCTTCCACCTTTTCCATCATTGTGGAAAGTCTCTGTGCTCCATGAGGCCAGGACCTCTGAGGTGTGCACAGGTGTTTATTCGCTCGCTGAATATGTAATGGGCCAGAGGGCCGTGCTGGAGATAAGGCAGTGAGCACACCAGACACGGCCATGGCCCACACGGGGCTTCCAGTGTGGTTGGGAGCGGAAGGGGACAGGATATAAGCAAAAGGGGATACGCAATTATTCTAAGTTGTGATGCATGCTACAGAAGGAAACACACAGAGGGAAAGTGGTGAATGGCCCCAAAAGGAGGGACCTGCTTGGTTGAGACAGGGGAGGATGGTGAGCAAATGCCTCTCTGAAGATGGGCATGGGTGATGGGAAGAACATTCTAGGTGGAGGGAACAATGCATGCAAAGTCCTCCACGCGGGGGAGAGCCAGGAATGTTGGGGGAAATGCAAGACGAGTGTGATGGGGTGTGGAAGCCGGCGAGGAGAGACAGGCAGGCCTCGGAAAGCTACCTGGGCTTTCCTCTAGAGGGCATGGGTCAGGTCCCCGGGGAGGACAGCCCTCAGGTATGCAATGAACTCCAGCATCAGGCTAGGGCGCCAGTGCGTGCGTCCTTGGGCTCCGAGCTACTGGGGTAGTGGCCGGTTTGTGACTCTCTCTGTCTCTCTCTCTCTGTCTCTCTCTCTCACATGCACACACACAGAGCACACCCACACAATATCAGCCAAAACCAGATAAATAAGAATTAACGAGCTCCTGAACAACCCTTTACTGTTCAAAACTCCTCTTGGCCTCACCGAGCCCACTCTTACCTGGCCCCCAGTTCTGGCAGCCCTGGTTCTCCGCTTGCTGAGCTGTTAGCAGCAGCAGACTAGGAGGGATTCCTGGAGGCAGCCACGAGCGGCCCAGGCTCACCTGCCCTGAGTAAGAGAGGAAGCCAAGAGGTTGGGGCAGGGTGGTGGGAGCAAGCAGCCCGACCCCCGGGTGCCTGTCTCTGCCAGCACCCGGACATGCTCTTGGTTTCATTAGCCCCGTGTCCCTGGGTTAAGAAAGAAAGGCCATTTGCAGCATTCTAATATTTTTCAATAAAAATCTTTTACGAGAGCATGTATAACCAACATACGGTGTCCAACATACTGTAGAATCATTTCTATTAAATATTCAGAATACAATTTTAGTGTTTAAAGGGACATTAGGGACGCCTGGGTGGCTCAGCGGTTGAGCACCTGCCCCTGGCTCAGGGCATGATCTATGGTCTCAGGATTGAGTCCCACATCAGGCCTGGAGCCTGCTTCTCCCTGGAGCCTGGAGCCTGCTTCTCCCTCTGCCTATGTCTCTAGCCTTTCTCTCTGTGTCTTTCATGAATAAATAAATAAAATCTTAAATAAAATAAATAAAATAAAGGGACATTAACGATGATGACGGGCGTTTGTGTCTTACGCCAGCTGCGGTTTGCCAGGCACCCTGGTTACCCATTCAATCTTCATGACGGACACTAGCTTTCTAGACATGTCGCCCACGTGACACCATCACCCCTCTTTCGCAGCACGCATCCTCCACAGTCTGCCCGCTGTTCCAAGGCTCGTGGCCAGAGCTTCCAGGTAAGTGCCCTCGCGGATGTACGCCACTGTTTGCTTCTTACCCATCATGAACCCACCGAGTAAAATCCACATTGTGCATCAGCAGGAGCAGGGAGCAGCTGCATGAGACCCAAGACAGGGCGGCCCACCGTGACCCGGAGCTGCAGGGGAAGTCGGGAGTGGGAAAGGCAGGGTGGTCAAGTGGCCCCAGGCTGGCAGGAGTAGGGGCCCGGGCTCTGCCCTTCATAGGCTGTGTGGCAGTCCGTCGGCTGTCTCCTGAGTGTGGTCCCCTTCCCATCTGTTGCTGCCTGGATTGTGTTTTCCCACGCCCAGGCCTGCCCAAGTTGTCACCAGCTGTGACCAGCTGGCAGCCAGTTGTTAGCCGTCGGCTGCTCTCCCTGCACGTGACCGCAGCCCCTTCGTCCGCCAGAGCCCAGAAGAGCTTTGCAACAGGCAGCCTGGGGGACCGACGGCATCCCAGACCTGAGCACCCCGCAGGCAGGGGGAGACCCAGGTGAGAGACAGACACACAGCCAGAGAGATGCCACCCAGACAAACAGGAACAGAGTCGGAGGGTGGGAATCCAGAGTCGGAGGGTGGCCACAAGGGAGGAGCAGGGAGATGGTTACTAGAAAGCAGGGACACACACACGATGGGCAGACAAAGAAGAATCGTTTCCAGCCACTGACCATGGTTCCCGGGAGGCAGAAGCTCCAGGAGCGTCGCTGGGGCCTCCTCAGCCAGCTGCCCAGAGTGCGTCCATGCCCAGACCAGGAGCCTCGACCTCCCCACGAGCAGTGGGACCAGCAGAGTCCCCGGCCCAGCCCAGGCCCACCCACCCATCGGACTGCGCATTTCTTTTTCTTTTTTTTTTTTTTTTTAAGATTTTATTTATTTATTCATGATACTCACAGAGAGAGAGAGAGAGAGAGAGAGGCAGAGACACAGGCAGAGGGAGAAGCAGGCTCCATGCACCGGGAGCCCGATGTGGGATTCGATCCTGGGTCTCCAGGATCGCGCCCTGGGCCAAAGGCAGGCGCCAAACCGCTGCGCCACCCAGGGATCCCCGCACTGTGCATTTCGACAAGAGTCCCGGGTGACCTGTGTGCACGTGAGGCATGAGAAGTGTAGCTGTGACTCGCTGCGCGGGCGTCTCAGTGGCAGGAAGTTTGGGGCTGACAGGCCAGTGTGCCCGTCCACTCATGTGCTGCGAGCCGAGTTTGGGAGGACGGGAGGAGCAGCAGGGAGCACCTGTCCTCGGGAAGAGGGCCCTGCGGCCTGCGCACAGCCGGCTCAGCCGCCCACCCTGGCCCAGGTCTCGGCCTTCGCCCCTGCCGGCCCCTCCACCTCCTAGGCCGCTCCTCCCTCTGCCAGGTGGTCCCACATGTCGCCTCCTTCAAGGCCTGTCTCAGGTAGGAGATCTTGGGGACACCTCCTCCCCTCACCCCTCCTAAGCAGAGCCAGAATAGCGACAGCCGCCAACCCTCTGGACATTCCCATACTCCCCGGCTGTCTGGCTGATTGCTCTCCCTTGACTCAGTAGAGCTGAGTTGAGTGCTTTTATCACACCCACCTCGCAGGTGGAAACGGTGAGCTTAGAGGGCTACCTGTCTTCATTCAACATGCTTAGAGGACACCAAGTGCCATATGTGCCTAGGTGGGCCACCGGCTGGTCTACGAGGCCCTGCATCGTTGGGCTTCTGGGCCTGGATGGTGACCCCCGGAGGGGGAGGCAAGCCAAGCCCAGAGGAGGGAGCAGGAGCCCACAAAATCTCAGCTGCCTCACCAGAGATAAGGGTGCTTTGTGCTCCAGGCTATTTCCAAAACCAAGGAATTCCATTCAGGCCTATAGGCAGATGGCTGCCTCCCCGGGCGCTGCACAGTTGCCTCCGAAACATCAAGAATGACTATTATTACTTATTAATGAACTCAGGATCTGCTTGTTCCACAAACAGGGGTCTTCCTTCTGTCCAGCTCCCAGCCCCCAGCCCCCCAAGGGCCCTCCCTGGCCATAGCCTGTCACAACAACATTGGACAGGGCGTGGGGAGGTCCCCCACTGGAGGCTGTGAGGGTGGCTCTGGACAGGGGCAGGAAAGAGGGGCCATCCAGGGACACCCCCAGCTCTGGGGCCCCCAGACCTGGCGTGGAGAGAGAAGATACCACCTTATCCACCTATCAGCTGGGTCTCCCGGGGCAACTGACCTCACCACTCTGGAAGTCAGTTTTTGGACTGTAAATCGGGACAATGGTCCCTACGCTGCCTATCTAGAGGATTGGGGGAATCTGAAGAATGTGCAGGTTCCATAAAGTGCTACAGAGATGGCGGGACAGCTACCCTTCCAGTGATCAGGGCAGGAACAGCCCCTGCTAGAGAAAACCACTTCTGGCTTTTATTTTGGAGATTTTATTTTGGAGACTAAGCTATTGCTCAGGGAGCACAATTTGCAGTATGCCGATCACTGTTCCCATTTAAAAAAAAAAAATCTTGTTGGTTGTAGAAGTCTGTACTTTCTTGTTATAAAGAACAGGTGACAAAGGAGTAAGGGCACGCAGTGGTGATAGTAAAATGAAGTCGCTGGCTCGCCAGACCGCTGGAATGGAACACAAGGATTGCTTGAGAGCTATAAATATTTGATAGTGGAAGACTTTTTCTTACTGATGTTTCTGTGGGAAAAAGAACTATTTTTGCTGGTCTGAAACCCTCATGAAAATAATTCCTTTTAGCACATGGCTTCTGAGATTTCATATGAATGTAATGGTCATGCTCCAGCAGGATGGCCTGCTTGGAATCCTTACCAAGCGCTAAGCTTTTCTCTTCTATTTTATCCTTTCAACTGTGGCATGACATCATGATCATCTCCATTTTCCAGGTAAGAAAACTGAGGCCCAGGGAGGAGAAGTCGCTTAGCTAAGGTTGCATAGTTGGTAGCAAGGAAGGAATATGAAGACAGGGCTTTGGGTCTCCAAAGTCTTATTTTTTCTGCTGCAATCCTCGACCCGTCTTCCTCAATGTGAGAGGTTCCCTACGTGGCTCGGGCCCATAACCACCAGATGACTAGGACTTGCAGAGGCGAGAGCCTCTTGTAAACTGTGAAGCCCTACACATAGGTCAGAACGTCTTACATCAAAGCTCTAATTTATTACAAGTAATTTAGAGTTTGTTATTTCCTCCAACGAAGCTTTGCTTTTACAGAAGGAACCACCACAGGGATCCTGGAATAATGAGCATTTAAAATATTACTAAACACAACTTTCCAGGAGCACAATCTGCTGAAGGGAAGCGAGGCACACTTCTGGCTGGGAGGTGAAATCTCTGGAGCTGTAGGATTTTGCAAGGGCAAGAGGAGCTCAGCTGAGGCCTCTTCACGAGGACAAATGCTTTTTGGTCAGACCAACTTGTTCACAGCCCTGGAGCAACCAACTAATTTTTTTTTTTAACCAACATTATTATTTATCATCATTATGCATATAGTGACTTACGTTTATGATAGAGCCTGAGACAGTTATTATTTCCAATGAGGCTCAAAAAGGCTTAATAACCTGTCCAGGGTGATAAAACAAGCATCACTCGATAGTAATGCACAGCCATACGGTCCAGCAACCCCACCTCCGGGTATAGCCACAAAAGAATTGAAAGCTGGAACTTAAACAAATACTTGCATACCCATGTTCATAGCAGCATCATTCATGATAGCCAAGTGGTAGGGAAAACCCCCCAAATATCCATCCAGAAATGAATAGATAAACAAAATATGGTATGTACATTACGATGAAATATCGGTCAGCCTCGAAAAGTTCAGAAATTCTCAGGACGCCCGGGTGGCTCAATGGTTGAGCATCTGCCTTCAGCTCAGGGCGTGATCCTGGAGACCCAGGATTGAGTCCCGCGTCGGGCTCCATGCATGGAGCCTGCTTCTCTCTATGCCTATGTCTCTGCCTCTCTCCCTCTGTGTCTCTCATGAATAAATAAATAAATAAATCTTTTAAAAAAAAAGGTTAAGAAATTCTCACACAGGCTACCACCTGAACAAATGTTGAAGATGGTCTGCTAAGTAAAAATAAGCCGGACATGAAAGAACGAATATTGTGTGACTCTACTTAGATGAGGTTCCTAGAGTCATCAAATTCAGAGGGACTTAAAGTAAAATGTTGGTTGCCAGGGGCTGGGGGAAGGAGGTAAAAATGGGACATGAATGTTTAACGAATATGGAGTTTCTATTTGTAGTAATGAAGGGTTTGGGAGACGGAGGGCAGTGATGGTTGCCCAACAAGGTGAATGCACTTAATGCCACTGCACTGTATACACTTAATGCCAAAAATGGCTCAAATGGAGCATCCTGTTTACATTTTAGGTTATATGTATTTTACTACAATTAAAAAGCAGAATCAATGCACAAACGAAGTAACAACGATGGTTGCCATTTATTGAGTACCCGATACATAGCAATACAACCTCAGGAAATAGTTATTACCCTTCCAATTCTAAGATGAAGAAATTGAAGTTCCGAGCACTTTGGGACTACCCTCAAAGTCATAAAGCAGAGAAATACAGCTGGGATTTAAAACCAGGTTTTGTAATGATCTCTCTCTCTGGCTTCTCTGTGCTGTCTCCTGTCCTCTGAAAACGTTAGCACCCTCTGTGTGGCCTTTGATAAAAAGATTTTTTTTTTTCACAGAAAACTATCAGCAAAAGGTATTTAGGCTCGGATGATTGTTAGGAGCTGCCTCTGGCACCAATGCGTGTAGGTTGGGGTTCATTCCTTTCCATGCTGCACCTCACCTTCCCCATCAGGCAAACTGGTGGCTGGCCCGCAAGGGCACATCCAAGACCTTCATTCCCACCCACACTCTCTCACACCACACAGCCTCTCAGACGGTCATGTCTTTAAAAAGAAGCCAAATCTGTAGGTTGACCAGAAGTCCCATTTTGCTCCAGACAGTTCTGGTTTCTGATTGTTGTCTTTCAAAAGTAGCCTGGTTTGGATGATATGCTCACCCTGCAAATATACTAGCTGGTTTTGTTTGGGCAACAGTTGGCTTCAGACCTCACAGGCAGAGTTGCCTTTTGTAAATTCTTATAACTGTTTGATTTGAAGCCTATGAGGTAAAACCATCCAAAGGCTGTCAAGATTAATACTGCAGGCTTTGTTTTGAAGTCACTTGATGGGGACAGTTATATGCCTCTCTGTTCAAAATTTGCAAGCCAAGATCCCTAATGATTTGTTTCTGTTTCAAAGCTTTAAAAGTCTTTTATTTATTATCTGATAGGGATTTTTCTCTGATTTAAAAAGAAAAAAACAAAAAACAAAAAAAAACACAGGGTACCTGGGTGGCTTAGTGGTTGAGTGTCTGCCTTTGGCTCAGGTCATGATCCCAGGATCCTGGGATCAAGTCCCGAATCATGATCCCTGAAGGTAGGGACTCCTGGGTGGCTCAGCAGTTAAGTGTCTGCCTTCAGCCCAGGGCGTGACCCTGGAGTCCTGAGATTGAGTCCCACGTCGGGCTCCCTGGATGGAGCCTGCTTCTCCCTCTGCCTGTGTCTCTGCCTCTCTCTGTGTGTCTCTCATGAATAAATAAATGAAATCTAAAATAAAATAAAATTTTTTATTTAAAAATTTTTTAAATAAAAATAAAAATTGATCATAAACAAGGTGTCTGGCCTTCTGGACCTAAGTTCCTCCATTCGTGAAACAAGGGGTCCAGCCAGAAAATTATGAAAAGTCCTGCCTGTTCTTACATTGGAAATGAAAGGAAATTGATGGGAATGCTGTAAAATATTAACATGAAAAAATTTAAAATTTTTTAAATAAAAAAATTTTAAATGAAATCTAAAATAAAATTAAAAAATTAAAAAATAATTGAGCACAATTATTGTTTTTTTTAGATCTAAGTTTAGGGCCAGTGCATACAAAATGTCTGACCAAGCAGGATTAGTTGGAAGAGTAACTATTATGAGGTGTTTATGAGTTGATACTGAGAAGAACCACACTTTTATATAAGCAGAGCAAGTCAAAAATTGTGCAGTTAATATTCTTTGGCAATTTGTTGTCACTCTTCAAAATTTTTTAAAATTTCATTGAAAAGCAATATACACTCCTTTTAGATAATGTGAAAAATATAGAAAAATATAAAAAGACAATAATCCCAATACCCAAGACCCCTACTATTACACTTTAACATATATTTCTAGTTATTTTTGTATTCATGGTTGTATCATCTATCCAAAAATAGCACACACCCTACATTCTCTTCTATAACATACTTTTTTCATTTATATGAGAAACTTTCTTTTCTATTTTGTTAAACATATTCTATAAAAATCACTTCGGTAGCTATGTGGTTGTGGTTATCCATTATATGGATGTGTCAAAATTTACTCAATTCTGCCCCTACTGTTGAGTGTTTCTTTCCAATTTTTTTGGTTTTGAAAACCCCAAAAAAACCGAGAATCATTCTTTTGGCTAGAATTTTGTGCACATCTAAATTATTTTTGGGGAATAAATTTTTGGAAATGCATCTACTAGGGAAAAGGGTATGCAGTTCTAAGGCTCTTAATACATATTTCTATCATAGTCACTGGGGAAATTCTAAAACTTCCAAAATAAACCCACACAAAAAACAAGAGGCGTTGAAGGGATAGACATTCTAGATCTCTTCCCCATAATCTACTTCCTCTGTGCCTCATTAATAGTTCCAAACCCAACTGGCCACCCTTTTCTAGTGCCCTCAGTGTCCCAAGATGATTGGTTGAGCTACAGAGGGAAAAATCCAAGACAAGGAGATTGGACACCTGGCTTCTGATCCTGGTTTAATTGTACTGCACCAGTTTTGATCATAAACAAGGTGTCTGGCCTTCTGGACCTAAGTTCCTCCATTCATGAAACAAGGGGTCCAGCCAGAAAATTATGAAAAGTCCTTCCTGTTCTTACATTGGAAATGAGAGGAAATTGATGGAAATGCTGTAAAATATTAACATGAACTTCTAACTGATCTTAGCTGGGCCTGCTTCCTTTCCCCTTCATTTCGACCTCCCCGTGTCTCACATCTTCCCCGTGCTTGGCTGCATTTTACCTTCTCTTATTTTACCTTCTCTTATTTTACCCTAAAACTCACCCTTGGACAGGCTTCAGCTGGGTGGCCAACGATGACCAAGCCCTTTTGAGTTGTTAGGAATTAGAAGTAATCTTTCCCCAATGTACTTTTTTTGCCATGGTTTAGAGCCTTTGAAATGCAAATCATTCCAACCTGCAGCTAAGGAAACTGGGCTCCATAGGGCCTCCAACTGACCTCACAGCCCATTCTAAGTCCCAAGTAGGCAGGACTCGGTGGCCTGCTTCCGAAGATCAAAGGGGCATTGTTCATCTAAAGTTCACCACCAGAAAACCTAGATTAGCGAGTAGTCCCACCCCCCTCCCCACATCGACTTTAATATCAAACTTCTGTTAACATAGGCAGGACACAAGGGCTCCGGCCATTGGGTTGGGAGCAGCTCAAGGAGAGAAGCGACTGTGACCTCTCAAAAGGTAACAGGTAATGTTGCCTCTCTGATCTCTCTTGATATAGAGCAAATCAAAGTGGTTAGGAGTGGAGATCCTAGAGTCGGCTGGCCTGTATTTACACAGAAGAGGTGCCAACACATGCACATGGAATAAAAGAAACGAATTCCTACCACCAGGCCTAGGTGATGGGGGATTCGAGTATTTTCAGTGGTGTATCGGCAGCCTCTGCCTTGCTCCTCCTTGAGCTAGTTCTGACCGGTCAATGGAGCGAGTTCTGGCCAGCAGGGTGGATTCTGATCCGCTTGACCGCCGCAGGTTCCCACACTTCCCAGGCTGGTTGTCTGGACCCCTGTCCTCTCTTTCCTGTGCATGCCCCGTGGACACACACATTATCTCCACTCCCTCCTGGAATCCCACTAAAATGATAGTAAAGGAATGCAAAAGGCACAGACCACAAGGACAGAGAGAACAGGAGAAGAGACTACAGCAAACAAGAGATATCCATGAAATTTTAGAAGCTGGAAAACAGAGGGCTTAGTGGTGACTGACTGGCAGATAGAAGAATAATCTGACTTTCTTCAGCAGGTTGAGTATACTAGAGAGCAGACAATAGCAAACAAGACATGTCAACAAATTCCTGACAACGCAGAAACAGATGGACTCATGGTATCTAACTGAGAAGAGAGAAGAAAAGTGAAGCTAACTTCCTTCAGTAGACTGGCTAGAAATAAGCTGACATGAACCCAAAAACTCTGGAAAGGCTCCAAACTGGAGGTCCTAAATTTCTCTGGAGGTGAGGATTCAAAAATGAGGCTAAAAACGAGAGTAGTAGCAAAAAGCCTTCATCAGAGCAACTAGATGCCCAGTTGCCCACCCATCCCCCATGTGCCCATTTTGGCACAATGCTGAAAGTTTACTCCCTAAAGAAGTTGGTTCACAGAGGATATCATGGAGATGCCAGGCACAGCTGAAAATAGGATACTGTTTGGTCTTGAAAGCAAGGGGACAAAGTAAAAAATATATACACTATAAAGTGATAACACCACCTGCTCCGGGGCTTCTATCTCTGCCTGACTCTCCAAATGGTGGCACGCAGCTTTCACCACATCTGCCTCTGTACATTTTGGCAAGAGAAATGGAGAAATTGTCATGGCAGAAATTGATTGATGAAAACAAGAAAGAGAATCTATTAAGTATTGGCATTTGAAAGTTTACCCATAGGCCCAGTCAGGTCCCCTGGTGATCACGTTATAATAAAGCCTATTTGTTAGCAAACTTCATACGTGTGCACAAAGCTACATAAGACCTCAGTCTTAAATAAGGATGTGCAGCCAAAGATCATACCATTTTTGTAGGAAGCTTCTAATATGACACAGGAGCCAGAACAATTTGAAAAAGGGAACCCAGACCAATCAGAAGACACTTATTTAAATTTTAGAAAGTCCAGAGTCCATTTTCAGAGGAAGCACAAAAGAAAATTTCTCAGAATTAAAGGATTTAATTTTTTTTTTAATAGAAAGGGTCCTTCAAGGGCCCAACACAATGTATGAAAAAAGACATGGGGCACGTGGGTGGCTCCATTGGTTAAACATCTGACTTCAGCTCAGATCATGATCCTAGGGTCCTGGGATCAAGCCCCAAGTCAGGCTCTACGGTAAGCAGGGAGTCTGCTTGTCCTCTGTCCTTCCCTCTGCTTGTGCTTTCTCTCTCTCAAACAAATAAATAAAAATCTTTTTTAAAAAAGGCACGTTATTATACACCTTAATAATAGGAGTGTAAAAAGGATATACCAAAAGTTTTAGGGGGAAAAAAAGACAATCAGAAAATTAGAAACTAAAGCACATGAAAACAGTTTGTTAAAAATTCTGAGGGAAAGCATTTTCTTTTTTTTTTTTAATATTTCATTCATTCATTTATTTATTTTGGTTTTAAGATGTTATTTACTTATTTATGAGAGGCACAGAGAGAGAGAGAGGCAGAGACACAGGCAGAGGGAGAGGCAGACTCCACGCAAGGAGCCCGATGTGGGACTTGATCCAGGGACTCCAGGACCACACCCTGGGCCGAAGGCAGACACTTAACCGCTGAGCCACCCAGGTGCCCCTGGGAAAGTGTTTTCTAAATGCAGAAATTTAATTCTTTTCAAAATTATCTATCAGATCTAAGCTGAGAAAAAAATTCAGACTTGAAAGATCTAAAAAACTCATCTCCCATGAACCCTCCATCAAGAAAGTTGCTGCAGAATGTTATCCACCAAAATGAGAGAGTTAGGGATGTGATAGACATGGACGATGGCAAAGATGGAGGAATGGGGGCCAGATTTACAGTCTCCTCTGAAACAAACAAAGAACGAGACAAAATATAGGAAACAATGGCTCCCAGGATATTGGACACCCAGGTAACGAAGGCCAGCAATCCCTGAGAAATCGGAGATGTGGTATAGTGCAGGGAGACTGAAGCAGGTGACACCCCAAGATGGGAGTGGGAAGTCTGGGGAAACCAAAGCAGGTGGTATTCACAGGGCAGATGCTTGAGTAAAGAGAGCTTTGCAGAAGGAGAATCCTAGAGAGTGAAGAAGGTCCCCGCCAGTGTTAAGCTGTGCACATGTACGAGAAAATCAGCCAGGATCAGGGGAAGAGCCATGACGGGGGTAGAGGGAAGAGAGCTGGGCATCCTGTCTGTTTCCAGCAGTCAAACTACACTGTCTCATGATTCAGAAGGCATCCACCAGTGAACTAAACAAGCATTTGCCCCAGTGGTGGGGAAAAATGAACCCTAGACCTACTATTGCTTTGTTCCAGCCTAACAAAGATTGGAAACAAAAATTAAAAGGATTGTTTCCATGTAATTTAACCTCAACCTAGAATAGAATTTGAGAATGCTTTTAGGAATGCAGAAATATCCAGCACTCAGCTAAATAAAATTTATGGATACATATGCAAAATATTATCATCAAAATGTCTTTAAAAAATGTCTTTAAAAGATAAAATTACCGTAAAAATATTCAGATGTATTATGAAGTTGATAATACATATAGAAGTAAAATGTATGAGTATATCATCACCAAGTCCTAGAGGGAAGACTGGAAATACATTATTGTAAGGTTCTTATATGTGAAGTCGTGTAATATCATTTGAAGGTAGCTGTAGAAAGTCCAAGATGTACACCACAATGAAGACTTATAATTAATAAATCAATGAAGGGATTAGAAGGGAATAACAAAAAAATACTCAATGGATTCAAAAGAGTGCAGAAAAAGGGGGAAGCAGAACCAAGAACACGTGAGGGGAAATAGAAAACAAAGAGTAGGATCGTATATTTGAACCCAACCAGCTCAATAATCACATTAAATATAACTGGTATGAACACCGTGTGATAGCCAGCCTCCAAGATAGCGGCCATGGACACTTGCCTGGTATTCACATCACCATACAAGCCGTTCGTTCCCATTAATGGTGGGCTGGGCTTTGTGACTTACTGAAGACCTACTACAGACAAGATAAGGCAGATGGGATGGTGTGATTGCAGATGAGGTCATAAAAGGCAAGGTGACATTTCTTTCTTTCTCTCTCTCCCCCCAGTATCAGTGGCTCCGGGGAAAGCCATATTGCTAGCAGTCCTGTGGAGAGGTCCATATGGTGATGAAGGGCAGCCTCCTGTGAACAGTCTTGGTGGTGAGCTCAGAAGTGCATTCTCCATTTCTGCCAAAGCTTCAGAGCCTGCAGCCCCCTCAGACAGCTTGATTGGAACCTTATCAGAGACCCTGAGCCAGAATGGCCCACCTAAGCTGTTGCAGGATTTCTGACCCTCTGAACCTAGTGATAAAAAGTCTCAGCAAACTAAGAATCCAGAGGAACTTCTCCAATCAGATTGGGGACATCTACAAGACTCTTAAAATTAACATTACACAGAGACTGAACGCTTCTCTCCTAAGATCAGGTTGGAAGTCATGATGTCCCCTCTCCGCATTTCTAGGCAGCATTATATTGGAGGTTTTAGCCCTCGCACAAAGGCAAGAAGAAGAATTAAAGGGCATCAGATTGCAAAGGAAGAAATAAAACTGTTTTTATGGGTAGATGACATGATCCCCTACACACAACATTCTCTTGAATTCACAATAAAGCCCCTGCACAACTACTGAGTTTAGCAGACTTGCAGGATACAAGATCAACACACAAAAATCAATGTCTTTGTATAGACGAGCAACAAAGAATCAGAAGTTAAAATTTAAAAATCAATATGATTTACAACAACATCAAAAATATTAACTGCCTCGGGATAAATCTGACGAAAGGTGTACAAGATCTATGCTCCAAAGACTGCAAAATATCGCTGAGAGAAATGAAAGTAGACCGGAACACATGCAGAGGTATGTGTGTCCATGGATCCAATGACTCAATACTCTGAAGAGTCCAGTTCGTACTGAATTGCTCCAGATTCAACATCCCTCCAAACAAAATCCCAGCAAGGTTTTTTGTAGGAATTGAATGCTGATGCTAAAATGTATATGGCAATATTAAAAAAGATCGAAACTCAGAGCTACATGCAGAAAGAGCATCGCATCGAATAGGAAATAAATGAAGGTAAAATTAAAATGTTTGTATTTCTTAACCTTGATTGATTTAACAGATAACAGTTTATTTAAAATAATATGGGCAATGTATTTGGTTATATATATACCTATACATATATATATATATATATATACACACACACATACACATGTATATACTTATGCACACTTATATATAAATGAAATGAGTGACAGAAATTAATTATTCAAGGGACAAGAAGGAGGCTTTCAGATTATTTTGTTATTAATAAGGTACACTACCTGGGAAGTGGTGTAGAGTCATTTGCAAGTAGACTTGAATTAGTTAGAAGAGCGCATCGTAAATTCTAGGACATTGGCTAAAAATAGTTAAAAAAGAAAAGTATAGCTGATATGGTAAGAAAGGAGAGAAAATAGAATCATATAAAATGCTCCATTAAAACCACAAAAGGCAGAAAAATAGTAGAGGCGAAGAAAGAGAAGAACATAGAACCAAGGGCAACAAATAGAAAACAGTAGCAAATATGGTAGATATGAATCCAGTTCCATCAGTCACCACTTTGAAAGGCAATGGTCTAAATGCACCAATTAAAGACAGTAAATCAAAAAACGGGACCCACTTATATGTTGCCTACAAGAAATTAAAACCACAGTGAGATACCAGTAAACACATAACAGAATGTGTAAAACTAAAATGCCTGATTGTATCAACTATTGGCAAGAATGCGGAACAATAGAAGCCTTGTAACACTGCTGGTGGGAACGTAATAAGGTTCACACCTTTTGGAAAACAATTTAGCAGTTTGTTAAAAAAAAAAAAAATGAAAACTAGGGACACCTGGGTGGCTCAGCGGTTAAGCATCTGCCTTTGGCTCAGGGCATGATCCTGGAGTCTCGAGATCGAGTCCCGTGTCGGGCTCCCTAAGTGGAGCCTGCTTCTCCCTCTGCCGGTGTCTCTGCCTCTCTGTGTGTGTGTGTGTGTCTCTCATGAATAAATAAAAAAAATCTTAAAAAAAAAAAAACGAAAACGAAACCAGACAAAACAATACCATCTACATGGACCCAATCCTTTGCCTCTTTGCTATCTACCCAAGAGAAATGAAAACCTATGTCCATATGATAATTTTCACATGAATGTTCACTCAACTTTATTTTTAAATAACCATTGAATAGAAATAACACAAATGAAAAAAAAAAGAAATAACACAAATGTCCTCCATCTATATAATGGGATAGTACTCAAAAAAAAAAAAAAATCAATGAGCTGCTGAGACAGACTACACCATGAATAAACCTCCAAATAATTATGCTGAGCAGCTAAAGCCAGTTAAAAACAAATATGCACTAAATGAACCCATTTATAATAAATCCTAGGAAATGCCAGCTACTGTACAGTGAGAGAAAGTAGATCAGTGGTTGCCTAGGGACAGGAAAGAGGCAGAGGAGAGGGATTACAAAGAGACACAAGGGAATTTTAGGAGGTGATGGATATATTCATTACCTTGATTGTGGTGATGTCAAAATTCACATACGTCAGTGTATCAAATTATCAAATTATACATTTTAACATGTGAAGTTTACTGTCTGTTAATTATACTTCAATACAGCTGTTAAAAAGAAAAAGAGCATCAAGCCCTTTTGGAGAAGACCTGGAATATAGGATTTGGGGGAATCCAACCCAAGAGATAGGAGGAGATGGGAATGCCTGGCAATGGGTAGACAGAAGGCCTAGGACCCAGGTGAGTAAGAGACAATTGTCCATCAGATGGGAACAGGAGGACAGACGGCTCTAGAAACAGAGGAAAGACATACTTGGAGTGTCTGAATGTGCCAATCGAAACACTGAGGAAATCCAGGTCTACCGGAGAGTTTGAGCATGAGTTAGATACAGAAAACAAGGTAAACAAAAGTAAACAAAAGGAGGCAATTATTAATTGCAGTAGAACCAGAAAGTTGCGTGAAGTAGGAAATCCGATGGAAGTAAAAAAAAAAAGGCTCTATTCTAAACACACTTACATAGGCGTGAAGGTGTAAGATTATTTAGCCAAATTCATATACTGGGAGAAATGGAAGGACAGAGGTAGGAACTGGTGTGCAGCCCAGTCGCTGGGGGAGGGTGTGCAAGAGGCCCCAGATCCCCAGCCCCTACCAAGAAGTCAAAAGGCAGAAGTGTCAAAGCGATGCACGGGGAAAGACTGTAACTAGGCGCGGCCACAGGTATGGCAAGTCCTCCTAACAGGGTCGCGGCTTCACAGCACGGACGAGTCTCATCGGCCTCCCGCGGACACAGTGTCCCACGTCCTGCGTGTCCCTGGGGCCGGGGAGCGCCTCCAGCGGGCAGGGACCCCAGGGGCCCCTGGGCAGAGTGAACTCGGCATCGGAAAAAGGACGGAAGGGACCGGGACGGCAGGTCCCCGCAGATGTGCACTGGCCGGGTGGGTGTCCCAGGCCGTGTGTTACCTTCGGCCAAAAGCGAGGACAGGGAGCCCTTCAGGGTGGGAGGACGAACCACCTCGCCCTCCACGCACCGACACCTGCCCAGCGCCAGCGCCACGTGCACGCACACGCCACCGCCAGCACACACTTGTGCACACACCACTGCCAGCATGCACACACCACTGCCAGCACGCATGCACACAAGCACACTCCACTGCCAGCACACACACGCACATGCACACATACACCAATGGCAGCACACACACGCACAGACACACACCACCACTGCCAGTACACACACGCGCACACACATACACACACACCATTGTCAGTGCACAGACACACCACCACTGCCAGTGCACACACGCATGCACACATATCACTGCCAGCACAGACACACACCATTGCCAGCACACACACATACCCACACATACACACACATACACCACTGCCAGTACGCGCACACATGCACGTGACCACTGCCAACACACACACACCACCCCACCACTGTCAACACACATGCACACATATCACTACCAACACACAACCACACCATCCCACCACCACTGCCATCACACATACACACCACACCACCAACAACACTACAAACACATACGCACATACATACCACCACCACCACCGCAAACACACACACACCACTGCCAACACACACCACCATTGCCAATACACACACACATCCATAAAACACATACACACACCACATAACACCCCAAGGATACTACACACACACCACCACCACACAGGCACACACACACCAAGAACAACATACACACAATACACACACACGCCCCACCATCACTGCCAACACACATACAAAAACAGACCCCGCACCACCTACACACACATCATAGCAACAACACACACAGACATCAAAGGCTGATGTAAGGTTCCTGACATTGCTAATAGGCTACCTTCTTGTGCCTACGACTAAACCTCAAAAACATCTCCTCTTTGGAAACTTCCAATTTTCTAGATATTTCCCCTTCAGAAAGAAGTAAGGAGTGGAAGAGGACAGAGTGGTGAGAAGGGAAACGAGAAGGAGTCGAGTGCTCCTAAAGAGAACATTCTAAAAGTTTCCAGGGGAAAGGCTAGAAAATGAGGTCCTTCCCACACACTAGCTCGTTGAATTCCAAGAAGAATTCACATCCCCTTTTAACAGAAACAGAATCAAAAGCCAAGAGAGGCCAAAGACTCTTTCTGAGCTCACAAAAGTCAGAATTTGAACCCAGGACTCTTCCATCCTTCCTTGTCCTCACTTCTCCTTCTCTCCCTCCTCCGTTGTTTTTTCTTCCTTTCCAAAACCCTTAGCTGGCACCCAGCCGCGACGCTCAGCCCTGGGCCGGGTCTCCGTGAGCTGGCCCTCGAGGGAGCGACCTGAGAAGCAAAATAAATGAGGGAATAGTTTCAGGGGCTCGTTCGACTGTGCACCCCGCCAAACAAGGCACCGCGAGGGCCAACCGGGCTCGGGGGGAGCGGGTGGGCAGGGAGGCCTCTGGGGCCGCGATGTTGGAGCTGAGCCCTGAATGACAAGCCGGGGAAAGACAGGGGAGCAGAGCCCCCCCGGCCTGGGGACAGCAGGTATAGGGGGGGCTCCCTGGGAAGGTGACCCCGATGGTGCGGGAAGACTAGTGGCCAGGGCACCTGTGCCGAGGGGTGGCCGCAGATGGGGAGGAGGGGGTGCTTGTCCCATTGCGGCTGAGAATTCAGTCACCTGTGGAGCTCCGCTACCTTATAATTAAGTCCTGAACCCGATCCTCAGCCTTTCCTGCCTTCGGATTACGGGAGAGGATTGTCTCTTCATCTGCTACCAGGGGAGTCCCTGGACGGTCACACTTGACCTTCGTGATCAATCGCCCCGAACTTTCCACTGTCTTTCTCCAACATCGCTGCTCCGCCCCCTGCCAGCCTGTCCAAGACCTGAGACCCTGCACTCCCGGGGCCTTGCGTCAGTGGAGATTCCATCCACGTTCATCAGGGGGCTTGGAACGATTGCACAGCACGCCCGGGGCGATCGGGGCTCCGCCACAGAGACGGGGTCCTCGTGGCCACCGGCCAGTCAGTGATCGAACTCCAACACCCAGAGCAGAGTCGCCTTCCTCCAACCACATGCCATGTGGCTTATTGGTGAGTGGTCTGGACCAGCTCCTGGGGAGGGGCGGGGGGGCAGTAAAGGAAGTTAGCCCGAGGAGTTGCACTCCAGCTCCTGGGGAGGTCCCAGGCCAAAGCAGGGGGACTGGTCTTTGGTACCTCCGCATCAACCAGTCGTTGGCTTGGGCTGCCTCTTGGGAGAGGGCCACAACTTCCAATGAGACAATGACCTTCAGGCAAGGGTGGCGTGTGCAGGGGGGTGCTCAGCTGGGAACTGGCGGATGAGCGCTTTGGTCCCGAAGGGGTGCTGGGGACGGCCACCACAGCCCCACTTTGGACACTTCTAATGTGAAAAACAATTAGCTTCCTTTCCTGAGGCATCCGCAGAGTCAACATCTGGAGGCTGAGAGCCTGAGGCCCCAATTACAAGTAGCAAAAGAATTTGGACAGGATGCATTTAATCTTGAGTTAATGGTACAATGCTCCGCCAAGATAAACTTCTCAACCTCAACATATTTTATTTTGAAAAAAAAAAATAATGTTATTGTCAGGTACAAGGGAAATTCGTCCTCACTCAGGCGGCTGTGCCAGATGACATAATCACTGGATGGGGCCGCTTGTTTGGCGTGTTATCCTTTTCATCTGAGTGGATCTCTCCCCCACAGACCCATCTCCCAAAAAGCTGGCCACGGTGACTAAGAAATTCCAGCCCCTGACAGCTGCAGGAAAGGAAAGCCGTGTGACTTGAAAACAGACATTTTTGGATGTCACATTTCTAAACATCAGATATGTTGGGTTTTCCCTCCGCTCCTGGCTCTGAGTGGAATTCAAATGGGAATTAAAAGGATACTTGGACCTTATTTTTTGTTCCTTACATTTTTAGTGAGCACCTATTACGTGGCCAATGTGGTGGTAGTTACTCATAATGATGACCATCCTTCTTCACTGCCTATCACGGGCCAGGCACGGTGCACACATTACTTTACAACATGTGTAAGGACCGCAGGCAGGAGGCAGCTGGGGGCCAAAATTATCCCAGGCGTCTAGAAGGGGCCGGCGAGGCTCGTCTAGATTGAGCAACCTAATCAGGTGAAGTTCAAGGGCTTTCCATCACTCAGAGTCTAGTAAAGCGAAGGAACTCCATAAATAAGTTCCCTGGCAGTCCTGCACCTACAGGGTGTACTACAGTGTGACACGCACATCTGCTTCTCAGGAAGGTCCTGGCACTCTTGGCCAACTCTAGAGCTCTAGAACATTCGAGACTGGCACCGGTGGTCCAGGCCTGGGCAGATTCTCTGCCGGCAGGACAGGCCTCTCACACCCATGGATGGGTTCCCTCTCAGCTCTCTGCCCTGGGAAAGCTGTGTGTGGCTGGTGTGTTTACCACCCCCACAGAAGCAGGAGGTCTGGGTGCCCCTTCTATGGGCTTGGTTGCTTTCAGCTCCACCCTTGGGGCTTTGTGTTAGGGCTGGGATAGAGCTAAAGGTAGGATAGGATGGGGGTGCCTGGGTGGCTCAGTCGGTTGAGCGTCCTACTCTTGATTTCGGCTCAGATGGTGATCTCAGGGTCATGAGATCAAGCCCTGAGTTGGGCTCTGTGCTGAGCTGGGAGCCTGCCTGAGATTCTCTCCCTCTTCCTCAGCCCCTTTCCCTGCTCACTCTTTCTCTAAAATAAATAAATAAATAAAATATTTTAAAAAAAAGGATAGGATAGGCTAGGATGGGGGACAGAGGGAGAGTCTTACAGCCCCCCTTCACTACTGAGTTTAAGAGCACACGATGAAGGGCTGGAGATAAATCCCCTCTTTGTTTGGGGCATCGTTGAACGTCAAACCCTAGATGGACGGTCACTTAGCCAACCAAAGTTTTCAGAGACATTTTTCTCCCCAGCAGAGTCGGCAGGGCTGGGATCACCAGGCCCATTCTGAATAAAGGAAGTGAGACTCAGAAAAGCTACCTGACTTGCCCAGGATCACCTTCAAACGCCAGGATGAAGGCCTCCTGCAGGACCATGGCTTTTTTTGTCTCCCACCTCCTTGGAGTCCGAGCCAGAATTCTGGGAGGGCACCGTGTAACCCAGGAGAGAGAAGACAGGCTTTGGAGTCAGGAGAGCTAGGTTTGAATCCTGGGTCACCAGCTGGGTGACCGTGGGTACGTTAACTTAGCTTTCCCGGCCTCAGTTTCCACATCTGTAAAATGGAGCGAGTAATCCTTACATCATGTTGTTTGGGGGATTAAAGGATATCACAGTATAAAGAAGCTAGCCTGGGCTGCCTGAATTAAGTCCTACATCTCTTTTCCCTTTCTCAAAGATGTACAATCATTCTTACACAGACGTGTGATCATTTTTAAACAGTTACATTCCCCAGTCTTCTTCTAAAAATAATTTGAGGCAGCTGATGCAATGATAAGCCAAAGTAGCCAGGTCCTTGTCCTGCCCTTGTCTCCCAGACGGGCAGGGGAAGAGAAAGATGTACAAGGTGTCATGGGACTGGCTCGGGGCCAGGCGAAGAACAAGGTGAGCGGAGCGCGGCCCCAGGATATTGCTTCTCTCCAGGATCCTATCTCGCTCTGCCTTCTTTTCCCTCCACGCTGAACTTCTGTCCAGACCGTGACAGGCTTACCTCTGAGCATCTTCAGTGCTCTTCCCTCTGCCAGGAACACACTCCACCAGGCTGAACAGGCTCAGCTTAGATACCGCTTTACTCATCCATTCATTGACTCCATGCTTACCGAGCACCCACTAGATTCTAAACGGGGTGCCGCTACATGCTAGCAGGGAGACAGTCAAGAAACGGGGGCCCGCATATATCATCCCTGTTGCTGGCAAGGCCTATGGAGAACAGAGCAGGGCAAAGGAACTGGGTGGCAGGACGCTGTCTGAGATGCGATGCTTGAGGAACCCATGCCTCAGAGAGCAGTCCAGAGGGAGGTGAAGGATGGGACCACCTGGGGGACCTGGGCAACATGGTGGGAGGAAATCCTTGCTGGGAATTAACTGGGAGTGTGTGCAGAAAGCAGGAGACAGGGCCTGGGCACCCCCCATCCCTTCCTGGGCCAGGAATCTGGGTTGCCAGTAAGGGGGTGAACTTCATCGCCTTTGTGAATGTGCTCAAGCTGTGGGCAGGGAGTCAAAGATTCCAGGGGCCCAGGGCCCACTGGGGCAGAGAAGAGGGTTTTAGGACACACGGGTGTTGTACTTGGCCGCGGCAGGCCTGCGCTCTGCTCCCCCGTACAGGCCGCCTGTCCAGAGCCAGATGGAGGAGCCCCAGTGGGACTGTGGTGTGTCAGGCAACCCGAGCACTGCCAGCTTGGCCCAGAGGTGGAAGTGCAGCCCATGCCCTGGGACAGAGGCCCCTGGGATCACTGCACTCACCTGCCCACCCAAGGCATACTCTTTCTGTCTGAGTTTCCCAGGGCTGCCATAACCAAGTACCAAAAAATGGGTGGCTTAAAGCAACGGCAAGGCGCGCTCTCAGAGTTCTGGTGGCCAGGAGTCTGAAATCATGGTGTTGGCAAGGCCCCGTCCTCTCTGAAAGCTGTGGAGGAGAATCCTTCCTCGCCTCTTCTAGCTTCTGCTGGTTTTCTGGAAACATCTGGGACTTCTTGGCTTACAACAGCACAAATCCAATCTTTGCTTTTGCTTTCACACGGCGCTCTCCCCGTGCGTGACTGTCCTGCCATGGCCGTCTTCTTAGAGGGACATCAGTCATTTTGGGTTAGGGCCTCACCCTGCTCCACTATGACTTCATCCTAACTAATTACATCTGCAACAACCCTGTCTCTGAATAAAGTTGCATGCTGAGGTACTGGTGGTTAGGGCTTGAGCCTGTCTTTTTTTTGGAAGGTAGGAAGGGGCATAATTTAGCCCACGACACCTCACCTGCCACCGCCAGCAAGGGGCCTCTCAGGCTCGGACGGGCACTTGCATTGATGGGAACGCTTGGCCTTCGATGTATTGGGCTCAGTTGCTGGAGATTTTCCACCTCTGCTTCCCGCCCACAAATATTTATCAAGGGATTAATGTTTTCCAGGAATGGTGCCAAGTCCTGGGTGCCCGACAGTAAACAAAACAGATGGTGGAGAGCCTGTCATTACATCATCCTTGCCCATGGGTCCTGGGTCCCCTCTGAGGCCACACAGAACACCCTGGCCACGCCCCACATGTGGCCCTGCAGATATCTGAAGATAGGGATGCTTTCCCCCAGAACTCCTTTGGATTGGACAACTTTCATCTCCCTTACTTCTTCCTCACAATGGGGTGACTATATAGTTTATGGACCAAACAAGGACATTTCTGAGAGTGAGAGTGAGCGCTATTAATAATCACACCGAGACAACATGTGTAAACCAGCGATGTCCTGGGCTGACCGCAACATATGGTCACCTCATGGGGCACGGGTTTCCAGGTCCTTCCTCACCCCTGGCTGCTCTCTTCTGGGTGTTTTGTAGTCTGTCTCCTTTTCAATCACTGCTCCCAGAAGTAACTGCCATATGTGTCTGGCATGGTGGAAAAAAACAAATAGGCAGGGAGATCATTTTAATAAATGTGCGGAACACCGTAACAGGCGAGAGGCGGGTATTTGAGGAATCCAGAGGAACAAACAATTAACTGTTTCTGACAAAGCTCGAGAAGGCTTCCCAGAGGAGCCCATATCTGAAATGGGTCTTCAAGCGTGAGTAGAAGTTTCCCATTAGGAGAGTGTTGGGGGTCTTGGGAAAGGCATCTTCGTCATGCCTCAAGATACAGGAAGAGCGGGGTTCCTTGCTCACCTGTTGCCATTTGAGAATCGTGTTATTCTTCCTACAGCCTTGTGAGGTCTTATCTGATGAAGCTCTGCTTTGGGCTAAACATGGAATATAATGGGAAGGATGCACTTGTCCTGGATGCCACTAGTTCAGTCCTACTTCTTCTTCTTTTTTTTTTTTTTTTCCAGTCCTACTTCTGATCTTCTGGTTTATTTTAAGGAAGAACAGCCAAAATACAAGCGGAATTTGGCAAATGAAGCATGAACAACGTGGTCCGGGATCCACTGCACTTCTAAACCCCAGTAGAAGGGAGTCGTTTACAAGCATTTGCTGAGAAGCTGCATTGATGGGTCGAGCTGGGCTCTGGGGAGGCAAAGGTCACACATGGTCACTGCTCTCAAAGAGGGCCTTCTAATGGACAGCCTGGGTGGCTCAGCGGTTTGGTGCTGCCTTTGGCCCAGGGCGTGATTCCAGAGTCCCGGGATCCAGTCCCACGTCAGGTTCCCTGCATGGAGCCTGCTTCTCTCTCTGCCTGTGTCTCTGCCTCTCTCTCTCTGTCTCTCATGAATAAATAAATAAAATCTTAAAAAAAAAAAAAAAAAAAGAGGGCCTTCTAGTGAGCTAGACACCTGCATGCAATGAACTGTAAGTCATTAC
This sequence comes from Canis aureus, assembly GCF_053574225.1. Classification (NCBI taxonomy): domain Eukaryota; kingdom Metazoa; phylum Chordata; class Mammalia; order Carnivora; family Canidae; genus Canis; species Canis aureus. The sequence continues at coordinate 53,342,589 of NC_135622.1, read as the reverse complement.
AAAATATCTAACAACTGTCACGTGCCTTTATGAATTTGCTGTGTGTTTTGAGAGCACAGGGAAAGTTTTGAATAATTCCAACTGGTGGAACACAGTTGACTTTCACTGAGGAACTTTGAGGGCTTTGATGGCCAAGTGAAACTTCAGAACTGGAGAAGGGGAGGCCCAGAGGGGTGAGAACACAGGAAACGTGTGGAGCAGGAACAGCCTTTGGGCGTGGGGAGAGGGAGAGGTCAGGGATGCTGCCTCAGGATGCAACAACCAAGAGCTGCTGGAGTAGTTGGCCACCATGATGCTGGCCAACCATCCACACACCTGCCTTCCCTCTGGCCAAGGTCTAACCGCCAGTCTGCTGACTGTCCTGGGCAGAAGGGAGGGCTGTGAGAAACAAGGCCATAGCACACCCCAGCATAGAGGCCTAAGCTCTTCCCACCCCTCACCAGGTGACGGTTTAGCAGCTGCTGTGGACCGCTCCTCCAAGGCGGGAAGTGACAGTTCTCTAGAGTGATGGCTCACCATGGAGTTGGCCTCCATCCAGATCCAAACACTCTCCACAACCCAGGTGGTTCACCACCATCAAATCCTCGTCAGCCCTCCATATTCTTGGCCTGCCAAAGGAGCTCACCTTGGACCGACCCTGGGGCCAGAGGTATGGACACATGAAGTCACTGAGGGAGAAGTTCAACCACCAAAATGGTCCCCAGTCTGTGCCTTCCTGTCTGCGCGGAGAGGGAAGCTTAGCTGGGAAGCCGAGGTGGGTGTCTCCTGGAGCTCAGACCTCACCTCTGTGGAGAGGCTTCTCCTCAACTCGCTTGTGTGGAGTGGGGCCTCCGTCTCCTGGGAGCTCTCAGGCTTCTGTCAGAACGCCTACCTCACGGGACCACAGTTGGTCACCCACTTCGTCCCCTCTGGACTGTGAACAGGCTGAGGGCAGGGAGGTCTTGCTCATTTCCAAATTCCCAGAACGGGCACCCAGTGGCTGGTCAGCAAACGTGGATGGCAGCAAAGTGAGGCAAAGAGGAAGGAAGGCACAAAGAAAGGCATGATAAAGTAAAATCCCACATCCGTGGAGATGAGAGATGCGTGGAAAGAGCAAGAACGGGGCTGCGATCTGAGTTTGCTTTTGTTCTTGTAGGCCCCACCCGTTAAAAACACTTACAAATTATCTTTTATGGCTATGCTGGTAGAAAGACAAATGTCAGCCAGGCACAACTCATTATTATATATTCATTATTATTATCTTCAGGGTTTTTTCCTTCTGATTTTGAAAGACATCAAACGGGGGTGTCTGGGTGGCTCAGGATGTTGAGCGTCCAACTCCTGGTTTCAGCTCAGGTCATGGTCTCGGGGTCCTGGGATCGAGCCCCACGTCAGAGTCTGCACTCAGCAGAGTCTGCTTAAGACTCTTCCTCTGCCCCTCCCCGCTCTAAAATAAATGAATAAATACGTCTTAAAAATAAAATAAAGATAAAAGACACTAAATATAAGACATTTTTGTGGGCCCCTGAAAGTACAGTGGGGCTTCGGCCCTGGGCTTACCCTAGTAGGTAAGCCATTCACGAGCCATGAGCATGGTGGTCAAATACTGATAAATGGTCCCATTGAGGCACTAGTCAATCAAAACCCATCTTTTGCAGGCTCATGTTCCTGCCGGCCCCTTGCGGTGCCAGACATTAATCCCTTGGTGGCTAGATCTTGGGAAGGCCCAGAGGCTCCCCGGGGGGAGGGGAGTCGCATTGTGACTCCTTACCAACTGGTATGAAAGGACTGAACTACCAGCATCCAGGACAGGTACGTTCTTCCCATTATGTTCCAGGGTTAGCCCAAAGCAGAGCTAGCATCAGATAAGGCATGGACATTCTGGTGCCTTCCATAAGCCCCGGGTGGAAGTAGTAATAATAAAATATGGTCACTGTAAAAATGCAAGATAAAGAAAGAGGAGGAGATGAGCCTGGCTGCCAGGCTTCTGATCTGGGTCACAAGTGGTACCATCACTGAAGGAGGGAATCCAGCAGGAGGAGTAGGCTGGAGGGGAAAGATAAGGAGCTCAGTCTGGAACACGCTGACTGTGGTGCATCTCTGGGATTCCAGGAGGCAATGCCTGTGAGCGTCAAATAGATGGGTGTAGTTTTTTTTTTTTAGAACATAAGGTAGGGATGCCAAGAGAGATCTGGAAGTTTCAGTGGGTGCATAGTAAGCCCTCAATAAATCTGTCTTGGGCTGAGTGAGAACCTCACCCCACCCCACCCCCCTTATTTCAGCCCCAGGCTCAGGGGATGATCCAAAGGACCCCACGCAGTCTGATATTCAGGGAAAACACAGAACATCCTTTGTCTGATTATGATCGGAGCAGACAACTGCGGGGCATTTTTCAGCTCAGAGTACCCAAGGTGTGGGGCCTCTGGGGGCTCACCACTGTCAGAAGCCAGCGTGAGGGGCCAGCGAGAGCTTGTCTTGTTGTCTTGTACCTTGAAGATCTGGGAGGCATAAGAAGAAATTGCATTTTCCAAACCCTGAAGCAATACTTATTTTCCCTTCACATCTATTTTCCTGGGTGTATTTTTTTTTCCCACTCTGTTGATAGATATTATATAATCACATTGTTTAAATATTTGAGATGGTGATTACACCACCATTCAATTTTAATTGCTACTTCTGTTAACATGTCAGATGTTCTCAAGCAAAATTAATTAGGACCAAATAATTGATTGATGGTCTTGAAAATCCTAACCTTCAGAAACGAACCAGTTTCATAACCCAACGCTACAACTGCACAGGGAATCTGAACAAGAGAATGGGTCACCTCAGGGATGTCCTCCCCTAAGGCTCTGTGTTGGTCTTATCAACGGTGAATAAAAATGCAAAGCATAGAGTTGAGAATCACAGAATTCATTTTTATGCAAAAACCCCTTCTATGGAAGGTCTGATGCTTCAACTCCTTTCTTTTTGAATCCTGTGACAGTCATCTCAATACCTACCAAGCCTGTTCTAATGGTTGCCAAATTCTTCCTTCGGTCACACTGGAAAGGAGTCCCTGGTTACTTCCTCCCGTGGCTTCTACGTTTCACACTCTGAAACAAAACACAGAACTCCACTTCTGGGGTGCCTTCGTGGCTCCTGACCCAGGTCATGGTCTCGGGGTCCTGAGATGGAGTCTCTGCTCGAGATCCTCTCTTCCTCTGCCCCTCCTGCTCTTTCTCTCTCTGTCTCTCTCTCAAATAAAGTAATCTTTAAAAAAGATAGAGGAAAGAAAATTTCACTTCTAATCTGAGGATTCCATCGAGAACGGAGTCCTATAGGGAAATACACAGACCCACTAGATACCACATTCTGCCCTCGGTGATGACAGGAGGGTGGAGCTCTCAGGAGTTCTGTACCGGACTTCTTTTCACATTGTGCTGTTAGAAGTCTTCAGACTTATGGGATTTGAGAAATCTTTGAGAAGGCGTTCTGAACAGATTAGTAAATTGCCATCCCTTCACTTAGATGTCGTTTTTTAGGGGCACCTGACTGCCTCAATCGGTGGAACATGGGGCTCTTGATCTCAAGGTTGTCAGTTTGAGCCCCATATTGAAGGTAGAGGTTACCTAAAAAAATAAAATCTTTAGAAAAGAAAAGAAAAAACATTTTAATTACATATATGAGGTTTTATGTGATCCTTCAGATGACATCCGGGAACCTGCAGAGAAGTCCATTTATAAACAAATGTGCACTTTGGTCAGATTGAGTCAGATTGTGCTGGTTTAGAATTCCAGCTCTGCCACTTATTAACAGCGTGACCTTAGGCCTTAGCTTCTTCAGATGGAAAATGGGTATGAAAATAATTAACCTTGCTGGGCACCTGGGTGACTCAATGGTTGAGCATCTGCCTTTGGGTCAGGTTGTAATCCCGGGGTCCTGGGATTGGGTCCCTCACTGGGCTCCCTTCAAGGAGCCTGCTTCTCCCTCTGCCTATGTTTCTGCTTCTCTCTCTGTGTCTCTCATGAATAAATAAATAAAATCTTTAAAAAAAAAAAAAAGAAAAGAATTAACCTTGCAAAGTTAGAGTGTGGATTAAGTAAGAAAAATCTATCAAGTGCCTGGCACTCAGCTTGGGTTGTTCAGATGCTCAATAAATGGAATGATTAGGATTGTGGGTTCCAATTTTAAATATGAAAAAGAATGTTCATTTAACAGATTTAGAAAATTAAATAGTGAGAACAGACATATGCAACCCATTAAAATCTATTTTAAGGCCATATACTTCAAGTGGCTGCTGATGTTTAAAATTTCATTAATGTAAAAAGTAATATTAAAACATTTTTAATTAAAAAAATTTTTAAATACAGAATCACCAATCATGGTTAAAAAAAAAATCCAAGTACCAGAAAAATGAATGAAAAGTCCCTCACCACCTTTCCACGTCAATCTGGAATCTCAGCGCCCAGTAATCTCACCAAACAGCCCAGCGTGTGACCTTTCATATATGCAGATATAAGCACATTTGTAAGTACGACATTATTGCTTCAAGAATGAGCTCATGTTTTGGCCCCTGGGTGGCTCGGTTGGTTGGATGTGCAACTCTTGGTTTCAGCTCAGGTTATGATCTCAGGGTCCTGGGATGGAGCCCGGGGTGGGGCTCCATGCTTAGTGGGGAGTCTGCTGAGGATTCTTGCTCTCTCTCTCCCTCACCCCACTCACACACACTCTCTCTCTCTCTCTTCCTCCTTCTCTCTCAAATAAATCAATAAATCTTAAGAAAAAAAAAAAAGAAGAACCGAGCTCATGTTATACATTGTTCTGCAGCTTCTTTTTCCATCTCCTATATGATGGACCTGAGCTCCAGCTTGTTCCTTGTCATAGCCATGTACTGTTAGGTTTTTATTTTTTTATTTTTTATTTATTTTTTTATTTTTTATTTTTAAAGATTTTATTTACTTATTTACGAGAGACACAGAGAGCAAGAGAGGCAGAGACACAGGCAGAGGGAGAAGCAGGCTCCATGCAGGGAGCCTGACGTGGGACTCGATCCCAGGACTCCAGGATCATGCTCTGGGCCAAAAGCAGGTGCTAAACCCGCTGAGCCACTCAGAGATCCCTACTGTTAGGTTTTTAAAGAGAGATTTCAGAAGAAATAATGCCAGTGAACTGTGGTGTTTTCTTTGAGTCCATGATCCTAAACAGTTGGATGAAAACGGGAAAATGCAGATTAACTTGATATTTCATCTCTAAGACAGGGCAGAGATCCAGATAGCAGGAAGGAAATACTCCAGAGGACACAAGTAGGAGATTCTGGATGAGAGGAGATTATTTATACGATACTGAGAATCACCCCGCAATTATATGGCACTTTGTCATTTATCTCACAGTGAGCACCGATAGTGCCTCTGCAAGCACAGAAGGTCCAACTGTCCCCATCTTAAACCTGAGAAAACTGAGGCTCAAGGAGGCTTCCGGGAAGCTGAGAGGCTAGGATTTGGGAGCAACGTGGAGGGAAGGCGGCATTGGTCTGCTTAACAAACCTGCTTTTTCTTTTTTCTTTTTTTAAGATTCTATTTTTTTATTGTTTTTTTTTTTTAAGATTTTATTTATTGATTCATGAGAGACACAGAGAGAGAGAGAGAGGCAGAGACACAGGCAGAGGGAGAAGCAGGCTCCATGCCGGGAGCCCAACGTGGGACTCGATTCCAGGACCCTGGGATCACACCCTGAGCCAAAGGCAGATAGATGCTCAACCACTGAGCCACCCAGGTGTCCCTATTTTTTTTTTATTGTTTGAGAGAGAGAGAGAGGGAGAGAGAGAAAGAGAGAGAGAGAGAGAGACAACACACAAGCAAGGAGGAGTAACAGAGGGAGAGGGAGAAGCAGGCTCCCCACTGAGCAGAGAGCCCCATGTGTGGCTCCATGAGGGACTCGATCCCAGGACCCTAAGATCACGAACCTGAGATGAAGGCAGATGCTTCACAGACTGAACCACCCAGGCGCCCCAAACCTGCTTTCTCTTGACCTGACTCCTCAAAGCCCTCTGTCAGCAGAAAGTCTATTAAAAAGGATGCAAAGTGACCCTTTGGCACCTGGCCCTGTGTCTTGTGCAGGGCTGAGGCTACCTCCTGGCTTGGGAGGAATGCTCATCTGGGACATCAGGCTTACCGCCGGGCTCCTCTCCATCCAAACACAGTTGTAAAGGGTCCAGTGCTTTGTGAGCACCTCTGAGGCGCCAGCCCCTTGTCAGAAATCAGCAAAAGCAAGACAGAAGAACCTGTACTGGGCTGGTCTCCGGGCTTCTGGCCCAACCCAGGCACATCCAGCCCCCTTCCTGTCTGTGGGACGCCATCACCCCCGCTGCCTGGAGACGGCCTGAGCCAGAGGAGCACTCCTTGGCGTGACGCTGTGGTAGTGGGGCCTCCATGAGCGCAGAGAACGTTGTCAGAGGGGGAGCCTCACTGTCTCCCAAGTTCACTGAATGAAAATCTCCACACTCGTCCTCGTGGTTTCAGAGGTGAGTGGAGAGCCTGGCACCATCTAAGGCTGACCCTGGGTTTTAACAGAGCAGAATGGGGGAAAGCGGACAAGACACTCCATCTGGCATGGATGATGATGTTTAGAAGGTTTATTGAGGCATCAGCCCTGTTCCTATGAGATGCCACAGGTAGGAGACAAGCAGACTTTGCCCCTCTGGTGGCATGACGAAGGCCTTGCGGGTCTGGCTGTCCTTGGCTCAGTCCTTGGCCCTGCGGGTCTGTCCCTGGCAGTGCCGGGAGCAGGGGCTGGAAGGCTCCCACAGAGGAGACTGCCACTCTTGTCTGGTAATGCTGTGCACCAGAGGGGAGCAGCTGCCTGGCAAGCCATCTTCCCTCCTCCGCAGCCTCGACTGTGAGGAATGAGTATCAGATGGAGAGAAAGACAATCTTCCCCCAGACCTGAAGCAAGCTCTGAGGACACGGCGACAGGTACCAGGACCCCTGCCCTCAGGAGGCGCCGGGAGCCTTGCTTAGTGAATTTGTCCTCTGGGGGAGGCCCAGCCCTGGACCTGCAGGGCTTGCCATTCTGAGGAGGCCACAGCCAGCGGCTTCCTTGTGAAAACGCACACATGACTCTTCTGAACATTTCATTCCTTATTGTGGAGCTGCATGCATCACCACTCCGGCCCCGGAGAATGGGGACAACGTAGCTTTCAAGAGCAAGAAGAGGTGGAAGCCAGAAACGTCTGTTGGTTTCACGAGAAAGTGCTGGGGTTTTGGTGTTGGTGGGATTTGATTTATCAAAAGGAGTGGCCTTCAGTGAGGGTTTGAAAATCTTCGAGATGCCCTGAAGTTCCTCTAGAGGGAGCCAGAAGGCGGCTGAGAAAGTGGGGTCCAGGGTCCCCTCTTCCCAAGCCACCCCAGCCTTTCCACTTCCATCCCATTTTTTTTAACAAATTGGGCTTAGTGCAAACGTTATTTATTATTTTTTGAAAAAAAGGGTTTTGCCACTAAAACCAAATTGGAGAACCACAGGTCTGTTGCCTCACCTCTCGGAGGATGCGGGTCCTGACATTCCATGCATACTCGGAGAAGATCAGTCAGTCTTGCCTTGGGAGAAGAGAAAGACATTCCTTCGCTCACACCACAGATAGTCCTGAGCACTCCCTTCGTGCCAGGTAGGACCATGCCTCAGATCTAATTAAGAGATCTAATAAGAGCCACCCTGGTCCTTGAGTCAATTGTCAGGTTTGTGTCGATGGCATAGGGAGTTCGGAGGAAGGGTAAGAGTGCGGGCTCAGGGACAGGCCTGGGCTTCTCCCCGGGTATAATCGGATTCCTATCAGCTCTAGCCACAGACACAGTTGTCTCCAAGATATCTCTTTCTCTCCAGCTTATTCTCTCCAAGATACTTCTTACCTTCAGCTTGGGAGGGCTCTTCGTTCCAGCCATGCTTTTCCTTTTTCATCCCCAAACTGTTCTGTCCAGCTGGTGGCCATCTTCATTAAATGGGAAGTATGTACAAAAACCTTAGCAGCTGCACTCTGGATGTATTTCTTGCTGTGGTCTTTTTTCAGGAGGGGCTGCTGTCTAATAAAGATGCTGTCACATGTCATGAGAACAAAAAATAAGCCTTTGTCATAGTAAGCCACTGAGATTTGTTTGTTACCGCAGCATGGCCTCACCCATCCTGATTAATACGACCCTATTGACCCTCTTCTCCTGGGCAAACTCCTGTATCTCATCTTGTAGCTGAAATGTCTCCCAGCCTGTGAAGCCTTGTTTCCGCTCCTCTGTACGAAGGCGAAAGCTGATTCCTCTGTGCAAGCAATGTTATAGCACAAAGTAAGTTGACCTGAACTTTTCTATAAAGGTCTTTGTCTATCACTCCCACTGGCCTGTAGGTACCTTGAGCACAGAAGTTATAAATCACATATAAATGTTTGCTGATGCACTAAATGAATGCAAGTGTGGTGTTTAGAAATCGCTTCTTAGGGGATCCCTGGGTGGCACAGTGGTTTAGCGCCTGCCTTTGGCCCCGGGGCACGATCCTGGAGACCCGGGATCGAATCCCACATCGGGCTCCCGGTGCATGGAGCCTGCTTCTCCCTCTGCCTGTGTCTCTGCCTCTCTCTCTCTCTTTCTGTGTGACTATCATAAAAAAAAAATAATAAAATTAAAAAAAAAAATCGCTTCTTAAAGCCCAGCGCTTAGTGCTCATTTCTGAGCTGCAAAGAAGCAGTCTGACACCGTGTAAGTGACAAGGTGCAATTGTCAGCATCTGCCTGACAACTTGGGTTAGGTACGAAAGTTTGAAATCGAGGAGATTAGAAGAGAGGGTTTGTGAGATTTCTTTAGACACTAACAGCCAGTGCCCCGTGAGCATTGCCAAACCAGACGGAAACCTTCCTTAAGGAAGTGTCAGGGAAAAAAAGCACAGTCCTCCACACTGAAACAATTTGTTAGCATTTACAAGTTCCCATTTTTCTGTATTTTAACTTCTAATTGGTTTCCTCTTTTGTGCTAAGAATGCCATCTGTCCCTTTGACAGGTTTTTGGATTTGATACCACTTACCAGGAAATATGACCATCATAAATATTGTAAGATGATTCTAGCGTCCATCCCAAACAGCCTCGTCTTAGTAACTTCATAAAGAATCCCACACTGTTCCTGTGCAGAGATTTCACCATTTTTCAAGCACTTGCTACATTAAAATAAAATCCTTCACCCCCACGGTTTCTTGGAGTCCATAATACAAGGCAAGACGATGTGCATGGTCTTATTTTGATTGTGGATCTCATATTTGTTCTGTAGCAATAATAAGGGTATTAGTACCCCTATTAGTAGGTTAGAAAACAGGCTGATGGAAGTAGACTTGCCTGAGATATGGAAACAATATGGTATCCGGATGTTACACTTAATTTCTGAGTGGAAATCACAGCTCCATGCCTATCTTCTCTCTCTTAAGGGAGAGCAGGAGAGGCTCCAGGGTGGCTCAGTCGGTTAAGACTCCAACTCTGGATTTCAGCTCAGGTCAAGATCTCAAGGATCCTGAGATCCTGAGATGCAGCCCAAGTCAGGCTTCCTGCTCAGCAGGAAGTCTGCTTGAGATTCTCTCTCTGCCCTTCCCACTGCTCACTCACACATGCTCTCTCTCTCTCTTAAATACATAAATCTTTAAAAAAAAAAAAAAAGAAAAAGAAAGAGAGGAGGAGCGGGACTCATTATTCCCTTTTTATGAACCAAGAAAGTGAAGCAAAGAAGAGTTAAATGACCAATGTGAGATTCTTCAACAAATAATTCACCATTCTGGGTTGGAAGGCACTCGTTTATCTCCCCTGTGGTCTTGCGCTTTGTTACTGCCTTGTGCTACCTTGACTTTGCAGTACCTTCTTTCAAGTGCAAAGTTACTTAGGTCAAGGACAAGCTAAGAAGAGGAAGGGGACCCACCCAGGGGTGGTTCTCATTGGAGAAGGGATTATTAACTAGTCCCAGTACATCAGGGACTGAAGGAGCAGCTTCAGAAAGCTCAACCTAGAACCCAAATACTATTGGGTTGATGGAGGGTTCGCGGAGATCCATGCCTTCCCCCCACAGCAGGCAGGCTGGGATGGGGAAAGAGAACTAAGCCATTACTGCACCTGCATTATAAACCAAGGACTTTATGGATGCTACCCTACTTAATCTTCATGAAATGCTAATTCATTTATTTGTTTATTAGATGGTATTTATTTGAGAGAGAGAGAAAGAGTGTGCACATGAGAGGGGGGTGGGGCAGAGGGAGAGGGAGACTCCCCACTGAGCAAGGAGCCTGATGCGGGGCTCAATCCCAGGACCCTGAGATCATGACCTGAGCCAGAGACAGACGCTTAACCGACTGAGCCACCCAGGGGCTCCCATGAAATGCTCATTTAAAGATGAAGACATTAAGACTCAGAGTGGCTATCTGGATTACCCAGTCTGGCAGTGCTCACTGGCCCGCCTGGCTTCGGAGTTCGGTTCCTTCCACTATTCATGGCAGCAGATACGGTGCAAGGTGTCGGGTGAGGTGGGATTGGTTCCTTCTACTCAGGAGCAGCTAACCTTGAGAGGGGGGTTACACATAATAGGACCCCGATAAAGAATGCAAGTGGATTATGCAAGCTTGGCGGCAGGCTGTGTGCAATCGGTGGAGACCTGTAGGGGAAAAGATCTGCATTCCTTTCTGGAGTCTCCAGCTGATCTTTGAGGAAAGGATTTGAAGCAGAAAAGAAAGAGACTTTCTAGGCCAGAAGCAGCAGTTTCTGGATATGGACAGATAGAGGCTTATCATCGATCACTGTTTAAACACAAGGAAACTGAAAGGGCCCCTGGGCAGATATTCAGGTAGGCCTGGGTGGTCCTGGGCGTATAGGGCGTGTCATTAGCATCGGGGGAAATTGAAATTAGTAAGAATCAATGGGCATATCAAGCATCTATTATGGAATCACCTGAAGAGGGGATCTGAAAACGTTGGTGGAGTTGGTGGTGTGGATGTACCCAAACTCATTCATGAAGACAGAGAAAGGAGTCCTGGGAAAGAGATGGGGAGTAGGAAGTTTCCCTTGTTCAGAGAGGCAATGCCAAGTGGATTCGCAGAGCGCATGTGAAGTGAGGACTCCTTGCAGCCCTCTGGGCTCCTCGGAAGACTGGGTTCCCCTCTGTGCAAACCCTCATTGAGCTTACAAAGGGGCAGCCTATTGCCCTCACGCATCGCCATGGTGCGTGGCCCTGAGCAACGCACCTGCCTCCCAGGACAGCATTCCCGCCTTGCCTTTTCTTTCCCACGGGGAAAATCAGGTAAATGGAAATTTCAGTTCTACCACAGCGAGAGCACCTTCTAGCCACCCAGTGCTTTGCAGTTTACAGAGCATTTTCATGCACCCCAGTTTTGGGCTTTCCCCGGGGCTCTGTAATACACTCGGCCTGGAGAAGGCTTCCCAGGCCAAGTCACAGCCTGTGAGGGGGGTGCAAGGCCTGTCAGATACTTACTTCTCTTTTTTCCAAATCTGTAAATTACCTGCATCCAGTGAGGATCATTTTTGTTTTTTTTATTTATTTATTTATTTATTTATTTATTTATTTATTTATTTTCATTTTTGTTTTAAACGTTAATTGTGCCAATAACACTCTCCACCCCAAAACCCTTTCGTTGCTGGATCTCAAATTTTCCCCCAGCCTCAAAAGTCAAAAATAATAATAATAATAATAATCTGTCCTGCCTTGGGCACATGCAACATCACGTACTTTAAATGGCTTTGGCTGGCTTGATTCTAATCGTAATTAAACCAGTGCCATTTTGTCCCATCTTCATCTCTTTGAACCCCCTCAGCTCACTTAGTTCAGCATCACTTTGGTCTGAAAGAATGCCAACCAGCCTGGGAAACCAAAGAGAACATGGGGAAATGACTTTACGCTTCACAAAAGGATCCTTTACTTCCTCCCAAATGATGAGCTTAATGATTCACTTTCCTAGGGCATAACGAAAATATTTTTGGGAAAAATATCCAAAATGAAAAATCAAATTTGCTCATAATCCCACTGCTTAAAAAAAAATATATATATATATATATATATATATATATGTATGTATAAAAGTAAGAGGAAAGTTTCTCCCTCTACCTGTCTGATTCCATTCTTCCAAATAAACTATTAACAACTTGTTGCACGTTCCACCCAGTTGGTTGTTGGGTGTGTGTAGATATTATCTAAGTATGCATGTATTAAAACCCCAGATACATTGATCTACACCTTGCTTATTTCCCTTCTTAAGCACAGATATTTTCCTAGTCATTACCTATAGATCTAATGCATTATTTTTAATGGCTGCCTATTATTCTGCTACATGGATATATTATGATACAGTCAACCATTCTCCTAATAGATGGGCATTTTGTGTTTTCAGAATTTTTGTTATAAGGAAAAATCTTGCAACACGCATTCTTGTACATATATTTTTGTCTTATTCTGTCTTGTAAAATGGAAAGCTGGGATTGCTTTTACTCCTGGAGCTGGAAAACCAGCCCTTGGGGAGAAGCCCCCCACCCCCTCCTCAGCCTTGCCAACACTTGGGCCAATCTGCTAGACCAAAAAAATGTTAATCTCTTTGAGATTTAATTTGCATTTCCCTGACTACTAGTGAAGCTGAGCATCTTTTCATATGTTTATGAACAATTTGCATTTCCTATGCAGTGAATTACCTACTCTTATCCTGGACTCCTACTACTATCAGGCTGTTTTTGCTATTCAGTGCATAGGAGCTCTTTTAATACATGGGATATACCTTTTTATCTCATACATATGAGGCAAGTATTTTCTATCACACTCTTGTCTTTTTTGACTTTGTTTAGGGTATATTTTAACTGAAAGTTTTAATTTGTATTGTAGTCAAATATATTCAGTTTTTCCTTCCTTGTTTCTGAGCTGTTTCTCTTAGAAAATACTCCAATCTCTATTTTCTTCTTATACTTTTATATTCTTCTTTCTATTTAAATCTTCAATCTAGGCTTTTCTTTTTTTCTTTTTTCTTTTTTTTTTTTTTTTTTTGTTGTTGTTGTTTGTTTGCTTTTTGTCTTGCAATTGGGTAAGGCAGGGAGCTAGGTTGACTTTATTCCAAATGAAGAGTCAAGGATTTCATCAACAAAAATTGATGCATTTTGTTGTTGTTGTTTTGTTGGGGAAGGGACCCAGTTAAGTTCCCGGGAGAAGCTGGTCCCTGAAACTGGACCCAGCAGATCCTTGACTTTTGATGCTGGGGAGTGGGTGGGAAGGAAATACCTAGATATTGTGGATCTCCTAGGCAGTCATGGGTTAGACCCTTCTGGATGTGTGTGTGTGGTTTGTTTTGTTTTCAATAAAGGGATTTGTAGACCAAAACATTCTCCTCCCACAAAATTCTCCTTATTTATAAACCTGATCCTGTGTATAACTCTATGCTATCCGTTGGTCTGCTTTAGGAGTATATTCCTGAGTCCATGTTGAGCTCTTTGACTCATCTCTGTTCTGAGTTGGGACAAAGTAGATGCATTCTGAACCCAAACCTTGCCTTCGAAGCCATCTGAAGATTTTCTTAATGTGCATTCACACGGCCTGAGAGTATTTGAATATCTTAAAAAGAATGTGCAGGTTTTCTCTACAAGCGGGCTAGGAAGCAGCAGTAGCCAGGTTTCTCGGCCGACAAAGTCTTTTATCTTTCCATTTGCAAATGAAGGCACCAATAAATACTTGTTGAATTTTATCATTCTGTTAACCTTCAAATTCAGACTTGTCAGTAATTACTGGTTTGCATTAAAAGGAGGAGATTAGAGATTGAGGTCCTGGAAGGAGACCTGATTTGCTGGGAGGCACACAGAGTAAACGGGTCACTTGTCTCCCTGTCCCCTCTTCTGTTTTTTGTCAAGGGACAAAAGACTAATGGCATGGTGAAGGGCACAAGCCTGGCAAGAGGACAAGGCTGGGACTTTTAAACGTGGTGACAAGGGCCACCTTGGCCTATTTTAACAGTCTTCCTCTCTTTTTGGTAAAATGGTATGGCAGGCTATTCTGAGTGTCTTTCCTGGGCACTGTTACTGCTGGGGACGAAGAAGGTTCCAACTGTTGCCAATAAACAGAAACCATCTTGGAAGAGGTGGCCGCCTTAGGACTCATTCAGGGGTCTCTGCCTTGAACAAAATCATCAAGTACTTACTGTATACAGGTACTTTGCTTTGCCTTTGAGGCTCCCTCCTCAGCAAAACAGACAAGGCCTCTCCTTCCGGAGCTCACAGGTCGAGTGAGGAAGGCAGAGCCCGTTTCCCCCCGGCAGCCTCATGGGGGAAGCAGGCATTAAGCAAACATTCCCAGGCATATATAATTACAAATGGCAGTAAGTGCTCGGAAGGAAAATCCAGGATGCTTGCAGAGAATACAGCAGGAGGGCTTGGTTTAGATTAGGGGGTTAGGGAAAAGCAGAAGTGGGGGTGTTAAAGGCTTTTGCAAAGGTGAAATGTTTTACATATGTGAAAGAAATAATAATAATAAAGGTGCTTGGAAGGGCAGCTCATCCTCATTCATGGGCCACTTCCTAGAACTCTGGGAATCTGCCTCTCTCTCCAGAATTATGTAGGCATCCAGGGTAAGGGCTGGAGGAGCCCTTCACAAATGCTAATATGTGAGCATTTTACAGGCTGCCCCCTGACCCTCTGCATCCTCATCTGTAACTAGTTTGAATGCTGAGGTGAATGGTCGGGGATGAGCTGCATTTCCAATTTGGGAAGAGGGAGGTGGAGCGGCTTTCGCACCCCAATGAGGATGTGTGTGTGTATTGGGGGGGGGCAGGTTCCCCAACCCCAAACCACCAGGGGAATGTCTTACAAGGGAAAACCCATCTCGTGGTGTATCTGGTCGTTGAAGGGGGCTGCCCAGGGGACCCTAGGTTTTCTGGGGAGTTTCGGGGGTAGGGCCAATGATCTCTGATCCTCCCCCCTTCCCCCTATAAGATAGCTTGACCAGAATGAAATGAGGATTTCACAGTGGCGGTGGGATAAGAGAGGGCCATACGGCCGGCCAGGGGTCTTAACGTCCCCGGAAGCCTCCCGATCCGGTAGCATCAGTCATAGATGACACTCACACCAGGTGCTGGGCGCTGTTCTAAGCGCTTTTACAACGCTCTTTCCTCAAAACAACCCTATGACGTAAGCACTGTTGCCAACCCCAGCTTCACAAAGGAGGGAACCGAGGGACCCTGAGACCAAACAGCGAGGGCAGCTTTTTTTTTTTTTTTTTTTTTTGTCTCCAACATCCCGGGCTCCTGGGATCTGGAGCCGAGGTCCGGCCTCCAGGACGTGTGGACCACCCCTTGGATGTGTGAGCCTCGTCGGCCTCCCCAGAATTGGGGGAAATCACTAGTTTTGAAAAGGCGAACTTGGGGGCCCGCTCCTTCCCTTCGGAGGCCGCGGGGCGGGGTGGGGGCGGGGGCGGCCTGGGTGACCGCGGGGCGAGGGCGGGGGCGGGGGCGGGGACGGGGGCGGCCGGGCGGCCCCGCTGCAGCCCCCACGCCCCGGCCCCGCAGCCCCGCTTTCTGCTCGGTGTCCGCGAGGTGTCGCCTTCGGCCGAAGAAACCACCGCGGCGCCACCCTCGTAGCCCGAAGTTATTTATTTATTTTCAAACAAGGGGGGCGCCCCTCTCCTTTTCCATTTAAAACTAGCAACATCCTGCGGTCTGGTTCCTAAATGGGCGCGCCCTCCTCCTCCTCCTCCTCCTCGGGTCCTGCACCCCTCCGTCCGCCTCCCCTGCAGATCACACCCCAGCAACCCCACCGCGGGGCCCCCTCCACGTCGGCGTCGCGCTCAGCCGAACACAAACGCCGTCAAGGGCGGGGGCTGGGTTAGGAGCCTCGGCGTCCCCCGCCACCCCCTCCCGTCCCCCGCCGCCCCCCGTACACACCCCCGGAGCCCTCCGGAAAAAAAAAAAATTTAATGCCAAGCAATTGCCAGGCCCGCGGGGTGGGTGCTGCATTGCAACGCGCGGCGCGCAGCTGGTTCGCAGAGTGCGCCGGGTGCAAGCCCGGGGGTCTAAAAGCGAGGGAGGAGCACACCCCGGGCTTTCCCAGCTTTGCAGCCTCCTCTCTGCAAAGAAGAAAAGCAAGTGGCTTTTGGCGCGAAAGCCTTGGCGCCTCCCCTGATTTTTATGGAAATCAAGAGGGCGGGGTAAAGCCGCTTTCCTCTGCCTCTCTCCCTCCCCCTTGTCTGTGCCGCAGCCCCCTTCTCTCCCCGCCCCCCGGGTGTGTCAGATTTTTCAGTTAATAATATCCCCCGAGCTTCAAAGCGCAGCCAGTGACAGTCATCTGTCTGGACGCGCTGGGTGGATGCGGGGGGCTCCTGGGAACTGGGTTGGAGCCGAGCTAGCGCTAGCCAGGCGCAAGCGCGCACGGACCGCGGCCACCCGAGGACCAGCACCCCCGGGCCACCCGGACACCCCCGCGCAGAGCCGCCGCTGGATCCCCGGCAGTCGGCGGGAGGTAAGGAGCGGGGGCGGCGGGGGGGGGGGGGTGGTTTGCAAACTGCCCCGCGCACCCGGGGCGGCGAGCGCGGCGGGAAGGCAAGCCCCGGACCGGATCGCGGCTCGCGCACCGGGCGCTCGAATATCCTCGGGGGACTGTTGCTGCTTCCGAAACAAAACCATCTCGGGGTTTTCCCTGAAAAGCCAGTTCCAGCCCCGAAGGCACCCCGGGTGGAAGAGACCCGCCCTAATCCTTTTTACAGCCTTTGCCGGGGGGGTGGTGGTGGTGTAATGGCTTCATCGAGAAGAAATTCGCCCTTCTCCAGAACGCGTATCGGTGTTTGAGCTGACGCGGAGCCGGTGCGTCTCCACCCCGAAGCTGAGGTTCTCCGAAGGGTGCCCCTGGAGGAAGAAGGGGTGGGGGGGGGGTGAGACTAGGGCGAGGCCGCCGCGGTGGTAATCTGGGTCACGTCTGCTCCAGCCCCCTGGAGACGCGGCTCTCCTGGCCACCGCGCAGCATTCCCGGGAACTGGGGTTCGGGCGCTCCCCTCTCCCAGGAAGACGACGTTGTTGGGGGCTCGGAAGAGTGGGGGTGGGGTTAGAGAGGTTCAAAATAAGCTCTTGGCAGGACTCCCCTGCAGCGGCCGGATTGCTGGGGGGCGTCTGCTCTAATTTGGGACGGGGGGGGGGGCGGGGGGGGCGGTGTGTGGGTTTGGGTGCCCGTCGTCGGTCTGGGTCTAAGAGAAAGGCGTTTTCCATTTGCAAAGTTTCCTAAATCCCCCCGCTCTCTTTTGCACTCCCGAGGTTGCAATTTTACAAAGGAGAGATTGAGGGTACTCGAGATCTCATTCCCGGTAGCTGGGTTGGAGCCCTGGGGCTTCCTCTGAGCCGCGGGACCTCCGCGGTGCAACCGGGTTGTCGGGGAGCTGGAGGGAGCTGGGAGTCTGCAGCCCGGAGCAGCCCCCTCCCCCCCGGCACTGCCGAGTGTGAATGAAATGGCAGTTTCCAAAGTTGCAGAGCCACGCCACCACCCCCCGCATCTGCATGCCCCCTCCCACCCCCTGTCGTAGACAGCTTGTACACAAAAGGAGGGAGGGAGCGAGCGAGAGCCAGAACTTCCTCCACCTTCGGGAGCACCAGGCAGAGTGGGGGGGCCGGTCGGGGAGGCCGAGGAGCCGGGTGAGAGGGGGCGCCCGCTGCCCGCCCCCGCCCCCGCCCCCGCCCCCCCAGTCGGCTCCGCTTGCCAACCCTCTCCCGGTGTGTCTGTCGGTTGCAGTGTCGGAGATTGGCGCGGGCCCCCGCCCTCCGCGCCCCCCACGGGAAGGAAGCACCCCCCTAACTAAAAGGAGCGGAGCGGAAAGAAGCCCTCATTCGCCGGCCGGGAGGCGAGCCGATGCCGAGCTGCACCGCGTCCACCATGCCGGGGATGATCTGCAAGAACCCGGACCTGGAGTTTGACTCGCTGCAGCCCTGCTTCTACCCGGACGAGGATGACTTCTACTTCGGCGGCCCCGACTCGACCCCCCCGGGGGAGGACATCTGGAAGAAGTTCGAGCTGCTGCCCACGCCCCCGCTGTCGCCCAGCCGTGCCTTCCCGGAGCACAGCCCCGAGCCCCCGAACTGGGCCACCGAGATGCTGCTGCCCGAGGCCGACCTGTGGGGCAACCCGGCCGAGGAGGACGCGTTCGGCCTGGGGGGCCTGGGCGGCCTCACCCCCAACCCGGTCATCCTGCAGGACTGCATGTGGAGCGGCTTCTCGGCGCGCGAGAAGCTGGAGCGCGCCGTGAGCGAGAAGCTGCAGCACGGCCGCGGGCCGCCGGCCGCCGGCCCCGCAGCCCCGGCCCCGGGAGCGGGCGCCGCCAACCCTGCGGGCCGCGGGCACTGCGCGGCGGCGGGGGCGGGTCGCGCCGGGGCCGCCCTGCCCGCCGAGCTCGCCCACCCGGCCGCCGAGTGCGTGGATCCCGCCGTCGTCTTCCCCTTCCCGGTGAACAAGCGCGAGCCCGCGCCCGCCGCTCCGGCCGGGGCCCCTGCCGCGGGCGCCGCGGGGGCCTCGGGGGCCGCGGGGGCCGCGGGGGCCTCGGGGGCGGGCGCCGCAGCCTCGGCCGGCGCCCCCGCGCCCGCGCCCCCGCGCCCCGGCGGCCGCCCGGCCAGTGGCGGGGACCACAAGGCCCTCAGCACCTCCGGCGAGGACACCCTGAGCGACTCAGGTAAGGCCCGTGCTGCCCCCCGGGGGCCCTGCCGCCGGAGTCGCGCTCCCTTTGTTAGTCCTGGTGGGTCTGGCGGGGGCGGGGGCGGGGGGCTCCTGGGAGGCAGTGCGGGCGGCGGAGGGTCGCGTTCCTCCAGGCCGAGCCCCGGGGTGACGAGCAGAGGGGCAGCGGCAGCCGCCGGGAGGGTGTCCCCCCGAGTCGCACCTTGGCCGAAGTTCCCTGCACCCCGCGGCAGCCTGAGTCGGTCGCCGGCCCGCCCCGCACCCCTGCGCTGCAGCGGGTCTCGGGGATGCGACTGGGAGAAGTTGGGGGGCTAGGGCCGGGCAGCAGTGTAGAGGTGGCGCCGGCTTGCGTTTTGCGGGCAGAAACCTGTTAGCACGGGGCCCGAGAGGGGCCTGCCTCCCGGGTCAGGGCAGGGCAGACGCGGGGCGGAGACACAAAGGCGGCGCGAAATCCCTTGGAGGGCGCAGGAAGGTAGGGGAGCACAGATGGCTACTGCCGGTTTTCTTTATTTATTTTTCTCGAGCCTGGGTCGTCTTCCCCGCCCTCGGTGGGTGGTGGGCTGTTTGCTCCTGGTCGGTGGCCAGCAGGCGGCGGTGTGCTGGCCAGCGGGCCGGCGGAGGATCCGCGGGGCCTGGGGGGTGCTGGGGGCACCCCTCCCTCCGTCCAACAGCTGGTGGCAAGCACAGCAGCGGTTGTGGCCCTTCTCAAGGGGCTGCCTCTTTACGGGGTGCAGTGCGAACTGGGTCCGGTTTTGTCCCTGGCGAGGATTGCAGGACTGATTGCAGACTTAGGTGGTTTGTGACCCGGTGCCCTTCACCGTGAGGGCGGGCACTTAGGCCCTCCGGGAAGGCACACACCCTGGAAGCCCCCATGGATTGGTTCTATTGTGTGCCTACGTCTGCCTTACACGGTAGAGTTGGGTTGAAAAAACCCTGACTTTGCCTGGGACTTTGGAGGTAAAGAACTCTGTGCAAACACTTGAATAGCCCTTGAGCTGGCAGTCGGGAGCTGGGGCCCCACAGGATCTTGAAAACCAGGGTTCTCAGAAGGCGGGTGGCTGAAAAGCCTAAATTTCCTTGAGGGCCGAGGATGGATCCATCGGAGGCTCCTGGAAGGAAACTTGGTGATAAGCCTTCGGTTGGAATCGGGTCTGTCCCTTTAATGTCTGTGCCTTGACAGCTCTGGGTGAGGAAGCACTTCCTTCCAACAGCTGTCTTCTTGGCAGAAAACCAAAACATTGGCTTAAAGGGACCCACAGACTGGAACAGCCTCACATTTCGGCTTTAGAACAAATCCCACAATTGTTCAGCTTTCCGGCCCCCTTCAGATCAAGCAGAAGATGTGTTTTGATTTTCATGCTTGCGTTTTAAACAATAATTTTCGATCCCAGCGAGGTAGTAAAGGAGGGATGGGGTGGGGGGTGGGGGTCGGGAATGCAGACACGACGCGACAGGTTTTTTGGTTACTGTTATTGCCGGGGACTCTGGGGAAGAGGCGCCCCCACTTCGGGGTTCAGAGTTCCTGTGGATTCTGACTTCGTGGTTGGGATTTGGTCCTTGTTAGATGAACACCTGCTTACTGCGTGGAACTCAGGTTTACGGCAGGCAGATTATTTTTCTGCCTTAGTTCATTAAACTGCCCTTCACGCTTGAGGACTTGAGATCAAATTCAGCTATGTGTCAGTTGCTAAGCGAGGCTCCTAAAATGGGGATCCTCCGTGTTTAGGTGTGGAGATAGAAATGGGAGCGAGTCTCTGGGAAAAACTAGTGATGAGCAGAGCTTACCGTTGGCTGAGCGTCTACCTGCGAGGCCTGGTTCTTTACGTGTTCCCTGTCCAACTCCAGAAGCCTGTGCTATATTATCCCCATTGAAACCGAGGCTTCAAGTTTAAATAACTCGCCCGGGGTCCCATAAGTAGTGTGTGTGTTTGTGATGGAGTCCAGTTCTTCCCAACCCCAAAGCCTAGGCTGATCTTGTTGCCACCTGCTGAAGTCTTGAGCAGAGGCTGAAAGGTCTAGGAGTGTGGGCAAGGTGGAATTTCCAGATGTACTTCATTTCCGAGCCGACCGGTAGCATCCTGTCCACATCTGTGCGGGCGGATTGGCGATGCTTGCTAGCCGGGCCGGCACCTGCCCTAAGAGACAGGTAGAGGTCGCGGTAAGTCCCTGTGTGTCTAACCAATAGAATGACTCCCATCTTGTTCCCAGATGACGAAGATGACGAAGAGGAAGACGAGGAAGAGGAAATTGACGTGGTGACCGTGGAGAAGCGGCGGTCCTCCTCCCACAGCAAGGCGGTCACCACCTTCACCATCACTGTGCGCCCCAAGAACGCCGCCCTGGGCCCGGGGAGGGCGCAGTCGGGTGAGCTGATCCTCAAACGCTGTGTCCCCATCCACCAGCAGCACAACTACGCCGCCCCCTCTCCGTACGTGGAGAGCGAGGATGTGCCACCCCAGAAGAAGATCAAGAGCGAAGCATCCCCCCGCCCCCTCAAGAGTGTCATCCCCCCGAAGGCCAAGAGCTTGAGTCCCCGCAACTCCGACTCGGAGGACAGCGAGCGGCGCCGCAACCACAACATTCTGGAACGCCAGCGCCGAAATGACCTGCGCTCCAGCTTCCTCACGCTCAGGGACCACGTGCCAGAGCTGGTGAAGAACGAGAAGGCCGCCAAGGTGGTCATTTTGAAAAAGGCCACCGAGTACGTCCACTCCCTGCAGGCCGAGGAGCAGCAGCTTTTGCTGGAGAAGGAGAAGTTGCAGGCAAGACAGCAGCAGTTGCTAAAGAAAATTGAACACGCGCGGACTTGCTAAACGTCTCTCGGAACCGGACAGTCACTCTGCCACTTTGCACATTTTGATTTTTTTTTTTTTTAAACAAACATTGTGTTGACATTAAGAATGTTGGTTTACTTTCAAATCGGTCCCCCCCTCCCCCGTCGAGTTTGGATCTGGGTGGGGAGCAGGACCTCCGGAGAGGGCCGGCCTGATGGGATGCTGGGTGGCCCTTCGCGCTTTCCCCTCCGTGTCCCCTCCGAGACCGCGGTCGAAGTTCGTGACAGTCGGGAGCCTCTGGGCTGTTGAAGTCACCTTGTTGGTTCCAAGTTTCCAAACAACAGAAAAGTCATTCCTTTTTAAAATGGTGCTTAAGTTCCAGCAGATTTCACAGAAGGGGTTTGCCATTTGATAACCCCTGGGGAACATTTCTGTAAATACCATTGACACACCCGCCTTTTGTATACGTCCTGGGTAATGAGAGGTGGCTTTTGCGGCCAGTATTAGACTGGAAGTTCATACCTAAGTACTGTAATACCTCAATGTTTGAGGAGCATGTTTTGTATACAAATATATTGTTAATCTCTGTTATGTACTGTACTAATTCTTACACTGCCTGTATACTTTAGTATGATGCTGATACATAACTAAATTTGATACTTATATTTTCGTATGAAAATGAGTTGTGAAAGTTTTGAGTAGATATTACTTTATCACTTTTTGAACTAAGAAACTTTTGTAAAGAAATTTACTATATATATATGCCTTTTTCCTAGCCTGTTTCTTCCTGTTAATGTATTTGTTCATGTTTGGTGCATAGAACTGGGTAAATGCAAAGTTCTGTGTTTAATTTCTTCAAAATGTATATATTTAGTGCTGCATCTTATAGCACTTTGAAATACCTCATGTTTATGAAAATAAATAGCAATTAAATGATGCAACTTTCCCCCCCCCTCCCTTAATAGCACTAGTTAAACTCTATCCCCTCTATCTGTTAAGTGTAAGTGGTACAGAAGTTTTGGAGGGACCTTGGGCTCCCTGGGCAGCCCTTTTATATCTGTGCAGCCCCAGCTGGGGAAGGGCCACTCTTCCCACTCCGGCGGTGTGGAGGGAACGGTTTAGGAAGGTGAAGGTATTTCTTCCAGATTACACAGAATGGAGACAGTATTTGGGACTCTGTGTTCTAACAATTAGCGTTCATTAATTTACAAAGCACTTTCATATGTTGGCCTTTTAAAGAATTAAGCTCAGACACCAGTCTTGGTCAACTCTTTAGAGTGAGAAGTAGAATCAAGACATGGGGTTCTGAAACCGCCTATGTTAGTGATATTTATTCCATTGATGGATGGCTTTATAAGCTCATGTAGCTTGTCTCCAAGAACATATTCTTCGGAATGCACCAGGATTTAAGGTTCTGATTTTGGCATTGTAGCAAAATTTTTTAAAAAAATGAAGTTGGTCCCTCCCCTGAAGAAGTGCTCAATCTTATGCACAAAAAGAACTCCTTGAAGCAACAGTTGTATGACCCAGATCAAGTGTCCTGTCCCTTAAGGAGAGACACTGGGGCATGTATAGCTCTGTTGATTTCACACAAGTATTTGAGCTGCCCTGTGGAAGCTGGATTAACCTTTGCGGGCTCTGGAGGACAGCCAGGGTCAATGGAATGGAGGGAGGCACAATTCAGAAGGAATTTCTCAGAAGGAATTTCTGAGTTTCCCTAATAGTAGGTGTTACCTTTACTTCTGAGGCATTTAGCTTCTCCGAACAGAAAGTTTACAAATAACCGATCTCTGGGGTGAAAAAGTAGCACAGGGTCATGTGTCTAAGGTTTCATTCATCAGAAATTTAGCTCTGAACTGAAGAAGGCCTCTGCTTTGTCAGTGATGATAATGCTTGTCTTGGTCTCCTGGCTTGTGAGAGGTGGGGATGAGAGAATCCAGGTCGTAGGAGTCCCTGTCTGCTTCAGTTACTGTATAAAGGCCAGTGGGGAATCAGAACTCCGGTCCTCAGCTCAGTTTATAGCCATAAACCCTAAAGCTCTGAGGTTGGCAATACTGCTTTGGACACTGATGGTCAGAGCGTGTTGAGAATCATGAGAATCCTGTTCAGTGTCTCCACTTGCCCCCACCCCACACTAGAAAATCCTGAAACTGAAAGTCCTTTTAGAATGGTCATTCCAAAAGACTTCCCTGTCCTTTTGCATTTTACAGGCCCCATCACTCTGCACCTTGTTTGTGTATCCATAAACCAAAAGAAAGTTAAGTGACCTCAGAGTCAGAGGTTTTTTCAAAAGATTATTTATTTTAGAAAGAGTAGGCCTGTGTGGTAAGTGGGTGGAAAGGGGGAGGGAGAGCATCTTCAAGCAGACTCCCCACTGAGTGAGGAAACCAATGCCATGAGATCAGGACCTGAGCTGAAACCAAAAGTTGGGCACTTATCGGATTGCGCCCCCCAGGCATCCCGAAGTCTTTGAGATCCTTAAAGCTCAGTTCAATCACCCCAGTTTCTCTATTTCTGGGGCCATAAGGGGACTACCTAGGTGTTTGGGATGAGATAGAACTCTAGCCATGGAAAAAGGAAAACTTGTGATGAATTAGGCTCTAAATTAATTCTTATCAATGGCTCTGTTTTTGCTCTGGCTGCTGGGAAGCTCAGAGACCAATTCTGTGCTCTCATTCTATGTACCTGCTTCCTATCCTCTTTTCTTCCAAAGCCTCTCATCTCCTTTTTCATTGTTACTTTAACCATTCCTTTTATGTTCTTTATTTTGTTACATAAAGGAGAACTTTATGCATTAGGTGAATCATAAATATGTGCTATAATATTAAAACTAAGGTGAAAAGCCACTCCTTTGCCTTTCCTAGACCAGCTGAGGGAAAGTGTCACCCAATTTCGTGCTGCAATTATCTATAAAGTAATTGCGGTACTCAGAAGAATCAAAGCCCTCTTTTTAAGCTCATGAGAAACCATCCCAGTGTTCCAGGAGCAGTTTTGAGACAAATTGCTCTACATGAGTTAGGTCAATAAATCCTAGGACTTCAATGTAGCCTAGAGATCATCTCATTGAGTTATTTTATACAATGGGGTCGTGGGGTCTATTTTATAGAATGACTCCAGGAATGGAGCCCGGTCTCTGGATGCTCAGTGCCATATTCTTTCCATGGTGTTGGCCTTCCCACTGCTTACCCTGTTGCCTCCCTACTGCAGACCACTGACCCTGACTCGTCCATCCACCTACAGCATGTCTCTTTTCTTTCTTTTTAAAGATTTTATTCATTAATTTGAGAGAGCACAAGTAGGGGGAGCCCCAGGCAGGGGTAGAGGGAGAAGCAGACCCCACTGAGCAGAGAGCCCGACATTGGGCTCAATCCCAGGACCCTGAGATCATGACCTGAGCCAAAGTCAGATGCTGAACTGACTGAGCCACCCAGGCGCCCCTAGCATGTTTCTGTATTAATCCTAGATGGTTGACTCCACATAAAAACATCCAATAGCCTTCCCCCATGTAGCAGATAAAGTCTAAATCCTTCAGCTTGGCACATGAGGCTGCTCTGCTCCCCGGGTCAGTAGCCCAGTCACCCTCTGCCCCTCCACAGATGCTCTTGCTCCAGCCATGCCAGACTGGGTACTTTCTTACCTTCTGACTTGTTTCAGCACCTTCTCTCTTCCTGGGTTAACCAGTTACTGTTTATTGAAATCCTTCTGAACCTCGAGTGGCAAGCACAATGTCGTCTTTTTCCAGTGCTCTTTCTCATGCCCCCCCCCGCCCCCCGTGGGCCTCCTCCAGCCCTTGATCTGATGTCACCACAGCAAACAGAAGAGCTCTTCTAATCACCCTGAGACCTCCTAGACTGTGGGGTCCCCAAAGGCAGGTAATGTGTCCCCTTCACCTCTGAGTCTTAGCCCCACTTGTCTGGTGACTGAAGATGGCAGGACCTTGGCAGATGCCACCAGAATGGTGGTGGCTTAGTAGGCAGCAGAGGAAGGCACCAAGGGAAGATTTCCTTTATGCTTGTGCCCCCTGCTAGCCCCAGTTTGGTTCGTGAGCTCTCAGTCTACTACAAATGGGGAAACATCCCTTAAGGCATCACCGAATGCCTGGTACTCACTGCTGGAAGTGAAGGCAAATGCACATGGAGGCTCGTCTTCAGGAAACCCACCGTCTGGAAGGGAGTTAAGTCCCCGGGCCTAGTGTAGAAGCGGGGGAGACAGGAGGGACTGGTGGAGGATGAGGGAGTGTAGAGCCAAAGCACATGGGCAGGGGGTCCCATGGCTGAATCTGGCTCTCTACGTGTGAGCTCCAGTTTGGAGCTCTCTCTTGGTTGGAAGAAGCTGGTTTGCTGGTCAATCGTAGGCCCAAAGAGGCCATTAACTGTGCACTGTGCTGACAGCGGGTACAAGGGCCCCCACCCTCATGTAGCACTGTAGCCATCACCGAGTGTTCTTTACGCCCCAGAGTTTCACCACCTTTCAGGAGGGTCGACCAGTTCATCATATACCTGTTTTGGGAAGTTGGGTCTTCCAGGGTTGACTTTCATTAATTTCTATGGCGGCTTTCTTGAAAATCCTGGTTTGGGTTGTTTTCCAAAGCTGTTTTCATTAGGTTTGGAGCAGGCTTTGAGGCCATGGGGCCCAATCTCCCAGCAGTCTGCTCATGGGCACTCTTTCTTTCCTCTTTCTCTCCCTTCCTCTCTTTCCTCTGTCACAGCAAACATTTACTTTGCCCCTACCTTGTGTCAAACACTATTTCAGTCCACAAAAAAAAGAAGCAGCATCCCCCAAATCCCCGTCTTCAGGGACTTCACAGTCTAGAAGAGAGTGACAGCAGTGAAAAGAAAGCTAAGAAGCAGATAAATGGAACAGCGTTCCATAAGGTGGCCAATGCTTTGAAAGTGCAGGAGAGGAAGGAATCAGGGAGGCACAGCAGGCAGGAGGGAGACCCCAACCTTGAGTAGATGATGGAGAAGACGTGCTGAGGGTGGGCACCTGGCCCTGAGCTCTGTCCTGGCTGCTTGGCCACCAGGAGTCAGGCCTCTCAGGCTTTGGGGCATCTCCCTCTGGACATTGGCAAATGTCCCCCACAGCCTCTCATTCACTCCCCTAGAGGGAAAGCAAGAGAGTGGCAAGTCTGAAGTGAGATTTCCAGGCCCGAATGTGACTCCCACACCCACAGACTCCGGGTCCTGCAGGTTCCCCACCAGTACAACTGGGGGTGACGGCACCCCAACCCCCACTTCCCAGGGGTGTTCGGGGGGTCCACAAACTAACTTACGTATGGCACATGATGGGTGCCACGTAGGTCTGTTAAATAATCTGATTTCTTGTTGACAGGAGCCTTCCTCGCACCTCCTCCCCAGTATGTTACTAGGGCAAAGAATCTCTAAGAAACGTTTGCTGGTAGCACAAACTCACAAGCCTGAGCTCCACAAGAAGTTTGCAGACTTTTGTTTCTCAAAAGAGGCCTTACAAAAACCTAAAAACGGGTACCTTGGAAACAAATGAATGTGAGCTTTGAAGCCTATTTTAAGACGGAGCCCAGGAATTCGAGTGCCGCGGAACATCTACGCCTTCTACAATGGTTTATTAGTTTTCCTTACTTGTAAAGGAAATCTCTTCATAGGCCACTGACCAGGGTTACCTGATCTCTTTTGATATTGATGGATCATGCTACAGGACATTCAGCCCGAAACCTTTGACCAGGAGAAGTAACAGAGCCTTTTTATGGTTGAAGTAGACAGACCTATCGGTACAATGCACGCTTGGAGAAAAATGTACACAGCACTAGTCCCGTGATAAATACAGATGATTTGCTGGGGGACGTGCTCTGAAGGGGCAACGCAAAAATATACCCCCTTCTGCTTTCTAGCAGATCCAAGGTTTTCGGCAGCCTTTGGGAGGTGGTGGTGGGGTAGGGGAAGGACGAGTCCATTCCTTCATAAAGCGGGAGGCTGTTGAAGGCTAAATTTTACGGCCTAGGCTACCCTCCACCATTTCCTGAGGGAGGACCTTCCAGCCCACTCTCCACTCCACAAAGTGACGTGCCAAGCTGACAGGGAGCAGCCCCGGGTAATAGAAGATATTTAGTTTGGAGGGTTGGGTCTTAGCTCAGTTATTTGCTGTTTTCAACCTTGGCATGGGAAGGTAAGCTCCTGTTGCTCCACTGTCAAGTCTCCAAGTGGAATGGGTAGGAGTTGGTAATCTCCAGGGCCTCCTTTCAATTCCAGAGCATCACGGCTCCTCAGGGATGGCTTGAGTCGCTACAGATGGCTGCAGTGTTTGTGATCACGCTCCAGTCGGGAGCCTGGGCACACATCTCGGCTCTGCCGTTCACCAAGTCTGT
Source organism: Canis aureus (assembly GCF_053574225.1). Classification (NCBI taxonomy): domain Eukaryota; kingdom Metazoa; phylum Chordata; class Mammalia; order Carnivora; family Canidae; genus Canis; species Canis aureus. The sequence goes on along the minus strand of NC_135622.1, from coordinate 53,314,828 downwards.
GGCTGAGGGCAAGATGTTCCCCTCTGACCTGCACTTGCTTCGTGTCTACAACATCAGTAATAATGACCACTGCGCAAGGTACTTAGAGGGATCAGATGAGAGGTGCTTGGGTGGCTCTGTCGGTTAAGCATCTGCCTTTGGCTCAGGTCATGATCCCGGGGTCCTGGGATCGAGCCCCACATCAGGCTTCCTGCTTAGTGGAGTATCTGCTTCTTCCTCTGCCTCTGCCCCTTGCTCTCACTCTCTCCTTCAAATAAGTAAATAAAACCTTAAGAAGAAAAAGAGAAGGATCAGATGATATAAAGTCTAAAAGGAATGGGATAGCACTCTGGAAAGTTCCATAAGTAAGCCTTCTATGAACCCAGATCACCGTAGTCAGCTCTTGTCCAGCACTTCTCTCCTGTTTCAATACCTGCTTCCTGGAAATTACTTTTCTTTTCTTTTTTTTCTTTTCTTTTCTTTTCTTTTCTTTTCTTTTCTTTTCTTTTCTTTTCTTTTCTTTTCTTTTCTTTTCCAGCAGTCCCCAAGTCCAGCTTGGAGCCCCAACACAGAACTTGAACTCACAACCCTGAGACCAAGACTTGAGATGAGATCAAGAGTTGGATGCTGGGACACCTGGGTGGCTCAGTGGTTAAATGCCTGCCTTTGGCTCAAGGCGTGATCCTGGAGACCCAGGATTGAGTCTCCCTCCTTGCACGGAGCCTGCTTCTTTCTCTGCCTGTGTCTCTGCCTCTCTGTCTCTGTGTCTCAAATAAATAAATAAATAAATAAATAAATAAATAAATTCTTAAAAAAAAATAAGAAGAGTCAGATGCTTAACTGACTGAGCCACCCAGGAGCCCTTGGAGTCACTTCTAAGTGGGTTTCCTCCAGGTAGTAAATGCCTTCAGCAATGCTTCTATTTCATAGGCACATCTCTGGTTGCTGCACTTTGCTCATAATATTGGCTCCATAATATTTGTTAAATAGTTGCTACCAGTGAAAAGATTTGACTAATTGTTCAAAGCCAGCTAAAGGATTCTCAGTCTGTGCAGAAGAACTGGGTACAAAGGCTTGTCTCACCTGGAACTAGAGAAAACTATGACAAATCCAATTTTTAATTGGGTTACCCAAGTGAAAACAGAAAATGATAACCGACATCTAACATCTTGAGTTTTTGCTTGGGTTGGTTTAGCCACTTTTCTTTGGCATAAAGCCAAGTAGAACAGGGAATTTATACTAGAGACTAGAGATATGACACCGCTGGAGCTAAAGTTAGATGCATTTCGTTGGTGAAGGGAGCAGGGCTGAGACCAGACTTTACTGCCGGAAATGGTTTGATTGCATTTGGGTTTGCGAGTAAATCTTTCCTGCCTGAGTTGATCCTCCTCCTGAATTTGCCAAACTAATATTTCATGGTCTGTCTTGAGGGTAAATCATCTTTCTACCAGAAACCCTCTCTCCAAAACATCTCATTAAAATAATGAAGTTGGAGGCTTTCTTGGAGGTCTTGAACTGTAAACTTCCGGGATGGCTGTGAATACATTTCCTTTGACACTTCTGGGAGATTATTTCTCCTGGAGTGTTACCTCCCTTGGAAATTCCTCTGGGTAATAAATGTGCACATGGCAGTTTGTCGCCGTCCCTCGAGCCTCTGTTGTCTTTGGCCCACTGGGTGGGTGCAGGCTGCTGTGTCAGGTGTGGCCACAGGTTCCGCCGGCCAGGCGGCCACGGGAGGACTTTTTTCTTGCCCACAGTGATGAACCACAACGGGGAAAATGTTGGAGCAAAGAAACAACATTTAGCTCAAGTGCAAATTAAGCCCTGCCTCCGTTGGAGGCGATGGATGCCGAGGGCTGGATAATTGGAGTGGAAACCGCCATAAAATGCTTATTATGATGTTCGCTGCCATTCAAGGGCTCTCCCCGCAGCGTTTGCATTTCAGGGGGAGAAGGCCTTTTGCAGGGATGTGGTTTCTTTTTCCCTCTTTACCTAGGGTGACTGGTTTGTCCCAGTTTGCCCACGACTGGCCCAGTTTTAAAACTGAAAATCGACATCCTGGTGAACACTCAGCCTCCGGTGAGTAAGGGGTGGACGGTCCCCTACCCCTCTCTCCAGGTCCCGGTTTTTCTCCCTGCTGGTCGACCGGCTTGACAAGCCTCCCTGCAGAAGGCATGGAGTCAAGGCTGGAGCTCCCACTGCACGCCCCTCCCGGCCACCACCTGCTCTGCAGTGTTGAAGGGCCTGGCAGGCAAGAAGGCGCTGGAAAGAACATCGTGCTGGTGTTGGAGCACATGGACTGGAGCTCTGCAAACACGATCGGGTGACTCGGAGCGAGTGACACTGAGGCTGCACAACAGGTGACATCCCTGCCAGCTCTGTAGGGGACAATGAGTGCGGGGGCAGCAGGTCCCACACAGATTCTGGGGTCCAACATCCTGCTGGCCTGCCCACCCTACTTGTCCCAGGCTCTGGAGTTCCTTCGGGATCATGATAACAGCAGTTCGAGGCCTGACCGTGACCCCAGCTCCAGTCTTCTGCTGGGCCTTCCTAAGTCTCCTTCATTCTTCAGATCTTTGCCAGGATCCAAAAAGAGCAATTTTTTCAAATTATCAAACAATCCCAGGCTGTGACGGAACAGCCTTCCTGGAGCCCTGGGGTGTGGGCTTGTCACGCAGACAGGCGGAGAACACACGGAATAAAATCCTCCCCGAGGTTTGTGGGTAGCCTGGCCCTGTTTCATCAGAGAGGCGACAAGTCCAGGCACCTACAAATGGACTTGGACCTTGGTTCTCTGGGTCGAGGACCCTGTGATGATATTGCAGCAAACACGGTCCATGAGATCAACCACTTCCTTTGGTGGGGGTTTTCCTTTCATTGGCAGTTGTGAAATCGTTTCGGCAAAGTCTGTCAGGGGGAGCAAATAACATTCCTCAGGATTTGCATGGGGGTTCTTTCACCAAAGGAACAGGATGGAAAGGCAAGCAGACCTTTTAGGGATCTCTAAAAGAGGTGTTAACCTCTCTTTAGCTTTGGGGAGAAACCTGCAGTGAACTTGCATGAGCAGCGGCTTATATATTCTGAAAATGTTGTTTGAGGGGCACAAGTGCCCAGCTGAAGATCCTCCCCAGTCCCGGCCTCCTGAAGGGGAGAAGGTCTGTCATGTTAATGACATGTGCATATTATTAAGGAAAGGGACAAAGGGCCTGGAGCTTGGGAACTGAGCTGTTCTGGGGACTCTTCAGTATGCACACGGTACCCTTATTATAAATCCGATGTGGGGAGGGCCCTGGGAGAGTCAACCCATAAAGCTATCTTGATGGGGATGGGGAATGGCTCTCCCCACAGACGTGGAGCTCCCAGCATGCTCGGCTCCCCACCCACCTAGAAAATGACACTGTGTGATCACAGAATACATTCTGGAGTTGAAATGCACTTTGCTTTGATTTCTTTGAATTACAAATGGCCGAATGAATGGAATGCCAGGCTCCCCAAAGTCTCCTAAGCCACGTAACCCTGGCCCTTGTTTAGTGGAGCTTTAGCAGTCAGGTGTAAAGCTATGCTTTCCATCAGTCCTTGCGGGACAAGCATATGCATGTGAATGAGATGGAGGGAAGATGGGCATGAAGTCAGGCCTGCAGCTGACTCTGACCATTACCCAGGAAGGGAGGGGAAATGTGAACACGGATAATTTCCAGAGAAGAGGTTGTGGGGAGTGGGATGAGGACACAGGGGAGCCTTCCCACTGCAGAGTGAGATACACAATGGTTTTAAAGGATGGATAAAAGGATCCCTGGGTGGTTCAGCGGGTTTAGTGCCTGCCTTTAGCCCAGGGCATGATCCTGGAGTCCCATGATGGAGTCCCATATCAGGCTCCCTGCAAGGAGCCCGCTTCTCCCTCTGCCTGCATCTCTCTCTGGTCTCTCATTAATAAATATATAAAATCTTTTAAAAATAAGTAAATAAAGAAATAAGGATTGGCCTGGTGTAGGAAGATAAGAGAGGCTTGCAGGTCAAGGGGGAAGACTGAGTGCAGTTGCATGGAACCGCATGGAACCGCATGGAGGTGCATGGAGGTACACGGAAGTGCAGGGCACGTTTAGGACACAAATGTATTCTTGGAGCCACAGGTGAGTTGGATGGGTTGGGCCTAAGGACTGTCTCCTAGCAGTGAGCAGCCAGCCAAGGTGTCTGAGAAGGAGGGGGACATGATTAGGTCCTGTGTGACTCTGGGAGCAAACTATATGGATGTATTCAACCAACCAGAGTTGCCCCGATGGTGCTTCTCAGCCTCGGTAATTAGTAACCTGTTTCTGAAGGGGCCTACCATGGTAGGGAGAGCGCAGACCTGAGCCTTTGGGGGCCTGAATCTTGGCTCAGCAAGGCCACCACTTAAAGTTTCTTGCTCCCCAAGCCTTGCTGATCCTGTGCTTTTTCTCTTCTGTCTGACAGCTTCCCATCCTATAGGTCAGAAACCCACCTGTCCTCCAGGGACCAGCGTAAGGGCACCTTCTTCACAAAACCTTCTTATTCTCCTTTGCAGAAAGTTTGCTCCTCTGCCTCTAGCCTCACCTAGCACTTCCCCATATACCCTCGTGTGCTTGAAAAATGACAATAACTCCCTCCTTCCCTATTGCAATCACTGTGAAAAAAACTTGGCAATAAAGTGAAGAAAGAAAACTACCACCAGTAATCTACCTTTCAGAGACAAGTGCTATTAAAATCTTGATGTATATTTTTCTAGATGTTCCATACACACCTAAGTGCATATGCATATTCCTGTTTGTTTTGTATCTTTGGTAGGTCATTAGAAACTTTTGACTATTAAAAAAAAAAAGAAACTTTTGATTATGTATTATATAAATCATTATATTTGGGCCTTATCTGTCTTACTAGGGTTAGGGGCTCTGTTGTCTTTGTGTGTTCCACGCCGGCTAGAGTGGGTTTTGCACGTAGTAGGCAAGCAACAAGTGATGAATGAATGAACGATCGAATGGGTTTCTCCATATCTATGTGTAAGATGAGGACTTCGGATTGTGTTATATCTGAGGGTTTTTTTCTAGTTCCAGTCATCAGAAGATTTCTGATCATTAGCTCTGTCATGGGTAGAAGAAAGAGTTATTCTGCCAATCTGGGCACTGGGTATGTCCTTTTTAGCATAACATTGTTACGGCCCCAAACTAAAAGACCAATGATTTAATGCACTTAGGCTCTGTTCACACAAAACCTAGGAACCATCTGGTTTAGAGCGGACTGTTATCCTTTGTTGTCTTATCCAAAGCAAGCCAATCTTCAGTATCACTTGCCACTTAGAATCTGAAAAGTTTTGAATACTCTAGATTCCTCATTTCTTCTGACCTGCGGTGCTACCAGTAGCCTATGTGGCATCTTTGCATCAAGTATGAAAACGCTTCCCCTCCTGTCCAGGCAGATACTGCTCCACCTGCTGTGGCCTGGCAAACAGAATGCAGCTGGTCATCGCTCCCTCTTACCCTTTCTTTAAGGCATCTCTTGGGCTCGACACAGCCTGAACAATTGTATTGGCAGCCCTGGCGGAGAGTACCTGTAAGAACCGAAAATTCCGGTTGTGTGTTTGCTATGTTCAAGATTCTCCTTTAAACAAATAGGCAAGAATATGTTGTAAGCATCAGAAGTATAGCATTTATAGGATGCAGTGGGATCCAGATACTCCTCAGACCCTGCGCTTTTCCTCCTGCTGTTCCCACTATCTGGAAGCAGTGCTGTCCCCAGGCATTCCTTTCTCAATTTTACCCATTTTTCAAGACTTGGCTCAAAGGCTGTCTCTTCCACAAAGCCTTCCGTGACACCCATTTTGTTGGGAATCACTGAAACCTCTCGTGTGCTTGGTGTTCAAAGAATTTATTTGGTACAATTTGAAAAGCCTTAAAGGGTAGACGTTATCATCTGCACAGCCTCAGGAAACCTCTCGTGCACACGTACACACTCTTTACCTCCTCTCTAAACCCACTCGCCAGGTGTATTTTTTATTCCTTATTCCCTTGGTCCTTTGCATTTCTGTAGCCCTATGTAGTTTCCAAAGCTCCACAATAAACCAGCGAGAAGGCATTATTATCCACACCTTATGGCAAAAAGAAACCGAGACTTAAATTTACACACTTAGAAGTTGATGGAAGTAGGATGTGAATTTGGACTTTAATCTCTCGGTTCAGCCTTCCTACTCGAAACCCTGCCTAGAGCACTAATGGGATATTATTGAAAGTCTAGAAAGAATCTTTGAGTTAGAATCATTTGTCTATGTCATTACCGAGCCTGAGTTTGATGTGCCGATGGAAGTGACAAGCCACTCCTTTCCTCCACTGAGCCTCTTCAAGAAGGCGAATGACTTGAAGGGCGATGTTGGGCCTTTCTGGAGATCTGGTGCTTGTGCATAAGCTGCCTTCACCAGAGACAACCTAAAGGAAAGTCTATCACCTGCAACCCAATTTTTGTCCTTTACAGCCAGGAAAGGACTGTTAAAGTCTTGGTGAACAGATTCGATGAAGCCACGTTTTCCTCTACCGACAATTCCATCTCCTACTCCTTTGAGGAGAAAAAGGATCCACAAAGAGTTGCTACCTGGCTTTAAGTATTCAAAAAATATGTAATGCATGGCCACTAACCAAGAAGTTGGTCACTGCTGATATGAAGGAGCTCCTTTCATGTAAGATTCCTCAAAAAAGAAAAGAAGCAAATTGTCCTGCAGTTCCAGGATGTGGCTAGCTTGGAACTCACTGATTGAGTGAAAATTAGAGCAAAATAGACTTTCAGGTTTAGAAAACAGCATATAAATATTCAGGGAATGAAAGGAAAGAGTTCGTACATCCTGCCTTCATCAAAAGCCACTGTGAGCTCCTACACTGTCCCTGAGATTCTCTAATGGCTACAGGCCCAAGGTCCTGGGCTAACTCTACATGTGTCCCCCAACTTGTGCCCTCCAGTCTGCTCTAGTGAAGGGGCTGGTGGTGCCTGTCCCTGAAGCCTATAGTGGTCCTCAACCTTGGCTGGGCATCAGAAACATCTGGAAGCTTTTAAAAATCTCAACGCCCCACCCAAAACTGAATGCCCCCACTTAAAAATGGAGAAAAATCTTGAATAGATACATCTGCAAAGAAGTATATGGATGGCCAACAAGCAGGGGTGCCTGGGTTGCTCAGCCGGTTAGGTGTCTGCCTTCGGCTCAGGTCATGATCCCAGGGTCCTGGGACTGAGCCCCACATCAGGCTCCCTGCTCAGTGAAGAGTCTGCTTCTTCCTCCCCCTCTCCCTCTGTGCTCTCTCTCTCTCTCAGATAAATAAATAAATAAATAAATAAATAAATAAATAAATCCTTAAAAAAAAGACAAAAAAAAAAAAACAAGCAGAAAAAAGGATGCTCAACATCACTAATCATTAGGGAAATGCAAATCAAAACTACAATGTGATACCATTCATACCCAATAAGGTGGCTATTGTGACAAAACAAAAACAAAAATGACAAGTGTTGGTGAGGACGTGGAGAAATTAGAACCCTCATGGATTGCCAAAGGGAAGGTACAATGGTACGTTTGCCGTGGAAAAAACTTCAAGAAGTTAATCATAGAATTACCGTACGATTCGGGTTTCTGCTTATAGGTAGACACCCAAAAGAATGGAAAACAGGGACTCAAATATTTGTACACCCATGTCCATAGGATTATTCACAATAACCAAAGGGAGAAACAGCCCAAATATCCATCAACAGATGGGTGGATAAACAAAATGTAGTTATACACATAATGGAATATTATTCCATCTTAAAAAAGGAGTGAAATCCTTATTACCTGCTATAACATGGAAGAACCTTGAAAACATCATGCCAAGTGAGATAAGCCAGATGCAGAATGGAAAGTCCTGTATGATTCCACTTATAGGAAACAGATGGAGGTGCCTAGAATAAATTCATACAGGATACAACAGAAGTACCAGGGACTAGGGGAAATGGGCATTAGGAAGTTATTGTTTAAAGGGCACAAGGTTTCAGTTTGAGGTGATAAAAAATTTTGGAGTTTAGGGGCTCCTGGGTGGTTCAGTGTGCTGAGTGTCTGCCTTCAGCTGAGGTCGTGGTCTCAGGGTCTTGGGATCAAGCTCCACATCGGGGTCCCTGATCAGTGAGGAGTCTGCTTCTCCCTTTCCCTATGCTCCTCCCCTCGCTTGTGCTCTCTAAATAAATAAATAAATAAATAAATAAATAAATAAAATCTTTTTACAAATTTCTGGAGTTGAATACTGGTGATGGTTGCCCAGCAGAGGCAAGTACTTAACGGTACTGAATTGTACACTTACGAATGGTAAAATCTGTAGAAACAAAGTCCCCATGGCCAGGCCATACGGCAGCTAAATCAGATTTTCTATGGCTAAGGTTGGGGCATTAATAGTTTTCTAAATTCTCCAGATGATTCCTATGTGGTGCCAAGAACAATGACTTTTTTGCTATTCCTGATTTTTAACAAAAGGGTCCGTATTTTTGGTTCCTTTAATTACTACGTAGATGTCCCGAAGGTACTCACACCCAGTCCAAATTGAACTCATCATCTTCCTCCTCAAACCGGTTCCTCCTCAATGATTCACCTGTTTGGTCTCTAGCCCCACCATTGACCTGTGGTCCCTCCGTTTAGAAAGCCGGGCAGGACCCTTGGGGAAAATGAAGTGCTTCTTCCTGTCTGCTCGAATATGTTGCCGGGTCCTCTGGGGGAGGGAGGCCACCCCAATATTTGTGGGGCTGCAGCAAGAGTCTGCGGAGGGGCCCCCATCCCAACTTCATCCTGCATGGGGTAGGCATGTCTCCTACGGTTGGAGGAGGGCTGTGTGCCCGGATCTAAAGGTGGTCCCAGGTGCAGGTGGATTCTGGCCCTGCACACAGGAAGTTTTCATCAGCTCTCTGGTCTACCACATGCCCTTAGACAGCTAGTGCCTCCACAGGCAGCTCATCCCGTGGTGGCCCAGGGCACCAGGGCACTGCGTCTCTTCTCTGTGGGGCCCTTCTCCTCTTTCTTTGCTTTGATCACCTCAAGGTGTGGCTCACAAATGCCCTTGCTGTTCCTGCCTTCTGGAACCCCTCCAGGCATGACTCCCTTCTCCCTGCACCGCGCTCTCACGGTGCCCCCATCAAGGAACATGTCATCATACAGCCAGCAGACTGTGAGCTCCTTGAGCACAGGAAACATGTCATATGGACGATCACTTGCTGGACTATAATGAAATTTGGTTCCCTCCAGGTTTTATCCAGGTTCTCTCTGCCGTGTGGCTTTGTGACATACTTCTGGAGCTACAGCCCTTGCAGCTATAAGAAGAGGGTGTGACCTGTCCCCACCCGCCACCCAGGAGTGCCAGCCTCACATCACAGTTTAAGACCACAAGCCCTGGGCAGCCCCGGTGGCTCAGCGGTTTAGCGCCGCCTTCAGCATGGGGTGTGATCCTGGAGACCCGGGATTGGGATCGAGTCCCACATCGGGCTCCCTGCAAGGAGCCTGCTTCTCCCTCTGCCTGTGTCTCTGCCTCTCTCTCTCTGTCTGTCATGAATAAATAAATAAAATCTTAAAAAAAAAAAAAAAAAAAAAAAGACCACAAGCCCTTGGATGTGAATGTCTGGGTGCGAATGCCAGATTCGCCACTTGGTGCTGGCCCATCATTTCATCCCTTCGGGTCTCACTTTCCAGGTTGGGAAAATAGGGATAAAAGACGTATCTAGTTCTTTGGTTTGTTCTGAGAAGTAAAGGAGTGAGTATATAGTGACAGGACCCATAATAGGTGTTCGATACACGTCAGTGATTATTTTATCATTTAAAAAATCCCAAAGAGTCAGTCTGGCTAAGAAATTCCAGGATAAATCTGCATGGACACAGGCAGCCTGGGGGATCCAGCACCTGCCTCCTGCCTGCTGGCCTCAGCTCATCCAGGTGAGCCCACCGTCTCGGGGAGTGCTCCGTGAACAGGTACGGGTAGAGGCAGGTCCAGGGAGAGGCAGGTCCAGGGAGAGGCAGGCCCAGGGAGAGGCTCTGGAGCACCCAGCTCGGAGGCCCTGGGGCAAGCGAGGACAGAGGCTTGCAGCTCAGCTTGCTCTCCCTCTCCTTGGAACCCTGGGGGCTTGTGAGCTCTCAGCAGTCAATGACCTCATCCTGTGAGAGGACCAGACAGTGATCATTCTAACCTCACAAAGTTGTGAGGAGAGGATTAAATGAAATGAAGGACTTCAAAGGTTATGTAAACTGTAAAGCACCAGGAAATCACGGGATCATTGTCATCCAGGAGCTCACTCTATTTGCATAATCGCCCCAGGGGTGGGTAGAGGTTATTCCCATTTTATGAGTGGAGAAACTGAGGTCAGCCCAGCAAAGGTGTTGACAGAGGATGCAGGTCTCCAGCCTTTGACTCTGGGCTCCTTTGGGGTCTAAGTGGGAGCCTATCCCAGGTGCTCCTGGAGACTGGTTTGTGAGAGGCAGGCCCAGGCGCTCTCTGAGGAGCCTTGGGTGCACCCCTTCCCTGGGACCTCGGGGGCGCAGGGCCTGAGCTGTTCTTGGAAACTGTGGATGAGGCCATCCAGCCTTTGGAGCTGGGTCGGTTGGGCTGGGACTGTGTCCTCCTCCCTCCCCACAGGGCCCAGGCCCCAATCGCTTTCTTTAGAGGCCTTTGTGCAGTCCCGTCTTTCATCCTGGGCCCAACACAATGCAGGGGTGAGCTGAGGTCAGATTTTCAACCTTCAGCCATGGATTTCCTGTCTTTTGTAGGGTGGAGGACAGATTATGCCACCCAGCTTCCTGTCACCTCAGCACTGGGGGCTCTCGCTCCCTGGCGCCAATCTGCCACGGGAGACTGGAAGACGCTCCTGGGAGGTGACGAGGAAGGCTCTGCCCTTGTCCCGGGCTCTCAGACTCAGGCTTTGGCTGCTGTGAGATACGGACTCTCTCTTCAGGTCTTTTGGTTACTGAAAATGGCTTCTTGTAGCATTCGAGTTCCTTTTTTTTTTTTTTTTTTTTTAAGATTTTATTTATTTATTTGAGAGAGAGCAAGAGCGCACAAGCTGGGGAGAGGGAGAAGCAGGCTCCCTGCTGAGCAAGGAGCCCGACATGGGGCTCAATCCTGAGACCCTGATTGAGCCACCCAAGCGCCCCTCCAGTCCTTAAAAAAAATAAAAATTAAAAAAAAGACAATTCCATTAAATAGCACTGAGTGGATGCCAATCTCCTTTACATTTTTCACAGTCTGGCTTATGCAATAAAAACGAATGAGCAATAAGCCCCCAGTAGCAGAAGAGTTAAGAAATGAAGTCTTTCTGAGACAAGGCTGTGTTTCAAGGGGAAGAATTGGGGGTTGCAGAGGAGTTGGTGGCGGGAGGCGAGGTGTACAGTGGCCTAGGGCTGCCACAACAAAATGCCATAGACTGGGGTGGGGAGCTTACAACCAGAGAAATTTATTTCTCATACTTCTGGAGGCTGGAAGCCTGAAATTAAGATGTTGGCAGGGCCATGGTCTCTCTCCAAGGCTCTTGGGAGGATGGGTCCCATGCCTCTCTCCCAGCAGCTCTTAACGGCTGGCTGGCGATCTTGACTGTTGCTTGGCTTGTAGATGTGTCACCACCTTCATCTTCACACAACGTTCTCCCTGAATCTGTGCATTCTCTCTGTCTGTGTCCCAAATCTCCTTTCTTCTTATAAGAACCCCAGTTACATTGGATTAGGGCTCAACTTTACACCAGGATAACCTTATCTTAACTGGTCACTTCTGCAACGACTCTATTTCCAAATAAAGTCATATTCCAAGGGGGCTAAGACTTTAACATGTCTTATTAGGGGGCACAAATCAACCCCGTGATGGGGAGCTCAGGCCAGTCAAGTTTTCCCCACCAGCAGCTCTCTGTCAGGCCCTGTGCTCACTCTGGGGCTATGGAGATGCGCAGGACAGCCTCTGCTTTCAGGGGATGCGGTCTAGTGGGGGGGGGAGCAAGGAATAGATGGTCTCATCCAAGGTGATCGGTGCTGGGGATGGTTTGAACACAGGGTGCTGAGGACTCTCCTATTGGATGTCCCCTGGAATCCCACCTCATGACCAGGGAGTGAAACTCTACCGAAGAAGACCTGTGACTCAAGAGCATCAGGGATGAGAACGGGAAAGAGGTTTCCTAGAGTCCAAGAATGTCTTATGGTGTCAAATCGACCAGGGGATTCAGGAGAACCTCCCAGACCCCAGGAAGAGAGGGAGGCTACTCTGGTTGATGAGGCTCAGAGACCATTCCCTCTCACATCTTCCCTTTTTTTCAACTGCCCTCAAGACCTGCCCTCAGCCCCTGCTTCCCAGTCCTTGGGCCCAGCTTGAATGGCTAATGGGCACGTGTGTGGAGCTTGCCTGCTTTCCGTGCCTCTCACTTCTTGGGTCCCCAGGTGAGAGAGAAAAGCCAACACCACAGAAACTGAAGGTGATGCTTTTAACTGTTTTCACGAAGTCTTTCGATTCTTTTTTGGGGCTGTAAACCATGACTCATGCCGTGTGAAATTAAGTGGTATGGACACCTTGAAATAGAGCATGTTCTGTTGAAGGAGAACACTCCACCATGACTCCTGGTAAATTTTGGGGGGTAGTGAGCACAGGGTACCTGGGAAGGACAGTGGAGCTCCAGGGCAGCCTGGGTATAGAACAGTCCACGGCTTGTGCTCCTGACCTGCCTGCCTTTAAAATCTTCCCACCAAGAGACCAGGAGAGTCTGTGCTTGGCTTGGCCTTTTTCAAGAGTTGTTTAAGAGTTTCCCGTTGGTCATTGCTGAATCTGAAACACAAACTGTAGTCCCCAGAAACGCGTTTAGTAGAAGCAGCTATTTTTTTTTTTAAAGATTTTATTGATTTATTCATGAGAGACACACAGAGAGAGGCAGAGACACAGGCAGGGGGGGAAGCAGGCTCCCTGCGGGGAACCCAATGTGGGACTTGATCCCGGGACCCCAGGATCACAACCTGAGCCAAAGGCAGATGCTCAGCCACTGAGGGCCACCCAGATGACCCAGTTGAAACAGCTATTAAATATCCTGGGCGGAAACCCAAGAGAAAGGTACCTCTTGGCTAAAATTCTGTTTTTTTCTTTTTTTCTTCCTGTCTGAACACCCCCCTCCCCACCCCTGCCCCTACCCGGCTTTCCCGTCTTTGCAAAGGCCTTTCTAACAGGGATGGCATTGATTCTTACCTGGGCACTTCATGGCTGGCACCATGGAACTTTGTCCCCATTTTGCAGGTGAGGAAATCCAGGTGTGGAAAAGTCATGTGACTGCCCAGCCCAGATTCGCAGGGAGATTTCCACACCTGCCCAGGGATCTCCCTGTGCAGCTGGAGGTTCCTCAGGAATCCGGCCCCTCCCCACCTTCCTTCCACCTAATCTGGCCTCCCAGCCTCCACCGATCTGATCCTATTCCGAGCTCTGGTCTGGGTGGGGAGGGCCCAGCGTGACTTCTCTTAGGATCAGATTAGAGTCAGCATGAAGCTTACTGGGTGAATCGCTGGCTCTGTCCGGAGCCAGGCTGCCTGGGCTGGGGCCCCGCCCTGCCTCTCCTGGCCTCTGGGATCGCAGGTAAATCTCTGTCAGCCCATGTTTCTGTTTCTCCATCATAAGGGGAGGGGGCGCTGACACCACCGAACTCAGTATCATTATGAGAATTTATATAGATTTCTTAGGACTATTCCTGGCATGTAGGAAGTCTCATATAATGTTCATGCAATTAAAAAAAAAAAAAGTGGGGATCCCTGGGTGGCTCAGTGCTTTAGCGCCTGTCTTTGGCCCAGGGCATGATCCTGGAGTCCTGAGATCAAGTCCCGCGTCAGGCTCCCTGCATGGAGCCTGTTTCTCCCTCTGCCTACGTCTCTGCCTCTCTCTCTGTGTGTCTATCATGAATAAATAAGTAAAAAAATCTTAAAAAAAAAAAAGTACCCCATGTGATGGAGCCTTTTGAAGATCCAGCAGGTGGCAGGCCCAGTGATGGGTCCGTAGTCACTCTTCTCTGTTTGACTTAGTAGAAAGCTAGCAGGTACCTAGGTTGGTCCTTGAGTCTTTTTCATTATGAACACTTCCTGGTCACAGGCGATCTGGATCCTAAAGGGCTCTCATTGTATTAGAGCTACTCTCCTACTCACAGGACTGTTCGCTTGCTAGAATGTCTGCTTCTCCAGAGCAGGGCCGTGTTTTATCCCCCCTGGGTTTTTGGCACCTGATCCAGGGCCTGGGAGGTAGGAAATGCCTATCCTGAATTGGGGCCTCAGTTCCCAGCTCTGTGCTCCAACTAATGAGCTTATGGCTGAGAACGGTAGCCCTGTCAGCCTGTACCACTGAGTACCCACCTTCATCATAGGCGTTTCTGAGTGGCTGTTCAGAACCAGGATCATAGGATATTCACAATGGGAAAGAAATAAAGTGGGGTCAGAACCACTATGACTCGTGCACCTGGGTGGCTCAGTTGGTTAAGCGTCTTCCTTCGGCTCAGGTCATGATCCCAGGGTCCTGGGATTGAGCCCCAGATCCTGCTTCTCCCTCTCCCTCTGCCTGCTGCTCCCCATGCTTGTGCTCTCTCTGTCAAATGAATACAGAAAATCTTACAGGAAAAAAAAAAAAAAAAACTGCTGCGACTAACTTGGGTCTATCTCCTTGGGAGCCACAGGCTAGAGATCCCTATAGTTCAGAGTTTCCTGAAGGTGAGGGGGGTGCCTGGAGCCGAATCCTCATGACTGAATTGGCATGATCCCTGGCAGAGGGTGGGGATAGAGCAAGGGCAAGATGGATGCAGATTTATTCAATTTTTGAATCCTCTTTACAAAATCATAAATGCAAAATTGATCTGACAAGAAATATTTATATAGGATAAAAGAAATCACAAGATAAAATCACATCAAAAATGCTGAACACCATAATTATCATAAATCTCAGCTTTTTTAAATAGATTTATTTATTTGAAAGAGAGAGAAAAAGAGAGAGGGTGCGTGTGTGCACAAGTGGGAGGAGGGGCAGAGGGAGAAGAAGGAGAGAAGCAGACTCCCCGCTGGGCCTGATGACACAGGGTCCCCCTTTATCCCAGGACCCTGAGACCCGGCCTGAGCCAAAACCAGGAGTTGAACCCTCCACCGACTGAGCCCCTCAAGCCCCCCAGACAACTCATGAGAGTTTTATTACAAAGGGGCCTGTGGCACCACATAATACCATTCCCTGCGTTTGGGGTTTGCCTCTTCATACAACAGTTTGTAATATCATTGTCTCTAAGGCAGAACGGAAAGATAATTCTCTTTCTCCTAGCACAGAATGGATCATCTTTCTTTTAAAAAATGATTTATGCTTTGGAAAGTGTCTGCTTCCCTTTTGTAAATTTTGGAAGACCCTCCCTCGACTTTCTTTCGCAGACGAGCTGTAGGATTTCAAGGCACTCTGCACAGTGGTGCATCTTAAACATTCTTTGAATTGACAGCTTTCGTTATCAAGTTTGTCATTAATATCCTTGTTGCAGTGGCGCCCTTGTCAGCCTGTAGTTGGGGACGCAGTATTTCCTAGCAATTTCCCCTAAACTGGATTGCAATAATGCCACCCAGCAGTAGGGGAGAGAGAACCAAGGGGGAGTCGGAGTGAGAGAGACCATGTTCCTGACCAATCACTGTTAGAACACCTGACTTTTGCAAGTTTTCTCAAATCCAATGAGCCTATTGCTACAGCCCCAGAAGGAGTCAGTGGATGGAGGGTTCTGAGGCTGAAGCTTGGTCAACCTTATAGAAAATCCACTCTGCTTAGGGAAGAGGGAGACCAGGACCACACTATGACTGTTTCCAATGCTTGCGGTCCTCTGTGTGGGACAAGGAGAGGACAGGAAGGCATCCTTTGCTTCTCACTAGCCCTGAAATTCCTCCTCCCTTTTCCCTTGGTCTTTCCTTTCCATTTCTCCCTGGGTGTCACCAATGACTCTTTTCAGGACAAATCGCTTGCTCAGCCACTTTGCCAGGTCTCACCCACCCCCATGTGAGATCCATACCTGCCCCCTAGACACTCTCCCCTCTTCTCTGTCATCTTCCTCTGACTAAGTTAATCGAATTTCAGAATTTCACTCCAACACGGCTTCCTTCAGTCCAGCTTATTATTTCTCATTGAAACTCATTTGTGCTTCTCAGAGTCCCCTTGTCATCTGTGTTTCCCTTCTTACCAGCCAGAGCTCCTGGGAGGAGCGGGGCTCCTACACTCCCCACCCCGAGGCTTCACATCTGTGTTACACATATATTGTGAGTGGTTTGAAGAACATCATGACTCAATCAAAGCCATTTTCACTTCGGGTCGCCCAATGACCAATTAGGAGGCATCAGACACAATTTTACAAGGCAATTACTTTCGAGTGCATCATCGCGAATTATACTGTTACCTGTGCCTAAACAAACACAGGGAAGGAATTGGAGGCTTTTAAAAGTTCGCTGAGACTTCAAATGAGATTATAAAGGATTCTAAAAGCCCTGCAACTTTATGACAGAGCACTGGAAGGGCTATTGGGAACGGGGAAGGAAACAAAATAAAACCCAAGCCTAGGATGAAAGTGTGCCCCAGACATACTTTGTGACCCTTCCCTGTGCAGCTAGAAACTGATACAGCAGGACGGACAGACACGGTCACTTAGGAGCTTCCAGACTCCACTAAGGAGAGGGGAGAGGAAATACTACCCCTGTGTGCTGTAGGCCCCACCGCAGAGGGGGCTGTGGGACAGCGCGGGACCCACCAGGGTCAAGAGGGGAGCAAGGACTCCCTGTCCAGGGTGCTCCAGTTGCAAAACAGGCTGGATCCTGGTTCTGTATGGCAGCCCTCTGTCCTGCTCAGTCGCCTCATTCCGCTGGGAGTCAGGACACATGGTTTTTAATCCAAATGCAGGGGTGAATTTATTTTGTGAGGTCAAGCAAATCACCCAGCCTCTCTGGGCCTCCCCTTCCATGGCAGTCAGAACCCTGTGACGCACCTGCTCTATGCCAACCACTGTGCCAGGCATGGGGTGGGGGTTGGTATAGACACGAGTCCAGTGGAATCCCTGCCCTGAGAAACTGGGAGTGTAGACCTGGGTGCTGGCAAGCAGGAGGGAGCACTCCCTGGAGGAAGCAGCACTTATCTCACAGATAAGGAGGAGGCAGGTATTCAGGGGAAAAGCACTCTTGCAGGAAGACATTCCAGAAAATAAGAGAACAAAGGTGTGGAGGTATTAAGTAACTCAGTTTGCATGGACACTGCGAATTATATGAAGGCAGAGAATGATGAAAGATGGGACCAATTTGGGGTTGAGTTTTAAAAAAAGAAGAAGGAATATTACAAGTTCCATAGATACGAATGCATTCTATGGAACAAGCAATAGAGTCGATAAGAATATGCTTTTTTAAAAAAAATATATTTTATTTATTTATTTGAGAGAGAGAAAGCATGAGAGAGAGAAAGCACGAGCACAGGGAGCAGCAGAGGGAGAGGGAGAAGCAGATTCCCCACTGAGCAGGGAGCCCAATGTGGGGCTTGATCCCAGGACCCCGAGATTGTGACCTGAGCCAAAGGCAGAGACTTAACTGACTGAGCCACCCAGGGACCCCCTGAAAATATTTTAAAATGTAGAAACCACCATCCAAATGCAATTTGTGATTGCCGACACATACACCCGTACACACGAATTGTGATCCGTGATCCACTGGTGGTGGTAGTGGAGTGTTGTTACCCTTAGGAACTCCTTTATTTGCCTTATTTCCCCACACTTTCTCTGGGTTAGTTTCCTGAATATACTGATTTTCAGCTAACGTCTGGCACCTGCCACCACAGTCCCCAGTCAGGGCTAAGGTCTTATGCTGTTTTTCCAACACTGAGTCAGGGGGTCCTGGAACTATGAGTGAAGATCAGGGTTTCCTGGGGGGAATCCTTGGTTGCTCTTACTCAAAGTATAGTTGACCCTTGAATAACAGGGGCTAGAACCGAACAGATCCATTTATATAGATTTTTTTTTTCATGGCACAGTACTATAAATGCATTTTCTCTTCCTCGTGATTTCCTTTCTTTCTTTTTTTCTTTTTAAAGGGCGGGTGCAGGAAGAGAGGGAGAGAGAATCTTAAGTCTGACATGGGATTCGAACTCACAACCCTGAGATCCACCTGAGCCGAAATCAAGAATCGGATGTTTAACTGACTCAGACACCTAGGCACCACCTGCTTATGATTTTCTTAATAAAATGTTCTTTTCTTGGACTCACTTTATTATCAGTACATTACAGTACAGAATGCATATAACATACCAAATATGTGTTAGCTGACAGCTTCTGTTATTGGTAAGGCTTCCAGTCAACAACCGGTTGCTAGTTAAGTTTTAGGGGAATCAAAAGTTATATGCAAATTTCCAGCTGGGTGGCGGGGGGGTGGTGTGGGGGTGCTGTGGGGGGGTAGTGTTGGTGCCCCTAACCCTCGTGTGGTTCAAGGGTCAACTGTAATGGTGCCTTGGAAAGACCTAGCACAGAGATGCAAGGTGGGTCTGACCAGCTCCAAGGAGTTGAAACTACTCTGCATTTTCCTGAGGCAGAGGGAAGAGTGTGCAATGGGAATTGTGAGTCTGCTTTGCCTGTGTGTGGAGTCACTTCCTGGGCCTGAGCCTCAGTTTCCACATCTGTAAAATAAAGGGATGATGCAGTCTCCAGCATCCCTACATATTTACCGTGGTAGCCCTTCTTGCTGGGACCATGAACTCATGCCTTCTGAGGTCCTGGAGCCTCTCCTGTGCCTACCATTGGCCGTTATTGAGTGCCTGACATTTCTATCTCGATCTGCACCCTGAATCTTCTTGCCCCCGGGGCCCCATCCAGCAGGCATATCTGGTGTTTCCATTTGTGTTCTTCCTGTTTCACTTGGCCTGACTGCTCCTCACCCTTGCACATCTGAGCCTGAAGTTCTAAGAAGCAGGCAGCTCACAGAATGGAAGCCCCACATGGGGGCAGGGAAGAGAGGCTTTACAGCCACTCCCAGGAGGCTCAGTGAGGCAGTAAAACTTTGGCCGGGGTCTATTGTCTTTTTCCACATTAAATCGTACCCCACAAGATGCCCTGAGCCCTGGCAACATTTTGTCCCTTTGGGTCTGTTTTTGGTTGTTTTGTAAATGATAGAATCTCAAAGACTCCCATCTCTCTCCATCTGCCATTTTTTGGGTGTTTCTAAGGCCTTGTATGTCTTAGGCCAGCAAGACTGCTATGAATTTTTCTACTTGACAGATGAGGAAATTGCATTTTGGTGAAGTTCACTTTCTCAAGGAAGAGATCTCAGCTTGCAAGCTCTAGTTCTTTCCACTACTCCGGTTTCAATCTGGAGACCATCATACTGCATTTAGGCCCTGCAAGGAGCAAAAAAAAAATTCATTTTTATGAATCAAAATCCCATATTTAGTGCCTTAAGGGAGCAGAGTATGTAAAGGAAGTCTAATGAATCCTTTGGTGAAGTGAGGATTGTTTTCTGCTCCAACTTTAGCAATTTCTGTCTAATTTATCTACTTTCCTAGCCTGGAATTTTATTTTATTATTTTTAAGATTTTTGTTTATTTGAGGTGGGGGAGAGATAGAGAGAGAGAGAGGGAGAGAGAGAGAGAAGCACGAGTGGGATTAGAGCAGAGGGAGAAGCAGACTCCCCACTGAGCAGGGAGCCCAACTTGGGGCTTGATCCCAGGACCCTGGGATCATGACTTGAGCCGAAGGCAGATGCTTCACCGACGGAGCCACCCAGGCGCCCCTGGAACTTCTATATACATTATTTTTTCTCACATGTAGTCCTGCAAGTTTATTTGTCCAGCATTTGATCCTGAATATAAAATAACAGCAGGAATGATGATTTGAAGGATTTGCAGATGCAGGTAATACTGCAACCATTCACATGGAAACAGTTCATTTTGAAATAATTCACATGTTTAGACTCGTATTCAAAACAATTTCTGATTCAGTTAAACCTTTCGTTCTAGCCTTGTTTTCTCCCTTTCTTAACATACCTTATACTCCAGCTGCCAGCATCTTCCTCCTTTCTAAAGGTCTTATCTTCCCCCCTGAGTCTGTGCTCACCAGAATTCCTTCCCTTTGAATGCTCTTCATTCCAACACCAGCCCTCCCACCGAGTGTGTGCAAGCCTGTGGGAGCATTCTCTGCCTCTCCCTCTGTCTCAGAGACACCCCCCCCCCCCCCCGCCCCAGCACACACAGACGTGCCCAAATCCTCCAAATCTACAGTGTCCAATACGGTAGCCCTCAGCCACATGTGACTATTTAAATTAAAATTAGTTAACATGAAATGAAGTACTAACAGATGAGTAGATACGCAAAATGTGGTACAGAGAGCAATAGAATACTATTCAATATTAAAAAAGGGAGGGAGTTCTAAACCTGCTACAACAGGGGTGAAACTTGAAGACATTCTGCTAGATAAAATAAGCCAGACACAAGAGGACCGATGTTGCACAATTTCATTTATATGAAGTACGCAGAGCAGGCAACTCATGTAGAGACATAAAGCAGAATAGAGGTAACCAGGGGCTGGCCTGGGGGGAAAGGGGATGGGAATCATGTCTAATGGGTACAAAGCTTCTGTTTGGGATGATGAAACATTTCTGGAAATAGAGAGTGGCGATAGTCGCATGACGTCGTGAATGTGCCTCATGCCACATGAAAAAAAATTTTTTTTAAGGATTTTATTTATTTATTGATGAGAGTGTGTAACACAGAGAGAAAGAGAGGCAGAGACACAGGCAGAGGGAGAAGCAGGCTCCCTGCAAGGAGCCTGATGTGGGACTTGATCCTGGGACCTGAGCTCAACCACCGAGCCACGCAGGTGCCCCTAGGCCCCCTAATTTTTTTAAAAACATTCCTGGAAGATCCAATCAGTGGTGATTACTCCTTGGAATTTTTGTAGTTGTTTGTTGTGACCTCTTTCAAGGCTTCATTCTTCACTGTAATTCAGGCACATATGCAGTTAGCAGATTCCCTGATGAAACTGCAAGCCAGTGGAGGGCAGGGGCAGCGTTTGGGGGGCAGTTTCACGTCTCTGGGTGGGCCGGTCCCCCCCAACTTCCCACAGTGCCTTGCAAACTAATGAGCCCTAACCAAATAGGTGTCCTGGCTTGAATGGAAGAGGCAAGAAGACAAACGGCTGGCCAACCAACCTTTTATGTTCCGGTCCTCCCTGGGAACATAATTCCATCTTCTATCTTTCAGGAGCCTTTTGAAGATGACATATTTGTCTTCCATGAATAAATTTGTATCACAACTCCTGGGTTATAAATTAGATGTCATCTACGTGTTCCTCCGGGAACGAAGGGAGTGTTCTCTGGGAACTTGCGTAAATTGGATAGAAATTTGTCCTATGTACGTGTGAAGTCACTTCCCGGCTGGCTATTGAAGGGAGCTGCGAAGTCTTTCTTCCAAAAACAAATGGCAAAGTCACTTTGTTTTCTGTAACACAAATCCTTTTGCAGCAAATAGAGTCCTCCTCTGCTCATTATCTTGTCATTAAAACCTCTGGCTTGATGTATTTCTCTATAAAATAAACCCGAGACCTTATTCATAGAGGAAAATGCAAACACGAGCTTTACCACGTATGAAAGGGACCCAGTGTAAAAAGAGCTTTCTTTTGCCTCTTGAGTTCGATGATGAGATCTCGTGGCCAGACAACATTTTTTGACTGGTAAGAGTAGAAACGACCCTCTTGAGTTACTGTTTAGTGAATGAGGGCCTTTGTTTCCCACAGAAGAATTAAAAACCTATGGGCCTCCCCCATGCAAACAGGAATACATTTCACACAGCGGTGTTGGGATTAAATGACTGGATCATGAAAAAAGCCAGAACAATGCCCGCTCACGTTTTAATCATTTACCTGGCATTCCAGTTGAGACGGTTTCACGGAAAACTAGAAGGTTAGGTCAAGGGTGACCTTCCCCAAATACTCCTTCCGCGTGCATCTCTGCTGCTTTCTGCGTGTCTCCAAAGCACAGGGAAATTGCCCATCTTCGGCTGGTCGGATCCGAAGGTGAGACCACAGACGATGGAAGCTGGAAGGGGTCTCTGGGGGTCTCCGCGGCGTCCTGCAGGTGAGGAGCGAGGCTTGCAGAGAAGACCCCCGTCCGCGGTCACATGGAGTAAAGAGCAAAACCGAGACCAGTGTGGACACGACTGTCTCCGGACCACGTTCTTCCTCCCGTGATGGTTGGCCCATCTGACATTTCCGAAACTTAAAATGATCTTCCTCTTCTCTAAAGGGAATCCTGATACATATTTGAGAGAGAAGGGCCATCCCTGGTAGGAAAGGGACGCATTGGGGTTGGGAGTTGACAGCGGGATGGGACATCCGCTGGGCTCTTTCCTGATCTGTCCCCAGTTACTGCGCCGACCTGGAAGCAGCCCCCCATTTCTCTGGGCCCTTTTCCTGCGTGGGGTGACAAGGAGGACACGGTGGGTCCTGCGGGCTTGCTCCGAAGAACCCACAGGAGGTGGGAAAGTGCTGTAGGGAGTGGAGTCACAAGTGCTAAGCGGATGCAGAGTGTAATTATCCATGTGAAAACTGCTGTTTTGTTCAATGCAAAGTAGGGGGGAATGGGAGGGAGGTGTGAAGAGCTGCTCCCGAGAGAGAAGTATGATTTCCTAGGGACGGAACCAGTCCTGGAGGTAGGGGGACAGACAAGGATGCAGTGACAGTGTGGCCGTGGTCAGGTGTGAACGGGGAGAAGGCAATGAGTGTGGGGGATGAGGGGTGGGGTAAGGGGGGACAGGGGTGTTGGGGGAGAGCTGTAGGGAAGGCCACAGCCAGAGGAGCCTGGATCCCAGTTCTACTATGCAGCAGGTCACTTAACGTCTCCGTGCCTTGGTTTACTTCTTTGTAAAATGGGCCCACTGGTATGTGCTCTGGGGCAAAACAGGATCATCTACTTGAAGGCTTCCCTTTCTTAAAGAAAAGATTTTATTTACTTATTTTTAGAGAGAGAAAGAGAGAGAACATGCATGTGAGAGGGGGAAGGGCAGTGAGAGAAGCAGACACCCCTGCTGAGTATAGAGCCTGGGGACTCCATCTCAGGGCCCTGAGATCATGACCTGAGCCAAAACTAAGAGCAAGACGCCCAACTGACTGAGCCACCCAAGTGCCCCTACTTATTTTTTTTTAAGACTTGATTTATTTATTCATGAAAGACACACACCGAGAGAGAGGCAGAGACACAGGCAGAGGGAAAAGCAGGATCCATGTCGAGAGCCCGACGTGGGACTAAATCCCTGGTCTCCAGGATCACACCGTGGGCCAAAGGCAGGCACCAAACTATGGAACCACCCAGGGATCCCCCCAAGTGCCCCTACTTAAAGCCCTTTGCACACTGTACAGGAGCAGGACATGGAGGCTACCGAGCTCACGGGGTGGGGTGCAGGCGACACCCGGGATTCTGAGCTTAGCCCGTGAGTGGCTGCATGTGATGCTGGGTAGGTATCAGGCTGCAGTTCCCGAATCTTTAAGTGAAGGTACCTGAGAAGATGGTGAAGAGAGAGAGACAGAGAGAGAGAGAAAAACTAAGACTGCTGTTGTTCACCCCTGCCTCACTAAGGAGTCAGGATGCACCGCAAGGCCCAGACCTTCCGAGTGATCCGTTCGGTGTTATCCAGGGAGGTTTATGGGCCATGCTGGGAGGACCCTCCTGGCAGGATGGGTCAGGGAGCACCAGCCACTGCACTCTTGCTTCCCTTTTCACAGCCCAGGGAGCACTGGGAGGGTGCTCCCCTCTTCACGGAGCCAAATGACAGACACAGAATGTCAGGGCTGGAAGGGACCTCTAAGGTCATCTAGTTCAACCGCCAGGCTGATGCTTGGCCTCCTTCTGGGATGTCCTTGTCCCTGCCTGAGGGGGTCTATTTTTATCCTGGAACCACAAGAACTGCAAGGAAACTTTAATTTTTGAAATCTCTCAGGGTGCCAAGAATGAACACAGCATTTCCCTCCTTATACCCCCACCTTCCCAGTCTCCGTACAACTACTTAAACCATTTGCTCTCTCAAAGTCCTGATTCCATGCCCTGCACTGTCGCCCCTGTTCTACAGATATTAATTTATGCAATCTTCTCAACAATCATGGGAGAAAGGCACTGCACTGTTTTTATCCCTGTCTTACAGAGGAGGAAACTGGAGCACAGAGAGGTTAGGCACTTGGCTCAAAGTCACACAGCTATTACACGTTGGCGTCAGGATTCGAACACCGCCAAGCCACGGATCTTGATCTCTGCTCCTGGGACTTAAAGCTTGTCCCGATCACGCCAGATGGAGCTGCCTTTTCCCTGGCACTTTCTGTGCTATTGCCAAATGGCCTTTCACACTTCTTACCTTGTGTGAAGCCTTGGTACCTGTGATTTAGCCTCCTTGGGGTCAACCAGCCAAAAAGCCCTACAGAAAGCGGGGCCCCGGGTAGATAGTGATCAGAATTGTTCGCCCAGCCCAGCGCACAACATTTGCATCTCAAAGAAGCTTTGTGGTTTTCCACTGATTTCAAAGCTAGAAGTACAGGGAAGGGCCCCACGGTATTTGCAATTTTGAGGGTTTGCAAGTGGCTTGGGGCTGACCCTGGATCGCCTTCACCTCGGAGACCCTCACACCAAAGAACTCAGCGCCTTTCACCTGCTATTCGGAAACCAAGAAACAGTTGTAGTTTAGTTTGGGGTTTTTGTTTGTTTTGCTTTTGCCTACAGCCCTTTGATGACTTCGAGAAAGAACATTCCACTTGCGAGGAAATGAGTATTATGTGTTGTTGGTTCCTAAAGCCAGGATGGCCTGTTTGTTCATTTCTATACCTTGTCTCGCACGACACTTGTGACTCTGGTACTGGACAGGACACAGGACCTTGGTTGTTTTCTGTATCCACCTTTGCTTCTCCCTGGGTGTGCTTGCTCAGGGCTCTGTGATGGAAATCTAGCCTTCCCTGTCACCCCCAAGCCATCCCAGGCCCAGAGGGAACAAGCCGAGGCCCTGCAGCTCCCCCAGTGGAACTGAGCCCAGGTACTGGCCAGCACCCCTCCCCCAGGGCCCTCAGGGAGCCACCTTGTTTTTTCCTCTTCCCTGATGCCTAGACCCATGCACAACTCCCAGCCAGTGTTCCTTTGGGTTGAACCGAATCAAATTCAACCCCATTGAAACAAATCTAATTTAATCTTTATTCCCGAGCTCACTCTGTTGTAGGGCTGTGGGATGGGAAGGAGAGGTAGCTTCCTCCCTGCAAATTCTAAGCCAATGCACTCTTCCATTCCAGAACGTTCCCTCCCTTCTTCTGGAGGGAGCAAAAGAGAGCCACTTGCCCACTGAGGCCAGCGGCTGGGTTTAAGAATTCAAAGTTCTCACTCCACCTGGATCTAGGAAGCCTTTGATAACACTTGACACCAGAGAATCTCTGTCCTGCACAAGCTATTTCTCTTCTGTGCCTACAAAGGATAAAGATCTATTTGTCTCCGTGTGTATGTTACAAAAAAAAAAAAAATGAATGGGGATTTAATTACAACGGCTCATTTCCTAAAAGGAAGTCCTATTTACGATGCACCATATGTTTTGCCAGCGGCCATACCCCGAGGGCCGGAGTCTTGTCAGATTTCCTTAGATAAGCGAGGTCAGCTGGCCTGGCCTCTGCCAGGGGACCTGGGAGGACAGGCCGAGGGTTCCAGGAAGTGGGGAGGAAGAGGTAGGTGGGCTCTTGCCCGGCACAGCTCAGACCACCGGAGACCTGCCAGCATCAGCCAGCCCGAGAGGCCGCCCAGGCTTCAGAGCATGGAACCAGAAGCTCAAACAATTTGTGATGATTAAAAATCGCCTGGCTTTTTTCATCTACTAAAGTGGCTCTTGAGGGGGAGACAGTCTCTCTCTGATCCTTCCTTTCGTGGTTTTAATTCCCTCTCTGCCACTTCTGAGCCAGCGCAGATGGCTTCCTAGGGCTCCCAGAACTTTCCAGCGAGATGCCGGGCAGAGGGCAGCTGGGGAGGGGCTCTGGCTCCGTCCTAGTGCTCATTCCTTCCTTCTCCTACATTTTACCTTTGGTGGCCTATAGTATCAGATGCTGTGAAGCCGAGGGTGGGGCCTTCAGGATTTCTCAGCTGTGCTTCAGTGGGTTTGCTGGAACCCGCTAGAACACGATTCCATTGATGAGATTTATTAGTGGGACACCTCTTCCCACACGGTCTTCCTTTTTCTTCCTTAGCCCTTTCCCCTTTGCCAAGTGCTGCTTCCCTTGTCTCCTTTCTCCTTGATCTTTAAAACCAAAGCAAAGTCCTGCCTTATTCATCCTTTCTCATACCACCCCCCCCCTTCCATCCTCTCTCCCTGCACTGCTTAGATGTGAGACCCCAGGTGGTTCCCCTTGTAGCTCTAGCATTCACCTGCTGGGATCTTTAAAGTAGATCCTTTCTGAATAGGGCAGTGGGGAGGTGGACACCAAAATCCCTAAGATGTCCCTTTTCGCTCTCACACGAATCAGGCCAAGTCTCAGATGGTCCTGTGTTTTCTACTACCAGGGTCTAGCAGGCACCTACCTGCTCCAGATCAGGCAAGGCAGGCTCCGAGGAGGTGAAGAACTTGATGGAAATTGGGATGAGGTTGCCTGTCCTTGGGTGGTGGTCCAGGAAGGCTCCTGATGTTCCCGGACCTGGGTTTTCATAGTATTTTTTTTTTTTAAGATTTTATTTATTTCTTCATGAGAGACACACACACAGAGACACAGGCAGAGGGAGAAGCAGGCTCCATGCAGCAAGCAGATGTGAGACTCGATCCTAGGACTCCAGGATCACGCCCTGGGCCAAAGGCAGGTGCTAAACCGCTGAGCCACCCGGGATCCCCAAGCGGGCCTGGGTTTTCATTGTAAAACCAAGGATGGGAGCCTGAAAGAGGGACTGGAAGCTGGCTGGTGAGGGCTGTGTACACTTTGTTCAAAAGATGGAGATGACCTGCGGTCACCGTGGGCCCCGCCCCCGTCCCCAGGGACCCGAGGGCCTTCTGGAAGACAGCGGTTCACTGTTCATCTCTCTTGGCCAGTGCGCCCCGAGGGGGTGCCCCGGAAGGCCAGGAGCACCGGAGCCAGGGCCTGCCCGGCTCCCTGCTGCAGCGGCCCCCACGCACCCCACGCACCCCCTCGGCCCCTCAAGTCCCCGCCTGTCCCCTTAGGCTCCTCGGGCCTCTGGACACAACCTCCCTCTGCTTCCTGCGGGCCGCCGGCGGCCTCTTGCAGCTCCCCGGCGCCCGGCTGCGGCGGAACCTTCCGGGCCTCCCTTCACGGTAGCTTCGAGGAGGAACCACACGGGCTTGGGTCCGTTCGGAAAGGCATTCTTCTGGGTTCCCGGGACCTCCGGCTCCGTGGGGCCGTCCCAGCGGCCCCTCCCCGAGGATCGGATCGGGGGATTTGCTTCCAGATGCCTTTTGCTAATTAGAAACCCCCTTTCGCTCTCCCGTTATATAAGACTCCGAGGCACCACGTGAGCCTCTGCAAAGCTGGCTAGGTTTTAAAAACGTATTTTTAGCCAGAATCAAATGGTGCGATTTTTGCTCGAGCTCTGCGGCAGCGACGCTGGGACCCCCCGGCCCTCCCTTCTCGCCCTCTGCTTCCTCCTCCTTGGCCTTGGCCTGGGGGGGACCCTGCGCCCCTGCTTCCCCCTCGCTGTCCTGCTGCTCCTCTGGCTGGGAGGCCTGGGGCCCGTGTGCGCGTGCCTGTGCCCTGCGTGCGCGCGTACCTGTGGCCGTGCGCGCGCCTGTGCCCTGCGTGTGCGGGCACCTGTGCCGGTGCGTGTGCGCGCGCCTGAGGCCGTGCCTGTGCCCTGCGTGTGCGGGCACCTGTGCCGGTACATGTGCGCGCGCCTGTGCCGGTGCGTGTGCGCGTGCCTGTGCCCTGCGTGTGCGCGCGTCCGTGCCGGTGCGTGTGCCCGCGCCTGTGGCCGTGCGCGCGGCCGCGGAGGTGTAGGGCGGCGGGGCGGGAGCGAGGGCCCCGCGCTCGGCCGCGCCGCGCCTCCGGCTGCTCATTGTTCAGCCCCGTCTCCATGGCGACGGGAGCAGCTGCTCGCTCGGGCCGCTCGGCGGTGGCGGTGCGGGGCCGCCCGCCCGGCTGTCTGCCCGCCCGCCCGCCCGCCCGGCCTGCCCAGCCGTGGGAGCTGCCAGCTCGCTCCTCGCCCTCCCGCTGCCCGCAGGCCCTGCCAGGCTGGGCGCAAGAAAGCGTGTTTACTAACACCATCCGCACGGCTCCCTGGGCACCGCGGCTCTGCCCAGAAGATGTCAGGCCCCGGGCACCGGGAGGTGGGCCTGGAGCCAGGCTGTCTGCAGCCGGAGGGGGCGGGGGGGGCCTGGCCGGCTGCTGCCCTGGGCTCCTGGGCTCCTGGGCTCCTGGGCTCCTGGGCTCCGGCCTCCGGCGCAGCCGCCGCCCTGGGGGCTCGGAGGCCCCAGGGAGGCCCGGCTCAGGTTTTCCCTGCCCTTGCTGTGGGACGCCTTCCCAGAACGCCTCGACGCCCGGGCCTTCCCTGGCAGTTCTGCCCTGGAGGCCCCGTGGCCGCCCTGACCCGTGGAGCCGTTCACACCCGAAGCAGGCGTGGCCGTAAAGAGAACGGGGAGCTGGGGGGGGGGGGGCGCGGGAGACCTCCTGGCGAGGTGGTCGCCTCGTGCAGACCGAGAAGGTGAGGACGGGTGGGGAGGCGGTGAGGGGAAGGGGTTCACGTCTCGGAGTGAATCACAGGCAGGGCAAAGACCTCCTCCCCGCACCACGCTGCCCGGGAGGCCCAACCCTTTGGGCTTGGCCTTGGCCGGAGTTCCTGAAGCCTTGAGACCTTTCTGCCCCTCATCACCCTCCCCTGTCTGCCCCCTGTCCCTCTTCCCCCCTTTCTGGTCTCTCCAACCTCACGTTCTCCCTCTCACCCCCTGCTTCTGCTTGTCTGGGGAGGCCAGGGCTGTGCGTACATGTGTGGGTGCGTGTGCATGTGTGTCTTGCCTTTCAGCATCGAAGGGTGTTTCTCTTCCGAATCTCCCCCATCGGCGTCCAGCCCCCCGGGGTGGGGCCGCTGATTGACAATCACCAAAGTCGGAGTCTGAAGCATCAGAGCCGAGGGCCACATGCCCTGACCTGCACCTGTTCTTCCCCCCACAAGGCCCCCGGACCCCAGATCTCTCTACCATGTGGGGATTTCTCACACAGTCTGAGAATTCTCTCTCTGTTCTCCTGAGAGCCCACTGCCCACCACCTAACCACATTCCCCCCAGTGGGTGTCATGCTTTCTGACCTCTCACCACTATTTCTTTAGCAATTCTGGGTGAATGCAAACCTGACCCTGTCCTCCATCTGGTACTAGGAATCCAGACATAGGCCAAGGAGAACTCAGGCTTCCCAAGAACACTTTATTATTATTATTATTATTATTATTATTATTATTATTATTATTAATTTATTTTTTTAGAACACTTTGTAGGTACCAGGAATCCAGACATAGGCCAAGGAGGACCCAGGCTTCCCAAGAACACTTTGTCTACACACGGTACAGGTGGCTACCTGGCTGGATTCTGTTCCATGCCTACCCTGAGCGGAGACCTGTCCCTTCAGGCTCTTAAGACACACATTCCACCGCCCCGCCCCCAATGAGCCAAAGACCTGGGTTCCATCCTGCATGCAGGTAAGGAACTGAAGTGAGCATGTCCTCTCAGGTTTTGTGAGCCGAAGCTGGCCTGGGCTGTGGGCCTAGAATTTGCCTGTGTCCTGAGGAAAGGATCTCAGGCCTCAGCTAACAAACGGGGTAAAGGACTTTGGTAAAATTCCAGGTTCCTGCTTGGCTGCCTGCGATCCCTTTGAGGCCAGCCCTACTACAGACCTAGATCTGTTGAGAGGTGCTGGGGGTCTCCACTGTGGGCAGCCCCAGGTAAGGGTGGAGGAGACGAGGAAGGGGTCCAGTCTGTGAGCACCTGGCTACTTTGGGTTGAGCAGTAGTGCTTGTGTGTTAACCACTCACCCAGTAGAGTCTGCTTGGTGCTGGTCCTGGGATGAAACACCTCCCATACAAGCCCTTCATTGACTCCGCACAGAGACCCTATGGGGCCGAAGTGATCTACTCCGTTTTGTAGATCGGAATGTGAGGCTCAGTTTCCATGAGCTGCACAGGGTGATCCAGCTGTGGCCCAGAAAACTCAGCTCCATGTAACCAAAAAACTTCTTTCTCTTTCCCGAATCATCCAACCTCACAGGATTTGAGGGGTGTCTCTTCTAAGCTGTGATCCGCTGGGGAACTCAACAGCATGCCTTAAGTGACTCGGTCCCACAGCCACCTCTTTAGTCAGGCTACCCCATCCCCTTGCTGGAGCCAAGAGCGGCCTCCTGCCTCCAAGCCTCCACATTTGCTTCCCTCAGTCATTTTTTCACGTAATCGCTAGGGGGAGAATCCTAAAATGCACATTGCTCAAAAATATAATCGACTAAAAAATAGAAGAAAGCATGAAAAATAATGGCAACCCGGCATGTTTGAAATGACCCTCACTTATATGAAATCGTATACACAAGTGCATCTAGGTCGCCACAAATTGAGATCCACGGAGAGAGACAGAGACAGAGATTGAGGCCTAGGTCCAGTGCTGTGGACTGGCATCCATGGGTAGTACCCCCATCCCGCCGTGTGTACGTGTGTGTGTGTGTGTGTGTGTGCGTGTGTGTGTGAGAGAGATAAATGTTGAGGTAAAAGAGAAAGCCATGGAAGGATACATTCCAGGTTAACAGCAGTGATCTAGGGTTGGGGGGAGGAATGGAGAGAAAGAGAGACAAAAGGCCGGCTTCTCCTAATTCATTTTTATTTCATTTCACTTGTTACAACACACAAGCACCTACACACACACATTACTTCGGCAACTTAAAGCTAAATACATTTTTAAAAGACCCAAATCTGATTATGTCTCTTGTTACTTAATATCCTTCAATAGCTCCCCATCGCTCCTGGGATATCATCCAAACTTGACATGGTTGGCAAGGCTGTTCATAATCTGCCTCCTGTCTGCCTCTCCCGCCTCATGCCTCCACCATGCCAGGCCACAGCCTGGGCCGCAGCCAAACTGAATTCCACCTGGTGTCTTTGCTTGGCCTCTAGCTTCATATCACCGTTTCCTGTACCTGGAAGCCTCTTTCCCACCCGGGGAAGAGGACTTGGTCCCTCCATCCCCACCCTTCCAGTGCCTTTCACAGAAGGGCATCATGGCCTTGTGTTCACAGAGGGGGCGCTTTCCCGGGCTGTGGAGAGGAGAGAGAGTCAGGGAAGTTGTCTTCCAAGAGACAACAACTCCCTGGGTCTTGTTCTGTTTCTTGCTAGAAGAACTGACTGGCTGGCGGATGGTTGTGGAGGAGACTTCTATGCTGAAATGCATGGGAGGCCAGATCTCCTTCCGGAGGGGCTCAGACTACTGCTCAGACTACAATTGCCCACGACCACTTCTGAGCCCCACAGCTGGACAAACCCAGGGTCAGAACGGGCAGTGTGTCTGGCTCTCAACGCTGGTGACTTTGATAAAAGACAACTGTGGATGTTTGGAAATACCAGGAAATACCAAGACAATTTGAAAGAGGTCCCAAACATCAACTTAAGGAGGAAAGCTTCGTAACCACTTGGGGCCAATGGAGCCAGAAGACAAGAGTCATGGGCATTTTGTCATTTTCTGATTGGAGATTTGAGAAGGCTTCCACAGGAGAAATCATACTCTCCGGGAAGATAGGAGTCCAAGTCTCCTGGTCTTCGGCTGGTGACCTCAGACAAGCCTTGACCTCTCCGAGTGAGCCTCAGTCTCCTCCTCTGTGTAAAGTCTACATAGTCCTTAAAAGCCCTTCCCTGTCTCACATTGTTAGAACCTCTTTTTTGGAACTCAACATTCACCCCCATTGTGGCTGAAACGCCAGAGTCTTGACTGTAAGATTTTCAGTAGAAAAAAGGATTAAATTAAAACAAATAATTTGCACTTGGATACACAACCCCAAATGATCAACAGGATCACACAGCTTGACAGCAACCCATCATTTAGACAAAGATGTGTGAAATCAAGAGACGTTGAAAATAAAAAAATAAAAAAATAAAAAAGAGACGTTGAAAATCATTTCAAAATCCTGTAATTGTTCGGGGCTCAGCTCGCCCAATGCTGTGTGTGTACATTTTAAAGCACTGTTGTTTTTTTTTTTTTCAGAATATATTTTAGTTGTTGTTATTCAAACCGAGCTGGCATCATGTATAGAATTGGAAGTTATTGTAGTCAACGTATAAACTGAAAGAAATCAGCCCAGGGGATGCCGCTTTCATGCTTATTTATGGGAAAATGCTGTTTAACTAACCTCGAAGTAAAAAATCTTTTGAAAAAAAAAATCTTTCTTGTGCCTTGCAAAGGCTTTCCCGTGAAACACAAAAGGAAGAAAATGGTATTTAAAAAAATTTTTTTAAATAAGTTTATGTGCAGAGAATCATTTTCTTCTCATCAGGTATATACTTGAACTTGAAATTATAAAGAGACCACGTTTAGTAAAGTAGCTGTGGGTGGGGGTAAGGAGATGCCTGTCGGTCTGATTCTGGTGCCCAGGAAGACTTTCGCAGGGATCCTTCCAGGAAAGTTCACCAAGGACTTTCCTTTCCTTGGAGGCCGGGGAGCCCCTGAATTCACTCATACTACCGGTTGAGCCACATTCTCAAAAGCCTCTTATACCAACAACCAATTCCAGCAGGTTCTCCCAGCTTCGTGCTAGTAGCAACAAGAGTTTGTGAACTGGAAAGGGGCTTTAGAAGGAGTCTAAGTCTTAATTTATGAATGAGGAAACAGAGGCCCAGAGAAGACAGAGAAATGCTGAAGAAGGAAAAGGCGCAGGGCACTGACGCGGAACATAGGGGGCCGCTCACCTTCGTGCAGTATAGACGGTGATCTCAGGGCTGGACAGGGGCTCCTGACCCTGGAAGACTACCTGGCATCTTCTCCTGGGAGAAGAGAGTCCGGGGTTCTGGTGTCACTGTGTTGTGATGGGGCCCAAGGTTTTCTGTGGAGGTCGTAGGCCAGAAGGGCCTGGAGTACTGGGCCTCCTGTAGGGACTGGAGGGGGTAGAGCCTGGGTGGGAAGGGGCTGGTGTGGGCTAGAGGCACGGGAAGGACCTTGCAGAGCAAGTGCTGGGTGTGAGGGTTGTGCCTCCGCCTTCTGCTTGGTGATCTGGATTTGGCCTGGGCTTGGGCAGGTTAGGGGGTGACTTTCCTCCTGGTTCCCCCAGGAGTCTCACGAGTCCCCTCTGTGGCTCATCTCCTCAGCACTAGATGCTGTGCCACCTCAGCCCTGTCAACTCTCAGATACCATCTTCTTAACATCCTCTTTCCTAAAACCCCAATTCCTGGATGGCAAGGCCGAGAGGCAGGGACGCAAAGTGACATGCATGAGGCTCAGCAGGTGGCTGTGCAGAGCAAGGGTCAGAGCTCGCATCTTCCAACTCCCAGCCCCATGGACCCTGCTGTCTTCTTGCCTTTGACACCACGCCTGTGACTCACAGGTAAAGAAAGACCTGTCGACCCCTCTGAGAAAGCTGTGGGAAAGAACCCTCCCCCCCCGCCCCCCCCCCCCCCCCCGTGCCCACATGGTAAATGATGCTCCGCGGGCCTTGCTAGCAGAAGGATGAGGCCACGGCGGGATCCGAACCGTGGTCGGCGGCTGGTCCCGAGGCCCTCAGCGTGCCCAGGCCTGCACCAGGCCCTCGGAAGATTCAAAGCCGCTTAGGACAAAACACAGGATCTTGAGGATCTTTGGTCCCAGAGACTCATTATTTCTTACAACACCACATCTTGGGAGACAGAAAGAGATGACAGAGGGGCCCGTGGTTTGGCTGTGGGTGACCTGGGTGAGTTACTCAACCCCCGCGGCCCTTGGTTCTTCATCTGGGAATCACAGAGAGGAAGGTGATCCTCAGGGGCTGCCATGGAGAAGATGGGGGTAGACAGCGTGTGCGAGGGGCGAGCACTGGCCAGGCACGTGGTTGTCCCCCCACCTCCCCACCTCCGTCCTCCTCTGCTGCAGTCCGGCCAGGTCTTACTGTCCTGTACGCACCCCCATCTCACGGGGCCCTACTCCTGGTCTCTCCACTTCCCCTGACTCAGGTGCTACACCTGGCCACTGAAGCCGTGGATCCTGCTCAAATGCCCCTGCCCAGGGAGACCCCATGCAACCTATCCTTTCTTTCTAACTACCCCATCCTCCAAAGCATTCCCGTGGTTTAGGGGCCATGCCTTCTGTTGGCTCCACCTTCTTCTGCAGTGAAAAGGAGATGGCCATTTTTTTAAAAAAAGTTTTTATGTGTTTATTCATGAGAGACACACAGAGAGAGGCAGAGACATAGGCAGAGGGAGAAGCAGGCTCCATGCAGGGAGCCCGACGTGGGACTCGGTCCTGGATCCAGGGATCACAACTGGAGCCGAAGGCGGACGCTCAACCGCTGAGCCACCCAGGTGCCCCAGCCATGATTTTAAATGATGGCTTTTCCACCTCAGAGCTCTGTGAGCGTGGACCACTTACTATAACAATCCTGTGCAAGATGCACAGGACTGTAAAGTGCACAGGGTTGTAAAGTGGGGAGAGCAATAACAATGGCCCAAGGTTGTTATGGAAATTAGGATAAGATCATACGTGAGACAGCACAGCGTCGGACCCATGGTACTCGTACTCGCTCGGTGAACGGTTGACTTCTCCTCCACTGTAAGCCCTTGAAGGGAGGTAGGGGGGCGTCTGTGTCTTGCTTCTTCTCTCTCAGCCTCTGTCCTGTTTGCTGTGGAGTTAGCGCTTACTGCAGCGGGGTGAGCGGACGCTGGAGGGTGGCTCGGGATGATGCCCGCCAGGCCCTGGAGTCAGCAGTGTCCAGGAGGGAGACCCGGCCTCAGCCTCAGCCTCGGCCTCCACTGCAGGATTAGCCTGATCCCTGTTTGCGTGGAAGCTCTGACACCCACCCGCCGTGTGATCTCAGGTGAACATGCCTCTGGTTGTTTTCCAACCTAAAATGGAGATAATCATGCCAACTTCAGGTGGGAAAGCCCGAGGCCCTTGCAGGGACTGCCAAGCCGCAGCTGGGATGGGTAGAGTGAGGATGGGCTTATGTGAGGCTTCTCCAGGGGGATTCCAACCCCAGTGTGAGGGGGGGGAGCGCCGTCCTGAGATGGAGGGGACAGGTGAAGCACCAGGCTGTCCTGGGGCCAGGCTCCGTGCCTCACGTTTCCCCAGCCATATGGTGCGAGGGACATGAATACAGTTGTCTGTGCACAGCTGTAACCAACAATCTACCGATTGTTTGTCCTTTAAGGCGCCCCCACCACATGACAGGTGGTTTAGGAAAATAGTGGCAGCACTGCGGGCAGCAGAACAAACCCTAGCTGCCTTGGGGCCCCGGCTGGAGCAGGCAAGGAAGCAAATGGAAGTGATGATGACAGTTGGAGATGGAACAACCTTGTTCTAGAAAAAGCTGACCATTGGGAAGTGGGGACCGCCTGGCAGAGGGATCCAGGGAAGGTAATATTCTCTTATGCCTTAGTTTTTCTTTCTCTAAAATGTAGGGATGAGGCTGGCTCAAGGCTGAAGGCCTTGATCCACCATACTGAGATCTGATCTAGATCCACCATACTGAGATCTGATCTAGATCCACCATACTGAGATCTAGATCCACCAAACTAAGATTCCACACCCACCAGTTGGCTTTTGAAGACCTTGGCCAGGAGATCTCTTGTGAATAGCATTTCAAATGTTCCCTGTTCCGCTGACCATGTCAAGGCCCAGCTTGCACCCTTCTGGTGCCCTGTGATTGATCACATAACCTCCACTCCTTGGCCTGGCCTTTTAGGCCTCCGTGGTGTGGCCTGTGCTTCCATGTCCTTTGTGCCAGCATTCCCAGAGTGTGCCAGGATGCTTCATCCTCTCTGCCTGCCCAGACTCATGCTACTCCCATGACCTAAAATGCCCTTCCTCTGCTTCTCCCTTGACTCACTCAGCTCAGGAGTGGACCCTTCAGGAAGCCTCCAGGGATGTCTTCTCCCTTTCCTAGCTCAGACGCCCCTCCACCATGCAGATCTCAGGCAGGCGCTTATCACACCGTTTTGAAATGAAACGTTTTAAGGCCTGTCTTTCCTACTAACTGGGGAGCTTCTGTAGACCCCTCCACCCTCACTGTCACAGAAGCAAAGAGAGGAAAGACATAGCTGGGGGTGCATACAGAACATCGCTGGCAACTAGAGGAGGGAGAGGAGGAAGACGGAGACAGACCCCAAGGGCAAGGAAGGAAGAGAGGGAGAGAAGCAAGGAAAGAAAGAACCAGAGGGACTGGGGAGGGAGCAGTCATTTCACTCTTCTGAGCCTTACTTTCACATCTGTAAAATGGGTACAGAAACATTCCTGCCTAACAGTTTCGCTGACCGAAAAGAGAGTCAAGCAAAAGCATTGAGACATCTGATAACCATCTCGGGGATAATGTCAATTATGATGAACGAAAGAAATCACCCAGTGTGTACGAGGGTGATAACTTTTTTGGTGCTTATTGAGACCATTAGAGGTCAGGTATATAACATACCCGGCAAGCTGCCTGCCCAAAGTGGGTGCCCAGTAGGTAGTAGTTATATTATTTCAGTATTTATCAGTATCGGCCTTTTGAAGCCACACCTACCAGGAATGTCTGACTTCTAAGGTTTGGCCCAAGTTTCTGAAAATCTGGCCTTCCTTTCTGCAGACCTCTGGGGTGTCAGACCCTGAGCCCGGCCCTGGGGTCTCAAAGGCCGAGAGAATACTGTCTTTGCTGTTGCAGAATTGATGGGCAGTGAGATCACAGAGGCAGGAATTGCCAGAGCTTTCGGGGCCTTCGAGTCGCCTGACCCAACGCTCTCCTTTTTCTGGGTAGAGAAGGTGGAAACCCAGAGAGGATGTGGCCGGGCGCCTCCACCCAAGGTCACACGTTCTCTAGAGGCAGAGCCGGGAGGGAGCTCACTTCTGAGCAATAGTGTACAGTGCACGTTCTGCCAAAATACGAGGAGTAACAGCAAAGATCATTGATGATTAAAGTAATCGCAAATATCGACAAACGTGAGCACCATGCCCAGAGGGAGGAGGAAGTTCTTTCTCATCTTTCTTTTAAGTCATTTCTAAATTGCTCTTCGGGATCATGCGTGTGTTTTGGTTTGGTCCTCACGGTGCTTCGCTTTTGCCATCAACAACGGAATAATTTGCGCAAATTAACCAGAATACAGTCAAGTTGTAACAAGCTCTAGGGATCGCCTGGAAACCATTCCACGTCGTAATGCGTAGTCATTACTCATAATATGTTCAAAATGCACTCCTTGGAACCCCAGCTTGAAATACCCAGAGATCAATTTTCAGTAGGGCTGGCAAATAGACGACATGAAACATTATTCATAGAAACAGTGTTTATTTAATCTTTAATGCTACCTAATGCATTTCGGTCAAAGTCATCAGTTCATGTTCAGGCTTTATTGCGTGGAAAATGGATGTGCTATTAATAAGTCAATACAAATACAAATATGGTTTCAATTGGAAATCATTAAGTTGCATTAAATGGCAAATGAAATCCATAGGAAGGATTTGTTTTATTTTGTTTGTAAGGAGGGAAAGGAGCCCTGAGAGGCATTTCTTCGCCCAGTAATGAGGAGAAATGATTGGTTTCTGCAGAGCAGTGGATTACGGTCTAGGCCTTGCTTTATGCTCAGGATGGAAATCGGGGCGGTGCCTTTCCCCACAGCTGTTCGCTGCCCTGGGCCCAGCAGAAGCGGCACCGGCTTTGGAGAGTCTGCAGGAGCCACCAGGACACAGGAGCTGGAGCTGAGCGGAGACCCCTTCCCCTCCCCAGTGCTGGCCCTGGGGGACCTCAGCCCCCTCCTGCAGTGGGCCGGCTCTGTGGGGGCTCTGACCTGGGCTCATCTACTCTCCTGGCTCACCAGCAGCCCCTGGGAAAGAGCGTGCAGGTCTTTGCCTGATAGAAGCTCATTATGAGCAAAGGACAGCCTTTGGTGACCAAAAGCGGGATCTTTGTTTAAAAAAGAGAAGCCTGGGTGCATGCGGTAGAGTCGGTGACCCCCAGGCCTTTTTAGTGAGGTGGGAGTAGAATTGGAAGCTGAATAGATCTGAGACTCAAGCTCTGGTTCCTGCATCCATCATCCCTGTGACCTGGGGAGGGTGCTTAGGGTGGTCTGCTCTCCGGCACCCCCTTGGCTATCCCAAGGACTCTGTGACAGGTCGCATACTAGCTGCGGGGGTGGGGGGGGGACGGGCGGGGAGAGCCGGGCTCCATCCATGTTCACGTCCTCCTTCCCACCCGGGAAGCTATGCTTCTGTGCATGAGCTTTCCTTCCTGGTTTTTGTCCTTGGTCTCACTCAAGAGCAAGGAATATTCGGGACTGAGCCAAGATAGATTGATGTCTGGTGCTTCCCTAGTATTTTTTTTTTTCTTCTTCTTCTTCTTTTTAATAATAAATTTATTTTTTATTGGTGTTCAATTTGCCAACATACAGAATAACACCCAGTGCTCATCCCGTCAAGTGCCCACCTCAGTGCCCGCCACCCAGTCACCCCCACCCCCCGCCCTCCTCCCCTTCCACCACCCCTAGTTCATTTCCCAGAGTTAGGGGTCTTCCATGTTCTGTCTCCCTTTCTGATATTTCCCACTTATTTAATGAATGACGTCTATTTTTTTTTAATTTTTATTTATTTATGATAGTCACAGAGAGAGAGAGAGAGAGAGAGGCAGAGACACAGGCAGAGGGAGAAGCAGGCTCCATGCACTGGGAGCCCGATGTGGGATTCGATCCCAGGTCTCCAGGATTGCGCCCTAGGCCGAAGGCAGGCGCCAAACCGCTGCGCCACCCAGGGATCCCTGACGTCTATTTTTTAACTCATCAAATTCTTTCTGCTGTGACAATGTCTCACCTAAACGGGGTGGCCAATGTGCTCCTCTCGCTGGCTGCTACGGGAGGTGAGGCTTTACATGCTTCCATACCAGCAGGGGCCCCTTTGCTGGCAATGCCTGGGTTGTCTCTGTGTTTCTGTGAGTGGGTCAGCTTGGACCCGGGACTGCCCCTCTGGCCCTGGGGTGCTGTCTGCAGTTTGCCAGCTGCTTGCAAAAATGTGCGAGTTGGATGGGCAGTTGGGCTCCCGGAAGTTCCAACAGAGGCACTTGCCTTTGGAGGCACAACATGTTCCCAGTTTACAGAGGATCTGACAGCCAGAGGGACTGTGGTCCTTTGGCTGCATCACCAGCAGAGGTGCAACAGATTATGGTCAGCCCCGGGGAGGCAGAGAGCCTTCCGAGCGGTTTAATCTACTCAGATACAAATAAATTGTAATAACCAACACTTGCATGGCACTACTGTGTATCAGGCAAGGATCTAAATGCTTTAACTCAGTTCAGTCACCCAGTTATCTCCGTTTCACTTGAGGAAGCTGAAGCACAGAGAGGTTAAGCAACTTCCCAAAGGTCACACAGCAGGGAGCGGTGGACCTGGGGTTAGAACACAGGTCTCCTTCCAGAGTCCCACCTCCCAAAACACTATTCCACCTCTTATGGTGTGAACCTTCACGTCCGCTCAGGGAGACAGTTCAGTTCACTTCTCAGAATCCTGGGGGATCTGGGGCGGTTCCAATGCCGGGCCCTATGACCTTGCCAAGCCACTAGGTCTCTTTGAGCTGGCTGTGTTTATTTCAACTACCTGGAGGGAGTGGATGAGGATGTCGAAACTGGGAGCGATGTTAAATGTCTACCACATTGCTCAGCATATTGCAGACACAGACACCTCACACACACAGTTGCTATTATTATGATTTCCATAGAAGCAAAAGAAAAGCCCCATGCACTTTCTTGCAGGTGGTTTGCACTTGGTAGTATCTGAGTGGTGATTCCTGGGGCAGGAATGTCCTCCCCGCACCCCCCCCCCAGAAGTGGTAGGTTCTTACACCCAACCCTGATGGATCCGGTCTTCAGCAAGGCCAGGAGCTTCTCGCGGTCCACTCATGCCAGGGCCACGTGACCTGCTGACCCGGCTCCTCCCCAACAGAGCTTTGGAGCCAGGTAGATCTGGATTCCAATCCAGGCCCTCCTTCTTTTGTGCACCGTGCCCTATGCTCCGGTGAGCCTTAGGAGCTAGGAAATGTCTATAATCCGGTTGGCCTTGCTGAGTTCTTGTAAGGATTAGGGGAAATAATAGGGCTGGTGACCAGCAGAACACCTGACACATGGTAAGAATTCAGCAAGTGGTGGCTCCACACGCATTTTTCACCCACTTGGCAAAGTCTGCGTTAGGTAGCGCTGCAATCTTTTCCTCTGGGCCTCCCACTCACGACTTCTTGTACTCCCACCACCCCCCCCGCCCCCCCTCCCCGCCTCCCTGGGAGACCACACAGCTTAAACTAATCCTTCTTCCACATGACAGCCCTCAGGCATGCGATGGCAGTTTGGGCCGCTGTCCTGAATGTTCTCATCTCCAGGCAAAGCAGCCCAGGGCCTCGCTGTCCTGAATGTTCTCATCTCCAGGCAAAGCAGCCCAGGGCCTCGGCTCTTTCTCCTGCACCAGATTTTGTTCCTTTTTGTTCCTACTGTGGTCCACCTCAGTGACAGGACGCATTCTGAAGCTACGTGGTCGAGTCTTATTTTTCCGATTGTGGTCAAACCCTGGATGTTTTCAATAATCCCGGGGCCTGGGAAGAAGGCAGGGATCAAACGCTATGTCTGCAGGGGCAGCCAGTGGCGTGCACCAACGAGAAGCAAAATGACAGCCACTGCTTTCGCTTGACCTCTGGGGAACCAGAGAGTAATTTAGGGCTTGCAGTGTGGGATGCAAATGAGTGTCTGCCTACTGCCTGGCTTCAGGAAGATGGCTTTCATTCTCTGAGGTGATTACAGTAAATTACACCTGGAAGAGAGACTCTAGAATGGTGCCTCAAAGTGCCACGAATTAATGGAAGACTACTCGACATACATCTGTGTGTCTTGGAAGTGGAGGTGAAAGATGGAGATGGGGAGAGAGAGTATGTAATAGATTAATTAGAAACAGAAAAGAGCTCAGCAGCCCCCCTTTATTGTGACACCTTCTGAGTGCCTATGTCTTAAGTATAGGAATAATATGGATAATCATTAGCTCTTGAGTGTATTATCCTAATATAACTTTCATAGATACTTAATAGCACTGAGTGCTTCCTCGGAGTGCTGGAACATACCATGATTTAACATGCGGTGAAGCCAAATTTAAGAACATGAACCTGGCGATAGTTTCTTCTCTAAGAAAGAGGGTCTGGTGTGTGCCTGGCTTCCCAGGATGAAATGTAAAAGGAGAGATGTTATAAGAGCCGAGACAAGGGGAAGCGTGTTTCACATTCTTCACCCGGAGTCCAGAAAGGGCCGGGAAATTGATATAAGGACAGCAATATAAGTCAGGGGAGGAAAAGTTCAGTGAATGAGGATCATTTAACCCAAGAAGGCCGGCCCGGGGGGTCTAATCACAATGTTGGGGGATGTGAATGGGTGTCATTCAGAAGAGAGCCACGCTTTGTCTCCGAGGGCTGAGAACAGATGAGACGGGGGACGAATGAAATCCAAGCGGCAAGAGCTAAGGTGAATGTCAGTGAGAAGGTTCTGGGAGCAAGGCTGGTCACCTACAGAGGATTATTTAGGGACTCAGGAAATTGCTTTGGCTAGAATTTTTTCTAACTTCGGACTCTCCTTTCTAGAATGATCTATGCAGAGTCCCGCTGGGAAGCGAATCTAGTGGATTTGGCTTTGCCTCCCCGTGGAATATCCTGCCATTCTCTGATTGGGAACGTCTCCCAGCGAGGAAGTCAGTGGGTGCCTGAGGAGTTTCCTAAGGAAGGGGGCCGATTCCACTTCTTAGGAGCTGGTGGCTACAGGCCACTACGAGAGGGCCCTGCAGGGAACGCCCCATCCCAGATCTCCCGCAGGAGGGCTTCCAGATTCGAGAGGGCAGGCCCGGGCTTCCTCTGCTTCCCAGCTGGCTTGGTGCTGTTGGGCTGTGAAGGAAATTGTAAAACACCAAGTGAGAAGACAGGTCTTTGGCTTTGGTCACCATCTTCTTATTGGTAGCTGGGAAAGAAAAGACAAGTTGGCTTTCTAAATGATTTAAAATGGCCCAAGGATGCTTCTTAGTGACAGGAAAAGAAATACACACACACCCCTACGTACATGAATACACACGTGTCTACACCTACGTGGCTGGCATTGTATCTCCGAGCTGGCTCGGGCTTTGGGCCCCGAGAGGCCTGGGGCCGACTCCTGATTTTACCACTTACCAGCTGTGGGGCCTCAGGAGAGTATACTTGACCCTCAGTTGCTTTATCTACAAAAGGAATGAAAACAATGCCTACCTGTCAGGATTGTTCTTAGGATGAAATGAAGTAGCATAGGTGAAACTTTCGAGACTTGACGCCCAGTGCGTGCTCTGAAATGGTTTCCTTTTCTTCTTCTTCCTTCTCTTTCCTTCTCTTCTTTTTCTCCTTCCTTCCTTCCTCTTTCTTTCTTTGAAACTCCGTGTGCGACAGATACGGTAAACACTTATAGGGAATGTTGGAAAAAGTTCATGGCTCAACCATGCCAGAAAGCACAGAGACTTCAGATTGAGAGACTGAACAGATGATTAAGCGTGTGCATCTATATCCATATAGATTATATATATCTGCATTGATTAGGTTTGTTAGCACCCACGTGTCTCCGTGAGTCTGTGCACGTGCAATAGTAGAAGCACAGAACTCAGCTCTTCCAGTCTCTTGTATTTTCAGGTGAGGCCTAGGGAAACTGCTTACCTTGTCCCACATGGCAGGTTCCTGGCAGATATGAATTGGGAACTCGTCTTTTGGTTCCCAAGGCCATTCTCTCCTTCTACTCACATACATGCATGCACACGCATGGACGTGTGTGTGTGTACACACACACACACACACACACACACACACACACTCACCCCATGCTGCTTTCTATTCTTCCAAAAATGACATCTGGTCCAGAATCACATTTCACAATGTAGTTCTTTCTTTCTCCCTATGTGTGCTCCATTACTCTTGCCGCCAAAGTGTTTGCACTATGATTTTGCCCTCTGGACTTTCTCAGAAAGAAGGGAATAATGGTGAGCGATGGGTCAGGCTCTCCGGGGCGCAGAGCCTGTTCTGCTACGAGGAGCAGAGATGTGCTGGGTTTCAAAGCAGCCCTGGCCTTGCTGCCCCTTTTTAGCCTAAATGAGCCTCAAATTAATGTTGGAAATTAATCAACACTCAATCGACAACTATTTGGGGGGCTAGAATTAACTTCTAGAAGGAAGTGATGGTGCTTTATTCATCCCCATGTCCCCAGTGTCTGACACATAGTAGAATTTCAGTAAGTATTTGCTCAAAGAACGAAGAAGCACCCCCTCTGTGCCAGGCTCTGGACAAGGACATTGGGGAATGGAGATGAATAAGATACAGACCCTCATTCCAGGAGCCTGAAACCTAGATCAGAAGAGGGAGTGCTATGGACTGAGTGTTGGTGCCCCCAACACATTCATATGTTGAAATCGTGATAGGATCGTTTTGGGAGATGGGGGTTCTGGAAGGTAATTAGGTTATGAGGGTGGAGCTCTCTTGAATGTGATCCATGCCCCTGTAAGTAGAGGAGGATGTGAGGACACAGGCAAAACAAGCCAGGAAGAGAGCCCACTCCAGTACCGACCATGGTAGCTTGCTGATCTCAGCCCTCCAGCCTCCAGAGCTGACAGGAAGAACCCATCTTTGCTGTGGAAGTCCTCCTGTTCGTCGTCTTCGCTGTAGCAACCCCAAACTAAGGCCGAGGAGAGGAGAAGTTGCATTGCACATGGGAAATCCGTTAACAGTGCATTACCTATGTTAAGGGGTCAAATGCGTTTTACTGTCAGAAAATTCAAAAGAGAGAAAGACCCCCTGGGGTCAGAAGCCTCCTGGTGGGTGTGAGGAATCTAGATTAATACAGAAGCCTGATTTGTGTGGCAGGGTCCTAACCAGAGCAAGAGAGAGCTTCTTGGTATTCGGAGCCACACAGCAGAGTTGCAGAAGGCCTGGGGAGCAGGATCTTTCTCTCTTGCTGACAGGATTCAGAAGACTAGAAGATGGGAAAGGTGTGTGTGTGTGTGTGTGTGTGTGTGTGTGTGTGTGTGATGGGGGTGTCCTCTCGCACTAG
Source organism: Canis aureus (assembly GCF_053574225.1). Classification (NCBI taxonomy): domain Eukaryota; kingdom Metazoa; phylum Chordata; class Mammalia; order Carnivora; family Canidae; genus Canis; species Canis aureus. Next base: position 53,270,644 of record NC_135622.1, on the reverse strand, counting down.
GAGAGAGATTGGACCTAATGATTCCTTCTATGTCTACGTTTCTAGTTCCAACATTAAGTCAGGGGAGCTTTCCAGCTTGCTGTTTATAGAACAAAACCAAAACCAAAAAATAGTATCCACAAAGTGAACTCAAGGACTCTTCTAGAATGTTGAAGAGAATTCCCTCCTGCTTATCTCCATTCTCTGTTGCATCTGCTATAAAATTCTCAGCCCCAGGGGAACCCTGGGTGGCGCAGCGGTTTAGCGCCTGCCTTTGGCCCAGGGCATGATCCTGGAGACCCGGAATCGAATCCCACGTTGGGCTCCCGGTGCATGGAGCCTGCTTCTCCCTCTGCCTATGTCTCTGCCTCTCTCTCTCTCTCTCTCTGTGTGACTATCATAAAAAAAAAAAAAATTTCAGCCCCAGATGGGACTTGGGAAGGGGAAGGGAACCCCAATCTCAAAGGCTGGTACAGTCTCATAGATACAGGGACTCCAGTGGCATCTCTCAGAGCTGGCTGCCTTCACTTCAGTGAGGGTATTGGAGCCCTCTTGTGCCTCCAGAGGATCTGCTCTGCTGGAGCTTACTGTAGTCTTGCAGGATGTGGGCACGGAGCCAGGTGAGTGGGGGCTCCTAGCTGGACATAAAAGCCCAACTGTCCGGGGACCGCTGCGTTTCGTGTCAGGTTGCAGGGGAAAGAGGACCCTGGGCTTGCAGGGCCACCCTGCTTGGGGATCACTCACGGAGCTCATTCTCCCTCTGTGGCTCCTTTGCAAGTGCCCCGCCTGCCCCTCCCAGAGGAATTCTGGGGGCCCTAGGCAGCCTCCCGCTGTGAGGTAAACACCCACTTTACAGGTGAGGGATGGAGTCCAGTGGGATTAAGTGTATTTGCTCCAGGCTCCATGTTAAGTGTGGGGTTGGGTTTTGGGATAAAATCAAATCATCTTAAAAATTCTCTATTCAGAAGCACGTGCCCTTTCTAAAACCCCAACATGCAAATGTTTGCCCAGAGCCTACTTTCAGATGGTATCATCGGAAGAGACCATGGTTAGAGGTGAGATGCAGTAAGAGCAGAATTGAATGAGCAAGTGACCATGGAAATGCGTAAGGACCTGTGCTCCATGGCAGCTTCAGAGAGGATGAAATTATTTTACTGTTGGGGGGATAGAGAAAGGGGTCATGTGGGGGGTGGGGGGTTAGTAAAATGGAGGTCCTGGGAGGCTTCTTGGAGGAGGCAGCATCTGAACAAGATCTTGAAGGAAAGGACTCAGCAACTGTCCATCTGTCCCTTCCTCCTTCCATCTACTAGTCACTCACCTGTCCACCCTGCCTCACTTTCTTCCATCCTTTCACTGAGTTATCACTTATAAAACAGATAACAAGTTCTTACCATGTGCCAGGCACATTCCTATACATTCCTCCCTTTAATTATACCCTTCTGTCAGGTAGGTAATAGTATCCCAAATTTACAGATAAAAATGCTGACTCCAGGCGACAAAATTCTTCTCCTTTTGCCCCATTCCAGTCCACCTCATCCTATATCAAGGAAGAAACATCTACTTATCTTAAAAAGCCTCCGCCCTTTGCTTCCCCACTCCCTGGCTCTCTTTACCCCTCTGCTCCAACCAATACCCCCCCCACCCCCCCGAGTTGGTGGAGACCTGAGCAGGTCACATTCTGTGCCCACAGCTCCTCAGGGCTTCCCACGGACCTGGAACCAGTCCCACCTCCTGACTTGGAGGGTCAGGACCCCATGTGACCTGCAGTTACTTACTTCATCTAAGTACTTCTTTCCTCACTAGCTTATTTCAGTTGAATCAGGCAACCCACTGTTCTCTGAGCACCTCTGGATTTTTCCCCTTTCTGGGTCTTTGCACCCCCCCATTTAAAATGACTCATCCCCTGGACGATGGCCTCCGTGCACATGACAGACGTGGTGAGTTGAATCAGCTTCCTTCAGGAAGTATGCAGATGGGCACTTTTCCAGCCTACCTGGGACCTCCTGGAACCCAAGACCATAAGCAGAGCCCCAAGCCTAGGCTGGGAGCTATTTTAGGGTGGTAATTACAGGCAGAAAAGGATCGTGTACTCGGGTTCAGTTCCCAGGAGTCTGCAGCCTGGTGATAGGAGATGGTCCCAGCACCATCCAGCACATTGGACATTTTGCCCGTGTGCCATCAAATTGCATAAACAGTAGTAGTTATCATCGGTGAGCATGTGCAACAGGCATGCTGTCCTGTCCCTGCCCTGATTCTTCCTTCCCCCAGCTGCTGAGCCAAGCCCCAGACAGAGCCTCCCTCATCCCTGATTCTCATTTCATCCCAGCCTTGACTTTCTCCCTTGGGGGTGTTGGCATTGACGTTGGTTTTGCCTGGTGGTTCTGTTTTCATTAACCGGCAGGGAATGCTACTCTTTGGTTTTATGGGTTTGCCATGTAGGAACCGCAGCAGCTTTCCTAGAGCATTCCATCTATGTTTTCACACAAGTCATCCCATATATTAGAGCAGGAGCTTTGCAGGTATGTCCCCAAAGCCTTAGGTTCCCCGGGAGGTAGTTTATGGTCAATACAACCAAGCGAGGAGCTCGGAACTAACGAAAGGATGAGACACAGGGTGAGGATCAGGGATGGGTGGGGTCAGGGACGGGTGGGTAGGGGGTCAAGGTGTGGAGTGACAGTGCCAGGCGAGTACATTATTTGGAAACAAATAAGGATTTGTGGGCCCTGTCCAAATGTTTCTCTAAATAGGCAGGCGTGAAAGTGGTCCAGGTTAAGCAGAGACCGACCAACTTTGAAGAAAAGATCTGCCTGCCACCACCCCACAGCACAAGGCTGGGGCCCAGGAGACCGAGATATAGTCTGATCTCTTCACCCTCCCCCAGCCCCCAGCTCACCCTCAAACCTCCGTCTTCCCCGAACCTCTCTGAATCAGCCCCCTCCTCTGTCGAAGGGAGAAAACACCCATCACGGGGTGGTGAGAGGATCTGTAAGCTTATGTTTCTGGCAAGCGTTTGAAGATGCACAGGGCCCACTGGGGCTTCCACGGAGCGAAGGTCTCACACGGGCGGTCCCGGGGGAGGCCCATCCATAGGCAGCACGGGGACCACCGCCGCCGACCCAAATCGTCTCCCACCCCGAGGGTAGGCCCACAGAGAAACAGCCTTTTTCTGTCTTCATCTGGAGTCCTTGGCAGAGGCCCGCCTCAGCTGGGGTTCAAGACAACACACGCTGTCGGGTGGGAAGAACTCCGACGGTGGCACTTGTGTAGGGTGGGCACGTGGGGGCCGGGCAGGAGGTGGCTCTGTGGGGGGGGGCTTGGTGGCAGGGAGGGGAAGAGTCCCCAGGAACAGAACCTGCCTCGCCAAGTGTGCATGTAACCATCGCGAATGTCACTAGCCCCTTCCCAGAATTTTTTGTTCTCCTTCTCGTGAAACACCGGCACCGGGGCCTTCCTTTGTGGCTCCCCCCGCTCCACCGCTGGCCGGGGAGCACATAGTAGGCACTCAATAAATATTTGCCCAGCGCATGAATGGATGGTAATCCAGCACTAATCCCCTCTCCTCTGCTCCCCACCCCCAGGAAGAAATAAAAGATGTCCATTTGTGGCTCGGCCACATTCAGGCAAACTTCCATATTGCTGCCAAGTCCTGCCATCTGCCACCTCCCAGGCGCAGGTGCTGGGCAGCCTCGGCACCCACAAAGCCGGGCCGCGGGCACAAAGGCCCGATGTGCACTGATAATTGCTGAGTGTAAAGCCCGCCGGCCGGCCAGGCTGATGCAAGTTTGCTGGGTCTGCTGAGATTTGCATACAGATGGCCAGTCGGGCTGCAGGGCCGCCCGCCGCAGCCACCGCGCCACCGCCGCCACCGCCCGCTCCGGGCAGACCGGCCCGCAGCCCCTTTAGAAGTGTGGCGGCTTTGACTGCGGCCCCAGCCCGAGAGAGGCCTCATTCTGCCTGGCCTGAATAGTCCGTCATTCAAGGGCTTGCTTTGAAATCTGAAAAGAGAGAGAGAGAGAGAGAGAGGGATTGAGCAAGAGATGCGGACCCAGAGACAGGGAGAGACTGAAAGAGACACATGAGAGACAGGTGGCAGACAGAGATTGAGAGAGACACAGAGACAGAGACCGAGAGGCAGAGAGAGATGGACACAGAGAGGGGAGACCTTGGAGGATGAAAAGCAGCCAGGGTTTGGGAGGGGGGCCCAGCTTCAGGAGCCCGGGGAGCCACCTGGGACCCAGGAGATCTCTGTGGAGACTCAGCCTTGGACACATGGCATTTGCTGGCTCCTGCTCCTGGTCCCCGGGAGGGAGCCAGGGTCTTCCAGAGTCCCAGATGCAGAGGCCGCAAGGAGGGGTGAAGAGCAGGCCCCCCCCCGGTCACTCTGAAACGGGAGAGGCAGGTGGCAGCTGTTTTGAAACGAAAAGAAAACCCAGATAGAATTTAAAGGAAAAAAACAATCACTGCAAGAGAAAACAAACTCTGAGAGTTAAGCGGGAAGGAGCGAGTGGCGGCCCGGAGCCGCCCAGGGGCCCAGGGGTGCAGGCCGCGCCCCTTCCCTGCCCCTCGCGGTCTGGAGGGCGCGGGCGCCCCACGCGCGGCAGGTGCTCAGCCCGCGCGGCCTCTGTTTAACCACCGCTGCGCGGCTTTGGCTCGGTGTTTGCTGATACCCTGGCCCTCGGCCTCCGCACCGCTCCCGCCCCGACGCCCTCCGTCAATGACCAACGCGGCTGGAAAGAGAAAGGCGTCATTGAACTCCTGGTGCCTCTCTTGTCCAAACTAAATGAAAGGGAAACAGAAAAGCAACAGAGAGTAGCTATTTCTCATCTGGGACTCAGCCTTGACCCCCCCCAGCCCCACCCCCAGCTCGCCCAGGCTCTCACCCCAGCGCCCAAGCGGGCACCCAGACCTGGGGGTTCCTGCCTTGATGGCGCGCACCGCCCTGCACCTGTTCCTGCCGTCCCGGGCTTTGCCCCCATGACCGCAGGGCTCCCTTGGGCCACCCTTAGCTACTCCTCTCCCCACCCACCCATCGTCTCCCCACTGCTTCTAAAACACAGGACTGGATGAGCATTGGGTGTTATGCTATATGTTGGCAAATTGACCTCCAATTAAAATAATAATAATAATAATAAAATAAAACACAGGTCTGTGTATCTGTCTTCTCCCCTGGAAACGGTTCATTGCCCCACGAGGGTCATTTAGAGAATAAAGACCAAGCTCTTCAGCTTGGTGGGCAAAGCCGCTGGGTCCCGGTTCTGCTCTGCCTGCGGCCTCCCTGCTTCCCCTCCCTGTCCCGGCCCCTTGCACCAAGAGTCCAGGCCCCTGCCTCTCTGCTCCCGCGGCTGCACTTCTTGGCATGCCCCTCTCTGACCTCGAGGAGCAGGCTGGAGGCTCCTTCCTTCCTCCTGCCCACCTCCCTTCTCCCATCCCACCAACAAATACGTTATTGATGCTGACGTCCGTGATGTCAAGTGCGGAGGGTGCAAGCGATGGAGAGAGAACCCCTTCTGTCTCCCTTCCACTGGCTCCCTGGGCAGGGTAAGGCAACCAGAGGCCGTCACAGTCAGGTCTCCCGCCTCTGGACCACCTGCTCCCCTTCCCCAGCCCAGTCCTGCGTTTCCAGGCGGTGACTGTCTTTGCATCAGAGGCAGATAAGGGATGCACTTGAGACCAGCAAACTGCGGAACTGAAGGATCTTCTTCAATATTTTTATCTTGCTTTTCATGTCTGAAACTATGCCAGGAACTCGGGGGAAGTCATTCACGGAGGATCAATTCTATAAAAGGGAAATTACTGACAATTTGAGCCAGACATGAACATAGCTTTTATGATCTCTCTTTTCCTTTCACCACTTGAAAAGTCAGAGCAAAAATTCACTTTAGATGCTGTAATTCATTCTTTCAACAAGTATTTGAGCTGAATGAACGAGACTGTGAGTGAGGTATTTGGGTGATGGTTCTTTTCATGAAACGAGCTCCGAAATGTTAATATTTTCGTGCTCGGAAACGTATCCCTACTTGGTGGCTCTCTCTGGATGACTCTGTACCTGTTCTTTTCACTCCCTGGGAGTGTGGCAGGGACTCTGGCCAAAAGCAATACAACCTGGTCTAACCAGAAAGGGAAAGATGGGCTGTAGTTAAAGTGTCACAGGGAACAGAACTCCAAGTATAAGGGTTTCTTCGGGGGCTGCACCTGGGTGGCTTTTTGTAATGATAAGCCTTCTGGGCTTGCGCTTCTTCCCGTCACCTAGCCATGGGTGTATCTCTTTCAAGGGTGGGGCATGGGGATTGGGGTGGAGTTGAGAATAGAAAATCATAAATATGAGGGGAATCCCTGGGTGGCTCAGTGGTTTAGCTCCTGCCTTTGGCCCAGGGCGTGATCCTGGAGACCTGGGATCGAGTCCCATATCAGGCTCCTGGCATGGAGCCTGCTTCTCCCTCTGCCTGTGTCTCTGCCTCTTTCTCTCTCTCTCTCTGTGTTTTTCATGAATAAATAAATAAAATTAAAAAAAAGAAAATCATAAATATGAGAAAAGGATCTCAATATTGTAGGTGATTTCAGAGTGTTCATATTAGCCAATTTGATCCCATTTTCATGCCAACTTTGCTTCAAGACTGGGTAGATAGTGTGCTAAGAGGGGAGAGATGGAGTCAGAGGAACTATGGAAACCCCCTTATGAGAGGTGTGATTCTGGGCCAGGCACTGAAACTTGCCGAGCATCATTTCCCACAGCTCTGAGCATAACAACACCTACTCTTCAGGCCTTTTGTGAGGACTTAAGTGAAATAATGTATATCCGATGAGCTATCTGGTAAATAACAAGTGCTAAAAAAGAGAGAGTAGTTGTTATTATTGAAATTTATTAAAAAGAAAGAAATTTATTATTGCTAAGAATGAAATAAAAAATGAAATCTATTATTGCTAAGAATGAAATAAATATTAAAACAGAAATAAATAATTACCGTCCCTCTGCCTCCCTGTTTATCACCGTAGTTCCGTTTATAACATTTTCTCTGTCGCAATTTCAGAAGCACACCATTGTCCTAACTTTCTTTAGAGAATGCAACGTTGTGTTCCTATTTCCAAGTCACTTCAGGAGGCAATCAGCTATGGAAACATAATGTATTATAAAGCATCATTCAGTTCAATTCAATTTAATTCTGTTCAGCAGATGTTTCCAGAGCACGGCAGACATTTCGCAAAGAGCGAGGCACTGTGATATGGGCGAGCGTAGAGATGAAGAGGGTGAGTAATACATTTAAGAGATGTAAACGGATTTCTGCGGGAGCAGACCCAAGTGTCCAGTGCCTCTGACTCCGAACCCTGCCCTGCAACTACCTGGCTGACCTTGAGCAAGTCATTTAGCTTCTTTAGGCTTTTCTTTCCTCAACTGGAAAAGGGAAAATAGCAAATCTTACCTTGCGAGGTTGTTGTGAAGAGGAGAGTCCAGATGTGCAGGTTGCCTGGCGTTGAGGACACAAGATGCTTGCTGGCTTTTTTTTTTTCTTTAAATTTTTAAAAAGATTTATTTATTTATTTATTTATTTATTTATTTATTTATTTATTTATTTTAGACATAGAAAGAGAGAGAGAGAGAGAGAGAGAGAGGCAGAGACACAGGAGGAGGGAGAAGCAGGCTCCGTGCCAGGAGCCCGACGTGGGACTCGATCCCGGGACTCCAGGATCGCGCCCTGGGCCAAAGGCAGGCGCTAAACCGCTGAGCCACCCAGGGATCCCTTTTTCTTTAATTTTAGGTAGTTACCATACAGTGTGATATTGGTTTCTGGAGTAGAATCTAGTGGTTCATCACTTACATACAGCAACCAATGCTCAACACGACAAGTGCCCTCTTTTTCGCCCTTCCCCCAGTTACCCCATCCCCCACCCACCTCCCTCCATCAGCCCTCAGTTTGTTCTCCATTATTAAGAGTCTTTATGGCTTGTTTCCTTCTCTCCTTTTTTTCTCCCCCCACTTTCCCATATGTTCATCTGTTTTCTTTCTTAAATTCCACGTATGAGATCATACAACATTTGTCTTTCTCTAACTTATTTTACTTAACATAATATACTCTAGCTCCATCCATTTTATTGCAAATGGCAACATTTCTTTTCTTTCTTTTTTTTTTTTTTTTTTAGAGAGAGAGAGAGAGAGAACAGGGAGAGCAGTAGAGGGAGAGCGAGAAGCAGACTCCCCGCTGAGCAGGGAGCCCAACTCGAAGCCTGTTCCCAGGACCCTGAGATCATGACCTGAGCCAAAAGCAGATGCTTAACTGACTGACCCAGGAGCCCTAAGAGTTCATTCTTTTTGATGGCTAAGTAATATTCCATTATATACGCACCACATCTTTTTTTTTCAAAAAGATTTTATTTATTTATTTGAGAGAGAGAGAGAGAGAGAGCACAGCAGGGGGAAGGACAGGGGGAGAGGGAGAAGCAGACTTCCTGCTGAGCAGTGAGCCTGACATAGGTCTTGATCCTAGGACCCTGGGATCATGACTTGAGCCAAAGGCAGATGGTTAACCAACTGAGCAACCCAGGCGCCCCCAATCTTTCTCCATTCATCAGTTGATAGACACTTGGGCTCTCTATGTTGTTTAGCTATTGTTGATAATGCTGCTTTAAACATTGGGGTGCATGTACCCCTTCAAATCTGTATTTTTGGATCCTTTGGGTAAATACCTAGTAGGGCAATTGCTGGAGCGTAGGGTAGTTCTATTTTTAGCATTTTGAGGAACTTCCATGCCTTCTGCCAGAGTGGTTGCATCGGTTTGTATCTCCACCAACAGTGTCCTGTGGGCTGTTTTTTTTTTTTTTTTTCCCTGTGGGCGGCTGTTTTAAGTATGGAGGGATGTGCTGAGACCCAAGAAGGTAGGATGATACGAGAATGGACTCCGGCAGTGGCAACTTCCTGACCATCAATGGGCGTGAGAAGGTGTTCCCTTACTAGGAAGCTCTCCATCACCTCCTCCCTCTGATCCAGGCCAGAGACCACCAGAGTTGTGGTCTGTGAGCCCGTGGTGAGGCCAGGCATGGGTGAGGCGAGTCAGCTGTTCAGGGCCACACAGACCAGAGCTGCTTAGAAAATGGGAGCTCCCTGAGCCTCTCGTTTCTCCTTTGACACATGGGGGAGAGAAAAGGCTCCTTGAACTACTTCACGGGATGGGTGGAAGAGCAATGAGAAGAAAGAAAGAAAATGACCCCATAAATCCTAAGTTGCTGTACCGGAGGTAGGGGTTGTCATCAGCTCTCCAAAAAGGAGGAGGGACAGAGAAAATCCCATCAATTAGGGAGCTTCCTGAGTTCTGTGTTACTCTCCCAAGGAGATTTTGTTCTAATGAGCAAGAGGAGAACAAATGCCATCCCAGCCTTTCATTCGAGTGTGGTCCGTGGAGCATCCTTCGGGGAGCTTGTTCGGAACACAGGACTGTGGTCTCCATACTACACCTACTCAATCAGAACCTGCATTGGAACAAAATACCCCAAGAGCCAAAGACACAGGGAAGTATGAGAAGCATTGGTCTGCGGTAAAGAGAAACAGTTGATCACAGCTTAGTCAACTGAAATTCACCAGTGACAAGAGGTCACCTTTGATGCTTTGGGGTTCCTTGGGACAATGCCAGAACTAACTACAAATAATAAAAGAGAAGGGGGGAGAAGTGAAGACGAATCTTCACACAAGAGACCCTGGACCATGTTAAGCTGCCGCGAGTATGGGAGTCTAGACGGCTGGCTGTACCCCAGAGCCTCCTCAGGCCCCTGGATGGGTCAGGCCAGCAGTCCCCCTCTTCCCTCAGGTGCTCCTCAAGTAAGCCCTGTGATCAGCTGTCCCCCGGAGCCTCAATGCTTTCAGAGATCCTACTTCGTTCCATCAACATCACAAAGGCTTCTAATGAGGAGATAGCACTTAGGAACTCTCTGTGATCAATTAGTTAATCATTAGGTCAACCAGCACATATTGACAGCTGGACTAACTAGCTTAGAGGCACCCTGACATTTTTACTGTTGCAAGATAAATCAGAGGTAGACCTCATTGTCAGTGCGGGCATTGCCAGGCTTTCTTACCTTTCTTCCAGGGGGGTCATTCTGCTGAACTCGGCTTCATTCTCTTCTCAATTGGATGCTTAATGAGCCTTAAGGTCCACCTGGGGCTCAGCGTGGCCCTGATCTCGGCAGGATTCCCCGCCCCCCCTTCCCTGTCCAAGTCAGATTAGAGTACACCCAGAAGCTGAGGATCCGGAAGGGGAATGCATTCTCTGGACACATACAAAGTCTTTGCGAAGTCTTTCCCATACTGGAAGGGGACAGCGCTTTCTTGGAGTTTTCTGGGGACTGCTGTGTGTCACCCTCGCAAGGGCTCTCCCCATTTCATACACAAAACAAAACTGAGACTCTGTGGAGCTAGGATTTACACACCAGGCAGTGTCCAGCTCCTAAACTCTACTCTTCTACCTCTGCAGGTCCCCAGAGAGAGGGTGGGGGAGCGGTGGAGGGTGAAGGTTGGGGAGATGGAGGGGGGAGGGAGGGGGCAGGCCCTGTAACCTATCACCAGGCTCCCAGATAATACCTGTGAGTCCAGGCTGGGAGGGAGTGTGTATGGAGATTTGTAACAAGGGCCCCGCGGACCATTCACTGTCCATCCCTCATTCCTCATGGATTTCTCTTTTGAGCGAGAATCAGGATCCTCTAACTCCAAACATCTGGATGCTAAGATGGGAGGCCCTTTGCAGTTATAATGCTCCGCAATACCACAAGCCTAAAGGAAAAACACATCTCCTTTTTTTTCTTTCTTGACTAGAATTTCTGTCTGTCTGTCTGTCTGTCTTCTTTTTCTCCCTCTCCCCTTTTGTTTCTCTCTCTCATTCTCTTTTTTTCTTTCTTTCTTTTTAAAGTGGGTGTATTTAGCCATTATAACTGGTTAGAAGCCAGAGATAGTTAGGCGTCTTCTGGTTGGAACAGAAATAGCCCTGTTAGCCGTGGACTGCGTCCAAGCTCCTGTTCAGCCCCCCGAGAAGATCTCCATATAAATGGTTCCTTCAGGACTCCCCTTTGAATGCTTTCTTGGTCTTGGGGGTCTGAAATGGAGCCAATTTGAGAGAGTTCCAGGCATTTCCCACAGGGCCTCCTTCCCAAAAGCTTTTCAAAGCAATCCCAGAGGTCCAAGCATCGTCTCTAACTAGGGACTCCCATCATGGTGCGGAGTTTGGAAAACTTGCCTTTAGGCCCCTGACACCTTTGCTCCTGGCCCTTTGAAAGTGCACAGCTCTGGCTGGCTTATCCTCTAGTGTAGAGACAGTGCCCAGGACAGTAACTGGCACACTGCAGTTTTGCAATAAATATTTGTCAGCTTTTAACTACAAAATATGTAGGAGAGCCAAGGCCTGTGTGTAATTCCCAAAGCACGAGGACGGCAGAAGGATTTCTTGGTGTCCACTCGGTTACTCGTAGAACCTTTTGAATGAATGAAATAAGTGAGTAACTTTACATAGGCTCTTAAATGTCTAAGAAATAATTTCAGTTGATGTGCTGATGTTTCAAGTTTTCACAGTGTGGAGGTGAAATCTGCAGGTATTTATTCTGTTAACTAATTATGAAATAATAAAACCAAATCACTCCAGCAAAGCACAGTAGAAAAAGATGTGGACTCGGCAGGATGGGTTTGAATCTCCGCTTCTTACCAGCAGGTGGATGACTTCAGAAGAGTCCCTTGGTGTCTTCGAACCTCAGTTTCCCTGTCACCATTAGCTATCTTGAAGACCTTTGCTCAAATAGATAATAAATTTTAAAATCCTGTGCGAAGTGTCAGCTTAGCCGTACTTCCATTAGGGCCAAATTTTTGAGGCCAGCAAACTGGCTTAAACTTGCATTTAAAAGAAAAGAAAAGAAAAAACAACAACAACAACGACCCAAAATCAAATTCTATAAATAATTCTATTAAATATTAAATTAAATTCTATTCTATGAAATAATTAGGAATATTTTGCTGGTTCACATACCTCTGCAATAGGCTGGGGAGGCAGTCGAGGCCCAGAGAGGGGTAGTAACCACTCAAGTCCTCCCAGCAGTACGTAGCCAGTCCAGACATTAGTTCTCTTGAATCTAAAACTCCAAGTTCTTGTTGTATTCTTCCTGTGGGCTCTAGGCACCATCTGGCTTTCTGCCAGCTGAGGTCACCACTGTGTTGTATGGCCTGGGGCAATTCTCCTGCCTTCTCTGGGTCTCTGCTTTCCCAGGTATAAAGTAAGCATCATGCACCTGAAGATCTCTAGGGTCCTTTCCCCAACCCAATCTTTTAGCATTCTGGCTTATATTCACCAAGAGATCTTTTGAGAAAGATTGTGCTTTGTTTCAAAATCTAAATCTCCTCTTAGATTATATTGCTCCCTTCTTCCTCTGTGCTGATAAAGAAATTTCTGTAGGTTCAGCTACAACACAGCATCCCACTGTGTTGCTCTTTTCTCTAGGCTAGGGAATAAATCCCACAAATATTTCTCTGTATCTTTTGATGACCTGAGGACAGAACAGGCCCAGAGTCTGTTCAAGAACTGCTTGTGGGGGATCCCTGGGTGGCGCAGCGGTTTGGCGCCTGCCTTTGGCCCAGGGCGTGATCCTGGAGACCCGGGATCGAATCCCACATCAGGCTCCCAGTGCATGGAGCCTGCTTCTCCCTCTGTCTGTGTGTCTGCCTCTCTCTCTCTCTCTCTGTGACTATCATAAATAAATAAAAAAAAAATTAAAAAAAAAAAAAAAAAAAAGAACTGCTTGTGGAACTGAAAACCCACCAGCCAATGGGTCGGCCCCCTATGGTGGTCCACCGTCACTAAAATAAATGGTAATTACAGAAACTATGGAGTCATGAAAGGATGGCTAAGGTATGGGATTAATGAGAACGGCAGACACTGAGATGGTTTCTATGCTCTGATTAAACTGTAGAATGTGTACCTCTGGACAAGGGCAGGAGCAGAATAATAATAATACCATCGATAAGCAATATCTGTCGAGTTTACATGGTTCTAGTAGCTTTCTAAGCTCTTTAAATACATTATTGTACTTAATTGTCACAAGATCTTAATGAGGCATGTGATGTTACTACTCCCATTTTATAGATGAGGAAATTGAGGCCCAGGAAGGTTAAATCACTTGCCCCGGTCATATAGCTAGTGGACAGCAGACCTGAGACACGCATCAGAGCACCTCCGATGTGTCAGGCACTCAAGGGACTCTACAGTGATGAATTCCATCAGTCTTCACAACACCCTTCCTACGGGGTTAATTTTGTCCCTCATTTACACTTCAAGAAGCCTTAGACCTGGAGAGAGACTTGAGAAAGCTAGGATTTGGTAACAGAATTTCGGCACCAGAGGCAGGGCCATCTCCAATGAGTGCAGGGCCTCATGAAGCCATTCTGCCCGAGTTCCACTCTCAAGCTTTGCCACTGGGAGCCCTGGGGAGGTGGGCAAGTTGCTTAGCCCTTCTGTGCCTCGATCTCTTTATCTGTAGGAGGAAAATTTCAGGCAGTGACAGGTGCCTTAGAGAGAATTAAACAGAGTAATGAGCTAGAATATTAAAACCATGCCAGGCATGTGGAGGATGGCATCCCAGCTGAGGCTCAGTGTAGCCAAGGGACAGGGCGTCCTGAGTGGCTGGCATCTGGAGAGAGAACAGTGAACGGTATCCTCTGAACAGAGAGCCTTGCTCTAACCATATGAGATAGCCTCAGACATGGAAAATAATGTGGATTGTGCATAATTTGGTTTCTGGGAACTGTTTCATAAGAAGTGTAGGCCAGTGGTTCTCAAACTTGGCAGCACATGAGCATCACTTGGGGAATTTCCAATGTTCCTAATGTCCAGGCACACCCTTGACAAATTAAATCAGATTGGTTGGGGATAGAACCCAGGCATCAATGTCTTTCAAAACTCACCCCGAGTGAGTGGCCAGGTTGAGGAACCGGTAGTGTATAGATGATCAGGATCCTGGAAGTGGTCAGGAAGATTTCTGGAGGGAAGTCTTCTTTTTGTTGGCTCCTAGAGGCTCTCCACTTGGCTCAACCCACCTTAAAAGGTGAATTCATACCTTGAACAAATTATTGGCACCTGTGATGTGCGTGGGACAGAGGATACATTCCTGAGCAAGACAAGTCAAGTCCTATACTCATGGAGCCTACACTTGAAAGTGGGGATAAATGTTCGTTCAAGAGAATAAATATGGTGTTAAGGAGAATAGTGGTAAGACCGGTAAGGAAGAGAAAAGCAAAAGTGTAGAGTAGGCTCAGCTGGGGTTCTGTGAAGTTGAAGTTTGAGATGAGCCCAGAGGGGCGTGATGGCAGCAGTTATGTAGAGAACATCCTTAGATGGTGGTCACAGCTTCACGCATTCAAAGGCTAGAAAGGCCATGAGGCTTGTGTAGAGTTGGTGAGAGGAAGGTCCTCGACAGGAACACAGAGAGGCAGGAGCCTCTTACGGAGGCTGAGCATTTTATTTGAAGTGCAGTAGGAGACCACTGGAACCTTTGCTGGGGAGGTGATATGGTCTGGTTTACAGCTTTAGAAGCCGATCCCTGTTGGGAGGAGCACGGGGGTTAAGGATGAGCCATGAATGGAAGCGGGAAGAGTTAGGAGCAGGTATGGCCCGAGATGGAGATGACTATGGTTTGGACTAGGCTGGTAGTAGTGAAGGAGGATGGCCGTGGTCAGGCTTTGGAAGTGATTTGGAGGAAGAGCCAATAGGACTTGCTGAAGGGGTACCTAGAGGAGGCTGGAAACAGCGGTATCATGATGACTCCAGAGGTTGACTTTGTTTTTTTTTTATTTTTTTTTTTAATTTTTAATTTTTTTTAATTTTTTTTTTAATTTTATTTATTTATGATAGTCACATAGAGAGAGAGAGAGAGAGGCAGAGACATAGGCAGAGGGAGAAGCAGGCTCCATGCACCGGGAGCCTGACGTGGGATTCGATCCGGGGTTTCCAGGATCGCGCCCTGGGCCAAAGGCAGGCGCCAAACCGCTGCGCCACCCAGGGATCCCCAGAGGTTGACTTTGAACAACTGAGCGGAAGGTGTCATTTCTAGATGAGAAGACTGTGGGAAGAATATTTAGTGAAAGCATGAGAATGAGAAAGAGAGAGAGAGAAAGTGAGAGAAAGAGAGAGAGAGAGAGAGAGGAAGGAGAGAGAGGGAGAGAGAGGGATGAGACAGAAAACCGACAGCTCTACAGCAGACATGTAATGGTGCCATTTAGGCATCCACGTGGAAGTGGGGAGGTCAGGTTGAGATCTCAGTGTCGGTGACATCCATATTTTGATGTCATTTAAGCCATGGCACTGGTTGAGGCCATGCTCCAAGGCTCCATCTCAGCCATGCTTTGAACCTGTTGACCTAGCTGCTAGTCCCCAGTGCCCTGAAGGTTCCTCCTTTCCCATTGGACTGAGATGTGCAGTGGGGTTTTCTGCTGGCCTTCTTCTCCCGGCCTGGTCTGAATGTCATGGCATTTGGTACCCATGGTCGTGCTGGAGGTGAGAGGGTAGGGACTCACAGCTCCTGTGCTCCCTCAGAATGCCAGGAACATTTGGGAGAAGCTGTGATTTCACGAACCACTTGAAACAGCCACGACATTTCCACCAATGACATTCCAAATACTGTGCAGAAAAGCACCTGGAACGGGTACCACCCAGAGTGATTGAAACCACTCTTTTTTTTTTTTTCCCCTCCCTTTCTCCAGAAGCAGAACTGAGCGTGACTGCCTTAGCAAATCAGTCTCTGCAATCTTAAAGCCAAACTTTGATTTCTTTTCTAGTGACTTACTAGAAGCAGCACAGTGGAAAGAATCCCCGGCTGGAGCCCAACTGGCTGGTTTTGTGATCTTGGGCAAGTCACTTAACCTCCGGGAGCCCCAGTCCCTTCATCTGCAAACAAGGCAGTCGGATTGAGTTTTTGTGACGGCCCCTTTTAGCTCTAATGACCTGGTTTCTTAAAGCAGATTCCTTCCTCTTCTCCCATCAAAGAAGTGAGGCAGAGAGAGGATGGAGGGAACTGCCTGCCTGGATCAAAGTGTGGCCTCCCAGAGCCCTTGCCTTCTGCCCGTGCAACTTACTCATCTCGCCTCTTACCAAGTCAGAGGTAGCGGAATGTGATGTGGGAAGACTTTTGCAGATTCGGAAGTGGGAATTGATGACTACTTGTTGCCTACCCGCTCCGAGCCCAAGGATGACCTGGTCGCTGGTGAACTGGCGACATAATTGTATAATATTGTATAATATTGTATAAAATTGTATAATAATCAACAGGAGGAAGGAATTAAAACACACAAGAAGAAGAAATTCATTTCTTGCCCTCAAAAAACTCACATTCTAACTGTTCAGTAAAGCATAACATTCCTGAACCCTGACTCTGTACGAACAAATTAATGTGAGATAAATGGGTTATTTTTCTTTTGAAATGATACATTCCGCCTTTTCATCAATTTTTAGAAAGCCTTGGTGCCTAAGTGACTCTTTGGTGAACAATGGGGTTGAAAACTTGTTAGGAACTCATGAATTTTTGTATGTTTCACATTTCATTCCTTTTGGGTTTTCTTTCCCTCCCTTCTTTCCTTCCTTCCTTCCTTCCTTCTTTCCTTCCTTCCTTCCTTCCTTCCTTTCTTTCTTTCTTTCTTTCTTTCTTTCTTTCTTTCTTTCTTTCTTTCTTTCTTTCTTTCCTTTCTTCTTTCTCTTTCTTCTCTCCTTCTGGTTATTTATTTATTTTTAAAGATTTTATTTATTCATTAGAGACACACAGAGAGAGATGCAGAGACACAGGCAGAGGGAAAAGCAGGCTCCATGCAAAGAGCCCGATGTAGAACTCGATCCCCCGTCTCCAGGATCTCGCCCTGGGCTGAAGGCAGATGCTCAACCGCTGAGCCACCCAGGCGTCCCATCTCTGGTTATTTTTGTATTTTTCTTTACTTTTGGTCGAAGGCAATCCTTCAGGTTTGCTTCTGCGTCCTTCTGACACCGCCCTAGAATCTTAAGAGAGCTTCCTTGCTTTCTGGTGCTTTTTGTTTCATCCTTACAACAATCCCAGAGAGATAGATTCTATTATTATTGGCATTTTACACAGGATAAAATTGAGATTGCCCAAGGCCACGAGGCCATCAAGGTGGAGCTGGGATATGATCTTCACCCCTGACTCCAAACTTTTGACCATTATGCTGCATAGTCTATTTGAAGAGGTAAGAAAACAGAAAAGAAATAATTAGTAAATAGCAAAGAACTTGTTAAATTAATCTCCGTAGGGGGCCATTAGAGCAAGGTGGGTTTAATGCTTAGCAGCTTGGTTAGCAAACCAATACCTAAGCCTGCATTGCCTCAAGGTTAATAAAATGAAACCTAAGGACAACCAATCACAAAGAGCCAACCAGGCTTTTCCAAGTAAGACACCCCGTGGAGCAATAGTCAATCACATAATTTTCTTGTTTTGCTTTCTCTTGTTCCCATAAAGCTCTTGCCTCTAGTTCTTGCCCATGGGGTTGCTCCTAACCACTTCTGGTTTGGTGCTGCAATTGGAATCGATTTTTGCTTGAATATTGAACTTCAGAAATTTTAGTGTGCCTCAGTTTATCTTTTAACACGAGGCATATGCCTTTCAATGGATTCATTAAACATTATTGGATTCCAGTCGTATGCCAAATTCTGTAAGATGAATAAGACAGGGCCTGCTGTCTAGTAGCTCACATTTCACTGAGGGCTGATCTTTGTGGTCATGGCAATGGGTTTGGAAAGAGTTAGGGGTGGGCTGGGGAGGCCCTGGGGAAACTTCTGGGATGGGATTGGATCTGGCCTTTGGAGGCTGATGAAGAACTTTTTTGGGATGAGGCATTCTAGGCAGGGGTTCATTTCAGTGAAGGCCCAGAAGGAGCAACCAGTTTGGCAGAGGGGGTGGCAGGTGTCTGTACTGTCTTAAATTACTAATCTTCCATAAGCTTGACTCCAAGAAGAGTGGGGATCATAGACGTAGCATGTTATGTAAATGGCTCTTACATGGCAAAAGAATTTCCAAGTTCTGTGTTGCAAGGAAGCCCAGTGGTATGGGAAGACTTTACCTCTTCCTGCCCACTCCCCCCATTGCCCATAGAGAGTGGTAATGGTGATCCATTTAGCATGGTGTGTGTGCATATGTTCTGTGAGCTCTCAGAGTGTAGAGGCCATATCTTAATGGTCCCTGTGTCCTCAGTGATTACCATATGGGTTGGTTCTTAACCATTTTTAAACAATTGAAATGAGGATGCCTGAGTGACTCAGTTGGTTAAGTCTTTGCCTTCAGCTCAGGTCATGATCTCGGGGTCCTGGGGTTGAGCCCTACATTGGGGGGGGTCTCTGCTCAGCGGGATGCCTGCTTCTTCTTCTGCCTGAGAGCTCATGCTCTCTCTCTCTCTCTCAAATAAATAAATAAAATCTTTGAAAAAAATTGAAATGAGTTTTTTCCAAACCATTCATACCCTTTGATCGGATAATTTCGTTATGTGTCACTGAGACTCTACTGCAAAGGAATAATCAAGGATGTGCCAGAGATGTTCATCATAGAAGCATTTGTATCAATAAAATATTAGAAACCTCCTAAGGGTGAATGTTTAATCACACTGTGGCCCATTCTAGGCTATCCTAGGTATGATATTCTTAGAACTTGATGTAGATATTAAACACCATGTTTATGAAGAATTTTACATCTCTTGAGAATGCTCTTCTTTTTAAATGATTTAAAATATTTATTTGACAGAAACAGAGAGAGAGAGAGAGAGCAAGCAGGACGAGTGGCAGAGGGAAAAGGAAAAGCAGGCTCCTCACTGAGCTGGGAGCCCAATGTGGGGCTCGATCCCAGGACCCTGGGATCATGACCTGAGCTGAAGGCAGACCTTTAAATGACTGAGCCATCCAGCTGTCCCTCATGAGAATATTCTTAAGATATATTATTAACTCAAGACATTCTGGGTATGAAATTATAAACACAAAATGACCCTGGGTATGTAAAAACAAAAGCGTAGAGAGAAGCCCAGCAAGAAATACACCAAGAACGTCAGCCTGTCATCAAGAGCTTCTCTCTGGAATGATTCTTCTCCTTTTTGTTCTTCTCTATTTTCCAAAGCAGGCATGCTTTACTTTTCTAACAGGTGAAACAAAAGCCATATAAAGGATGGCCACTGAACTGCTTTACCTACTGATTCAATGTTCTAACAAGTTAAAAGCTGTGTTGCTCTTGCTACCTCAGACAGAACAGGGAAGGCAGGAGGTGTGACGGATGCCCTGGGAAGTATGGGTGGGTGAGGGGGTGGTCCCCGCAGAACCATTTGAAAGAGGGGAGAGGTCGCTGAGTTGATGAGCTGATGGGCTGGGGGGTCCCCCATCCCGGTGGCTCCCACCCCCGCTGCTCTAGGGCTACCTGAAGAGGTAGCTGGCCCGAAGCTGGTGGAAACTCCAATTTTACAGTCATTAGGGGCACAGTGGGCTGGGCGATCCGCGGGGGCTTTGATGTGGTTAACCTCGCTGGGGGTCAGGCGGCTCTGACCTCGGCAGTGTTGTGACTCTAAAGCCGAGGTCGGGTCAGCGCTCCCATTGTGTCGTTGGCCTGCATTAACTCCTGGGCCAGGGAACAGGGCCCGCTCCCCACCGTCCGCCTCCCGCCCAAGTGGGCCAGCTTTGTTCCCTCCCTCCCCACTGGCTCCCATTGTGCCTACTGGGGGGGAAAGGGCCAGCATTCATTTCCTCACTCGAATGGCTCCTTCCTCTTCCAGCCCATAAGCATTTTGTCACTGTGACCCCAGAGGTGATTCGGGGCTTTTGATCTTTCCTACCTAGGGCCCCCCTCCTCCCGGCCATCAGGGCCCTGGTCACCCACCGCAGGGTGTGCCCACCTGCCGAGTGGGCCCCTGGCATGTTGGAATGTCGCTAAGCAGAGAGAGTGGGGTCTAGTGGGGTGCCTTCCAGCCAGAGGCCCTGCCCCTCAAGATGCAAAAGCCACAGGGCCTGGGAGCTTCCTCCCTCCTTTCTAGCCCCCCACAGACCAGCCCTGCCACCCCCCTACCCCTGGGTCCATCCAGCAATAGCACATCTCCTGTTTGCTTGTGGTTACCTGCAATGTCCCCGCAGGTGCCACATGAATGGGACTCCCGCTGTCCCCTTGGGTGTCGTGGTTCTGTGACAACCCCTCTGTGAGCAGCTGTGGGCAGTGACAGCCACCACCTCTCAGCTCTGGGGCCTCTCTGACTGTGAGCTCCTTGAAGGCAGGTGCCACGTCTTTCTCCTTGTTGGGTCCCTCCTCCTGCTGGGCCTGGAGGAGTGCAAGCACAGCGTGGAGCCACAACTAGCCAGCCGTAGGGTGACTTCGGGCACCTTCAGAGGGAGCGTTAGAGCACAGGCAGGAGGAAAGATGGTTTATGATCTGAACGCCTATGACAGGTTCTCAGGGCTTGAGAGGTGGGCAGAGGCATCAGGAAGGGTTTGGGTGAGTTTTCAAAACATCTGAGGTGTCAATTCATTTGCTGGTTTATTTATACAAACAGGCCTGGAACACCTTCCCTGGGCACCAGGCGTGCAGAAGGGAAAGAGATCCTGGTCCCTGTCCGTGGTGCCTCAGTCAGGTGGCGGTCACCATCCCCGGGCAGGAGAGCGTGGCCTATCAGGGGGTGTGATGACAGGGAGGTTCTTGTCCCTGCTGAATTCTGCGGAGAGAGAGAGAGAAGATACTAGACCGGAGAGGGAGGGCAGGTGAGCCGGGGGAGATGTAAAATGTCCACAAGGAAAATATTGAATAGGCAATACCGTACAGCCTGGGATAATAGATGTCCCCAAAGTGAACGATCTCAGTTCCAATTCCAAAGAGTGGTTATGAGGAAGTGACACTGAAGCATCAAACAGCAAGTTCAATGCAGCCTTGTCCGTCTGTCTGTAGACAGCGGGACGCACTTTACTGACATTGGTCTCTATGCCTTTTTGGGAAATTTGGGCTGGCCTGTCGGCAGCCAGCCACACCTGCCTGTGCTCTGGGCCAACCCTCTGCGATCCACCTAAAGCCCCCTCTGCGGCGGGGTGGGGTCCTCTGTCTCCTAGCTGCTCCTTTCCAGCCCTCATTTAGGGCTGTCCAAAGGTAAGCTTGGCTTCTTTGGTGAATACACTCATTCTTCATTCATTCATTCATTTATTCATTCATTTCTTTCTTTTTTCTTCTTTTTTTTTTTTAAAGATTTTATTTATTTATTCGTGAGAGACACAGAGAGAGAAGCAGAGACACAGGCAGAGGCAGAAGCAGGCTCCATGCAGGGAGCCTGATGTGAGACTTGATCCCAGGACCCCGGAATTACCTGAGCCAAAGGCAGATGCTCAACCACTGAGCCACCCGGGTGCCCCCACTCATTTATTCCTAATCAATAATCTATTCTTTGTCAGTCAACCAGTTATTTTCATGCAATCATTTCACAAATGCTTTACAGAGTGCTTGGAACCGTATGAGTTCCACGAGCTATAAAATGAACACACAGTGGTCTCTGCCCTCGAGAACATTATTTTAGTGAGGGTCACTGACCATGCCACCTGGGAAGCGTCGTGATGAGGGAAATACCACATGTTAGGGGAAATTCGAGAGGAGCCTTAGCCCTTTCCGGGGATATTCAAAGAAGGCAAAAGTCTTGCTAGCTGAGATTACACTTGAAAGATTTTAAGGCATTAGCCAAGTGAAGGGACAGGGTCAGGTGGAGAATCATGTTTGGGTTTGGAAGGAAGGTGGTTATGGGGAAGACCCTGGAAATGGGGAGATTGAAGTGGGAATTCAGGCCAGCTCAGAGTGGGTTCTGGTCCTTGTTTCTGAAGGGCTCCGAGGGCGTGGGGATGTGCCCTCCATTCTGTCAATGTGGTCCCTCTGCTGGCACCTCCCACTGTATCCTAGGGATGGAGCAGTCTGTGACCACCACCTCCTGACGACGCTGTCTGCTGGACTCCACCTGCCTGCTACTTTCTTTTTTTTCTTTTTTTTTTAAGATTTTATTTATTTATTCATGAGAGACACACAGAGAGAGGCAGAGACACAGGCAGAGGGAGAAGCAGGCTCCCTGCTGGGAGCCTGATGCAGGACTCGATCCCAGGACCCTGGGATCATGACCTGAGCCAAAGGCAGATGCTCAATCACTGAGCCACCCAGGTGCCCATGCGTGCCACTTTCAAACAGGATCGACTTTTGTCCTATGGAAGCACCCTAGTAGCACACAAAAGCCTCAGCATCCTCCCAAATGTTGCATTGTCTGTGCAGACTATTTCTGAGAATAGTTAGCGGCTTCAAACAGTTCTGTATTCAGTTGGGTGGCATCCTCTCCCTCCCACCCCCCACCCCTGGATATGAGGATAGATGCCTCTGCACATGCTGTCTGAATCTGAGGCAGAAAGATAATTATTTGCCTTTCTCATAAGGAAAAGCTAATTACTAGAAGGAATCCCAGCATAATTACACAGTTAGGCTTAGTGTCTTTGTACACATCACTTCCTGACAAAGACGTCCCAGTTAGCCTGTAGCCATTTGAAGGGGGAGGGGGTGATCATTTCTGGTTCTTTCTAGCCTGCCCACTCTGTTTCTTGCCCATGACTGATGCCCACTGGGGTAAGTAAATTGAGACAAGTTCCTGGGTAATAGGAAAGGGAGCGTGTGCCCTATAGTTGCTTGATCCTCACAGTTACCCTGTAAGGCAGCTATGAGAATGTTCCACAGGTGAGAACATTGGTAGTCAGGACACATGCCACTTGCTCTATGTCTCTCTGCCTCTAAGAGCTGGAGTCAGAATTTGAACCTTGGTCTCTGGCTGGAAAGCTTGCCTTTTCCCCCCTCAATGGCCTCAGTGTTGGATGTTGACCTGGCTGTTGGGGTGCCCTATGCAGAGTTAGTGGTGAGTCCAGGAAGGGGTTGAGGAATTTGCTTCTCAGTGTGGCAATGCCTGGCTAGCCATGACCTAGAGTTGAGGGCTGGGCTGGGCCTGGACTGTGGAAGAAAGAAAATGTTCAGTGTGATTGAACACTTGCTATGTGCTTACAAGTTGAGGCAGGCACACCCCTGGCATGGAGGATGGGATCAGGGGTGTGGTCCTCAGGGTAGGAAGGGGGGGTCTCACCAGTGGACCTTTGGATTCCTGTAAGCCCTTCATGCTCCTGGAGCAGAGGATGATCAACCAATAGGGAGCAGAACCTCCCAGAGAGGAGCCCATAGGACTTGATGTCTGTGTATTTTTCTCCACATGGAGAAATGGGCCAGGAGACAATGTGAGGATATTCCAGGCAGAAAAAAAACAAAGAAGTGAGCAAAGGCCAAATGCACACTGTTGCTGGAAGTGGATAAAATAGAGGGTGGGGGCCATAGTGTTGAGCAAGTGGTGACTGTTGGCCATGATCTCATAGAACCACTGGGATTTCTCATCTGGAAGGAGAAGAGGTTGAACCAGGTGATTTTAAAGTTCTCTTCCTATTTTGACACTCTGTGAGTCAATGTTTAAAATATATTTAAATATTTATAATGCTGTTTGGATATACATATCGAGAATCTTAAACTCTTCATACCCTTTGATCATGTAATTCCACTTCATGAAATCTTTCTGAAGGAAATTTATAAACAAGTATGTTCATTACATCATTGTTTATAATAGGGGAAAATTGGGAATAATCTAGAGACCCAACAACAGGGGACTCACCATGTAAACCGTGTTCCATCCTCGCAATAGGTTTTACACAGTTATTGAAAGGATGTTTACGAAGACTTTATAAGAACAGAGGGAAAATGGTTATGTCATGATACTAAGAAGGAGTGACAGGACATAAAATTGTGTATTTAGTCATAATAATGAAAAAAAACACAGCAGCAGACATGCAATTACGCACGGAAAAAGTTAGAAAAAAAACTATTAGTGGTAACCATACTTGATTGATGGAGCGATAGTGAATTTAAAAATTAATGTTATTTTTCGAATAAGATAAACTTTATTAATATGTTTAAAAAAATAAGATGGAAAGGAATGGCAACGAAAAGTCTCATGTAAAGGCCAGGTAATTATTATTATTATTTAAAGATTTTATTTATTTATTCATGATAGACATAGAGAGAGAGAGGCAGAGACACAGGCAGAGGGAGAAGCAGGCTCCATGCCAGGAGCCTGACGCGGGATTCGATCCCGGGACTCAAGGATCGCTCCCTAGGCCGAAGGCAGGCGCCAAACCGCTGAGCCACCCAGGGATCCCAAGGCCAGGTAATTCTTAACTCCTTTTCTGGAATTCAGTGACTGTGGCTGTGTCCATGACTAGCAAGAGGACAGCTTAAGGCCTCAGAAGAGTATCTGGGGGAAAGACTCTGCCCCGAAGCCCTTGAGACGGTGGCAGTTGGTGGGCGTTGGGTTCTAGATGGAAGGGCAGGTTTCTGAGTGATACTAGCTCCTCAGAGGCTCTGACAGGGACACCTGGGGGTAATATTGAGTGCCAGGCTTCTGTCAGGACCTGCAGGAACCAGTACTGACATGAAGACAGTTGCGAGTCTGTGTATCTAGGGTTTTGTGAAACGCTGAAACGACCTAATTTCTATCTTTAATCTTCTTGGGAAACAGTGGAGGTTGAGAGGTTTCATGGCAGAGACTAGACCTTGGGTCAGAGATTCAGGCTCATGTCCTGCTTCTACTTGCTCCTTCTGGGGTCTTGGGTTTCCTTTGTCAGAGAGGGAATTACAACCCTGACCCCAAAGAGGAAGGCCCAAGAGATTGCAGTGAGGTGCTGTCTGCCAAGTACCTGATGGGGAGGAGGGACTCCTGTTTGTAGGGTCATTCTTAGCTGATGTGTGCTGCTCCTTTGTTGGTGAGAGATGTGTCCCTGCCTGTGACCACTGGCTGTGACGATCCCAGTCTTAAATTAGCCAGTTTGGTTCATGACGCGGCCTAGCAGGCCGGCCTCATTGTGTGAACAGGCACTAAATTAGCCCCACAAAGGAAATGGCTTTCCTGACGTCCTACACTGATACTACCCAGAAGGTCCCTCTCCACGAGAGACAAAGCCAACGGCCAATCCCTTCACTCTCCTGAGGGGTTTCACAGGATCTGAGAGACCGGCAGGGGTCTTGGCACGACTCCTGGTGAAGCAAGCTTATACGCCCTTCTGCTGCCGTCTTCTACCTGCCTGGCCCCAGTTCAGCAAACAGTTTTAGATTCCACGGGTAGAGGCAAATCTCCCCATTGTTGCCAAAGGGGGATTTCGCACATGCTGATACAGATTTTCTGGCCAGATGGCTCTGAGAAGCCCTGAGAGCCCCCAAGATGACCCAATAAGATAGGAGCTTAGGCGGCTAGGATTTGTGGGGTTCCCAGGGAGATTGCTGAGTCTAGAAAGAACAACCTAACTGATACCTGTCATTCCACCACGATTGTTCCCACGCCCCAGAGCCTGGAAGCTGCTCAGGCTTCAGGGCCTCCCTTTAAGAGTTCGATCGTCTTGGGAGGGTCACATCCTATGCCATGAGAAGCAACTGCTATTAAGCCGGGTTAGTAGAGATAAGTAAGGACCGCACGATGGCAAGGTTGTGGGCAGTTGGGAGAGCAGACAGGAGAACTGCAGTGGAGACACAGTAGACCAGTCCCCTTAGGTCTACATTTCATCCACTTTTATTTTTTTTTATTCTTATTTTTTAAAGATTTATTTATTTATTTATTCAGAGAGAGCGAGAGAGAGGCAGACACACAGGCAGAGGGAGAAGCAGGCTCCATGCAGGGAACCTGACATGGGACTCGATCCCAGGACTCCAGGATCACACCCCGGGCTTCAGGCGGCGCTAAACTGCTGTGCCACCGGGGCTGCCCTTCATCCACTTTTAAATTCAGTGTAGGTTAAGCCTAAAACAAGATGGAGAGAATCTAGGAGGACATCCCAAATACGGGATGGGGTGGGTGTGGGATAGGGGCAGTGAGACAGTGAGGCACGAATGCATGATGCGCCAGAGGGAACATGACTGTTCCTCTAGGGTTTGGGGGTATGTGCGTCGAGATGACCCCCAGAGCCACTTTCACCCCCAAACAGTGCTTTCCATGCTTGGAGTCCGACTCCTGCAAAGGAATCGGTGCTGACCCTTTATGAGAGTTGTAGCTCTAGTGGTCCAGGCCCTAAGCCTTCTAGCCTGCCTGGGCAGCAAAAGCAGCCTTCGCTTTTGGGAACGGACAGGCTGCTTCTGATAGGCCACTTTTTCGGGACACCAAAGCCCCGGGTTGTCAAGGCGTCAGGACCCCTTGGAAAGCAAACTGGAGACTACGGCACAGTTGAAGCCCAGGCCATAATCCTAAACTGGAGAAACTGAGGCCCAGCGGAGGCAGTGACTTACCCGCAGCTACTCACAGAAAGAATCAGAACGAGCCACTAAACCCTTGTTTCCTTGACCTCCAGGACCCAGGCTCTTCTCACTGTGCCACCCAGCGTCAGGTCACACCCCCAGGCAGAGAGCTCCTTGGCGTTTCCTGCCTCATGTGGACAATTGTGAGGATTTATTGTAGCTGGGATTTTGTTTCAAGCCTTTAATATGATTAGCAAACATCAAATATCAAAAGCTTATCTAGTAAACACCTCCCGTCCATGCCATGGATGTTATGGCCAGCTTCGGATTGAAGTCGAGTCACATTTCAAAACAGATGCAATTTCAAGAGGCCAGAGCGAGGCCGCCCACATCTGCTGGCTGTGATCTTTCGTGTGCAGTAAATGGCATTGTTGGGGAGCCGGACTGTAAAACATCAGCCTGGTCAGCAGGACCTGCTTACAATGCCTGGAGCTTTCCGGGGGATTTTAAAAATGCAGCCGAGCACTCTGAGTCTGGTGGGCAGTCTGCCGGGGCAAGGACAAGCTGTCCATTTAGGACGGGGATGCTCAAATCAAATATTTATTATCTCGGACCAAAATGATACTCTTAGGAGCGGCAGGGTTTCCAGGAATGGTCCTGGCAGGAGCTGATGCGGCGGTGGTGGGCTAGCTGGTGGGTGTTTGTGAAATAAGACTGTTGTGCCCTCTGAATCTCCCCATTAACGCTGAAGAGAGCGCACTTCTGTCCTTGCCCTAGAAATGAGATTTAAAAAAAAAAAAAAGACTTTGTCCCATTTGTGAGTAAAAGCGAAGTACGAGGGGAAGGCATGCTCAGTGCTTGTCCTCCCTTGGGTCACGGATCCGGTGGCTAATTGCAGCGCCTTTCCTTAAGCGTGTCAGGACCGGAGGCTGGGCCCTGCTTGGTGTCCACTGGGCGCCCCGGCTCGTCTTCGGGGGTGCGGGCTGTGTGGCCGCATGGGGTGCAGGAGTGTGTCTGGAGCCTGTCCTTCCCGGTCGGTCCCATCACCGCAACACTCCCCGGCCTGGCCGGGCGCCTCTCTTCCCCCGGGGCTCACGTGGGAAGGAGACACTCTATCTGGGGGGCTAATGTTTCTCCGGGCGCCACAGTCCGTGGGGCTGAGTGACCCCTTCCAGCTGTTTCTGGCGGCCGCTCCGCCACTGGCTGTAGCCCAGTGGGTGGCAGGATGGTTTACACCGTGGAAAATGCGTTCCTAATGGGGCAGCAGCTGCCACCGGCCAGAGCCGGAGGAGTCGGTGTAATGAGCGAGATTGTTCTGTGCCCCTGGCTCTGGCGGAGCGCACTGGACACGAAGATTTGCTGCCTCTAACAGGGGAGGCATTTATTTGGTTTCGATTCCTAGAAGCTGGGGGGTTGGTGGTGACCCCAGGGAAAGGTTGGGGACCGCTGTCGAGGCACTCTCGGGATTCAGGTGGGTGTGGACCACCTGCAGTCTGTGACATTCCTGATGCTGCAGTCACCAGGCTCGGTTGGGAGCCACCTCGCCATAGGCGCTGCAGGCTCTCGGGGGACCCAGGAGCCGGGGTAGGGGGACAGGGACAGGGTGCCAGACCGGAGGGCCTGGAAGGGATCTTCGAAACCACTGTTTCACCATCGGAGACCACAATGGCCATTGGCCCAGGTGATTGGTGTCACTTCGAGCTATGACTCAAGTTCAGGGAGGATTTACTTTGGTTTTCAATTTTGTTTTAAATCAGAGTTATATAGGCATATGGTTTCAACAGTTCTGCAAGGCTTCTTTTTTTTTTATTTTAAATATTTTATTTATTTATTCATGAGAGACAGAGAGAGAGTCAGAGACACAGGCAGAGGGAGAAGCAGGCTGTCTGCAGGGAGCCTGATGTGGGACTCGGTCCCTGAACTCCAGGATCATGCCCTGGGCCGAAGGCAGGCACTAAACCGCTGAGCCACCCAGGTGTCCCTAAAATATTGTTTATTGATGTGACAATTTGAGGAACAATCTGTTTGGCTTCCCATTATGGAAGATGACAATTTAGCGCTTTTGGTGATTGTCCCTCTCTCAACATCGGTTGACGGAAACGTTGCATCTCTCCCCTACATCACAAGTTTGGAAAGGTGCCAGGGAGGGGGTGCAAGAAACAGAACATGGAGCTCAGACTCCCTCCCCAAGCCAGGGCAAGATAAAACTGTTTCCCATTGGTAGTGGCCAATGTGGAGTTTGGGGCTCGAATTCCCCAGGTGAGTGATGCTTGGTCCACGCAGATCCCAAAACCACGTGGTGTATTCTACGAGGCAGGGGGGTCTCTAGGAAAGTTGCCTGTTGGTGAAGCGTGTCATTTCCTACCTTTCTGTTCCTTGCAATACCTTGTGGAAGAGGACCTGGTTGGGTTAGAAACACACTTTCCTCAGAGTGCAGGAGACCCAGGAGAGGCATGCAAATAATGGAAGAGCTGTGGCAAATGCATCAGAAGTGAGCCATCTGTCCCCGCGACAGAACAGATCCATGAAAATATGATTCTGATCATAAGGTCCTAGGAAAGGAAAGAGCTTGTTTACATTTCTGACAGCCAGGGCACCGAGCATTGTGCCTAGCATAAAAGAAGGTGCTCAAAACATATTTGTCTTTAGTAAACGAAGCAGCTCATTTTGCAGATGGGTACACTCTGACTCCAAGAACTACGAAGGTACACTCCAGGTCATAGAGAAGATTGTTGGTGGTGCTGGTAGAGGGACCTGGGACCCTCCCTCCCTCCCTCCTTTCATTTCTCCCTCCTTCCCTGTATTGGTGTATTGGGGACTACTCAGGCCAGGTATTGTTAAAGATTCTAAGGATTAAAAAGACAGAAGACCAGATCCTGAGCCAGAGGAGCTAAGAGTCCTGTTGAGAGACAAGTAAACAATGCAGAAGAGTAGGGGGTGTGGTAGAGGGAAAGTACTTGAAGAAGACAGAGAAGCGACAGGTAACTGATCAGAAATCAAGGCACTTTCCCAGAGAAAGTGATAATTGAGCTTGATCATGAAGGAGGAGTAAACGTCAGCTAAGAAGGATACAGTCAACCGTTCATCGTGTGATCACTTGACTGTGCAGGGAAGAGTCTGGAGGCAGGAAGCCAGGGAAGAGACTTCTTCAGGACAGAGATGACACAGACTTGAACGAGCAGGACAGTGGCTGGGGAAAACGAGGAAGCAGATGGGAGAAAGACTTTGGAGGAAGAGGGTGAGTTCAGGTTTGAACTTGTAGAAATCTAAGAGGAAGTGTTTAGTGGGCACTTGGGTTTGCAGGGTCCCAGACACAGAAGAGAGGACTGGAGGGGAGTCAGAGGCCAAGGCTGACAGGGTCATTAGCCAGGGGCATGTGCAGTGAGAGAAGGAGAGGGTTGAGGACAGAGCCCCGAGGAGCATCCTCATGTCAGGGATGACGAGAAGGAGAATGCATGAGGCCATCTGCAAAGGAGACTTCAGAGAGAAAGGAGGGATTCCTCTTGATGAGAGAAAACAGACTTCAGGGAGGAGATGATGGTCCATGTGTCTAATGCAGCAGGAAAGTCTAGACATGAAAAGACTGATAAAGCCCATCGAGTTCGGGCCATAGGGTGATAGGCAATGTTGGTGGGTGTTGATGGAATGGTGGATGGTGGAAGCCAGAATTCAGTAAGGCGGTGAGCCCTTGGGCAGCAAACTTCCATGCCTTATAGAATCGCTGGCTGGCCTTGGGATGAACGAGATCAGTGTGCCTGGAGGATACTGCAACCCTAGCTCCTTGAGACCCACTGAAGAGCTGCCCTAGAAAACAAAGGACAGTAAATGGGATTCGAGCCCGGGCTGAGGCCAAGCCAGTTGGACTGGAGAGAGAATGAGGCTCATTTCTGCCTTCTGGTGACCATATGCCCTGGTCAGTGTGTTTTCTTCTACTCTGACTGGTGTATACGTTTAGGAGCATCCGGTGCATGACATCAGCTGCTGCCTCTGGGTGGAGTTCACCCTGAGTGAGATATTGCAGAGCCAGACCCGAGGGTTAAGTACAACAGAGTTTCTTTTAATTCATTAAGGAAGTGTCCTTTCTGCTGCTGAGCTAAGCAGCGGGATGTCTATTCTTCAGGAAATCAATTAGCAAACCTTCTTGTATATACGGTCTCTAAACCTTGGCTTGGATGAGGAACTTGCATTCATTCTTCGGATGACAAAAATAAATGACGTAGACCCCAAATAGTTCTAAGTGTGAGGAGAGGGGTGTGACCATGATATAAGGATTTCAGTTTGTTTACTTACTAAGGCATTAGAGGCCTGGTAAATAAAAAAGATGCGTGTTTTCCATGGATTATTTCCGGATTATTGCTTATTTTCCTTTGAGTTTCCACGGTGGGGGGATTGGAGAACCAGTACTGACTTAGGCCCAAACGGTACTGAAACCTTGTCATTAAAACTCTGCCTCTTTGAAAACAGAAGGAGAGTTTTCAGTATTCGTGTCAATGAAACAAAACCATTAATGAATAAAAAAAGCAAAAGCAAGATGTGAATCTTTCATATGGGGTGGAAACCATGACAGGTCATTGGGATGACATGCTATTGCAGGGGAGCACTGCATTTGGCTTCAAGCTTCTTCACCCCGAGGCAAGAAAGAAAACAGGCCAGACTACATAATTGTCCACATTAAATTCACATAAAAATATGATCAGCAGTGACTTTGGAGATGACACAATGGTATTAATGGATGAAAGGGTAGCTGTTTTGGGTAAAGTCGGTACAGAAGATTTAGAGCCCCACATGCTTCACACCCCTCAGGTACTGGTGTCAGGCTTCAGGGAAGGGTGCATGTCACTTTTCTCAGTCAGCAACCTCATGTCATATACGAGTAAACCGAGGCCAAAGAAGTGAACCCAGTTGATTGGTTGGTAAATCAGGACTAAGTTCTATACTTTCCACCGCCTTTTCTGTCTATAGTGATTTCAAGATTCTTCTTAAGTGGCATTTGATTTTCATAAATAAAATTCACTAAAAATTGACCAATTTCACAAGCCAGAGCTAGGTACTGTTAACATTCAAAATGCACATATACAGGGATGCCTGGGGACTTAAGCGTCTGCCTTTGGCTCACGTCGTGATCCCAATGTCCTGGGATTGAGCTCCCATATTGGGCTCGCTGCTCTTCGGGAAGTCTCCTTCTCCCTCTCCCTCTGCCCATCCCCCCCATGCTCTCTCGTTTGCTCTCAAATAAATAAATAAGTCTTTTAAAAAACTTAAAAAATGTGCATATACATACACACACATATGCAATTTACAGATTCTCTCTCTCTCTTTTTTTTTTTACAAGAAGCTCAGACATGAAAGGTTTTTTTTTTCTTCTTTTTCCCTTTGACCCCTTTCACCCATATCTTCCACCCTCTAACCTCTGACTCTGGCAACCACCAATCTGTTCTTTGTATCTATGAACTTGTTTTTGGTTGTTTGTTTGCTTTGCTTTGTTTTGATGTCACATATAAGAGACATGATATGGTATTTGGCTTTCTCTGACTTATTTCACTTAGCATAATGCCCTCGAGGTCTAACCATGCTGTTGCAAATGACAAGATTTCCTTTTTTTTTTTTTACATCTGAATAATATTCCGTTGTATATATACACCACATCTTCTTTATCCATTCATCCATCAAAGGACACTCAGATTGTTTTCAAATCTTGGCTATTGTAAAGAAGGCTGCAATGAACATGGGGGTGCATTTATCTTTTGAAATTGGTTTTTTCGTTTTCTTTGGATAAGTACCCAGAAGTGAAAGTGCTGGATCATATGGTAGTTCTGCTTTTAATTTTCTGAGGACCCTCCATACTGTTTTCCAGAGTGGCTGCACCAGTTTGCATTCCCACCGGCAGTGCCAGAGGGTTCCCCTCTCTCTACATTCTCACCAACACTTGTCATTTCTTGTTTTTTTTTTGTAATGGTCATTCTAATAGGTCATTGCCGTTTTGACTTGTACTTTCCTCATGATTAATGATGCTGAGCATCCTTTCATGCACCTGTTAACAGGCCATCTGTATGTCTTCTTTGGGAAAACGTCTATTCAGATCTTATGCCCATTTTTAAATTGAATTTAGTTTTTTGGCTACTGAGTTGTATGAATTCTTTATATATTTTGGATATTATTAGCCCTTTATATTATATATCAATTTATTTCTGCTTTTTAAAAATCTTTTTAATTTAATTTTTTTAAAAAAGATTTTACTTATTTATTTGGCAGAGAGAGAGAGAGAGAGAGAGAAAGAGAGAGAGAGAAAGAAGCACAAGCAGGGGGAGTGGCAGGCAGAGAGAGAGGGAGAAGCAGGCTTCCTGAAGACCAAGGGGCCGGATGCAGGACTCCATCCGGGGACCCTGGGATTATGACCTGAGCTAAAGGCAGGTGCTTAAGCGACTAATCCACCCAAGGGTCCTATTTCTGCTTTTTTAACCTAACACTTCATAAATATTTTACCATGATGTTAGGAATTTTTCTATAAATGTGATTTTTTTAATAGTTATGTAAGATGCTGTCATATGAATATATCATATAGTAAACTTATCTGGAAGATTGGCTGTATTTTTTTTCCAGGTAAAATCTGCTTACAGCTATGCATGATACACACCAGCCCTGCTCTTTTAAGGCAGGCAACACTCCACTTCAATTTTCTAGCTTGAAGAGTTTGACTATACTTCTACATGGTGATATTTGGGCACTATGGGCCCAGGTTTCCAGAGTCTTGAGTGAATTCGGTTATCTCAGTACTTCCTGCCTCTGAGAAAGCCAGGTTGTTTCCTCTCAGGCTGGTTCCCACATCTCAGCTTGCACAGCTTGGCTCTCTGTGACTGGTCAGGAGCCCTCTGCTCTTCCCCAGTCAGTCTAGGAGCAAAGGGAAGGCCATGGACATTTCCAGAACCATTAGTAGAGCATCGGGGTGGGGAGTGGTTTGCATTTGCCGAAGAGAAAGATTCTTTGGAATTTTAGAATGGCCAAGATGAAATCAATTCCTACAAGACTAACAAATTAGGAAAGAATGAGGAAGGATGCTCAGAGAAATGACCTGAGGTCATTGCCAGGTCCTTAAAGTGCCTCCTGAATCATCAAAGAAAGATTGCATTACTGCCCGGATGGTTATAATGTCAGGTTCAATTTATTATGTCTGGATGCCTTGAAAATTAATCATTGAAGTATAAATATTTTATTATTTATTTATGATCTATACCCTGGTGACTTTAAAAATGAATCAGAGGTAGCATGCCATATTTTATTTTTTGTATTTTATTTGTATTTTTGTTAGAGTCAAATGTGCATTGTTTTAACAGCAATGAATACCCCTTGCTCTGCTCCTCATCTCCTGACTTTGCTCCTTAAAAGCGACCAGTTTCAACACTTTATGTTGGTTTTTGCATGATTTATTTCCATTTTCTATGTGCTTATATTGCTATTTTAAAATTTATTAATGCTAGGCATTATCCATATTGACTGCCAGCACACCTCTGGTTGATTACTATGCGTTACTGATTCCTGATGGAGCACATCCAGAGTGAGATACTACAGAATCAGAATCCAGGAAGAATATATTTAACCTTCGGGTTACTTTAGTAGAGTTGAGGATTTAAATCTCTTATAACCATGCCCTTCACTTCCTCTCTTTCTACCCTCCCTATATAATTACTTTGTAATCTGTAGTTAAATCAATAGTTGGTATTTACATTTTTACTATGAAAATGTTGCTCACTGAAGAGCCAAGTAGTGCAAGATGGATGCTCTCCTCTTTCAATACAGTATTTGTTTGTTTGTTTGTTGTCTTCTGGAGTTAGTAATTCCCTGCTTAAGACTATGTCCATATTTTTAATTTTTTTTAATCATTAAGGTTTACTAAGAGTGTTTTGCAAATGCTTATATAAAACAGACCATCAATCAGTCGTGTTTTCCTTCTAGAACCTCTAGACCACTCTCATTGCTCTTTGTCCTGTGGTCCACTGTAGACTGCTTTTTAAGCCTGATACATAGCTGTCATCCTAGGATGTAGTAGACTGCATGTTAAAACATATTCACTGAAAAAAAAAAAAAAAAAACATATTCACTGTCCCTTCCTGGAGAAGATGAGGTCTCTGAGTCCCATTGATATCAGGCTTAGTCTTGTAACCTGCTTTGGCCAATGAAACGTGAGTAGGAGTGGTATGTGTGTGTGTCACTTCTGAAAAGAAATTTTAAAGCCAAAGTATGGTTTGCTATGGCCTCTGCTATCCCCTGCCATGATGGCTGTCAACATTTCAGATAGAGGATGCTCCATCAAGTCAGATCTGGAGCAAAGATGACATGGAGCAGAGCCACAGCCAACCCATGGTGGGCATGTACGAAGAAATAAACCTCTGTAGAGGTAAGTCCCAGCACACCCTAGCTATTTTGTCTGGGACATATGACTTATCATGGCTGCCTTTTTGTGTTGGCTATTCTTCTATTTGATTGTTCAACTGATCTATCACCTCTCTCTCTTTCTCTCTCTCTTTAGTCAATTACCTACTGATCCGTTCTGTTGTTTAATTCCTTGTTTTGATGTAGCATAACCCATGCCAGCTTCCTAAGAAATGGTGTATGGGCTGTAAAATTTTTGAGTTCTTGCATAACAAAACATTTCTTTCATTCCATTTTTATATTATTTAGCTAGTTGGGCTGGGTATAGAGTTCTATGTTGAAAATCACTTTCTCTCAGAAATATGAAAGCATTGTCTCTCTCTTTTCTAATATTCTATGCTGCTTTTGAGAAGTCTGATGCCATTCTGACCCCCAAACCTTTGGATTTTTTTTTTTTCCTCTTTAGCTAATGGGAGTTTTAAGATCTTTCTTTATCCCAGTATTTTGAAGCTTTACTTACTGTGGATATTTTGTCTTGCTGTCTCTCTCTATTTTTTTTTTTTTATGGTATACTTTCAATACTGGAGCTCATGCCCATCCCTTCTAGGACATTTTTTTAAAAGTAATTATGTCTGCAATAATTTTCTCCTCTCTGTCCTTTCTGTAAATAGCATCAGTCAGGTGTTGAATACCCTGGAATGATCCCAACACTTCAATGTTCTGTCCTATTTTCCAATTCTTTGTTATATATAAAAATAAAATTCAAAGGTTCCATAACTTTATTTTCTGAATTTTCTATCGAATTTTTCTGTTTTTGCTATGTTGTCTAAGTCAAAGGAATCATCAAATACAGAAGAGATGACCTTGGGGATCTAAATCCCTGATATTTAGCTTTAAAATATGTATGAACCTAGAAGTCACTGGGTTTAGCCTCTCCCAGATGAAGATGATAGTTTATAGAAAGGAAAATAATTTATTTAAGGCAATGTACCACACCTTCTTACCTCTAGGATAGCTGTCTTTCCACTACGACATTATGCCTTTTAATCCTATCATGGCGAAAACTTTGTTTAAATTCTGGAAAGGTAAAAAAGAAAATTCTGGAAAGGGCACTTTTAAAATTAACTTCTGAATGTGAGTGGATTATGGAGATCGGTTGGGGCGGCATTAAAAAGTGGACACTTGGGATCCCTGGGTAGCTCAGCGGTTTAGCGCCTGCCCTCGGTCTGGGGTATGATCCTGGAGTCCCGGGATCGAGTCCCGCATCAGACTCCCTGCATGGAGCCTGCTTCTCCCTCTGCTTGTGTCTCTGCCTCTTTCTTTCATGAATAAATAAATAAAATCTTAAAAAAAAAAAAAAAAGTGGACACTTAGGGACACCTGGGTGGCTCAGTTGGTTAAGTGTCTGCCTTCAGCTGGGGTCATGATCCCAGGGTCCTGGGACTGAGTGCCACATTGGGCTCTCTGCTCAGCAGGAAGTCTGCTTCTCCTTCTCCCCCTCTCTCTTTCTCCTTCTACCCCTCCCTCCTGCTCATACTTTCTCTCACACACACTCTCTCTCCCTCTCTCAAATGAGTAAATAAAATCTTTTTTTTTTTTTTAAGATTTTATTTATTCATGAGAAACACAGAGAGGAGAGAGAGAGAGGCAGAGACACAGGCAGAGGGAGAAGCAGGCTCCATGCAGGGAGCCTGACGTGGGACTCAATCCCGGGTCTCCAGGATCATGCCCTGGGCTGAAGGCAGTGCTAAACTGCTGAGCCACCTTGGCTGCCCTTTTTTTTTTTATTTTTTTTTTTAAGTGGGCACTTAATGTAATGGTGAGCGAGTGTCACTCAGAGACCCGGAAATCTACTTCCTCTTCTGTCTCTGACTTGCACTCTGATTTTGACAATTCGTTTCATCTTTCTAGACCTTGGGGTCCTTATCTACAAACAGTAACTTAGAGTAGGTCATTGCTTCTCAAAACACATTCCTCATAGCCCCAGAAGTTCCATGGATACCTTGAGCCTTGGTGGCTTGGGCAGGGGGCTAAAATAGGGAAAAGGAGGAGGGCTCTGGGCCCTTCCTCTGCTTCTACCTAAGCTGGTACCCTTGGGTCTGTTTTATGTATTCATTTTCATGTAAACTTTTATCTCAAAAACAAAATTCTGTGGTTAAATGTTTGAGAGCCATTGAACTAAAACTTCTCTAGCCTTTCTCTGGGCAGTATGTTTCTCGGCTCTCTCATTGTACATGTTCTCTCAGAGACTCATTTAGACAGGCTCAAATTTATATGCTGTTGAGCTCTTTGGAGTTCCTATAAATTAGGATGCACATCGAGATAATTACCATTCTGGAATTCTAAGCACTTAAATACAAGTCAATCCTTATAACCCCCTTTTAAACCAATTGCCTCACTGCAGACATGGTCACTCAATATACATTATCGAATGCCAATAAAACAGGAAACCCGATCCTGCCACTTTCCCGATTAGATAGTACCAATGGGTTAAAGCCAGAATCTCAACTGTCATTCTGCTGGCAGGATCTTGCTTCTCTCAGCAGTCAAACTCTGGTTGTCACGCCAGGCATAGAGGCAGATTCAACTCCTTTCATCCCCTCAGCCCTGGAGACTCATGGAATAGACCAGCTTGTAGTCCCTTGCCTTTGGGTAGGAAACTGGTTTTCTGCTCTGTTCCGACCAAGTCAACTAATCATTAAAGGAAACAATAGATCCAGGCCAAGCACTGCTGTAAAATGGAAGGGCTGGGAGGGAGCAGGTCAGTGTCCCTGCCTGGGATTAAGGAAGTCAAGGTCAGTGGTGGATCCCAGAGGACCACAGAGATGGTTTCTGTGGGGGCATATCTGCTCTGAAGAAGAGGATGGTGACCTGGGGACTGAGGCAGAGATTGGCTTAAAATCTGAATGAACTTCATAGAAAGCCCTTCAAAATCATATGATGGAGCCTCTTCAATGAATGCGTGGAAAAACTAAAGCCCAGATAAGTGACACCCCTTGCCCCGGGTCACCCCTAGGTCACATTATTTTCCTTCTTCCAGGTAACATTGTGAGTCTGCAAGTTTCAACAGGGGCTGAGTGTGTAAATATGATAACTGGCAAGGAGTGTTTCCTTGAAGGGTAGCCTTCAGGAGGGAGGAGGAGGGGATGGCGTTTCCCCACCATGAGCTGGTGCTCAGTAGGCAGAAGGCAGTACCCCAGGGTGAAGCCAAAGCCAGATCCAGTTCATCACAATGTGAGACTCTCAACCCCACCCAGCACTAGACTTCGGAGACTCCCCAGGATATTCGAGAATCCTCCTTCTGCACCCCCACCCCCCTTGGCTGTCTGCCCACGCCAGTCAGTGCCTGTGGCCTTATCTCCTGTTAAAAATGTGACCACACCCCAAACCCTCAGTCCTTGGGCCACCTCTGTACTGAAGCGTTTGTCGTGTGGGTTACGGATGGAGCATCCTGCCCTTTCTGAGGTTGACAGTCTGTGACGATCCTGATAGGGACAGGGAACTCACACATATCATTTACTTCCGTAAATAGTCATGCCATTAATGAGCATCCACCGAGAGGAGAGGGTTCATTTGCAGTCTCCCAGACCACAGGCTTCGGTTTCCGGAAAATGCAGATCAGGACGGCAGATGAAATAAAGCCATCACCGGCCCACGGGACAGTCTCAAGAGGAGTGACGGTCCCAGTCCTCCGCAGTTGTTGCCGGGGAGAAATTTGCCCTTGAATCCAATACACCACCCCGATCCTGACAATTTCATTTCCCTCCGGCCCACCCCCTGCCCCGAAGATCTGCTGAAACCGCGACTTCCATCTCAAGAGGCGGCAGGATAATAGGTGAGTCCCGTCCGTCCATCAGCGATAATAGTCACCGACACTCATGACGCCTTTTGTCTGCTGGCTTCCCTGAGGATGCAGGCTGGGGACCTGGGTATTTACACTGCCTTTGTGTGTGTGTGTGTGTGTGTGTGTGTGTGTGTGTGCGCGTGTGTGCTTTTAACAGCAGCCTTCTTGTTTACTTTCCTGCCTTCACCCAGGCTGTTTACTACCTTTGCAGGGGCCCAGCCACTAAGTCAACACGCATTAAGACCCAACATCAAAATGTCATAATGCGAATGAGCAGAATTCAGAAAGGCCAGGGACATTGGCTGCTCTGTTGGGTCCTGTTTAGTCTGAGGGTAATGAAGAGCTCACAGATGACCTGATTTCATTAAACTAGGTCAGATTCGGCTGAAAAGCGGCTACGACTCTCACCCAGTTATCCAGCAGGCTCTCCCTGCACCCCCCACCTCCCCCCCCCCCCCCCAGGGCTTGAATGCTTTCTGGGAATTAACGCTGAGTTTTATCAATACGGTCTCTAAATCTCCATGGAATAATTGGACCTTTCCCTTTGGCTTCTGTTTGTGCAGTGGGGAGGCCAGGCATGGGAGAGAAGGGGGGGTAGAAGGATGGAGAAATCTGAAATTGCCTTTTTGGAGGACGTTAGCGCAGGACGTACGATTCAGTGGTAGCCGATTTTTCTGGAGCCAGCCCTTCTGAGTTGCAGCATCTTATCTGAGGGCTGTATTGACGGAAGCCGCTGAGCCACTCAGAGAGAAGTTTCCATGCAAACAAGGCTCGCAGTGTGCGCAGTCTCCCCAGGAACACATGGGCCCTCTGCAGCTTCAAAAATCTGACTGTGGGGAGCAGGGAAGGGCCCAGGCTGAGGGCAGAGGCAGGAAGCAGTGGCGTCTGCAGGAATGTTGGGGGCCTCGGGGTTGTCCTTCTTCTGGGAGCCCCGGAGGCAAGGGCAAGGACAGCGGTGGGCATTCCGGGCAGACAGGACTCAGCTCATCCACATAGAAGAGAGCCTTTCTAACCATTCGAACAGAACCAAGGTCGGATGGGCTGTCAGACGAGATCATTTAAATGTTAGACTTGATCAAGCATCTACTGTGACTCGGCCCTGACGTTGGGCACTTTGCCTACCTTTTCTCTGAGCTGAACACCATCTCAGTGGAAGACGAGAGTTGAAGAAACGGAGGTTTAGATATAGTAAGGGATGTATTTAGGGACCAGTGGGGCTATGGGACCCCAATAATCAAGTTTTGAACCCTTGATTATTGATTCAAGACCCAATAATCAAGTCTTGAACCCAGATTTTTCAGTGCTCATGCCCTGTCCATGTCCCCCGGCCTCCTGCCTCTTGTTCAAGAGAACAGGAGAGTAGAGCATTGCTGGGCTTTGGCAGAGGGGGTCTCAGGCATTGCTTGGAGGCTGGACCAGATGCTTTCTTCACTAGACTTTCTCAGGGAGACTTGTAGGCCTTGAGGTTTGAAAAGCTCAGATTTCTTGTTCCTAAAGAACCCAAGAAGATCCTTGGGAGAAAACAGCGATTGTGGAGCATGATCTCCCTCACCCTTCTACTTCTCCAAGCCCTCCCAACCTTCCAATGCCATTTCTTTTGGGCAGCCTCTCCAGCCACCTCAGGCCTGAGGAGTCTCTTGTCCAGAGTGCCCACAGGGCCCACTGGTTGGGCTTCTTCTGGGTACTGAGCTTGCTGGGCACTGGGTGCTGGGCACCATATTCTGGGCTGAGGGTCTGGTCTTATAGGGACGGGCCTAGATGCAGGACCTCCCTGAGTCTGATGTAGCAGCAGGAAAAGGCTGTGGACATACGGCTAGTTTCTGAGGACAAAGCGGGTGTCTCCTCCCCACTTCTATAGAGCAGGAGGAAGAAATGTCTCTGAAACAGAGCTTGGTGTTTGGAGACAGAGGACAGTTTCTAGTTCTGATTTAGCATCTGCTTCTGCCTGTGAACCTTGCTCGTGTTGCTGTCTCTGGACCTCTGTTTCTTCTTCCCAGTGATGGGGGTAATGACATACATCTTACAGAGTTCTGGTCAGGATCGTATGAGATCATCCATATAAAGAGGCTCAGTGGGCTGGAAAGTGCTGGGTAGACGTGAAAAATACCCTGAGGCTGCAGAAACCAACCTGAGCAAATGTAAGCAAAACAGGGGGAATTTATTTTTAAAGAAATGGCTTGGTGGTTGCTCTCTGGAGCCTCAGGAAGGACTGGGTTCTAGAATGGCAAGTCCTTCCGAGACCCCGGGGGCCTACTTTCTCTTTCCTTCACCTCTACTTTTCCCCTGTGTGTCTAGTTCTTTCTTTTTCTCTGCTTGTCACTCTATGTGGCGTGCAAGATGGCTCCCCCCAAGTTCCTGAAGTTATTCGTTAGGAGACCCAGTCGGTTCCACATTCCTGAGACGGGACTTGGGTCGGCCCAGTTTGGTGAGGTTGTTGCTCCTCACCTAATCCTCTGTGGCCAGAAGTGTAGGGGGTGTCCTCCCTACACTTATGTGGCTGGGGTGAATGTATATGGAGAGAGTTCTAGAGAAGAGCGTGGGGAAGCCAATAGTTCTTGGGCTGGAGAGGTGTCTCATAAATATCTGTCATACTTACATGGGTTGTCTAATGCTGCATGACAAGGTGCCCAAAATTTCACAGGCTTAAAACAACCATTTATTGTGCTCACTCAACTCTGGGTCAGGAATTCTATTAGGGCACAGAGGGGATGGCTTGTTTTTGCTCTATGGTCTCTATGCTCTATGATGTCTGGGGTCTTAGCTACCAGACTCAAAGGTTGGGGCTGGAATCATCTGAAGGCTTGTTTGATCAAGACTTGAATAAGTAGGGGGCAGTTGATGCTTGCTGTTGTCCAGTGGCAGTCTCAGTTTCCATGTGGGCTTCTTCCTGTGGACTTGACACATGGGCTATTTGGACTCCCTCATAGCATGGTGGGTGGGTTCCCAGGGTGAGCATCTGGAAAGAGAGGCAGGCTGAAGCCACACCACCTTTTTGACCTGGTCATAAGAGTGACACAGGGCTTCTGCACATTGTACTCCGTAGCATTTGTTAGAGGGGAGTCATTAAACCTGACTCATGTTCAAAAGAGAAGCGAGATTAATCTCAACCTTTTAATGAGAGGAGAGGCAAGGTTCTTAAAAAAATCAGAATGGGACTGGAAATATTCCTGTAGGCTTTTGGGGGGAAAATAGGACCTATCACAATATTTATAATCCTTTCCATTATATTTTTATATTGTTTTATTAGTAAAAAGCTGAATGGCCATCTCTAAGTTTGTACGCTAGATTGTGGGTCTCCTAAACTGTGTTGGCTCCTGGTGGCACTAGACCAAAAGAAATACCTAATAATTCTGTTCATTAAGTAGTTATATCCAACAACTTAATAATTATTTATCTCTTACTGTATTAGTAGCCATTTAATAATAGTAACAATACCCATAAATTGAAAGAAAAAGAATCATCTTTATTTCATTTATTTTTAAAGATTTTATTTGCCTGAGAAAAAGAGAGAGAGAGAAACACGAGTGAGCACAGGAGGAGGGGCAGAGAGAGGGAGAGAGAATCCTCAAGTAGATTTGCTGCTGAGCGCAGAGTCCAATGTGGAGCTCAATCCCAGGACCCTGAGATCATGAACCAAAGTCTGATGCTTAACTGACTGAACCACCCAAGCACCCCTGTTTCATCCTTAAATAGATATTGCTAACAGGATGTGTGAGCCCTGTGAACCTGTTGGGTGCTACACAGTTTCTTAGATCCTGGCATTTGACTGGACACCACCCTCTTCATTTCCTGTTTCACACTGATTTTCACACTTCATATGCTTGGTATCACTGAACCCCCAAAACCCACTTGGCAAGGAAGGATATGATGTCGTGGAAAGGAATGTAACACAGTCTAATGCTGCAAGAAGGAACAACCACGAGATCATGGTTTATGTGATGTTTAATGGTTGTCAGGTATTGCTCCAGACTACAAGATATTCTTCAGTGCTCCCACGACTTTGCCGTGGGCCTCAGGGTACCTCAGCACACAGTTTGGGAATCATGGGCTTACCCATAGTAGACTTAGAATTAGGGTTCTACAGCTGAAGATGCAGATTCTTAATAAATACCCAACTTCCTAACAAGGGCATTCCGATTTCAAATTTTTAGGATGCTCTGAACTTGGATAATTTGGAGCCTGTGTAGTTAAGCTGAAATGTTGAAACTGATGAGTTTTAAAGAACCACTCTGCTTTCTTTCATATGTAACAGATGAGAAACAAGGATCTCCTCCCCTCCCTCCTCGGAGACGATGAGCTATGAGTTACCTCTTGTCTTTAAGACGTTGATGGTTGCCCTGGAAGATGTCATAGTTCGAGACTGAGGGGATGACATAGTACGCCGGGAACACATTTACATGGTAAGAGTTGCCCACACCACGCTGGTTAAGAAAGGCAGAGTATAGTTTCATTCCAAGTTTAAGGCAGTCTTCTACTACCCTATATAGTGTTGCTCAATATGAGGTGAAATATTACATGAATCATAAAAACTTAAGATAGGCCCCATCACCAAACCAGAATACTTTTTGGAACCCCTGGAGCTAAATGAACCTGGAATATTGACATAGTCTCCAAAGCAACTCTCTGTTTAGTTTAGGACTTTATATCTGGCCCCGACAAGATTGTTTGATAGCTCTTCATTTCTCTAAATAGAGCACCGACCTCGTAAGAAGGCATTATTTTTCTCTAAAGTTACTTAACCAAATTGCAAATGAAAGAGAAAATACACGTGCAACTAGAGGGTTTATCACCTTGCTGAACTAAAAAATATGGCCCAATTTCTCTTCCTCCTCTCTCTGTTTCTCATAATTCTCAGCCAAGACAATGGGAGTCATGTGATGTGACCGAGAAATTGGGCCAGTTAAAAATAGAAGGCGCACTCCACCAAGTTCATTAGAAAGTTGAAGTCTTATTGTTGATTGCCATTAATTTATCTCTGCCTGCCACATGTGTGAGGGAGCCGGGCGACAGACAATTGCCGACTCTGAGAGCTGCCAGCCCCTGGCCCCTGAACCCTTCCCCTCCTGCCCTGGCCAAGCAGCATCACCCACGACAGCTCATCTGGGCCCTGATAATACCCTCCACCAGCCCCAGAGGCCTTTTTCCTCTGGGAGCAGGTATAGCTGTGAAACAGTTCTGGTTGGCTTCTCCTCTCTCTTGAAGGGAATGTTCAATATCAGCTTTTCTAAATGGAGAATGCGGGCCCCAGCTTCACTTACCGGGCCTAGCTCTTTTCCCTTTGCACCTGCGAAATCCTAAAGACTTCTCAGCAAGCTATGTCTGTGCAGGTGTGACAGCAGTGTGGCCTCGGCGACACCTACTAGTTTTGTAAGTAGGACCAAGTGCTCCCCTTACACCTCCCTCTCACGAATGTACACGCACCCACTGTGTGTCAGGCGAGGCATCTGTCCCTGGATGCAGAAAGGCCAAGGGTGCACACTTCTGGGCCATGAGGGTTCACGGTGGAGGGAGATAAGCTCTCAGGTAAGACTCCCTCCAATGGTGGCAAATACTCTTCACATTATGATTTGCGGTCATTTCGTTGAAAAGGCTTTTCTTACCCTTGGTTTACAGACGAGCAGATTGAGGCCCTGAGAGATAAAGAGGTGGGGCTGGACCTGGACCCCTCTCTTTCTAGGTTGGATAATTTGTCATTTGGGTCCACGGTGTGAGTCGTAGACCTGTGCTGTCCTGGTGGCCAGTACTGAAGTTGGGGATGAGGTCTGTTAGGGTTGTTTGCCATTCTTCCTGGTGTGGTGAAGATGTAATAGTGGGGTTCAAATGGTGGGGCTCACACCCGTTCCTTTCCCTCTGAGTTGGGCCAACTGAGAAACAACCTCAGGAGTGGGCCTACCGGGGTACAAGTCTTAGCCTTACTATTGCTGAGGTTGGCTTGGGGGGCATGGCTTGGCACTCTGGCTATGGCCTGGCTTTCTAACATCCCTCCCCCACCCCATCG
Organism: Canis aureus; assembly: GCF_053574225.1. Classification (NCBI taxonomy): domain Eukaryota; kingdom Metazoa; phylum Chordata; class Mammalia; order Carnivora; family Canidae; genus Canis; species Canis aureus. Next base: position 53,226,161 of record NC_135622.1, on the reverse strand, counting down.
CCCCAAGTTTATACTTCAAAACCTGGGGAAGAGCGAGAAGCTCTGAAGTGTTCCTGTTTGCTGCCTCATCGCATCAAACCTGTTTGTGCTGGGGTTTCAGCTCTGGCCAGACCCCGACCTTGAGCATTCAGTGTCACGGTTCAGGATACCCCACAGAGCCTGGGGGATCACACCAGCCGGCCGGGCTGGCCCAGAGAAGGGCTGAAAGGGAATCCTCTTCATCCTTTCAGGAGGCATGAGGGTAGGGGAAGGAGGGCCCAAGTGTCTTACTACCTCTTCGTTGCCTTTTCAGAGACGGTGCACAAGTTTCCCTAATGGTCACAGGGTGGGGGCTCTATGCTATGAAGCCTCCTTTCACGTGCCTTCCAGCCAGGTTCCCCACCAGCCTGCCGCACACGGGGTGCACCTACAGTGTGGTTCGGTTGACCTGCCGGGCTGAATTGAGCTCTGGAGTCCCCAGTCATGAATGACACACAAAAAGCTGAGTCCTTTTTTTTTTTTTTTTTTAAGAATTTAAAAAATAATTTATTTATTCCTGAGAGATCCAGAGAGAGAGGCAGAGACATAGGCAGAGGAAGAAGCAGGCTCCCCATGGGGAGCCCGATGTGGGGCTGGGTCCTGGACCCTGGGATCACGCCCTGTGCGGAAGGCAGATGCTCAACCACTGAGCCCCCCAGGTGCCCCAGCAGCCTCAACTTTTCCCCTGCACCTGCCACTTCCCCAAAGCAGGGTTCTCAGCATCAACTGGGGCTGCAGAAGGCTGAGGTGCCGGCCCCCACCAGGGGAAGGGTTTTGTCAGGGAGCAGCTGGGCGCACCTGCTCTCCAGGTGGGGCGTTAAGCCTCAGCTAACCTCGGGGTGAGTGTCAGTGGGACCGCCCACTCCACCCACCTGGGGTCCTCAGGAAGACTTCTCTCTGCCCAGCGCAGCCCGCAAAAGGAGGACAGCGGGCAGGGGGCTGAGCAGGGAGGCTGGGATGAAGGTGCTGGAACTGATGGCCTGAGGAGTGTTGAGAAATGTCCCATCACTGCCAGCTCCATCAGCTGCCTGGAAATGGGGCTAGCCTAGGTTCTATTAGGAGGTCTGGCAAGGGGGTGGTCTGCACTGAATGGGGTAGAGAACAGAATCCTGGGGGTATCACCAGGAGAGCCTGAGAGCTCATTCCTGTTTTTGCTTTTGCTGCTTTTTGTAGGTTCTTCTCCTATGCCCATTTTTAAACTATGGGGGTTCCAGGGGCACCTGGGGAGTTCAGTGGTTGAGTGTCTGCCTTCGGCTCAGGTTGTGATCCCGGGGTCCTGGGATCGAGTCCCATGTCGGGCTTCCTGCTTGAATCCTGCTTCTCCCTTTGCCTGTGTCTCTGCCTTTCTCTCTCTCTGTGTCTTTCATGAATAAAGAAAATCTTTAAAAAGATATGGGGGTTCTGATGCCACATCCCTCCTCCTCTAACTGCCAACGCCACCCTCCTCCTCCCTCTCTCTCTGCCCTTCTCTTCTCCCTTAGATCTCAGGGGAGCAGGACCCCCATGGTAGGACAGGTCTGAGAGTTCGGTATGGCCTCCAGATTTTATAGGTGGGGAAACGAGGCCCAGAGGAGAAAGGGGACTCCTTGGACATTATACATATATATTGACAGGTCCAGAATGAATTTATAGAAAATGCATCTCTGTGTCACAAGGAAGAAGTGTTTTCCAAGCCACCATCTCCTTGTGTACAAGGTGTGGTCCTCACCAACCTGGGGCACATGTGGCGCGTATCATATGGATGTCGCTGCCCCTGTCAAAGGGGGACATTCTCTTGTCTGTGTTGAAGGATTGTCTCCAGTGATGAGTGAGCTAGTTTATGGAAAAGGACTAACAAGTCCCCAGGAGCCCGTGCATTACCATAAACATCATTCACTCATTTCTATGGAACAGCACGGCTTGGTAGTTAGGGTATGGGTTCTAGGGCCAGATTGTCTGGGTTCTGATCCTAGTTCTTTAATTTACCGTGTGGCCTTGGGCAAGTTATTTTTACCTCTCTGGGCCTCAGGTGTCCTGTCTATAAAGTGGATATAACAATCGTACTCCTCCATAGGGTTGGTAAAAGATGGAATGAAGATTAAGTGAAGTAATCGCCAGGAACGGTACGTGGCCCCTCAGTGACCGTTAGCTGCTACGATGAACGTTGCTATTGACAAACCACGACTGTCATTATTGTGTTTGACATTCTATCCGCCAGAATCTTAGGCAGAGTACCTGCAGAAAGATAGGATTAATGAACAATTCTCCCTACTTATCATCACAGGGGGTGTCCAGGGGGAGATACGGGGCAATTATTTTTTTTAGGGGATACTGCAAAAGGGATTCCTGGATGGTCAGAGAAGCTAGTGCTAGTGTCCCTTTCGAAGATTCCAGGCCTCGAGGCAATACTGTGAATTTTTAGGGTTCTTAAATAAATTTGCACAAAGATACTGCAACTTCTTAAAAAAGATACTGATCTCTGCTTACTCCCACTGATTCATTCAGTGCTTGCCGAACACCTTCTGTGTGGCAGACACTGCATGGGCTCTGGGGACCTGGCAATGGATGAGATATGGCTTCTGTCCCCAGGAGAGGCAGACATAATAAGCCCGTGTTTATAGGACAGTGTTGTGTACAATGAGTCTACACGGGGCAGGATATGGCAAAGGGGAGGCTGTGACTACATCTACCAAAGAAGTCTTCAGAGAAGTAAAAACATCGACCCTGGGGCTTGCGAGAGCGATGAGTGGGAGTGCTGTAGACAACTGAGAGGCAAAGGATATTCTCAGAGGAGGGAACACCATCTTCTCTCTTCCTTCCTGATGGGCTCGTGAAACAGAGAACATAATGGCATGTAACTGTTTTGTAAAACAGCAAATGAGAAAGCTTCCTGACAGACCAACTGGTAAGCCTCTATATTTATGGAATTTACGACAGGCCTCTGCCCCCTGCTTTGGGGCCAACCGCCAAATCTGAGCTATTCTATCAAGAATACCTACCTTTGGGTTTATGCCAAAGCCCCATCATCCTTCTCGGGCTGAGGAGTTACCAGTCAGGGTGATCCCTCTACTTTTGAAATGCAGATCACATGGAGCAAACCCTAGTTCCATCTATGCCTCATCGTTTATAAATTTCAGAAAAAGACCCAACAATGCCCCCGTCTCACCCACAACTCCCACCCATTCACATCAAAAGAGATCAAAACCTCAACCTTAGAAAGTTCCTGGAATCCAATAGCCTCTGCCTTGCTGGCCTCTTCACATCGATTCCCGCAGTCCAGGCAAGTCAGGTGTGGGTTTCAGTTTACCTGCAACCACGTATTGAAGGCTGAGTGCCCACTGATTACCGCTATAAGGGCAGGGCCCCAAAGTGAAGAATAGAGACAGACACCATGTCAGGCTCGTGTGATTATGGGAGAAAGGAGGAATTCAGGTGAGAGGATTATGAAGAGTTGGGAGGAAGCAGAGCCTCAGGGGTTGGGGGTCCTGTGGGCTCTATAGGAGGCTGACCGATCACTCACCCTGATCCAGTGGCTCTAGAGCTCGGCCCACATGGCTCAGCATGCACTGAGGGTATCAGCCTGGTGCAGTAGAAAAAGCAGGGATTGGGAGTCACCGAGACCTGGGCTAGAAGCATGGTGGTGGCTCTGGTTAGTTGTGTGACTTTGAACATACGACCTGGTTAAGTCCCAGCTTCCATACTGGTAAACTGAGGCTAATAAAATTTACCTCCAAAGGTAATGTGGATTAAATAATATAATGAAAGTAAGAATCCAGGCCTAGTGTTAGCCACGTAACAAACGAGAGGTGATCAGCGGATGTTAATATGTCAAACAACAGGCATGTATTGAACACCTGCCAACAGTCTTGTTTGAACTGATGGTTCCTGCCCATCATGGTCCAACTTTAAGCTATTTATTTCCTCAACAAATATGTACCTGAGATAAACTATATGTCAAGCCCTGAGATTTGTTCTGTGGATGCAGACAAAGATAAGATGGATACAGGTCCTTAGGGAGTGCACACACTGTATTCTCTCTGCAGCTTTGTCTATAAGGTTGAAATTTTGGAATCACCCCAAAGGCCCAGCAATAAAGGAATGGTTAAGTAGATGGTTTAGGCACACAAGGGAGCATTAATATATGATAACGTTGACAAGTATTATTGATACAATAGTAACTGAAGCAAGAAATGAAATTTTAAGGAGAGTTAATTCTCAATATTCATGGTAACATTCTATAAAGTCACTTCGAACACCAACTTAGTGAACATGAACCATGGCTCCTATGAGAAATACATGGCTAGGTTCCTGTGAGCCTCCGGTTATAGCCTCTTTGTCAACTGGTCAATTTTTAACCATATTTTATGTGTGCTTCTGTTTAAAGACACTTTATTTGATATCTATTGTTGATTCATTAACATGGAACTCATAAGTAACAGTGCTATGGCTCTTGCCTAGTGAAGCTATTCTAACATGCACTTTTTCTATAAGGCACATCACAGCTTTCTTGCTCCTGGAAACACTTGACAAAGCTATGGTGGGTGTCTATTTCCAACACTGAAATCACCAAAAGAAAGCAGAGAAATACGACAAACATTGCACTGAATGGACTGGGAGGAGGACACTTGTTTATAGTACGGAGCTAAAACAAGAAGGCAGAGCTTCTCTGTGTTCCTCCTTGGTTGGGAACCTGGATGTGGGATCACTCAAATTTTTCACTTTGTGAGTGTCTGTGAATGACCATGAAAGTGCTTCAAGCAGAGGTTTTGGTGTTACAGATGCATTTTAGCGAGTAGACAAGTTTGCCAACAAGGAATCCACAAATAATGAATGTGTGCTTGTGAATAAAGACTGGAGATGATACAGAAGAAAATAAACACAGTGGTCATAGGATTACTATGGATGCTTTTCTGTTTTAAAATTTTCATTAATGTTGGTGCACCTGGGTGGCTCAGTCGGTTAAGCATCTGCCTTCAGCTCAGGTTGTGATCCTGGGTTCCTGGGATTGAGCTCTGGGTCAGGGCACCCTGCTCAGCAGGGAGTCTGCTTCTCCTTTTCTCTCTCCCCCTGCTCGTGCTCTTTTTCTCTCTCTTTCAGATAAAAAAAAATAAAATCTTAAAAAAATATAAAACAATAAATAAAATTTTCATTAATGTTGGGGCACCTGGGTGGCTCAGTCGGTTAAGCATCTGACCCTTGATTTCAGCTCAGGTCATGATTTCAGTCTTCTGAGATTGAGGCCCACAGAAGGCTCCATGCTCAGCGTGGTTTGCTTGAGATTCTCTCACTCTCTGTGCATCCTGCTAGTGCGCATGCCCTCTCTTTCTCTCTCTCAAATAAATAAATAAATCTTAAAAATTTTTTTTCATTAATGTTATCAATTTTTTTGTTGTTGCTGCTGTTATTGTTTTCTACATTTTACAATAAATACACCTCAGAGAAAATGAACATGAAGCCTGCAGGTGGCCTCCTAAACCCTCCCTCTCTACCTACTTTGTTTCCTCGGCTTGGTCAATGGGCTCAGGATAGTGGGAGTGAGGCCTCAGGGTCAATAGCTCCCAGCCTGGGCCACCACACAGCTACTGGAGTTTCTGGAAAGGCGGTAAGTGCAGCCTAGAATGCTTGCTACTGCTGCCCAGATGTAGCTGGTGTCCTACCCTGATGCAGGTCCCCTCACTGGAGAGCGTAGCACTAGCCAGTTTCTCTGAGGTTGTGATCCTGTCCTATATGCGTGGTAGACCCTGGGACCTCAGCCCTGTCAGAAATTCCGATGTTTTTTTTCTTAAAGATTTTATTTATTCATTCATGAGAGACAGAGAGAGAGAGAGTGAGGAAGAGACACAGGCAGAGGGAGAAGCAGGCTCCATGCAGGAAGCCCGACGTGGGACTCGATCCCGGGACTCCAGGATCATGCCCTGGGCCAAAGGCAGCCACTAAACCGCTGAGCCACCCAGGGATCCAGAAAGTCTGATATTTAATTTCCTGTGTTTTGATGACTAAAGACTGGGAGCACAGATTAAAATAGTGCAGTTTGTTTAATAGAAAGTCTTCCTAGAACTTAGGCTTCTTGGAAGAACGATTGAATATTCGTGTGATTCAATGTGTCTGTGATTGAAATATTAAGAATTATTGCTCTAAATTGGGTAAAAGACACACTTTTCGATTCCTTTTTAAAACTATTTGCCAAGAAGCCCACTTACATGTTAATGGGACCTAGTATGCTCTATTGGATTGTTCTAGGGGTTCACTTGAAGAGGAAGATCTAGAAACTTCTTCTTCATAACTCTCAGAGGCTGGGAGCAGTATTGTCCTAATTCCCGACTATGGGGGCAGGAAATTCCAGGCCACTAAGGTTGCTAACATTTTTACCTGATTTGCCTCCGGATTTAAAGTTATGTGAATGGCTTGTTTGTCTAACTCAGCTCTGCTCAAATCAATCTTTCATGGATCCCCCCAGTAAAGATCACCTTGGGTCAGAGGTCATAGGTCATCATGGTTCTCAAATACCTACCCACTCTGTAAGAGTTCCAAAGTGGACAATTACCCAGAAATTAGTGAGGAACAAAAGCAAGTATTTCAAAAGACTAACTGGGAAAAAATGACCGCAGCATGCACAATGAAGTTTCAGATGTTGTCATTATGGCTATCCCAGTTAATTTCCAGTCTTTCTCCAATCTGACTTGCAACAACATAGAATATGATAGAAGGCACCTGCTGTCGATAATAAAGCTCCCCTGTGTTACATCCACTGCACGACTCTTGACCTATGATAGTCACCCTTCTTGTACCTGTGTGCTCATACACACAATGTTTATTAAACATGTGTGAGCTCAGACAGCCTTACTTTAGATGTCCCTAAAGTAATTAATTCAGGGCTACCACTGAGAAAACAACAAAACAAAACAGCCCAAAAAACCAAAACCTTGGCTGATATTTCAAAAATATCATAGTTTTGTAGCTCATTCCTGGTTTCTTAGGGTGCAAAGCTATTAATTTTGATTTAATAAAAAGTCAAAGCGTTCATAGAAACAAGCAAGAAATAAATAGGGGCATTAAGATTATATGGAGAGAAGAAACGGAGAAGTGAGCTAGGGATTGCCTGAATGCCAGGTCAAGGCAGTGTACACAATGTGAACGGAGCAGGTTGGTTAAATACATGCATTTTAAAAGGTGGGTGGTCACGCACACGACTCGTAGCCTTTGTCTCCTGGAGAACTAGGGAGCTTGCATGAAAAGAAATCTTTTTTTTTTTCATGGGAAACGACAGGGATTTTAGACTATTGCTTCTTTGAAGTGGGACCTCCAAACATTAGCATTAAGATGCCTTATATTTGCCTCCATGCTGTGCTTTATAGTCAATTTTTGGCAAATTTTAATGTTTCTGTTGTAAATTGGGGGGCAAGGATTACAAAGAAATTCATCTGTTGATATTTATTTTTCTCATCTTTTGTCAACCAAAGATTTTCTGGAACGTTCCAATCTAGGATTATGACTTTTATCCATCTTGGTTGGGGGCAGCTTCTCCAATTTGGGCCCGCCTCCTATGCGAAAGGACACTTTAGAAGGGGCAGAGCATGGTGACCCTGCCCCGTGATGCCTTCTCTTCCTTACTTAGAGGAATGAGATTCCAAAAAGGATGGGCTTGGTCCCAAGGTGCCGAATGGATTCACTCCAAATGGTTGTTTCTTCCCTGAAGGTGTGAGAAGTAGCTTTTGAAGCGTCTACTCTGTGCTAGACATTGAACTGGATGCCCCCCGTCAATCTCTTATCATCTTTATAATGATGTTGCAAAGTGGATCGTAAGAATTTTCTCGGTTAAATCAAGGGGCCCAAGAGAGCTTAGGTAACTTACCTGCAATCACCCAGCTACGTGGCTGAGCTGGGATTCAAACCAGATGTGTCCATCTCTGTGGCTTCTATTGGGTCACACTTCTCAGGAGCTCTGCAGCCATCCTCTGGGAGACATGGTGTCCCTGAAAGCCCACCAAGGGGGGTGGGGGATTAAGGCTCGTTTGGCCAGGATGGGGAGGAGGTGGGGTGGAGGGGGCAGCCAGATGCCGCAGCCATCTCGGGTCAAAGAAGCCTGATCCTTTCTCAGCTTGATTTGACCTAGAACTGGGAAACAGATGGGTTCAAGCTGCCTGAGGGTCTGAGGGAGGCTGAGCAGACAAATGGGTCCTGGCTGCAACGGCTCCCGTTCTGAGGGCCTGGGGCTCGGGTCTGCTTTGGGACCGAGCTCTAGCATGCACCTTTTGAGTTAAAATCTTATGTAGGAATTCATCTATGAGGCTTTGAGTCTGGAGAGCCCACCCGTTCGGGGGGCAGCAGACTGGGGAAGACCCCGGGCAAATCCCGGGACAGAAGGCAGATGTCAACAGATGCCTTATAAACAGTGTGGCTGGTTGCCTGGAGAGACAGCCGGGAAGACAAACAGGGCCACGGGAAGGGCCACGGAAAGATGCATAATGGACTTACTGCTCATTCAACAGCAAAGACTCCTCTTTTTTGCAACGCTGGGTAGTGGGATTGTTTGGAAGAGATGTTGGGTTGTTTAGATACGCCCTGCATTTGGATGAGTGGGGGACCCAACTTACAGATTTTTCTACACATGTGTTGAATGAATGAATGAACGAATGGAGACCCGATATTTATTCACTCACTACTCACTCAGCGATAGGAAGACCAACCATCTGGTTTGCCTAGGACTAGGTTGTTTGCTGGGATGTGGGACTTTCAGCCCTAAGATGAGAAGTGTCCTGGCCACGTCAGGGCTGGATGGCTTCCGGTTTACTGAGAACCCACGATGGACCAGGCCTTGGGCCGCTACTGGGTCTATGGGGCTAAATGAGATGCAGAGCCCGCTCCCAAGGAGTCCACATATGATCAGAATAGATAAATATGACACTGTGGCAAATGTAATCATAGGGGCCATGTGCAAGAGTGAGGCGGTAGAGTCAGAAGCCCCGTGATGGCTTTTAAGAGGCGGGGCAAACCCTGGAGGCGAGTCTTGATGGGGGAGGAGCTCTCTAGGTCTCTAGAGCAGCTTGGGAAGGGCCTGGGGGCTAGGGGACAGCTGGGACAAAGGCGTAGGGTCTCGTACAATGGTTTGGTTCAAGAAGCAGTGGGCAGCATATGTGTGTGTGTGTTGGTGTATGTATTGGGGACAAATGGGGCGATGGTGAGGTTGGAGAGGTATTTGAGGAGCCAGGTGACACATTGGGCCACCATGTCAAGAAAAATGAATTTACACTATGGGTAATAGGGAGCTACTGAAGGTTTTTTGAAACAGGGAGAGATGGAATCCGATATTACGAAAGGTTTCATTCCCTCAACACACGTTTACTGAGCACCTACTGTGTGTGAGGCATCGCGCTAGAGGAGTGAATGAGGGCATGCGCGCATGGCTATCTGCCAAGGAGTTCCTTTCTCATTTTCCGATTGCAGGGAGGGTCCTTGAAATCCAGGGATGTTTGGGCCTGTGGCCTCTGTCAGAAAAATTGTTCTGCAGTGAGCAAATCTAACGAGAAGACTGCCAGCACCGGCTCCAACCTCCGCCCCCTTATCTGTTTTTCTTTTTTTCCAGAAGACCTTGAGGACTGTAGTCAATTCCACTACAAAACGGTTACACAATTTCCCCCCGGAGAAAGCGAGTTTCCACCTTAGGGGATGAATAAGCCCTTTCTTTTCTGGAGAGCTGGCCAGTGGAGGCCCGGGCTGGGTACTGCAGGAGGGGCAGTGTGGGGAACAGCAGGCCTCGCTCTAATTTGGGGGTGACTGTTTTTTCATTAAACAGAGTCTGCATGGCAGGGGCCCTGGCTGCAGGCGCCCCGGGAGGCCGATAAAGCCGGGGCCGCGGGTCGGGGGTCGGCCTGCGGCGGTGGCCACCGAGCCAGGGGCCTCTGGTTCTGAGCTGCCCAAGCATCCGTTTGTCCGGGGCTGCGGGTCCTATAAATGGTGCCTTTGAGGAGGCTGCCCCGGTGACAGCAGGACCCTCCCTGCAGCACCCACTCGGCCACTGGATTCTGAAAGCTGATTGTCCCTCCTCAAGCCCGGCCCTCCTGCGACATTCCTCACGCTGACCATTGTCTGCAGAAAGAGGCCATTGTCTGGGGCTGACATATCTGCTGACGGAGGCACATGAAACAAGCAGAGCTTTGGGGAGAAAGAAATCCACCCAAAACAACAAAAAACCTGAGCCTAGCCGGAGGGCAGGGTTTAGACTGGGCTTGTTGAATTTCCTGATTTGCTGGTGTTCTTCCCAAGAGGAAATGCCCCCCATTATGGGAGGATCAGAGTTTTATCTCTGGGCTGGAATGACACCATTTGTGCCTTTGTGTCAACAGCACAGAGAGGCATTGTTTAGGGTTATGTGGCCGGCGCTGGGAAGGGCTTGTTTGAAGAGAAAAAAAGAAAAAACCCAGAACAATGTTTACCCAGCAGGCAGCTCCTGCCAACGCAGCCGCCGCCGCCACCCTCTGCACTGGGATGTAGCTGGCTCGCCCGGGGCCCCCTTGGCTGTGCCCCGGCCTTGAGTGCGGCCGGGCGGGCAGCTGGCTGGGACAGGGACGCCGTGCCAGCTCTCAAGACACCAACAAACAGCCTCCCCCCACCCCAACCCCAAATCCAGAACTGAAGGTTAGCTCTCGGGGAGCAGAACCATCTCCCCGGGGTGCAGGCAAGGGCCTGTGTTGAGTTTGCTCTGGGGGCTCAGCCTCAGAGACTGGCTACTCCAAGTGTGGTCCCAGTGCCGGCAGCACCTGCATCACCTCCACTTGCTCGAAGTGCAGGCTCTCGGGCCCCGCCCCAGACCTGTCACCCCCGAAGCTGCATTTTAACAAGATGCCCTGAATGAATTTGCACACTTAAGCTTGAGGAACGTTGGTGTAAAGCGGGGGTTCTCGACCACGACTGGGCATTGAAGTCACCCGGGGAGCTTTGTAAAAGTTTTAATGACCAGGGAGCATCTCGTCTCAGGCCAAGGATGTGGGGATCCCTAGGGGAGGACGGAACATTGGTATTTTCTAAGACACCCCGAGGGATTCCAATGTATCTCCAGGTTTGAGGCAGAAGAGCGAGGACAATGCCCTCCCTCCCCTGTCCCAACACTCAGTCTGCGTTGGTTAGGATGCCGCAGTTCCTGAGCATTTTCTAGGTGAGAAGTGCTGAGCTTTCATTAATGAGGATGGTTATGTGTCCATGACAACATTGCCTTTCTGGCCAAAAGAACTCCTATTCGTCCTTCAAAACCCTGTGAAAATGATTCTTCTCCGTATGATGCATCCCTAGATCTCCTGAAGCAGGAGAAAAGCTTCTTCCTTTGAATTCCCACTGCCCGCTGCATCTTTCTACTACTGTACTTGTCACATTAAAGTTTAGTGATCAGGACGCCTGGGTGGCTCAGTGGTTGAGTGTCTGTCTTCGGTTCAGGTCGTGATCCTGGGGTCCTGGGATCAAGCTCTGCATCAGGCTCCCCGCAGGGAGCCTGCTTCTCCCTCTGCCCGTGTCTCTGCCTCTCTCTCTCTGTGTCTTTCATGAATAAGTAAATAAAATCGTTACAAATAAATAAATAAAGTTTGATGATCTGTTTACCTGTCCCTGGGCTGGGAGCCCTGAGTTCAGGGACTGTATCTTACTTATCTTTGTGTCCCTAGGGCCTGGGGCAGGGCCTGTGTACAGAGTAGGTGCTCAATAAATGAAGCAACAACAGGAATATGAGGGGGGGAATATCTGAATAAATGCAAGGAAGAGTGAGGATACCTTCCCTGCCTTTAAAAAAATAGATTCTAGCAGACTAGACCACCTTGCACAGAGTTAATGAGATCTTAGCTACTGATTGGTGTTTTGATTGAGGTTCGACCAGCGTCCTATGGGAATGCAGAGCAGGGGACAGGGATTCCCTTAACCACACTGTTCCAGGCCCGCTGGGCAGAGGGTGGTCCACATTCTGTTCAGTGTTGAATCTCTAGTCCATACCCCAGAGATCCCACTCGAGGGGCTCCCTTGGGCTCCTTTCCTTATCATATTTGGCAACAGGAAGATCCTCCAGTTGATGGAAGGTAAAGATTCTGTTTTCGTTGTTAGATGATGCAAGTGCTATTACCTGTAAGACAGGTGAGTGTCCTTGTATTATTGTCAGGCCCCGGAATGGGAGCCCGAAGAGGCTCCGGAGGAGTCTCAAGGGTCTGTGTGACTGCTGAGCAGATGGTGAGGTCACCTTGGCTGCTGGGTGTCTGTGGCAGTTTGGCCTGGAGGCCAGCTGATCCTTGCAAAGGTCAAGGCCTGACTGGCTGAGGTCTTCCCTGGTCAGAGGCAGAACGGGCTGTCCAGTATGCCCAGGCTTCAGGCTGAAGCGGGCTCGGTCCCTCACTGCCGAGGACTTATCAAGAGTCCTAGAGGATGGACAGAGGTCAGCCAATCAGATAAATGGGTACAAAAGAAGCCAGGGTAGGTGGTGCATGAAGAGGCCAGAGGTCAGTGGGCCCAAGGTTTGTGACAAGAGACAAGAGGCAGGAACAGGCCAAGCAGACGAGTCAGGGACAACAGCCAGGAGAGGGAATCTCACTTGAAGCTGAGTTTTAAACCCTCCTGGGGACGTGCTGAGGAAGAAGAGGGCTCAGGGAGAGGAGGAGGAGAAGCCAGCGGGCTGACCCCAGCATTGGTAGGTGGCACTTGGCTTCAATCTTCCCGGGGGCATCCTCTGAAGGTGTCTGTGGGAGCTTGATGGAGACCCGGTTCTAGAGCCGCTTCGTGTTCTACTGTGGCAGATCCTTGGGATCCTGGGACATTTGGGAGGGAGATTTCTCTCCATCTATTTTCATTTTCCTGCACTGGCCAGGGTTCATTTCCTGTGTCGAAGAAGTCACTTGTACTCTGCATCAGAGCGCACCTCATGCGGGCACCTCGTGTGTCAGGAAGTCAAGATTTGCTCAAGTGAAAGTCACCCTTGAAGTCGTCAAGTCCCCACAAGCACAGTCTCCAAAGGTTCCTTTGGGAAAATAGCCTCAAGAACAGAAGGACAGGATGGAGAAGGCAGGCAAGCGAGTCATCAACTTCCCGGAGAGGAAGGAAGCCTGGGGCTCCTTGGGGCACGTGGTTGCCTTCTGTTCTGTCCTTTCTGGTCCCTCCGATGCCAGGCCAGCTCTCAAGGCTGAGCAGGGAGGGGCACCAGAAGAGGCCAGGAGGGAAGAGCCTGTGAATTCCAGCGGGGTTCCTGTGTGATCCTGAGGGTCAGACGCTGTGTGCCTCATTCAGGGAGGTCATGGGGCTGGACAGGGACAGAGCTGCTGTGTAGTAGACATTCTATGGGGACGTCTGGGCTGAGCTGGGAGTGGGAGCCAAAGCTGGATCCAAGTCAGGGAGCCTGGAGCGAAGGCTCCTTCTGTAGGTAGAGGAAGCCCAAGGCACCCTTTTATTGGTTACTGGGTAAAAAATGTGGGAAAAAAAATAAAATAAAAAATGTGGGAACATGGACTCAGTTCTAGGACTTGGCAGGTGCACTCCCTTCCAGGAAGATGGCCTGATAATCCTAGAAGGAAATGATCACACCTAGGGATTGATCCCTCACCTTGATGTTCCCCCTGGTTACAGAATGTGTCTCCGTGTCCTACTGTCCACAGACCCAGTACCCTCTCCAGGGTTGGTCAGTCTTGCTCTTTCTCTGGTCTCCTGGATCCTTAGCGTGGGACCTGGCATGGCCTAGTGCACTGTGAATATTTCCTATGTAAAATGCCTTGTCCTCTTGCCATGGGTGCACTGTGTTGGGGTTTGGTAGCAGAGGCAGCAGGAAGAGTCCAGAATGTTGCTCAGAGCACACACTTTCTTTGATTTCTCACCCGCTACGTGGGATAAGAATCCCTCTTCCTATCTGCCCCTCCACACGGTGCTAGAAGGAACACATAAGGACCTGAACGTCAAATGTGACAAGTCCACCAGCAACCTTGGGGGAGAGGTGGCGTAGAGTAATGGCCAAGGCCTGAACTCTGTCACCAGGCTCCCAGGGAATAAATCTGGCTCTGGTGCTCAAAAGATGGATCCCCCAGGGTACAGAGGCTAGATTTCCCTCTGCCATAGATTCCTCATCTGTAACATGAGTTGTCCTGAGGATTCCAGGAATGAATTTATGTAAAGCCCCTAGAACAGTGCCTGGAGGTTGGAGATGGATGGAGGCAGGGATGATCTAGCACTCCAAATTCAGGGACCCTCTTCCTGATGACAGGTCTTTAAAACAGCAATATTGCATTCTATGCTCTGTGTGCAGTCTTGGTTCACTGAGGAACAAAGATGCGAACAAGGTAGCACAAACTCCAGAAGGGACTTGGGTTGGCCTGGATCTGGCTCCTTCTAGCTCCAGGTCAATAATTGTTGGAGCAGACCATCTTCTTTGTATGAGGAAGTCAGGACTAAGCACCTGCCCCTTGGGTGAAAGCATCCACTCTCTTGGGCACTCCAAGCCTTTGGCATTTTCCTTGAATCTTATTCCTTGCTCTTCCCGTATACATTCTGGAATTGCTGGGAATCTAGAATTGAGCAGGACGTGACCCTTGCCCGTGTGAAGAAATGAAGTTCAACATTGAACAAATCATCACCAGAGTGTCGTGTAGTACCAGGAAGCGCAGAATGATATGACAGCACAGAGCAGGGCTTCTCGACCTGAGGGTGGGGGACCAGAGAGGCCTCCAGGAAGAGGTATGAGAAGCACAGCCAGGAAAAGCAGGCCTGGAGAGCAGTGCACGTAGAAGAGCGCCAGGTACAAAGGCCCAGTGCCCATGAAGAACCGAGTGGCCCTCACCTGCCCTCTGAGTCTGCTAGTCTGATCTTGAGATGCTCCTGCACTTGTCTGGTGTTTTGGTTTTGTTTTGTCTTAAAGATTTTATTCATTTATTCATGAGAGGCAGAGACATAGACAGAGGGAGAAGCAGGCTCCCCATGGGGAGCCCAATGCGGAACTCGAACCCAGGACCCCGGGATCACGATCTGAGCCAAAGGCAGATGCTCAACCACTGAGCCACCCAGGTGCCCCTCCTGTCTAGTGTTTGATCACCATATATATATATGTCACCATCTGTGGAGTCCTCTGTTCTCTATCCTTGGCCCTGGCCATGAGCTTTTAATCTGGAACGGAGTGGGCAAACTTTTTCTGAAAGGACCACTTGGTAAATACCCTTGCAGGCTGCCCAGTCTCGGTTGCAGTTCCAGAAGCCGCCATTGTCACGTGGAAGCAGCCATGGGCGCTCTGCGAATGAATGAGCGTGGCCTTATGCCAGTAAGACTTTATTTACACAAACAGATGGTGGGTTGGATTTGGCTCATGGGCTGTAGTATGCCAACCTCTGGCCTGGAAGGGAAGACAGGCGTTGACCAATGACTTGTAATGATCAAGTCATTACAACCAGGCTGTGAAATCTCTCTCATCATGATTTTTCACCCATGGTGGTTGCTGTGGGGATTCTCTGGAACTCAGTGCAGAGGCTTGAGTCCCTCATAGTCTTCAACATCCCTCACTGGTCCCTGCCAGGCTCCTCTTTGCGCTGATGCACTCACTCGTCCTCGTTCCATCCCCCTCTCTTCACAGACGACTGTCCCAAGGCATCTGCTGTGTACCCCTGAAATCACATGCATCTCTCTAAAGTATGTTGTGCAGTGTATTTTGAGATCATGTAAATGCCACCAAGCCATCCACTGTTTTGCTTCTTACTTCTTTCCCCCATCCCACATTACATTAAAAAAAAAAAATCTAATGTTGTGCATACACCTAGTTCTTTGCTTCTAAATGCTGTAAAAAATTTCTCATTGTGCCCCATCGATTTCTCCTTATTCATCTCCCTAGTGATGATCACTATGTTTGGTGCTAGCTCTTTATCCCCACAAACACCATCACATCCTCCGCGAGTGGAGGTGCTTATACCTGCCTTTCCTTTTTGACATACTCTGCTGTCATAGCACTTGTCTCTTGGGTGTCTGCCTCCACCCTGGACTGTGAGGTCCTGAGGTCCATGGTCAGATCCGTATCTTTACCCTAGAGCCTAGTGAGATGGCTAGTACTTTGGAGGGTCAACAACGTTTGGTGAATGAATTAGTCTTTGAAGGGATAACTCAGGGATTTTTTGGATGAGCACCTGGTGACTTCTGGTTGTTCTCCAGCAGCGGACTGGTCACAACCCTTACCCCAGTGGCACCTTTGCATGTGGGATCCTCCCTGCCACCCGCACAAAGTGCTTTCCCATGATTGCTTCTGTTTAGTTACATGTTGATTATCTCATGGGCTGATTTCATTTCATGCTGTAAACTTGGGGAGTATAATGGTTACTCTGATGTGTCAACGTGGCTAGGTTATGGTGCTCAGTTGATTGGTTGAACACCAGTCTAAATGTCACTGGGGAAATATTTTTTAGAGGAGATTAGTGTTGAAACCAGAACACTGAATAAAACAGATCACCCTCGTAATGTGGTTGGGCCTCATCCAGTCTGTTGAAGGCATTAATAAAAAGAATGAGATCCCCCCAAAAGAGGGAAGTCTGTGTTGAGATGGTCTTTGGACTCAAGAAGACAGCATCAACTCTTTACTGGGTCTCCAGCCTCCCGGCTTGCCTTGCAAATTATGGACTTGTCATCACCTATGATCACGTGAGCCAGTTTCTTTCTTTTTTTCTTTTTTTTTTTTTTGAGCCAGTTTCTTAAATTCTTTCTTTCTCTCTCTCTCTCTCTCTCTCCACCCTACGTCTGTTTCTCTAGAAAACTCTACTAATATGGGGAGGGTCAGGATAAATCTACTCCAGAGTAAGATATTTTTTTGTGACATTTAGGCCTTCAAGGGACTTTGGGAGACTCTATCTCTGATGGTATATAGGAGTCTCCCTAGCAGAGTGCCACCACACACAAGCACAGGCACCAGATGATGATCCTGAAATTTGGGGGTAAATCAGGGCAATTCAACAAAGACCCACATTAATTCTTTCCTATGTCTGGCTTTAGATTGTGCAAACCATCTAGTTGATTTGGGGACCAATTCTCACCTAAGTCTTACTCATTATTAATCACCCATCAAACGAAACTCAGACATGATACAGGAACCACAATAGTCAGCCTCAGAGGATACTAGTGCACACCCCTCAGAGCAGACAGCACCAGAAGATGGTTAGAGGGGAAGATCTACTCTCTGATCCCTAGTATTTTATAAGTTTATGGAACATCCTTTACTGTGTCCCAGGTACTTGTGATTTTTACAACCCTGAAGGGTGGCTTTATCAGGCCCATTTCACAGATAAAGAAATGGAGCCTGGAGATTCTAAGTCTCTGTCAGGAGCACTAGGGTAGTCAGTGGTGGATATGGATTCAAGCTCAAGTTTGTATTGTGAGACCAAAGTCTATGCTCATCCCATTGCACCCTGACTTTCATTCATTCATTCATTCATTCATTCATTCATTCATCAAAATCCTGAGTGCCAACATATGTTCTAGGTGTGAGGGAATCTAAGGTTGTTTTCTTTTGCTGAACCAGGGCTCACAGGCACAGAGAAATCCTGGGATGGTGAGATAGTCCTATCGCGGAGGTGTGTGCAAAAACTATTCTCCTCTGGAGGTGTTGGGGGTTCAGGGATTTAAATGGAAGAGTATGTTGCAGGGCTTCTAGTGCTGTGTACAGGAAGAAGGCCATGGTGACACTGGAGGAGGAATTGACCGGGGGAGTGAGGATCCCAGAGGAAATAAGGACTTTGTAGGACAGCAGGTCCAAGGGCCCAGCTGAGAGCTAGTCATCAGAGTGGGTGCAGTAGGGGTGCAGAGCCTGTGCCTATGGCTGAGGCCATAGAAAATGTGAGGAGTGGAGGCCTATGAGGCCAGAATGTAGGGAAGAACCTGGAAGGTGGTGGCAGTGATTGCACTCAGGACCACCCGGGGCTTTTGTTCAGGGCTAGGATCAGGTGAGGGGAGTGAGGAACTCATTTTGGGTGCAAAATTTAAGGAGGGCCAAAAAAGTCAGTCACTGAGATAGAGAACATCATAAATTAGCACAAAGGGCACAAACTTTGTGATCCGAAAGGGCACTTGCACCCCATTGTTTATAGCAGCAATGTCCACAATAACCAAACTTTGGAAAGAGCCCAGATGTCCATCAACAGATAAATGGATAAAGAAGATGTGGTGTATATACACTATAGAATCTTACTCAGCCATCAGAAAGGATGAATTCGGGCAGCCTCAGTGGCCCAGCAGTTTAGCTCTGCCTTCAGCCCAGGGCATGGTCCTGGAGACCTGGGATCGAGTCCCACGTCGGGCTCCCTGCATGGAGCTTGATTCTCTCTCTGCCTGTGTCTCTGCCTCTCTCTCTCTCTCTCTGTCTTTCATGAATAAATAAAATCTTTAAAAAAAAAAAAGGATGAATTCTTACCATTTACATCAATGTGGTTAGAATGGGAGAGAATTCAAAAAAAAAAAAAAAAAGAATGGGAGAGAATTATGCTAAGTGAAATAAATCAGAGAAAGACAATTATTATATGATCTCATTCATATGTGGAATTTAAGAAACAAAACAGAGGATCATGGGGAAGAGAGGAAAAAAAAATACAAGATGAAATCAGAGGAGACAAACCATGGGTTGTTGGAGGGGAGGGGAGGGGAGGGGTGGGATGGGGTCACTGGGTGATGGGCATTGAGGAGAGCACGTGATGTGATGAGCACTGGGTGATTTATTTATTTATTTATTTATTTATTTATTTATTTATTTGAGACATAGACTGAGAGAGAGGCAGAGACAAGGCAGAGGGAGAAGCAAGCTCCTCACGGGGAGCCTGATGCGGGACTCGATTCTGGATCTTGGGATCACGACCTGAGCCGAAGGCAGGTGCCCAACCGCTGAGCCACCCAGGTGTCCCGCACTGGGTGTTTTATACAACAGATGAATAACTGAACTCTGCATCTGAAGCTAATGGTAGGCTCTATGTTAACTAAGTGAATTTAAGTAAAATACGTTTACCAAACAAACAAATAAAACAAATAAGTGCAAACATACCTATGATGAGCAACAGAGCAAACTTTTAAATAAAGAAAGGATCTAACCCTACACTTGCATGACCCACCTCTTGGCCTACCCTAATTCTATCTCAGCTTTTGTTAAAAATCCCGATCCTTGGTTCCCCCGCCACCAGACCTACTGTCTCAGTCTTTCCAGGAGGTGCCCTATTATTTGCCAGTGCCCTGGGTGGTTTTTATGGTCGTGTTCCTTCTTTTTAAACATGTCCACGGCCAATAACCACCTGTGGGCACTGGGTAAAAATACAGTTTCTTGCCTCACTTCCAGACCCTCTACCTCCAAACAGGCAGCGCAGGGACTTCAGAGGTTGGAGGTCTAGGGAGGGCCTCGGGAGCTTCATACCGCCCAGGCAGGAGGGCAGGTAGCAAGGAGGGCAAGGAGTTCTTTATGCCGATAGGTCCCAGCTTTGGGAAGACCACTGGCAGGCCCAGGGACCAGGCACTGTTTCGGATAAGGTTTTTCACCTTTCAGTTTCCAAATGGGAAAATATTCTCATTGTATTAATGCTGCACACATATCATATCTCTGCAGTAGTTACTCCAGGAGGGTCTGGAAGAAACCCCCAACTCCTGGCCCGACAGCAAAGGCCCTACACACCTGGTGCCTCCCTCCATCCCTAAGTGCTTCACCGTCGGGACTGCCGGACTGTGGCGTCCACTGACCAGCCTGGCCACTGTCCCTGAGCTGACCTCTCCCTCCACCATTCCTGGTTCCCTCTTTCTGTGCTGCTCCGTCCTGAGGCTCCGTGGAGGCCCTTCCTCTCCTAGGAAGCTCCAGCCACAGCCTCTCCATCCTCGGAAGTCCGGTCTCCACCGCTCCCTCTGGCCATCGCTGCTCCATCTTGCTTCTGTTTCCTTGGGTGTTTATCAGAGCCTGGAAGCCTCCTCCTTCTTCTGCATTCCCGGAGTGTTCCTCCTGCAGCATCGAGATGCTCCAGAGAGTTCGTGGGCCGCAGAATCTGCAACCTTGGCTTCAACTCTCCACTTCACCTTTTCCAGGCCTGGGTGACTGAGAAGCTTGCAGCCCTTCAGTGTCCTGGGATGTCATTCAGTTCCCTCGGTGGGGCTGTGGGGGGTCAGAGGAGACTGTGCAAACTGCAAGGTGGGAAAGCATCACGCTGATGAGGTGGTTATTATCCACAAGCAACACAGGGAGGGCCTCTCCCCTGGCTCCCCTCAAACCAGTCCCGGGGGAGCCGCGGGCTGCAGACAGATCCGTGTGTCCCTGTGTCCCCAGCCCGCACCTGCTGTGTCCAATGCAGCCAGCCGTGGCCGCGAAGCTAGCCATCCACAGCTTCCTCCAGGAGGGCAAATCTAGGGTTGGAAGTGCTCCAAAGAAGCCTATTGATCGCTCACTTTATTCTAAAATAAGAACTTTTACGAAGATCGAAGGTGAGGTAGAGAAAATTTCTTCTAAATTGTCTTAAATTTTTCATCTTCAAGGAGTGTCTGGGAAACAGACTTTTACAGAAGGCCCCGGAGGCCAGGTGTTGTAGGTGGCTGTGCAATCTTTCAAGGAGACGAAGCGCCCCCCGCCCCCCCCCAGTCTCTGTCTCTGTCTCTCAGCTCTCTGTGAGGAGGAGCAAAGGCTGTGGGAGCCACACAGCCTGGAGCAGGGATGTGGGAGTGCCAGGAGGCCCAGGCTGGAATGGGGGAGCCGGGCCCCCCGATACACGGCCCCCCGTGTGCGTTCCCGCGCCGGATGTCGGTGTGAGCTGAACAGATTTGGCTCGAGGTTTCATCTGGGCAACGACAGAGTCAGGAGGGGCTTATTTCTTTGTGTTTCGACCCTGCTGATGAGCACGGATGGAAAACTCAATTATCAGTGAGGTTAGGGCCAGGGCGAGAGGTCAGGGCCGAACTGCCCGCTCTTCCTCTGGGCGCTGAGAGAGTTCATCTCCTGTCTGCTGCTCCAGGAGGAGGATGCATTGATCAGAGTCAAAGGTCATGTGGCATCAAAGGCGGGCCAGGAATAAAGGGAGCCCTTCCCAAGCATTCTAGAATGGCCCCCGAAAACCCAAGGCGATTTGCCCCTTTCGTAAGCTCAAATGTGCCTCAGATTCAAAAAGTCTAGACTTCTTGTCGCAAAATTTACAAGAAAACGTTGCTTTATCCTTGCGTAGCTTTCAAAGATTTCGGATTTGAAGGGAGAAGGGTTGGAAGCGTTCTCTTTCTAGCCTCCTTAGCGAAGAATTCAGAACCCTCTGGGGGAGAGACTACACATGTCTTCCTTTTTTGAGGAAAAACAATTCGTTAAAAAGTTCTTTGTATGAGTCTGGACACCTCAAAGATAGGACCCTAGCCACCCTTGTTTCACACTTATCTTTTCCCATGGGAATATTTCCTTTCTAGACGGGGGTGGGGCAGAAGCCACACACACGCACGCAGACACATGCACAGCAGTTTGAAAGTTGGAAGTTAAATTTAAGCAATCATGTGGCCAACGGATTGCGTAGAAAAACCATAAAGACGGAAAAAAAAAAGTCCACCAAAGGACAGACAGATGAAAAGAAATTCAGAGACAAGGAGAAAGAAAGTTCATGCCTGAACCCCGGAAGGCGAAATAAGATTACCATGCAGGCAGATACTGCCCTAGCCAATTATCATCAGGTGATTGAAAATATGACAAACACCCTCAAATTGCAAAATTTTGAACTACAGGGGAGAAATGAGTTTCCCAGCCTATATACCTCCATATTTTCCCTAATAATTTCTTGTTCTTTACAGTGAAGTGTGGAAAATGAACAAAGGGGCCGATTGTGCATCTCACTTTCCAGTTGTCACAGCAAATTGAGCAAAGAGGGGATGGAGTTGACGACACACGAGAACAGGTTTGTGTTTCATGAGCAGGTCTGAGTCCCAGCTGAGAACGTGGCTGCGGGGGCAGAGGCATCACGGAAATCAACAGTTGGGACCCCCCCCTGCAGAGGTGCTAGCGTACATCCATGTAGATGTGTACATTGATGCTTGCCTATGCAGGTATATACACAAGGGTATCAAGGTGTTCACGGGAATCGAACTTTACGTCGGAAGTCCAGATCAGCTGCCTGAGAAAGTTGGCTGGTCTCCCACACATGAGCCCCAGAACTCATTTCTAGATTATGGAAAAATGAGCACAAGGATAATGTGTGTGAGGCACTGTGTTCCCGGACCTGTCCAAATTTAACTTAGCAGCGTGTTACCTCTAACAACCCTGGTGAGAAAGCCCTCCCTACTTGTGCCATCTCAGTGAACTTTCTCTCCATGGCTCCTCTGCCGACAGGCCTCGTGTAGGGCTGCTTGCTGCCAGTCCCTCAGCTAGAGGTCTGGCCCGTTCTTGATAAACTCTTGCTCGTGCCTCATCTCTCCGCCAAGTTTGGAAGCTTCTGGGCAGTTTCAAGTTTGGAAGTGGGCAGGGACCACTGTGCTGACCTGAAGCCCTGCTGGGCTATGTGAAGTCCCCCACGAAGCCCTGTTGGCTACTTAGAACAGTGGCCCCACCTGGATAGCAATAACTCTGAATCAAACCCATTTCCTAGGTCCCCGCGTATCTTGTAAGTAGGATAAGAATGTCGTTGGAATCGTTGTGGCCTACTGTCTAGGTTAGCTGGCTTTTTCCCTTGTTTCTCTTCCTTCCTTCCTTCCTTCCTTCCTTTCTTTCTTTCTTTCTTTCTTTCTTTCTTTCTTTCTTTCTTTCTTTCTATCTTTCTTTCTTTTTCTTCTTTCTTTTTCACAGCAAGACTTTCTCAATGAGGAGGGGAGGGTATTGATTTATATTCTAGCACTGAATATAAGCTCCTCATCTTGTGCTCATCTGAAGGCTACACTCGAGGTGCACTGACCAAGAACATCGGCCTTCACCACCTTTGTCTTACAGATGTGGGCATAAAGGCTGAGAAGGAAGAAATAACCTGTCCACAGTTCCACAGCAAGAGATGGAGCTGCAGTTGGTAGCCAGGCCTCCTGACACGGAGGTCTTGGATGACAACAGCACGGTAAAGCCTTTCTCTCGCACGATCTCACAGCAGCCCTGGAGTGATGCTGAGAACTGGACATGGCAGGGTTCAGTCTCTGCCCATGAAGAAATGAAAGCTCAGGGAGGACAAAGACGTGGCCTAAGGCATCGAGGAGAATGCTGGCCAAAGAGGGGACACTGGGGCACCGCTGACCCCAGCTCCACACACTTGTCCCAGCGTACCCAGCTTCAGGCGAGGTCCTTCATGCTCCAACAATGCATGGTCCTTCATGCTCCAGCAATGGCCAAGAAGTGTGGGACTAGCCTGAATTTCCAGGCCTTTTAAGATAATCGCGGTAGGAAGGCACAAATGCTATGTTTGGGAAAAGTCTCAGTGGTGGGAATGCTCCCAGTTCCTGGCCACACCTTCTGGAATAGAGCTTGTGTCAGCAAGGCCTCACACCCGTGGGTTGTACGAGCAAGGCTACCAGTTGTCTCAAGCCACCTTTGGAACACAGCATAGTGAAGATGAATTCGGACATCGCCATTTAATCTCAGCACATGCTAGCAGCAAGCACCACGTCTGACACGAGGTACTTCGTGAATTGTGGCCCTCCAGCAAATGGTAGGTATTCTTATTTCCGAGCCAAAAACAACCAGCTGTTTGACATTTTCCAATTAAAAGTACCGGCCTGGGATACTTGCCCATTAAAAATGTAACACCGCCCATAAAATCTCAGTTTTTTCATTTTCATTTTTTAAGAACACAAATTAGGCCAATTAAATCGTTTAAACGACTTTTTTTTTTTCTTTTGAGCCAAGTAAGCCGTACACAGGAACCAATAGGTCCCTCACAAAGATTTGCTTTTTCCCCTGGAGCAGACACCCACTGAAGGGACAGCCACAAATAAAGCCCTTTGCAGTTTTTACAACCAAGGGTTAGCCAAACTTTCACGGCCCCCATGTAAACCTCTCGTTGCACGTGGTGAACCTGTGAGTACTTTATTTCTATTCCAACTTCCCGTCGGGATGCTGGTGCCCAGTGGGCAGGGGGTGGGGTCTGTGGCCTCGGGGGTCTTCTCGGTGCGTGCCCATGGCAGCCTGATGAGGCCTTGTTATCCTGAAGTGAGCTGCCCTGGCCGATAGGCTTGAACTTCCTTTCCTCTTTTCCCCAGGAGAATTGAAGATGCCTGTGGAATGAAGTCTGGGCTTTCCAGAAGGACACTACTCTAAGTGTAGAGAAGAATTGGGGGAGAATCTCTGTTTTCTAGATTTTTCTTTTTTTAAAAAAAGATTTTATGTATTCACAAGAGACACAGAAAGAGAGGCAGAGACACAGGGAGAGGGAGATGCAGACTCCCAGTGGAGAGCCCGATGGGGACCTCAATCCCAGGTCCTCGGGATCACGACCTAAGCCAAAGGCCGATGCTCAACCACTGAGTCACCCAGGCATCCCTGTTTTCTAGATTTTTCTGATTTAAGTGTCCAATAAATATGATTGCTTTAAGCGTATGTCTTTGGGGTCCAGTTGGGGCTGTGGCCAATTCTATGGTGGAAAATCCCTATTCTGATTTGAACACTGCTTTGCAAACTCAACTCACAAGTTTTCAAAAAGATTTCAAGGTCCACTGCTTCTGGGATGAAGCTGAAACTCCTGGTTGGCCCTGGGTACAGCTGGAGAGCCAGGGCCATGGAAATGTCTGGAGGGTGGTCCCGACTCAACTGGTTCTTTCCTAGATGAGCTTCATGTCCTCCTTTCTGAGATGGATTAATGATAACATCCAAACCTTTCAGGGTTTTATGAAGACTGATAGAGGTCATGACTATAATGTCTGACCTCCCCAAACTCTGAAGACCTTGCTCTCTCTTCCTTTTTTATTTATTTATTTTTTTTAAATTTTTATTATCTTTCCTCCTGTTTCATTAGATCATACTCAGAGGCAGGCACTGGCAGAGACACAAATTCATGAATTCCACGAGTTCCAGTCTTCAGCGAGCCCACACCTGCTGGGATGCACTGCCAAGGAGATTGAGAATGATGTGGCATCAGGTGTGTTTATAGGCTCAGAGAGGGAAGACCTGGTTCGGGCAGTTTTTACTGTCCATCAGGGTCTAGGTCATACCTTCCCCAGCTTCATGCATACGGCTGTCTTCATATCCATGGCTCTTCTTGTCAGCAGTGCCCTTCAGTGTCTGGGGGAAAGGGTGTGTGCACCATGGAAGAGAGAGACAGTTGGTTCTGTTCCCCCCCCAGGGGCTCACGGCCTCCAAAGAGAACTCTAAAGGAATATAGGCAGCCGGCGGTCTGCTCCTGGGTGACCACTCGTGAGGGAATCGCTATGAGGAAGAACATGGCTATTGTCCAAAGATGGGGACAAGGGGCTCTGTAGGTGACAGCCTGCAGCTCCAGCTCAGGAAAGATGGGCAGGTAAAAGAGTTATTACCATACGTATGTCACGTCACAGGTTGTCGGAAGGGAAGAGGATTAGATAGAGTTTGTCTAGAGAAAGAACATTCAAATAAGGTAGGGCCATCTGAAGACTCAACTTCTCCTTTGGGTCCTCAAAAGGCCCCAGGAGTTGAGCAGGCAGGGGTCCTCAGTGGTGGGGGCAGTGGCCGAGAATCAATGGCCCTCCGTCCACTCAACTTACAGAGTCTTGGAGGGCAGGAGTGTCAGCCCAGCATACTCTGTCCAGTGGATGCAACTTATCAAGTGCCCCCCGTCCCCCCGTCTCTCCCTTGAGCACAAAAGCCTGTTGTCTGGGGAGCTCAGGGAGTGGGCACAGACCATCCTCTCTTCTCTATGTCATTAACGTAATCTATTTGATCTCGAGGGTGGTTTTGTTTCAGTTTCTCAAGGGAGTGGGGGAAGGAAGCAGACATTTCTTCTGACTTTGAAGACTAGAAACACTTAAACGTGAGAATTAAGCCCAGGAGGAAACCCATCTTGGGTCCTCCTTTCCTGATCCAAAAAAAGCTAGTCCTTAATATCTCTCAAAGGAGAGTCACCTCTTCTTTGGAATCAAAGTGTTTTTGTCGTCATTATTGCTAACAATACTATAGTTGTTTACAGTTATTTATGCACATCTTGCCTCTTAAAAAAAAAAAAAAGATTTATTTATTTATGTTTTGAGTGGGGGTAGGCGGAGGGAGAGAGAGACTCTCAAGCGGACTCCCTGCTCAGCACAAGGCCCCATGTGGGATCCCATAACCCTGAGATCACACCCTGTGTTGCAGTCAACAATCGGATGCTCAAACAAATGAGCCACCCAGGTTGTCCCCATCTTGCTTCTTTTTCAAAAGGGTTTTGACATATCAGTAAAATAAGTTTACAACAAATAAACAAGGGAATCATGACAGAGAAAATGAAAAGAGAAGAGATAAGATGGTAACAAGGAAACATAAGTAGACAGAAATTCTCCTCCAGAAGCCTGGGTAGAAGCTGGATGTGGGCCAGGGCTCAGTTCTGAGCTCCCTGGTAACCATGGTAATGAGGGAAACAGGAATACATGGTTCACGGCATCAACAAAAAACAGAACTGCCTCTGTAAAAGCAGATTCTCCATGATGTATTAAGAAATAATATCAATAAAATTCTCTAAAAGATCTAGCTATTAGGAGATATGACCCTTTGGGAATTCTTAAATTCATAAATATCTTTAGGGCAGCATTTTCTGAACTGTGTTCCGTGAAACAGTGATTCTAGAAGATATTGAGAGGTATTCCTCAGAATCAGATGCTGTGGCCAGATAAACATCATTAGTATTCACACTTACTTCCCTCTTGGAGATTTGCAATGCATTCATTCTCCTGAGGACCTGAAGGAGTCTGCTGAAAAGAAACCCAGTAAACTGGGTTCAAATAATTATTTCCCAAAGTTTTTGGGCCACAGAACCAACATTCGGGGGAATCCCTGAATTTATGCGGCCGGTTGGGTTTCCCTGGACCTTTTGTGGGAACTGGACTCTGCAGAAGCATTTTCCACGAAGAAAGGCAGATTCTATCTCTTTAGGAGAGTCACTGCATCCATCGGATTCCATAGACCTTTCTCCCTTTTGCCTCTCATTCAGAGACTGGGCTCCCTCAGCAAGAGCATCTGATCCCAGCTCTGCCCACACCTGGCAGGGGCCGTGCAGGGAGCTGTGGCCCTTGCGGGGTCTTCAGAGTTAAGGGTCTGCAAGATGAATAAAACTTTTGTTGCCAATATGGACCCTTCTTGTTGCATAACGTCTCTCCCAATAAGTTGCAGTCTCCATTTCACCAAAGACTCCCCAGGATACCCAGGGTGTGGTGTGATAAAGAAAGGCAAAAAAAAAAAAAAAAAAAGAAAGGCAGCGAGTGGCCCCATTGATACAGCAAGATTAGTAGAAGATACATATCTGTGGGATCTCATGAGGGGCAGAAGGCTGGCAGTTTCCGGTAGGCTTCTTGGAGGAAGTGACAATTTAACAAAGATTTAAGAGATTGGCAGGAGTTATATGAAGGAGGTGGTATGGAGTCCCATTTGGGGCCTGGTGGGAACAAATGGTCAGAATTGGCTTTGGGTAGAACAAATGGCAGGAGATGAAGCAGCTGGCCAGGAGCAGGAGACAGTGGGCCTGGCTGACAAGTCTGGGCTTCCTTGTCCAGGGACCAGAGAAACACAGAGAGGGACTCCCAGGAGGGATGGCAGGGCTTTCCCAGTAGAAAGAGCCTCTTAGTGATGATGGACTGTGACACAGAAGGACACATGGGGACTGGGAAGTTGGGGCCAGTGTTCCGAGTGACCCGCCCAGGGTGGTGGCTGCAGGAGAAAGACAGAGCTCTGGCCTTCACCCTTGGTTCCAGTGGATAATGGGGGACAGGACAAGCTCTCCGTACTCCCTGGAGGATTGGCGCTCTCCGTGGCTGGACGTCAGAACAAATTAAGGGCACTTGTTTCACAAGCCCCACCTGGCCGGCAGCATGGTCAGGCCAGGCTGGCAGGGGCAATGTGTCCCCAGCAGCATCTTGGACCTTGGCCACTGGCCTTAGAGCAAGAAAGGCTCTCTGTGCCCTGCCTGTTTAGTGAACGGCATACGGGAGTACAAGAGACTACGGCAACCAAGGACCTGTGTCAGTGTCACGGTCCGAGGCTCTTTGTGCTCACCAGTGTGGAAAACAGAGGCCTCTTGCCCCATCAGAATCACGGCTGGTTTACAGAAGCAGCCGGAGGCTGTGGGGACAGCGGCTGGCCACTGCACCTTGCATTTCCACTTTGCAAAATGTACTCACAAAGATGATCTCATTTGATTTCCGTCTCAGCTGGTTCTGGCTGCTATAATAAAAATACCATTTTTAAACAACAAACATTTGTTTTCCACAGGTCTAGACCCTGGGACACCCAAGATCGAGGCACTGGCAAATTCAGCGTCTGGTCAGAGACAGTCCAGATGCTGTCTTCTTGATGTGTCCTCACAGGGCAGAACAGAAGGGAAGGGACCTCTCTGGGGTCTCTTTTATAAGGACACCAATCTCATTTGGGAGGGTATCATCTTCGTGGCCTACTCACCTCCTAGTACCATCATACTGGGGGTGAGGACTTCTCCTTCCCCTCCTCCTCCTCCTCCTCCTCCTCCTCCTTCTTCTTCTTCTTAAAATATTTTATTTATTTATTTGAGAGAAAGAGATGGGGACAGGTAGGAGCAGAGGGACAAGGAACAAGCAGACTTCCCACTGAGCGCAGAGCCCATCACAGGGCTCGATCTCATGACCTGGAGATCTTGACCTGAGCAGAAATCAAGTGTGGGATGCTTAACCAACTGAGCCATGCAGGAGCCCCTGAGGGTTAGTATGTCAACATCAGGCTTCAGAGAGGAATAAACATGTGGTCTATAGCACGCTGCACCCTACCTTGGGACATGGGGATCCCTTCACTGCCTATCAGAGTATTGGGTTATCTGGGAAGCCTTCCCGAAGCTCCACCTCTGGGCCAGGTGTGCCCTCTCCGTCCACTCACTGCCCCGGGTGCCCCCTCTCATGGCACTCAGATCATTGCTCCATTTGTATTTTTCACTACATGAAGGCAGAAGGCAAGTCCTCCTTCAGCTCACATCCATATCCCCAGCGCCTACCCCCGTCCCTGGCACATAGAGGGCTTAACCAATGTTAGCTGAATGAATGAAAGAAAAGTTTTATTTTCCTATGGTTTAAAAAAAAAAACTCACCAAAAAACCAGATGCTCAGGTCTCAGCTGGGCTGGTGGATCTAACTATGGGTGAATTCAAACATCAGATCCAATCGTGTCGGCTGAGGACCTCGATGGTTCCTGGAGTCTGTCCACTAGTATAAGCTTGTCAGGATTCTGGGCGGGGGGAGGGGGCAGTTATTTTGGTGAATTATGCAGAGTCCGTTGTTGGAATTCCAGGGAGATATTAGCTAATGCCTGGTGATGCTTTGAGAGGGTGTTAAAAAAAACACTCCCCTTTTGAGGGGAATTAAAAAACAATAATGTCTTATTTTGAGGAAAGTAATGTATTTGCTATAGACATTTTATAAATGAGATAAGCAAAAAGAATAAAAAAATACATGAACAAAACGATAATCATACCATTTCAGGATCTTGAGCATTAACACCAGGGCTACTTGGGCATCTTCTCGGTCTCCTCCCAGTCCCTCCAGCACGGTGGCTTCAGGGTAGCCGGAGTGCTTACATAGCAGCTCGGAGCTCCAAAGGGCCGTGTCCCAAGAGACAGTCAGGCGGAAGCTCTATTATCTCTTGTGACCCAGCCTCAGAAGCCACTCAGCCTCATCTCCATGGGATGGCATTGCTGGAGGGAGTTACAAAGTTCCACTCCAGTTTGAGTAGGGGGTGCACGAAGCCCACCTCTTAGTGGAGGAATTGACCATCCCACAGTAGGGAGAGCATGCGGGAAGGGAGATGGACCAATGTGGCCAGCTTTGAGAAATACAACTTCTCACAATTAAATCTCAGTATTTACCGCTAAAATGTTCAATGAAGCTACAATCATTTCAATTGGGAATGTTTTATTGTTACACTTAAGTGAAAAAGAAATTCTGGGCTAAATGATGCATAACTGCCTTACCCCGCAGTGTTTCTCGGGTCCCAGAAGTGTTAGCAGAAGCCACTTTGTTGCTCACTATTTCTCGGTAGGACTCATCACCCCCATTTTACAGCCATGGAAACTGAATTCTAGAAGGGAGTAAAAAAGAATTTCTGCAATGTCAGCCTCAGACAGGGTTGGAAGCCGATCTAAATATTCTGCTTCAGTCCCAGGTAACGCCACTTGTCGTGATTAAAATCCACCAGGGGTCACATTCCACTCCCAGAAAATTCTAACACTGACCCAGGAGGTAAGACTTCCTTTTTAATGTTTTAACTTTAGCGTGGCCTTCAGCCTTTAACTCTAGGATGGTGTGTACTGAGTAAATATTCAGCCAGGGCTGGATGACCTGTGTTTCATTAGCTGAAGGAATGCTCAGCAGAAGGGGCTGGGAAAGGGTGATCCAGCATTTGAAAATGGCACCCAATTCTTGGGTGGGCCAATCTCCGCAAGTCCTTACACCCATCTAGGTGGGTGCCTACCTCTGGGGGAAAGCCTCAGGACTGACCAGACGATGATCTGTGACCAGGCACTCTTGAAAGGCCTCTGGAAGCCCTGGCTCTCTCACTCTTGGAGATCTCAGGTGACTTCCTATCCTATGTGCCGTGACTCTGTCATTCCTTATTGTGCATCACGAGGTTTTCCTTACTTTTGCTATAAAAAACATTCAAAAGAACTTCTGCAATTTTGCTTTTGAAATTATTTAATTATGGGTAACTTGATTAATTTACAGTAAGTTCTTTTTTTCCCTTCTCCATCCATTCGGAAATTCGTGCCAAGTGAGAACATATAACCTACACCCTGTTTTCTAACGTAATGACATGTTCACAAGTGATAAATTTAACAATTAACGAAGTGGCATATGACATAACATTTCATTTTTTGGACAATTAGTTAAACATTTATCTACTTTGATTTTGCTGTTTTTGTTTTGTGTTTTAGAACTGATTTTTTTTTTTTCAGCTTTCAGATTTTTTTTTTTGCGGAACGCTAAAAATCTCATGAGCTGGATCCTGTAGCTATGGAGACTGACAGATCCGATGGCTGAGGCTAGTGCTTTCCCAATGGGAAGAGCTCCCAAAGTCCCTGTGGTTGTGTCTTCAAAGCTGAAGTCATGAAGAGGAATCATCCCTCATTTCGAGCTGTCCTTTGGGTTGGAGTATGCAAACTCACCCTGAGCTAAATGCTGCTGCTGGCAGGAAACCCTGCTGCTCAGCCAATGGAATAAGCAGGTCCAAGAAGATGACCAAATAATTCTGGAGGCTCTGAATTCTCCATCATGAGTTCAGATGGTTCAATTCTGATCATCGGTTCAGGTATTGGCTAAATACCAGTGGGCCAGAGAGTGTGATGGTGGGAAAACTCTTGCAGAGAAGTAAATGGGCCAGAGAAGTGGACTTGCTTGAGTCCAGTTGTGGAAGGGAGTTGGAGTACAGAAGGCCACTCATGTCATAAACAAGCCCGTGGGGTGGCAAAGATGGCAAAGACCCTGACGGATTTCATCTGGTAAGTCCAACATCTTGTCGGGGGAGCACTAACTCCATTTTACAGACCGGACCCCTTGGGCTCAGATAGGCCAATTTATCTACCCGAAGTGACCCAGAGACAGGAACCCAGTCCTGCCTGATTCCTGGGCTCTGCTATGTCCTCTTGCCATTGGGACGGACAGAAGTGCTTGCAATTTTTAGAGGAAATTAGGAGCATGTTTTGAGGTTTGTGCTCGGAATACCAGCAGGCTTAAGGGGATTGCAAGAGCAATGTCTTTTAGGATTTTCCATTTGCAGAAGCCACAATCCTTTAACAAACACTCGGTATGAAAGAACTGGAGACAGGTAAATTAAGGGCTTAGAAAGAGGCAATCGAGCCTTTGTCTAGAGTAGCGGAGCCAAGAACCCAGTTGGTTAACAAATGCTCATGGAGCACCTACTCTGCGCAGGAGACCCTGAGGGATGATAACCTCTTGGTCTTGGGCTCTCTGTGGTAGATAGGCACAGAAACGGAGAGAAAGAACTCTGGCCCACCAATCAGAATTTTCAAACTTCTCTTCCACTCCCTGGCTCTGTGGCCTTAGACAAATGAGTGCTCTTCTCTGAGCCTCACTTAACATTTTGTAAGAGGGAGATGATAATTCTTGCCCAACCCACCTCTCAGACCTGTCATGTTCCCGAGCATCCTGGGTAAACTACTGTGAGGTAAACCACTGTCTTCTTTATGACTCTCTCTGGAGCAGACCCACTCTGTGGGCAAGAGGTGTGTTGTTCTCTGTCCTCAGCACAGGGCCTGGCACACGGTAAGCAGGTCCTTTGTGGGTCTGGGGTGAATAAAGCTGTAAATCTCTTACATCTTAGCCAGAATAGCCTTTTCTAATGCATGTGGACCTTAACTGGAGTCTTCCTTCCCTATTGATTCTTTAAATAATAAAGATGGTTTCTTCTCAGGGCGACTTGGTAGCTTAATGGGTTAAGTGTCTGCCTTTGGGTCAGGTCATGATCTGGGTCCTGGAATGAAGCCCTGGATTGGGGTCCCTGTTCAGTAGGGAGCCTGCTTCTCCCTCTGCCTCTCTCTCCCAGTCCCTATGCCCCCCTACTCCCAGCTCATACTCTCTCTTCTCTCTCAAATAAATAAATTTTTTTTTAAAAGACCCTTTCTTTCCTAGGATGGGAGTCTCTTTATCTATCCACAAGATGCTTCATTAAAGCCAACTTTGTTTGCAAAACAAATTTATGGCTTTTTCTGTAACAGCTACGTGAACCCTGCAGCCCTCAATCTGGGATGGGGTTTCTTCTTTTTTGCAGCTCAATGTTTACAAGTAATACTCTCTTCTGATCCATACCAGCAGTTGAGGAAGGGTCCTTTGTAGCTTCCGGAATCACAGTATCTCGGACTGTCAGCTCCAGAAGGGCCCTTGCGGGTTCTATATTCCTATTCCTACTCCCCAATTGTAGAGGAGGGTCTGCTGCGGAGCAGGAGGGAACTTGTTTGAGCTCATAGAGCAGAGCCAGTCTTGGAGCTGTGTCTCTTTCCCTTAACTCGATGGAAATGGCTACTGTCCAGGACCTCTGGACAGAGCTAGTGGTTGCCTCTGGAGACCTTGGGTCACCGAGCTGAGCCCTGAGGGGGAGTCATCATTTTTTTTTTTTTTTAAAGATTCTGTTTCTTTATTCATGAGAGACACACAGAGAGAGGTGGAGACATAGGCAGAGCAGAGGGGGAAGCAGGCTCCCTGTGGGGAACCTGATGTGGGACTCAATCCCAGGATTCCAGGATCACGACCTGAACCAAAGGCAGATGGTCAACCACTGAGCCACCCAGGTACTCCAGGGAGTCATCCTCTGATGGGTTCCCAGCTCTGCCAAGACTTTTGCAAGTGCTCTTTGGTATAGCACTCTGCGTAGACCCTCCAGAGAGGGATGCGCGCTGTGGGTGTTTCCTTGGCCCGGCTCGTGGTCACGGCAGGTGGTGGCTGGAGTGGCCCTGCCCTGGTGTGCTGTGCAGAATGTGTGAAGGGACTCTCCTTCTCCCCAGCCATAAACTCACAGGGCCGTGGGAGAGGATTGGGTGTCCTGGAGGTTAAGCCTGAGAACAGTGGTGGATTGATGGCCACAAGAGCAGTCCCAAATGGCCTGGGCCGTACCTGGATCTGGAACATGTAGGGGTTATGGGCTGCAATCAGAGATTAGTCAAATTCCCAGCTGGCGTCTCTGAGTGGGGAGTGGAAAGGCCTGTGACTTCCTTCCTCCTTCGCTAAAACAGGCCTGCAGAATGAGGCCCTTGCGCTGTAATTATATGGAGGCAGGAAACAAATAGCTAAGACCTGTCTCTGAGTGAGGAAGGAAGGAAAACATCCAGGGCTCTGGGGATCCTTTATCTTTGGCTCTTGAGGCGCTGGAATAATAGGAACTGCTATCTACTTGCAAATCTTTGCCAACCCTGGTGAAGGACATATTATTAGCCCTGGTCCACAGATAAAGGGTAGTGAGTTACCCGTGGCTGCAGCGCTAGTAGATGGTGTCATGGAGCTGGGAGTGAGTGACACTTGTGGCTGACAGCAGTCCCTGTCAGGGTCACTCTCCCTCAGCTTTATGTGGCCCGGGTGCTTTCTCTTATTAGCTCAGGGGGGGCCGCTGACCATTGCACAGGATACCCGACCAAGGAGGCCACGGTCCAGTGGATGCTTTCCTTGACACCTTGTGTACCCAGCTCGAGTCTGCACCAACCCAGAGGAAGGGCACTTCCTCCTCTGCAGAAAGCTTCTGTCTGTTCTGAAGCCTGTCCCCGTGGGGCCCACACCCGCCCTGTAGGGGTGCCTTTTCTAGTTCACACAAAGGTTCTGAATTGGCCAGCGATGGCCCCATGTTAGCTGTGGTCTGTATAACTTCTCTAGGCCTCAGTTTTTCCTCTTGAGAAGTGGGAATCTTTCTCCGTCTGCTGTGAGCTCTTGGGGGAAGCAGGACTATCTCTACCAGACCCAGCACAGAGTCAGCGGTGGGCTGCTGCATGAGCTTCTTGGTCTATTTGCAACCTGGCAGGTGGCAAGGCGATGCATCCCTGGAATTCTTCTCTCCAGGGGGCTCATGGTGTTTCCCACTGGTCATTCCAGTTCCTGAGTTGGGTCTCAGTAAATGCAGGCCGTCCCTGCTGGACTGTGGGGCAGGAGGAGATGACCCTGGCCCTCCCCACAGGGCTTCCTGTGACCACCAGAAGAGAGAAGGCTGTGCGTGTGTGTGTGTGTGTGTGTGTGTGTGTGTGTGTGTGGTGTCTCTGGCTTAGACATGGGCCAGGGGGCAGAGACGGAACAGCCAGCACCTCTTTCCCCTCTGAGTGTGAGTCTGCAAGGAGAGCGAGAGAGCCCAGCCCTGTCCCCCGGCCTCCACCTCAGTCACCTACGCCAACTGAGCCTTTGGTATACACCCTTCCCTTTTGCAGATGCAATTGCTTCCCTGTTCTTCCCGGCTGATTCCTCTTGTCAGGGTGCCCCCTGTCTCCTCTGGCAAGCACCCCTGGACCGCAGCAGGTGGGCGGAGCTGCTGCCCACGTCCAAGCCCATAGCATCCACTGCAGGGCTGTGTGCGTAGTAGGTGCTCTCGTTCTGTTTCCTGAAGAAGGGGGTGAGGGTTGACCTTGCGGTGCCCCCTGTGGGCTTCAGGACCTGGCCTGGTTCCCCCTTCCCTGTGGGGAGCTTCTGCTTGCTGGGCCGGGAGGTCTGATGGTCTGGGCTTCTCCGCAGGCCCAGGCCCAGGCCCATTAAGCTGCCATCTTCTCTCACCTCGTTATCACCTTGGCCTGGGGAAGCCTCCGGGGATGCAGGGAGCCCCAGAGAGTTCAGAGGTTCCCCCGGGGCCCTCCCACCCCAAGACAGAAAGCCAGCACCAGAGGGAGGGTCTTCTTTGTGGTTTGAGGAAGGCCTTCCTTCCCCAGCTCAGTAAACACAGGCCCGGGGAGCAGGGGGAGCTGGAGCCAGGCCCGAGGCGCCCTCCCAGAGCCCCGGCCTTTATCTCCCGGGCAGATAAGAGCCCGGGCTTGGCTCTGTGCTGGGCGAAGGGGAGCAGGAGCCATAAAGCAGGGCGGGCCAACAGTTTAGGACGGGGTCCTGGGGAGCCAGGGCTTTGAACTCTGCCCTCCGAGGGGAGGAGGCCTTTATGGCCCGGGGCTCTGGGGCTGCTGGGACAGCAGGGCCATTAGGGCAGGAATGAGGCCCCTCGCTGGCCCCTTGGCACCCTGACTGCAGGGTGAGACAACAGAGCCCCCCCCCCCCCCCCCAGGTGGGACCGGCTGCGGAAACGGGGCTCCATCGCTTTATTGACTTGTAAACGACACCATTAAGAGGAAGCCCTCACCTTGGCTGGAAACAGCTGTGCGAGTGGCTGTAAATCTGGCGGGGGTGGGGCAGGCCTTCCTGGGGCAGGGGGTGCAGGGGCGGTGCCCCCTCCCGGCTGAGGCTGAGCCCTGGGACTGTGGTTGCCAGCCTCCATGGGGTGGGGGCTTTTAGTGGCACCGTGATTGGCTAAAGCAGTATTTCCACCAAAAAGGGAGAAAAGCATTCCCGGAAATCTTGGAGTTAGTAGTAACCCAAAGTTACTCACGTTTGCAAAGTGAGCCCAGAGACAGGGGGGACATTGAGAAGCCCAGGACAACAGAACGTCTGCGTCTGGTGAGGGGAGGGACCGAGGGTCAAGCCCATCTGGGCTTCCACGGACAAGTCCATGAGCAGTTCTCACATAAAAAATAAGCACAATAACACCCTTCAAAGGGTGGCCGCCATAATCCAATGAGATGATAGAAGAACACCTTGCCCATGCATGGAGGAGCTTGAGAAATGAATTCTCTTTCTTCTTTGAGAACAAAATAAAATGGAAATTTGGGCTCTTGGTTGGTTCTTTTTTGGGGGGGAGGGTGAGGGGGGATCTTTGTGCTTCCGTGGAGTTAGGTAACATCGCAAAACCCAAGACAAGACCGCTAGCTGCCTCAGGGCAGGGACAGTCCTGCCTGGTTCAGTTTTGTTTGTGTGGTTGCCTAATAAGGAGCTTGGTGTGGAGTCCTGAGGATGTGTTCAATAAATGTTTGGTTAATAAATAAAAGAGGGAAGGAAGGCAGGAGAGAAGGAATGGAAGGCGGGAGGAGAGAGGGAGGGAAATAAGGTCATTTTCTTTTGGATCAAGTCTAGTAGTTGGAACCAAGAGGAAAGGAGGAAGTAGTATTTGCTGATTCCCACTGAGAGCCAATACATTATAAAACTCAGTTCTCACAGCCACCAGGAAGACCCTGAGGATAATTACCCAAGTCGTGCCATTTACTTATTAACCAATAAGTAAATTTGCATTATGGGCACGTTATTTATTCGGGGTAGGGGGCGGGGTGCGGGATACCTTCTGGGTGCCCCTGTGTTCTCGGCTCTGATGGTGAGATTTAAATGAGATAATATGCCTAAAGCTGTTAACACAGTTATTGGCAAACAGTAAATGCTCAACAAATGTTGGATATTATTATACTTCGGGATGGAGAAACTGGCAGTTAAGTAACTTGGCGAACTCACAGAGCTGAGAAGTGTCATAGCCCGGATTCCCACTTTGCTTCTGAAGCTCACACTCTGGGTTCCGCCAGGTTCTGGAGCTGTTGAAACACTGTCACGGGGGATGGGGGGGGGGGCGGTTCACGGAATCCCACAGCTGGATGGTTTCAAAATCAATTATCCAATGGCACTTCAGTGGAGATACGGCTTATATGCTCAGCTCCTGAAGAGTTCACGGGGCCCTGGGGATCCTTATCTCTGCCTGAGGACTACCTTCATGCATTAATGAGCAAACAAACAAGTAAATAAATAAACAAACACGAGCAAAAGGGAGACCTGGATGTTAGGCAAACATTTACAGAGTGCTTGCCAGGGCCTGGCCTGAGCTGGGAGCTGCAGAGAGCCCCACACTCAGATCCCCGTGGCATTGCCTGGAAGACAGAAAGTCCCCTTCAGAAAGTCCCTGGGGCACCCTGGGACTCTGCACCCCAGAGATGCCTTCTCTCTCTGGGCATCAGTTTCTCATCCGTGTGACAAGGACACAGGATGACATGTGGCATTTCACATCATCTGTAATTCTTTAATGATTCACAGTGAAAGAGATCTCAACCCAGGAATTACCAGGGTGCCTCTGTGTCTGAGATTCCAGTCTGATTTTTTTTTTTTTTTTTGCAGTGGCTTGGGTACTTTATTTATTTAATTAAAAAAATGTTTTTATTTAAATTCAATTAGCCAACATAGAGTACATCATTAGTTTCAGATGTAGTGTTCAATAATTTATCCCTTGGGTATAACACCCAGGGCTCATGAGTACTTTAAATGATTTGGTGGGGGGGTGGGTGGGGATTGTCAAATGCAGATACAGCTCCTACTATGCACAAGACACCTTTCTAAGTGTTTACAAACATTAACTCATTCAATCCTCATCTCTGTGCCCCGAGAAAGTCAAGTTTATTCTCCTTTCCCTTTTACAGGTGAAGCGAGGCCCAGACTTTGGAGGCTTTGGATCTGGGCAGCCTGGCCCCAGAGTTGGCCACGCTTTGCTGTCTCCTCTCAAAACTGATCCAAGCAGAATGGGTTTCAATTTCCCAAAGGACCCGCGATCGTCCAAGGAGGGATGGAATAAAGGAGGTAAAGATGGAAGCAGAGAAGAAAGAAGGTTAATGGGTCGCAAACAGAGACCTGTTGGAGAGACCCTTGAGGGTCTCAGGATCTTGGCTCTCTTTTGATTCGTGTAAAAAGGAGGACGTCTGAGCACCTTCGCTGGAATTGGCCCTCCAGGACTCACCCTCGCTCCCCAGTGACTTCCAGACCTTTCAGTGAAGGATTCTGTGCGCCCCTCCTGGATTCCTGGGACTAGGCTGGCAGAGACTGACACCCGGGGCCGTCGAGTCCCGTTCTGGGTCCCAGTTTGGTAGAGGAAACTTGGAGAGGCAGGGCTTCCGATGGCCCTGCAGGAGCCTGGGCCTACCTGCCACATTCCATTCTTCAGGTCTTAAAAGCCTCCTATTCTTTTACAAATCACTGGTTCAGGCCTAAATTATCCAGATAATTGAGCCGCCTGGCCCGTCACTTTGTTGGCATAGACACCATTTATGTGTAATCTGAGAATATTCTATCTGCTGCCGAGTTTCTTCCAAAGGCATTATTTCTAACCTTCTTTAAGAACAAATTTCCGGTTGCCATGGAGATCATTTTTAGGCTAATTTTATCGGGCGCAGGAGCCAGGGCTGGAAGCAGCTCTCGCACGTTTCTCAAGTTGTCTACTCTGGAGAGTCCTGGGGTTGTCTTTGTCCAAGAGGCTCCCCGACCCCAACGTCCTTTGAACCAGACAAGTCCGGTGATAATCACGTTTTGGTTCAGAATGTTAAAAGCCCTGACATCAATTGTCTAGGTATTTTTGATTCGTTTTAATGGGAAAACACTTCAAGATGTGTGTGTGTTGGGGGGGAGGGGGGAGTCTCAGTTTTATAAATACGTGCTTTCTGAAACCTGCTTGTGAACAAACTGTTAAAATGAGAGCTTTCCGAGCTAGAAAAGACTAGAAAATTCAGAAAGCGTCAAAGGCATTTCATAAGCACCAAACCTGGCCCCCGCTGAGGTGCGCGAGGGGAAGCCGAGGAATAGGACATGAAATCTGCCTCCAGGAAGTTGCAATCTGGTGAGAATTGAATTGCTTTAGAGCTGGGAGGGCCCCTCAAGGATCATGCCTGTTAATAGGCTCATTTTACAAGTTGGGAAATTAATCCAAACGCTCAGGGCTGGTGCTCGGGAGAGTTTAAAAACCAAGGTCTCTTGGCTCCCAGTCACTGGGGTAGAGTTTGTGTAAGCTGGACCACACCTCTCCCGGAGGCTCCCACCTGCCGCTCTGCTCCCTGCTGTCCTCACCTCACCTTGTTCGTTCAGGTACTGCTCTCTGGAACACACTCTTACCCTTTCGGACTTTTTTTTTTCTTGCTTTCCTTCAAGGTTTGTCTCGAAAGGTCCCCTTCCCTGGGATTCTCTGGGCCTGCTCTCTTCTGGAACCCCTGGCTCTGCGGCAATCGCGTGTGCGTGTGTGTGTGTGTGTGTGTGTGTGTGTGTGGTCTTGCCCAGTGGACATCGGGCCCCTTGAGGTTGGTGTTCCATTCATCCCCTGCATTACGGTGTCTAGGACAGGACCTGGCGTGGAGGGGGCACTCGATGAGTGTTTGAATGAATCCATAATCCTAAAAGTCAACATGTAAGAACCTACTGTGCACCAGGCAGTGTATTCATGTGTCAACTCTGTTTTAGTTTGCTCGGGCTGCTATGACAAAATGCCACCGACTGGTGGCTGATAGCCAGCAGGAATTAATTGCTCACAGTTCTAGAGGCTGGAAGAGTGAGATCACGCTGCCCCCACGCTCAGGTGAAGGCACTCTTCTGGGCTGCAGAGTGCTGACCTCGGGTTATGTCCTCCCGTGGTGGAAGGTGCCAGGGGACTCTGGAGAGGGTGCTAATCTCACTCAAGACGGCTCCCGTCTTCAAGCACCTCCCAAAGCCCCCACCTCCTCCTACCAACATCTTTGGGAGTTAGGATGTCAACACAGACAACCAGACCATGGCAGACTCACTTGGTACTGTCACTGATCCTAGGAGGCCCTCTTTGGCTGTGGAGGCCCCCGGGGAACTGCAGAACCACCCAGCTGGAGGGTGCTGGAGTCAGGGTCTGATTGGGTCCCTGGTGCTTTCACCCCTAGCAGCTACGTTGGGTGCCTTCCAGATCCATGCGCCATCCAGTGCTATAGGTACAAACCTCATTTTGTAGCTAAGGAACCAGACACCTAATGAATGATAAAATGACTCTCCCAAGGTCACACAAGCATCCGGCTGTGGAATTGGGATTCGAAGCTGAGAAGTCTGGCTTTGAAGCTGCTGCTTTTGTGAAGTCTCCAGACCGCGCTTAAATTTAAGCATAAAACAACACGGCGCTGACCATAGGTTATTTAGAGGTAGCTCCTCTCAGGAGATTTTTTTCATTTTCTCTTATAATCCCTACTTTAAATACTTCAATTCACAGCTGGTTCCTACCCCAAGGCTTTTCTGTTCTTTGCGTGTCTGAGACACATAACAAGTGTGGGTGTGGGGTGGGGGTCAGAGGGGAATGTGCCTAGAACTGAGATTCTGAGCACATGTCTCTTGATTCTGTTACTGCTATTGAAATAATACCTTTAGCTTGATCCTTAACCTGAACTTTTCAATCAAAGGCATAAATGTAAAGGACCCGAATTATCTGCACTGGACAGATGAAGATGCTGCCCCCCCTCCCCCCCCCCCCCCGTCTGCGTAAGGGCTCCGCATGAAGGCCTGACAATCATGTGCCTGGGCAATGTGTGATGCTCTTTTAAATTGCCTTTCTTCCTCACCGGAGGTTTGGGAAAGTCTTCTAGCTTGGATGTGGAAAGCTGACTGGTGGTACTGGCAGTGCGGGTCTTGCGGCTGATGCCACCCTCTCCTTGGGACTCCGCTCATTGAGGTCTGGCTGGTCACCAATGTGTGGCAACAGTGGCTTCAGAAAGGAACTGGCTGTCAGGCTCCTCCTGTGTTGTTACCCTTCCCATGTGCATGGATAGCTGCAAACTAAGGAAATATTGACATGCTGATGGCCTTGGCCGCAGGAGCTCAGAGCTACACTGTCCAGCGAGTCTCCCTGGTAAGCCCTTGCTTTGTCCCCTGATGGGCCTGCCATTTGCTCCGGCCTTTAGCTCTCTTTGGGCTCCTCGAAACCCATTAGTGTATTCCTTCTAATCATCATGCTCACCATGCACACTGCTGACCAGAGTCCTTTCTGAGCAAATGTCCCTGACCCCACCCTCTTGCATCACACGAACAGGTTTGTAGGAACGGGTGTAGGTCCAGCTGAGCCAGGAGACAGCTAATGGTCACGATGATAGGTTATCAGGGCATTGCTGCAGACCACACAGACAGCTGCCCAGAACTTAACTGCTGTCTGCTTTGCTCCCTAAACAGTCACCGTGACCTCCCCCCAGCTGTTCTGACATTCCATTCTCAAGGCCTAAGGAATGCTCGGTGGCCAAGCTAGATGTTACCTCGTTGGCTGGATTCTTAGTACACGAAATGAAAACGGGATCCGTGGGGCAGAGTCATGTCTGAGGCAGGACCGGCAAAAGCAAGGGGGAGGCAGGGCAGGGGCAGTGTGGGAAGAGAAAGGACATTCTGAAGGGGACTGCATCATGAAGGCCCAGGACAAAGGAAGCAAATG
This sequence comes from Canis aureus, assembly GCF_053574225.1. Taxonomy (NCBI): domain Eukaryota; kingdom Metazoa; phylum Chordata; class Mammalia; order Carnivora; family Canidae; genus Canis; species Canis aureus. The sequence continues at coordinate 53,184,370 of NC_135622.1, read as the reverse complement.
TTTAGAGGCAGCTACTTATAATAGTCAGGGACTCTCTAAATAGGCTTTTTTTTTTTTTTTTTTTTTTTTACTCTTTCGGGAACCCGAGTTGGTAGGCATTCTCATTCCCAGTTAGCAGGTGAATAAAGTGAGGCGCAGGCGGGCTGCCACCTGGCTAAAAGTGACAGAACTAGCTAAGTCTGGTTCCGGAGCCCAGCTCCTATCCACTGCACCAGCCCATCAGAATCAGCCCTTAAACAAGGTTCACATTCCGAGTTGTTCATTATACAGGGAAAGAGCTTCGGAGGCCTGTTGAGGTTGATTTGCATAATTCATTTTTAGAACATTAATTAGCCGGGATGTGTAATAGTTCTTGTGCCAATTTGTGTTTCAATTTCAAATGCAAATACAAATTAGCAAATGTTATTCCTGTGGCACCTTAAGGATGAAACATTTGCTGCTTGTAGTGAGTATTAATCTTTACATTTCTGAAACTATGACTGATAGAAGCGATAATATCCTTTAATTTGCAGGATTGGGGGAAAAACTAGTCTGCTGGGTAAGAAGCAATTTTTTTTTAGCAAAAGGAAAAAGCATGTTAGGCATCCATCCATCCATCTATCCATCCATTCATCTATACATCCATCCATCTATTCATCCATCTATCCATCCATCCATCCACGCGTCCATCTATGCATCCATCCATCCGTCTATCTATGCATCCATCCATCTATCCGTCTATCTATGCATCCATCCATGCATCCATACATCCATTAAATACCACTGAACATGAACTAAGTGTCAGACTTTGCTGTAGGAGACAGAGGTGGCTCCAGGGAGCTCACACACATAGTGGGATAGAGTCATGTCACGAAACAAGGACACTAAATTGGGATAAGCTTTAGAAGAGAGCTAAACTTTCAGGTGGTGGAACAGAAAGGCCAGAAGTGCCCAGGAACGGTTCCCAAGGAATGGGACACTGAGCAAGCTGACTCTTGAAGCGGTGGGGGGACGAAGCCAGGGAGAAGTGGGTTGTCAGTGGTGGCCATGAGACCACCATGAGAGACAACTTTCACGTGAGATCCGGCATGCTTGGGGGACTCCAAGCCTTTCTGCTCAGCCCGAACATACGCTCACTTGCAGCTATGAGAGCAGGGGGAAGACGATGGGCAGCCTTGTCTGCAGGCTGCATTGTTTGGAATTCAATCTGCAGATCTTTGAGAGCCATTGACCGAAGGAACTGGTGGGATTGACATTTCAGAAAGCTCATTCTGAAGCCCATGTGGAGAATGTGAGAAGGAGACTGTAGACATGGCGTTAAGAGATGATTGGAACAACCCTGCAGAAGAGACGTGCTGACCACGGCAGCTGCAGGGGAAGTGGAGAGGAGGGGACATCATAAAGAGATATTTCAGGAATATCTGAATCTCTGGGGAGGCAATGTGGGCTTAAGAGCATAAGCTTCAAATCCACTTGTTCTCTTTCCATCCTGGCTCTGACCTTGGGGAGCTCCCATAGTGCTCTCTGCTGGCTGTCTCATATTGCCCTGGAAAATATACCAAGTTTAAGAAAATATACCAAATCTAGAAAGGAAGTGAACCTCCAGCATCATGTTGAGGATGGCATGCTGGGGAGGTTGCTGAGAGAATATTGTGTTTTGATCTCAATACCAGCCACTCAGTCATTGAAACATCACCACAGGTGAGGCCACCTTTCCCTGTGGACTCTGAAGTCGAGTGAGGGGATTCTCCACAGACGGTGATTGTCTGCCTTCTAAGGGCGTATATCCGAATCTGTAACCTGTGAATAAGTCTCTAGAAAGCCAGACTGGAATACCTGTTGATCAAATGTAGCAGTGAGTAGTGGCATTTGACGAGCCGATGTCACATTCCTGTGGGATTCTCGGTAGGGACGACCCTCAAAAAAATGAGTGGACCCAATAAAAATGACTTCAACTTGAACCTACAAGTATTCACTTCCCATTTAATTTTCGTAAAGTGATGGGAAGGGCTGAGGGTTCTGATCTCTGGGACTCCGTTTACCCGGCTGACTAAGGAGGTTAGGTGAGATGACTTTTTTAAGGCCCAGTTCCACTCTTTATACAATTTCTTTGAGTCATTTCCTGTGAATATCCTAAATCTCTCAGCCCCTAATGACTGATGTATTATATTACGGAGGTCATTTTGCATTCCAGGGTTTCCTCCAGAGAGAAGGACAGGGTGCTTCTACAGAGAAAAATTTCCCAGGGGATTTGATAAATCCAGATTCTGACATTTATCTAAGGTCATCTCAACTGACCTGTTCTAACTTTGAGAATTCCACTCTTTCCCCCTCAATGTCCTAAGAACATCCCGGCAAGGCTGTGAATTCGATTTACATTGTAATTCTGCGACTTGTAGACATAAACTTTGGGCCTGACTCAACCTGGAGGATATGAGAAATTGGCAATTCTTTTAGGGCTGACACGGAGGTTTTCCAGTTTTCAGATTCTACCTTAAGCTAAATATTCAAACTTGGGTCTTGACCTTCTCTTCAGGTAAACTCTCCTGTGGAGTCAGAGATAGCACCTCCCCATCACACCAGTTCTCGTAATCATTCTGTCCAACACTACCAGTGACTTCATCTCTGGAAACGTTGCTTTCAATGCCCAAGTCGTCACAGACAATTGCAGATAATAACTTAAGTAACTTGTCCTTGTGCTAGTTGCCATCTACTAGTACCTTCTTCTTCTTTTTATTTTTTTTTTAAAGATTTTATTTATTTATTCATGAGAGACACAGAGAAAGAGGCAGAGACACAGGCAGAGGGAGAAGCAGGTTTCCTTCGGGGAGCCCAATGCAGGACTCGATCCCAGGACCCTGGGATCATGACCTAAGCCAAAGGCAGATGCTCAACCACTGAGCCACCCAGGGGCCCCTACTAGTACTTTCTAGAACGTTGTCTACTCGCACATGATTTTGACCAAATACCCAGATAACTCATTTCAGGTTGCCAGTTTGGAGAGTTGGTTGCGCAGAGTCTATGCCTGTGTAGCTAACCTGCTGGTGTGGCTGCTGGTACTATGGCAAAAGCCCTGCTTGTAGGGAGTTGGGAGAGGGGAGCCTACTGTCAATGACAGCATGGGATCTTGAGAGGCCACCCTAATGCCTGCTGCTGTACTGTTCCTCTAGAGTCAGAGCACTCAGGCTCCATGCCACCCGATGGCTGACGTGCTGCTGCCACTCCTGGTGCCAGAGCCCATGGGCATCGTGCTGCCCGCACATCCCTTACCAACCTGTCATTCCCGACGGAGCTGTGTTACCTGAGCAGAAACCCTGGAGCCCACGTCTGTCTGCCGCTTCTCTTGCTGTTGCTAGAAGCAAAAGTAGGAAAAACAAAGTGGCTTCTCTTTTCCTCCTGCCTTTCAATCTCCTGGCAGTGCCTCTCATTGGCAGAACCAAATCCGAAGCCATCTGGCAAGGGAATCTGGGCTTGCATATAGTTTCCAGGCTTGCAGCCTCCTGCAATTCAGAACGGGGGGGGGGGGGGGGGGACAAAGTGGGAATGAAGCTGTTAGCAATCAGTAAAATGGTTGGTGCATATATTATCACCAGACAAGTGATTAGGCACAAAATCGAATTGAAACAAATCGAACCTCCATGGCAACAATGGCCCTAACTATTTCCTTCCTGTATCCATGCAATGCAACCGTCCAGCTTCTTTCCTTAAGAAGTGGGGGTCTAGTTCCCCACCTTTGGAATCTAAGCTTGCTTTGTGATTTGCGTCAGCCAATAAAATATAGCAGAAGTGATCATATGCCTGTTCCGAGCCTAAGCCTCAGAAGGCCTGTATGCTTCCACTTACTATCTTTGAATCCCGTCTCCAGGATTAAGTCCAGGTTAGTTGGTAGGAGGTTAAGAGGCTACATGAGCAGAGATCAGTTGTGTCAATGGAGGCCTCTCTAGACCAGTTAGCCCTAGTCAATTTGGCAGCTAACCATGGGCACAGGAGTGGAGTCAGCTAAAAATAACCAGTTGCAGCCCCTCAGACAATTCTAGACTTGTGACTTTGAGTCACTAAGTTTTGGATGGTTTGTTATGCAATAAGAATTAACCAATACATCTGCTCCCAAGAGTGCAAAATCTAGCAAGGCAGTGACGCACACGCATGGAATGGAAGCAAATGCTAGAGCATCAGTGACTGTACAGTATGCCATGTCCAAAACTTTCAAGGGGAGGGCCGATCCTGTGGACTGATTTTTCATGGAGTCATCCAGTAAGAGATGAGACTTGAACTGGGCATTGAAAAATAAGCAATGTTTCGGTTGTCCCCAAGGCAGCCGAATATTTAAAACAATGGTCATGCCAACTGAACACAACTGAATATAAAGATGTCTGGCGTAGAGAGTGATGATTTTGAAGTCACCACTACCTTCTCTTTCACTACGTGAATATTCTTTGGCCTGTAACAGAGTCCTGGCCTTAAAATTAGCCATATTAGCACACATGTGTATATTTTTATACAAGGTAAACTGCTGTCAATATTTTTCTTTCTTTTTTTTTTTTTTTTTTTGGTTAATATTTTTCTAACTAGGACACTCACATACAGGTATTGAAGAAAAGTTGGAATTTCTCGAGAAGAAAATTTTCTCTCCTAAGCTGTAATCCTACGAGCAGATACAGTCACTGTTCCTGCTTTCCAGTCTTTTAAAATATATTATCTGCAGGGCTGATATGCAGTGGTAGGTATGATTTTGTGCGGCTCTTCTCAGCGTTTCTTTTAAAGTAAATATTTTCTCATTTATCACATTGTCTTAAAAATGTAATTCGAAGTGACTTTGTACATTTCATCTGAAAGTACTGTTATTTATTTAATTTCCCCCATGTTGCTGGGCATTTTATATAGCTTACTATTTTGCGCAATCCTAAGTAGCTCCGTGAGAGCCACCGTTCTATGTGAAACACATTCTGATTATTTCCTTAAGATCGCTTGCTAGAGGTGGACCAAAGTTTATACATTCTTTTTTTAATTATTTTTTTAAGTTTATACATTCTTTTAATTAATTAATTAATTAATTAAAAAAAAGTTTATACATTCTTAAAGCGACTTGGTTTGTATTGCCAGATGTCTTCTTTTCCCAGAAAGGGTGTCCTAACTTTTTCTCTTTTATAAATGAAGGATGACTGCTCTTTCCTGCGTCAAGGATCATCTTACGCATACCTTTTTGCTATTTTAATAAATGCAAATTGATAACCCGTTGTTGCTTTAATTAACATTTCCTTGAGTTTGAGAGAGATTAGACATTTTTCATGCAGTTATTGCCTCTTTGTTCCCCTTTTCCCGTGAACTGACTGTTCATGGTCTAGAGAATTGATATTGACATCAAAGTCCTTTTGTGGTTGTCCAGCTGCTCCTCGCCTCCCATGAGATATGGGCTGTGCAGTAGGAAAGCTGTCACCTCCTATAAAAATGTCTATAGGATGGGCTGCCACACACGGCCATTGCTGCAGCTGTCACCTGGGTGGCATTGCCAGGGATCTGCTATACACAGTCCTTCCTACAGAATGACATGGAATCTCAGATCTGAGGCTCCACTGCATGCAGTTGCCTCCGGGGTCCTGCACTTTATGGTCTTCTGCCCCCCGGGGGTTGTGTGCTCCAAATGGTAGAAGCATGTCGAGAGTTTTCAATGTCCCAGTGATACAAGGACCTGCTGTGGCCAAGAGGGAAGTGGGCGCCATAAGGCTGTGCTGCTTGGGTGGTTTTCAGGGCGACTGTAGGCTGCTTGGCCTGAACCGTCCCCTTTCATCTCTGGCTCCATGGTGTGAGATGCTGAAGGCTCTGGGAGAGAGCTTTCGAGCCTCATTACCCACCCAGAGTACCATGCAATTCCTCAGTAAGCCACCTGTTATTGTCAAAAGAAGACCCAGATTTGTGCGTACTTACTGGAGGCGATACATCTATTGTGGGTCAGACAGAGAGAGAGCTTGGTCACTTGAGTGATGAAGGTAGCGCGGAGATTTGCTTTCTGCTGTCCTGTACCCCATGACATTTGGAACTCCCTTTTATTACAGCATTTATCACCCTATGGTGTAATTATCCATTTACTCAAATGCTTCTGTCTCTAGACCTCTACTTCTGCACGGGAATGGACAGCATCTTGTTAATTTCTGTATTTCCGATGCTCCCCACAGGTGCTGGCACATAGTAGATGCTCAGTAAATATTTGCGGAATCAAAGGAATGTTATCATTTGGACTGTGTGCGAAAGAAAACCTTATAAAATCTTCTATAAGTAGCTTATTTGTTAACAAAGCCCCCCAAAGCAAGTAGTGACAGATAATCCTGGTGCCCTGATGGCTGCAGACTCTCCGCCTGGTGCTCTTTCTCTTACACAGACTGAACTCCTCAGCCAAAGGCCACTGCTACCAATGGGCCATGACAGTGTCTGGCAGTTGGAAAAGGAGACCAGGATTCACTGATCCTTGCCCAACCCTTATAACCAAGAATTTTTAAAATCTGGTATAGTGTTATGGGTTCAATGATGCTGCTCAGAAGGATATGTTGAAGCCCTTAGCGCCAGCACATCAGAGCGTGGCCTTATTTGGAAACGGAGTCACTGCAGATGTCATTGGGTAAATCGAGGCCTCTATTCCATACATGATGAGTATCTTTATGAGAAGAGGAAAGTGTGGGGGCCGCCCACGCAAGATGGAGGTAGAGATTGGAGTCGCATTGCCAAAGCCAAGGAAGACCTGGGACTGGCAGAAGCCGGAAGGGGCAAGGAAGGATCCCCCCCTTCTAGAGGCTTCAGAGGGAGCATGGCCAGCTAACATCTTGGATTTGGACTTCTGGCCTCAGAACTGAGTCAGTGATCTCTGTACCCGCTCTGTGGGCCTTGGCTGGGCAGTCCCAGGGGGCTAACATGTGTGTGTGGTCCAGCCCGCCCTCCTAAGGCAGTGAGGGCCGTGTGAGCCACTGTACAACAGAAGCACACGCACCGACACTTTTCTCCAGCACTGACCTAGTTTCTGAGAAATGATCAATAAACCCCGGGCAAGTCTACAGCCTGCAACGCGTCTGCATCTGCCCTGGCTTTGCACTTCACTTCCCTCGTGTGGGCCAGCCCGAGAGCTGGCTTGTCAGCCGGAGCTTGCTTTCTCTCATCCAACCAAGTGTGTGGGGGTCTGGCGTTGTCCTCGCTGCCCTGGTTTTGTGTGGGTCACTGCGGGGACCTTCTTGGGCTCCTGGAAGGCGGAGGTCCCAGCCTTGCCTCTTGGGGCAGAAACACAACCAGCTGTCCGTCCAAACCGGATGTTTTAGACAGTGGACTGGAGGTGGTGCCTGAGGTCTGACACAGAGGCAGTGTCCCCAAAAGGAAGGGGGCTCGAATCAGAAGTCCCGGCTCCTGGATCCTGTTGTGTTCCTCACCAAGGGACTTTGGACAGGTCACTCCTCTCTGGGCCTCAGGCTCTCCATGGATGGAGCTGGTCACAATCTGTGCCCGGTCAGTGTTCTAGAGGCGGGGTCCTGGTGGGGGACAGTCTATCCGGTGTGTCGGGGCAGCGTGGGAATACCTGGAGCCAGGTCCAGAGGCCTGAGAGAGGGAGAAGCAGAGCATCTGGTGTCGCCCAGAAATAAGTGAAGAAGAGAGAAACCCGGCACTTGATTTCTTAGTGAACTTTCTTCTAAAGGACACGCTGCAGATCAGAAGACCCTAATTGGAACAGCAGCAGGCGGTGCAGTCTTGGGGTAACTCCCTCAACCCCTCTGGGTCTTGTTTGCCCAGTGAGCGCCCCCCCCCCGGGGGGGGCGGGCAGGTTATTCCTCTAAGTCTTCTTGTCTTCTGGGTCCCCTTTCCCCGTCAGCAGAGCCTCTAATGGCTTTGGCATCTCTGCGGCCCATTTCCTGGAGGGCGTGAATTATTTAGTGGATGCACACAGCTGCCCGCGGGCCCAGGCGGCCGCCTCCGTGCAGGCCGGGGTCGCAGGCTGCCGGGGGCCCGCCCGGGCCGCTCCCTGCTCTGCGGAGCCACCTCGGCCACCTCCAGCCCATGGCGCCCTCCCGCTGGGGCTGTCCCCAGGCCTCCTTTGCCCCCCCCCCCCCCCCCCGCCGGCTGCCCTCTGAGCCCTGGGTCCCTCCCTTAGAAGGAAGTTTGGCCTCTTAATGGCCATGAATAATCGATGAGCTCTCAGGGAAGGGGTTCTGATGAGAGACACTCCTCCCCATTAGTGACCCTGGCCTGACCCCTCCGCTGCCCCCTCGGCACCCCGTCCCTGGCCCTGCGCACAGGCCCCACTCTGGGTGCGGATGGGAGGCCCCAAGGGCAGGTGGGCTGCTCCCCCCACCCGAAGACAGTGCAGGGCGGTTGCCCCCAGGGACATGTGTGCAAATAGCCCCCCCCCCCGCCCCCGCAGTTGTTCTTGACCTTGCGGGGGGGGGGGGGGGGGGGCGGGCAGAGAAAGAGTACCAGGCATAGGTCCTTTGGAGGGTTTGGGGAAGCTGTGGAGGCTGGCCCCGGGGAACTGCTCACATGCACACACACTTGGCTAGCCATCTGGGTTGGTCCTCAGGGGGTCCCTGTCTTCCCTGCTAGTGGCCGATCCTAACTGGGGTGAAACCCACGTTCTGAATTCAGCTGCCTGCCTGTCTGCTGGAAACTGTTCCTCCTCTAGAGGCCTCACCTCTGCCTCTGCCTCCGCCCTTCCAGTGTCTTCTCGGGGGGGCCCCCAGGGTGAGCTGAGGCCCAGGCCCCCTGGCCTTCCCTTCTCTGGCATTACAGTGTCATCGTTGTCTCGTTGGTCTTCTCCATGAGCACAGCGACCACTCTGTCCTCTGCGACCTCTCAGGTGTTCGGCACCATGCTTGGCACACAGTGGGGACTCAGTGTCTGTTCAATGGCATTCCTGGTACTGTAAGTAGGTTATAAACAGGATTTCCATTATCCCATAAATGTCCATGTATCCTGTAAATCCTCAAGTCACTGGGTGATTCTTGCTTTTTTTTTAAGAGGGAGAGAGGGCACACATGAGTAGGGGAGGGAGGGGCGGAGGGGCACAGGGAGAGAGAACCTTAAGCAGGCTTCATGCCCACTGCAGAGCCCGATGTGTGTCTCGTTCTCATGACCCTAAGATCAAGACCTGAGCTGAATGCAAGGGTCAGCTGCTGAACCCACTGAATCGGTGCCCCAATTCTGGCTTTTTTACAGGAGCAGGAGAACAGATACTAGACCTAGTGTTTTCACCAATCAAGGCAGGATTAAATCATGGTTAAAGGAGATGGAAGATGTTTGTCAGGTGGATTTATGATTTACCAAAGATTTGGGCCAACAGTTTAAGGATTTAAACCTGCCTGGGGGCAGAGTAGGGGACAGGAATGAGAAAGGGGGTCACTCCTTGTTAAACACCTGCCATGAACCAGGAATGGTGCTGGGCACTTTATTTATCAGGTTATTCATTTCTCGTATGGCTCCCGGCATTAAGTACTTTTAATATTTGTTTGTGGAAGATGAACCTGAGGCTCAGAGTGGTCACACAGCCTGCCTGGGTTCACAATGGTCACAGGGAAAGTTGGGGCAGGGGCTCTATTTTAGCAGGTGATGGGTGCTGAGGACTTTGAAAGTCCTAGCCACAGGCTCACATGGTGGTGAGGAGGGTGATGCTTACGGAGGTGAAGTGACTTAGTCAAGGTCACATGTCCGGGGAACGCCTGGATGGCTCAGAGGCAGCAGGGTGGCAGGGCGGATGGTTCAATGGAACTGCAATCCAGCTCTCCCGTGACTTGTGAGGGCCTGAGGGCAGCTTAGCTGGGGGGAAGGTGGGGAGGAGGAAAGAGTTGGGAGGTGTCCTTGCCAAAAGGCTATGTCCCGGGGAGCACACTGTCATCAAGGTAAGAACAATATTTTTGAATCTCAAAGCACCTTAGTATCCACTATCTCCTTTGCTCCCCCCAAAAGCCCCACAGCATAGGCCCTATCATGCCCATTTTGCAGATGAAGCATCTGAGTCTCCACAATTTTGTGACTTGCTTGGGGTCACACTGCTAGTGGGTTGTGGAGCTGGGTTCCCCATCTAACCAGCTTCTGGATGTTTGCACTCAGGGTCAACCCTTGACCATCCAGGCCTGCGACTTGGTTGTTCTTTGATTTCCAGCAGGCACCATGAACATTTTTTCCAGATGGAGGGGCTGCCCCTTCTCTCTGTAAACTCAGCCGACCAAGGAGAATTCTCCTCTGGCAAGCTCAGAGGCCCTGCTGGGAGTCCTGCAAAGGAGACACTGATTTCCTCGCTGGTCACAAGGAGCCCGTGGGACCTGAGCTGGTTGCTCTGGGTCTGGATGACGGTATCTGGAAATGTCTCGCCAGCTCCCTGCATCACACCGAGGCCTGGCATCAGCCAGTCAGAGAGGAAAACGTGTTCAAGTCACTCGTCCCTCACACAGTATGTCACCCACCTTGCAACCCAGTTGAAAAACTGCACAGACAGTATTTGTCTCTGGCCTGTCTTTTCTCACTTCCTCTCTGCTGCTTGATCTAACCGGAGTTAAGTTCGGAGGATAAGTGACTAATAGATTCTTCTATCTTTTGATTCACTCTTTTCACCAGTTGCCAACGAGACTGCTTTTGGTGTTACTAAAAGGTGAGTCACAGAGGCTTGGAAGCCTACAAAGGTAGGAGGCTGACCGATGAGACCACCGTACACACAGAGCTGGGCATCTAATGAGAATCTGAGGCTCAGACCTCTGCCCAAAGTCCCATGAGGAGCCATGGAGGGGAGAGGGAGGAAGGGTTAGGGCTCACACCATGTTCTCATGAGGGCACCACACCCTCGCTGCTTGATGCTGTGCTCGGGCAAGGCCCGCATCTACTTCCTTGCCTCTCTGACTCCTCTTCCCTGCCTTGGGTCAGGACTTCATTGGCTCTTGCTGGTCGCCTTTCTCCCCAGCCCACCCACCATCTGGCCTCCAGAAGTGTGACCCTACCAGCCTCCTGCTGAAGCCCCCCATAAGGCCTCTAATTGACCAGGAATACACTTGTGGGTGGGGCATTCGAAGCTTCTCACGAGGCCCCTGCTGGCCTTTCCAGCCTTAAAATAGCAACTAACATTTGCAAGATTAATGCACTTTATGAAAGAAGATTTCACATATGTTAACCCCAGCAGCTTATCACACTTCTTGTTTTCTAGCCAGTCGGTCTAGGCACCGCTCTCTGAAAATCTTTCATGTGTTCCAGACTTTCGGCATTTCTTCCTGAGCCTTCTTCTCCCTGGAATATATTTTCCCTCTGTTCTGTTTTTCCCCTCCTTCAATGCCCTTCCTAAAAACCACCTCCCCCAGGAAGTACTCCAGGATCTCTCTGCCAGACCAGAATCCACCCTCGAATTTCCACAGTATCACAGAATGCCAAGTTTTTGGAGGTGAGGATAGATGTTGAAGACATTCCTTTCCCCTGCAAGATCCAGAAAGGTTTATTTAAAAACACCCACTAAATGACATTGAATTAATTACTATCAATCAGCCGATACCATTGCCTTCTGAATGAATACCAGTTGGGCTGGATTATTATTATTAGCCTGAGACTATAAAACATAATGGAAAGAAAGAGAACGCTTTCTGGCCAAAAGAAGATGGCAGAGACGTGCCCATTGGATGTGCCCCGGTGGGGGAGAGGGTGCGCACACTCTATTTGAACCAAGAAGGGCAGTACCCAGTCTCCACACTCTGCAGGGCCAACCCTGTCTCTCCCCCAAGAATCTCCTAGAATATCCATTACCCCACATCTTCCCCCCCCCCCATTAAAAGGCACACTAGTGCCCAGTGTACCTAGAAGCAGCAGGGGGTCACTGGGACAATAATAAGGAGGCTGGAAGGAACAGTCGCCAAAGGGTAGCCCTCAGTTATGGATGCTCTGTTTTGCTCCTCTGCCATCTGTGTTCTTTTTCCCTTTCTTGCTAATCACAGAGATGGTCCTTGACATACGTTTGGCATCCTATGTGCCAGAAATGACAGTGTTTAAAAGGTAGAGAAAGCAGTGAGAGAAGAGGAAAGATGAAGAGTGTGGGGCGTGTTTGCACACATGCGCTCGGGAGTGCATGCACACACATGTGCACGAGCCTGCTTGCACACACACGCTCCAGAACCAGTGCTCTGCGGTCACATGCAGGCTGTCTCAGCAGATCACAGTGCCGGGCAGGAGCAAGCAGGGAAGATGAAGCACTGCAGTGAGGCGTGAACGCAAGGCTAGGCCGCTGGGGCTTTGTGCACAGCACAGTGCGCTCCTCGGGGTGTAGACTGTAAGGGTAGATGTGGGCAAGCCACTCACTGGACGCACACCCCTTCAAGGAGCCAGGGTCCTGGCAGGTCTCCGCATCTTGGACCATCAAGCTCGGTGTGTCTGTCTATTGGCCCAACCTGCTTCTGCCCAGTTTGGGGTGTGCAGCAATGCCCTACTGGTCTCCAGAACACTGGACTGGGCAGACTGTGTCCTGGCTTTCTGCGCCATGAGGACCCCCGTGAGGAGACTCTGGGCACCTGCATGCAGAAACATGAAAGGCAAAGCCCCCAGAAAGGCATTCTGTCCTTGTCATGCCCACAGGTCCCATGTGAGCCTCTGCTCTGAACTGTGCATGAGCTGCAATTGGTGTGTAGGGGCCACTGGTGTTAGTGGGGTTGTGGTGTGGGGACTCCTCTCTCTCTGTCTTCACGCATCTCCTTCATTCAGGTCCCTGCTGAGCTGTCACTTCCTCAGAGATCCTCCCTGTCTCTCCAACCAGTAGCCCCTCTCACCTTACTTTATCTTAAAATCGTTAAAAATTCTATCTCCAGAACTGACATCTTCAACATCAGAATCAAGGTGTCCCGATGTCAGCTCCTGGGTGGGCCCCCAGAATCGAGAGCAGTACCTGACACTCGGTGGATCCAGGATGACAAATCATTATTCCATATTGTCACTTACACTTTCTGCATCTAATTCCCAAGGCAAAGTAGGATATAGGCGGCACTACCCCCTTCCTACAGAGGAGAGGAATTTGAGGCTCAGCCAAGTTAGGTAACTTGCTCAAAGCCATGTAGCTGATACCTAGTTGATTGGATTGAACACCCAAATTCCAGAAGATGACTTTCTCTTGAAACGTGCCCTCTGGTTTATGGGGTATGGGGAGATGGAGTGATGGGAAAGAAGTTCTGGATCAGAGGAGCCTGGGAACGAGGGGAGAGAGCCAGCTTCACTCACTGGGATGAGCTGGGGCCCGGAGACAAAGGAACTGGTTAGAGACTCATCCTTCTCCCAACATGCGGTGTCACCTAGGTCAGGCCTTTGGCCTCCCAGGGCTTCCAGCTTCTCATCTATGCAGAAGCCAGGATTAGATCTGTGGTTCTCAGGGTGTTTTCTGCAACTCTAGATGTTCTTGAGGTCTCCTGAGGAAGTGGGGGTCCTCAGCACCCCTGCCTGTGAGGACCACCGCCTGAGCTGAAAAGGGCATGTTGGCACAAAGAGAGTGGCCTCGGGTGGGGAGGTCCTGGTTCATGGGGCCAGGGCACCAGAGCCCCAGTCCGGTGAGGCTTCTCACTAACAGTGAGGCCGGGAGTCCTCACCTGGCCCGGCGAAATGGAGCTGACCATCACGGTGAATGTGCCAGGAAGGGGGAGGGCTGGCACTCGCAGCAGGTGTCTTAGCAGGGGTGGGGCAGGGCCACTGCGAGGGAGCCACCGGACAGGCCTGGTCTGGGCTGGAGGAGAGGGCTCAGGGGACCAAGGGCCCCTGCTGGCCTGTGGGAGACCCTGTGGGTCTGTCTTCCTGCCTATAAAATGGGAATTATTATTCCTGCTGTGCCTTCCTCATGGGCCCGTGAGGATCTGAAGAGACAACTTCCAGGAGATGGTGCATTGGCTTCACGGGGGCTGGAGGTGCGATACCAGCCAGACCTCCCTCTCAGCCTGGCTCCACCGCTCCCCGGCTGGGTGACGCACAGCCCCATGGCCTCAGACGTAAGAGGGGGGATGATGGATATAACAGTCACCCCTTAGGAGGTTGTGGCCCCCACTCATTCCACCATACTCTGTATGCAGGAGCTGCATGTATGTGTGTGTATTCACATCACCCTCCCAGCACCACTATGGATTCGGAGCGATTAACATTTCCATTTGGCACATGGGGAAACTGAGTCACGGAGAGGTTAAGTAACTTGATGCACAGCTAGGAAGGAGGGGTGGGCTGGGAGTCAGACTGGGCAGTCCAGCTAAGCGTGGCACTGTCTCACCGGGGGCTTGGGGTAAGTGCAAGGAGAGAAGGCGTGTAGGCCCCCAAGCACTGTCGAGGTTCATACATCTGGTTGCCTTTCTGCTCCTGCTGCTGACTTTGCTGGGGAGATAGGGCTCATTTTAGAAAAGCGTGGACCTCTAAAGGCATGGCTGGTGACCCGATTGCCCAAATTCCGTGCTGGCTTCTCTCAAACCATTTTTTTTCACACTGATATCTTTCTTTTCAGCTTTGGGAAAATCGTAACTCTTTCAAAACAGATGGATCAAGAAATTGAGTGTCTCCTTCCACCCGGCCTCTTCCACGTGGCACTTGAAGACCCCAGAGGAAGGAAGAACACGTGAGCAAGCACAGCAGCGACCACGTTGCCTGGCTTGCTGTGTGCACATGGCGGTCCCTTATGAGCTCCATGGGTCTGCAGACGTGACTTTCTTACGCAGTAGGGTGGGTGTTCTATTCCTCCCTCATTGTTTCCCCTGCTCACCCTTGGAGTGGGGTCCTTAGCATGGTAACTCACCCATACGATTCAATGAAAGGGGTTCCATATTAGTAAAAATATGAATTCTAGATGCTTCTCTCTGGAAGGTTTGGAAGATTAGAGCCCATTCCCAAGACTGGGACAAGGCAGGTGAGCAGCTGGGGCACATCTAGGATGTACTACCTCTACTGAGAAGGATGTCACCTTGGATTTGTACCCTATGTGCCTTTCTGGTCTTCCCCTGGTTCCTGGTTGTGGGTTCTGGTGCATGCTGGTCATGAGGAGCTGTAGTCATCTCTCAGGATGGAGGCAACACTGAAGATCTCTGTGGCCCTGACTTCAGAGAGATCTAGGAGGTGGTGCCTGGCCAGGAATGACTGAGGGTCAAGACACAAAAGGCTGTCTGTGTGTAGGCCATTGGGTGACTAGGGGACAGGGCACTGCATGTATATGGGACCCTGGCTCTGTGGGTTTGGGATCGGCCCATAAATCTTCCTGGCGATGTTTAATGTCTGCATCACTTTCAGACTTTTCAGGACATCATGGAAGGGTCACGAAGATGAAATGACACAAAGTTAAATCAAGGGACATGAAATAAAATAAAACAAAATTAAAGAAAAATCCAAGCCACTTTTGGCCCCAACAGACCCTCTGCAATGATAGCCTTGGCTCCATGCGGGCCAGGTGGTTCTGTAGGGTTGGGGTCTTCACACCCGGCTCCACAGAGCATCATTTAGGGACTTCGTGAGAGCTCCTCAGTGGCGGAGGGGATGAGAGAGAGGAAGAGAAGGTAAAACTCCTGATCAAACCAGAAATCCTTTGTTTTATTAAGTTTTGTCCAATTAGAATCAGAACATTTGATTTAATTTTTCATAGGCTAAAATACAGTTTGAAAATCACTGTCTTAAGAGCTATTTTATTCATTTCTTTTGAGGACACTTCTTGGTCTACAAATCATCTATCTCCCCTTTATCCCTCTGTTCTATTGAGGACAAATGACTGTTTTCCCACGACATGAGATCGTGGAGGCCAGGCTGTCACAGTCAAATGCTTGACTGTCTCTGGGACAACAAGAGGGAAATAAATAAGAAATCTCGTATTGGGGTAGTGAGGTACATCAGAGCCAGCTCACTCCCTACTACTAGAAGGTTGCCTCCCACTCCAGCTCCCTGCCCCCTGGGTACTGTCTCGGTGCCTCCCCAGGAGTTCTTCTGGACTCAAAATAAGGCCCTGAGAAGATGAGACCTGGAAAATTTTGAACTAAGTGGAAAGCAGTGCCCTCTGCTTTGCACACAAGACATGGATTCTGCATCAGAGTGTGTGAGGCCCACCTCTTCCTTGGGGGGATGCCATGGGGATCTCCACTTCCTTCGGGACAGACCCTTCCTGTCCATAGGCCAATGGCCTTAGAGACCTCTACGGGGTGTTCCTTGGAATACAACCCAACCACGTCCACTTTCAAGTAGGGTGTTTCTTTTACTAGTTAATCATCACCGGGGTGACCATAAATTCTGATTTGCCTGGGACAGTCCTATTTTATGCCTGTTGCCCTGGTGTAATTATTAATAGCTCTCTTTTCACTCCCAAAGTGTCCTATTTTGGGTGATAAATTATATGGTCACCCTAATTATCATTTTTACGATCAGAGTGCTTCCTGACCCTCAATGCTCAGCTGCCACTTACCCCCCTCCAGGAAGCCCTCCTGCCATGCTAACTCAAGCTGATCTTCCCTTCCAGGCAAAGTGCTTTGGGGCTCCTCCATCTCACCCTACCATGTAGGTTACTAGTCTTTCCTCTACCTTACTCATCCAGTAAGTCCTGCATGCCCACCGACAATGAGACAGAGCATTCCAGACCATGGCAACACAGGAGGAGCCCCACACAGAGAAATAATAAGTGTATATATATATATATATATATATATATATATATATATATATATATATATAATGTTCCCTGATAGACTAAGACTATGGAAAAAAGTAGGGCTGGGTTGGGGTGCAAGCGGAAAGTGATGGGAATTTGTTTGTCCTGGTTTATATGGGATGGGCAAAGCCTTCTCTGATAAGGTGATATTTGAACAGAAGCCTGAAGGAGGTGGGGAGTGACCCCAGTGGGGAGAAAGCATTTCAGACTAAAGGAGCCACGTGTATTAAAAAAAATCCTAAAAAGGGTGGAATAGCAAGGATGCCTATGTGTTGATGTCAGTGCCAGGAGGGTGGTAAGCGTGCACATAGATTAGGAGTCCCCGAGGGCCCTTTTTTCCCTCTGTTCTCCCCACGCTCTGGCTTGATAGTAAAGCTCACTCACGTCTTGATAACCTTGGTGGATGAGGAGTGGCGGCATCACACATCGACTGGCTCTTTTGGTCATTGTGGCTCTGAGTCAAAGCTTCATGGACAGCCCAGCCCCAGCCTTGCCAGTGTGATGAGACCGCTGACATTTTGTTATGGGTTTATTGAGGTTTCCCAATCATCTGAGCCCCAAGCCACGCTCCCTCCGACTGTCACCGACCGCCCCAGACTCCAGAGGGGCTGCGTGGTACCTCTCTGTCATCCAGTCTGCTCTGGAGACCTGGACTGGGGCAGATCTCAGGGGAATGTCCTCTTCACTTGATACCATTCTGTATAATTTCATAAAGGCATTTGCCAGACCGAGCATCCAGAAGGTGAGGAGCGTGACCTGCTCCTTGAGAGAGGCTTCCTATTACGTGCTTGCTCCAGGCTATTCCATTTGTTCATACTGCATTCTTATTTTGAAGTGTATTTAAGTAGATACGCTCTGGACGATACAGATTTTGCAGCCAGACAGAGCTCGTCGGCACCGGGGATCATCAGCAACAACTGGACAGGAGTGACCGGTGTGAACTTCTGTGACCGCGCTCACCCTGGGCTTTGACCCACCATTCCTCCTTTCGCTTTCCTCCTAGATTAATTTTTCACATTAGTAAACCAGTTTGAATCTTTCAGAAGTGTTCTGGGTCTTAAATTAATCCTTAAGCAAATAACTTTTCCAGACATCTTCATATATAAATAAGTTTTGAGCAGCTGTTGTGTGAAAAGGGGCGTGTTGGGATGGGGGGAGATGGGGAAGTGGCCACCAAGTGTTGCAGAGTCCCTGCCCTTCCCTGCCTTTCTGCTGCTGCAGCCCGCACTCGATCTGCCCGGTGGTTTCTCATGGGTCAAATCTCAGCGAACGCGGACATTCTATCAAACGAAGAAAGTGACCCCCAAATTCCATCATCCTAAAGGATTAATTATTTGCATAATTTACTTTGTTCATAACAGTGCTGGGCCTCGTACCTACCGAGAGGAAATAGGTTTTTAAAAAAGAAGATGGTTGGGTTGTCATTACTTCACCACGTCTGTGTTGGTGTCTTTGTCTTGAATGTAATTAAGAGCCTTGGTGTGAGTTTTTAAATGTCTGATCAACCATCCCCCACACTTTCACCCAACGTGGCCACAAAGGAAGGTTGAGACTCATTCAAACCAGAATTTAGCAGCCTCATACAGTCCTATGCATGAGGGGGGAGGGAAGGGGCTTGGGGAGAGAATATATTGAGATCTGCCCTTTGATCGTGTTCAATGCGACTTTGCATTTACCTGAGGGATTAAAAGTTCTCATTGACCAAGGCTCCCGGCTTCCTACTCAGTCTTTGACGGGACAAGTGTTAATTGGACAATATAATGGGGACAATGTTAATTCCCCTCTTAGAGTTCCTTTTCTTGTTCAGTCAAATAGAAAGGCCCTTTTAAATTGCAGAGAGAGGAAGAAAGGAGCTGGTTTATAAGGGTAATAGACTGCACATCTTCCCCCTTGTCTCAGAACAAGTGCAATGGAGTCAGCATAAAGCAGGCCCTAAACAGCAAGAGAAAGGGAACGATGTGGTGGTTTGCCTGGAATGTCACCCTGGATTAGGGATCGGAGAAATAGGGCCAGTAGGCTCTGTCTGTTTTTGTAACAGTAGGGGTGGTGGGTGTGGGAGGGGGCGGGAGCTGGGAAGGGCAGATGCCCAGGAGACTCAGGGTAAAGAGAGGACAGGTTGGTGAGGGTGGGACATGCGGGTGATAGGGGATGACAAAGGCAATAGGATATGGATGGACAGTCAGAAATCTGGTGCGATCCACTGAGCAGTTGGCGAACACCAATTTCCCAAACCCAAAGAGGTCAGGGGTGTGCAGGGGTGATGGGCAAGAGGCAGGGATTCCAGAAGCAATAGCCCACTTTCAAGGGTTTCCGTAATTAGAATGTTCCTCCTGCCTAATCTTAAAATAGGCTGACGTACCATTGTCTGTAGATTCTGGGAGCCACTTGGGGAAACTAATATCACCCCTCTCCCCACTGGTTCCATCTCAACAGCCCCATCTGTTTCTCTGCTCGCAAAATCTTTCTCCTGTTGAGCTTCGACTAATACTTCCATCCCTGGTTTTTATGAATGATGACAATGGCCCATTCAGTCTTTCCACTGGTAATTTATTCAACAGGAGTTTTCAGGCATCTGCTATACGGCAGGTACTCTGCTGTGTACCCTTGAGCAAGTCACTTAGCCTTGCTGTGCCTGGAACATTCAGTCGTGGGAATAACGGCCCCTGCTTTCTGTCTACAGGGCTCTTTTTGGGATCAATGGAGATTATGGGTGTAAAAACATGTTATAAACTGTAAAACATGTGAAATGAATTATTCTCTTTATGACTTTGATTCACTAGGAAGATAAAAAGAAAGTGTGAGAAATGATGAGAAACAAAGACAAGACAATCTCTATCGAAAGACAAGCCCACCAGGTGCAGGCAGGACACAAGGCAGAACACGAAGGCCTGAGTGATGGAACCGAGCTGCAGTTGTCCAGGGAGGTCACCTGAGGGAGGTCCCAGGCCTGGCTGGCAAGAGTCAGCATCTTTTTCAGCAGCCGTGACTCTGGCTGAGAAGATGCCTCTCGAGTAGATCCAGAACCACCCACCTACCATCTCCAGGAACTCAGCCCAGGAACAGGCTTCCAAGCACTGGCTCAGGTAGGTGCTGGTAGCATTTGATCTCTGTTACCCCCCGTTTTCCTTAGTTCTACCAATACCAGTTCTTATTTGATCTTCCAGTCCTTCTACCTTCTTTGTAACCAATTGCTGGTATGAAACTCCCTCCATTTGAAATATTAGAGCCAATGATATCTTTTTTTTTTTTTTAAGATTTTATTTATTTATTCATGAGAGACACAGAGAGAGAGAGGCAGAGAGAGAAGCAGGCTCCATGCAGGGAGCCTGATGTGGGATTCGATCCCAGGACTCCAGGATCACTTCCTGGACCAAAGGCAGGTGCTAAACCGCTGCACCACCCAGTGATCCCGAGCCAGTGATTTCTTAATGATACAAAAACTGCACAAGAATTCCTTGTTGGGTCTTTCTGGGGCAGAAAAAAAATGAATTCCTGCTCAAAAGTGAAAAACTTAGTCAACAGCCCTCCTCGCTGATCGTGAAACCCAGGGTGGTTTTTTCCACTTCTCTACGTCTCAGTGTTACCATCCCTAAAACGCACATAATAAGTTTGTGTTGGCGAATCATCACTCACACACAGAGCAGCCCAGTGTGGGTGCACACAATCTCAGTTCTGTGGAGCTGGGGCGTCCGGGTCCAGGTGTACCTGATACACTTCCTCATCAACTTGTCTTCATGCACCTGCTTCATCATCTAGTGTCCAGCCTTTGACAGGTCTCTTCTTGTTCTGAGCTGAAAGCTGCACATTTCTGACTCACCAGCCCTTAAATATTTCATAGCAGACTGGCTGGAAATTAATATTTAATCACAGACTCCTTGGCACGTAAATATTTAATCACTGATATGGCTGATGAGGAATGAATCAGCACCCAGGAAAACTTTTGGTCTCTAGTGCCACTTTTAAAGGATCTTTGGTTTTGGTCTCACGGGACAGAAACACCAGTGGTGCTTTTATTTCTATACTAAATTTGATATTTTTAAGGGCTCCAGAAAATGGCCGCAATACCAGTCTGAGGTTCTGGATCAGAAAATCTCATCCCCAAAGACCATAAACAAGATGGGAATAGTCCCAGTTTGGAAAGAATTGGATGGATCGCAAAAGTAGTAAACATTTCTATCAACTTACGATCCTAAGGAAAGACACGCACCGTGTGTGAAGAAGGGATATCCTTGGAGGCATAAGAGTGGAGCTCGGGGTAGGAAACTGGATCCCCTTATGTTTCCAGCGGTGGCTGGAAATACGAAGGGAAGAGAAAGTTTTGGGAAAAAGTTAAAAATTCTTTGAATATAACAGTAGGTGCACTAAGGAGGGTGGAAAATCTGAGTCTGGAGGAACCCATGGAGCTCCATGTTTAAAAAATAAGAGTAGTAAAAATGTCACAAGTTGGAAGGCAAAGCAACCGCTGGGGTCCGTGTGCTCTGGTAAGAGCAGCTTCATCACCAGAGTGACTTCTGTGATTTTTAAAAATGTACGTTTCTATTACTCTGGGGCCACTTGGATGCTACCAGCGCTAGCTTCGTGCAGCAGTGGTGTGGCTCAAGATCGTGCACATAAAATCACCAAGAGCGTGTGCTATAGCCCTGGGCTACTTTCAAAGACACCGAACTCCATATTAACCCCATTTTCTTTTCCCTGAAAATGTTTCTCCTCCCCCTCTGCCTTGCTCCCCAGCTTCCCACCTTTTGGGGGCTTCTCGCTGTTGGAGGCTCAGCGTCTGTCTCTTGCACCTAGGGTGGCCTGGCCAGCAGGCAGTCATGTTAGAGGGGCTAGCAGGTCCCCAGAGATGCCTGCAGATGCTGACCCGATGAGGGGAACTGGGCTGAACTCAGGTGGGAGCCACAACTCTCACTTCCGGTCACTTCTAGCTGGCAGCCTAGACCACCCCACGTTGCTTTTCCCAATCACGAGTGGCTGAGAGGGCTCTGGGTCTTGTCACTCTGTTCTGCAAAGTGTCCACGGTCCAGAGCTTCAGGAAAGAGAAGGAAAAGCTAAGGTCTGCTGCTAGAGGCCTGGGTTATACGTTCCCTGCTCTGTCCACTCACCTCAGAGGCCCCGCTCACCTCTCCTAGCTGACCTGTGCTGCCAGCAGCCTTCAGACACGCCCTCCTCCTCCCCTCCCCAGACCACCTCACTCCTACTCTGCACCCCTCTTGTGGCATCAGCTTTCCTTTCCTTTCCTCCTGAATGCTGTATTGAAGGCAGGCCTTTTTTTTTTTTTTAAGTTAATTTTCCAGGGATCCCTGAGTGGCTCAGAGGTTTAGTGCCTGCCTTTGGCCCAGGACCTGATCCTGGAGACCTGGGATTGAGTCCTATGTCGGGATCCTTGCATGGAGCCTCCTTCCTCTGCCTGTGTCTCTGCCTTTCTCTCTCTCTCTCTCTCTCTCTCTCTCTGTCTCTCATGAATAAATAAATAAAATCTTAAGAAAAAAAATAAAAAATAAAGTTAATTTTCCATTTATTTTTAGTTTACAGGGATTCTCAAAAAATAGAAATGAGGGAAGAAATGAGGGGCCAAAGGAAACTATCATGATTCCTAGTGCAGAGTGGTGATTCTCCTGTCTCAGGCCCCGCTACTCCACGTCTGTGTGGGTGTGAGGGGGTCTGGGGCTGAGCGGTGGCCCTCCAGCTGCTTCCTTAGTGTGGGAGTCCTAGCCAGCCCAGGTGCCCAGAATCTCCCTGTGGCCCATCTGGAGGATCAGAATGTTTTCTAGAATTCAGTGTTTTTTCTAGATTTCAGCCTTAAAGGACTTCATTTGTCTGCTGTGATGGGCACTCGCCTTGTTACCCAGTGCCCATTGCTTCCCATTCTTCTTTATTGTTAGAAAATCTCCACAATGGGGGAGGGAGGAGTTTACCCTCTCGTGTGCTTAGAGGAAGGGGAATCATTCTATCCCCAAGGGTGAATGTTGATTAGTCTAAACTGACCATGGAAATTCTATTTCCTTCTTGTTATCACTTTAGTCATGGGTACAGAAAGAAATCCTAATCAATGTGGAATGAAGGGAAGTCAGGGACATCTGGTTAGGGGGCTTCTGAAAAAGGTATTCCTCACTGATAGAAAGAGACAGAGGAGGAGGAACAGCCTGCCTGCCTTTGGATGCAGTTGTGTGAATTTGTGGGGCAGCCACCTTGCCGCCACGAGGCAGGCAAAGATCGAAGCTGAAGATGGGAAAGCAGAGAAATGAAGCCCCTGGTCCTAATGCCACTAAGTTGACCAAATCAAGAAGCACTGTATCTTCAGGTTTCTTATATTTAAGCTGCTTTTAGTTGACTGTGTAGTTATTTGTGTTCAAGAGCACTCTCACTAATATACCACATGAATAGGGGAGGTAGAGTCAACAGCTATCAAGATAAAGATTAGAGACAAATGACAGATAAATGAGAAGTAAAACAATAATGAGAAACATTTTCATGCCTATTAGATTGGCTGATAATCAAGCCCGATACCTGCTGACCTTTCGTGAGGACGTGGAACCACGGCACCTCTCCCACACTGCTGACGGAAGTGTTAAATTGCTCCATCATTTCAGGAAACGAGCTGGCAATATTTATATATCAGAAGATGCTCATAATCAGTGATCTAGTAGTTCTCTGGGGCAAGTAACTGGAGATATCCTTGTACACATACGGAGAGAAGAGAAGCACGTATAATGATGCTCCTGACAGCATTTTTGTAATGGAGGAATCTGGAAGCAAACTGTAATGATCATCAACTTGAAAACAAATTGGTCACTTCCTCAGACTTTGGGCCAATGAATAAATTACAGCTACATGTATCGACATGATTGAATATCATAAATACAATTCTGAGTGAAAAAAAGTAAGTTTCAGAGGGATATGTTAGGCTCTGAAATGATTCATACAATATTTAAAAACATCAAACAGGGATCCCTGGGTGGCGCAGCGGTTTGGCGCCTGCCTTTGGCCCAGGGCGCGATCCTGGAGACCCAGGATCGAATCCCACGTCGGGCTCCCGGAGCATGGAGCCTGCTTCTCCCTCTGCCTGTGTCTCTGCCTCTCTCTCTCTCTCTGTGTGACCATCATAAATAAATAAAAATTTAAAAAAAAATTTAAAAAAACATCAAACAATATGATAAAGTAAATAAAGAAATGGGTTGGGGTGATAACCATCACATTCAAAATGGTAGCTTTTCTGAAGAAAGGGGAAGGGTACACAGGGAGCTCCATCAGATCTAAAATATTTTCTTTCTTAAGCCGGCTTGTGAGTAGGTGGGTGGATATTATATTCTCTCTCAAGCTCTTTTTTATATGTCTGAAATATTTCATGAAAAATAATTCTTGAAACTGACATTATGGGCTAGAATCAATGAAGTGAAATTTGACACAGACGAGCATATGGTCCTTAGCCAGGTGCCTACAATGAGTTTTTTAAGGTTAAGGGGCAGGTGGTGCCTGGATTAACAACAGTTTATGAGAAAATGAGCCAGAGGGGTTGGTTTTATTTTTACCGCAAGATTATTGTGAACCAACAGGATGATGTACTTTTTAAATCAGTTGGTGTCAACTTAGGTAATAATAATAAAATTATGGTGATAACTTTAAAGGAAGTAAGTCCAGCTTTATTTTGCACCGGCCAGACCTTGCCTAGAGGATGACGTGCAGGTCTTGATTTGTCACATTACAGGGAATATTGTCGGAATAGAATAGAATAAAAGTGAATAATGTGATGAAAGCACTTGAGACAATGTCATATAGGAGTGGTTGGTGAGGAGAGGATGTAGGGCAGTATGATCACTCTGGTCACATCTTTGATGGCCCGCCATGGAGCAGAGGGACAAGGTATGTCACATGGGGCCAGAGTGCAGAGACACACTTAATATTGGAAGATATTGGATGCATGTGTTAGGTGGGGGGATATTTTTAGCTCAGTATGAGCTGGAGCTGTTTAATGTTAGAGGTGTCCTGTAATGGATACAGTGGCCTTGGGAGATAGTAGGCAGCCTGTCACTTGGAAAGTCTAAGATGTTGTGGTGGGGTGGGGGTTCCAGCACTGAGTGGGTGGCTGGACTAGCCTGAGGTTCCAGTCCTAAGGTGTGCAATCATGGGACAAAGCACACGATATAGATATTATTGGGAGATCCCAGGAGTTATGTGACTAGAAATGGGACATCCTAGAGGTAATTCCAGGACTATTTTGGCCATTAACTTTGTGATCAGGAGCATTCATTATCCTTTGGTCTTTCTATTTGCTGAAAGGTAGAGGAGAAAGCCCAGGACGTAGGTTAGTGGTTGTTTTTCTAAAGTGAAGATGGACGATGTAGAGATGGTGGGGGGAGGCAGCCCAGCCCCTGTTACCATAAAGAGGCAGCCCTCAAGGGCATGTTAAGAAGGTATGAGATTTAAGGATGGCTGATATTTATATGCTACAGCCTGTGAATGCAAGTCCTGCCTTACAGTCTGGTTGTTCCCAGTGTTGAAGAATGAGGGAAGCAGTGGGCACTTAGAAATAGGTTCATAATAAGGCTGGAGATGTGACTCAGAGAGTTTCTGCTCAGCCATAATTTTGGGGAATTGAGATTTCCATGTAGGTACTCTAAAGTCTTGGGTTCTGGTAGCTACAAGGAGGCAGATGGGAAGATAAGAAGGAAACACTTCTCATGGTGTGAAGATAAATGGGTCTCTCTTTATCAATCAAATTTTCTCAATGGGTGATGTTCTGTATTTCGTGTGTGTATTTCTTTCCTGAAGGCTTTAGTAAAGTTTCGTTTTACTGTTCTAATCAGGTCTCAGCTGTGGTTGGTAGAGTGTTAAAAGCAGAATGCCAGATGACAAAAGGTATTAAGGATCAGTGCAAGATAACCCCTTTGCACATCCATTGGGCCTGTGAAATCTCTGCAGTGGAAGGAACCCCCATGGTCCAGGATGACCTTCCTGTGTCAAATGTGGAGCCTGCGGATCCTAGATTCTTTCTTTTCTCTTCCTTCCTTCCTTCCTTCCTTCCTTCCTTCCTTCCTTCCTTCCTTCCTTCCTTTCCTTTTTTCTTTCTTCTTCCTCCCTCCCTTCATCTCTTTTTTCTTTTTTTTTAAGATTTTATTTATTTATTCATGAAAGACCAGACAGACAGACAGACAGAGACAGAGACAGAGACAGAGACACAGGCAGAGACACAGGCAGAGGGAGAAGCAGGCTCCATGCAGGGAGCCCAATGTGGGACTCGATCCCAGGACCCCGGGACCACTGAGCCACCCGGAGCTGCCCTCTTTTCTTTCTTTCTTTCTTTCTTTCTTTCTTTCTTTCTTTCTTTCTTTCTTTCTTTCTTTCTCTCTCTCTCTTTCTTCCTTCCTTTTTTCTTTCTTTCTTTCTTTTTCTTTCTTTCTTTCTTTCTTTCTTTCTTTCTTTTTCTTTCTTTCTTCTTTCTTTCTTTCTTTCTTTCTTTCTTTCTTTCTTTCTTTCTTTCTTTCTTTCTTTCTTTCTTTCTTCTTTTTCTTTCTTTTATTGGGTTTGATGTGCTTTATTGATGGAAAATCCTGGGGTATCTGGGATGGAAACTAGGTCAAGGTGGGGAGATTCTCAGTGTGCTGGGGGATGTGCCGGGGCAAGGATTCCCCAGAAGCTGAGGACTTCTCCCTTGTTCTTGTGCTCTCACTGGGGCTGGTAGCCTAGGAGGCTCTTCCTCCTTGAATGCCATGTGGACCATAAAATCTACCACCCGGTTGCTGTAGCCAAATTCATTGTTGTACCAGGAAATGAGCTTGACAAAGTGTTTGAGGACAATGCCCACCCCGTGGATGCCATTTTTTCAAAGGAAAGAGAGAAATCCTCTTAAAGACGTGTTTGCAAATAACTCAGCATCTTGGCCCACTTCACTTTACCTGCTCCTGGGTGGGTGGTGGGGGAAGTCATCTCTTTCCTCTAGCCAAAGATCTGGAGGCCATTCAGTGGGAATGTGTTAATTATCTATTACTGTGCAGCAAATTATCCCCAAAACTCAGCAGTTAGAAACAACAACCATTTATTATCTCTTACAGTTTCCGAGTGTCAGGGACTGCTTGTGGCTTTGCTGGGTTCCGGCTCCAGGTCCCACATGAGGCTGCAGTCACTGAAGGCTGAGTCTAAGAACCCACTTCCAAGCTAAATTACACAGCTGTCGGCAGGAGATGTCGGTCCTCACCATGTGGGTCTCTCCTTAGGGCTCCTCATGACACGGCTTCCCTCAGAGCAAGTGGTCCCACAGCAAGAGAATGACAGAGCAGCAAAAGTGGAAACTGCAACCCATGGTAACCTCATCCCAGAAGTGATGATACATCCACGAGTCTCAAGACCAACCCCGGTTCCAAGTGTGAGATGTGACTACCCGGAGGCGACACTGGCGCTTGTAACTCTGGCTGCAAAAGTGAAAATTTAACTTAGCTCCAGAAAAATCCATATCTGGGCAAAAGGAGTGCTAATATTTGTTCATTCATTCAACAGGCTCTTATTAAGCCGTTCCTTTGTGCTAGTCACTGTTCTAGGTGCTGAAAATATCACGGGGACCAGACATTCGGTTTCTGCTTTCAGAAAACAATTAAGTAGTTCTAAGTACTATGAAAAAATAAAATGAGGGATGTGGTAGTGAAGGGGGGGGGGACACATGTGTTCGGCATGTTTACTTCCAACTCACCTTTCTTCACAACAACCTTCTGGGGGTGTTATCAGCACCCCCATCTGCCATTTGAGGATGCCAAGTCTTAGAGAGGTGAGGCGACTTCCCCAGGATCCCAGTTACTGAGAGGCGGGGCTGGTGTTTACACCATAGTCCTCTGCCTCTTTCCCAACCTGCTAGATCACCTCTGGGTGGTTCCATCTACCACAACAAGAGGCCCTGCAAGCTAGGTTTATACTTTCGAAATCCTTTGGAGGTCTACTATGGAAAGGTTCTAATCCCCGAAAGATTGCAGGCCCCTTGAGGGCAGGCCTGTTGCTTTCTTAGACCCTCTACCCCCTGGACATCCAGGTATTATAAGATGGACTAGTCCTCAGGCTCTCGCATTGTCCTTCCTGGGCTCTGCTGTGCCTATGCCCACCACCATCTGCCATTTGTTTCTGTGAGGGAGGCATTCTCTGGAAGCTTTGCTGGCCATCTCCACTGGCCATCGCCTACTAGAGCCAGTGCTGAGGGGCTGTGGTCACATCTAACGGTCTCATTTTCAAAAAGAGCACTTTGCAAGGGAAAAGCATCTGCCAGTTGTCAGCAAAAATGGGTACTCAACTAAAGTGCTTTCACATTTGTTAGTTCGGTGCCTCTCGAAGCAGACTTGTGAAGTAGACAGAATGGGGCTCATGGATCAATGTTGCAGATGCAGACACCAAGACTCCACTTTTCCTAGAGTCTCTTAGCTGTGACTGGAAAGGTGAGGGTTTCCTGATCCTACTACAATGATGTTTCTTGCCCACTCTGTAACTGTCCAGTGATTATGTTCCGCAAAATAAAACTCCACGTGGCCCAGCTAGAGTAGTGCTTCTCAAACTTCCACAGACAAATTAATTACCTGGGGATCTCACTAAATTGTAAATCCTGACTACCTAGGTCTGGGGTGATGCCTGAAATTCTGCATTTCTAACACACTTCCAGAGGGTGCCCAGGCTGTTGCTCCATGGACCGCACTTAGAGTAGTAAAGTTTACTCTCTGCTCCATGTTCATGTGTCAGAATTCCAGGCATCCTTTAAAATATAGGCTGATGATCCCTGCACCTATGAAACTTCCCTAGCATCTTCAGCTAGAAGTTCACCTTCTTCTCTCAATGCCGCCCCATGGGAGAGTTGTTCCTCTATGAGGGCCCAGGTCTTCTCCTATTTGTACTGAAGTGACCTGTGGTCTCAGATACTCCTCGCTGGGCATGGCTCACACTGGGTTGGATCCACAGTGGCTCCAAATTTCTTTCTTGTTTGATTATTGACCTTTTGCACCATGTAGGCAGTGTCAGTGGTGAGAAAATGGGCACTGGGTCGCTCAGCCGAGCTGATGTCTTAACGCCCCACTTCTTTTCTATTGGAACATTTTACTAAGTGATAAAATCTTACAGTAATATTGACAAGGCCATGCTTTCAGGCTGTTGGGATGCTCTAAGTTTAAACTGATAAGACAGTTGATAAACAGTCACTGGGCTCTAAGACTTCATCTAATCTTCAAAACTGGCAAATTTTGAGTCCATTGCAGCTGACCTTTACATAGGGTAAAATCTCTTCTCGTAAAGTGGAAGGCCTAAACATATGTTGAGCTTCTTTGCTGTACCAGGCTCTGGTCTGTAGCAGATACAAGCTTCTCCGGACAGGGACCAGCTGATATTCATATCTAAATCCCCGTTATCTAGAACGTGGAGACGTACTCCGTGAGTTCTCAAGTACTGACTGTGCTGGGTCATGGACATAAGTTATGACTTAAAAAAAAAAAAAAGGGGAAGGTATTATAGAACATCCTTAGGGAATCTCAGTTTTCGAATTTCTCTTTTCAAAGTTTAGGATTAGGTAATCTTCTAGACGATGAAGTTGGTTATTCCTTTTCGCTGGACAGATGGGCACACAGATGCTCTGGGGAGTTCATTAACCCCACCCTGACATTTTTGCGGTCCTGGCTTTGTCTTACAGTGGATCTTGGAAGATGTCCAAAATATACTTAGACATACTTCTCTGGGAGAAAAGCTTTTACACTTCAGAAACACACACACACATGCACACACACACACACACACACATACTTAATTTGAGGTTGAATTTTTCTGCCCTAATTAGCTGCGTCTTTGAGCTTCAAGAGCTAGTTTTACTGTGGTTATTAACGAGGCCAATCTCTGATCGCTGGTCTTTTTCAAAAGCATTCCAGCCTGCTAAACAGTGGCCTTTCATGATTTACAAGTTTGGAATCTTTGAGAGTTTTCAACAATTAAGGTGCTAACTTTTCGCACTCGCCCAGTCTCCAAACTTCTCAATCACAAAACCTTGGAAATGGTCTGTGGTAAGGGGAGCTTGGTGCTCCTGTAGGTCGCCTATTAGACGTGGGAGGGTCCAGTGAGCTCATCTAGTCCAGCAGGCATCGCTTCTAGAGAGGGTGTTGGCAAGAAGTCACTGGCATCCCTCACGAGCATGAAGCCTGTGCTAACTTAGTGCTTGCCCTTAGCACTTGCCAAGGGCAAGTGCTGTCAGAGTGACTCCAAAGGCACGGGAGTAAACAACCCTCCCTTTAACTTAGCATGCCACAGTTTTCGAAGTGCTTGCAGACTTGAAACCTCACTTCAACTTTACAACAAGGATGTGCGATGCGCTGACAAATGCTATTATTACTGAATGGGCAAAATGAAGGTCAGAGAGAGAGACTGACTTCCCCCAAGGAAGTACAGTCAGTGGCAGAACCAGATCTAAGGGCTTTCTGGTTCCTAGACCAAAGCTCATCCCCAAAGACATGTCAACTCCTTCAGTCTAGAAATGCATCCATTCCTTGTGAAGTAATTTAAAATTGCTGGTTTAAAGCTTCTCAGGCATGATCAACAAACCACATTCTGTGCTCACAAGACATTTATGGATTCTTTGGACCTCCTGTGGTCCCTCTTGACCTAATGAATCCTGGTGAACAACACCAGTAGAAAGTCAAGAGATCAATCACTTAATGTTTAAAGGCATTTTTTTTCCTTCGCAGAAAAAACCTTAATTCTGGCATTGAAAAACAAGCACATAGATGACGTGTTGTGGAAATGTAGAAAACACAAATTGGTGTCTGTATATCAGGAGCAGGACCCAGAGTCTATATTATGAATGTGTGCTGGGGTATATTTTCTCAAGACAGAAAAATACCTAGAATTCCATTGCTATGTAGGTTTTTAATCACCTAAAACAAAGCATGTGAAGATGGCTTGTAAAAGTACATAGAAGTGCTGTGTACATTTTAGCTGTTTCCTTATCCTGATCATAGTTTACTGGCTATTAAGTTCTTGATACACTTGGATTAGTCTTCCTAACGACTAAAGAGTGTTGTTTCTATAAAAGTTAATATCTCGACACTTAACTGGAATTTTTCACTTCTCCTCAAATCCACCTTCGAAATATCTTCATATCTACCTGCTTCTCCCCACACCTAGCTGGTCTAAGTCTCCTCTGTTTCTTGTACAGGCAAATGAGCAAGACACCCCCCACCCTCCACCCCCAGGAGTCCACCAGCTTCCCCCTTTGCTCAGCCCATCCATTCTCCACACAGCAGCCAGAGTGGTCTTTCAAACCACACTCTTGCTTAGAACATGACAGTGGCTTCCCATCATATTTAGAAGAAAACCCAACCCCAGCCAGGGCTAACAGTGTCCTGCAGGATCTAGCCTTTTCCCATCTGGCCATCCTCGCCTCCCACCTTTTGACCCCCAGTGAACTGGCCTCAGCACTGTTCCTGCAGCATGCCCTTCACATCTGGCCCCAGGCCTGCACTGGCCTCCTGGGACCTGGCCCTAGATCCCCACAGGGCTGGGGCCTCCTTATCCTCCAGAGCAGCCTTCCCTGAGCGCGCTGTCTGAAGTAGCTCCTTGTCTTGTCTCTTATCAGATTATCTTGTCCTTTCCTTCCATCCACTTAACCTCACTTGAAAAAATACTTTATTCCTTCTCTTTTCCCTCCGACTAGATGTAGGCTCTGAGAAAGCAAGCAAACGATTTGTTTTACTGTTTTACTCACTCTGCTATTCCCTGTGCCTGAAACAGATGTTCGATAAATATTGTGACTCAGCGAAACATGGACAATTATAGGAGCAAAGACAGGGCACATTTGTTGAGCATCTACTATGCGCACAGTCTCTGTCACCTTCCTTATCGTTTATCCCCCAACAATTAGCATATTAGCTCACTGGGCGCGGAGGAGCAAAGCAAGTCTCAGAGAAGATTACTAACACGTGTAATGATTTGCAATTATTAACAGACACATAGGGTCGAACATGAAGGTAAGTGACACTCTGAAACATGTGGCTCTTCCACTGCACTGTGTGGCATCATTTAGAATGTAAAAGGGAGCCAGGTGGCTGGTGCTGCTACCCCTGTAGGTAGCAGCTAGCACTAATAGAATATGTGCAAAGGGGAAACTTTATGTGTAATGTGTAGAAGGGGACCAAGGACTCATAATTCAAACAAATCGTAAGAATAAAAAATTTTAAAATGACGTGCAGCAGCTCCCCTGGCTGGCTCAGTGGGTGTATGCCACTCCGTCTTGGTGATTTTCAGGGATTTGGATGATAATCACAATTATGAATTGGGAGGAAGGAAAGCACATCCCCCTTCTGCTATTGTAGCTTTTCTAGTACTTTCTGCTCAGCAGATGTCCAGCTCTCGCTATACCCAACCGGGTTCCCTTACCGGACAAGGAGCCCTAAGGGTAGGGAGCTACGTCACATGTTAAATCTGTTCCCAGGGCTTGACAGAGGGGAAGCACATGCTATGTGCGTGTGGAACGAGTTGATAACATCTCATCTCATCTTATCTCATCTCATCATCTCATCTCATCTCATCTCATCTCATCTCATCTCATCTCATCATCTCATCTCAGCTCCAGCATCTCAGGAAATCAAGATAGAGCTTGTAGCTCCTGTCATTCCTTTAAAAATAGGTTGGAATTGAGTTGGGAGAGACCCCCAGCATGGATGATGTGACCCTGTAAGGATAAACCTTAAATACACCTCTTCAGTCAATGCTGCCTTTTCTGTCCAGCCTGAGCCTAAATCAGTCTTCCTGTTGCCACATGGTGAGTGATATGTCAAAGGTGGCTGCAGATGAAGGTGCAGATGGTTATGTGTCTTTCCGGTTCATGCTTATGCCATCAGCTTGCAGATCCTACAGATTCAGAGCTGGTGTTATGGGTTGAATTGTTTCCCCTTAAAAAGAGAGCTTAAAGACTTAGTCCTCAGTCCCTCATATACTCCGTTATTTGGAAATTAGGTCATGGCAGGTATCATTAGTTAAGTTAAATGAGGTCATACTGGGGTAGGCTGGGTCTGCTGTCCAATATGACTGGCATCCTTGTAAGAAGAAGGAAATTTGAACACAGAGACACATAAGGAAGGAAGTGGGGATTTGGGTGATGTAGTTACAAGCCAAGGACAACCTGGGGTTACCAGAAGCCAAAAGAGGCAAGGAAGGATCTATCCTTGGAGGTTTTGGAGGGAGCATGTCCAGCCAGCATCTCAATTTTGAACTTCCAACCTCTAATACTATGAGACAATGCATTTCTGTGGTTTTCAACCACTGGGTTTGTGATACTTTGTTAGGGAAGCTGTAGGAAACTAGTAAAAATCTAGGAATAAGTATCACCAGTGGCTGGTTTGATTCTTCTGGGCAACCCAAACAATCCACATGAAATAAATGAATATGTGAGAGAAAAGAAGACAATGAAAGAAGTCCATTTATCTGTGGATTCCAACAAGAATCATTTCTACGCAATATCCTCAGATTTGGAGAATCATGAAGAATGTAACCCAGCTTTCCAGAGCAGCTGAGCTCACTGGGTTTGTACCCAGAAGGGCTTCTCTGTCTTCCTCGGGCATGGCCAAATCGCAAGCCGCTGTGCATATTTGTTCATGTTTGATGTTAGTGTCTCTTCCTTGTCTAGTTGCTCCAGTCTGGATCCTGCCTCCATCATGCCTCCAAGTCACCCAACTCATTAACCTTCAGTCATCTTAGGTGACACTTAGCAACTTTCAACACTGTTAACCACATGCTGTTCCAGAGTCTTCTCTTCTCCTGTCTCTCTGAACCCTCTTCTGTGGTCTCCTCAAACCACTCCTCAGAGTGTTTTCCTCAATCTGGCATTCCTTGGGGTTTCCTTCCTCAATGAATGTCCTTGTCATCTAACTTTTAAAAAAAGATTTTGTTTATTTATTCATAGGGGACACACAGAGAGAAGCAGAGACACAGGCGGAGAGAGAAGCAGACTCCATGGAGGGAGGCCAATGTGGGACACATTCCCAGGACTCCAGGATCAGGTCCTGAGCCGAAGGCAGATACTCAACCGCTGAGCCACCCAGGCATCCCACCTTGTCATCTAATTTTGAAAGCCTTAAACATCAGGCTCATTTTCCTTTCCTTCCTTCTCTCTACCTTTCCCATCCAATAATCACCAAGTCCTAGTATTTTGATCTTATCTCTGGAATTTGTCCATTTATCTCTGACTTCCCTGCATCACTCTTACCCAGTTTACGTTCACCAATCTCCTGCCTTCCCACCTCCAAATCCATTTTGTGTATAATCGGCCAAAGCAGTCTTCTAAGAGCACAAATCTCTTTGAGGTGCTTCTCTGCCTAATCTCCTTCAGTGACAATTCATTGTGTTTAGAGTAAAGACCAAATTCCTTACATATCCTATGAGACCCAGCCCTTGAAACTCATCCAGTTTCCTTCCATGTCTTTGTTCTTCATCTCAGTGTTGGCTTCCCTTGTGATGCCAAAATGGCTGCAGAAGTCTTTTAGATTTTATATCCATGATCTCCTCTATCTGAAAGGAGA
Source organism: Canis aureus (assembly GCF_053574225.1). NCBI lineage: Eukaryota > Metazoa > Chordata > Mammalia > Carnivora > Canidae > Canis > Canis aureus. The sequence continues at coordinate 53,150,236 of NC_135622.1, read as the reverse complement.
GTAATAGTTGGCTTGTTATAACTCCCTTAAAGGAATGCTGGTTCTTGCGCCCTCCTCCCTTGCTCAAGAGACCATGGCAGATCTCCCTTTAGGTCTTTTTGGAATACAGTGCTGGTTCTTGAACTGATTCCTTGGTTGGGGGAGTGTTACGTAGGGATTAGATTGGGTCTAAATTATGGAAATGGATAGCTGGTGCAAGGAGGATGAGGATAACCTGATTGGGTTGAAATAACTAGGATCTACTCTTAGACCCCAGGGATAAAGGAAATCTCTTTCCTCCCACCTTACCACCACACACAAAACCAGCCACCTGGGTTCGGAAGCCTTGGTGTGGGCCAGGGGAGTAGAAGGGATGCCTAAGAAGCTACAGTATTAAATACCACTGTATTCACCTCTTTCTCTTTTTTTCTGGTTGAATCCTACTCATTGTTTGGAGCTGAGCACAAACATCACTTATAGAAACCTCTGAACCCTTCTCAACACCCCCCCACAAACACCCTGGATCTATTACACCCTGACACAGCTCCCTGCACCCCCTTCACATCGCCTGTGGCCATTGCTGTGAGTAATTGATTCTGTAGTAATGAACACATTGCTCTGATGTCTGTGCCTCTGTGCCCACCCTCAAAGAATGCCAGCTCCAGAGGGCACATCCATGTCTGCTTTTGTCTTGGCGATGTCTCTAACTACTAGCATATGTATTACATATCATAGATGCTTATTAAAAATGTGTTAAAAAAACAATCAAAATAATAAATAAAATCTGTACATTTTAGAAAGTATGAAGAAGTAGCAAATCCTTCAATCATCATCACATCCTTGTCTGAAGATCATCAATGCCAACAATTTTTCAAATTTTCTTCCAATTCTTTTTTCCATGTATATATATATGTATATATGTATGTGTATATATATATATATATATATATATATATATATATGCATGATTGAGTTTATACAGCATATATATTTTTGTGCGGGTTTTTTAAAAAAGGTTTTATTTATTTATTTTGAGGGGTATATGCAGGGAGAGGGGCAGTGGGAGAGAAAGGACCTTGATATCATGACCTGAGTCAAAACCAAGAGTCAGAGGCTTAACCAATTGTGACACCCAGATGCCCCTGTGTTTTGGGTTTTTAAACTGACATCATAACACTGACATATTTATAGAACCATTTCCCTATTAATGGACCTATCCAATTTCCACTAATTTTTTACTTATAAGTGGCATTGGGATGAATGTCCTTTTGCATAAACCCATTGTCTCTATTTCAGTTTGAACATATTCTTGAAAGTGGATAAAAGGAAAAAAGGACATGGTGGCTTTTAAATTTTTTTCTGCAAATGTTAGCCATGCTCCTGGTGTAAGAACCATAAGGCTCAAAGCCATATTTTAGGTCAACGCATAGACCCAACATCTATCCACTAAGCAAAGTGTAACTGGCCTTTAGGAATATATATATTATATATATTATATATTATAATAATATATATAATATATATTTTTTGTTTTGTTTGTTTTGTTTTTTTATAAATTTATTTTTTATTGGTCTTCAATTTGCCAACATATAGAATAACACCCAGTGCTCATCCCATCAAGTGCCCCCCTCAGTGCCCACCATCCAGTCACCCCCATCCCCGGCCCACCTCCCCTTCCACCACCCCTAGTTCGTTTCCCAGAGTTAGGAGTCTCTCATGTTCTGTCTCCCTTTCTGATATTTCCCACTCATTTTTCTCCTTTCCCCTTTATTCCCTTTCACTAATTTTTATAATCCCCAAATGAATGAGACCATATAATGTTTGTCCTTCTCCGATTGACTTACTTCACTCAGCATAATACCCTCCAGTTCCATCCACGTCGAAGCAAATGGTGGGTATTTGTCATTTCTAATGGCTGAGGAATATTCTATTGTAGACATAGACCACATCTTATATTAACCTCTGACCAGCAGTAATAGTGATATTCTAGAAACATCCCTTGTATCTGGGAAGGATCAAATTTTTTATCAGATTATCCAAATGTGGCATTTTTTATTTCGAGATGCAATGGGAATATTGAAAGAAGTGAGTATTCTTTATAACAATATAAAAATATAGCTTCTGTGTTTCTGTTCTTTTTCTGTTTGTTTGTTTGTTTGTTTGTTTAAATTTCCCTCAACATGCTCACCACTTCCAAACCCCTGTATTCCTTCACCCTGCCTTTTTAACTTTCCTTTTTGTCTCTTCTACATCTTCCATCTGCTTTGATAAAGTACAGAGTGCTGGGAGCACAGGCATTTGGTTGTTTTCCGAGCGACACAAAGTTTGGGCTAATGTCTTAAAAAAAAGTAAGAAGGAAAAAGAATAAAGATAAATGCAGATATTTCTTATAAAACAGATTGGAACTTGGTGGGGCTATGAATGAGAATCTGAGACTGGATGAGAGCTGTTCTTTTTCTTTGCTTTATCTTTGCGTCCCCAGCAGGTGAGCTCACCGTGTCATCTTTCTCCTCTGGCTCTGATCTCTTCCAGGTGGAGCTGCACAACTACGTGGGTGTGCACAGAATCACTCCTTTTCTCAGAAATACCCCTGTGCACAAAAGCCATGCATCCATTCATTCTTGCAAGAATGTTTGGTGTGTAGGCGGACTGAAGGGTTCCCCTTTGTACCCCTGCAGGGCACTGAGGTACAAATATGAAAGCTCAGTCTCACCCTCAGGGAGCCTGCAATCTAGAGGGAGGGAGCAGATGAGCGCATAATTGAGTCTCCACAAATGGGATAAGAAGCTGGCACAGGGCTGCCCAGGGCAGAGGAAATCAGGATGAGAACCCAGAGGAGGCGGCATCTGAGGGAGGCCTTGGAGGTTGTGGGGTTCTTAGACTCAGAAAAGCATTTATGTTCCCTGACATCCGGTCACCTGTGTCTCTGGGCCACATGGTTTCAGACACAGATTCTTACCACATCACTCCGAAGGCCATCCCAGGGTCTTCTGATCAAAACCGTGGATATTTGGGAGCAGACCTGAGGGAACACGGGAGATCGAGAGCCCTGGGTTTGAAGTTCAGCACTGCCAATCTCCTTGCAGTGTGGCTTCCAACAATTCCCCTGAACTCACAGAGCCTCAGTTTCCTGCCCTGTAAAATGGGACTCGCAGCGTGAGGCATGAGTAGGAGGGTGGCATGCAGAGTCCTCTACGCAGCATGCAGCACAGTGCATCGTGCCACACCCCCCCCCCCCCCCAAGCTGCAGGGGCATGAAGCATGCAGCACAGTGCATCGTGCCACCCACCCCCAAGCTGCAGGGGCGTGAAGCATGCAGCACAGTGCATCGTGCCCCCCCCTCCACCCCCCAACCCCGATCCCCACCGGCTGCTCTTCCAAGCTGCCTGGCTGTGCACACCGCTGAAGGGGTGGGTGGCAACGCGTAATCCCGCCCTCTGTGAACTGGTGACCTCCCTGGCCACGGAAGCAGACAGGTCATTTAAAAAATGTAATTTTCGCATTGACATTCTTCGTGCTGAGCCCGGGGGCAGGCATGTCCATTCTGCTCGGGGAGAGCTCCGGGGCAGTAACCCAGAAAGAAGAGGCAGCCCGCACTTTGCCATTCTGCGCTGGGGCTCCTGACAAAAGAATTGTGCAAATGAACCTTTAAATCCGTAAATAGTGCCCCCACGATGCCGGGAAGAATGCAGCGGCGACAAAGGGCAATATTCACAGTTTATCTCAGGGTGATGGATCTGAATGGACGCATGAACATGGGTTTGTTAGAGAAAGAGCAGGCCACAGCCCCCCGCCGGGAGCCCAGTGGCCGCAGTCGGCAGTGCAAACAGTCAGTCCAAATCCCGAACAATTAGGGGAAACCAAGCTGCCATTATCTGAACTTCAACTTGTTCTCATGATTGATATGGGAAATGAAAAGTTGTACCCGCTCGGGGAAGGCCCGGGAAGGCGCGCTCGCCCTCACCGCGCGCAGGGCCCCCGAGAAGGTGCACGATGTGTGTTTGATCCACGCGGCGCCCGCCGGGTCAGCCCGGGGCCGGGGCAGCCCTGCCCGCAGATCGTCCCCATGGGGTGCCCGTCCCTGACAGTCACCTATCCCCCCTCAGTCTGGGTTCTCTGAAAAATCCCCCCCCACCGCCACCCGATCACCCCAGTGAACGACCAAGTTCTTAAAAGTTGTTTTTGGGGACGGGGCGGGACATTTCTTCATAGGTGAAGGATGCCCTCGAGGACAGCTGCAGGACCCCGGTCCAGCCAGCGAATGTCCAGGCCTCAGTTTTGTCGCCTGTAAAATGGGGGTAAGACCTAGTCCACAGGAAAGTCTAGGGCTTGGCAAGTAGGGAAGTTCTCAGTGACTCCGCAGTGCCCATGTCCGTTCCTCCAACAGCCTAGAGCCTGAGCGTCTGTGGGCCCCAGTCACTCTGCTGGGTGCTGAGGGCAGCCCGAATGTGAGCGAGACCACCCCGGCCTTCCCGGGGTGTGCATTGGGCCTTGGAAGCGAGTTTGCACCTGACAGGCTGCGTCAAGCTTTTCGAGGGCAGGGGCTGTGCTGCTTCTCCTTTGGGTCTCCAGTTTCTCAGCCCAGAGTAGGAGCTCCGTGGTGTCCGTGGACCTGAGAGGAGGGCCGTGGTATGAGGAGGACAAAGCACTGGCTTAGCGCTGGGCCCCGGAGGGTGACGAGGTCGGAGAAGCTGCTATGCACGGGGGAAGGATGTCATTCCAGGGGTTAAAAGTCCTGGCAAAGGCTGGGAAGTAGGACTGCAGAGGGCCTGGCAGCCCTTGGGGGTGGGGTTCCTGGAAGGTGAAGCTGGAGAAACAGGCCCACCATCCAGAGTCCGAAAGTGAAGAGGAAATTTGCCTTTTATCCCACAAGCAATAGGGAGCCACAACATGTTCTGGAGCAAGGGAGTGACACCTGATAGGAAGCCCTGGGAAAAGTCCTCCGAGGAGGCTGGGCCTGCAACGGGACAGGAATGGCCCACAGAACCCGCGGCCCCCAGGGCCTGGCAATGCATTGGATGCAGGGAGAGAGGGTTCAAAGGTGACAGAGGTTGTGAGCTTTTGGCTCCTTCTCTTCCAATTCATTAATTAATGCAGCTCTTCTTATTCCCCTCCATCAGAGACGAATGGCAGCATTCCACACCAGTTGCCAGGAACTTATATAATCAATCAATCAATTAACGCACACACACACACACACACACACTCACACACTCCCAGGGCAGGAAGCAGAAACACGTTTTCCTGTAATCAGTTCTCGCATCACGCTCGTGTGGGAAGTCCCCTCGCCTCGATTTTGCAGGTAAGGGAAACTGAGGCCCCGAAGATTAAATGAATGACTGGCTCCAGTCTGAGCTGGGATTTGAACCAGGGTCTTTCTGATGAGAAAGCCACCCCTTCCCTTTATGCGGAGCCGCCTCTGGGGAGGCTGCCCGGAGGCATGCATGCAATTGCACAAAAAAACCCCCTGCGCTCGGGCCACCAGGACAGCGGCTGAAACAGAGACTTCCAAGAACCCTCTTCAAAGCGGCCAGAGGCATTCAGCAAGGCCCGGCATTCAGGCTGGAAGGATTTCTCCATTGTCTCCACCATCAGAGGTAAGTGACATCTTGAACGCCTCAAGAAGATTAAATAGCCCGGCTCGGTCGGAAAGCTTACAAAAAAAGGGTGAGAGAGAGAGAGAAGAAAGGACGCAAGTTGGCTATTATAGAGCTGGTCCTTTTTTGTCGGAGAAAGAGCTTTCAAGGAGCACTATTGGAAGAAGCGGGCCCAGAGAAGAAGACAATGCCAGGGAGCCAGAGAGAACTCCTCCAGGAACCCGGGGCTGGGCGCCGTGAATGCGGATTACTGCGGCTCCGAGCCGCCAAAGAAAAGGGGAACCCTGGTCAGGATGAAAATGAGGAATTACTTTTTTTTTCCCTTTCCCTCTGAGCCTCCAGTTCAGTGCGCAGCGACAATGCGTGATGGGGGGCACTTGACATGCCCCTCTTCCAGGCCATGTTGGCGCCCCATGTGGGGCCCCCGGGGAACAAGGGCGGCGCAAACCCAAACAAAGCCGATTTTAACCCGATAAACTCACCCCACATTCTCGAATAGAGACGACGGGCGTTTGGGCTGCTGAATGTCTGCGCACGGCCCAGACACACGGGACAAATAAGGGGCTTGGATTTGCGGATGTTTGAACATATGTAAAGTTCTTCATCTTTTTTAAGGGAATTTCTTGCTTTCTTCTTCTTCTTCTTCTTTTTTTTTTTTTTTTTTTTTTTTTAGTTTTCAATGGGAGGAAGACCAGGGATGCTGAGGGCACTGTTTGCAACCTCAAAAGAGCTTGTTTCTAGTAGGTGATGAAGCTGTGGACTGTGAGGCAGAAAGGGATCTAATTTGCTCAGATCCTGGGAACATGATTTGCTTTTTAAACATGCTCTGTCCTGATCCACCTCGAAGGGGCCGCCCTGGACCTTCAGGGCTCTTTTCAAAAATGCGTTCAGAGAGATGTGATGCGGAAAAGCTGCAGACGGCCCAGGCAGGAGATCTGGGTTCGAGTTTGTCGCCCTTGCTGATGGTTTTGTAAGGATCCCTTCGATTTGCGGGGCTTCGGTTCTTGCTCACAAGGCTTTGAGCACCCGGCCCCTTGGACGAGGCAGCCAGTGGTGCACGCAAGGTGCCCTCTGCTCCTCCGGCGCCCGGCGCGGGCCTCGTGCCTCTCCCTCTCCCTAAATGCCTGGGGATGGTCAGTGCTCCGTCCTGCCTCCTTCTGCGAGGAAAACCACGTGAGGTGATCCTTGCAAAATGGTTTGGACCTACAAGTGCATTTATACACCTGAGAGCTCATGTTTATTATATTTTATTTATTTATTTATTTATTTATTTATTTATTTATTTGGTGAGAGTCCATCATTCAAGAACACTTAGTGGTGAGGGTCAGTTACAGAGTCCAGGGCCCTGCATGCCAGTCAGTCCAATGGAAATTCAAAATTATTCTCGTTCACATAAAGTCACTAATGTCTTTAAAGTCTTGTGTTATCTTGGAGCACCTGGGTGGCACAGTCGGATGAGTGTCTGACTCTTGGTTTCAGCTCAGGTCATGATCTCAGGGTCCTGGGATCCAGCCCCACGTGGGGCTCCGTGCTTGGCATGGTAACGTCTGCTAAAGTTTCTCTCTCCCTCTTTCTGCCTCTCTCTCTCTCTCTGTGTCAAATTAACAAATACACCTTTACCAAAAAAAATCTCGTACTATCTTAAAGAGAAGTGCACAGCAGGTATTGAATGCAGAAATGTAGCAGAAACCTGAATGATGAGTTTGGTCCGCCTTCTTTCCTTCTACACTTCTAAGGTAGCACCAGCCCCTGGTGCCTCATGCGTACGGGACAGTATTTGTCTTTTTTATATATAGTCCTGACTTATTTTTCAAATTTGGTTTTCACCTTCTTGTGTGTGTGTGTGTGTGTGTGTGTGTGCGCGCGCGCGCGTGTATTTTAGTGATTAGACTTGGCATGCCTATCAGAATTTAGGACCACAGTGGAAATGAGATTTGGCATCTCAGGTGGAGAAAAAAAAATGCTCATATGATTGGAGAGTTCCTCCTTTTTGGATTGTGAACCCACATGCTTGAAAGTAGCATCTCACTCTGAGGATCTCCCAGCTGAGAGTGTCTGACCTTCACCAAATGGAAGAGAGGCTCCTCTTCTCGCAGCTGCTTTGTTTGGCCTTAGATGTGCCCTCATATGAACTTAAAATATCTACCTTAGGGGTGCCTGGGTGGCTCAGTCGGTTAGACATCTCCCTTCGGCTCAGGTCATGATCCCGGGGTCCCAGAATGGGGCCCTGCATCGGGCTCCCTGCTCAGCGGGGAACGTGCTTCTCCCTCTCCCTCTGCCTGCAGCTCCTCCTGCTTGTGCTCTTTCTCTCTGTCAAATAAATAAATAAATAAATAAATAAATAAATAAATAAATAAAATATTAAAAAAATATATATCTACCTTAGGGATGCCTGGGTGGCTCAGTGGTTGAGCATCTAACTTCAGCTCAGGTCGTGATCTGGGGGTCCTGGGATCGAGTCTTGCATCGGGCTCCCTGCATGGAGCCTGCTTCTCCCTCTGCCTCTCTCTGTGTGTCTCTCATGAATAAATAAATAAAATCTTTTTTTTTTTTTAAATATCTTAGACAGGAAGCTGTGTGACTAAGGGGAAGGCCTAAGGCACACCTGGAACAGACCCCCCACTACACCCTCTCTCACCATGGACCCTTGAGTGAGCCTTGATATGCTCTGGGGCTTGGTTTCCTAGGATAATGCCAATGCCTCAGGGCATCGTTGTGACGATGAAATGAGCCGGTGTCCCTAGGAGCTCTGCGAGTGGCTCCTTGTAAGAGGATGGTGTGGAGGAGACAGGGCTGCTAACAGTGGTCAAGGGTGTGGTGGGCGGTGCAGTGGTCCGGCTCCCTCACTTAGCAGGTGCGGAGTCTCCTGTGCCTCGGATGATTCATCTGTAAAATGGGCCTCCTAGTGGAAGCTTCTTCACGGACTGCTCTAAGGATTTAGAGGTAACGTAAGGAAAGATCTTAAAGCAGTGCCTGGCATGCGGTGAGGGCTCAAATGAGTGTTGGCTATTTTTAAAGGCTCTTGGCTAAGGAGCTGGGAAGGAAGTGGGAGAAAGAGTGATATCCAGGAGGAAGATTAGCTGGAAAAGTCTGACTACTCTCGGTTCCAAACACATCTCCTGAAGAAGACGTACTCCAGGAAACCAGGATTTAAGTGACGGTCCATGATGAGGGTGAGGGGGAACCTGAGTGTCTGACCTCCTTCCTCCGCTCACCCCTGCCCACCCCACATCCTTCCTCTGGGATTACAGGTGGAATCACTCAACGCAGAAAGACTGTGGGCCCATTCCTGACTTAGATTCCGTGGGACTGGGTTGTGGGAGGTGTGGGAGGGGACGGGATTATTACCCTTAAAATTTAAAAATGCTGTTTCAGCCTGTTAGTCGTGAAAATTTCTATTATTTTTATTATTTAGTGTGCTGTATAACAATTGTTAGCTTTCCTTACGTAATGGGCTGGAGACCCCTGCTGCCCCTCCCCAAATCCCAGTGGCTCGTGCCAGCCGAGACGAACTGCTCCCTTAAGCTGCCTGCTGGCAGCGGGTTTATAGAGCTCTGCTTTGCTTCATGCGTCTTTTTTTTTTTTTTTCAGAAAGCTTTTTTGATTAACCAACATTTATAATGGGAAATAATATTAGTCTTGTAACCAGAGGGTATTGAGCCCTCGTTACATAGAAATAAACCTCGAGTTTCAAATATTTCCACTGGCGAAACTTCTTGAGTAAAACTTTTATTACAGTTGATGTTATGGGGGAGACATTTTAAATAGTAAAAACCAATACACTGTGTTTCTGGATTATTTTAGTTAACAACACCGAAAATAGTCTGAATACACCACCTACAAATTGAATAAAATGGGAGCAGTTTACTTATATTATATACTCTACAATTATAACACATTAAACTAACAATTGGAGCCCTCTGTGTTTCCACTGAGCCATGTAATGTACGATCCCTTAATCAAATAATTCTAAAAGAGACAGATTACAAATATTTTTGGAGAAAGAGAGAGAGAGAGAAAGAGAGGGAGAGAGAAAATTTTTGCTGTTACTCTGGATTTTCCAGTAGACTCAGCGGCAGGTGGATCAACCAGGAAGGCGACCCACTTCTCTCTCTAAATCGTGGGAAGCACAGGTGTCTCATCTCAGGAGCTTCCTCCTGGGACACTTTTTCACCTGCTGACCTCTGGCAGCAGGTAAAGGGAAGGACCAGTGCCTGAGCTGGCTGTTCCTCTGGTATTGGGGTGATTAAGTCAAAGGAAGATATTGAGCTTTTACCTGCAGAGAAGAACTGAGAGGGTCTTCTTCTCGCGGAGGATCTTCTGACTCAGGGTGGCGTTGGCCAGACTGGAGGCCCTCCTCACAGGGTTCTGAGTCCCCCATTATCACAGCCTGATGCTTTTCCTTCCTCTGGGATCCAGTTGTCTAGAGGGTCCCTGGTTGACCTCTCAAGCCTCTGTCAGATTTCCCATTTGGAGCATCAAGGACAGAAGATACTTTGTAGAACCTTTACATTTCCTTCAATCAGTTTTTCTGTGCTGTGTCCATTTTTTCTATGTTATTCAGGTTTTTTTGTTGTTGTTGTTTATTTGTTTTTTTAGCTGACAGAGTTCTCATCTTAATGTTGTAAACTCCTCAGGAAGCCTGGATGGCTCAGTTGGATAAAGAGTCCTACTCTTGCTTGTGGCTCAGGTCATGAGCTCAGGGTCCCACTCTCGGCGGGCAGTCTGCTTGAGATTCTTTCTCTCTCTCTCCTTCTGCCCTTTGTTCGTGTAAAAAAAAAACCCAACACCTCAAAACAAAACCCAAATATTGTGAGCTCCTCTTCCTTGGGAAATAAGGTGGCCTTGACATCATTCAGTGATCCTTCTGAATTTTTCTGAGATAGTTTTGGCTTGAATTTTACAGGTGTGCAACCCTTCATGTGCATTGCTAATGTCCTCATCTGCATTAGAAAGAGTCTCCTGTATATATATGGGGTAAATTCTCTGTAAATTAGTTATGGGGTAAACATTTCTTTTTGTTGATGCAGTCTAGGAGGATTCGATGTTTCTGCTGGAGTTTTGGCACCTCCACCCCCTTTCCAGCAGGGTTGTTTTCTGGCTGCTCCAGGAAGCTTTTGGTTTGGAGAGTTTCCATATGAGTTAAGTGTACTGATGACTCTAGCTTCTTCAGTTAATGCTGCCTTCATTCCATTTCTTCTCGGTTAGAGAGTTTTTCAATACATATTTAACTGTGCCACATAAATCAGTTTCTTCACAACTCCTCTGGATCATTTGGTAAAGGCTCTCCCTCCATGAGGTGTCTTCCCTACACTCAATTCCACGTTCTTGTGCTTCCTGTTGACTCACTCCTGCCAGCAGGCCAGTGGCTCATCTTGAGCAGGTGTCCATGTAGACTCTTGACTTGATTCTCTTCATGGTTCAGAACTTGCTCCATGGGCTCCTTAGGATTTTCTGAGATCTTGTTTCCCTTTAATAAGTTCACCTGTTCTCCTTTTCCATTTTTGAGATTCTCATGAATGAAGTTTTATGCTTCTATGAAGACTGGAGTTTCCCTCCAAACCCTGTATTGGTGCTCCTTCCACTATGCCGCATACTTCAGATGGGTTTAAAAGGACATTTTGGTTGCAGCACTGGCAGTTAGATTTGCTTAGTTGAGTCTTCTGGACTGAGACTCACCTGTAATGTCAGCTATCAGCCCATCTGGCTGTAAACATTTGGATTTCTCTTCTCTTCATGCTTTTCCGTAAGAATCTATTTTAAGACCAAATAGAGGATTGTCACTTTCCAGCTCATTGTTTGTGGTTTTTACATTTGCTCTTTCTGAGAGCTTGTTCTTGAGTCTGACTTCTAGAATAGCTGATTTAAGAACTCTAAACTCTCAATGTGGCTAAAGCTTTCAAAAATTTGATGCTATTCCTCCAGAAAGAGAAACTCCAGTGGCCAATTCTTTGTCTCCCTCACATAGCAGTGGAAGTTTTAACCATGAAAAGCTCCCACTAGGACTGTGGAAACGGGCCTCTTCCCACAATCCTTGTGGGGATGGGCCTGGGCTAAGCAACCCTGGCAGTGCTACCACCACTTGGCAGAGGGTCTCCAGCATCAGTATCACACACAGAATCAAGGCCATCAGAAGACCCTCTGTGATTCCTGAGGCCACGGCTGTATTGCCTAGGTTGCCAGGACCCTGCTGGACAGCAGCAGATATCAGAGCCCAGTAGTGAGCATTCTTCCCCAGATCCCCCTCCATGCTGGCAACCAAGGCTGATCCCAGTGGACGAGGGGAGGGGACATGAAAAACAATGTCTTGCAACTGTCCCACATCTTGGCCCATCAGGAAAATGATCAGATCCCATGACCTTGGGGAATGGCCAAGGGCTCTGGCCACTTCAGGTCCTTCCTGGGTGCCCCCAAAACTAAGGGTATCAGTATGTTTCCAAATCTGTAACCCTCCTGGATTACTAATTGGGAGGTTCCAAGTTGGATGACTTATAGACTTCTAATTTTGATCACTCTTCCTTTTTTTTCTTTCTCTCTCTTCTTAAAAATTAAGGTGACATTCATATGATGTAATTTTTTACTATTTTTTAAGATTTTATTTATTTATTCATTAGAGACACAGAGAGAGAGGCAGAGACATAGGCAGAGGGAGAAGCTGGTTCCCGGTGGGGAGCCTGCTGTGGGGCTTGATCCCAGGACCCCGGAATCATGACCTGAGCCAAAGACAGACGCTCAACCACTGAGCCACCCAGGTGCTCCTAATTATTTTTTTTAAACATTTATGTATTTATTTGAGATGGAGGAAGCAGAGAGAATCTTAAGCAGACTGCACTGAACATGGAACCCAATGCGTGGCTTGATCTCATGACCCTGAGATCATGACCTGAGCCAAAACCAAGAGTCAGATGTGTAACCAACTGCACCCCCTAGGCACCTCTTAACTTTTTAAAGCAAACAATTTAGTGGAACTTAGTACATTCGTAATGTTGTGCAACCGCCACCTCTGTCTTGTTCCAAAACATCTTCATGACTCCTTTTGGAAACCCTGTAACCACTAAACTCCATTTTCCCTTCTCCTTGCTATACCCCCAATCCCCTGCAACCAGTGATTTGGGATCTTTCTCTATGAATCAACCTATTCTGAATATTTCATATAAGTGTAATCATATAATATGTGACCTTTTGTGTTGGCTTCTTTCACTTAGTGCAGTGTTTTTGAAATTCGTTCATGTCGTAACACCTAGCAGCACTTCATTCCTTCTTCTGTCCTAATATTATTCCATTGCATGGATAGACCACAATTTATTAATCTACTCATTCAATGAAGGAAAGTTTGTATAGTTTCTACCTTTGACTGTTGTGACGAGTACTGGTATGAACATGCACTTTGATGCACAAAAATTTATAAGTTTAATATAGTCTAATTGCATCTTGTTGTTTTTCATGTTTTGGGTGCCAAAACTACGAAATCATTGTCAAATCCCAGGTCATGAAGAATTACCCCTCTATTTTCTTCTAAGAGCTTTGTGGTTTTAGCTCTTGTGTCTAGGTCAGTGCCTCACTTTGAGTTAATTTTTATGTATGATGTGAAGTCGTATCTTCTGCATTCCAGGATTGAGGCGAAAAGTGTATCTTCTATTTCTGGGACACAACATTCTTGTAGTAGAGGGAAGAGAACAAAATACAAACCATCCAATGGCTTTTAGAAACTCAGCCCCAACATGGTGTGTGGTGTGTCTGCCCTCGTTGCTTTTACAGAGCCTGATATTAATGGAGTGGTAAGTATTCTTTCCTGGGAATCACTGAAGACCCACATGACGATAGCAAGAATGCAAAATCTCTTACATTCTTACACATAACCTCTTAGGTTACAGGGGAGAGAGAAGTTGATAATGGGGAACAATGATACAATCTGCAATACCTGCCCTAGGATTTATAGTACGTGAATCAGAAAGATAGAAGTCAGCCTACAAATATTTAACAGGAAACTTCTTTTTTTTAAAGGGTTTATTTATTTATTTATTTATTTATTTATTTATTTATGAGAGACACACGGCGGGGGGGAGGGCAGAGACACAAGCAGAGACACAGGCAGAGGGAGAAGCAGGCTCTATGCCGGGAGCCTGACATGGGACTCGATCCTGGGTCTTCAGGATCATGCCCTAGGCTGAAGGCTGCGCTAAACCGCTGAGCCCCTCCAGGCTGCTTGGAAACTTCTGATCATTGAAGGTACAGCTCCATAATCCCTTACCTGAAATCACTGGGGCACGATGTCTTGAGAATTCAGGGTGTATTGGATTTTTGAAAAGAAATATAGTACATACACCATAGGTATAATATACAATACTCCTTGCAGGACCCCTGGCTGTCCTTGTAATGAGCACATTAGTATTTTTGCAAAACAGATGACTCTCCACAAAGTAAAAGCTTCACTTTAGTTTTGGATCAAATTTTGCTGGCAAACAAGTTTAGGTCAACTCAGGTCTTGCTGCCAAATCAGCTTAAAAAAACAAAAACCACTTTTCAAAAGAGCTTTTTGTATGTTCGAATTGCAGACAAGTGATTGTTGACTTGTATTTTGGAGAGTCACACACATGTCTTAAGCTAATTTAGGAGGAAGCAATCAACAATCACATACGTCCTTTCCAGATTTTTCTAGGTGGTAATCAGACAAGAGTTTTCCTAGACCACTGGGTTAATTAAAAACACTCTTTTTTGCCAGGTGTTATTTGCCAGCGGTCGGAGATTCTTTAGTGGCTGTATCTTGGCAATCTGTTGAGTGATATTTCTATTCTGCACAAAGATCTCTGAGAGGGTCTTGGGGGAGACCAGGAAGTATGTGGCCTGGTCCTTGTCCTCATGACACTTACGCTCTGGTTGGGGAGAACAGATAGTATGTTTTATGGGATGTGGCTATGCAGTAGGAACTATGGGAAGAGCTCAGTGGGGAGAGGTCCGTGAGGGTGAATCAGCAGGGTCAGTTTGGTCCCATGAGCAGAGCGCCTCTGAGCATTCCAGGTGGGGAGAATCCTGGAGCAAAGGTAGGAGGCAGGAGAGCCAAAGCAAGGCCTTGCAGGGGAGGTTGAGCCCTAGGGGTGGAGAACCCCCATGCCACAAGACTGATTCTGAAGTCTGTTTACCTATTTCCAGTGTTTGTGGATAGAAGGGCCTCTTTATAGCAATTCCTTTTTAGTGGAGTTATTACAGAGCAAAAGACATGTTTGCTGGAAAGTTTAATTAAAATGTACTTCCTCGGATTTATGTTCAGGGAGCAAATGAGTTTAAGCAGGTTACTTGGCACATACCAGTTGGGAGGTGCTGATCTCATTCCTGACTCCAGAGAGAGGGGGAGGCGGACAGGAGAGGAAGTGAGGTGGGGGCGTGGGAGGCAGTGAAGGGAAGGGTTCCTGTAGGAACTTGTCTGGGGTAGGCTTTGCAGGCTATGGAGAAACAATTATTCCTACAGTCTGGGAGCCAGCCTTCTGTCAGGGCTTAAAATGCAGCAGACACCTGTTTCTGCGATCTCCAAGGGAATTTTCTGGACAAATGCTCCCTGTCTGGCCGGTTATGAGTCAGGTTCTCCTTCTTAGTTATCTATGGCACCTTCCTCAGATCCATAGGGGCCTCTGAAATGTGAAAATTGGCTTATGGAACCAAAGCCATAGAAGGGTAAACTCTGGGGAGGTGGGGGGAGACGAGCTAAGAAAGACCGATAGGTACATCAGCTGGGCATCACTGAACACCCATGAAGTACTTGGTGCTCAAGAACACACAAGATATGAGCAATACTCGTGGCCTTTCTTTGCTCTCTTGTTGGGGAAGGAAGATGTTCTTTGAATGTTTATTGAGTCTTGCCATGGTCTGCACTCTCTCCAATATGGGCTACCAGACCCACTGGGGTACAAGGCCAAAAATAATTGCCAAATGATTGGTGTAGCATCTATAGTACATTTTTGGAGAATTCTAAAAAGGGTGGGATTAAAGAAGTCTTCATGAAGGAAGAGGTCGTTGGACTAGTATTAACTGGTGGGATAAAGAAATTGGCTCACATTGTGGGACAGAGGCTTCAGCTGAGTGGGAACCAGTGCTCTGATCCTCCACTAGGATTTCTAAAGAAGGGAAACTGAGGCAAGAAAAATTATGCTTCCTTACTTGGGTATTTTGTCTTTCCGAATGGTTTCTTCTGTTGAAGCTTCCTGCAAACACTTGTAGGCATCGTAGGAGACTTACCCTGGGCTCCACAGAGCTGGCCGCACACTAGCCTAACTTTCCCCCCATTTATTGTCACCCCCACTAGACTGTGAGCTTCATTTGCAGTCTCCGCATAAAGGACAGAACACTGACGCTCTCTTGCTCAAAATCTGTCAATGGCTACCTGTTGTCTGCCGAATATGGTGGGATCTCAAAGTGGGACACCAAATCTAGCCATGGGAGGTTTTTCAGAGGGTGAGACACGCAAGCTTGAGTCTCAAGTAAATATTTATAAGGCAGTCAGCAAGGGCAGTGGGGGTGGGGGTGAAGCATTCTCAGGAAGCATCCTCTGCAAACCATCATGTGCAAAAGCATGGAGACATCAAACAGTAAAGCATGGTAAGGTGGCACCAAGAATTGTGGGGTGGCTGAAACCCGAGGGTCTGGAGGTGATGGGGGCTGGATCCCAAAGGGTCTTGGATGATAACCTAAATTCAGATGTCACTGGGATGCCGGAAGGCCATCTTTTTCCTGTTAAGAATCACATATCAAGTATAAATTTTAAGAAGAAAATCAGGATGCCTGGGTGACTCAATGGTTGAGAGTCTGCCTTCAGCTCGGGTAGTGATCCCAGGGTCCTGGAATCGAGTCCCATTCTCCCTCTGCCTGTGTCTCTGCCTCTCTCTGTCTTTCATGAATAAATAAATAAATGATCTTTTAAAAAAATAAATAAAAGAAAAAAGAAAACCAAAATTAGAGTCTTGCTGTGTTTGGTCTTCTAGCCCTCTTTCCCATTCAATTAGCACATTGTGAGCATTTTTGTGCATCCCCAACAAATCTTTTGTGAACATTTTTGTGACTGCATGATGGTCAATCAAATAGATATATTGAAGTGCGTTTATCATTTTTCAACTTTTGGATATTTAGGTTATTTTCATTTTTGAAAACTAAAAATAAAGTGATAATAAACACCGTATGGTTATGTCTTTGATTTGCATCTCTAATTATTTCTTTAAAACTGTATAAGAATAAAGCAATGAATGTTGCACCCATTTTATATTCTCTATCTTCAAGACACAGAGTGTCTGTTTCACTGTACCCTCCTGGACAATGAGAGTGATCACTGGAAAAAAAAATTGACATTTTTGGAAAAAAGAAAGTTAAATTGGATTTTCCTTGATATTTGAACTAAACAACTTTTCAGATATTCATTTACTTTATGTATTTCTTCTGAAAAGTGTTGCTTTCCTTTGCCCAATTTCTATGGGATTAGTTTTCTTATTGACATGGAAAAAGACTTGATATACCAAGCAAACTCTTTATAGGTCTTTCAAAAACTTTTTCCTGTTTTATATTTTTCTTTATAGTTTCATGAACGTTATAATTTAAATATCTAGATGATAGCCTTTATAGAATGTAAAGCCTCCTGGTTGGTGGGATAATAGAGCCAGGGCAAGGACAGGACCCCAAGATGACTTATGTCTTCTGGCTTGGAACCTCCAGAGATGGGGGGTGATTCAGGCAGTTCAGGAGGAAGTCATGAGGCACGAGCCACACTGATGTGCAGGTGAGATGCCTGAGAAGAGCTGGAAACAACAACTGAACCTCACTCATAGCACGTGACCAAGGAGCGTTTGTAGAAAGAACGAATGGGTTTCTGGATCTAGAGCTTGTAGAGAATTCTGGGAAGAGGAAGCCAGACTGGATCAGAATGAGAGCCCCAATCTCTTGACTTCTCCTCCCAAACTCATTCCTGAGGATCACGCAGGTTGTGTGGTGGGCAAGGGGATTGAGATGGTCCAATCTGCGCTCTATCTGATTTTTCAACTCCCCGCCCCCACCCTTTTTTTTAATGAAAATCTGATCTTCATGCTCCTTTCTAACCTGTAATAGGCTTTTCTTTTCCCACGGGGTGGTGGGCTATGTTTTGGATACCTCAAGCCAAATTAATCTTGGAGGCTGACGGGAACTTATCAAATGTTGATCGTGCTGATACTGTTCTCCATCTGCATTCCTTACTTTCGTTTTCTCTACAAGTGGCATTAATGTAGCATAATTGACTTTTCCATTACACGGATTAATTAATAGAAATCGATATGGTAGGATCAAGGTACAGAGCAGTTGGACCTCCTACAATTAGTTCCCATTCTCTTGGATTTCTGTCACCGAGGGAGAAAAACCAGCACCGCCACAACCAACATGCCCAAAATGTTTTGTGTGAACAGAGGTTTTTCTCCTCCTCCTCCTCCTTCTTCTTGGTAGCTCGGCAAAATTGGATAAAACCATGGTCTTTTATTTTACAGCATGCCTGTAATAATTTGGCATCACGGACATCAAAATGTTCCTCTACCAGATAAATCATGTGATAATGGCTTTTCCTTGGGGCTGGATCATTTTTAAAGGTATCATAATGGAGGATTCACAGTAATGTGTGGGGGAGCCGGGAATGTATCTGTGCAGGTTGCCAAGCGAATGTCAATCTTTTTGTCATCCTGCTGTCCCGCTGCCTCCCCCTTTGCCAGAGGCCACGGCTGGCGCTGGAGAGCAGAGGCCAGGACATTTATATGGCGTTGGCCTTACATCTGGTCTAGTCGGTGGGTGTGCTGCACTTGATGCCCTGCTGCATTACGCAGAGAAGCCCGCCTTCCTGCAGAGGGGAGCAGAACCTGCTTAGTTGTGTGCCTGTCATCTTGTCTGAAAAAAATCCCATAGCTGATTCTCCTCTGTCTTCCACCCCATCGGTGGTGAGCCTCATGGCAGTGATGGGGGACTGGGGGCTGTCCCTGGGCAATTAGGGGGAGATCCTTGGGAAGAACCCAAACCGCCTCTAGCCCAAAAATCCATAGGGCTTTGGAAATAAATGCTCAGAGGGTCCGTTCACAGAAATGCCTACATAATCCTAATTTTTGGTAGAAAGGTCATTTCCAGAAAGCCACGCTGAGCCTGGGCTCACAAACAACATGATGATGATGATGATGATGATGATGATGATGATGAAGATGATGCAATGTGTGTTGCATTTCTGATGTGTCTATTTCCTCTGAATTTTCTCAGCTCTTCCACATTCCAGAATGCCATTTCAAGGCTCCAAGGCACACAGAGGTGGAGCGGGAAGGCCTGAAGAACCACCCCATGTGCCCGTGGGCCCACGCATCCAGGCCTGGGCGGCCTTGGCTGAGCCTGCGGGGTGAGGCCTGGCCAGCTGGCTGCTTGGGGACCGCCAGCCCCGCTGGGGCCTCCGGGCGTTGCCTGGAAACCAGGCAACAATGCCTCCTGAGCAGCCCCGCGATGATCTTTTCTGAAGTGGCAGCCCCTTCAATTATTTTATTTCCATTATATTATGTTAATTAAATCAGCAAAAAGAACAGAGCACATGCATGTCCCAAGTGGAGTGGCTGTGAAGGGTTAATCGGAATGGCCCTGGCTGCCGCTGGGTGAGCAGAAGCAGCAGGCACCGTGTGTTAAGATGGACCAGTTTCCAACTGGTCCAGTCCCCGGGAGATCCAGCGGAGGCAGCGGGGTTTTCGCAGCTGCCTGCATCTTGCTGTTTATGTCCACGGCTCTCCCAAACCGCTGGCTGCTCCGGGTGGACGTAAATGCAGCCGGGCCCCTGGCCGGGGACCCTACAAAAGGGATCTTGTGAGCCTTTGAAGAACAACTGAGCAACTGCAGCAGGACTTTGGAGAAGCACCTGTGCCTCGGTTAACTGGTGGTGACAAGACATCCTGCAAATACCTCGGGTAGAGGTTCTCTTAAAACATCAGAGCGCTTTGCTGCAATAAAATCCTACATCGAATCCCCAAAATACGACCCAAGTAATAGTGAGGCTGCTTTGACGGGAGCCAGAGCTGGGAAAGAGGGGTGACATTCCCCCAGCCCCATTGAAGATGCAAAATGCAGTTTGAAAACCAGCGTGTTGGGGGCATCCCAAGGGCTACGTGAACCGTGGGTTTCGTCGGGGCTGCCCGCTGTTGGACATCTGACGGCCACGGGGCTCCCCCGTCCTGATGCCCTCATGCCCTTAGCAGTGGGATTTCGGAGGTTGAACACGGAAGGTACGCCCCTGCCTCGATTTACGTGTCTATATAATGGACATAAAAATTCGATGTGAACGTCCAGGCTCATACACATTTTAAGCACTGACACGCAATGACGACCTCCAAACACTCCTGGGAAGGTGACCTGCCTCACATTCAGAACGCTTCTTGAGGGGTGTCTTTGTGTTTTAGGAAATGCTCAGGGCATCACCTCTGCCCCCCACCTCTTCTTCTTTTACAGCGGGGTCGTGGGCTTGCTGTGTTAGGCTATTATTTGACCCTTGTGCTTCTACGTGTTCTGCAGAGACCTGTCTGGCGAGCCTGGGGACCTGCGACCTGCTTCTGGCCTTGCCTCTGACTGGCTCCCCTCTCGGGCCTGTGGCCTCCTCACTCAAGTGAAGGCCCTCCTGGCAGTGATCCCTTAGCTTCCCACAGCTGTGGCGCTGTCTCATTTGAATACCATCAACAGAAATAGCAGTGCAACGCCTTCTGTTTCGGAGACGACAGAGCAATTACTCTAAAGTTTATTTCCTCTCCCTTGCATTTCCAATATTGCAAATCTCCTCCGTTTTAAAATTAAGTTGTAAATGAGATTTGAGTCCCACCTCACTTACTTTGTTCTCTCTCCAACAGAAAGAGTTGCGTAACCAGTTCAAAGAAAACGTACACATAGCTGAAATTCAAAGGGGGCTGGAGGGATTTTCTTTCTCCTAATCTAGGTTCCTGGGCTCACCGTCTGATTAACCTTCCCCGAGTACCCCTGTGGTGGTGGGATCCCGTGATCCAGCTCTCTCAGTGACGCCTCTCCTGTTTGCAGGATGAAGTCCCAAACCAGCGCCACCGGCACCACCATCACGGAAATAGATAGAAAAGAATTATGAAGCGCTCACTGCGGGCCAGGCATTTCACATACATTAACTTTTTAAAAAATAATTCTCTAGATCACACTTTGAAGTACCTGTTCCTCTACCCACTTTACTGATCAAGAAACTGAGGCACAGAGAGGTCAAGGGACCCACTCCAGGTTGAACAGCTGGTAAGTGACGGGCCATGATGCCAACCCAAATGGTTTGCTTCCAGAGATCTTTGCTTTTAATGACTGAACTTGACTCACATATAAGCTCTGTGCAGGAAAGGAGGGGTTGAAAGACCTTCTGGTCAAACTTGCTTTGTGGCCTTCAAACCTTCTGCAAGGCTGCGCTTGTCCAGCCTGCGCCGAGATAGTCCTGGTGACGGAGAATTCTCGCCCATTGAGGGCAATCACTCAACTATCCCACAAGCAGGCACATGCCCTGTACCGAGTGCTCAGCGCTGGGCCATAAAGATGAACACGTCACACTTCCTTCTGCCGAGGGACCTGAATTCCAGAGTCAACCCGTTAGGTCCGGGAACGGCCCTGATTTCTAGAACACTCTGCCTTTGCTGAACTGGAGAACATCTCCCTATCACTAAAGGGATTGTATAATTGCTGTCCTACCCAGGACACGCTTGAGAGTGAACAGAGGCTCTTATAATAATTATGTCACGGTGACAGGCATAAACTGGGTCTGTCCCTGGCAAACAGGGGTGCACATTCCCAGTCCATGACCTGTACCCTGGGTGCTTGTCTGACCTTCAAGTCCTCTCAGAGTAAACCCCCTGTTCTCTTCATGCATCAGCCCTTCTGGCATTGGAAGACCAGTGTCTGGCCAGCTCTGAGCCTGTTCTCTGGCACCTGCCAGTTCTTCACAGGAGTCCTCGTCGCCTTAGCGTGGAGTCCGGCCTCCACACTCCTGCCCTGCTCTGAAGGTGCCTGAGGTTCTCAGGTTGGCTCTCTGCTCCTGCCCCGATCTGGCCCCAGTTCGGCTGGGAGGAGAGCGAGTCAAAGTCTGCAGTGCAGTGGGAGGGGAATCAGGAGGGCTGGCTGCTTGCCAGACACATCTCGAAAGCCTGGGAGTCAAACAAAACGAAGACGATGGAGGTGAGAACAGTGTCATCGCGGCTCTGTGGCGGACTGGGAGGCAGGGTTTCGACGTTTAAGACAAAAAAGTTTGGAGAGACAGTCTAGAAAAATAGATTTCCCCTGATATTTCCGAGGCTTAGAAAATGATGGATGAGCATATTTGTGTTTAGGTGAGACTGTTTTACTGAATCCGCCTGGAGAGCACACGTCTCTGTGCATCGCTCGGGAAGTCAACGAACGTGTGTGACCGGCAGTTATCTACTGGGCGTACGGATGACACAGGCCTCGGTCTTATGGAGCTCAGGGTCTAGATGGGGGTGGACCGCGGAATGTTCAGGTAACGCGTGCCGGAGGGGGAGCCGAGAGGAGGGGGCAGGGAACTCACCCCCTCCGGGGGTGTCAGACAGCTCACAGAGGAGCTAATTACTGAACTGGTTCACAGAGGATGCCCAGAAATGTTCCTGGCAGAGAAGGGAAAGTGAGTGACATTCCAGGCAGCAGGAACAGCATGTTCAGGAGACAAGAGGCAACAGGCGTGTGCTGGCGTTGTGTGTTCAGGTGGCCTGCGAGGCTGGAGGGGGGTGGCAGTGACAAGAGGCCGGACCCAGAGGTGGCCTTGGACGCTGTGGGGAGCATTTGGGTCCTCGCTGGGGAGACCCAGGCGTTCAGGACCCACCACTTTGCTAGACTGAACACTGGTGGGTGGATTCAGATGTCCCTGTAATTAATTAAAATGAGTGCCAGCATGAAGCCCAAATGAGAAAACGCCTTGAAATGAGAGACATGTTTTCCGAATGTAGAGGAGCTGCCAGCTGACTGTGTGCTCTGGCAGGAGCGGCAAGTGATGCTCGGCTTCCTTCGAACCCATTGGTTCGAAGAAGCTGCCCATTTCTTTCTGCCTCAAATTCTGCTTCAAATATGCCACAGCTCCTCACCTTGGTAACGAAATCAGTGACTTAATGAGCCTGTTGGGAGCTGACAAGCCTCCAGTCAGGTGGTCAGCTAGCGTAGGCCGGGTTGGACCCATTGACCTTCCATGGCACGTCAGAAAAAGACAGTGCTTTCCTCTCCTCACACATGTACACAGGCACACACGGGCACACACGGGCACACACGCACAAGCATGAACACACAGCTGCTCATCCTTGGCGCATGTCTTCAGGCCCTCCTTGGGACCATGTGGGGGTCCTGGGAGAGCCCAGGGACCCTGTGCCAAAGGACAGCATCCCCCATATCTTCTGTTGGGTGAGCCTGAACATCTCCTTGGAACAGCTCTTCCATTTTATTTTATTTTATTTTATTTATTTTATTTATTTATTTTAAAAAATATTTTATTTACTTATTCATGAGAGACACAGAGAGAGAGGTGGAGACACAGGCAGAGGGAGAAGCAGGCTCCCTGAGAGAAACCTGATGCGGGACTTGATCCCTGGACTCCAGGATCACGCCCTGAGTCGAAGGCAGATGCTCAACCACTGAGCCGCCCAGGTGTCCCCAAAACAGCTCTTCTGAGTCTGATGACACTAGCAGTCCCCATTTACTATGCACCTGGTACTATGTCAAATACTTCATTTGCATCATACCCAAGTTCATAATATTACGCAAGGCAAGAATGTGTTTTCTTCCCCTTTAGTGAGGAGAAACTGAGGTACAGAGCGGCTAAGTGGCAGGTGCCAGTCTACACTGGGAATTTGAACCAGTGGCAGTGGCGACTTTCCCTCTACCCTGGGACCTATCGGGCAGGTGCCACAAGTTCACCTCCTCTTGTCCAGACTTGGGGTTGGGATCAGGAAGCGAATCACTGCCATTGCTTTGTGGAGGAGGCTTTTGGAATCGGGATCAGTAGAATTCATTAATTCACTTGTCAATCAGCTTTCTTTTCTGAGGGCTGGTTGGACTGGTGTGTTCCCTGGTGGGGGTGCAGAGAGGAATGGCAGGCAGTGGCTCTTACAATGTTAGTCTGCAGAGAGGGAATTATAGGGATGACCCATGTGATACCGTGAGCTCAGTACGGGCTCTCAAGCGGGCCGGGGCCGTGGGGCTGGGGGTCTGGCCTTGCTCAGGTCAGAAGGGCTTCCCAGAAGAGGTGACCTGGAGCAGAGGCTAAAGCCACGCACAGACAGACAGCTCGTTCAGAGCAGAAACGCTGGGGAGGGTGGCCCTGTCGTTTATTGTTTAATTAGGACTTTTTCTTCCAAATTCTTATTTTGAAAAATTTCCTACTACATCAAAGTTGAAAGAAGAGTGCAACAAACACTTTGTATATCCTTTAACCAAATTTGGCAATTATTGACGTCTTGTATTTGTTTCTCTCAATCCCTGTCTGTATACGTATGATTGATATATGACGTATATATGTGATGTGTGCGTATCTTTTTGTATGTGTGCACTGGTTTTTACTGAACTGTTTGAAGGTGAGCTGCGAACCTCACATTTTGCTCCTAAAACTTCTCATCTATCTGTAAAACGGCGGTAGCTCTATTCCAGTGTGAAAATGATTAATGGAGCGTAGCGCATGCAAAAAGCCTGGCCCGATGCCCTAAATAGAGCAGCTACTCAAGAAAAGTTAGCTCCTTCACTCCTGCCTTGAGGGTAGCAGGTCTCCTTTAGATGGGACAGAAGGTGCTCCTGGGGTTGCTGGCAAGTGGGACATCAGGGTCCCGCAGGAAGTGAGAGAAGAAAGGATCCACGATGAGAGCACTGGGGGTCACCTGAGGTGGGATCCCAGGTGTCTGAGCAGTATTCTCCTCGGCTCTGCATCCAACAGACCTCCACGTCCTGACACGTCCTCCTTGAACCGCCTTCTGAACCCAGGCTCTCCTGGGTCAGGCTCCTCGGGTCTTGCCTGCCATTTGCAGTAGCTGCAAATTTCTGGTTCATCTCTGTCCCCCTCCACCTAGCTCCTCTGCTAACAGGTGGGCATCAAAGCGTTTCACCGAGGATGAAAGACAGGAAGGGTAGCCTCCCTCCTGATGTCCCTGCCTCCACCTCCCCACCATCAAGGCAGCCAGGATCAGCCATCCTGGGAAGGAGGCCACTCCCAGGGGTGGAGCCAGAGTGAAGCTGGGAGGGCGGTAGAAAGGGAGGCCCAGGAGTCCTGGGGAAGCCCTGCTCCCTCTCAGCAAGGTCTCCTGCTGCTGGGCCAGGGCTGGGTGGCTCTGGGGGCCCGACATCTATCTTTGTGTCCCCCCCCAAACAGACCCAAGCAAAGAGCCACTCTAGAGAACCTGGCGTAGGGCGGCACGCACAAGCAGAGTCGGTCAAGTTCCTCCCTTCCTTCTGGGTTGACGCAGGGACTGCACCCCTCCCCCCATCCAAGTATTTCTGAAGCCTGACCCCCCAAAGTGGACTGAACTTGAAAGAGACTCTGCCTCTCATCACTCATGTGAGTTGGGTGAGAAGCTCACTTTTCTTTTCTTTTCTTTTCTTTGCTTTGCTTTACTTTGCTTTTTTTCTTTTCTTTTCTTTTTCTTTTCTTTTCTTTTCTTTTCCTTTTTTCTTTTTTTTTCAGAGTAAGAGAGTGAGTGAGCAGGTGTGAGATTGGGGGGATGGGGACCGGGGAAACAGGAAGAGGGAGGGGGAGAGAGAGAATCTCAAGCAGGTTCCCCACCCAGCGGAGCCCCATGTGGGGCTGGATCTCAAGACCCTAGATCATGACCTGGAGAAGCTCACTTTTCTCAACCTCGGGTTTCTATCCTGTGAAATGGGGTTTCCTTCACGATCTCATAGGGCTCTGAGGCTCCCATGAGACGGACACCAGGAAGTGCTTGGTGAGGAGCCCAGCTCGTTAGACCTCCTGACCAACAGCAGCCATCTGACTCCATTTGTTCTGATTTTGAGGTGGCGTTCTCCTGAAGCACTGAGGACACCTCCCAGTGTAAGCTTCCCAAATCTGTGAAGATACTGGCCCTGGGAGCAGAAAGACACGGTTAAGCATTAGCTTCTTCCGAGGGTAGGGAACATTCCACTCTGGTGTGAGCATGCCCCCAGTTAATCTTTCAGGTTCCGAGGGAGGTTGCAGGGGAGGTTGGGGGATCCAGTTGGATGACTCTGTGCCAAGCCCTCAGAACTCTCAGTGGCCCTTGATCCCTAGCTCTGTGGGCTGCGGGCACCCCTGTGGAGGCAGGACGGGTGGATGGCAGTGTGCGTGTGAGTGTGCGTGTGTATGTGTGCACGCACCCATGTGCTGTACAGAGCCCTCCCCTCATGTCTCATCCTAACCCCGTGCAGCAGGCTTTCGATCTTCTGATCTGCAAAGCTGAAACAAGAAATATAGGTACTTCTCACTTCTTTTTAAACCTTCCTTGGTGCTGGTTGTGCTGGAGAGACGAGGGATTCCTCTTTGACATGCACAGGGCCCAAAGGTCCCTTGTAAAATCCTGTTTCACTGACACTCCATTTGTAGGGTGGGCATCACTGCCATCACACAGGGGAAAGAACCGAGGTTTGGAGACAGTGGCTGACCGCTGGTCCTACAGCTGTTGAGTAACGAAGCTATGTTTCAGCCCAGGTCTTTCCAACCTGACAACTCTGGGTAGACGAGAATTCTCACTCTGTGCTTGGGATACACTTTCCACGAATGGGAAATGGGCAAAAGCTGACTTAGGCTTGATGTGAGGTTTACATTTCATTTTGCAGTTGCTCTTTAGATGGTAATCACTGGGGAGGATTGCAAATAGCACAGGGAAAAGAAACATACATTTGTTCCAGGAGCTTCTCGAGAATCCTTTATGGGAAACCCTGTCAATGAAAACTGCTTATAAACCCGTATCACATTCATGACTGTATCTGAGCAGCCGGGAACACAGAGCAGGAAGGGCTGCTTGAAGCCCTTCCTGCGGGACTAGCCGGGCTCGTCTCTCAGTGGCCCTCTGAACCCGCCCTGTCCCTTCCTGTCCCTGAGCCTCAGTTTCCCATTCTGTAACCTGGAGACTATAGACCCTACCTTGTCTATTGGGAAGGGTATTGATGCAATCCAAGCAAGTGATGAGGGACAAAGCAGTATGTAAACTGTGAAGCGCTGCGCGTCTGGCAGGGATTATTCGCAGACTCCGAGGGCTGTGTGTATGGAACTCCTTTAGCAGGAATGCAGATGCAATGGGATCTGGAATAATGTCACTAATTTTCGAGATGCTCCTGCTTTTTTTCCTTTTTGGAGGTAGGGGGAGCATGATTTTTGGCTGAGACTCCAACGGCACGTAGGGATGGTGACCTCTTAAATGGGCCTCTTGAGATGTAAGCTCCAGGAGGGTAGACACTGTGCCTTGTTCATTGATCGAGCCCCAGCACTTAAAACGATGTAAGGCACAGAGTAGACACTTGGCAAATATTTAATGGATTTAGCAAATTATTAGCCATAACTCTTAGACAACAGGAAGGCGTGAGAGAGGAGAGGGAGCCTTTTCCAGGCCTGTATCTGCAGCCCTGAGCCTCCTGACTGATTGAACGATTAGATGGGTCCCTCTTATATGCCAAATTCACGTGCATCTAAAACTTCACTGTGGGTTCATAATTCATTCGCACACCAATCACATCTCCTCTAAGTGATGTGACTCAAACCTGCATCAGTCAGCTTTTGTTAGATTATGCTGTAGTAACAAACACCACCCACATTTCAATGGATGATAATAAATATTATTATTATTATTAATTATTATTATTATTATTATTTTCAGGTCCTCATGTCTCTAAGGCTCTGATCCAAGACTTCCTCATCCTGGGACAAAGAATAGCTCCTCATCTTGATCCTGCAGGGAAGGGCAAAAAGGCAAAGGACTCAGGCAATGGATCTTGCGGCCTCTGTGGGAAGTGGAAAATTGCTTTTGCTCCTATCGCACTGGCTAAGGCAAGTCACGTGACCAAGTCCTGTGGTGGTGGAGGTGGAGTGTGTATTATTTGTGCGGGAGCTCCTGCAGGACCCCTGTGGTAGGTGGGATCGACCATCCTCATACAGGCGGGAGGGGTACGGTCCACCACACTGGCCATAAAAATACTTTGACCCGTTTGGAACGCCTTTTCTCTTTCAATCCCAGAATCCCAGGCTAGAAAACCTATAGGATGAAGGCCCCATTATTATCAGGTAGGAACCTGAAATCTGGAAAGTAGAAAGAACTTGATTATGGATTCCTCATATCTCATTTCCACCAGACTTCATCATATTTAAGCAAGAACTACAAAGGTAAATCTTGTCTTACAAGCTGCATGGAACAGAGTGAAAGCTCCCTCCTCACCAGGGCTGCCTGGCCCATCCTTTCTTTTTTCTAAGATTAATTTTTTTTTTTATTTGGGGTTGGGAGAGAGAGCTTGAACAGGAGCAGGGAGAGGGGCAGAGAGAGGGGGAGAGAATCAGACTCTGCCCTGAGAGTGGACCCCCATTCAGGGCTCGATTCCAGGAACCTGAGATCATGACTTGAGCCAAAATCAAGAGTCAGATGCTTAAATGACTGAGCCTCTCAGACACCCCTGTACCTCTCACTTCTTGAACAACTTTCTCTGAAGCACACAAGGAGCACGCACTCAGGGACCAGGAGACATGTGGGGACACCTACAATGACAGCACAATGGGACACACACATGGAGTCTGGAAGCATGAAGGGGCTGTCCTGACCTGGACGTGAGGAAGGATTTTCTGAAGAAAGCAGTCGTCCTGGAGCAGCTGAGGTCCACATGTGCAACGAAGGTGGAACATCTGAGGAGTGGTGGGCAGTTCCAAATCCTGTGAAGGGAGAAGGGTCAGCTCATGGGGCTGGAGAGGTGGGAGGTGGGCTGGCACCAGACCCTGCAGTGTTGGGGTGGGCCAATAGGGCACCAGTGATGACTGAGTTTTCTTTCAGAATCATTCAGGGACCCTTTCTGGAGAGGACGTGTGGAGGGGTGGGCTGGGGGCTGCAGCCTGGCCTGGTACAGGCTCTGCCATGAAATCACCACCCCCCTCCACGCTACAATCCTTGTACACTCAGATGCTGATGGATTGTCACCATCCCCTCCATGCGGGCTGTGGTCCTGCCTTACACATGAGGAAACCAAGACTCGAAGACACAAAGCGATGTGCCCAAGGGCGCATGTGGTAGGGGGATGATCACGGGAAGTCTACTTGACTTCACATCCCTTCTTTCCAGGGCACTTGCTCCCTCTGTGGCCATAACAAAATACCATGGACAAGGTGGCTAGAACTACAGGCACTCATTTCTCCCAGTTCTGGAGGCTGGAAGGTCAAGACCTAGGTGTTGGCAGGTTTGGTTTTTTTTAAGCTTCTTTCCTTGGCTCATAGATGGCCACCTTCTCCCTGTGTCCTCAGGTGGCCTCGTCTCCATGTGCACACTCTTGATGTCTCTTCCTCCGATAAGGGGATCACTCCCCTGGAATCAGGGCTCCGCCTCACGACCTTATTTAGCTTTAATTACCTCCATAAAGGCTCTGTCTCCAAATATAGTCATATTGGGGGTTGGAGCTTTAACACAAATTTTAGGGGGATGCATTCCAGTGCATAACAGACAGGTGGGTGATGGAGACTGTAGTTTACCCCTCCACCCCCGGGGGTTGGTTGTCCTCAATTAATACACTATCCTCACATCCAGTTTTTGATCTGCCATTAGAAAGGGGTCATTTCACCTACCAAGGACCCTGGCACCCAGTGAGTGCTCAAAATCTATTTATTGAGTGAAAGAATGCTTCTGGCTGCACAGAGCCACCTGCCCGAGGCCCCTTTTGTGGTTCTAGTGTATTTAACAAGGTCACGGTGAGGCTTTGATTTTAAAGGGTGCGGTTGTTATTTGTTTATTTTTGTTTAAGATTTATTTATTTATTTATTAGAGAGAGAGAGAGAGCATGAGGATGAGTGGGAAAGGCAGAGGGAGAGAGAGAATCTCAAGCAGACTCCCTGCGGAATGCAGAGCCCGATGTGAGGCTTGATCCCAGGATCTTGAGATCATGACCTGAGCCAAAACCAAGAGTCTGAGGCTTAACCCACTGAGCCATGCAGGTGCCCCATTATTTGTTTATTTTTTAAATGAAACTTTTAAATTTGGGGATAATTGTTGATCCAGATTATTTTGTCATAGCTTCAAATCCTCGTTTTACTGCCTACCAGTAGGGAGGTCCTGGGTGAGCTGTCTGAACCGGCGTGCTTCCATTCTATCACCTAAGAAGGGCACATCAATGGTGTCTGTGCCACCTGGTTGTCCCTAGCGGAGTTTCCATTATGTCAGTGGCACTATTACTCTCTAGGAGTACTCTAAGCATTGTATCGGCCTTGTCCCTTTGGGCCCCACCTCCTTATAACGCGAGCCTCCGTAGGAGACCCCAGAGCGGGTTGCAGGGCATGTGCAGTGTGAATCTGAACAAAACAGAATGTGAGCCCGATGCCACCCTTTATCATCTGTGGGACCTTGGCCCGTCTGAACTTCCATCAAACAAGCTTCACAGCACCTTCTTTAAAGGGTTGCTGCGAAGACAGAAGAGTTACTGTGTGTTTCGCAACACAAAGTCGTAGGAGTTGTCCAAGCGAGGGAAGCCCATTCACCTCTGTCTCCTCTCTGGAGCTGACTCGCCCGCTGCCCCCTCTCCTCTTCAGCCCTGATTCTTACTGGTTAATTCCATAATTAGTTGAGTTGAGGTGCTAAAAGATCGGCCATGGCTGTCACACTTTGATAAGGGGCATCGTGTCTTACTCCAAAGGGAAAGGTAAGCTGCCATGTTTGACGCTAGAGTCAACGAAAGGAGAGGTATGTTCAGGCATGGGTGAGGGCACCTTACCGTGTGGGTGAGCTACCTACTTTACTCACACCAGGGCCTCTGCTAGTTCATATTGCAAGTGTATGCAAATTAGAAGCCACAGCAAGGCTTGCCACCTACCCAGTCTGTGGGGGTTCTTGTTCAGTGCACAACCTGTTCAAATGTCCAAGGGACACCTGCAGCCTGCACCGGGCTCTAAGGTATCTCTCATCAACGTGCTCACCATCACGCTTCCACCCTCCGACGGAGGACTCCTGCTGTCACTGGAGATTGACTGTGGCTGCTGCCAGAATGGCTGCTTCTTTCCAGGGAGACCAACAGACTCTTACTCCCAATCTCTCAGTTCAAGTGACCTTTTTTTCCCCCCTGCAGCCTCAGGACTTTCTGGAGCCCAGTTGTCTCATGAGAAAGGGGCAGAATTTGTCCATTTCCAGGCTATTTCTCACCAAGCACTGAGCCCATCTTCCTGGCAGCTGCCATTGTGGTTGTGGTGTGAATGGGAATGAGGATGAAGACTGGGAGCACAGGGGTGGCAGTCACGTCCAACAGATCCTCCCCACGACTTCTGTGCCTTTCCTAGACTCCCTGATAGAATGAGCTTTCCCTGTTCTGTCTGCTTTTCTCACAGAGCTGCATGTTTTCTACATGCTAGGCCTCTGGTAGGCTTAGAGGAAGATAAGAAATAGTGACAGGTCCTGCCCATGAGGAGTTTGGCTGTGGAACCAAACTGTCTAGTAAGGAACCCAGGATGGATCTGGAAATGGCCATAATAGAATTAAAAACCACTTTGGGAGCAGTGGCCGGGATAAAGGGGGAAGTGTAGATGGTTGATTTTTTTTTTTTAAGATTTTATTTATTTATTCATGAGAGACACACAGAGAGAGGCAGAAGCGTAGGCAGAGGGAGAAGCAGGCTCCTCACAGGGAACCTGATGTGGGACTCGATCCCCAGACCGGGATCACGCCCTGGACCGAAGGCAGATGCTCAACTGCTGAGCCACCCAGGCGTCCCTGTGGTTGATTATTTTTAACTGGAAGGTTTGGAAATGGCTTCTGAGGGGAAGAGGCCTGGAGATGGGTCTAGGATGATGCTGGGATATTAGTTGGCGGCTGTGGGAGAGGTGAGTGTGAAAGACATCTCAAGAGGAGGAGGGTATCTGCAAGGTGTAGACTGAGGCATGTGTGGTGAGCTGTAGGACTTCAGAAGGGCTGGTGGGCAGGGCCCTTGGAGACTGGACAGGGCTTTGAAAATGGAAACACACATTGGGCCCAGGCTCTGGAGGGGCACATAGGTGTGGGATTAACACACTCCCTCCTACCTCCCTCGTGTGCCAAGTTTTGTCCATGTGTTAGGGATTCTAAAGAGAAGATTATCCACAGTCCAGTCCTTGAAGAAGGGAAACTGCTTACAGTTTCTTTTATTTTTTAAAGCTTTTATTTATTTATTCATGAGAGACACACAGAGAAAGGCACAGACACAGGCAGAGGGAGAAACAGGCTCCTCACAGGGAACCTGATGTGGGACTTGATCCTAGGACCCTTGGATCACTACCTGAATGGAAGGCAGATGCTCTAAGCCACCAGGTGCCCCGAGTTTACAGATTTGTTTCAGAAGATAGAAACTAAAGAACTATAAGAATGAAATAGGATGCTTTCTATGATAGAAATGCGATCAGAGGGAGTCGTCACTTTTCTGATCTGGGGAGGGAAGGCTTTACAGAAAAAAAAGACCACCTTCGCACTGAGTCTTAGAGAAGGGTAGGAAGTCATATTAATTTTGCCTGAAATTCAGCTAATCTAGTGATTTATATTTGAGGGCAATTTTACTTCCTGGGGGGACATTTGGCAATGCCAGGGGACTTGGCCGTCATGACCGGGAGGTGGGGGTGCCGCTGGCCTCTAGGAGATAGAGGCCCACACATCCCACGGGGCACAGGATGGCCCCCTCAATGATGAATTCTGCTCAAATGTCAGTAATCCTGAGATTCACATGAGGTGCTCCGGCTTGAGGCATAACTCAAATGACAGCATGCAGGGGCCCAGGAGACTGTTGAGTGGCTAACAATTTCCTGTGACTTTGGGCAAGTCCTGGGTGCATCTCGGTGGACCTTATGCTAAGAGCTGCATGCCTGGGCCCCACCAAACCCATATGTTGAACCCCTGATGTGATGATATTTGGGGGTGGGGTCTTTGGGAATTAATCAGGGTTAGATTAACCCTCAAGAAGAGATAAATACTCTTATAAAAGAGAGAGGAGACATGGGATTTCCCTCTCTCTGCCATGTGAGGATATAGTCAGAAGGCCTCCCTTTGCAAAATAGGAATGAGACTCTCACCTGGAACTGGATCTGCTGGCATCTTGGTTTTGGACCTCCTAGGCTTCAGGAGTGTAAGGAATACATTTCTGCTGTTGAAGTCGCTAGGTTTCCGTACTCTGCTCTAATGGCCCAAACCGACAGGAACCTACCTCAGTTTCCCCTGTCTCCTTATGAGTTTGAGGCTGGACCCTCTTCCAGGCCTCTCTCACATCCCTTGTGTCACGGGAGGCTGCTTAACATGTGTTCAGCTCACCCATTTTCCAGCAGGGCATGGTTTTCTTCTGCCTGTAGAGATGTGGCGCCGATGTTTATAGAATTTCGAGCGAGAGTCTCATGAACCTTTTAGCCACAGCAAACCCATTGCTGTGACATCTCTTGAGTCACACTGGCCAGAACTGAGTCTCTCGCCCACCCCAAAACTATCAACTGACAAAGGGAGATGGATTCAGCTCCTGACTCTCTTTCCCTGACCCCCAAAAAGGACCTGGACTGCTGGGAGGACGGTAGTGGGGGTAGTGATGACCAAGTAGGTCCCCAGTCGTGTCTGCCTGAGCCCAGGGCCCTGAAGCTGAGTCACCTTCTCTCTCTGAACCTGGACTTGTGCTACCAGATTTCTGTGGGTCTTGGTCTTGCAGTCCACTGGGACGTGCCAGCACAAGTCTTGCTAGCTGTGACTTGCTGAAATACTTATACCTGCTGATTCCCATCATGCCAGCTGGCCAAGAGCACTCTTGCTTCAGACACTGGGTGCATGAGGTAACCCCAAGTCCTGTTTCCCTGAGAGTGTCTTGTACGAGAAGCTGAACCCGTGTATGTGTCTTTGTCCTTCCAGACCTGGAGAGTCAAGTGCTGCCCCTGGCAGGACACCACCCTACAAATCGCACAGCACAGGCTGCACTTGCCACTCCTTGCTCTGAGATGTTCATTCTGACCGCGAGTTCTGACAGCTTCCCAGAGCTGGCAGGAAATTGGGGGACCAGAGGGCCTTGGATGACTTTACCCTGAGCCCACCTATTTGGGCTTCAGATCGTTCATTCAGAAATATTCTGGGGACGATTGGGACTCTGCCACACTTTCTTCTGTAGGAAAGTGAATGAGAAGCAGTGCACATCTGATAAATCTTGTCTGCGTTCAGCCTCTTTGAGCAGCCAAGGCTTTCTCTGGGCATCTTTTTATATTTTACCTTGGCAGACCTCTGGCGTCCTCCCGTGAATGCCAGAGCAGAGCGCCTGAGGGGAGTTCCTAATCCTAGAACCCCGGGTTCTAATCCTGGCAAGACGTCCACATGGTTGTGTGACCGGATTTTGTGGGGCCTGGAGCTTTTGTAATCTGGGGAGTTTTCTTCTTAAAAACAGACTATAAAGTATACATTCCGAATTAGGTAAGGGGGCTGTGGTGGTAAATTTTATGTGTCAACCTGGCGGGGCCATGGTTCCCAGGTATTTGGTCAAGCATTATCCTGGATGTTTCTGTGAAGGTGTTTTTTGGGAGATGAGATCAATATTTAAATTGGTGGACTTTGAATAGAGCAGATTGCCCTTTTTAAAAAATTTTTATTTATTTATGATAGTCACACACACACAGAGAGAGAGAGAGAGAGAGAGAGAGAGAGAGAGAGGCAGAGACATAGGCAGAGGGAGAAGCAGGCTCCATGCACCGGGAGCCTGACGTGGGATTTGATCCCGGGTCTCCAGGATCGCGCCCTGGGCCAAAGGCAGGCACTAAACCGCTGCGCCACCCAGGGATCCCCAGATTGCCCTTTTTAATGTGAGTGGGCCTCATCCCATCAACTGAAGGTCTGAATAGAAAAAAGACTGACCTCCCCGGAGGTAGAAAGAATTTGGCCAGCAGACAGCCTTCCGACTCAAGCCATGACTCTCCTTTGGGTCTCTAGCCTGCTGGTCTACCCTGCAGATTTTGTACTTACACAACTGTATGAGCCAATTCCTTAAAATTTCTATCTTCCTCTGTTTCTGACTCTCTCTCTTTCTCTCCCCTTGCACACACACACACACACACACACACACACACACACACTGTTCGTTTTATTTCTCTGGGTAACCCTGACTAATTCAAGGGCCTTGGAAGGGTCCCAGCAAGTGAAGAGCCCCCATGCATAAGGTTCATTAGCTCCACTGTGAAATCCTCTCTGTGAGCCAGACTTTTCCCGCTCTGGCCTTCAGCTTTCCCTCCATAAAATGACGAGGAGTTGGCCCACACGACTCCTGGGCTCTTCTCAGCTCAGACCGTGGTGACAAGGCCTCCGCACACAGACTGGCTGCGTTGCCATGGCTCATGCCTCCAAGTCTTTGAGCACCGTCCTCAGACAGTAGAATGTCGGGGTCTCTCGGCTTGTCTCCAGCCTCCACCTACCCGCTCCATGGCCCGCGCAGTGTGAGCCGGTGAAGCAACAAGAGGCAGAGCAGAGGGTCACGTTCTCACACAAGGAGCTCTCAACGGGCTGAAGAACCCAGGGCTGCCAGGGATCCGGGCCCAGCCATGGTTTCTGTTTCTTCATCTGAGTTTTTTGTCAGCTTGCTCCTTTGCGAGTGCCATCATCTGTGGTTTTGTGGGCCACAAAAAGAAGAATGTGGTGATTCCAAGGTTTTTTGCTACAGTAAAACACGTTGGCCAAAGCTTGATGTTGTCTGTCTGTTACTATGATGAGAAAGCACCTCTGAAGAGGCATTTTGAAGCAGACAGAGCCCTGGAATGGAGCTGGTAGAGCCGAATGAGGCTCTCAGGGGGGGTAGCTAACCTGCCGTGTGACCCTGGCCAGTCACTTCCCCTCAGGCCCTCAGCAGAGTGCTCGGGCTTCCCTGCATCCATCAGGACACCCCTGGACAGACTTGGCAACTTGCTCTGATTCCACCACTTCCCTGGTGACTGGGCCTTTCTGAGAAGACAGTGGGCGTGGGGAAGACTGTGGCCGTTGAATGTGGAACTCTTCTTGTTGGGGGGTGGGTTGGCCAAGAGGTCAAAACCACTGGAAAACAAACAAGTAAGCAAACAAATGAACAAATTCACTGGTTTAAGGTTTTGGTCAAGAAGCACCGTTCCTGTGCTTTGGCATGTGTGTGTATGTGTGTGTGCACGCGAGTGCGCGTGCACAGGAATGGAAGTGGGGAGGAAATGACCTTTTCCTGGCTTGGTTGCATTATGCAGGGAGCCCTCCTCCCCCCACCCCGCCCTTTGGGCAACCTTCCAGCAAACAGCCAACTTGCGGGCTGCAGGAGAGGGTCACCAGGCCTTCACCATCAGAGGAAGAATTCCTCCGTCTGGCTGGAGAGGAGACAGTGCATGAAAAATGGTGGCAAGGGGTCAGGAGGCGAAGGCAAGTGAGAAAACACTTTCATCTATTATCCTGGGGTCAATGGGCTCCCATCAGGGAACCTTGAGGCCGCCGTGAATGGCCCATTGCAGGAGGGGTGGCATTGTGTGGCTGCCGCCCCGTGGACCTGACAGGGCAGCTCGCAGGCCGGAGCCCCACATCACAATCCCCAACTCAGGACAATAGCGCCTAAGAAAGTGGTGGGTGGCTCGCCTCCCAGGAGCCTGCTTCTTCTTATCAAAGGGCTTTCACGGGGAACGCCCCGGCCGCTGGGGAAGGAGGGAGAGCTGTTTGGCTGTTTGTCCGATACCGCCAAGGCATGTCAGCCTCATTCCAAAGTCCCCGTCATGGCGATTAGGTTGGCCTGTATTGAATTTCGTCCAGAATCAGTGTGGGTTTCTCAGCTGTTCCTGCTCCCTAGAAGCCACACATAGTCCTTGAATTGAGTAATTTTTTGTTTGACAAACAACACATTCCTGTTTAACGCAGAGCCCCAAATCCTATGATGAAAAGGAGACACGCATTCCCCCCAGAGGAGATGTCCGGAGGATCCGGGCATGTCCACTTACCAACAGCAGGCCTGTGTCTCAGGGAAGCAGCTCCTGGTTTGGGAGCTTCCTGGCACCTCCTCGTCGATAGCTCATGGCTATGTGTGTTCAAATAACCCTGCAAATTCGGTGCAAGTCTGACATTGTGACTGCTTTGTTGAGTGAGGCCTGATTTGCTTCTGTGTCTATAGAAATATGTCAGCTGAATGGAGAGAACACTACATCCCTGTGGTACCCCCGTTACTCCCTGACACCCGAGCTTTGAGATCAAGCCTGGGAAAGAAGTGAGCAGTGGCCAGAGAGATGTGATTCTGTGGCACTATTATTATACCTGGCATGGAACCTAGGACCTCGCATCCCAAAACAGGCATGCAGGGCACTGAGCAAATCCTCAGCCTTCAGATCCAGGGCTGATACTTCCTCGGAGACCCCTTTGGCTGCAGTGGCTTTCCTGGTGGCCATAAGCGATGTGCATAGTAGGGATAGAGCGTGAAATGATGTGCTGGCCCTTGTAGCCCAAAGGCATGGCAAATGGCTCTCACTTGTCAGTTTCCTTTGCAAGATTGTTGAGGGCCAGGTCCTCAAGGAGCTGGAGATAGAGAAAAAAAGTAAGAGTTTGTTCCTATCCATGTTAGGGGCAAATTAATATACAGATGAAGGCAAACATATGTGATTAGCAACGGGAAGGAAAGAGGTGCACATAAAGTACCTCCTACACTTTAAGCACCTTGGAGGAAGGAGTACATTGGGTTTACTTCCAGAGCACAGCAAAGAGTAGACATGGATACCTCAGATATGATGGGACCCTCAGATGTGATCTTATATGGAAATAGGATCTTTGTAGGGGTAATTCATTAAGATGAGGTCATATTGGATCACAGAGGCCCTACATCCAATGACTAGTGTCTTTATGGGAAGGCCACGTGAAGGCAAAGGCAGAGACTGGACGGTATAGCTAAGGAATGGTTAGGGTTGTTGGCCAACACCAGAAGTTAGAAGAGAGGCATGGAACAGATTCTCCCTCAGAGCTTCTAGAAGCTACCAACCCTGATGACATCTTGATTTCAGACTTCTGGCCTCTCCAGCTTTGAAAGAATACATTTTCATTGCTTCAAGCCATCCAGTTTGTGACCATTGTTACGGCAATTAGGAAACTAATAAACATAGTGTGCTGTCAATGGAATTTCATTGAAGGGATCCAATAAAGGCTCCTATGGTTGCCTGGAGTGGGGGCTGTGTGGAGAGCTAAGCCTGGAGGGAGGTGGGGTGGCACACAGGTAAAAGGGGGATGGCAGGAAGGAGGCATGGAAGACAGTGGAAGCTTTGGCCCAGTGGCTGGTGGCTAACCTATGACAGGAATAGAAAATAGAGGAGGAATGTGGGATTGGAAGATGGAAGGGGAAGGAAGCCAGGTCATAAAGGCCTTGTGAGCCATACTAACGAGTTTGGGATTTATCCTTTTCCTACCTTCTTCACCCCTTCACCATCCAACATGGTCTCTCGTCACAGACATCACGCAGGAGAGCAATAGGTTGATGCACGTGGCCAGGAAATGCAAAAAGAGTGAGCGAGCGATCTGCTTCTCTATTACATAATATTGTACAGATAACAAAACTAACGCAGATGCCAGATCGCAGTGGTGTCATGTATACAGTCACAATTTAAAATTAAATGGTATATGTTAGAGCTGTCTGTTTACCTTTTCCATAAAATACAGAACTAAAAAGGAAACAACTTTCTCTATTGGGAGTAATATCATACCAGAAGATGCTGCAGAAATTTCTCTTCAGGGAATTTTTACTCTAAAATAGAGATGCATCTTC
Organism: Canis aureus; assembly: GCF_053574225.1. Taxonomy (NCBI): domain Eukaryota; kingdom Metazoa; phylum Chordata; class Mammalia; order Carnivora; family Canidae; genus Canis; species Canis aureus. The sequence continues at coordinate 53,111,738 of NC_135622.1, read as the reverse complement.
CCTGGATCTTTCCAGTGTGGTTCAAGTTATAAGGATGTGGAAATCATGAGCTCTGAAGTTCCTTGAGCACTGGGAGTTCTGCATTAGTGAATTAGCAAATTAATTAATGAATCTGTGCATCCATCCATCTGTCCATCCATCTATCTACCCATCCAAGCATCCATCCGTCTACCGAACTACCCACCCAGAAGTAATTCCTGGCTTCTGTTCTGGTCAGGCATTGTCCAATCCTTCTAGGAAATGCAGAGAATCGAGTTCTTGCCCTTGCCCTTTTTTTAAAAATTTAAAAAATTTTTTTTATTTTTATTTTTTATTATTTATTTATTTTTGCCCTTGCCCTTGAGAGGCTCACAGTGGAATCCAAGGAGTTAAATCATACACTTGATGCCTTAAATGTGACAAAAGGGATGAGTGGACCCACTGAACAATTTGTCCCTAGTCTTTGAACTTCAAGTTCCTGAGATTTAAATATTTGTTGAAGAGAGATTGCTACAAGATTCTTCAGTGGCTTGTGTCTTCTGGTGAAGAAAGTAGATTCTTTTTTTGCCCTGTCTCTGGTAGAAATGGCAAAAAGGCATGACCCTGAATGCTTTTGTATGCCATACACGTTCTCAGCCCTCTGTCAAGAATGCCTTCCCTTGGCTTGTCTGACAAATGTTTCCTTGCTCTTCAAGATGGATCAGGTGGTCAGGTGACCCTCCTCAGTGACCTGACCCTCAAGTAGAGGCAGATGCTCTGTCTTCCGTGTCCTCAGAGCACCCTATGATTCCCACAGCCCACTCATGATCTTCCTACTATCTCTTTTCCCACTGGTCCACGAAGCCCTCCAGAACAGTGATTGTATCTGATTCAGCAGCGCCTGGACGAACAGGGGAGGCAGTTCACTGTGGAGTACTAGGACTGGCTAGTGTGGCCAGGAAAGACCTTCTCTGGGAGATGGGAGCTAAGGTCTGGTGAGGGTAAGAGTAGGATGGAGCGAAGAGAGGGGGGAAGGGAGTGCTCCAGCCGAGAAAGATGCCATGCGCTAAGACATGAAAACAGGATGTGTAGGGTATATCTTGATAGAGACAAGGGCATGTGGCCAGAGAGGTGAAACTGAGAAAGTCCACTAGGGTCCCTTGGGAAGTGTCTTAAAGTACAGGCAGGAGAGTTTGGGGTTCCTCCTATAAACGAGAAGAGACGTTGATGGTTTCTGAGCAAGGTGACTTGGCTTCACTTAGGTTAAGATTGAAGGACTAGTGGAGGCATTTGAAGCTCCGCTCACTCACACGCCTGGTGTCTGAGCTGGAAAGACTCAACTGTCTGGAACCCAAACAGCCGGACCTATGTCATTTTCTCTGGTCTCCTAGGAGTCAGGTCTGTGATGATTAAATTGGCCCTCAGTAGAGCTCACAGGATGATTTATCTTGAAGATAAAGGCACTGAATCTTCAGGGCCCTGCATCTGCAGGGAGCCTTTCCAAGGCACTTCTATTGTGTAAGGTCTAGGACCTACTACAGGCAGCCTCTTTTCTGCAATCTTTTTTTTTTTTTGCACGGGAGGCTGGATTCATGCTCTAGAAATTCATTTGGATGCTTGCTACTCTCTAATTTGCTACAAGTATCAGGGTGCTGCCTACAAGGGTCACAAACTCAAATGCCTTCAGGCTAGGCAGGCACCACAAAGATGTGAAGTGGCCTCCAATAGGGTACCTGTGAAGGGTGGAGTCTTAGATAAGTAAAAATGCCTGAAGGCACCCACATCCACATTCACTTTACTTTTCTTTCTTTTTCTTTTTAAACACTTGACACCAGCCAAGTTGCTTTGGATCAGATTCAGCCTGCAAGAGGTGGTGATTTGGTGAACTTGACCTAGATGGGGAAAAAACCCCACCTTCCCATTTCAAGACTCCCCCTGCAGCCTGCCTTCTCCAACCTTCTGCCCATAACCACCCTGTCAGCACTACGGGAGTTGTCGAAATCTACCAGAAGGGAGTTTTGCTTCCTTCCCCTTTGATCCTGGTTCTGCTTTTTTTTTTTTTTTTTTCTGGATCACTTTCTCACCTGCTGTCCCAGCTCAGTGATCTCAGATTTCAGTGTCTCCTAGAAGCTTCCCTGGACTCCAGGATTGGTGTGGTTAATCAGCATAACCAATTCATCCTGGAACCTCTGTGTGTGTGTGTGTGTGTGTGTGTGTGTGTGTGTGTGTGTGTGTGTTGCTGGGGAGGGACAGAGGGACAGAGAGAAAGAGGGAGAGAGAATCCTAAGCAGGCTTCCTGTCCAGCATGGAGCCCACGTAGGGCCCGATCTCACAACCCTGAGATCATGACTTGAGCTGAAATCAATAGTTTGACATTTAACCAACTGAGCCACCCAGGCCCCCCTGGGGTGTCTCTTCTGTTGTAGTCTTGAGATGCCAAGGAAATGTTTTGTTTTTTTTTTTCCTACCTCCCCCTTCTCTCCACAACTAGAGTGGGAACTCCCTGAGGTCAGGGGCTTTGATTTTATTGTCTTCATTCTCCAACTCTTCTAAAGCCCTGCCACACACACAAAATAAATAAATAAAAATAAAAAAAGCCCTGCCACAAAGCCTGGCTCATAACAGATGGTCAATAACCCCACAGTTTGATTGATACTATTTGGTTGTGTAATTTTTATGTATAATTTCCAATTTCATTGTGAACACGATCTGAAAACATCAACATAGTTTCGTCAGTTCCTTTTTTGAATCGGGCTTTGGGTTGAAGTTGTTTTGCTTACATCATACCCTTGATATTGCTTTGTTGTCCTGACGCTGCTGGTCTGCAGAGCCCTTTGGCTGAGCCTGTGGCTTCTCTGATCACCTGTCTCCTATTGCTGCTGTTTCCCTCACTGTTTCTTACCCAAGGCAGAGCGAGCGTATTTGTAGGCGCCCAGAGTTTTCTGATTTGTTGATTTATTTATAAGCAGGGAAATTTGGACTCATGCCAAATTCTAATGGAATATTAATTATTTTCCAGAAGAAATTCAGATCATCTGAGGCCTGCCAGTCATTTGAAAACATCTGAGCCTTTGAGGGGGGCTCCTGGGCATCTCCTTCTGGGGCCTCTGTGGAAAATACAGCTCATGGAAAAGTTCTGAGTCTTGCTGGTCCTCTAATAGTGTGGGCTTAAGGGAGTCTCTGGGGTGGGCTTTTGATGCTGAGAACGCTAGAGGTCAGGGCTGGGAGGTCACTGAACTTGTGTACAGCTGGGAAAACCCAGTCCTAGCAAAGAGAAATGATGTTAGACATTCATTTAGTCAGCAGCTGAGAATACAGAAGATAGAGAGGCCTATGGTGTCCACCTCATGGACTTCAATTCTAGAGCTGAGAGACCAGTAGAAAACAGGTTGTGAGTCCTACAAATAACACAGACCGCTGTCCTGTGACAAAGTGTCTGGACTCAGAGGGCAGACACCTGCTGCAAACAACAGCTCACCCATGAAGCCAACTTTGAGAAGGAGACCTCTGAGGCCTGGACAGGGAAGGAAGATGGTCCAATAAGGAGCAGAGGAGAGCATTCCAGGCAGAGGGATGGCACAGGTGAATACTTTGAGCCAGGATGGGGCATGGAGAATTCTAGGAGTGTGGATGGAGCTCAGTGAACAAGGGAGAGAGTGAGGAAGCCAAGTGGGAGCAGCAGAAGGGAATAGATCTTTGGGGCAGGCCTTTGTAGGTCAACAAAATGAGTTTGGATTTGGCTTTTAAATGCAGTGCATAGCTGTTGCAAGGTTTTGAGCATGCAACTGATATTTTAAAAGAATCAGGAGGCTTGTTGCAATTGTCCAGTAATAGATGAGGGGGTGAGGCAGAAAGACAGAAGTAGGGTATCTTGGGGACAGAACTGATAAGACTTGATGTAGATTTGCCTGTAAGGTAAAGGGAAGAATTTGGATGACTGATTTTTTTTTTTCAATTTATTCCATAGAGAAAGAGTGAGCAAGCAAGTGGGGGAGGAGTAGAGGGAGAGGGACAAGCAGACTCCTCTCTGAGCACGGAGCTGGACTCAGAGCTTGATCCCAGGACCTTGAGATCATGATCTGAGGGGAAGTCCGATGCTTAACTGACTGAGCCATCCAGACGCCCTTGCCCCATCATCCATCATGGTTTTAATTCACATTTCTCTGATGGGGGTGGGGGTGGGGATGATGTTGATTATCTTTTCATGTGCTTATCGGCCATTCATCTATCTTTAGTGAGATGTTTGCTCAGGTCTTAGTACCCATTTTTAAAATGGGTCGCTCATTTTCTCATTGTTGACTTTTCAGAGTTGTTTATATGTTCTAGAAACAAGTCAGGTATGTGACTTGAAAATATACTCTTCCAATCTCTCACTTGTCTTTCATTCATGTACTAGTTTTTTTGGCAGAGCAAAAGGGTTTTTTTTGTTTTGTTTTGTTTTGTTTTTGACCTTTGATGAAGTCCAGTTTATCAGCTTTTATTTTATGGATCATACTTTTGGCGTTAACACCATTTTTTAAAGCCATTATTTTTCAGGTCTCCATGACTTAAAGAAAATCTAACTTTGATTGGATGTGTCACCAGCATATAGACAATATTCAAAGACAGGGGATGGAGTGAGACCCCCTTGAGAAGATACAACTCGACAGACCTGGGCCATGGTTGAGCGTTTCTCATCTCCCAAACCGAGGCACTTTCCGCCTGTCACTTACTGTGAGTTTTGAAGCAAGATGTAGAGGGGACATTGCTTGTCCTCTCAGAGAACATTGGCATTAGGAACCCCAAAGAGATGTTAGCACCTGCATGAGGGGCAACATCCAGGCTTGGTCTTTACTTTCACTTAATCATTCCACAAAGGCTTATTGAGCAACTGCTCTGTGCTTCTAGGGGCCTCTATGTGGTACATGCACATGTAATGCTGACCAAATCAGCGAAATCTCTTACCTCCTAGAGTGAGGGGACAGATAGCAACCAAACAAATAAGTAAGAACATGTCTGACGGTGGTAAGTTTTATTAAGAAAATAACAGTGGCGATGTGATGGCAAGTGTCTGGGCCGGGTGACTCAGAGGTGGCCTCTCGGAGCTGGACTTTTCACTTTAGCATACCATCACCTTGCATAGGCCCTACCCTCATGGTTGGCTTCACAGCTGTCAACCAGTGTGGTCACAGGCCCCACCCTCTGAAGGGCCCCACCCTCGTATATTAGAACATCATGCTGCCATCTTCGAGCTCTTCTTTTTTGGACAAGGCATCCTGTGTTTTTGTTTTGCAGTAGGTCCTACAAAGTACGTAGGCAGCCTTGCCCACACTGTCCAAACAGCAAAACAGGGAAGCCTGGGTGGCTCGGTGGTTAAGTGTCTGCCTTCGGCCCAGGGCATGATCCTGGAGACTGGGGATCAAGTCCCACATCGGGCTCCCTGCAGGGAGCCTGCTTCTCCCTCTGCTTATGTCTCTGCCTCTCTCTCTCTCTCTGTGTCTCTCATGAATAAATAAATAAATAAAATCTTAAAAAAAAATAAAAAGACACAGCAAAACAGACAGAAGCAAGGACAGAATTCAACTACCTTTATATACCATCGGCCGTCCTGGTGCCCCAACCTCTTCTTTTGACTGCACAAAAATAAATCCTGAAGATACACTCACCTTCAGCAATTCACAAGATAAATAGTCCATCCAGATTTGTTGGGTGGAAACACTCTTACCATTCTTTACTGGGCCCCTTTTATTTCTCCAAGTCTCTTTTGCTTGGTCAGATTTTCCCCACCAGCATGGTAAGCCCCCAATTCAAAAACACAACAAATGTTTGTCATTGCTGGGGGTGCAGATGCATTCGGTCATTCGAAGCTCATTGTAAGAATGCTGAATCAGATAGAATGGCGGTCATTTTACTTATTTATTGACATTTTATCCTCACTGGAGCTCCGTTTAGAGATTGTTGGAACCGCAGCCCAGAGAGGCTAAGTAATTTTTACAAAGTCATACTGCTGGTAAGTGAGGGAAGTCCTATCCTGCTTCCGTACTGGCCGAGGAGGGTGTCTTGCTGATGTTATTTGTTTGAATTCTGATTTTCTCTGTTGGAGAGGAGGCCTGGGTATTTTGGACATCTTGAATCATCTTCTGGATCTGATAGGCCACAATCCCTGAGAAAGCTGTCATTTCCCTTTCATGATACCTCGAACATCTCTGCTCTGTTGCTGAGTATGACTGTCGCATCAAGAGTTTCGACTCTCTCCTAGTGGAATGTCTGAAGGAGCGACACTATCCCTTCAAGTGATGGGCACCCATATGAAGAAAGCTATTCATGAAGTTGGGAGTCTCCTTTTCGGCTTGGAAAATGAAGCTTTGTATATTTTTCTGTTTGGGCTCATAACCGCTGTCGAAGAGGGAGGAATGGGGCAGGAGTGATGGGGCCTTAGGTATTCCGGGAAACGGAAGCTGGCAGTGCTGGGCCACGTACTGGCCCACCCCGCCCTGCCCTTCACCCAGACTCCTCCCTGCTCCCCGGGCTCTTTTGGAAACTGGCTTCCGGAGCCTGACACATGTTTCTTTGTCTGGCCCCAGCTGTTAGAATCTGTCTTCATTCATTAAGCAGGAAGGGAGTTCTCAGAAGGGCTTCTGCAGTCTGATGTCAGGGAGCAGCCACGCTCAGACCACAGCAATTTCAAATTAGAGATGTCAAAATAAGCCAGGGGACCGTCACGGAGCACCACTGCGCCTCGGGCAGGTGCTAGATGCTTCTCCCTTGGTGTAATCTTCAGTGTCCTTGATAACCCATAGGGTCTGTGTCAATGTCTTCATTTTACAGAAAAGGAAACTGAGGCCTTGAGGTTAGTTGGGAACCTCGGAGCTCAGGCAGGGTCGGAGCCCGGGTCAGCGATGCTCCAAAGTTCTCCGGGCCACTCCGTTTACAGCTAACACCCCAAAGGAAGGCTATAGCTGTCTTCCCTGCTCCTGAAAAAGCAGAGGGCTGGTCTCTAGGAAATAAACACCCATGTTCGGGGAGGAGGCTGGCTCTCCCCCAGGCAGGCCCCCATCCCAGGGCCTGGCTCACCTCTCCGCCGGGAGGAGCCCCCACCCCAGCCCGGTGTGGAGGGGCCGCAAGTGGATTGTCACCGATAATTGTGCAGACCCATTCATCAGCGGGCATCTTATTTCAAACAGCTCGCAGACTCTAATGGCACGAAAAGCGTGAAGGAAGCACAGTTTAATGAATTCTGATCTCACAGACAGAGACTGCCTGAGCAGGGACAAGGGTGCTCACACACGAGGCAGGAGAAAGTGCTGTGGCCCGAGAAGCCGGGATGCATTCAAATGATCCCCTGGTTCCCTCGAGATGGATAATCTGGTTTTTAGCAAATTTGTCGGAGACGTCCGTTCTCACCGTGACTCGCCCTCATCTTTCTGGGAAAGCGTACCTTTTCACCCGGAGAACAATAAAGCCCTGTGATCTCATTCGCACCAGCGGAAGGAAACGGGCCGCCTTACTTTTGGCCTAATAAGGGTACCCCAAATTCTTGTAGATTTTTACAGGAAACCTTAAACATCTTAGAAAACCCATATGCACCGTCTAGCCACCCTGGGGTTCCGAGAAAAAGCAGGGGGTTGTGTGTGTGTGTGTGTGTGTGTGTGTGATCATCATGTGAATTCCAAAAAAAAGATGTAGGCAGCCGGAGAACTGGACATGCCTTCTGCCAGAGAAGCCCAGAGGCCTCCACCCTGAGATCATCTGGCCACCTTCTCGGTGCAGGGCCCTACTGGGAAATCCTCAAGGCCCTGCCTCGTAAATCACCTCATTTACACCTGCGCAGGTGAGAAAGTTGCTTTCATTTCAGAGGTGAGGCTACCATGAGACTGCCCAGAGAGGTCAGGCAACTGGCACGGGTCCCACAGCTCTGGAGTGGCGGGGTGAGAGCACGTCCCCACGTCCCAAGTGGACCCCTGACATTTAAGGCAAGCCTCCTCCCCTCCCCGGGCCCAGCTGTCCCATATGTAAAATGAGAAGGCAGGGCTGCCTGAAGCCTAGACGGCTTTTAGCAACAGTGGGTTCTGTGTCCTAACAGCGCCCGACTCCTTCTGGGAGTGGAAAGTGCCTGCTTACTTCCTTGCGGAGGGGCAGGGAAGGGGGCAGCCAGGGAGGCAGGATCAGAGTTCAGTTTTTTTTTTTTTTTTTAAGATTTTATTTATTCATGATGGAGAAAAAGAGAGAGAGAGAGAGAGAGAGAGAGAGGCAGAAGCAGGCTCATTGTGGGGAGCCCGACGCGGGACTCGATCCCAGGACTCCAGGATCATGCCCTGGGCCAAAGGCAGAGGCCAGACCGCTGGGCCACCCGGGGATCCCCCAGAGTTCAGTTTTCACTTCATCCGTCCGCGTGCTCTGCCCTGTGTTTCCAGCCTCGGGTTGGGCCCCCGAGCTTGGGACTCCGATGTGACACGGCAACTGTCCCAGTTCGTGAGGGGCTCACAGGCCTCTGGGGAAAACGGGCACATTACAAACAAAAGCCCTGGACGTGGTGAGTAGATGCTCCCACACTCGCACGCGGGGGCCCGTGGGAACAGACCCCACAGGCGACTACCTCGGACTGAGTTAAGTCATGTAAGTGATCAGGGCCCGAGTGTCGTCTTTACAGTGGGGAACTCAGTCACAGAGACGCGGGGAGTGAAGAGGCAGGTGCACTCCGCCCGTGCTGGTTGTGTCAGGAATCGGGTGAGTAGATCAGGAATCTGAGGAGGGCTGTGGATCCTTCTAGGCCACACCAGCCTGGATCGATCCCCATCCTTTCCCCAATAGGCCAGCCAGCGGGCAGCCTTCGGGGAGCCCCGAGCACGCTAAGGAGGGATTGTCCTCTGTCATCCACTCTCTGTTCCTCCCTGATGGGCACCCCGCAAGTTTCCCTCTGGCCTTCTCCCCAGGGGGTTACCGGCTAGGACCGGCCAGGATCGGCTAACAGCCGGAGCTCTGGAGTCAGGCACGGGTGCCAACCCGGCTTTGCTGCACAGCTAGACGTTAAACCTGCCGAAAGCCGATGGATTTCCCTGGGCCTCTTTCCTCATCCGTGAGGCAGAGGCAATGAGAACACAGGCTGTGCAGGGGCTGTGGTGAGGGGGACCGAGGACACCCAAACACAGCCCTGAGCTCATGGGGGGGGGCAGCCCTGGGTGCTAAGGGAGGGCCACCTTCCCCTGCTCCCTCTCCCTGCCTCCCCTATCCTGCTGCCCTACCCCCACCCATCTGCCACTCCTCTCTGCCCCTCCTCCTCCTCATTGTTTTAATTTTTTTTCAAGATTTTATTTATTTATTCATGACACACACACACACACACACACACACAGAGGCAGAGACACAGGCAGAGGGAGAAGCAGGCTCCCTGTGGGGAGCCCGATGCGGGACTTGATCCCAGGACCTCGGGATCACTCCCTGAGTCAAAGGTAGACACTCAACCATTGGGCCACCCAGGTGCCTCTCCTCATGTTCTTATTAAAAGCAAGGACAGGGATCCCTGGGTGGCTCAGCGGTTTAGCGCCTGCCTTTGGCCCAGGGCACAATTCTGGAGTCCCGAGATCGAGTCCAACGTTGGGCTCCTGGCGTGGAGCCTGCTTCTCCCTCTGCCTGTGTCTCTGCCTCTGTCTCTCTCTCTCCGTCTATCATGAATAAATAAATAAAATCTTAAAAAATAAATAAAAGCAAGGACAAGTTTGGCAGGATTCTCACTCTGTACTCACCATGTTCAGTTTTGCACGTGCTAAGATGGGGTCCCCAGAACCACGTTCGGGGTTGGGAGCCCACATTTGTTCTGTGTATCCAGAGGCCTGAACACCGAACTGCAGGCATCCTGGAGGCCTGCGAAGGTGGGAGTTTAATTCCCATCAGCTGTGCGATCCTGGGCAAATTCCTTACCCTCTCTGAGCCTGAGCTGCCCCCATGGCAGGATGGGGATGATGACGCCTTACAGGCTTGTTGTGAAGAGCAAATGAGATCATCTAAGAGGAGCTTGACACATAACGGACACTCCCTTCTCTTCCGTGCCTGGAGACTCAATGGCTGCTCTGTGGAACACACATTGGGTTGTAAATGGTCAAAATGGTCCCCAAATAGGCAGCCAATACTGTCATGCCCTGGAAAGGTGCAGGTGCTTCCAGTGAGAGTTCCTCTCCAGGGCAGCATCTCTTTGTGGTTTCTCCCCTCATCAGTTTCACCCGGATGGACCCCGGGTCTGAGGAGCCTGGCTTCTCAAGGATCATGTCGCTAAAAATGACACTGGTTTGCTGCAGGATAAGATTGTGTCTTTAGAGAATACGTTCCGGATGATCCCTCTTATCTTGTAGGCATCTCCCCTGTGTTCTAGGAGTTAGGTAATCGATAATTGTCATAGAGATGGCAGTGGTAATAGGATCTAGCAAATACTAAGGCTTGGTCTGAGCATGTCACTGCTGGGATGGAGAAGTGGGCTCACACAGGGCTTGCCACGAACTTTCCATTTTTCACGAAGACTTGGGGGCTCTGAGATACGCAGAAGCCCGGCTGCTGACACAGGTAGCGCTGAGGATCTGGCTGGGTCTGGCTTTCTTCCAGCCTTCTGTTCTCCAGTGATGCTACCTGGGCTTTTTTTAGGTAAAGGAGAAAAGATGGACAGAGGACCTGTGCTGGGGATAAGTTGAAAAGTCTTACTCTCTGGTCTCTAGGTCATTTATCTTCCAGAGGGCAGACTTAGGATCCATGTCGGCAAGAATTCAGCACCTGGGGTCACCATGTCTCCCGGGTGCTCACTGTGACCTACACCATCCCCGAGACCCACGTGCTCCCTGTGATCCTTGTCTTCCTTCTGATCCACATATTTCTGTGATCCATGTCCTTGCTGAGAGCCATATGCTCCTTGTGATCCATGTCTTCCTTGCCATCTACGTCCTCCCTGAGATCCATATCCACCTGTGATTCTTGTCCTTGTGATCCACGTCCTCCTTCTGATCCACACCCTTTCTCTGGTCCCAGTCTTCCCCATGATCCACATCCTCTGCATGATCCATATCCTCCCCATGAACCATGTTCTCCCCATGAACCATGTTCTCCCCATGATCCACATCCTTTACATAACCCACATCCTCCCCAAAATCTACATACGTCCTCCCTATCATCCATGTTCTCCCAATGACCCACATCCTCCCTATGATCCACATCTGCTGCATGATCCAGATCCTCTGTGTGATCCACCTCCTCCCCATGATCTACATACATCCTCCTCGTGATCCATGTCCCAGGATCTGCAGTCCCAGGACAAGCTGTAGCTCTCCACTGAAGTCCATCCTAGTCATAGCAGATGGGGCAGTTGCTCCCTTCTTGGACACAAGCCTTCTGGGCTCTTGAGGCCGGATTACACCCTGATTAAGTGAGACACCAATGAAGCCCGGCCCCAAGCAGTGAGCAGTTTCTCCCATGACTTGAGAGTGTCTCATTTCCTTGCCTTTCCTATGCCATGCCTGTCTGAAACCCTCTTCCCATTTGCTCCATCAGCCAGCTCTTGCTCCATCCTCTGAGTCACTTCACACTCCTCCCTTCCCCAGGAAGCTCACCTCAGCAACCCAAGTCTGCATAGGTGTCATTTCTCTGTGCTCCTACAGCCTCGGGCTTGTGCTAGGACAACCTCTGGGACTGTGTCGTGTCACGTGACGGTCTCCTCCATCAGACTGTGAGCTTTCTGAAGGCAAAGATCTTTGCCATCCATGTATCCAGCCTCTTTTTAGAATCCGTTGTGGCTAATCAGATGGGACCTGACATTCCAGCGACTTCACACAGGTGAATTTCATGTTCACATTCACATTTGGTGCCGGACATCCAATTCTCCCTAGCCATGTTCCTTTAAGTGTCGCCGGGAGGATCCTGGCTCCTTCACTTGGCTGTGCCATCAGGAGCACACAGCTTCCTTCCTTCCCAGTGATCACATGGGATGATATTTGGGACCCGGCCTGGGAGGACCTGGCCTCACTGCTTGTCCCAAACCCAGCCACGTGTCCCTGCCCAGCTGCACGGGAGGCTGGGAAATACCGAGGTGTGCGTGGGACGTCGATGAGCATAAAACATCTTTAACGACGGCCTGGAGAGGTTGGCTTCAGCTCTGTTTCAGGGAGGACTTCTCAACAACCGGAGTTCACGATGAACTGAGCAGTCTTCCTCGGCTCCAGAGTTGGAGGACTGGCTCGCGGATGGGAAGAAAGTTGCTTTCCTTCACCCCAGCCAGAGGCTTGGGTTCAGACAAAAATCAGCTTTCCGAAAACATGGGGCCAGGCCCTGGAAATTCCGTTTAGCTCCGTCAGTGCTGAAGAAGCACCGTGTTCCCAGCTCCGAGCATCCTTTGTCCTCCCAGAGCACCCGAAGCCTGGAGAGGTGACTTCTTTATTCTCGGGAGCTGCTATTTATAACTTCCAAAGAACCCTTACTCCTTTGGTTCTGTACTGAGGCTCAGAAAAGCGAGTGGGCCTCCCCCAGCCGCCCTCCCCCCACCCCAGGCCCCTCTCTCCCCCCAGAGCTATCCCGTAAATAAAGGATGAAAGGCCCCGTAATTATTACCATTCGACAACACAGAGACTGTCAAAACCAGGAGTCCAACAAAAGCCTTTACATAAATCACAGCTGATACAATGGCTCTTGGCTGAAGGGGAGAGAGGCTCGGAGTCTCAGTGCCGCTGTCGAAAGCAGGGCTGTGTTCGGGGGAGGCACCGCCAGAGTCAGCGGCCCCTGGGGAAGAGACAGGGCCTGGCGTCTGAACACAGGCCAGCTCGGCAACCTGCTTCCCCGACCCGCCATAGAGGCCACAGCGCGAGAATGAAACTCTGGGGGCAGGTTCCAGATGTGAGAGCTCCGTGGTGCCAAGTGGCCCAGACACTGGGGACGGTGCAGGCACAGCTGTATCAGCAGCAGGTTGCACCCCAGGCTGCGGGATGCACCCCGGGAAGACGTGCGGCCCTGCGGTGGTGCAGGCGGGGCCATCTGTACCAGGAGACAATTCAGGTGGTGGAGACAATTCAGGGCCCTGGGGTCCAGAAGGGGGGCATTGGAGTCCGCTGTTATGCTCAGAGGAAGCTTCCTGAAGGTGGGCGTGCCTTGTAGGAACGGCGATGTCCTGATAGGCAGAGAGGAGATGGGCCCCTCCGGGTCGAGCCATGTGGCTGAGTCAGGCCTTGCGTGCAGCATGGACCACGTTTCTCGAGAATGTGTGCACAGAGCTGGAATACCATAGAGATCTCGGGTGGGAGGCCTGTTCCTGCGGGAGGATGGAGACTCCTCAGGGCCAGGAGCAACTCCAGAGAAGCAGGGAAATTGGTAAGAGAGCTTATGTCTCTGGGCACAACAATTATTCCTTTTGACCAGGCCGTTCAGCGGCACGTCAGGAATTCAGTTTACCAAATGCCCGTGACCCCTCTTAGGTGCCCTGCTCCTCCTGCTTCTTCCTTGGGAGGTGAACGAGACATTGTCCTTAAGGTGTCTGGTCTAGGGCACGAGGAACTGGAACAAGAGCTGGAAGGCAAGGTGCTCAGCACAGACAGATGTGCAAGGAGGCGGCGGGGGGAGGTGTGGCTCTGAGTCCAGCTTCCTGGCTTTGCCTCCCAGCCCAGCTGTTTGTGGGCTTGGGGCTCTCGGGTGATTTATCTATGCTCTGGGGGCCTCGGCTACATCAGAATATTAATGGGGGTGATGAGGATAAAAAAGAGAATCAGAATGATGTCTGGTGTCTCGTCACGACTCTTATTTTAAATTGCTTAGACAGCAACAGTTTATCAAGCATGTCAACATCTGCCTGTCACGTGCCGGAGGTAATCCAGTCTCCGCATCTGAAGGTGAGCAGCCTGAGCCACCGAGGGGAAAGCTGATGTCCCCAAGTCCCCATGGCCGGAGGGGCAGAGCCAGTGCTTGTCCCACGCTGTGTGTCTTCTCTTCTAAGGTGAGTGCCACGAAGTAGGGGGAGGGGGGTTGCCTCTTTGGTGCTGGGGTGGCGAGCTCAGGGTGCTCTGAGCTATTGCACAGTTTTGAGGGGATCCTTCGGTGAGCTGGGAGCCTCATTTGCTGCAGCAAGTTTCCAACACAAGTCAGATCTGACTCTTCCCAGAGTGGGGCTTTTCTGCCCAGGGGCAGCCCTGACCCCATGTAGGAATGCACACCCATGAGCTGAGGCACCTTCTCCAGCGATGGCCCCTTGCTGGGGCCCAGGGACACCCATGTGGCTCAGGGGCTGCTTCCTTTTCCATGTGGATCCCTGTGGCCCTGGGTAGAAGCAAGCTTCTGGGGATGGTACAGTCTCCATTGGTGTCTCCTGGGGCCTGGATAGCCTCATCCTCTCTCACCCAGAGTGGCTGCATTCCCACCAGGCTCTCCACTACATTCCACCTCCATGGAGCCCCTAGGTTAGTCTCTGGGCCATCCTACATGAAGGGTCCCCTTTGGATTTGTAAAGCCCCGTGCCATTACCTGCAAGACACAGTCTGGCCTTCAGAGTGAAAGCAGGACCAATTAGGGTTACATGGTGGCCCCTTCCGCAGAAGACACATCCTGGACAGGTGGCAAGGGGTTTTCCAAACAATGGCTGTGGCTCATTAGTGAGTCCTGATGTCAGCCTGGTAAGCCAAGATTTGCATTTCAAAATGGCAAATAGTGTAGAAAATAGGAAATGGAGTGCATCGCACGTGGTAAGGTCTGAATTATTTCAGTCAACCTCTGTGTGGCTATATCTGTGGGGGGATGTGGTATAACAAATATTTTGCTATTACGTGGCTAAGAAAGGTTCACATCTCCTCCGTGGTGTTTCAGGTTCTGAAAGAGACTCAGCTCCCGAGTTCGGGCGGGTTGGGGTCCAAAGTGCTCCGGGCCCCTGGGCAAGGTGCCTCTGCCTCTGTTGCATGAGGCCAACAACACGTGGCTGCTAGGGCCGCCGTGAGCATCGCAGGAGACAAAGCCGGGCGGTCTGATTGGTGCGTGGAGGAAGCCCAGGAAGTGCTCACTCCCTGGCGCCTTTCCCCTCCAGGCTGCAGCGGGGCAGGAGGGGGCTTCATGGTGAAGCAAGCCTGTTGGTGTTCACTCTCTCCCCTTCCTCCACCAGCGCTGTGGGGCAACCCACCCCCACGGCAGCGTCGCTTGGTGCCAGGCTGAGCTGCCAAGAGCTCTCTCAGAGGCCCCTGTGCCCTGGACCCACTGTGCATAAGTCACCCCCATTTCCACGTGGGGGCTGCAGACACTGTGGGCCTGCCCTCAGGCTAGACTAAAGCCTGGTGCCGAGGCTTGGGGTGGGGTCACAGCTAGAACGGGACATCTGTCCGTCCGTCTGTCTGTGGAGCCGCACAGGGTGATTGGACCACCCTCTGCTCTCCTGTTCTCTCCCCTTCACGCCACCTGACAGCCCTACACAGAAAGCCAGCCTCGCCAGACCTGCCCCCTGAGTTGGTGGCACGGGGGAAGATGAGGGAATTAACTTCTGGCCTGCTGACAGGGGTGCAGCCTGCCAAAGCCGCCCGGGGAATTTGGTTCCTTTCCTTTGCTGACTTTGTGCCAGCCACAAGAGCGGATTAAGCAGGGAAATTCTGCATGGAGAACTCTCCCCCTTGGCGCTCCAATCCCATTGTCTCCTGAGAATGACAGCCGCTGGTGGTGCCAACGCACACCGCTCCACTGGCACGTCCCCAGAACAGATCAGCTTCCCGTTCCTGAAAAGAGGGATTTGTTAAAGAACTGGAGTTAAAAGAAAGGAGGAGAGGCAGGAGAGGATGAGGCCACGGAGTCAAAGTTATGCCGGGTCTGTTAATTAAGGGAGCAAGGCTTCTGAGGCTAATGCCCATGCCGGTGCTTTGCAGACCCCTTGGAGGGTGACTTCGGTCCTGCCCACCCTCCCTGAGCACCTGCTGGGTGCCAGGCATTGGGCTCAGTGCTGGTCGGTGGTGTGGACTTGAATAATGAACCTCCTGAAGAGAGATGCATAAAAGAGTCCTTTCCTGCTAGCTCTCAAGAATCCAACACCCTGGTCTTAAAATAGCTAATATTTATTGAGCACTTACTATGTGCCAGGTACTGTTGTCAGCTTTTTATCCCCATCAGTTAATTTAGTCACAGGAACCCAACAAGGTCCATATTGTTATTATTATATCACTACTTTGAGCATGAAAACACCTAGAGCATAGAGGGGGGTGGGCTGTAAAGGTTAACAACTGATCTCTGGAAGAGTTACAAAAATTAAAACAAGCCCCAGTCACAGTGTTTGCGAATTTCCGTGATGTCCCTTCACCTACCATGCCTGGTTTTAAGCTCCCATTGTGACCTTGTTGGGCATGGAGTCGGGAAGACACAGGCATGTGGTCCATGAACGGGCTCTGGAGCACCAGTGGATACTAAAAGGCCCATGCAAGCTCATGCAGTAAGCGGCACAGCCGAGTACTCCAGTTCCTGAGCCCACTCTCTCCATCACCGGGCAGCCCCAGCTGTGGTGTCCCAGGGAAGGGGCCACATGGAGAGGTCGTTGTTCTGGAGACTAAACGAGCTGGGGTGTGATGCATCTCAAGAACTCTGAGTTCCCACCTTGCCAGGGGTCCTTCCTTGTCCCTGCTCTTGCTTCGTTGTTCTCCCCTCCGAGCAGCTGGACCCCAGAACTCCTGCTTTCTATGGACTTGGGTACACCACAAGGTTTCTGTTGCAGAACAAAAAATGTTGAGACACCTTTGGTCCCAGCTAAAAAAAACTGCAACCACTGATGAGGTCTTTAAATCTTCTCTTTGTACATCCTTTTCATTTCATTATCACAGCATGCTTGAGACAAATAGAGTTACAATTTGTCAGTACAAGAGTGAAAAGATAGTCTCCTGCTGCCAGTTCCCCCTTTTGTGTATCCTGCATGCTGGCTGACTTGCCTTCTGGAATCCAGTTATCCCCACTGTCTCCTGCCAGAAATCTTCAGTAGCCCCCATTACCTCCAGAACGAGTCCGAGCTGTTTAGTTTGACATTCAAGACCTGCCAAGATCTTAAGCATCCACACATCCATCTTCCATCCATCTGTCCATCCATCCATCCGTCCATCCATCCATCCATCTACCCACCTATGCATCCATCCATGCACGCATCCATCCATCAATTAGACACGCACTCAATAAATACTGAGTGCCTACTATGTGACAGGCAGGCAGTCTACTGGGTGAAATATAATGTCCCAACTTTATCTTCTATTACCTTCCATTCACTTACTCATACCATCCATCGATCATCATCGAGCATTTATCATATGTTAGGTTCTAGGGACACAAAGATAAACAAGACACTGACTCTGCCTTTTTTTAAAAAAAAGATTTTATTTATTTATTCATGAGACACACACACACACACACACACACACACACAGAGGCAGGGACACAGGCAGAGGGAGAAGCAGGCTCCATGCAGGGAGCCTGATGCAGGACTCGATCCCGGGACTCCAGGATCACTCCCTGAGCAGAAGGTGGGGCGCTAAACCGCTGAGCCACCCAGGGATTCCCACTGACTCTGTTTTTGAGTCCTATCTCGGATGTTTGATTGTTTGCTCTTGCCAAAATATTTTCCTGCTTCTGTGCTTTTGTGCACACCATTTTGTCCACCTGGGAGGCCTTCTTTACCTTTCTGAACATCCAAATTTTCTTCATAGTTCAAGGCCGCAATGATCCTTCCTTCATGAAGCTTCTCCTAGTCTCCTAAACTTCCTAGTCAAGCTGGACCCCATCACGCCTTTCCTGGACTCCCACTAGGGTCTCTCCGCCCCCCCCCCCCACCTTAAGACTCTCTTCTTCCTGTTTTGTCCTAAACCCATTTGTATCTGTGTTCTTCGTCTGTTGCTAGAAACTGACCTCCTGGAGCTCTGAGATTCAGTGGACTCACACTCACATCTCCTCAGGGAGCAGGTGAGCAGGAAGTGCCATTGGGATGAATGATGGAGGAAACCTAACGGTGAGAAAACGCTGGCTTCTCTTTGTTGCCAAGTCCCTACTCTTGGCACAAGGGTACAATGAACACAAGGGTTCTCTTTGCAAATAGAAAACCACCCTAGGGCCATTTGTGTTCCTTACAAATTGCATGATGTATCTTTTATTCCTCTCTTACATTTTTAATAGTAGTTTTATTAAAATGACAATTGCTCCGGGGAGCAAATTAAAACATTCAAACATAAGGTATTAGAACCGGAAGAAACCTGAAAGATCTTTTGGTTTTAGCCCCTGATTTGAGATCCGAAACAATCTGGCCCAGAGTGGCAAAATAACTTACTCAGATTACCCTGTGAGTGATCACAGTTAATTGTATAATACACCATAGTGACCATTCATAGAGGGTCATTCATTCCACTACTCTGCAAGGCGACTATGTGCCAGGCCAGAGATGATTCTAAATCATCAAGAGAAAGGTAAGATGTATTGGTGTGTAGTCTGATTCTGTAGAAGTGTGTTCATTAAGACTAACAAAAATGGAAGCAAATGACAGCTCATGGCAGGTACATTTCAGTTATCTGGAAAAATAACTCTGCGAAGTGCTCCGTTTTATGTGCTAAGACAGCAGTAAGATGTGGTCATATAAGCCAGTGACCTTGTGTCCTGATGTCCAAGGGACAATCCAGGTACTCCTCTTAACACGGCACCATTATTAATAGTCCCTGCATCCATTCTCAAAGGTGTGCTGGTTTGGACCACAAATTATATGGTCATCCTATATATAAAGCTGTGTAGTTTGTGTTCGATTTGTACCTCTATGATTACAAAAACAGGTTTCCATTAATGGTGTGCTCTAAGCAATGTGCTGCTGACTTTTCTGTTACTGTGGAACCAAGGACATTTCCAGGCTGACCACCTATGGGGAGCCCTGGGGAAAGCATCAGAGGTGTCAGATGATGCCCTCTTTCCTCTCAGTGTCTCTTTACTGTGAAGATTTTCTGTTCACAAGTTCTATGGCACATCCTTTCAAATCTCAGGAAAGGAAAAGGAACCCATAAAAGCAGGTCGATCAGTTTTGCCAAAAATAGAAGGTACGAGGATTCTTGCGGGTGGGGCGATGCAGGGTGTTGCTGGAGTTTCATGGGCCAAATGCAAGTCATCCCAGGTACTTTTACATAAATAAATAAATAAATAAATAAATAAATAAATAAATAAATTCCCTCCCCATCTTCCTACATGAACTTGTCATTAGGTAAATTGCTTCAAAGTATTAAGTGAATCATAAAATTGTCCAAAAATATGCTTTGCCAATTGTAGATACTCAAAAGGTTGAATTATCTCACTGTGCAACTCTCATTCTTTGGGGTTGGTGGGAATAAAGATGACCTGAAGGAGGCAGAGGGGATAACTCATCTCAGGGCTCTTGAGAACACTGATCAGGGCCTCTAACTGACATCATAGCACCCATCCTCAAGTGCATCTTTGTAGAAAGAGCTGGTGTTGTGGACAAGGTGTCTTGGATTGTGGGGAAAATATTAAGGCCTAATTCCGTTCTATGTCTTGCTTCATGGCAATTGTTTCTTAGCTGGGTTTCAGCCTCTAGTCTGTACCCTCAAACCTTATTTTTTCTCCTGCAGCCTGAGAGACTTTTCTGGAAAGACACACAGTCAGGGAAGAACCTGGCTTTCAACAGCCTGGGGTCCCACTGCCTGCTGAAAGACTGAGTATCCCTAAGCCCTCAACCACCGGCCCCTGTGTTTCTCACTTGCTTCATTTTTCAGTATAAAATGTCTCCAATTGTGCACTCTGAAGTCACAGTAGAAGCAAAGGCATGCATCAGAATCAAATGGTAACCCTTGCCACCACCTGGCAAGGCATCTACCGGCACTTTTCAAGTCTCAGTTGGGCTTCAGAACAAATGTGTTTAAGAAAAGACTCTTGAAACCAACTTCCCTGTGAGCAGAGGAACTTCTTTTTTCTCCACTTTCCCATCTGAGCACACATATCCAACCATTCATCCATCCACCTGCACATTCTTTCATTGCTTGCTTGCTCTGTGCCAGACACTTGAGCTCTGTAGTGAGAATAGTGACCACAGTCCTTGGCCTCAGGACACTTAGAATCTAGTAGGAAATGGCTATTATGAACATGTTGTCCATTGCCTGGGATCATGCAGTGTCCTCCACTCAGAATGACATTATTCATATTCTCTAACTAGAAAAGCCTTCATTGTTCCTGAGACCTACCTGAGGCACTTCTTTCTGAAGTCATTTGCATCTCCCCTGAGCAAGAATGTGGAGTCCTACAGCCCCTGAAAAAATCTTGTAGAGTCAGAGAGATCCACAAGCATCTTTTTACCCCTTCAATGCCCATGGGACCTTGAACAAATCACTTAATCTCTGTAGGTCTCAGTTTCCAAAGCTATAAAATGGGAATGATAGAAATTGGGCATCTCATCGCCGTATGGGGTTCAAATAAATGTCTATGACCACTGATGTTCTGCTGATTCATCCATTCCCTTAACATTTCCTGGGAACCTGCTCTGTGGAGCAGACCCTGCATTCAGATTTAACTCGACTGTTCCCACAGGGAGCACAGAGTGGGGAACATTCATAGAACAATCTTCATGCAGTGTGAAAAGTACGATGGGAGAAACCAAGGCAGGGCACCATGGCAACATGGGAAGGGTGTCCTCCAACACAAAAATCACATGATTTAAAGGAACTGGAGCAAACACACCACATTCTGTGCTCTGCACTGTTCTAAGAACCTTAAATGCATTAACCCATTTAAATCTCACATTTATTACCCCACTTCGAAGTAGATACTTTTCTTAGCCCATTATATAGATGGAAAAAAACTTAGCCAAAGATGATGTGGACAAAATTGTTAGAGGTAGGATGTAAATATCTTGTGCCCTTTATAAACCAGGGCCACTGGTAGGAGTGAGTGGGCATCACACCTGACTGGGACAGAGCAAGACTGTTGACCTGACGAGAGCAGGGGAAGGTGAGCAGAGGGGACAAATCCCTGAGGTCTAGTCCCTGAGGGCATACATGCAGCCTTTTGAAGAAGTCTATAGTTCCCAAGGCTTCTCTTACTCTCTCCCTCTTTTTAAAAATATTTTATTTATTTATTCATAAGAGACACAGAAAGAGAGAGAGAGAGAGAGAGAGAGGCAGAGACACAGGTAGAGGGAGAAGAAGGCTCCATGCAGGAAGCCCGACGAGGGACTCGAGCCCGGGTCTCCAGGTTCATGCCCTGGGCTGAAGGCGGCACTAAACCGCTGAGCCACCTGGGCTGCCCCCAAGGCTTCTCAAAGCAGGGATGATCTGGGGTAAGGCCAGGCCTTCTAGGAACGTGGATCTTGCTTCCTTTCTTATCCCCACTCCCCCCAGTCTCTCCTTCTATTTCTGGGAACACAGCCACACTCTGGGACAGTGGCCTTGAACAAGGTGGGCTTCAAACAATGGTCAGAGGCTAGATTATGTCTTGGTTTGGCCAGTCATAACATTCCCTGGCTATGCTAGCGTGTTCTGAATCTAACACACTGAAGAGGATGTGGGAAGAAAGCAACCATTCTTCTAGGCATTTCCTTACCTATTGAACTCTTGGATATATTATAAAAAGTTGCCAAGTGGCTAAGTGACATATTCTCTTTTTCTTTTTGTCTTTATGACCCTAAAAATTTGGGTATTTGGCATCATTCAGTCAACAATCGATGCAATTTGCCCTGAGCTGCTCTTTGCTAAGATTCTAAGCTGGGTTAAATCAATGATCTCTATTCTTGTCTCTCAGATTAGATTGCTTTGGGGAATTTTTCTTTGAAAAGCTTTTATTGATTTTTCCCCAAAGAAGAAGTGACACATTGGATTCTAAATGCAATTCCCTTTCAGAGTTGCTGTGAGAGCCACATAGTGAGTCTAGAGCAACCAAAGTCTTGAAGTTGAAAGAGTGCACAGAAGCCATCCACCCAGCAGCTCTCATCTCTGCTCGGTCACCAGAGTCACACAGGAGCTCCAGAGACAGAATCACGGCAGCAGCAGAATGAGTAAATCAGATTCTTCGGGGGGAGGGCCTAGGCATCTGCATCTGAAGGATGTCCCCAGATGTTTCTGTAGCACGTTATGTGAGGACCTCTGGAGCTGCTGGTCTACCCAATAAGAGAGCCACCAATAACTCTAACATTGGCAATGCACACATCTAAGGAAGCAGGTGGAGGTCGAAATCCAGCCCAGGCTCTAGAGGAGGGACACCTTTTTCTTTGTGACTTTGTCAGCCGTTGAGAAGTGCCAGTAGGGGTGCATCCATGCAAAGGGGGACATTTTCCTGATTTGTATAAAAGTTCCCTGTAGACTCCTAGGGGCATTGCTAAGTTCTTGAATACTGTGATTATGTTAAGGACCCTCTTGACTAATGGTCATATTGGACTGCTCCAGAGGCAGCACATTCCACTGTGGGAACCATATGATTGTTAATTCTGTCTCTTCCTGTGACTGTTTATTACCTGCAACCATGAATCCTGCTTTGAACCCCTGGAACCCCATGGAACACACACAGTCCCTCTTCCCCAAGGGTACCCTCAAGGACATGAGACTAGTCAACATGCTCCCTTTGGTCTTGGTTTCTTCTTCCGCATACTTCAACCATTTCCAGAATAACCAGCTTTTGGGTTCTTTTCCCCAGTTGTAGAAGCTTCCTATTACTTGTATCATCCGTTGGATGGACACTTCATTCATTCATTCATAAGGGCATGCATATGCCAAATATCTAACAGTCACTCAACAGCTGTTTCTTAAGCGCCTACTACATTTTCACCTCTTCTCCAGCCTTTGGGGATATCGTGGCAAGCAACATAGAACATGTCTCTTATCTCACGGATCTTAAAGTCTAGCAGTAGGGAAGACAGATAATAGACTAACAAACCAATGAATAAAAAAGAGAGTGCTCAGCCTCAAGCTCTGAGCGAGGTATTAAGGGGTTAGGAGATGAAAAAGATAACATTCTGCAACTTGTTTACAGTCTAGTGGGGAGATTCATGCAGCCCTCGAGCTCCCATCTGGCATGGTGAATGCTGAATCGGAGGCTTGTAGGAGGTCTGTGGGACCATGGGGTGGCAAAAACCTAGGTAAAAGGAAGATCCTCTGGGATCAGGCTTCCTCAGTTACCCAATTTGACTAGATGTTTCCTTTATTGTTTTAACTTTGGTTTGGTATCCTGTTTGTAAGGTCATGCTGGGTGGAATTGATTTTAGAGTCTGTGTTCTTTTAGGGGTAGAGGACACTCTCCACGAGAAAAAAAAAAATCCCATTTTACAATTCCCATTTCAGTCTGGTGGGCCTTGGAGCCAAAATAGTTTGTGCACTAACTACTAAGCTACGTGGAGATGTGAGATACTCGGCTCCTTCAATCTGGTAGGCTTGGCAGGACAAGCTCTTGGTAACAATGACTTCCTATACACCATCCACAGTATAAAAACTGTAGCCTGTGTTTTGTCTTGCTCCGTGCCCTCTGGGGCCAATTCCAGCGCCAAGCTCCCTTTGAAGCCTCCGTGTCTGGACCAGCTTCACAGGCTCTGAAGTCAGATGAGAAATGGGCCCATTATTAATGGGGGCGAAGCATTTGCACCCTCTTCATACAGTGTGGGTGGTACTGGGCTTCCATGGAATACCCTAGGGCAGAGTGTCAGAGTGCTCAGAGCTCTAGTCCTGGGCTTGGCGCTGGCTTCTTTTGGGACTGGTTGGCATCGGGTGTCACTGTACTAGCAATGCCTTCCCTGTGTTTAGCTGCTAAGCGATGAGCAGTTACCATGGGCAGACGATCAGCTTTGGAGATCATACTTCAGGGGAGCAGATCCATTCATTGTTTAACTGATGGATTCTTTCATTCACATGTTGGTTAAGCACCTACTCTGTGCCAGATCTCTTCTTTTCTCAGGGGGCAAAGATCAAGAAGATTCTAATGGAGATGGCATGTAAGTCAATTGATGCAAACCAGAGTTATGGGTATCCTGGAAAAAAATCTGGGGAGATGGGGGTGAGGCACAATGGAGGGAGCCATCAATTCTCCCTGGCTGAGGGGCGGTTAGAAAAGCCTTCATGGAGGAGGTGGTGTCCAACGGTAGAGAAATCTGGGTGTATTACACATTCTACTCTTTTCACAAAGCTTTAGCCAAATTTCCTGGGTGACTGGATTCTAAAAACCCAGGGTATGTTAATGACACTGTTCTACTTAGCACAATGTCATGAAGAGGAGAGAGAGCCTTGGTCTTGTAGAGAACCCTGAGTCTGGCTTGAGTTCTCCCTTTTCTGGGCTTCTGTTTGCTCTCTTGTAAAATGGCTGGTGCAGAGGACATCAGGCTTGTCTTATCATTTACTGAGGAGAGTAAAATGGTTGCTTGGGATGGAGGGCTCTGCCTCCTGCTAGGTTTCCCCTTGGTCCTTAAGGCCCCCCCACTCCACCCCCCGAGGGAAAGTGGGGCTTCAGGACACATCACATCACCTGTGGTCAAATGATTTTCTAAGACCCATCCTCAGCTTTAGAGCTCAGCTCTTAGCTATCACCTCATAGCTGGGTGACCTGGGACCTGTCCCTCCCTTTGTCCTTCTCTCATTTCCCCATCTGTATGGTGATGAGGTTGGACAAGAGAATCTAGGAGCTTGGCCCCTCCTAGCTTTACAATCTAGGACTTAGAGACCCAGCCACACTGGCTGTGTAGGCAGATTTGGTTATCGGGGAAGAAAAATGATGCTGTTTATCAAGCACTTCCTGAGCACCAGGCACGGTACCAGGGGTTTTACATCTATCACTTCGTGTAAGTAGAACAAGTACCTCTTCGCGTAGCTATCATTTCCATTGTTTTGGAGATAAGAAAACAAGCCCAAAGAGGTTAAAGGACTGGACCAAAGTCTCCGGAGTGGTGTGGAGGGGCAGGAGAGCTGGACGCAGGGATTCTTTCCCTTACTCGAGGCTAACTTCTCTCATTATAATCTTCGGTACCGCTGACTGCCTGGTTCTCTTTTTCCGGGTTATCTGTTCAACACTGTGGTCTTCGGTGCAGCTGAAACCCTGGACCGAGCTCTAGGGAACCCCAGAGCACTCTGCTGTGCACAGTACCCGCTGGCCCAGAGCTGGCCTGCCTGGGCAATCAGACCACACACCCCAAGAAATGCAATGGCCACATGAGAGATGCGTCTTGCAGGAACTGCCTGCCCTGACAGACAGAAGAGTCTGTGAGTTCCAGATGGGAGAGTCCTTGGCTGTGAGTTAGGGGAGCCTCTATTTCCTTACACATGGGGGGCAGGTGTCTTGTGTTGGAGAAACAAAGTCCATGGATCCAGTCAAAACCACCCTGCTTCGTTTTTTGGAGCAGTAAGCATTGCCTAGAAGCTCGAAGGAAGGAGATACAGCTTGAGCCAGAAAGAGCAGTGTGTAAGTCCTCCGCGTGTCCTCGCAGGTGTACTGCACGTAGCACGTTCACATGTGTATGAAATGCACACATATAACCAGTGTGAATGGGTATGAATTAGGAGTGTCTGTGCCATGGGCTTTTATTATGTGAACATGTGTAAAGGAAGTCTATGATGCATGCACATGTGTTTGTGTTTTTAGGAGTATGTATATAGAACAAGAATGTACTTTGGCTATATGGTATGGATTTGCCTGCAATGTGTGGGTCCTAGAAAAAAAAAAGCCTTCAAAACATGAATATGAAAACAAACCCATTGGAACTTGTGTTATTTGGGAATAAGGATCTCATTCATATTTATTCTTAGTACCTTCTTCAGGGCCTTGGTAGTAAAGAGTTCTCACTTTGGCTATCACTGTAGGCACCATGTACAGGACAGGCTGGGCTGTCTAGAATAGGCTGTCAATTTTTTGCTGTGAGAAAAGCCCTGGTTTCAAACAGACCGAGGCCAGACTTTGATGAGAAGGATTTTCAACCCCCGCAGAGCAAGCTCAGAGCAAACCGTGGAGTATGTGCTACTGGAACCCCCCAGACAGGATCCTGCATTCGAAGTGCTGCAGGATCACTGGTGTCGGATCTCTCTGGGCCTGGTAGGCGGGGGACATGGGAAGCGGGAGGAACCTCAGAAGGTTCTGGTCTGGAGAAATCTGTGTCCAGCCACACAGGTGACTCATGGGGCCTCATTTTCCTCCCCATAGACCAGACTTGCTGGAACTAACTGCCTTCTCCCTGCCAGAGTGAGGATTAATGAGGTAATGTCTTCTCTGGGCTTTGAGCTCTTTTGGGAATGTTGCTGTAAACCCATAGGCTGTTATTAGAATGGGGGGACACTCAAAGGTCACAGGGATGGGGACGTGAAGGTTGTGGTCTACAAGACCTAGGGGAGTTTAGATAGATGTAGGTCTTATGACACCCCTGGGGGCTAAGCACACCTAGCACTTAGCCACTTCACTCTCCTGCCTTTTGAGGAGATGTGGGATCCGGTGTGTTGGGGACCATTCGGCAAAGAGATGGGAGAAATGGACTTAGCTGAAGAGGCTGGGAGAAGTCTAGAGAGGGTGACAATTGGAAGCATGGCAGCATTTATTGTCGGTGATGGCATGAGAGCGAGGTCGAGCAAGCCCCGTCCACCTGCCTGGGGATCTGTACTTTGCCTGTCGGGACTGAGATGTTGGGTACGTTCAGTCAGTTATCATGATTCACAATAGATTTGTTTTGTCAAGTCATCGCCCATTGCGAACTCGGAATTAGGGAACACAGAACCGTCACTCCAGGGGAAACACAGGTCATGGCGTTTTCATCCACCAATCAACACCATGCCTTGTTTTGTTGTGTTTCTGCTTAAAGACACTTTACTTAATGTATTTATTTAATATGATTCATTAACACTAAACTCACAAGCGCCAGGGCTGTAACTCCTGGCCAGAGGAAGCTCAGCTAACACACCTATTTTCCCTCTAGGACACATCGCAGTCCTCTCTGGCTGAAGAGCACTAGCCAGCGCTTTAGCACTATGTTTGAGGGCCAACACCAACCAAAAAAAGCACAAAAACATGAAAAACACCTCACCGAGTAGACTGAAAACAAAAAACAAAACAAAAAACAAAAAAAACCCACTTGTTCACAGTATGAGAGCTGAGATAAGAAGGCAGTTTCATCCTGTCTGACCTCAGCTGGGAACATGGCATCAGGTCAATCAATGTTTTGCAGGTGTGTGCATGTCTGCAAAGCATCACGGAAGTGCCAAGGGTACACATTGAGGGAGTAGGTGAATTCACACTTCCAGAATACGTGAGTGTAAGGATGGATTCTTAATTGGAGGCAGGAGCAGAACTGGGTGTTAGGAATTTTCTCCCAGGAGCGCAGAGGCTGTTTCACAGGGGTCCTGGCCCTCTCCAAGAGCGTGAGGGTGAGAGCTGAGATACCCGCAGGGGTGGGGGGCATTGGGGGAGAGACCCTCCTGCTTTCCCACAGAAGCCGCCCCTAATCAGCAGACCGGGATTTATGTGCTGGTTTCCCTCCCTAGGCGCTTCCTTTACGCTCTGTCTTTAGATTTTTGGGGCAGTCACTGAAGCAGCCTGGGAAAGAGCTACCCTCGCTGGAGGGAATGGAAACTGAGTCTCAGGTGAAGTGCGTGGCCCAAGGCCCCGGCCCCACAGAGGGGAATTTGAGAGCACAGGCCCTTCTCCAGAGGTGCATCAGGCTTCTAATTCATCTTCAAGTCTCAAGTATTCAGTCCAAACGATGCCTTAAAAGTGAAATTGTTTGCATTTGCATAAAAAGGGAGGGGTTTCAATAAAATGAACTTGCAAAAAAGAACAGGAGCTACAGATAGATGTCTTAAATTCTGATCCACTGCTGCTGTGTGTTCCCTCCACGAACAGGCTAAAGCATGTACAGCTACATTATTGTTCTTGGAGACAGGATTTATTTGTATCCCATAAATATCCCAACATCAGAGCTGTGGTTACCACTCACTGTTGCTGTTTTAAATAAACTTTGGATCTGTAGACTTTCATGACTACTGAATATAACTGCTTCTACATTTCTTCGTTGGGTCACTTCTTGATGTTCTTACATTTTTGGAAATAATTCAAGGAATCCTTGACCTCAGCTTCTCTTACTTAAATATACAAGAATAGGGTCACACTTTGTCGGGCTAGGCCTTCGCACTCAGTTTAGTCAACCATTCACGGGTGGGGATGTGGGGGGTTCAGTAACTGGGAAGGTTTGGAATTACTCCTTTGTCCCATTTTTCTTTCTGGGTAGGAGAGTTGTGGGATGCTGGGTCAGCTTGAGCATCTTCACCATGGAACGCGGTGTGCTTTTTAGGTATGCGCTCCCTCCCAACTCTCTGGCCTCATTCCCTCTCCTGCAAAGGGGAGGTAGAAACACCACCCCATCCCGTCCCACATTGTATTGAGGGTTTCATCTTTGAGCAAGATAAGCAAAAACACTTTGTGAGTTGCAGAGCGCTATTCTCTTCTGTGTGTTAAACAAGAGCCTAGTTCCTGGCTCTAGCACTGTGAAAGTTATCTTTCTGGAAAATGGCAAAAAGAGCAACATCCTAGCTTAGCGAAGGCAGGTTCTGTGTTTTGATGAACAAAATTCTGTGCCCCCAAAGATGGCTCCGGGTGACTTTCTCAAATGTTGTTGCCTGGAATTTATTTTGAAATCGTGGTAAATGTGCTTCTGGTACGTACAGATATACAGTAGATGCGTCTTACGCGTAAATGCACACACTCACACTTGGCATATCTGTGAAGTCATAGCTTTGTGTTCCTTTTCGTATTTGCGAACTGCCAATATGGAATATATAGATGAAAGAATAGCACTTATATTTATGCCTGTGTAAATTCTTGAGCCAGACTTGCAAATGTGAACACACATGGAGTTTTAATACAAATGTTCCGACACATGCATGGCTTGGAGCGCTCCAAAGAAAAGGCCCATTGTCTCAACCCCAAAGCAAGAAGGTCTCGCACTAGCTTTTCCAGGGACTCGAACTCTGACCTTATGTAAGGTACTGATTCCCTCCTCCCCAGACTCGTCCCATTTACAGAGGTATCCATTCACACAGATGCTTTCATCCTCTCTCAGGAGGGAGGCTATGCAGTCACGTCTCCTTCTTGTCTCAGACTCTTTAACCGTAACGCAGTTGAGTTGACTCCACGTATGCCCTCTAAAGATGCCTGTTATCTGCAGACCTTCAGGGCAGAGAAGCTGGAAGGACACACATCGGACCAGGAGAAAACCCTCTCTCACCCGTTTCCAGTAACATGAGGAGGAGGCTTGGTGCCAAAATGGAGGCATTTCCTCAAGCATCCTCTGCTCCAGAATGGTCCCTTTTACAAACCTGGCTAAGAAAACATGGGCAGAGGACTCTGGGAGCTTCATGCCCTCCTGGCCTCGCCATTTATCCAATTTACACTGATCAGACCCACATTGGCAAATGAAAGCCTCCTCTTTCCTTCTGTTTGTATGAGTTACTCACGGGGGCAATTTGAACGGATTGGATTTCCCCTTGGAAATGCTGGTATTTCCATGATTTGAAAAGTCTGGCTCAATTAGAATAATCTTCAGGCACTTCCTCCCCTTTTATGCAGGTAAATCATGGATAATTTAAAAGCAAAAGAACCTTTCGGACCATTGGGCC
Organism: Canis aureus; assembly: GCF_053574225.1. NCBI lineage: Eukaryota > Metazoa > Chordata > Mammalia > Carnivora > Canidae > Canis > Canis aureus. The sequence continues at coordinate 53,082,237 of NC_135622.1, read as the reverse complement.
TGCTTCTTTCATCTCCTCGCCCTGGTAATTGCTCTTCCATTGTGAGACCTCCGTGGTTAGTTGGGAGCCTGATTAAGAGGTGAAGGGTGGGCCCAGGAGGAGGGAGGGTCGAGGGCCACCACACATGGCCTTTCCTTCAAAGACACTTCCTCTGCAGCAGGTATGTTAAATACCAAACCTGAGTCGGGTTACGCTCTCAATTGATGCCATATGATCCCAAGTGCCCAGACAAAGGCAGGCCATGATTAGAAAGTTCAAGACTGTGAATGCTTCTGGGGGCAGGGTGTAATCAAGTGCCTGGAGATGGAGAGGGAGCCGGCAAGGAGAGCTGACAGTGGTATGTGGCACCCCCCAAAACATGTTGGGAACAAGAGAAAATTGTTCTTTTACCTCGGCTGCCCACGCTTCCATCTGGCATGCGATGAAAGCTCACTTTGCCCCACTTTCTGCAGCGTGGTGGGGATTGGGTGAATCACACAGAGAAATGCTGTTTTGACTTCCAGCTTTAATTAGGCATGTTTGCATATTCCCTGCCCCATCCACCTCCCAGAGGGGAATGCATTGTTGTGACTGGGGTGGGGGCCGCCCAGGGAGGGGGGGTTCCAGATGTGCCCAGCTGGGAGAGCACTCCTAGAGCAGCTAGGCTAGGCTGCTTGCTTCCACGGATGGAGAAACTGAGGCCCAGAGTCACTCTGTGGAGGGTGCCTGAGCCGGGCCGAACTTCAGGGTCCTGACCAGCCTCCTGAGGCACCCTGGCTGTCATGGAGCTGGAGGTACACAGGGCATCTGACTTTGGCCTGGGCTCCATCATTTGGCTCCAGCCCCCTTTGGCCCTGGCCTGGCCTGCCCTGGCCTCACCAGCCTGCAGCAATACCCAATGGAATGTGAGACTCACCTCAGAGCCGAGGAGCAGGGAGCCAGGCAGAAGCAGACGGAGGCAGTGAAACAGGCCGCATGTTTTCAGTTGAGTCAGAGTGACTGCCTGGGGCAGAGGAGGGAGCAGGGGGCGGGATCAGGACCCCTAGAACCCCAAGTCCCAGCTCTGTGGTGCACTTGTTCAGATCCACTTCGGAGGTGTCTCTTTCCCACTTGGATCTCATTTTCCTCTCCGTAACATTGTGGAGGTGGAGCTAGTGATCTCGAAGGATCTCATGAGGGCCCAGATTCAGTCACTTATAGGGTATGTGCAATTGAACCTATGGCTTTAGCAAGAACCCTCTGTGGTGACTCCTCTTAAAAAGGCGGCAAGACACCAGGGCTCCCTCCCTGTGCTCCATGCTGTGCAGACATGCAGGACAGGTGGACGCCAGGAGTGAGCGGGACATGGCAGGCGGAGGGCAGCCCCGCAGTCAGCCCGTCCAGACCCAAGAGTCTCCAAGGAGGGCCTGTGGGGACTGAGCACACGCGGCCTGAGAATGCCAGCAATGGAAAATGGAATTCAGGGCAAGCAAATTCAAACATATTTATTGGACAACCTGCAAAGCAGCTGTTCCTTTTCTTAAATAGATGAAAAGAGGTGCTTTCTAATCCTCTTGCTTCAGCTACAAAAATGCTGGGAACCAGGGGCAGTGAGCTGCTCAGAGTCTCTCGCTCGGTTTTGTTCGGATCCCTTTACTACTCTGCTGCTTCACTTGTTACGTTGTGACAACATGCAAGTCCTTGTTGGCCTCTGGGCAGACTGGGTGCAGCTGGAGGGCAGCGACTGGGTCCGGACCCCCAGGCCCTCTGGGCTGCACAGACCGGTCTGCACAGGCATGGGGTTCCTTCCTTCCAAACTGCCGGTGGAAGTTTGTCTCACAGGGGGGTGCAAAGGTCCCGAACAAGCTTCAGAGCCTGAGACCTTCAACACTGGCATCATGAGTTATTTCCTGTGAGGTTGTGGCCCTTCCCCTGTTGAAAAGTGTGTGACCACACCCGCCAGAAAGCCTCCTGGCAGGGGATGGCAGTAAGGACAGCAGGCTGGCCTTTGCTCAGCGCTTTCTCCCTGCTGGGTCCTGTGCTCAGCACTTCAGACACGTCGTGCGTTGTCATCATGGACACAGTTCCATGCGCTAGTCGCTCTGGCCATGCCTATTTTACCTGTGAGGAAACTGAGACCCAGAGAGGCTCTGTGACTTGTCCCAGGCCACACAGCCAGAAGTGGTAGGGCCAGGCTGCGGACCCACGCAGGCAGTCTGGTGTCACAGAGCCCCACGGCCCCTCTCCGTGCACTCAGTGCCCAGCCCCGGCCTGGCACACAGCAGGTGCCTAAAAGCAAATGCTAGTTCCCGGCTCTTCGTTTACTTCTGGGGGTGATGGGGGTGTAGGCCTCAAAGGACACACGGGAGCCTGTTGCGGAGAATGTCCAAAGAGGGCCTCAAGACTACTGGCTGGGAAGAAGATTGCTGTTTCCCTCTCATCCTGAAGTCTGGAGAAGTCCAGAGCATCCCTGTGAAACCTCCCCTCGGCCCTGCTCCCCTGGAACCCCTACCCCCACCATCACCCCCATCCCAGTGCTGCCTCTGCATCAGAGTTGCCCAAGCCCTGGGCCTCCAGAGACTAGCCTTCAGTGTCAGCACCACTCCTGCACGCCCCTAATTAAGTTGGAAGAAGATCCAGGCCCCTGGGTGCTCCCTTCTCCAGGAAGCACTTGAAAAATGCAGGGAGGCAGAGAAGTTCAAGGTCTGGGTATCTGCTGCCCTTGGTTCTGCTTAGGAATTCTTCAGCTGATTACACGGCTCTCAGTTCAACAACACCAGCTTTGTGTCCTGGGCTATGGGAAGGCTCCTCTCTGCCACCACCGCGCCACGGAGGGTCATCCTGTCGGGAAAACACATCTGGAGAGAACTATGTCCCACCAGATTTAAAAATACTTCAGGGGCAACATTTTCTTGAGGAGTTCTTCAATTTCTTTTCATCCCTCTTTCCTTTTGCATACGGGCTAATAGTTATTGCAGGGCCTCTGCATTCTTAGAAACCCCTGGAATGTATCTGGGTGGAAAGCCACTGAAGAAGAAGGTGCGGTGCCTCCTCTCCGGGCCCCCGTGGCTCATGGCATCCAAGTTGTGCCCAGTATGGAACACACACCGTCTCGGAGGCCCAGGCTGGTCACCTTGCTGCTTCTTGCTGCCTGGGAGCCCTGAGCGGTGGGCTGGGCTGAGCCCACTGGTGCTCTTTTAGGCTCTTTCTTTGGGCAATTTTTCTCAAGTGCTGAATGCTTTTGAAAAGTATATTTAGACAAAACTGGGCAGCCCGGGTGGCTCAGCGGTTTAGCGCCGCCTTCATCCCAGGGCCTGATCTTGGAGACTTGGGATCGAGTCCCAAGTTGGGCTCCCTGCATGGAGCCTGCTTCTCCCTCTGCCTGTGTCTCTGCCTCTCTCTCTCCCTGTGTCTCTCATGAATAAATAAATAAAAATCTTTTTTAAAAAAAGTATATTTAGAAAATCCTTCTGCACGGAGCAGTCTGCACAAATTTTTCTCATTGTTCTGACTATCCTCTGTCTCTTTCACTTTCTGAAAGTCTCTGGACTAATAGCCTGAGACGGGTGTGTGACCCGCATCCTTGGGAAATGAACAGTTGGACCCGGGAAATCGAAGCCTCAGATAAAAGGAGCATCCAGTTCCAAGTGTAGGGCCTGTATGTGCCCCAAGGAGGGGTGGATCCAGAGTAAATAAAGATGACAAACATTTATCCAGTGTTCACTTTCACGTCAGCCACCGTGCTTAATCATTCACCTTATTATTTATTTATTTTATTTATTTTTATAGATTTTATTTATTTATTCATGAGAGACACAGAGAGAGAGTTAGAGACACAAGCAGAGGGAGAAACAGGCTCCCCGGGGGTGCCCCATGCGGGACTCGATCCCAGGACCCCGGGATCACGCCCTGAGCCAAAGGCAGATGCTCAACCGCTGAGTCACCCAGGTCTTCCACTTTACCTTATTTAATCTGCACAAAGAACCTCACAAAGGCTACTTTTAAGCAGATGAGGATACAGAAGCCAAGGGTGGAAACTCCCTGATCTTATATTTGTAAGTGGTCACACTGCAATTCAGAGCCAGGTGTTCCTGACTCCCTAGCTTGTGCCGATGACTATACACCTACTCCGAATACCACTTCATGGGGTTCACCATCCCCTGGAGCAGGCCACACGCATCAGGCTGTGGCAGTACAAGACAGAGCAGGGTCCACGTGGAAATTAGGGCACAGGCCGTCAGCACTGCAGTGGTGGGAGGTGGCAGGAATCTCTGTGGGGCTTGTCAGGGTGGGGAGGAGAGTGTGTGCCCGAAAGCATTAGAGACTCTCTATTCTTTCTTCTGGAATGTCTCCCCTCTTGTGTCTGCATAACCAAATCCTCTGTGAGCTCCAGGGTTCATGTTGCTACTCCCAGGAAGTCTTCCTGAACTGCTCCCTTCTTCAGAGGCCTTTCCCTCCCCTGGTTGCAGAGAGTAGGTGGAGTCAGGGCTGAGCCTCTGCCACAGGGGTCCTGCCTTCCAGGCTAGATTGCAAATTCCCATCAACAAGTGGGGCCTGCGGCTTCCAACCTTCTCTTTTCCAGGACAAAGAAGGCAGTACTAGGTAAAGGGCTGTAGAATGAAAAGAACGCTGAACTCTGGTGAGCAGTGGTGACATATTGGGGCAAACTGGTGACAGAGGAAATGGTCAGCTTCAGTGAGGAGGAGGAAGAGACTAATGTCCTCAGAGCCACACGAATAGTTTCAAGGTGATGCTGTGACCAGTTGGGTCACATGCAAGGGCAAGGTGGAGGAAAACAGGAATGGAAAAGACCCACTGGGTGGGATTGTTCAAGGTCATCCTTGCTGTTCCAGGATGATGGTGAGGGCCCAAGCCAGGCTTCAGTGGGTTCAGGGGTGAATGACAGGCAATGACACAGAGCCATGAATTGTATATTCTGTTGATGAAGTTTGGATGAGACGAACAGGGTAAGTCTGGATGGTACCTAGAGGAGAATGTGTCCCTTAATATTTCTTAGCTTTGTGACCTGGGACCAGTAACATCCTGGCATTTTAGTGTCTTTATACATAAAGTGCCCATAGCACCTTCCTTACACAGTCACCTTCCTTACAGAGTTGGTCTGAGGAGTCAGAGAAACCATGTGTCCTAGGATGGGATACAGTTCGTAAAGGTTGGTGATGACTTTCTCACAATAGGAAAAACTTCAAGGTATGTGTAGGTTTTTGGAAACAGTCAGGGGAGAGAGGAGGTCACAGAACACAGGGCTAACTGATAGACCAGGGATCCCAAAGAGGCATTGAGTGGAGGCCACGGGGAGAGGATGGCCCTCCATCTTGGGTCCAGAGGAAAGGAAAGGAGAATTTTCAAAGTTGTAGAGTCGATTCTCTTTATTTGTGGTGGTTGCATTCTACAGTCACCTCAAACACTGAATTAGTGAACACCAAACCACTGCTCCCAGGGGAAATAAATGTAGAGTTAGGTTCCCGTGAGCCTCTTCACATTTTTGTCAACTGATTGGTACATAGCTTTGTTTTATGTGTGTCTGCCTTTAAAGATGCCTCATTTAACACGTTTGGTTGATTCACTAACATTGAACTCATGGCCCACAGCTCTATAACCTGAACACACCTAGAGTCTAACACTGGTCTCTACAGCCTTCTCACACTTCGGAGCATGAGGTGAGGCACCGTTTCCCCCCACTTCCCATGGCGGCCATCTTAAACCGTGAAATCCCAACACAAAGCACAAAAATGGAAAAAAAAAAAAAAGTGGGACTAAACAGCAAAAAGGTGGAAAGTATTTTACAAGTTTACAATTACAGGTGTAAACCTGTTTACACCATGAATGCCGAGATAAGAAACCGAGCGTTGCCTCGGTGGACTTCTACTTGGGAATGTGAGCATGGGGCTACTCAGGGTGCTTAGCCCTCGGTGCTGGCCAATGAATGACTGCAAAGGCCTGTGAATATTCACGTGGGAGTCACAGATGAATTCCATGAGTGGCTAAACCTGCGAATACAGAGTTTGCAGACACTGAAGACTAACTGTGCTTAACTTTGTAGTGAAGGTCAAACAAGGTCATGTGGGGGCAGTAGGGACACTGAATTTTCTTTTTTTTTGAATAAATTTATTTTTTATTGGTGTTCAATTTGCCAACATATAGAATAACACCCAGTGCTCATCCCATCAAGTGCCCACCTCAGTGTCCGTCACCCAGTCACCCCCACCCCCCTCCCACCTCCCCTTCCACCACCCCTAGTTCATTTCCCAGAGTTAGGAGTCTCTCATGTTCTGTCTCCCTTTCTGATATTTCCCACTCATTTTTTCCCCTTTCCCCTTTATTCCCTTTCACTATTTTTTATATTCCCCAAGTGAATTTTCTTTGTGAAATAGAAGTTGGAGTCTTCTTCTGAGAGGGAGCAGGAGCCCCGCGGGGAAAGGCTGCTGACAGGAGAAGGGGGGGCTAGGAGGAGGGATGGGGATGGGCAGGCACTGCTGAGGTAGGAGGACTGCCCGAATTTCAGCTCTTCCCTCCAACCCTGCCTCCTGGCAACTCCCCAGGAAGCTGATAACCTGGAGAAGTGCACCAAACAAAGGTGGCAGGGCTGGGTTTCTATTTAAAGATGCAGAGGCTTCTTTTTCTCCTCTTTCTTCACATGCAGCCCACAGAAGAGAATGAGACACAGAAGAGTAAACAAATAAAACCCCAGGGACGCCTGGGTGGCTCAGCAGTTGAGCATCTGCCTTTGGCTCAGGGTGTGATCCTGGAGTCCTGGGATCGAGCCCCACATCGGGCTCCTTGCATGGAGCCTGCTTCTTTTTCCTCTGTCTGTGTCTCTGCCTTTCTTTCTGTGTCTCTCATGAGTAAATAAATAAAATCTTAAAAAAAAAAAACCCTCCATTTTCACTAAAACAAGAAGGTTGTAACCTCAAACCACAAAGTATGAAGCATACTAGCCAAATTCTGTGAAATCTGTACCAAAACAAGTTTAAGAATCTGACATCCTCACCTTTCTCCTCAGACCTTGAATATAATAAAACACATTTTTTTTTCTTGAAATAACAACCTAGATCTCAGAAACCATAGCCAATGGTTTTCTGATGAGAACTACATGGTCTAGGGAAGTGGGCCAGCCTCACAAGCAGGGAACATGTCTCTCTAGAAACTTCAGGGGAGGTGGGTCTGAAGAAATACAAAGATACCAATTCTATTCCCTTACCAGCCATGTGGAGGGGTTGGGGAGGCAGTTGCCAGAGGCCAGGGGAGGTAAATTGGTGAGGAGCACAGAGTTCCTGTGTCAGAGACTTATTATTCAATGTGGCTTGAGATCCAACACTGTCAGCTTCACCAGGGAGCTTGTTAGAAATGCAGAATTTGAGGCCAAACCTCAGACCTAGTGAATTGGAATCTGAATCCTAACAAGGTCTCTAGGTGACTTGCATGGACTTTAAACTCTGAGAAGAGCTGTCTAGAGGCCTTTGAGGTGAGCTGAACCTACTTCTTAAACACCAGGTCTGAGAAGATATGTTCTGAAGGTAAGGGAAGTCATAGATCTAGGGAACAGGTGTAGAGGTCTCCAGCCTAATGCAAAACTGCTGATTGATTTAGCTCACTTTGTTTGCATTCCATGAACTCTTCTTCAGTTAGCGTCTGCCCATATTTAAAGATGAAAGAGACAAAGAAGGAGCCCAACATCCAATCTGTGCACAGATCCTACGAAGAAGGAAGGAAGGGACATGAGAAAAGGCAGATGGAGAACATATATTACTTAAGGGAACAAGAATTCAAATAGTTCTCTAAAGTTTCAAAGGCATTATAGACAACATGAATTTTATTTTATTTTATATTTTATTTTATTTATCCTATTTTATTTTAAATCAGGCTCCATGCCCAGTGGGGCCTGAACTCAGGACTGTGAGATGGAGACCTGAGCTGAGATCAAGGATCTGACGCTTAACTGACTGAGCCCCCCCAGGTGTCCCAGACAACACGAATTTTATTATTACTTTAAAGAAAAAACTCAAAGATGAAACTGAAGAATCTGAAGATTGGATTAAAATCAATGCAAGGAGATTGAAAACAAGCTGGCAGAGAGCTCAAGAAAGAGATAGAAAGTAAAATGTAGACAAAAAAGCATTGGAAGTAACAAACAGATTGGAATGAAAAGAACAACGAGTCAGGGGACTCTTTCCCAAATGAGAACTGGCACATTTGTGCACTGCTTTGAGGACTCCGAGGGCTCTGTGTGTGAGGATGCCATTCCCAAAGATCTAGCTCGAATTAGCCCTCAAGTGACGGGTTTCCAGAAGGTTGGCCACAGAAGGTGTCAGGATAGTCCACGAATGGAAAGACAAATTAAGTGTTTGGGGCATTTATTACATGCCAGATACTTTTCTCATTTTATCTTCAAAACACAAGGGAGGTGCCTTTACTAAGTGACTTCAGAAAATCGTAATATGATTCATGGTAATAGAGAGTTATAATGTAGTGAAAGGAAAGGAAGGAAAGTTAAACAATCATCCAGCAATAACCTCTTTGAAAATCTGTTGCATATTTCCAAAATATATGTATATTTTTTCCCCAAACAGGATATTACATATCCTGTTTTTAACATGTGTTTTTCCAGTTAACAATATATTATGACTACTCTTTTTTTTTCTGTCATTAAATATTTTCATTTTAATGCTGCAGTGCATTTCATTACATTGAGGAGCTTTGATTCACTTGGTCTACTGTGTCCATGGCCCACAGCTTACTAAGTGCTTAGTAAATATTTGATGAATGACGTACTTGAATGAATGCCGAATAGTTGGGTTGTGTTTCTAAATATTTGCTGTTACAAACAGCACTGCAGCAAACATCCTTTAGCTGAATCATTAACATGCCTGTAATTATTTCCTTAAGATCAATCCTCAAGAGTGGAATTGTTTGCTTAAAGAGTCTGACCATCTTTAAAATGTTTGGATCACCTCCAAAAAGATTATGCCAATTTATACTTCCACCTCCAGTATCAGACTATGCACATTTTTCTTTCATCTCAGCCAAGCCTTGGTGTTTTAAAAAAGTCTTTTTTAATTTGGTAAGTCAAACGTGGAATTGCATTTTGGTATAATTTATAATTCTTTGATATTTGGTGAGGTTGAAGACTTCCCCATGCTTATTGATCATCTATGTATTTTTTTCTGAAGCATCTTTTTATGTCTGTGGCCCCCTGAACAATTTGGTTGTTGACTGTTTTTATGATTGATTTACAAAGCAATCTTCATATGAAGAATATTAATCCACTGTATACATATAAGGTACAGTAAGGAAAAGGAGGGCCATCGACTTTAAAGTCACACAGCTCATGAGTAAGATTTTATGTTCAACTTCAAAACCCCAGGCACTTGCTGCTAAATCAGGCTGGCTTCTTTCTCTAGCAGTGTCCTGAATTACTCAAGTCAGTTCTATTGCGCGGTTGGTCTCCGTAACTGTGGAGGCTGAGGGGTCATACTTTCAGGAGTCCAGTCCCAATGAGAGACTAAAAGTTAATCCTGCAAAGCCACACCTAATCTCCTCTCCTCATCTCTCTGTGTTGGTGCCTCTGTGTGGACCTTGCCTGCTCATAACTCAGCACGATTTCCTGCAAGGGTGTCCTTGGAGGAATATGCCTGGCCCCTGATGGGAGTTAGACATTTCACCTGCTAGTAAATTAGGCCGATAACATGGACCCTGCAGAGTGGAAGGACAGCTGTGGCCTTGACCTTCAGATGCTCTGTGTAACCCCAGCTATGCTCTCACTGCTCTTCCAGCCCCCATGCACAATCCTTTATGCCAAGCTCCCAGGTTTGGGGGAAAAGAATGATTTCCCTGCAATGCCTCCATTCCGCAAAGGACAGTTTGGCCTTCATGCTTTTCTCAACTCGGCCACTGGAGTAGAAACTGAATGGGTTAGAAAGTGGGGCTGTGGGAGAGGCTTTTTGAAAAGAAATACAACTGAAAGTGTTTGGCATTTGTGTTTTCTCTGATGGTCTCCCAGTCATCCCTAGAAATAGTTCTCACCTGATCCCAGGATCTGGAAATCATACAATAAGTTGGCAACATTAGAGGGGATTTTTTTTTCCATAAACTTCTTTAAAAAAATCGATAACTATTGTACCCTCATAAGCACTAAATGAATAACAGTCTTTATGTTGCTGTGATTTATTTTCACCATTTCCCTGAAGAAGTAGAGGAAGGTACCACGAAGCAACTAAATAATAGCCCCTCTGAGCCCGTGTTTCTCGAAAAACAACATATGACTTGCTTTCTGTTGTTATTTTTTTCTCTTAAAAACGCGTCACGACCGCACCTCTAGTAGAGAATGAGAGACTAAAGTCAGATTTTTGGGACTGATAATCATAGTATCAGTTTTGAATATTTATTCAACCCCCTGACTTTTGGGAGAGGGATCCTGGACAAAGAGTCAGTGTCACTTCAGAGTTAGGTACCAGCAACTGGTGGAGATTTTCCACCTGTCATAAACCACACACGCTCTTCAAGGCTCCGATTCGTCAGTCATGTGGGCAGAGGGACAGGCAGGGACTCAGCTGGGGGAGCCGATGGACCGAGTTAGACCATCTCTGTCTGTGTCACCCAGCACCCATCCGCTGGAAGTCTGGGAGGCCCAGGGCGGCAGCATCTATTGCCAATCCGTGCTGGGCATTTGGGTGTGTTGACAGGTGTGCTGTCGGACGGGGACATCCTGGCTGGACAGGAGCCCTCCCCGAGGGGACTCCCAGCTTGGTGGGCACTCCTACAGGTGACATTCAGGGTGACTGAGCAGGCGTTCTTGCTCGCAGACTACCAGTTAGTAGTTGCAGCAGCACCAATCTGTTTTTAGAACCAAAGCCCACTTTGGGTTTTTGCAACGGTACAGCTAATAAAACTTAATACAGTATCAGAGGGAAGGAAGGCGAGCATGGCGTGGCGGCCCCGTGCCTCTCCTTGCCCCCTGCACGGAGACTGGCTCGAGTGGAGTTCCAAGGCCGTGCCACTTCCTGGGGGATTCGGGGCCCTCCCTGTCCCCCGAGCCTGCAGCCTGAGGACTGTGACCTGGTGGGTCCCGGGCAGGACCAGGACGAGGCTTCCATCCTCCTCCTCTAAGTTCATTTTCCTTCCTTGGGTAACTAAGAATTTGAGGAATGTGAGGTGATTTGGGTGTTTAAGAAGGCAGGTAAGAGAAATGTCAGGCAACTGGGAGCTCTTTTTCTTTCCACCAGCTTTGGAAAGTAGCAATGCTCTGGAGAGTGACAAATGGATCCTCGTTTGTGGATTTCCGTGTCTGTGACACTACCTAGCTCGGGTTCCTCTGGTCAGTTTCCAGTCGGTTCAGATATGCATGTTATTTTGTTGTTAAGCTGACATTTGTGGAAAGTGACAGAGGTGCCAAGGCTCCTGGAAAAGCTGTTCAGCGCTGAGGTTACGCTCTGCTGTGATGGAACAAAGGGAAAGAAATCCAAGGATGACCCCAGATTGCCCTTTCCCCTGCCCCAGCCGTAGGGACCATATTTTTGCATCCAAACTGCCTCGACTAATAATTTTGCTGGCTTTCCAGCTAGAATCTTCCCGACGAGGCACTCCCAATGCTGGAGCTGACTTTCTACCAGTATCTGGGCAACCCTGGCATGCCTGCCTCTGAAACGGGTACCTTTGCCAACTATATGTTTGGTGCGGATCTTGCATATGGCGTGCACAGCATGCTCCCGACAGAGCCTGTGAAGGCCGAGGCTGGGCACTCACGGCTGCTCCAGGCAGTTGGGTTTGGAGCAGAGCTGGTTTTCCTCCAAGATGTCTCAATCAGCAGGGCCTCCAGAAACTTTTTTTTTTTTTTTTTTTTTTTTAACACTGTCCTCTCATTGCCTATGTTCGAAGGATCAGACATGTGAGTGATTCTTTCATCCCTTCCAGGGAATTTGTGGGGATCTGAACCAGGACTACAGGATTTGGAACCTGGGAGGGGTTTCCATTGTCCGCAGTGGCCTATCACCAGTCAAATCCAGTGTGTAGGTTAATAAGGCTTAAACTTTAAAGGAAGGTTGAACATCTGATTGACAAGCTAGTGAATAAGAGTCCAGGGGGAAGTTCTGTGCTTGGAAAGTTACCCATTTCCTGAGATGCAGTTGAATTTCAAAGAGCATGAGTTATGAGTTAGGTGGAGGCAGACACCTCCAAGAGTTTAACTTGCATTGAAATATCAAATTGTTTTGCTAGATCCTAGTTTCCAGTTGGTTCAAAGACTGGCAAGTCAATTGCCTCAGTTAATTGCTATTTATTGTTCTTGAATCAAAGAGGCTAGAACCCCGTCCTCGAGTCAGACTGCTGAGATTCATGCTCCGAGGTGGCCAAAATCAGCCTTGCGCTGGCACCGAAATGTTTATGAGTGTTTGTTCTCCAGGGGACAAGTAATGTATCAAAGCCTATTACCTTGAGAACTGATAAAATCTAAAATAAGATTATTTGGAGCTTTTTTTTTTTTTTTTCCTCCAAGAGGTTTAAGACAATACTTATCCTGAAACTTGAAATGTTGCAACCTTTGTGACTTGCTTCAAAAATGAGCTGCAAGTTGCACAGAGAGGGTCCATCCAGATGTCCTGTGCTCATGGGCACAAAATCCTGATCCCTAGCTTCCTGGGTTAGCAGCTCCCACGAGAATACTCAGAAGCCTCCTGTAGACAGTCAGGAGTCCATAGCAACATCAAGTAGGGAGAGCTGGCTTTTTTGGTTAAGAGAAAAAGAAAAAAAAATATGAAAGATAAGGTTTTTTTTTAATTGTTGTTTTCTTTCTCTGTTTCTCTTATTTTGTAATTCCAGTATAGTTAGCATATAGCATTACATTAGTTTTAGAGGAATTTAACGATTCTATTCATTACTCAGTGCACATCATGATAAATATACTCTTTGAAAGATAAGTTTTTAAAATGGAAAGAACTCATTCCATTCTCTAGCACAATTTTTAAAAACATTTTTTGTGAAACTGTCCATCTCTGTCCACATACATCGTACCTTTACAAAACCCTAACCGTGGTAAAAACACTTGGTGTCTTGTTTTTTTTTTTGTTTCCTTAACGTATGGTAGAAATATTTTAAGAGTATCACAGTTACTTTTTTTTTTTTTGGCTATACAATATTCAGATACATGGATGGCCATCTTCTGTGTGGGGAGTATTTAAAATTTAGAAGTTTCATTAAATGTTATCTTTAGTATGTATCTTCAGAAAAAATGACATAAAGGGAATGAACACTTTCGTGATTTTTGCTAAGTCTTGTACAATTTCCTATAATTTATATAATCAGAATACGAATGTACCAATGTTACACCTACCTTTGTCAGTACTGAAGATTATAAAATCTTAAACATTTTACTGGGGATTTGCTGAAAGCCGATTACAGGTGATCTTACCACACACATACAAATGGTTAACTATGTGAAGAGATGATGTGTTAACTAGGTTCAGGGTATAATCATTTCATTGTATATATATACACATATATGTATGTCAAATCATGTTATATAGTTTAAATATATATAATTTTCATTAAAAAGTAAATAAAAATTTTTAAAGGGGAAAAAAAAGGATTTCAGATTAAAAACTCTGGTTATCATTTGCTTTAAAGATTTTAGCAAAAGACAGAATGTGAGAAGTAAATGCTAACAGCAGTCACCAAACCCACCAAGGAGCTAAAACCAGGCATTGGAAGAAACAGATGTTCAGAGGTCAGGGAGTGAAGTCAGGGAATTAATGGCTATTGAATTAAACGGGATGGAAATAGTTTCAGATTGAGCTGAACTGTTACCACTGCTCAAGGGGGAACTGTGCAGAGTCAAAAGGCTTACCTCTCAGAGAAGCCACACAAGCGTCTGGCTTGATGAGAGGAATAATCAGTCCAGTGTATTGGAGAACACATTAGTGTGTCATTTGTCTGTTATTTTTAGGGAACCAGACATAGCATATAAATGGATGCAGATAAAGAAGTTTTGGTGGAAGTCATCCTAAAAATCCCAACACACATCCCACCCAACCTCCATCACTTCTTAGCTCTGTTATCTTGGGTGGGTTATTTAACCTGTAAGACTTGAGCTCTCAGGAAATAGGACTGAATCAGCTCTACCTCCAAGGCTGCTTTTGAAGATAAAAATGAGAGAAGACAAGTAGAGCCTGGCCCACAGCAAACACTTAACACATGTTAGATATTACCACTTTTATCCTTTTTATATACAACCAGAATAATTTATTAAACACAATTTACCCATTTCTAAGAGATTTTATTTTTTTGGGGGGGGGGTGGAATGAAAATTTTTGGCTTTTCTTGGGTCTTAGTGTGTTCATCTGAATTGGAGATGTTGGGCTTGCAGGACTCAAAGGACCCTGTCACCTGGGTGTTCTGTGTGCTGCACCTGCCTGTAGTTGTCACAGCATCTGCTGTGTCACCGGGATGCTGCACTTTGGTATCTCGGGCAGGGTGTGTGGGGACGGTGGTCCTGAGATATGCTGTGCCTCTTGTCCTGGTCCTAAATGGCCCCAGAGTGTTGTCTTTCTTGCTTCTGTCTCATTTCCTTCTTTCTGAATGTTGGCAGCCACTTGTCGGTGGTTTTGTCTCCCCAGTACCAGTACCTCCCACGTCACGTCTGATTTTTGCCCTTTCTATAAACATCATGCAGCATTTAACCTCTAGTCCACTCTAATTTACTAGAGAACTAGATACTATTGAGAAATCAAATATCAATCACATGTAAGTTTACTAAATGATATGTGTATCTATAAACATATATTGATTTAGTGATACCTTTGGATTTATATGCTAGAAAGGGGATGCAGGGGGGTCTTCAGCCTTGTAGAAGGGTAAGGAGTTGAGGATGGGATAATTTGATGACAATGGAAGGTGAAGATTTAACAGGACTGGACCGCCCTAGAGGAAGATTTACAAGCTTATAGAGAGCCCATGACAAATTTGAGACCAGAATCAGGAAGGGACTGCCAGGGTTCTTGTACCTTTGTGACGTCTTCACATTAGTTATTTTTGTTTCTTATGGTTTGTCTAGTGAGGCTTAATTATTTAATCATTATTTCAAATTATTTAAATTTACCTTATTTAAAGAATTCTTTTTAATTTAGCTGTAGTTGGCTGGGTACTCACTGTATGTGAGACCTTTTGCTAAAAGCTCTATCTATATTACACCCAATCATTACACTCAAGGAAACTGACTCTTGGAGCAGTTGAGTTGCTTGTCCAATAATTGCTTCAGTTGGAATGCAAGCCCAGGTCCCACTGACAACTAAGCTAATATCTTTCACTATACCAAGCACCTTTTAATTTTCCCCAAATGACAAGGACTCCAAGTGTTTGTTGGAGACAGTGAGAAACATAGAATTGGTGAGGTGGCCTATTTTTATCCATTCTTGGGGATCAATTATTATGAATCCCAGTGGGAGAGAGTAGGGATAGCTCTTAATAAAAGAAAAATTAATAAAGATACATCCTTAGGGAAGTTGCACTGGAGGCTATAACCAAGAGTTTTCTGTGGTGCCCAAACATTTCAAAGTCCATGGACTGCAGAGGGAATGCCAGCTGCTTATAGGATGGTATGGGAGTCTTGTGACCACTGCTCCATGGCCCATCAGGATGTTGTATGTTCACTTCTGCAATGGGGGCTGTACTCAGCATGGGTAGCTGGCCAGGGATTTGGATGCTTGATAAGTGATGTCGATTGTGTATATGTGGCTTTGTTTCAAAAGACAAAAACCTTCATGTGCACAGGTAAAATAATAGAATCCAGCCTGAACTGGTTCAGTTGGAAACTCTTACCAGGCATATAGTGCCAGGTGAGTCTGGAGGGTACATGCTCCAGACACCTGATGCCAGGGGGAGCCAAGAAGGGCTCCTCAAGCCAAAAGGCTTCAGAGCTTAGTTTTTTCTTTTCTTAGTAGCTTATACTTTGCTCTCCTCTTTCCCTCTTTTTCTTTCCCTTTTTCTCCTTCCATTTCCTTCTTCCCCTAGATATCTATTGAACACCTTCTCTGTCCCAGACCGTACATTTGTGATACAAAACTGAAGAGCATGAAGTCCTTGCCTTTGAAGATCTTACACTCTCATGTGAAGGGGCAAAAACAATTCTCAGTTGGTACCATTAGAACTGCACAAAAGGGGCCACAGTAGCCATGGGAGGACCAAGGAGAGGTTTGTAATCCACTCCAGGAGTGGTAATGAACCTAGTTATAAGACATTAGTTGGTTGGACTTAGCAAGAAGAAGATGGAGAGAGGAAAGTGTGCAGACAAAAGGAAGAATGTGGGCCAATGCACAAGGCAGCAAAGCATGAAACCTTAAAGAATAGAGATTCATTACGACTGATTGGTCCAAGGGGTTGCATGCCATATTGGTGGGTGAAGTCATAGGAGAACCACCACACAATGGGAAGAGCTGGATCCTATTTGCTGGAAAGATCACTAGAGCGGATTATTTGAAAGCTACATTGGAGGAAGGGAAAATAGTTTGTAGGTGGGAGCAGTCTTGGTCTGGGGTGTCCTTTTGAGTAGAACTGAGGTAACTTCTGGAGTGATTATAGAACCCAGGAAGTGAAAAAAGGCTACTATGTCAAAATCCTTTTGAGACGTTACTTCTAGAGCCAAGAAATGCATTTGCAATGGCAGAGCAGGGATCCTGGCAAAATTTGTGACCTCAGTGAATGTCAACAAGCAAAGCTTTCAGGACTGAACTGTTGCACAAGTTAACTTCAGTCCACAAAGAGCAGTTTTAAAAATGCATGGCCTTTCTTTGCAAATCTAAATGCTCGACTACAGAATCCAGCAGGTTAGAGGCCCAGAGATACCTGATTATACCAAGCAAGACTAGTATGTGCAAGGCTTGGTTTTCCCAGGTCTTTACCTTTATAATTAGTATCCCTTTTTGCTAAAACAATTACCTGCTTAACTGCGCCAATGAGGTTCCAGATTGTCAGCCAGTGAGTTGTGGAACAGGAGCTGGACCCAGCGTACAAGGCTACCACCGCCAGCCTCCGTCACTGCAGCCTCATTAGCTGGAGACGCAGAAACACCCAGAAGTTAAGAATCTGATTCACTGCACCGAATTCTGTCTTTGCCATGGCCTAGATACAGAATTTGCTCAAGGATTTGGAGATTAAAGATTCGATGAAATGAAATGATATAGGCAAAGTATTTGGCCTGGCCAAAGAGAGCAATCAGTACCTCTCACCATTATTTCTAAGAATTGCCACACGTCCCCCTATGATTTTTTTCCTGCTATGATCATATCTCAGGTGAGTGTGCCAGGATCCTTGGAGTATGAGGATAATTTCTTACATAGATTTAGAGAGGAAGTACTTGTCACATACGAGACATTGTTCCAGTGTATTAATCGATGTAGTCCCCACGCATGAAGTGTCCAAATCAAGATATAACCTCAGGCGATTGACTCCAGAACCGATGTGTTATACCTGCTGCTTGCCCCTGCTTTTGTGTTTGTGGGCAAGTTTGGAACAAGAATAACCTTAGTGATTAGAAATCTAACTTGGACAGGGAAAACGTACATCTCACCAATTTGAAGTTAGCTCTGAAAGTGTCAGCCTTTTAAGGGATTGCTTTCCATGTACGATTTCAAATGACATACATTTGTTCTGAACGATTAACTTTGCAGAGCATGGATAACAGATTATTTGCAGTAATATAAACAAAAGCAAGATGTTAATTAAATAGTTACTTTTAAGAGCTGTAGTCTTTTAATGGCTTTAAAAAAATACTCTACCAGCTGCATTATTCTATTACTACTAATTCAAAAATTTCTAAAGGGAAACATTGAAAAGGGCATGATTGCCCTGGATGTCCAGATTTATAGAAAGTCACCACTGAGCTAGCTGCTTAGTATCCTTATGCTATATAATCCTCAGCACAAACTCATGGTCGCTGTTGTTATCCTCACAGGTGAGGACAGGGAGGCTCAGAGATGTTCTGGAGCTTGCCTAAGATCCCAGAAGCAAAAACAGAAATGGAGACATGGACCCAGAACTCCTCGAATTCCATGATTGGTAGTGTTCTTTCTACTTTACCATGTTCTCATTTGAGCAGACCTAGAGCTGTTGAGGTTGAAATTAGTGGGCACTCATGGCCTGATCTGGATTTTCCAGACTTTCATATGTGACATTGAGCCCATGACCAACCAGCCATAGGCCAAAAAGACATTAAGAATGTACCTAAAGGGTGGAGCCATTATCAAGGAATTGGAGCTTGGAGTTTTTTGAAGTCAGAGCAGGCAGGATAATGGATATCCTGGTAGGTAAGGGGTACAAATGAATCGAGGACAAAAGGGATTAAAGTGTGCAAAAACATTATGTGATGAAGCACCAATAATTAGGTTGTTGGATTTTGAGCCTGGTTCTGCGTTACTGATTGCCTCGAGCAGTAGCCTCTCTTGTATCCTTTACAGGATGGGGGACAGTTCTCAGGATTGGACCCCGCTTATGAGCCCAGGTGGGGAAGAAGCTGCATTTACTAAGCAGGGATGAGAAGTGGTGAGGTGGGTTCTGAGAGCAAGGATGTCGGATGGGAGAGGTAAGGTTGTGGAATAAATCTCTACAAAGAGGCACAGATTTAAACTTCTAAATGGGGCAAAGCAATAGAACTTCCTGCAATAATGGACATTTTCTGTATCTGTTAGCCACTACCTACATGTAACTATGAAAGACTTACTATGTGGTTAGTGTGAATTAGCCACATATTTTACTGAAGTATAGGACTGAACTTTTTACTTTCTTTTTAAGATTTTTGGAAAATTTTGAATAATCTCTACACCCAGTGTGGGGCTTGAATTCACAACCCTGGGATCAAGATTTGCACACTCTACCTACTGAGGTAGCCAGGCAACTCTACTTTATTTATTTTTAATAATTTAAAATTTAAACTTAAATTGTCACGTATGGCCACTGACCACCATATTGGATGCCACAGCTCTAAAATGAAATTATGATGCTCCCCTGAGAAACTTAAAATACTATAAGTCTCTTTGCTCAGGAACTACTTAAAAACTGAAGGAGATTAAGCTATGTGGTGGCGGAAATACCTCTCATAGATTAGCAAAGTACTGATTGGGTCAAGTGAGACTTTATCTTATGATGGATGGGACAACATAAGAAAATACCTGTTATGAAAGTAGAAAAGATAAATATTTATCCCAAATAAATTCTATAAAAACACTTTTAACCCAAAGCCCTACTCGATAATTCCATCTGCTAGGACAAGATTTTGTTGTCATTTTAGGGGTGAGGAGGAAGATATTCTTAAGGAAGATAAAGATAAATGAATGGTTACTCTATATTTTCAAAAATTCATCTCAAAAGAATGATTGAGTATTGTTATCACATTATATGAGAATAATTTGTTACACGATTAATTCTGAATTTTCAAGTTGTTTTGATCCTGAACTTTCAAAGGAAAGGGCCAAGTGGCACACGGATCTGCCAAATGCTGCAATTAAATTCTGGTCAGTTCTCGGGGTGCCTGAATGGCTCAGTCAGTTAAGTGTTTGCCTTCTGCTCAGGTCATGATCCTGGGGTCCTGGGATGGGAGCCCTGCATCAGGCTCCCTGCTCCACAGGGGGTCTGCTTGTCTCTCTCCCTCTGACCTTTCCCCTCGCTTGTGCTCCTTCCATTCGTGCTCTCTTGCTCACTCTCTCTCTCTTTCTCAAATAAATAAGATCTCTAAAAAGTTCTGGTCAGTTCTCTGGTGATGCTGTGTGTGCAACTCGATCTCAGGGGCCTGTCCCAGCCACACTGGTATGGTGGTCAGGGTCCCAGCCACTGTCCTGCCAACAATCCCCCTGGCTACTGTGGCTGGGGATGACCCAGCAAGAGAGGCTGTGGGCTCAGGGCTTCTCTTTTCCTTCCCAGGAGGAGGAGGAAGGAGGAGGCTGTTTTCTTCCTCAGCAACCAAGAATTCCACAGGTGGGAGAAAAGGAGACTGCTGGATGGCCTGTGAGCAGGGTTTTCATGATCTTGCCTCTTCTGGAGCTTCCCTCTATCCTTGAGGCATTTATGGGCTCCCTTTGGAACAGAAGGGTTTTGAGACCCTATAGATGGTACAGATCTTCCCTCTCAGGAGACAGAGTAAGTGGCTTATTAGGACTATCACATCTTAATTTCGTTCTTTTTTTATGATTTTATATCCTGAGGTAATAGTGGGGAAGGCATGATTTTATTATTATTAATTATTATTATATTATTACAGTTTTCCAGTCTGGCTCTTTGATGTTTACAAGTTCAGACAACATGTGGTTTCCACGCCAGATTTCATAACCTTAAACTACCTTTCCATTTGGCTCGCATCCATCCTATTCTGTTTTAGATCTTGTTTATGTTTGGCTTAAATAATGAATCGGCTGTGGTGTTTATTTTGCCACACGGCTTTAAGGCATCAGGAGAAGACAGCATTTTGGATGGAGTCTACCTCGAAGCACAGCTACAAAGCTTGGGTGTCAAGGCTTGCCAGCACCTGCCGCAGGGGCTGAGGCCTAGATTGCCCACTGATTTCTGTCTTATCCTTATCACTAGTCTCATAAGGGCATGAGCTTCATACCTACATTCTGGATTCTTGGTTCAAATGAGAAAGTCTCTGTTCTACAAGGATATTTGGCTTTGGTAGTCAGCCATATGAGGTGTATGTGTGTGTGGATGTAATTTGTATAAGACAGAAAAACCATTCTGGCTACAGACTGTCAAGGATCTAGAGTGCCAGGCCAGGGGGTTCACATCTTAAGAGTGCAAGGCAGTGATACAACCGACATTACCTAGAGACTGGTTACAGATGCAAACTCCCAGGTCCCATTCTGGGCCTATTGTATCAGAAACTCTGGGTGTGGCTTAATAATGTGTGTTTTCTCAAGCCCTCAAGGTGACTCAGATGACTGCTCTAGGAGCCACTAGGGAATGGGGAGTTAATTGAAAAGTATTGGGTAGGAGAGTAACATGGTCATTCATATTTGTATTTTAGAAAGGGCTCACCTGAAACAGGAGAGGCACAGAGCCAGTGGAGAACAGTAAGCCAATTTTATTGCAAAATCCTGAGCAAGGACGTGACGGGTGTCTGAGCCAGTATGTGGCAATGGGGCTAAAATGCACCAAACTCATTTGAAAGGTGTCAGAGAGGTAGAATTTATAGCACTTGGTCACTGGTTAATTATTGAATATGAGGACAAGAAGTCTGGGATGACTCCCAGCTTCTATTTTAGGTGATATTGATGCCATTAAACAGGACAAAAAACACGGAGAAAGCGTTTTTCCTCGAACCAAGGAGAAGCCACAGAAGAGAAATTCAACATCTAGTTGAATTTGTATGGGTTCGGCCACTTGGCCAGAACTCCAGAGAAAGGATTCTGTTGACAGGCAGACAATAAAGTATCGACCACAATGTCATGAGCACAATGGGGCATATTGAAACCACATGCCTCATGAATCTGAATGTATATTATGATGGTCTGTCATCACTTCTGTTGGGCACCTGTATTTTCAGTGGTGAATGGGTCGGTTGTGAAGATGCAGACTGAGCTCGAACATAACCATAGGCAGGAGTGTTCCATTAGCACACCAGTGTCGGGTACTGGTTTATGCGCAATACTGCACCCTCCCCGCGTTGTGTCAGATACCCGACACTGGCAACTTTGCAATTACTAAGAATATGGTTTTGGCCACGGTCTGCAGAAACGTAGGTTGTAGGAAGTCACGTAAAAAGATTGGTTCTTCTGTGTGGTCGTAGACTTCAAAAGGCCAAAGCATACCAGAGTCAGAGAGCATTTTATAGCAGAAGGAGACATGAATGATAAGTAATGAACCCACTTATTTAATGAATGGGAAAATTAAGGCCCAGGGAAAGAAATGATTTGCCTAAGGCCATGGGCCCCATTCAAGGGCAGATTTGGGATACCTTTCTACATTATCATTTCCTGGCAATCCCTTCTTTCAGTTCACGTCTGACTTAATAAAAATGATTAAGATGAACATTTATTGAGTGCTTTTCTATGCCAACAGGCACAGTGCTACGCATTTCCCATGACTCCTCTCATTCAATCCCCCATATCAATGTTATATGTTGGGGACTGATTTATTCCCACTGTAGTAGATGGGAAAACAGAGGCTCAGAAAGACTGAGTTCTTGCTCCCGTTAACTCAGTGAGCTAGTAAGTGTCAGTCCTGGTATTGTAAGGCTGGTGCTTGGCTCTAGAACTTGTGGTTTCAACAGCAGTGGCATATTGTGTTTTATGGGTCAAACTTTCCTGAGCCCCTTAAGAAGAGCTGGCCTCCTCCTGTGTGTTCCAGCAGCCACCTGTCACTCTTTCTCAGGGCGCTTACCTCTCTTTGTTATTATTAACTATTGTCTCATCTACACATCCATGAAGCCTGGAACTTTCCTCTCATCATGATTGTCATGCTTTGCTTACATGTTGTCTCCCAGTTGATTGTAAGCTCCAGGAGAAAGAGACCCAACCCATCTTGTTTATAGCTACACACATGTCCAACACCTAGTACATGCTCAATAAATGCTTTTGGAGAGAATGAATGCTTTGGAGGAGTGTGGGCTTTTGAAGGGCCAGGACCATGGGTCCATCATCTTTCTTCCTCCTCCAAAGCCTACCTACTTATTTTCCTGCAGTGGGGACCCTGCAAATGGCTTCTGAAAGCATGAATCAAGAGGATTCTTCTCAGAACAAAGAACCTAGCTGGGTTACAAGTGGCTTCAGAAGGAGTGTGAACCTCCAGGAATAGAGAAGTCAGCACAGAGTTCAGAAGTGTTTGGAGAATCCTAAGGACAAACTGGTAACTGTGCAAATGTGCCCACATGTGGAGCACTGCAAATCTGAGACACGTTTTCAACAGGGATGAGGGAGAAGGGCAGAATGAGGTCTGCCTTTGCTCAGCATCTACAGTGACAGCCTCCTCCTCCTCTCTTCCTGGTCACACAGCCTGTGGGAAGCCACAGCTCCTCGCCTTTGAAGAATCTCCACCGTACCTGTACATGGTAGATATACTGTAACCATCCAGTGAATGCATGTAAAAAACACCAATAATCTTATTTAACATTTACTAAGTAGTTACTACAAACCTGTCCCTGGAAGTATTTCACATAGATTATATATGTACAGACAGACCCTGACTTACTTACAAGGGTTCAACTTAAGGTTTGTTGTTTCAATGCCACGAAAACAATACACCATCAGTAGCGATCATATTTCGAATTTTGAATCTGGCTCTTTCCCTGGGCTAGTGATATGTGCTGTGTTACTCCCTCATGATCCTGGGCAGCGGAGCGATGATTTTACCCGGCTGCAAGTTTAAGGAAGACTAGACTAAGCTGTGATGTTTGCTAGGTTAGGTGTGTAAAATGCATTGTTAACTTACGATATTTTCAACTTTGGATGGGTTTATTGAGACATAACCCCTTTATAAGTCAAGGAAGATCTGTATATATCTTTCTCCTCCATTTTCTGTGGAGGAACCAAAGTCCCAGGAGATGGAATTACCTGCCCATGGTGACACAGCTAGCAGGTGGGAACACAGGATTGGGACTTAGCAGTCCAGCGTGGGGCACATCACCATCACCATATCCAGCCAGCTGTGGGTGAAACGTTGCAGCAACCCAGATAAACGACTCCCACAGGCTCATGCTCAGGGAGCCTTTATTTCTCTGACTATATAATAGTGGCAAAGCTGGGTGCTTAATGAGCAGTATATTATTTATCAGCCACTTGCAATAGCAGGAACATCGAATGAGTGTCACTGGTAAAAATTTGGCAAAAACATGGAAGTCCATGAACAAGGGTGATGGGGGCTTGGTGGGAAGGGACAGAAGTCAGTTATCCCCCTTTCGTGGGTGAATTCTGTGGCCTCCGCACCTGGTGTCCCAGAAAGCCCTGCCTCTCTAAAACATATCCTACTTTAGAAAATGCCCCATTAGAGAGATCTGAGGACAGCTTTCCTTCGAAGAGGCAAAGGGACTGGTTAGAATGAATCCTGAAGCCAGAGGGTCACAGAGCTGGGAGTGACCTCTATGGGATCCGTTCTGTCCCCTTGGCGCAGAACTGAGGCTCAGTCGCAGTGGGGACCTATTCCTGGAACCAGGATGGGAAACTGGGTGGGGCCTGGGCCTTGTCCACTGGCTGTGGGCTTCATCTACACAGTGGGCTGCCTTGCTGTGTGGTCCCAAGGAAGCCCTTTAAGAGCTTGGGCCTTTTGTCTCTGGAGAGGATGGTGATAATGCTGCTCCACTCCTACAGGCCCTGAATGAGAGAGTCAGGGATTGAAAAGAGGGAGTCAGCTGCTCTGGTGGGAAGGCAGTTACAATGTGGTTCCCTGCTGGATCTGAGTCTGCCATGAAAGCCTCACTCTCCTGACCCAGCACTCTGATGACCACATCATGCCCTCCTCAGGTCTGCGTGTGTGTGTGTGTGTGTGTGGGTACACATGTGTGCTGTGCATGCATGTGTGCAGGTATCTGTAGATGTTTAGTGATTCTGGCCAGGGAAATGTTTCTCTACAGATGGGCTTTTAACAGAGACAGGAGGGCCTGGCAACTTTATCAGTGTCTCTCTCTACCGATCCTATAGGGTGGACTTGCCCTTCCCTCTTCCTCTTCCTGCCATCCGTCCTGTGACCCCGTGCTCCATGTCTGGGGTCCTTGGCAATGAGCCATGTCGTAAGAGCAGAGTCTTCCTCTACAGCTCACTCTGGGTGGGCATTTCCAATCCAAGTTTGTGACACTTTCCAGGGAAATGTTCCTTGAGGTACATACAGTTCAGAAGAGAAGGGAAATTTCTGTCATGAGCATTTACTCTGTGCCAGGCATTACACTAGACACTATATTAGGATCTTTAATCCTAAAAAATGATTCTGAGTGGGAGATATTTTTATGCCACTCTACGGATGAAGGTATCAAGGCTCTGAGACGTTGAGTGAGACTTCTACTAGTATCACATAGCTAGTAAGTGGTAGAGCTTTATTTTGTTATACCGTCAAGACTCATGAAGCAGAGCAGTGATGCTACCATGGAGACTTGAGCCTCAGTAGTCTCCTTTCTGCTCTGGAATGAAGTGGGGGTGCTCCATGATCCCTCCCCAGGAAGGGACTGTGGGTCCCACCCTCTTGTTGGAGTGTCAGTTCCTAAACCTATTTTCTCTATGGTGAGCCAATCCCTGTGTTTTGTTCTCTGATCTCAGCTTTGCCAAAAAGCAAGCAGCCTTTTGTGGAAGACACAGAGCTGATGGACTGTGAGTTCTACCTTCTGGTCTATGTAATTGTGGGCCAATCTTGGTCCCTTCTAGGCCTCAGTTTCCCCATCAGTGACATGGGATTATTCCAGAATGATGTTTTAGGACCTTTCCAGTTCAGGCTTCATATTACATCATTTCATCTCTAGACAGGCTCCCAGCTCTGAAATCCCAGGATCCGTCTCCTGGAGGCTTCACCCCTTCTGGCGAGCCTGTCTTACGGTGTAGTGCCACCTTCTGGTGACTGGGGTACTCCCCCCTTTTCCTTTGGCCTGCATGGGACCCTGCTTCCTCCCTTCTCTAGAAAGGAGACTGAAGGTTTGATGACTATCAGCAGTCCCCTGGGTGTGGGCATCTCTCTGCAAAGCTCATCGGCAGGTTCAGGGGTGAGTGCTGTGGCTGGACTCGACTTCCTCCCTTTGGGATGCATGTACTGGTGCCTTTTCTGGAGCTGAGACCACACCATGAGCCTGGGGCACTGGCCAGGGTGGCTCAGAGACCAGAGGGCCTTGGGCAGCAGCAGGCAAAAGTGCATAATTCATGAGGGATTTGTCCCATCAGGAACAAGGGCGTGAATAGATGACGCCCATGGCACATTTTCACATTTTTTCTTTCCTTTCCTTATTCTTTCTGGTTTTGTCTTCATTTTGAGGCAAAAAAAGAAGGTTCAGAAAAATAAATGGGTGGCTAAATTTAAGAAGGTCTTAAATTTTGGGATTCTTTTTGGTTTTATTTTGGTTAAAAAAGAGGAAGAAATAGGATGTGATAGGGGTATGTGTTTAGACCTTTTTTTCCAAGGGAAATAACGAAAGGTTTCCGATGCACGTCTCCGCAGCAGGTCCTGTGAACTGCTCCTACCTCCTTCACACTCATGAGGGTTTGGGGATTCAGCTGCTGACGGCTCTGCCCCAGGGACCCATGGGCTCACTGTGTCCACACGAGGACTGTCTCTAGCCTAGAGGAACCCACTTGCCCCCAAATAGGGCAGCCTAAGGGTAGCTTTAAACTCCTGGAAGCTCACTTAGTATTTATTGGGGGATGTCTGCTGAACAAATGCTGGGCTGGCAGGTAGGAGATCTGACTCCAGAATCGCCAGGAACTAACTACCCTATGCTTTCTTAAGCAAGTAATTCTCCTGAAGCTACAGGTTCTTCTACAAGGAGAAAGTAGGAAGTGAAGCTTTTCAAGATTTCTAACTCCCTTCCATGCCATTATTCTAGGGAACGAGAGGTTAAATGATAGGGATTTTCGTTCTGACTGCCACTTTCCTCACTAGCCAGGTAACTTCTCCGGCTCTTAAAGTGTTGATCAGTTCAGGGGGCATCATCATAGAGACTCACTCATGCACTGGAGTATGGCAGGGGGAGCAGTATGTAGGAACCTGACACCCTCCCATTCCTATAGACTCACCTGCTTCAGGGTGGTGGGATGTGTCATGCTCGATAGAGCATCCCTGTTCTGGATGAGGTGGGCCTGGGCCTGGGTCCTCCTGGGGAAGTAAGTGCAGGAGAGGCAGAAAGACCCAACGGGATATAGAACATCCTGTGCCAAGAGTCACTAAATGGCCACAGTGAAGGCTCGTATTTCAATTAAAAGAAAGGGATTAATAACAGTTTAAAGGTAAATATAAACAGAATTGTAAATTGTGCATTTTGTTTATCTGCATCCAGGCTGGCAGTCCATGCTTGCTTTGTGCCATGAGGCACACGTGTGTACCTGCCCAGGCACATGGGTGTGCATATGTGCCCAGTGGGAAGGGGCTGCTTTGAACTAGGCCAGCACGGTGATGCCCAGCTGCCAGGTCTCGGCCCTGTGGGAAATTGGCAAGAAAATGTGGGTAAATCGCTTGGGATTCTGTGGGTGCAGGCGCTGTGTTCATTGAAAATATTATTAACTCCTTTTGTCAGGAGCCAGAAGACCACAGTGGAGTCCACGGATGCCTGACTTAGCTTGTCCAGTAGTGAAATTAACGTAATAAAACTCAGTTAACAGAGATGCTATGGGTTTAATTAGTTCCTTAACAATTAAAGAAGAATTATGAGATCTTGAGCATTCCATCTTCAAAAGCAATTTGGGTGGATTGATGTCACCGTCTGACATCCCCACTAGAAATTCTGGGTTGCCAAAGTCGATTTGGGAAATTGCTCATATTATCTGCTTCCAGGCAAGTACGTACACTTTCCTCCTGCCTTGAAAGGAAGCACTTTCAGGTCGCCTCCCAACGGCTTCCTCCAGAGCCCGAGGCTACACGGACAGAGGGAACGTTCTGTCTTCAGGGATCCGGGGCTTCTTTGGAATGTCTAGCCTCCCTTGCTTCTGTTCTCACAACCCAGTGACCCTCTGCTAACCCCCTTCTATTCTGCAGGCCCTGAGCAGATTGAGGGTGGTGTAGTGCCCTGCCATTCCTCTAACTTCTTGTTCCTTATGCTTTCCCCGAGCCTGTCGTCGATGCTCTAAAAGAGAGCATGGTTATTAGGGTCTTTGTTTTTGGCTCGTTGATTTGACAGTGTATAGCCCCCATGGTTGGTGACAGTGAGCTGGGACAGCTAGAGAAGTCCAGGGAAGCTCAATCAGGAGGCTCTTCGCTAGCCTGGCCTCTTAGTCTTCTGGTTGTATAGGAATCTCATTCACAAAGCCGTTTCTTGGTAAGGGGCTATCTGTAGGAAGGACATCACCCGAGAGCTTATTAGGAATGCGGAGTCACAGGTTGCACCCCAGACCCAGGAGCTAGCATCCTCATTTGTGCAAGGTCCCCAGAAATTTGCAAGCCTCTGAATGTTCAAGAAGCACTGCTTTATAACACCCTACGGCAGCTATAGGGCACCTGATCTGATGACTGAGCATGCTGTGGGGGCCAGGTTCTTGCTTGAGCCCAGCAGCCCAAGCCCTGGGTCTCTTGGATGCTGAGGAGGCTCCCCCCTTCCCCCAGCTCTCTCTGGTGGCGGCATTGTCTTTGAACCTTCCTTGGTGGTCCGATTTCAGCATCTTGCCGGTCCGGTGAAGGCACCATGCCACCCTGACAGATGGCCCAAAGTAGGACAGACAGAAGAAATGTATGTTTATCAAATTTGGGTTGAAAAGACTGCGTTCCCCTAGCAGAGGCTGTCAAACAGCTGTCATTCAGGAGCATATGGCCCAGCGGTGAGAGGGCAAGGACACAGCTAATCCCACTCTTCCAGAGATTAGCTCTGATGCGTAATAAGTGAAGAAGGTTGCCTCTGTCGCCAGGGTGCTGCCGGGGAAGGGGGTGGTGGAGGACATGCCTCACGGTTACTTCCTTGACTCACCTCTCTGATGACCCAGGCTCCACTCTCCAAATGAGACACCCTCATAGTAAAATGATGCAGGTATAAGTAAACATGACAATTGCAGCAATAACAACAAATCTACTGTTTATCAGACACTTGCTGTGTGTTAACTTATTGATTTCTACCACTGTATTTATTCCATGCATTGGCCTTTTCAGGCGCTTACTACGATCTCCAGTTCCCAGATGAGGACAAGAGGTCCCTGGGATGTGACTGTGGGTTTCCAGGCGGTGCGGGTCAAGTCACACTTCCTGCACTCACGTAGCCCATTCTGGCCCCATGGAGGAGAAATGCTGACGAGTACAGCAGAAGGGGTGATGCTTGCAAAGCCTACGTAGAGTGCAAAGCATAGGCAGTGGCCTCAGTGGAAGCTGCTGAGAGCCCGAGACTGCAGAAATGGGACAGGCGGGCCTTACACAGCTCGATGCTCTCTGGTTCAGCTGGAATCCTGGCTGGCCTGAAGCTAAAGCATGAGAGACATGATTCCTGGTGCCTTCATCCCTGGATAAAGCTCCACGCCTCAACCCATCTTCTGAGGTAAGGGGGCAAGATAAGGGAGATTTTGAGGGACCACATAATTGCTGAGTGTCTTCTGAGAGCCAAGCCCTCCTTTAGACCCATCGCATAGCCTGCTAGAGTGTTAAATCCATGCTCCCTCTGCAGGTAGTGGGGGCTTTGAGGCTGGAGGGCTGAGGAGAGACGGCAACATCTGACCAAGCTGCAGGGACGCAGCCTTTGCTGCACGCCCAAGATGACTCCAGATGGCAGGCGTTCTGAAGTGCTTCCGTGCCCTCAGCTGAGGCTGTTAGTTTAATTGCCATGTGCAGTCCTCACTCTGCCCAGGAACAGAAGCTGCAGAGTTGACACACGGTCCCATTTAGCAACGAGAGTAGACATTCTGGTCTGATCAGAATGAGGGAGAGAGGGGTAAATATGATAGAGAAATCCAAGCATATTTAACTATATTCTGTGCGTGGGAAAAGATCATGCAGGTCGTTCCTTAGCCAAAGTTTGGAGAGTTTCCCTGAGTGAGCTTGGAGAGCTCTTGTTCCCAGTAAATATAAGACTTGCATCTCAAAGAACATGCACAGAATACATCCGTGTGCCAAGAATGCAGACTTGACTAAGACAAGGGCCTGGCCCTCGAGGTGCTCATTACTGAGGACGGGCAAACAAGCAAGAGATCATCCTTCCTGAAGTCTTGGTTTTATCACTCATGGTTTAAATTATTACAGGAAAACCCAAAGACTCAAGATATGTACTTTCTTGTAACATATTGGGACATATGGTAGACAGTGGAATGGCCCCTTAGATGACCCCACACCACTGTCTGGATCCTGTGACTATTTTTTCTTACACGGCAAAAAGTTCT
This sequence comes from Canis aureus, assembly GCF_053574225.1. Taxonomy (NCBI): domain Eukaryota; kingdom Metazoa; phylum Chordata; class Mammalia; order Carnivora; family Canidae; genus Canis; species Canis aureus. The sequence continues at coordinate 53,052,316 of NC_135622.1, read as the reverse complement.
GGGCAGATGAAACTAATTTATTTATTTATTTATTTATTTTTTTTTTTTAATTTTTATTTATTTATGATAGTCACAGAGAGAGAGAGAGATAGGCGCAGAGACACAGGCAGAGGGAGAAGCAGGCTCCATGCACCGGGAGCCCGATGTGGGATTCGATCCCGGGTCTCCAGGATCGCGCCCTGGGCCAAAGGCAGGCGCCAAACCGCTGCGCCACCCAGGGATCCCAGATGAAACTAATTTAAAGATCTCAAGATGAGGAGATGATTCTAGATGAGCTGAGTCGGCCCAGTATAATCACAAGCGTCTTTGTAAATGAAAAGGGAAGACGGTCAGTTTCAGAGAGGGATATAGGGCCATGGTGGATGTCAGAGTGATGCAGGGCCATGAACCAAGTGAGGGAGAAAGCTTCTGGAAGCTAGAGAAGGCAGGGAAATGGATCTTCTCCTTGAGCCTCCAGAAGGAACACAGCCCTGCACCTTGATTTTAGCCCAGTGACACCCATTTTGGGTTACTGATCTCCAGAACTATAAGCTAATAATACATAAATAATAAATAATAACAAATAAGCCCCTAAGTTTGTGATAATTCATGACAGCAGCAAAAGGAAGCTCCTAAAGGACACAGTCTGGATCTTGCATGTGAGACTGGCAAGAGGGTATATCGTGAGCTAGCAGATGATCAGGTCAGGTCAAACATCTGCCCTTCGTAAGTGGGACAATCACCACTTGTAATCGTGTATGTGGTAACAAGCGCAGTCATTTTTACTGCATTTTATGGGGGGAGATGGTACGCTAGAATGCTGGTTAGAAATTCAGGAGGTTGTGATGGTCTGAGATGTTAGTTCTTGGGAATGTCTGGGCTCTGCTGTCCAGGGGAGCACAGGGCCCTCTGGGAGCTCAGAGGAAGGATCTCACCATACTGGGTGAGTCAGAGAAGACCCCTTGCTGCAAAAGACACCCATGCTCAGTTCCAAGGGACTGCTAGGACCCAGCGAGATTGGTGACAGCAAGGACCAAGGAAACCCCATGAACTAGCACGCAGAAGTGAGATCAGCTATCAGACATGGTGGACATTTTATGCCATGGTAAGGGATTTGGATTTGACCTATTTTGGCAATATTGACAAGCCATCAAAATATTTTAAGTAAGAGTTACAAGGATCAGTCTATGCTTTAGAAAAATCATACCGATCTTTGAAAAATTGCCTGCAGAACTAAGTCTAATTATGAGATTTCCAGATGAGAAGGTATGGGTTTCCTTAGAAGAACACCACTGGATGTTCCCTTTTCCCTCTAAGACTAGCATCATAGAGCCATTCCCTAGGTTGCCTTCTCTTACCTTTGTAGTTAAGAGCCTTTACCTCTCCAGAATAACGAGACCCATATATTTTTCTAGTTCTGGTCCTTGGAACGGGTCCTGATGTAAGCATTCACAGTCATTGTGAATGATTTAAAGCATCCAGGCCTGAATACCTTCTGTTCTGGAGGTTAAAAAGATGCTAGAGATTTTGTTCTGAGCCCCTGTTATAATCTGTCCAAAATTCCAAGAGCTAGCGGTCGGTTTGTTTAAACACTGGCAAATAGTCAATACTACAATTTTCTTCACAACGTACAAAGTCAAGGATTCTGGAAGCTGTAGATGGGAGAGATTTCAGCTGATTTGCTGCAGAATTCTAGAAGAGGTTATAAAGCAGATCGTTAGTATTTTAAGAAGAGTTCAATGATTATATCAATCCATCAATTCATGGAGAATAAGATCCTCCATTCCATCCCCAAAGTTCTAAGAAGACTAGATCTAGGGATAAAAATCCAAAGAACCCATCTCTTTAGCTTGCAAAAGCGTGAAGAAATAAATGTCTATTGTGAACCTGTTGTGTGCTGGGCAAGGAGTTGATTCCCATCTGAGAGGTGTCGGGAGAGGCTCTCAAATGCCACAACTAGCGAGAGCATTCTTAGGGGGGAAATTCCTTGCTTGCTGCACGTGGGTGCCTGCAAGATGATGGATAACTTTGCTTTGGAAGCAAATCCGGGGAATCAGAGAGAAGGAAGAGCAGCAGAGAGATTTTAAATAGGACTTGAAGACTAGAAATGTTAAAAAGATGGAAAGTATTTATTTGCATGATCATGTTATTACAGAACATTAGAGTTGGATCCTCTCTATGGTCCATTCACTTGTGTATTTAATGACATGTTTCTGAGTGACTTTGGTGCATCAAGCGCTGTGTCGAGCTTAGAGGATACAGCACAGCCTTCTCTAACAGGTGTTTCCCTGGCAACTGGTCTCAAGGTAGAACAAGAAACAATGATAAACAGTAATTTTGTACCCAGCCCCTGTTCATACCAGTTAAATGGATGTTTCTGGTAGGCTCGGTGTTGCAACTTGCCATGGGATTTAATAGCTCTTTGATAGTATTTGGCTTTGAAAGGTATTTATTCCACTGATACTGCAAGAAGATGTAGTTATAAAATATCACAGCGTCAGTTTCTCAGAGAAGTAAAGAAAATCATGAAGAAATCATTAAAAGTCGCACCAAAATTCAGCCTTCTTAAGAAATTTTGGTATTTATTCTCGACACAAACACATACGTGCACGGGTGTGATTTTCTGACCCTGAAGTGATAGGTCCAAGATTTCAAAATATTGCCCAGATAGAACTCACTTGAGGAGGCTATTTGCAATAATGGAAATGATCTTGTATTATCTGTGTTTTGCAGAAACATCTTAATCAGATCACCTATTTCAAAGCTTGAATGAGTACCCCTCCCCTACACAACCAGATTCTTATTAAATATCAAAAAGCAGATCGACCAGTTTCCCTATTTCCTCAAATCTTGAATCAAGGTCAGGAGACATACTTCTGACCTCCAGCTTTGGCTAAAGGATGGTTGAGTTGACACTCAAGTGTAAACTTCTATTTTCATCAGTGCATGCCATTTCTTGTGGTACCTGTAGTGAGTTCTCTACCTGCTGGATTTCTACATCACAGTCCACAAAGCAATCATTACTAATAAGAAAAATATATCGTTTGTCTGTAGCATGGCTTTCAGCCATAAATACAGCAAAAAGTCACTGGGCAGTTTCCCCTGGTCGCTGTGCTATGTGTATGCTAAGAGCTCATTCGTTACCCTTCTCTTGTAGTGATAATTATTGTTCTTTCACTTTGTGTGCCACTGATATTATCTATCACCTGTCAGTATTAGTTTCTGAAGGAAGTTTGCTACTTTCTTTTTTTTCTCTCTCTGAGCACAATATTTGTCATTAACTTTGTGGGTGGTTTTACAGGCTCCTTGGCAACCAGTACCTGGTTTTGTGCTGTGAAACTTTACCTTTGAATAATGCTCCTTTGATTCCTTTTCTTCCCCCTCTGAATTTTAGCAATATAATTCATTAATTCATACTGGAAAGTATTTTATCTATTTGTTCTGAAATGTTCAGATTGGCTTAGTGGAAAAGTTAACAAACTGGCATCAAAAAATGATTTTATGACACTCTATTACAAACATCTTATTACAGTGTGCTGGGACTAAGGATGAATGGATGCTCTATCCAGAAACTACAATTTCTTAATATATCATTTTACTTATTGATCACATTTATTTCTTTTTCCTTTTGTCTTCTTTCTTTTCTTCTTCTTCTTCTTCTTCTTTTTTTTTTTTTGGCTGCTTGAGCAAATTCCTCAATGACAGCACTTGTGCTCTACAATATATGGAATCATGTTCTACATTTGATCCATGTCATGTTCACTCATTCATTTATGACAATGCTCTGAGTTGTAATATTTACTATTATCATCACAACTTCTATGCTTCTCTAAACTACTTCTCAACCACTGATTCGTGCTTTTAGCATTTGGAGACAAATATAGGAAAACAATTTTATATATACAATGATATGCAATGGGATGAAGATAAAGAAACGATGAGATGAAGAACAATTCTGTTAGTATGCCATCTTAGGTAACCTGGCAACATAATCTTCACAGTACATGCAAAACCACTAAGCATATAATGATTACATAAAATCACATATTTTTGTGATTTGAAAAATTACAAATCTTTCATTTCAAATTTGCGAAATGTATGTGAACATGGTTGTTTCAACAGGTTTTCAGTCGAAACCATCACGCCACCTGTAGACCATTTGCATGACCACTGGGAAACATTGGAGACCTAGGGACCACACTTGGAGGACTCTGAGTTACTTGGAACTACATCCTTTCCATATGGCATCGTCAAGCTCGGACGTGGAGTCCTTGGATTCTCCCCAACCAACAGTGTTCGTCTTCCATATCCATCTGTGGCCTTTCCACAACTAGGTTGCTATGATGATTGTCCCCAAATTCTTCAAATATGCCTGGGCATTTTGTGCATGCTTTTCTTCACATGACACTTCTTAAAGAGAGGTATTTCAATATTATTTTATTTTATCTTTATTTTTATTCAATTTATTTATACTAAAACAAAACAAAATCGTCTACCCATTTTTCTCACCCCCTACCTCCTTTCTCTGACAACCATCAATCTGTTCTCTATATCTGTGAGCTTAGTATCTGTCATCTATCTATTATCTATCTATCTATCTATCTATCTATCTATCTATCATCTATCATCTATCTATCTCTATCATCTATCATCTATAGATTCCACATGTAAGTGACATCATATGATATTCTTCTTTTTCTATCTGACTTATTTCACTTAGGATAATGCCCTTCAGGTTGATTCACGTTATCACAAATGGCAAGATTTCATTATTTTTTTGTGGCTGATTATATCATCTATCTATCTATCTATCTATCTATCTATCATCTATCATCTATCTAATAAGTCTCTTTATCCATTCATTCATTAGTGGAAACTGAGGTTATTTTCATACCTTGGCTCTTGTAAATAATGCTTCAATTAATATGAGGGTTCATATATATTTTTTTGAGTTATTGTTTTTTTCTTTTGAATAAATATCCAGAAGTGGAATTCCTGGATCATATGGTAGTTCTATTTTGAAATTTTTGAGGAACCTCCACATTCCTTTCTATAGTAGCTGCACCAATTTATATTCCCACCAACAGTGCACAGAGGTTTTCTTTTCTCCACATTCTTGCCAATGCTTGTTATTTCTTCTCTTTTTGATAAAAACCATTCTAACAGATGTAAAATGATATCTCATCCTTGTTTTGATTTGTATTTCCCTGATGATTAATGATATTGAGTATCTCTTCATGTATCTTTTGACCATCTGTATGTCTTCTTCAGAAAAAAATATCTTCAGATCTTATGCCCATTTTTTAATTGGATTGTTTTTTTTAATGCTGTTAATTTGTATGAGTTCTTTATATATTTGGATATTAGCCCTGTATCAAATATGTGCTTTGCAAATATTTTCTCCCATTCATTAGGATGCCTTTTGATTTTGTTGATGGTTTCCTTTGTTGTGCAGAATCTTTTTAATTTGATAGAACTCTACTTGCTTATTTTTGCTTTTGGTATCAGATTCAAAAAAATCATTACAAAGATGAATGTCAAGGAACTTACCACCTATGTTTTTTTCGAGGAGTTTTATGGTTTTGGGTCTTACATTCAAATGTTTAATCAATTTTAAGTTAATTTTTGTGCATGGTGTAAGATAGTGGTCCAGTTTTATTCTTTTGCATGTGGCTGTCCAATTTTCCTAACACCATTCATTGAAAAGACTGTCTTTTCCCCAATGTAAACTCTTGGCTCCTTCATTGTAAATTAATGTGTGGTTTTATTTCTGGGCTGTATTTTGTTTCATTGATCTATGTATCTGTTTCTATCCCAATGCCATACTTATTGTTTTAATTATTACAACTTTGTAGTGTAGTTTGAAATCAGAGAGTGCAATGCTTTCAGCTTTGTTCTTCTTTCTTAAGATTGCTTTGGCTATAAGGGTTCTTTGACAGTGCCATACAAATTTTAGGATTACTAGTTTTATTTCTATGAAAAATATTGGAATTTTGATAAGGATTGCCTTGAATCTGTATATTGCTATGGTTCATGTGGACATTTTTGATATATTAGTTTTTCTAATCCATAGCACAGAATATCTCCATTTATTTGTGTCTTCTTCAATTTCTTTCTTTAATATCTTGAAGGTTTTAGTATACAGATCTTTTACTTCCTGGGTTAAATTTACTTCTAGGTATTTTATTCTTTCTGGTGCAATTGTAGATGGGATTTTTAACTAAAACTTTCTTTCTGATAGTTCATTATTAGTGCACAGGAATGCAATAGATTTTTGCATGTTGAGTTTGTATCTTATGACTTTACTGGACTTATTAGTTTTAACAGTTTTTGGATGTAGTCTTAAGTAGTAGTTTTCTATAGGTAATATCATATCATCCACAAATAATGACCATTTTACTTATTTCTTTTCAATTTGGATATATTTTTTTCTTGTCTAGTTGCTATGACTAGGACTTTCACTACTGTGTTGAATAAAAGTGGTGAGAGTGGGCATCCTTGTCTTGCTCCTGATCTAAGCGGAAAAACTTTTAGCTTTTCGCCATTGGGCATGATGTTAACTATGGGCTTCTAATATATGGCTTTCATTATCTTGAGGTACGTTCCTTCTATATCCACTTTACTGAGAGTTTTTTAAAAAGATTTTATTTATTTATTCATGAGAAACACATAGAGAGAGAGGCAGAGAAAAAGGCAGAAGGAGAAGCAGGCTCCATGCAGGGAGTGCGGAACTTGATCCCGGGACCCCAGGATCATGACCTGAGCTGTAAGGCAGACGCTTAACTCCTGAGCCACCCAGGCGTCCCGAGAATTTTTTTTTTTTAAATCACAAATGGGTGTTAAATTTTGTCAGATGTTTTTTTCTGCATGTATTGAAGTGATCCTATGATTTTTATCTATTGTTTTGTTAATGTGGTTTATCACATTGACTGATTTGCAGATGTTGAACCATCTTTGCATCTCTGGAATAGATTCTTGATCATAGTGTATGTATGTATGTATGTATCCTACTAATGTATTATTGGATCCAGTTTACTTATATTTTACTTATATTTTGTTGGTGATTTTTGCATTTATATTCATCAGAGATATTGGCCTGTAATCTTCTTTTCTTGTGGTATCTTTGTCTGCTTATCAGGGTAATGTTGGCCTTATAAAATGAGTTTGGAAGAGTGCTCTTCTCTCTTTCTATTTTTTTTTTTTTGAAAGAGCTTCATAAAGGTTGGTATTGATTCTTCTTTGAATGTTTTGTATAATTCACCAGTGAAGCTGCCTAGTCCTTGATTTTTGTTTATTGGGAGGATTTTGATTATGGATTCAATCTCCTTACTCATATTTAGTCTGTTCAGATTTTCTATTTTATCACAACTTCTTCTTGGTAGGTTTTATATTTGTAGGAACTCATCCATTTTTTATAGGTTGTCCATTTATTTTGGTGTATAATTGTTTACTTATTATCCTTTGTATTTCTGTGGTATTAGTTGTAACATCTCCTTTTTCATTTTTGATTTTATTTGAGTTATCTCTTTCTCTCTCGTTGATGAGCCTAGCTAAGGTTTTGTCAATTTTATCTTTTCAGGGAACCAACTCTTAGTTTCAGTCGGGTGTTCAGTAACATGTTGTTTAATCTCCACATTTTTTTCAATGTTCTAGTTTTATTTGTGTAATTAATTTCTAGTTTCACACCACTGTGGTCAGAAAAGATGCTTGATATTATTTCAATCCTCTTAAATTTATTAGGATTTGTTTTGCAACCTAACATATGATCTCTTTTGGAGAACATTCTATGTACACTTGAGAAGAATGTGTATTCTGTTGGTTTTGGATGCAATGTTCTGTAAATATCTAAGTCCATTTGGTGCAATGTATTGTTTGAGGATAATGTTTTCTTACTGATTTTCTGTCTGGATTACCTATTGATTTAAGCGGGGTATTAAAGTCTCCAACTCTGACTATATTGCTTTCTATTTCTTGCTTTAGGTCTGTTAATACTTGCTTTATATGTTTAGGTGCTCCTATGCATATATTTATAAATGTTATATCTTTTTTTTGGATTGACCATTTCATTATTATATGACACCCATTTTTGTCTCTTATTACAGTCTTTGCTTTAAAGTCTATTTTGTCTGATGTAAGTATAGCTACTCCAGCTGTGTTTTAGTTTTTCTATCCATTCACTATCAAGCTGTGTGTCCTTACATCTAAAGCAAATCTAAAGCAAGTCTCTTGTAGGCAACATACGGATGAATCTTATTATTTTTTATCCATTCAATTACTCTATGTCTTTTAAAAAATTATTCTAATAAATCACGTCTTTTTAAAGATGTATTTATTTATTTGACAGGGAGAAAGAGTGAATATGGGGGGAAAGAGTAAATGGAGAGGGATGGAAAGACCCTCAAGCAGACTCCCTGCTGAGCATGGAGCCCGATGTGGGGCTTGATCCAGGACGCCAAGATCATGACTTGAGCTGAAATTAAGAGTTGGATTTAACTGACTAAGCCACCCAGGTGCCCCTACTCTATTTATTTTGATCAGAGAATTTAGTTCATTTACATTTATAGTAATTATTGGTAGGTAGATGCTTATTCCCATTTTGTTGATTTTTTTCTATCTGTTTTTGTAGTACCCTGTTTCTTTCTTTTTGTCTTGCTCTGTCCCTTTGTGGTTTGATGATTTTCTTTACTGATATGCTTATATTCCTTCTCTGTATCTTTTGTGTATTTATTATAGGTTACCATGAGGCTTACATATAACAACTTATTATCTATAACAGTTTATTTTAATTTCATAACAATGTAGGTTTAATTCCATTCTTTTTTTAAAAGTTTTATTTATTTAAGAAAGAGAGAGAGAGAGAGAGAGAGCAGGTGAGCAGGGGGAGTGGTATAGCAGACTCCCTGCTGAGGATGGCTCAGCTCCATCTTACAAACATGAGATCATGACCCAAGCCGAAACCAAGAGTCAGGTGCATAATTGACTGAGCCACCCAGGTGCCCCTGATTCCATTCTATATATCAGTATTTTCATTCCTGTCATGTTTTGTTTTCGAGGTCACATTTACATCTTTTTATCTTATGTATTCCTTAACCAATTATTGTAACCATTATTTCAAATACTTTTGTCTTTTAATCATTATACTCACTTTCTGAGTGATTAATCCATTGCCTTTACCATATAGTTACCTTTCCAGTGAGATTTGTTTTTTCATATGTGTTCTTGTTATTAATTAGTACCCTTTCTTTTCAGATTAAGGAACTCCCTTAAACATTTCTTTAAAGCTGATATGGTGGTGAGGAACTTCTTTAACTTTTGCTTGTCTGGAAAATTCTTTATCTTTCTTTCACTTCTGAATGATAACCCTGCCAGGGAGACTATTCTTAGTTGGAAGCTTTTTTCTTTCAGCACTTTGAATATACTGTGCTATTCCTCTGGTCTGCAAAGTTTCTGCTGAAAGATCTGTTGATAGTTCAATGGAGGTTCCCTTATCTGTAACAAGTTGTGTTTCTCTTGCCACTTTTATTATTCTCTCCTTGTGTTTAATGTTGGACATTTTAATTATAATGTGTATTGGTGTGGGTGTTTTTTTTGGGGGGGATCCCCTTATTTGGAAATCTCTAGAATTTCTGAATCTGTAGTCTGTTTCCTTCTCCAGGTCAGGGAAATTTTCAGCCATTATTTCTTCGAATAAGACTTCTGCTCCTTTTTTTTAATCTCTTCTCCTTCTGGGGCCCCTATAATATAACTGTTAAGCCATTTGATGTTGTCCCATAAGCCCCATAAGCCACCTTCATTTTTAAAATTCTTTTCTTTTTGTTTTTCCTTATTGGGTAAGTTCCACTGCTTTGTCTACGAGTTGACTGATCCTTTCTTCTGCTTTATCTAGTCTGCTGTTGAACCCCTGTAGTGCATTTTTCAGTTTAGTTATTGTATTCTTCACTCCTATAATTTCTATTTGGCACTTTCTTATATTTTCCATCTCTTTGTTGAGGTTCTCTCTGTGTTCATCCATTCTTCTCTCTACTTTGGTGAATATCTTTATGACTATTACTTTGAACTCTTTATCAGGCAAATAATTATCTCCATTTAATTAAAGTCTTCTTTCTCAGTATTCTCCTGTTCTTTCATTTGGAACATATTCCTTTGTTCCTTCAATTAGCTTGGTTTTCTGTGTTGGTTCCTATCAGTAGATAAAACAACCATCTCTCCCAGTCTTGAAGAAGTGTCCTCGTCTAGGACATTAACCTTGTTGTTCAACGTTGCCTCAGCTGTTGGTTGTCTTTCAAACTTTTGTGCTTGTCCAAGCAACTTATTGTATTTTTTAATAGCTCCCCGTAGTTGAGGATATGCCAAGACCTGTCATTGTTCCCCTGGGAAGGATTTTGGACCTATATTCAGATTGACTAGAAACCAGATCCTCAGGCACCAGCTTTTAGAAGTATATAAATATATACAGTCCTGAGGCACTGCAAGTGTAAGCCCCACTGATCACCAGAGTCAGGTGGTCTGTCATTTACCAGACATTTACACACGCCATACCTAAACCAAGAGCAAATCCTGTTGTCTTCACTTGCAAAATAAAGCCAGACCCATGGGAGCTGTTTAATGGGTATAGAGTTCCAATTTTGCAACAATTTTGAAAACAGTTCCGGGAATTGGCCGGATCTGGAGGCATTTCTGGGTGGCAGTTGCAAAAATTAGGGTTCCAGACAAGGGTATAAGCTCTTTTCTTTGTGATACCAGCAAGCTGGAGAAAGGCAGAGAGAGAGAGAGAGAGCACCAAGATGGTGTTCATAGTCTACATTCCTTGAGAACAGTTCCATAAGCCACTAAGTATGTGCTGAACCTAAAGTGTGCCCCAGAGGCTGAAGCTCTAGGACAAGCAAAGGGGCATCCTTCACAGAAAGATTGGAGGGTCTGCCTCAGTCCATTGCATGTGACACCTTTTCCCCTTCCCACTCCCATGGGCCCACACGAGAATATGATGAACATATGTTTTCCACCTGGGAGGAAACAATTATAAGGCCAAGAAAAGCATGGCCTCCTGCCTTAACATTCATAGGAAGACTTTGGTATCTCAGGTGTGAAGGCTCCTGGCTTTCATCAAGCCTCCTCCGAAAGACTGATTTTAGTCCAGGCATTTGGACCAGAAGAAACTTTAGATGTCAGCACTTTGGGAAGCACTTAATGGTCCCTCCCTTTAATCCTGAGTGTTCTTTCCATGTGAGCTATGTGCCTGCCTCATCTGCCACCAGGTAGGGGTCCTGATCCAGCCCCACATACTATTAGGGGACTAGAAGGTGGCCCTTCCTCCTTGTGGCCAAGGCTGAGGGGTTAGCATCTAAGAGTTCTTGGTCCCACCTTGTGGGACCCATACCAGGAGGTTCTTTGGTCCCACCTGCACAAAGACCTCTCTGAGTCCATCAAATCAGCCGGACAAGACCAAATTTGCAATGAGGACCTACCTAACTGAGTCCTGGACTCTGAGATTCCATTCTAGTTAGTCCCCCCTGCTCACAGAATCAAGCCCAAGTCCTCGGCGTAGCTTTCAAACCCTACACAATGTGCAGCATCCCGTCTTTTGCCATCGTGGCCTATACTTTCTGGCACTGAGCCTATTTCCAGTGCACGTGACCTCTGACTATTCCTCACGTGTGATACGCGGTCATGTCTCCAGACCTTGCCTCCAAATTCATCTGACCCCTCCTTTTAGAACAAATGTGTTTTGCTGGCTGCCCCAGCTCAAATGCCATCTCTCTCATATGCTCTCCACAGATTTCCACCAGCATGCATTTTGAAGTCAGAGTTCAAATCCCAGATCTACCTCTTACTTCTTGTGTGAGTTTGCATTTTTCACTTAACTTTTCATGGTTGAACTTTTCCATCTGATAAACAGGTCCAATGATTCCTAGATTGGAAGGGAATCATCAAAAATGAAGGCAACAATATCTTTAAAGTAAAACGCCCTGCACAGATAAGATGCCTGATGGGTCCCTTCCTTGCCCCTCCCCTTAGCATGTTGATTTTGTATCTGTTTTGGTTCCTATTTAATTTTCTTTGTAATTATTTATACACCGATTTGTCTTCTACATTAGCCTGTAAAGTTAATAAAACCAGGAAACTTTTCCTTATCCCTAGTTCTTTCCATGCCTAGTTTAGAGTAGATATTCAGTAAATATCTGTTTATTGGAATTGGAATTTCTTTTAAGTTATATATCTCTATATATTTGTATGTGGGCATGATTTATGAATTCACCTTGGAAAGCAATCAAACTGTGTACAGAATAAGGGATTGCTGTTTCAGCTAAAGGCATGATGTATCTAGTATCGTGGGGTCTTCACTTTTAAAGTATGCATGGCACTGAGCAAAGAAATGGGAGAAAGTCAGCTTCCTGCCCCATAAGAGCCGAAGAAAAAAATGAGATGACAAGATGGCAGGCATGTTGGAGGAAAAAGAGTATGCTAGGCAGAAACCCCTCACCCTAAAGAGTCTCTGCACAATGTCAGTGGTGCTCTGGGCAAGGAAAGGGCAAAGGTGCCAAGTGAAAACACCTCTCGAGTTTATCACAGACATTAAGGGTTAAAGGAAAACAGGTGCATGCGCACATGCAAGCATGCACACGCCCACAGCTGTGTTCCTTTGCAAGATTAGGCGCTTTTACCCGATGCCCGATTTCCCCAACCATGTTCCGATGCGATGATCCTTTGCCACACACAGGACTGTCATTGTATATTCATTCATTAGAGATAATGATTTTGAGTCTCTGTCCCCCACTGACCTGTGGACAGATGGCTAGCATGAATGCCACGTTTATCTGGACACCAGATCAGCTCCGACAGCCCTCTGGAGGGTCTGATCACCCAGTGGCCACTGCATTGCAGACCTCGTCTTTGCTCTTCTCCTCCCCGAGGGCTGCCGATTGGGTGTACTGAGCAGTGAACTTCTGCAGAAATGAGCCTTTTGGTTATGAGCGATTTTGCTCATTTCTTTTCATAACCACCCGATCAATGTCAGGACTGCTTAGAGCTAATCATTTCAGAGTGGAATAAAAACAACGTGAAGTTCTAGAATGTTAGAGCATTATTCAGTTCTGAATAGCAGTTGCTCCTGTCTCTACCCTCTCTCCCTCTCCCTTGGTCTGTCTCAGTACATGAGGGTTCAAACAAAGCATACACGCTGAATGGAAGGGTTGCATTTGTGAGGCATACCTGCCCGAGTCCTGGGTGCATTAAGGATCTGCTTGCAGCTTGTGAAGAGGGACCCTTCCTGGGGAATAACTCATGGGGACCCACTTAGTGCAACAGACAAACCACTGATTTGATCATATTAGACAGATTGTTTCCTGTGGTAATTACTTTCTTTTAACAAAAATTATTTCTCTTAGCCAAAAGACTTACCATAAGGTTGTTTTAATGAACCATTTCCTCTCTTGCCTTTAAAAAGACACTTCACTGTACTGTACTTTTAGAATCAGATTTTTATAAATGAATAAAGCAGATCACCACTGATTGCAAAGCCTCTTTCAAGGATAGTTACACATAGGGTTTCTGACAATTGCTCTTGCTTCATGAATTCACTCAGTAAACAGTTTCTACTTCTAAAACTTGGCCTCAACATATCAAGACAGTTTTCCCTCTTCCAGGAAAGGCTGACTATTTTTCAAACTTTACTAGTAAGAAAAAAGGGTAATCTGAGTTCAGAAATCCCCGTGAGAGATTTTAGAATTCACTCCCATTAACATGCTACCAGCAGTGATCTCTTCTACAATGTTAGTTTTTAAATAGTGGGTCTTGAATGTGTTGAAAACTTGGGTGGATAATATCTCCTCCTCTTGCTTCTCTACCTTCTCGTCCTTTCCATAACTGCTGTGACCCAAAATGTTTGCCCCCAGCTCAATTCAACGTTAAAAACCCTTTAAAACACAACAAAACTACGAATCCTTACCCTTGGCACTTTTTTTGGGGGGGGACAGGGGCTTCAGTCATTTGTGTTTTTCTAGGTTCCTGGATGGACTATCTCCTTCTCTACCTTCCCCAATCCTTTCTGTGCTTTGAGACTTATCTCAAGGACCACTTCCTCTACCTCATTCTCCCTTAACCCCCAGTCTTCTTTTGGCACCGGACCCTCCCTTCTCACTGGTCCTGCACCTGTCCCTCATCCCTTCTTGCCAATTCTTTCCTTCCAGCTAGCAAACCCACTCCTCGCCTTTCCTTTATCTTGCCACTCCTCCTTGAGGGTCCACATGGGATCAAGTTCACGGACTGACCTGGCTATATCTTCTAGCTTTATTTTATTTTATTTTATTTTTTTATTTAACATACCTTATTTTTTAGGAGAGTTCAGATTTACAGGAAATGAAGGAGATAGTGCGAGTGTTTGCACTACTCTGCACACAATGTCCTCTGCATTAACGTCTTACACCAGGACAGTACATCTGTTACCATTAGTTAACTAATATTGATATCATTATTGATATTGATCTTATGATATTATTGATATGATTATTATCTCAAGCCCACAGTGTATTCACATTTGCATTGTTTTTACCTAATGACTTCTTCTGTCTCAGGATGCCACATTACATTTAGTTGTCACATCTCCTTAGGCTCTAATTGGTTGTGACGGTTTCTCAGACTTAGCTTGTTTTTGATGACCTTGACAGTTTTGGAAACATTGATTGGATTTTTTGTAGAAGCTCTCTACTGGGATTTGTTTAATGTTTTTTTGTTCTCATGATTGAGCAGGAGTTGTGGGCCATCGGGAGGAAGAGCACAGAAGGAAGTACCATTTTCATCACATCATATCAAGGGCAGGGGCTATCAACATGACTTATCACTGTTGACGTCAAATGTGATCACCTGACTAAGGTAGTGTTTGTCAGTTTTCTCAGCATTATTCTTTTCATCATCGCCCACTCCTCCATAATGTCCTCTTTGGAAAACAGTCGCTTTATCAGTCCACACCTAAGGACTGGGGAGATATGTTTCAGCTCCTTGAAGGTAAAGTGTCTACATCAACAATTTGTGTGAATGATTTGTATCGATTAACTCTTTTTTAAAAAATATTTGATTTATTTATTCATGAGAGACACAGAGAGGCAGAGACATAGGCAGAGGGAGAAGCAGGCTCCCTGAGGGGAGCCTGATGTGGGACTCGATCCCAGGACCCCTGGATCACCACTTGAGCCAAAGACAGACGCTCAACCACTGAGGCACCCAGATGCCCCTGTATCAATTAATTCTTCTACATGGGAGATCTGCCTCTTCTCTTGGCTTGGCATGCTCCAGGATCATCCTCAGCCTGATGCTCCCCCCCCATTCAATCAAGATGCTAATTATGTATCAACACCCTGTCCCCCTGGGGCGTCTCCATCCTCCCACACACCTCTCATGACAGCATTGCCTGCTTAGCAAAGCTAATGCCTCTGCATGCAGACAAGGCCTCTATTTTC
Organism: Canis aureus; assembly: GCF_053574225.1. NCBI lineage: Eukaryota > Metazoa > Chordata > Mammalia > Carnivora > Canidae > Canis > Canis aureus. The sequence goes on along the minus strand of NC_135622.1, from coordinate 53,036,885 downwards.
CATTTCAACCTTCCATTCTCATCTCTGTTCACTTCCTTATTCAGGCTCTCTCTTCCATCCAAACCAAATGAATTATTGTTCCTCCCAGAGCTCCATACTATTTCAAGTCTCAATGTCTTTCTACACTCTTCTTTGACCTGGAATACTATCTTTCTCCTTGTCCACCTTGTCACACCTAGGGACAGCTCAACCTTCTCATCCTCCAGGAAGTTCCCCCAAACTCATCAGTTAATCTCTCCTTTGGGCCACGAATCTTCTTGGTAGATTCCTATAGCACTACATTTACCCAGTGGCATTTATATGATTTGTTCATACATCTGCCTCCCTATAGGATTCTGACTGACTCGTCACTTTTCTATCAGTGTCTGGCACAGCATCTGACATTTAGCATCTGGGAAATGAATGGCTGAATCGTTATGTGACTTTTCACACATATGCCTATATATATAATTCTTCCATCAGCATGGTAACCTTCTCGACAGCACATGCCACTGATCACTCTTCTTAATTTCCCTGCACCATTGCTGAAGGTTCACCTACAACGTGGCAGGTCACTAACACCTGCTATCTGTTGCTGCCTAAGGGCTGGGGAGAAGTCCTGGGGTGGTCTCTTCCTCAAAGACAAGGATGTTCCACGTACCCAAAGAGCTGTGATTATAAACAAGCCATTGAAATAAGTGGCTGCTTCATCTGAAAGTTGGTTTTGGTTGCAGAAAAGTGCTGACCGTCCTTTAATACAGAGACAGGAAAGAGGCACTGCAATCAAACATAATTGGAAGATTACAGGAGCTCAAAATTACCCTATAGCAGAAAATTCTCTTTCATGCTAGGCAGAGGAAACCTGCACATTGATTCCCTGCCCCCCGTCTTTATGTAAGGAAGTCTCTTGAAGATAATCAGATTTCATTGAGAAGATACAACTGCAGATCCTCCTGTTTAACGAATACCTCAGTGGACATTCAGAGAGATTATCTGCAATGGTGTCAGAGATGACAGAGAAGGCCCTCATTAGGATCATTCAGATTTGCATAAATCTTTGTGCTTTCAAGACTGTCACACTGGACTTCATTTACTCCTTAATTGTTCAGGTACGAGACTTCTGGGTAATGTGGTCACAACAATGACCAAAATATCCCATAATGGGCCTATAGTCTTTTCTAAAGGTGCACGGAACTGAGAAATACACTTTCCTATGTTTACTCAAGCACGATATATTCTCTTAATAATATTATATCCTCGGCTCTCTCATATGCTACACAGGTGGGACTTCAAATTGCCACAGCCTTATGGAAAGAGATTTGACAATACATTTTAAGTGTCTCGTAATAGCCAGTAATTTTATTTCTGGGTGCATATTGTTCATTAAAAAACACACACACACACACAACAAAAATTTGTCATTGTGGGATATTTCTAACCAATACAAGAATAGAAGAGAATAACAAATGCCATGTTACCCAACTCAATAATTCTCAGTTTCCTGCCAGCCTTGTTTCAACTACATCTGATGACCCCTCTTGCCCTGGATTTCTTCGAAGCAAATCCAAGACACCGTATCATTCACACCATTTCTTCTGGAGGGATTTCAGTGCATGTCTTTCCAAAAGATGGGATTTACAAAACAGCCACAATACTGTTACCACACCTCCCCCCCGACCCCAAATCACAATTTCTTAATATCATAAAGTGTTTTGTCAGCATTCAAAATTCTCTCGTTATCGCATCAATAATTATTATGCTAGATTTGTTCATTATGAATTCAGACGAGATCCACACACTTCACTGGGTTGCTATGCCTGTTAGTCTCTTAACATTTTTTTTTTTTGTCTCTTAACATTTTGGTTGTCATCTCTGTCTTTTGTTTTTCTTTGCACTCTATTTGCAAAGAAGCTGTAGGGAATGTACTGTAATTTCCCACATTCTGTGTTTTGCTGATTTATACTTTGTATCTTCTGCTCTTGTGTAACCTATCTCCACTCTTCCCCTGTAATATGTGTCCTATGGTGGTTAGATCGGGATGCCTTATCAGATAGAGGTTTGATTTTTTTTGAAGGAGATTGCCTCAAAAGTAATGTCATGGGCTTCCACTGTCTCCTTTCATAATGTTAAAATTGCTTAGTGCATTCAGGTGATTCCATCAATATTAAGGTTACCAAGTAAGTGGCTTTAGCGGTCACCAATGCTCATTGCCTGGGCCCCTCGGTTCATTAGGAGTTATGTAATGGCAATGTTCTCATCTGCCTTCTTTTCATCATTTATTTGCTGGACTATTTCTTGAAAAAGAAATGTTCTGTTTTCAATGATGTGACTGCTCTGAGGCGCAGTTTTTAGAGAAAAGACAGGGCAAATACTTCATCATTATTTATCAATTTTCTCAACAATGAGTTGGTTTCCTGGTATCCTATGATGATGGTTGGTTGCTAGATCATAGACCCCAATGGTGTCCATGACTTAACCCCCAGAAACCAGGAATTTTCTACCTTACATGGCAGAAGGGACTTTGCATATGTGATTAAGTTAAGGATCTTGAGATGGGGAGACTATTTTAGATTATCCTGCTGGACCCAATGTAACCATAAGGGATAAAATAAGAGCTGGGCAGGAGGGCCAGAGTCATATTAAAAGATAGGATGACAGGGGGATCCCTGGGTGGCTCAGTGGTTTGGCGGTTTGGCGCCTGCCTTTGGCCCAGGGTGTGATCCTGGGGTCCCGGGATCAAGTCCCACGTCAGGCTCCTGGCATGGAGCCTGCTTCTCCCTCTGCCTGTGTCTCTGCCTCTCTCTCTCTCTCTCTCTCTCTCTATGTCTATCATGAATAAATAAATAAAATCTTTAAAAAAAAAAAAGATAGGATGACAGAAACAGAGGTCACAGTGATGCAGGGCCCATGAGCCAAGGGATGTGGGCAGCCTCTAGAAGCTGGAAAAGACAGGAAATGAGTTCTCCCTTCAGAGCCACCAGAAGGAACAGAACCCTCCAGACTCATTTTGATCTTTGGGCCTCCAGAACTGTCTGACGATAAATTTGTGCGTTTTTTTTTTAAGTCATCAAGTCTGTGATAATTTGTTAGACCAAGAATAAGAGACTAATTGATGTCTGTATTTTTAATATGCTTGAATTACCCCATTGACTCTAGTGTTGTGTAGATAAGACCACAATGATAACACCCTTGCTTTTTTTGCATGATAAGATATTTCCAGTGTATCTTGTACATTTTCTGGCATGAACCATCTTTTTTTCAAGAAATTTTGCTTCCTTTTATTGGGAAATGTTATTCAGAGACCAGAATCTAATGGGTAGGGATACTTACTAACGCTGGGTTGGTCATATTTTTCCTAGACCTTTACAACATGCAAAGCTAGGAAATATATCATGAATCCATGTCAGTATTTCAAATTCACATTTTGAATTGCTAGATTGTTAATTCTTTGATATTATACTTACATCTCTTTATTTATGCTGGAAATGTTGGTTCTTAATAATCTTACATAATTTCTCTATTTAAATGCTCTTTGTGCTCTTATGTCTCAGTTTCTCTGTCTCTTTCTTTCCCTCTATATTTATATATAACATAATATATTTAAAAATATACACATATATATTTCAGTATATCATATATTTGGGATAGATTCCTTTAAGTAGGATTACTGGGTCAGAAGGTGCATATATATGTAATTTTGTAAGTTTTCCAGAGAGGTTCCATCACTTCCTTTTCCACCAGCATTTTCTGGAAGTGCCTATTCCTTGCAGATTCAACAACAGATTATGTGGTCAATTTTTGAATTTTAGAGTTGGCAACTTGATGTACTTTTAATTTACATTTCTCTAATTCTAAATGAGGATGAGCATCTTTCCCTATGCTTAAGAGCAATATACCTTCTGTTCTCTGAACTCTCTGTTCCTATCTCCAGCCAATTTTTTTTTTATATGGTGCATGGCTTTTTTCTTCTCTATTTATAGAAGCTTTTTATTTATTAGGGATATGAACCTTTTATCTTGAAAGTGGTATAGGTTTTATAATTTTTTTCCAGAGGTCATTTGTCTTTTCATTTCTTATGTTATTGTTTTTGCCATACAATCAGTTTTGGTTTTTGTTTCTCTCTCTCTCTCTCTCTTTTTGTTTTTTATATTTTAGAAGTGCTTATGTAGGCAAGTATATATATATTTTTTCCTTTATTGCTTCCAGATTGGGGGATATAGTCAGGAAAGTTTTTTCCACTCCTAGGTCAAAGAGGAATTCACCCATGTTTCCTTCTAGTATTCCTGTGGTTCTGTATTTATTTGTTTATACGTTATTTCATTTTTAATTATTTTTACACTTAAATACATCCTCTGTGTATAGTGCGAGGGCCACATCTTATTTTATCTGCTTCCATGTAGTTATTCACTTATTGCAACAATATGTCTGAAAGTCCAACTTTTCCCACAGATTTGAAATGCTATCTTTATCATATACTAAATTTCCATATGTGATGGACCTATTTCTGGATTCCTGTTTGGTTCCATTGGTCTGTCTGTCGAGGCATACTCCATGACACATTGTTTGTTGTTGTTTTTTTTTTTTTTAAAGATTTTATGTATTTATTCATGAGAGACACAGAAAGAGAGGCAGAGAGATAGGCAGAGGGAGAAGCAGGCTCCCTGCAGAGAGTCTGATGTGCAACTTGATCCCAGGATCCTGGGACCACGATCTGAACTGAAGGCAGACGCTCAACCACTGAGCCACCCACGCATCCCCACCCCACACTGGTTTTACTGTAGACAATCTAGCTGTATGTTTCATAGATTGCTCTTCCTTTTTTTTTTTTTTTAAGATTTATTTGTTTATTTTAGGAACAAAAATAGAGAGGATGAGAAAGCATAAGTAGGGGGAAGGGCAGAAGGAGAGAAATAGACTCTCCATTAAGCATGGAGCCCCACATGAGGCTTGATCTCAAGACCCTGAGATCATGACCTGAACTGAAATCAAGAGTCGGCTGCTTAACCAACTGAGCCACCCAGGTGCCCCTAGATTGCTCTTCTTTTATAAAAGATTTCTTGATATTATTGCTTGTTTGTCCTTTCAAATAAATTTTACAATCAACTTAGGTTCATGAAAAACTACAAACGTCACATTATTTTTTGTAGGATCGTATTAATTTAGAAATAAGATTCTCCATCTTGAAGAATATAGAATGCCTTTCATTTGCTCAAGTCTACGTTTATATCTTTTGGAGGGTTATTCTCATAGATTTTTAATATTTCTTTTTTAAGACTTTATGTATTTGAGAGAGGGAGAGAGAGGGAGAGAGAGAGAGTAGAAATAAGAGGAGGGAGATGGACAAGCAGACCCAGTGCCAAGCAGGGAGCTCCGTGCAGGGCTCGATCCCAACGTCCAGAGATCACAGCCCCAGCCCAAACCATGATCTGGGTACCCAACAGACTGAGCCACCCAGCTGCCCTAGATTTTTATTATTTCTTAAGTTTGTGGCTATGTAATAAAATATATATATATATATATATGCACACATATGTAATTATAGTGTTTTAATTATTATTACATATATTTATATACAAAAATATATTTTTGTTATTCTAAAATGAGTCTTCTCTTATTATATCTTAACTAGTTTTTTAATTTAATATATGAAGTTGTTAATTTTGATATGTTGATTTTTTTATGGTTCACAGTAATTTTACATTGATTCTTTTGGTCTTCAATGTAATTAATAAAGTTTTACTCAATTCTTAACCTCTAATTTCTTTATATTGTTTATTTTCATTGGTTAATTACTTAATAATGATGAAAACTAGTAGATGACAAGTAGATATCATGTGTTATTTCTGAGTTTAGAGAAAAAAACCTCAAGTATTTTTGTATTTCCTCACTAAGTAAGATATGGGCTATTGGGTTGAAATCTGTGTGTATGTGTGTGTGTGTGTGTTTGTGCGAGCATATATAATCATACTTAAAATTATCCATTAGTTCTTACTTTATTGAGTAATATTTTCATGAATGAGTGATAAATTTGAGATATACAAATGGAAGATAAAGATGTCATTTTTTCTGCCCAGCTGTATTTATATCATGGGTTCCATTAATAGATTTCCTAATGTGAACCATCCTTGAATTTCTGGAATAAAAGCCACTTTTTGTGTTTCATTTTTAAAATTGTTTGCTTGCTTGTTTGTGTTGGTGGATCTGATTTGGTAACGTTTCATTTGATCTTCTTGAGTGAGCTTGATCTCTAGTTGTCTGTTTAGGGTCTAATTTTTGTGAAGTTTTGATGTCAATGTGCCCCCCTTTAATAGAAAAGAATTGGGAAGTTTTCTTTGGTCTCCTGTGATGTGAAATCCTGCTAGTTCTAGCTCTAAGAGCTGTCTTGAATCTGTATACTTTTATCCATCTAGGGTCACCACTCTATATTTAAGCCAATAACATCTCACACTTACACTTTTGTTATGATGTTCTAACGGTTTCCCTGCTTTCATTTTTGAATCTTTCTTTTTTAATTTTTCATTTTTATTTATTTATTTATTTTTTAAATTTTGTTTATTTATTCATGAGAGACACACAGAAAGAGGCAGAGACATGGGTAGAGGGAGAAGCAGACTCGCTGCAGGGAGTCTGATGTAGGACTTGATCCCAGGATCCCAGAATGATGACCTGAGCCAAAGGCAGATGCTCAACTACCCAGGTGTCCCCTTTTATTATTTATTTATTTATTTATTTATTTATTTATTTATTTATTTATTTATTTAATTTTTAAATTTTTTTCAGATGCCCTCTTTTTAAAAAAATTAAAAATATTTATTTAGATTATAAATAAATAAATAAATGTATATATATGCAAATATATATATATATATATATATATATATAGAGAGAGAGAGAGAGAGAGAGAATAGTGCATGGGCAGGAGGAGGGGCAGAGGGAGAGAGAGTCCAAGACAGGATACAGTCTTGCCCAGTGACTAAGTGGCAAGTACCACACTTCCAAGGGGAGTGTGGTACTTGACACAGGGCTTAGTCTCATAACCCCGAGACCATGACCTGAACTGAAATCAAACCTCAGACGCTTACCTAACTTAGACTCCAAGGTGCCCCTTTCTTGCATCCTTCTAATCTATTCTTCTCACAGCAACAACAAGGCTTATGCCCTTGCCTATGTAAAACCTTTATAGACTCCCCTTGGCACCTAGAATAATTGCAGTTGGCTTACTGTGGGTTTCAGGAGACTGCATGACCTGATCCCTGCCTATATTTCCTTTCCTCATAACTTTCTACACAGCTTGACTTTTTTTTTGGCTATTTTTCAGTTTCTAGGACACACCAAGATATTTGTATCAGAGACATTGTTGCTCTTCTTCTACCAAGAATGAGCTTTCCAGAGACAAATACCATGCCTGAAACATAGTTGGCTCTCCATAATTATGTTATAGAAAGTATTAGTGTTTGCTGTTTCAGTGTGTTGGGAAATGCTCTCAGTTCAGGGATATTGTCGAGTGCATCTCTGTATTCTTAATGTCTAGACATTATCAGGTGCTCATTAAATGTTAACTAGATGGATGCATCAATGAAAAGAGATGTATAATGACCAGCAAGATATAGAGATGAATTAATGAATGGATGAAAGTAAGTATCATATTCTGTTTCCATTGCTTGTTATTTAAATTGGCCTCAAGTAGCTCTGAAAACTTGGCAGAATTTCAAAGCAGAACTGCTGAAATCCTCTCTGTTCTATAGAACAGAAACAGAAGAAGGAGGGAGTCTGGAATGTTTGATCCCCTTGCGTCCAAACCCAATCATGGCCTCTTCCTCACCCCTTGGTCCTGTTTTGAATCCTTCTCTCTTTGAGTCACAGTCCCTGGGAGCAGTATGTGAGTTGGGGTGTGCATTAAGGACCTGATAAGGGATGGTATTAGCTTTATTTAAACTGGAAGCAAGCCTTAGAGGAAGCTTCACCTTTGTCCCCTTACAGAGCTGTTGAGTACAGTTGAACCCAGTAAACCAAGAGGGCTGTTTTGTTGAAACCAGAGTTCAAATTCTCACCTCCAATCTCATCCCCTTCTTCTGTTTTATCATACATTCATCTGTTTTACATATGGCGAGACACACTCTGTTTTCCATGTTATGATGATGTCGGTGATCAACAACCATTTTTTTGACCACCTACATTGCAGTAGGTAGTTTACATATATATTAAAAATAAATAAGCAAACAAACAAAGCAATACAACACAACAGCACTCTTCATATATTGCAGAGTATGGGAGACTCACTCTCCTCCCCACTTCTTGAAGATTGTGACTCTTTTCTTTGTGTCCAGGTGTTTGCTCTGCTTACTCCCAGAAGCCAGCAAGCCCAGATGTGTATGAAAGTTCTGGCCAGGCCTTCTGTACTCAGACCCCTCCCAGCCCCTCTCTAAGCCTCCCCTGTCCTTGGCCACAGCTATTCGCAGTCCCCACTTGGATAAATGAAAGGTGTCAAGCTATAAGTAACAAAGAGAAAGCAGAGGTGAGATGAAGATATTCTGGATGGAGAAATGATATGGGGGACTGCAGAAGAAGAGAAGAAAAGAAGAAACTTCATCAAGCATAGCTTTGCTTTAGTTTAAGTGAGATCTTTGTGTAGATCATTATAGTTCTGAGTGCAGGTAGTGTCACCTCCATTTTCAGATGAAAAAACTAAGTCCAAGACAGGATACAGTCTTGCCCAGTGACTAAGTGGCAAGGCAGGGATTCTAGTTCAGGCCATGGATTCTAAATCTGGAATCCTTCCCACCATGCTTTTCCTACCCCCAAACAGGAGTACAGATAAAAATACATCAGAGTCCTTTCAGCAGCTCAGACTTGGCAGTCGAGATTGGGAAATAGGGAGGGGATTTCAAACACTTACCTTTGTTTGAGCAGAAAAGGGATTTCCACTGAAATAGATTTCAGGGTTCCTATTGGAAACTTGGAAGTTGTTTACAAGATGTTAGGAAATGTTTAGAGATATGCATACTTCTCACGACCTGATTGTTTCTGTTGAGTTCTTTACAAACCCTTTCTCTCCCCTTCCTCTTGTCTCTCTCATGAGTCCCATTTGCCTTGGGACAGAGAGTCTATGCAAAGGAAGGGAAATCAGTGGCTCTTTTAAGATAATGGGACTCTCAAAGCAGATGGTTGTCAAAAATATCAGATGGAAGATGCATTGCAGAGAATGGGCTTGTATAGATTTCATAAGTGGAGAATCTGAGAATCCAAATGGTTAGAGTAATTTATCCACTAATATACTTATGTATCCATCCATTAGTCATTCTTTCATTTATTGATTCTTCCAAAAAATTCGTCCGAGTGTCTGCTATGTTCCAGAGATGGTGTGAGGTGCCAGGAATGCAGAAGTACAGAATGAGACTAAGACTGTCCTAGATTCTATGGTCAGTGAGAAATAAAAGAATCCAATGGTTTGTCACTAAACAATGGAAGAGGTGTTATAATAGAAACTACATTAAGGTTGTGAAAACACATTGGAAGGAACAAATTCTCCCATGGAGAGTTTTACAAGTTTTCACAAAGGAGAGAGCACGTGATTTTGGTCTTTTAAGGATGAGAAGGTGTCTGCCAGAGATGCATTTGCAAGGGGTCTACATGCCTGAGTAGTGAGAACAGCAGGTACAGAAGCATAAGAGTCATAATGGGCCTTAGTGCTGTGGCTGGATAAAAAATTACCTGTATGGGATGCCTGGATGGCTCAGTGATTGAGTGTCTGCCTTGGGCTCAGGTCGTGATCCCAGGGTCCTGGGATTGAATCCCACATCAAGCTCCCCACAGGGAGCCTGCTTCTCCCTCTGCCTGTGTCTCTGCCTCTATCTGTGTCTCTCATGCATAAATAGAAAATATCTTTAAAAAAACTGTCTGTATGTGTTGAAGGTAGAAGGAAACTTGACCAGTTTGTTGGAAATGGGTTATGATGGCCATGGATATCAGGCCAAAAAAATTCATGTCACCCCATAGATGATGGGGAGATACTGCAATTCTGCACAGGTGTTGATCTCTGCACTGGCATCATTTACCAAGCTCATCAGTTCTGATTGGGGTTTCTCTGGAATTTGTTCCCTCAATCTGGGAGCTTGGTGATTATTGTGTTTTAGTGAAAAGAGAGTAGGGATTGTGTTCAGGAAGCAAGAACCATTTATAGCATTTTGCCAATAAATACAATCAATTTATCAGAACTGATTATCCTATTCAATCCCATCAAAATACCTTGATTACTCTCAGGAACAATTAAACCTATCATCCTTGGGATGTAAACCAGAGGCCAGTTTCACTGTTGGGTCACACTGACGGAATCTGGCCATTTAAGCTCCAATGACTCACTGAGAACAGAAGTTATGCAGAATATTTTATATATAGGTCATAATCCTGGTATCATCCTATATATGAGGTTTTTTGTCCTCTTCATCCATGGGAAGAAATTGAATTTCAGGGACCTGAAGTACCCATTTCAAGGCCATGCAACTAAAAAGTGATGACACTGAGATTTAAGGTAGGGTCTGGCTGCTTTCCACCTGGGGTGATCAGGAGTGGGATAGAGAAGTCTTATTACCCTCTTCTCATGAAAAGGGGTTCACACTGACTTTATTTTTTTTATTTAAATTTATTTTTTATTGGTGTTCAATTTGCCAACGTATAGAATAACACCCAGTGCTCATCCCGTCAAGTGTCCACCTCTCACACTGACTTTAGACAACAACATCTGGAATCGTGACACTGTTCAGTACATTTTACTGAGCACCTTCTACGAGCTAGGCACTATTTTAAATCTGGAAAAACAAATTACAATGCAAATTGCAGAATAGGAAGGAATGTTTGCAAACCTCTCTTTCACAGTAGGATTGAATCCAGAATATATAATGAACTCTTATAACTCAAAAATGAGGCAATAAAAAATGGACAAAAGGTTTGAGAAGAGCTTCACAAAAGAAGGGAAGATATTTCAAGGGAAAAACACACGCCCAGGTGTTCAACACTGTTCGCCATCAGGAAATTGACAACGAAGAATAGGAAACTGCCACTATGCACAGTCCACACTGCCTAAAATAAAAAAGACTGACAACAACAAATGTTGGTGAGGGTGTGGAAGACTCAGACATTGCTGGTGGGAATGTAAAATTGTAGCACATTTTGGGGCGACAAGTGAGAAGTTTTCCAAAAAGTTAAACACGCCATACAGCCCCTCCAAGGTATTTTACCCAAGAGAAGTACAAATATATCTACAAAAAGACTTGTATTTGAACATCAACAGTAACTTTGGTTGTAATAGCTGATAATTGGAAACAACCCAAATATCCAACAATAAATGAATGAAAAACCAACTGTGGTATGTCCATACAGCTTAATGCTTTTCCACAATAAAAAGGAGTAAACTACTGATATACACAACAACATGGGTGAATCTCAAAATAATTATGCTGGATAAAAAATGTCAGGGCAAGAAAAAAAAAAAACCTCCTATAGGATGTCGTTTATATAAAGCTTTAGAAAATGTAAATTAATTTTTAAAAAGATTTTATTTACTTATTCATAAAAGACACAGAAAGAGAGAGAGAGAGAGAGGCAGAGACACAGGCAGAGGGAAAAGCAGGCCCCATTGAGGGAGCCCGACATGGGACTCGATCCCAGGTCTCCAGGATCACGCCCTGGGCCAAAGGCAGTGTCAAACTGCTGAGCCACTAGGGCTGCCCTATAAATTAATTTTTAATGACAAAAGACAATCAGCAATTTTCTGGAGCCAGGAGTGAAGGGAGAGATAGATTGCCAAGGAGCAAGAGGAAATTCAAGTGATGATGAAAATATTCTTTATCTCGATTATGACAGATGCAAAATCCAAGTCCTCAGATGCTCAGGGTAATTGAATTGGGCCCATTACCCATTAGCAGCTTATTGTACATAATTATACCTTGAACAGTAGATTGAAATGAAGTTGAGAGATGGGTGGGTGCAGACAGCGAGGTACCTGCACTGGGCCATGTGAAGCCTGGTAGCTCAGAGGAGGGAGGGGTCAATCCTCCCACACAGATCCACCTGTGCACTTGCTCAGCCTGGGGCCGAGGGACTGTGGGGGCTGTGAGAAGAGGCCATCCTGTCCTAGATCTAGACAGTAGACAATTCTTGTTACTGTTTTTTTTTTTTTTTTTTTGGTACAATCTTGACATCAAAAAGTTTTCTTAAGCTTCCTTGTTTTTCTTTCCCCCAGGAACATATTTTTCAAAGATAATGAGGGAATTCCAAGTCCTTGGTAGAAACTTAATGTGCTCAGAACCTGGCCCAAGCTTCTTCTCTGGCTGGCCTCCTGCCTCTCCCTTCTGTTTCTCTCTACCCCTTTGCTCACCATTTGTACCCTGTGCTCCAGGAACATGGATCTCTGTGCTATTGCTCACACACTGCCAGCCCTTTTGGACTTCCGTGATTTTATATGTGTTCTTCCTTCTGCTTTTTCTTGGCTCCCATTCTGCCACTGGGGCTGAAAGAGGCTGAGTGATGTGCACACAATCTCATAGATGGCCAGAGGCATCCATCCCACAGACATTTTCTGAGTGCCTAGTATGTGCCAGGCACTTGCTTGCACTGGGGATACAGTAGTGAAGAAAACATATTCCTTTCTCTCATGGCTCTTTCCTTCCAGAAGTGTGTATCACAGTAGATGGTGATACACGCTAAGAAGGACAACAGTATGAGGTGGGTAGCGCCAATGGGGAGGGGTCGGGTGTTGGACATCAGGAATGAGAGAGGGCCTCTCAGCCTCTTACTAGGGACCAGAAGGAGACAACCATGGATGTTTGGGAACTATTTTGGGTTGAGAGAATAAGAACTGCAAAGTCATTGAGGTAAGGACATACATGGAGCCAAGCTACAGGAAGGAGGCCAGTGTTGCTGCAGTAGATGGACAAGAGGAAGAGTCCAAAGGGCCCCTGGGGGTCAGTTTACAAAAGGCCCTGTGGTAAGGAATTAGACTTTAAACACGAGATGGAAAGACATTGGATGATTTCCTTCAGAAAAGGGGTATGACCTGACTTACATCATGTATTAGTTTCCTAGGGCTACCAAACTCGTTGGCTTGAAGCAACGGAAATGCATTATCTTGCAGTTCTGGAGGCCAGGAGTCCAAAATGAAGGTGTTAGCTATCCCCAGAGGCTTGAGGGGAGAAACTTTCCTGCCTCTTCCAGCTTCCAGGGGCTCCTGGCACAGCGTGGCTTGTGGCCTCACCACTCTTTTCTGTGCCTCTATCTTCCTAATGCCTTCTCCTCTGCATCTTCTCTTCTGTGTCTTCTAAGGACACTTGCCTTTGGATTTAAGGGCATAAGTTTACATTCACAGAGACTGGATATTAGGACATAGAGGCATCTTTTTTGAGGTGACCATTCAGCTCACCACACATGGTAAAGAATTATAGTCTGTTTTGTGGAGAACAGTCTGTCAGCAGGCAAAGATGGAGACAGGGAGACCAGTGCGGAGGCTCATACAATTGTCCCAGTGACAGATTCTATGGCTTGGGGGAGGCAAAATGGGAGTGGTCAAAGTGGACACACATATTATAGATATAGATCCAAGTCTGAATGAGGCTTGTGAGTGAGGAAGAGGTGACAAGGATTTCTCCAAAAATGGAAGGAAGTCCACACTAAAAGGGATGAAGATAATTGGGAGGAGCATGTTAGGGGGTGTGGGGCAATCAAGAATGTAGCTTTGTATACATGTACATATTTTTTCCCTGCTAGACATCAAAGTTGTGATATTAAGCAAGTCCTGGGTATATCGGTGGAGTTCACAAGAGAATTTGGTGCTTTAGATGTAAATTGGTATATCTTCAGTATTGAGGGGATAAGATTGCCAATGGGGTAAGCATACAGGGAAAACAGAAGGTCAGAGAATGGAGTGTGGGCATTCTGGCATCGGGCCATCAGGAGAAGTAAGGAGAAAGCAGCAAGAGACAGAGAAGGAGCAGCCAGTAGTTGGAGAACCAAGAGTCAGCATTTGGATGGAAATCTGTCTGAATCCAGACTCCTTTCCCAACACTACATGAGAAGAAGGACTGGATTCTAAATCTCCGTCTCTCCATTGGCTAGCACAGGGCCATCACAAAGCAGATGTCATCCACGTAACTGGCTTATAATGAAAATGGTACTAAGTAGACTGGAGCTTCTCCAAAGGCAGCACCCAAAGTGACTAGTGGTGCTAGTGGAAAGGAGGCAGGAAATAAGGCAGGACCCTGACTTTCTCTATCAGCTGAAGCGATCCTCAAGTTGGCATTTCAGGAAGCCCTCAGCCATCCCAGGTAGTCCCAGGCAGAAAGGCTGAAAAGGAAGCCAGCTGGGCAGAGGAAATGGCTGTCTAGTATATAGGGTGGGAGGAACTAAAAGGCAGAAGAGGTTGGACAAGAACAGGGCGAAGAGATGTGACCATAATGAAGAGAAAAGTAGGGCTCAGGGGAGTGGAAAAAGAATGAAGCGGACAGAGCTGCCTTGGATGACACGGGAGTCGCATGACATGGCATAGCCAGGCTGCTGGACCCATTCTGGTCTGGGTTCTACACCTTCACCTCAGTCTTCTCATCTGTAACTGGGACTGAACCCTGCTGTCCTCATAACTTTGTGATGAGAATCAAACAAGATTATGCCAGTGAAAATGCCTTGAAAAGAAATGCACTGAGATCAGGAAGGGGATCAGTTTTAGAGGAGGGATCATTTTCAGTAGCTTAGAAAGTGATCATCTATGAGAATGCTAGCTCTTACTACACCTGTCCAATCTTGTACAAAGGATGTATACAGACTTCCTAATCTGTGCCAAGCTCTGTGCCCAGCTTGGGGGGTGGGGGGGACCAAGAAAGACCAGACAGGATCCTGACTCTCAAGGGATCCTTGACCAAGGGTGGCGGGGTTGGGGGAAGCCAACTCAGCTTACTCATAATGAGTGTCTTACACCCTTCTAATATTTACTGAGGGCTTCGTCTGTCAGAGGTTGCACTCTTATAGGCTCAGAGGATATGGCAGTGAAGAGCAGAGTTTACTGGTGTATCCCAGGCTGAGGGCAGGGGGTGGGGAATGGTGGGATGGGTGGTGCAGGTGTCGTTATAGAGCTGAAGGAATCCAAGCTATGGGATATTGGCAGTTTGGGCATTACCTGGGAGTTGATAGAAATGCAAATTCTTGGCATGCTCCCTAGACTGACTCTCTCAGAATCAGCATTCTAACACAACTGCAGGTGATTTAGGGGCACATGAAAATTGCAGGGGCATTGACACTATTGACATTTTGAACTGGCTAATTCTTTAATTTGGGGGAAATGGCCTGTGCATTGTGAGATGTTTAGGAGCATCCCTGGCTTCTACCCTCTAGAAGCTGGTAGCACCTCCTCCCTACCCTCCCACCCTAGTTGTGAAAAACAAAAATATCTCCAGACATCGTCCAAATGTCCTCTGCAAGGCAAAACCACTTGTCATGGAAACCACAGGACTAGAGTGGGGCTTCTTAAAATGCGGTCCTAGACTAACAGCATCTGCAGCACCTGGGTACTTGTTAGGAATGCAGATTCCCAGACTTCACCCAGACCCACTGACTCAGACACTCCAGAGGTGGGGCTGAGCAGGCTGTGTCTTAACAATCCTTCCAGGTGCTTCTGATGAATGCTGAAAAGTGGTTTTCATCCCTGGAGGCACAGAAGTTTTGAAAACTATATAATATCTGGGCCCCACTCCAAACCAATTACATCAGATCTCTAGGATTCAGTGACCCAGATGATTCGGATGCATAGCCCAAGTTTAGAACCAATCAAGACAAACGCTGGAGAAGGGATTCACCAGCACTCAGAGAGATTGCCAATAGGAGAAGACCAGAACTTAAAGTCTCCTGACTCTCTGGTCCAGGGGCCTCTTCTCACCAGGAAGATGACAAGGTGACAGACAGCCTCTTGAACTGACTCCTGAGGAATTCCACACCCACAGGGCATGTTTAGACATATCTTTGATCAGGTGTCTCAGTGTGTGCAAAATGCTCTCGTTTCTGAGATGTTCTGTGACACAAATGCCCAGTGGGCTTCACAGATAGGTTTGAAGGAATTCACTGTGTTCATAGTTTTCTGAACACCAGCTAAAGGGTTCCGGACCCACATCTTCCTCTCTCTGTGTGCTGTCCCCATCCCCAACACCCTGAGGTTGGAACATTTGCTGACTTCTTTCCACAAGACTCCATAGGTGATGTTGGCCTATCAGGAAACACCAGAAACGTCAACACTCATATAAAAATGTTTGTCACAGGTGATAACCCACATAGTCACTCAAGCACCACAGGACAAAAATAGGCAGAAGGAGCTTTTGAAATTCTTTAGGGGAAGATAGGCAGTAAGTGGGCTTCACACTCTTTCCTCAACATCCTCACACACTGTTAACAACAAGCTCAGAATATGGCCCCTGGTGAAGCCAGACATTGTCCATGGAGGGCTCTCGTGTTCTGTCACGAGCCGAGTCCAAACAGCTCACGGTCCACTCACATCCATCGTCTTAGTAATCATCATGATAATTCTGTGGAGAGGAATTTAGCTCCACTTTGCAGCTATGGAAGCTGAGGCTCAGAAAGCTCTTACTCCTCCTATTTGATCGGCCAATCGACACTTACTAAGTGCCAACCATTGAGGTTTGTGCCAGGCAATGGGATATGGGATGGTTTTGGCCAAACTTCATAGAGCTTGTAGTCAAACGCAAAGGTCAGTAGATAAACAATGTGGTGTGGGTTTGTGCCAGTTGTTTTCTTTGGTCTCTTGGCCAGACCCATTCCGTAATCTGCTCTGTGGTATTGGGGCTAGGAATCCTCCGGCCACATTTCCCAGACTCCCTTGCCGGCTGGCCTCGTCTTGGCTTCTGGTAGCAGGAGGGAATCGAGGAGTCTCTTCTCATTTTGTCCAGATCCTACAGTGGCAGTGGAGAGCTCCTGCCCCTCACAGATTGTGACATGACAAATAGCAGTTGTGCCTTGATGCTGCATTCTGAATCTCTTGGGGGTCCCCAACCCCAGACATGTGGTGTTCAGAGCATAGCCCAACAGGACCCTTCTCTAAACTTCTAGGTTCTGGTACCCCCACCTCTTCCCCTTTACTCTCCTCGCGCTGGGGCTAGAAATGGCTGTTTGAAGTTACAAATCCCTGCGTTAACTCAGCATTGTTTCTTAAAAACCTTTTCAGCACTTCAACACCCATATAACAAATCTCCTGTATTAATACCCATCTGTTTGGAATAACCCATGATGGCTTCTGGCCTTGGCTGCACCCTGGTTGATCCAGGTAAGCCAAATTTGGGGAAATCCTTCTTGAGAAGGTGGCAAAGCCAAGAAGTAAAAAATGGGTGGGAGGTAGGTGGGTGAAGAGAGCATGGAAGATTATGTAGGGAAGAGAAAACATGTGTCAAGGCCCAGGAGTGGGAGAGCAGATGGGCAGAGCTGGAGACTATGAAAATCCATAATGTGGGGGCCTCGGAGGCAGGGCGCTGGCCTCCCCTGGGGTGGGGGAGCCCTGGTGTGAACAGCCTCTCCTGGAGGCATGTGATGTGCTGCCCTGGCTTAGAGATCGTGTGGAAGGTGTTGGATCTCATCTCAGGGGTAATGGAGAATCATGGAAGGATTTTAAGCAGGAGAGGTACTCGGTGTGATTTGTGTTTGAAAAAGGCTATTTTATCTTGGGGTAGAAAATATGGGAGAGGGGCTAAATGGCAAGAGGCAGCCAGTTAAGAGGTGGCTGTAGCAGTTTCTCCAGGAAGAGAGGGGAATGAATGAGGCTTTAGTGTGGGGTCACTCACTTTGTGACCTGGGATTGGTCATTCCCTCTTTTCTGATTGACCAACTCTAAAATGAGGAGGTTGACCAGACCTGGGATTCTCAGCTGGCGTATGAGCCCTATGCAGGGGGTGCCGTGGATGGGACTTAGGGAGTCGAAGAGCCTCTGGGATTGCTCACAAGTGCTTGGCCACCTGTTCACATATACCTTTCTCCCACAGGGAAAAGGCTCCCTGGCTCTCAATCCCTTCCCTGAGAGGCTAATTGTCCCAGAGTTTAAAAGCACTCATTTAAATGACAATCTCAAAATGCACTTGGGGCTCAAAATGTCAATGATTCCAAATCCCACGGCTTTCCAGGGAGTAATACACTGTTAACATTTCCCGCTGGCGTGAAAAGAGAGTGAGGAGGAGGGTGTCCTGCCCCAGTCCTGGAGGCCGAGCGCTCTCACCTGTGAGCTGCTCCGAGCACAGGTGGGAAGGAGATGCCTATCCCGGTACGTTTTCTGAGCGGGAGGCTGGAGGGCACCATTTCACTGGGGCCTCACAGCCCAATAAGCTGACAGATGAAGGGACAGCCGTTGACACTGCTTTGCAACTGTCCAAAGGCTCCCCGAGGCCACCAAACCATCCTGCTGTCCTGCACCAGCATGAGGGGCAGGTGTGGGGCCCCGGGAGCAACTGGCACTGGCCCTGCACTGCCACCACGCGCCCCTGCCTTGCTCCTGGTCCCCGGCCCTCGCTTCCTCTGACCACCCAGTCCAATTCCCCTCTTCCAACACCACTGTGTTTTCTCTGGGAAAACAAAATCTAAAATCAGACTCATCCTCAATCTTATGAATTGAGGTCACTGGGTCCCCTCTCCAAAGGGAATGTAGCTTCATGCTGCAGTGAGACTGGAGATTTTGTTCCTTTCCGAGAAAGTAGGTCAGGAACCAGAACGTTTAGGGGCTGTGGTCTTTTCGTGGTGCCCCCGGAGTCCCAGCAGGCAGGGCAGCAGCTGGCTCCTCCGAGTGTGTGCCCACCCCATCCCGCCTGTCCAGCCTGAGGGCGGCATCCTTCAACCCAGGCTGATGGCAAGAATACAAATGCCTTTCCTATGACTCCCGCATGCCCCATCTTGCTGGGATTTTTCAAATTTCTCTGTGGAAGCTCTTTACGGTCTGTTACCCTGGCCACTGCAGAGCCGAAAAGAAAACAGATTTATGGGGGGCCGGGCGAGCAACAACCCAAGGATGAGTTTTCCCTGCTTTCAGTTGGTAATTTATTTTTAAATGATCTCTCTGTTATTTATGGGTCTCGGTGACTCTGATGGCCGGGGTGAACTGCATCTTATCAGACTAGCAAAACTAACCGGATTAAAGGGAAACCCTCACGTTTCATCAAAAGGAGGATTCAGAGGGCTTCTTAGCGGTGCAGCTGGACCGGGCTGTCTCCTTTTGTCCTTGAACAGCGACATGGCTCAGGGCAAAGCCTTTGGGCCTTGGAGCCAAACACACCGGGGTCGGGGCCTCATTCGGTCCTCACCGAGGGCTCCTGTCTTGTCACATGTATGGTGATGACCAGGGGGACCATGGAAGGCATCCGGCAGGGCCAGCCTCGGGAAATGCTCTGTGGTCATCATTCCGTCCCTTACCTTGCTCCCAGGCGGGAACACGCAGGTCAAAACCCAGGATGTAAAGACGATCATCTTTGGATGGGGTGTTAACAATTTCAAAATAGAAGTTCACACAATAAACTGGCTGAGCATCCTCACCCTGGTGACCATATAATATCCGCAGACAGCCAGGAGAGGATGGCAGTTTATTTCTTGCACCAAGATGAAGATCCGCTTCTACTCCGGCATAATTACAGTTTAGCGGGGCCTTGTCTGAGGCTGATGGTTTTCGCAAGTACACAACTGTCTATTGTTCTCCTGTAGCTCGTTACCATGGCGATCTAATTAAAGCAGCATCCGATGCTGCCAGCCCCGAGGCAGGGGCCGCGTGTGCAGCTCCTAGTGGTTGGGGGGGGGGGTGCGCGTGGCCTGCCCTCCTGAGGCCCTTCCCCAAATTCTGAAACGAGGCCTGGTTGTCCGGGATATGACCCAGAAAAATGTCTTCAGTTTCTGAAACGGGCTTCGAGTTAAATGCCACCCCCTGTGTGTTTTCTGAAGGGAAGCTGACGAGCAAGCGAGGTGCTGCAGGCTTGTTTTGTGACCTTGGGGAAGTTGCTTGATGCGGTTCATTCGCAGGTTCCTCGTGTGTCACCGGGTGACGATACCTGCTTGGTAGAGAAGAACAAAAGTCTGTGAAGGTGCCATGAATGAAAATGCGTGGGACTGGTTGCTTCCACCCTTCCTCATCATCTCTTTCAAATGGCAGCAACAGCGGAGTTAGGGACGGAGTGGGACCCTAAATGTCTAGCAGACTCAGGTCCAGGGCAGAGCCCAAAGCACAAGTGGGAGACCCCTGTGGATTCGTCACCTGATCTTCAAGGTGGGGACAACAGTGGCCGGCTCACATGGTCATGATACGGTGAGATTTCATCAAGTGCCTGGCGCACTCCTGGCCTACAGGAGGCTCTCAATGAATGCCAGGCCATTGGAAGGACCATTCAATCCCCCACCCCTTGCAGGGGCCAGTGGCTAGCATTTTATGCACGGGTATGCCTTCTAAGTGGGGAAGAACACGGGCTCTGGAGGAATTATTTAGGCTTCAAGTCCTAGTGAGTGTGACCCTGGGCAAGTCACTTAATATCTTTGGATTGCCAGCCCTGTGTGTAAATTGAGAACCATAAATAATGGAGCTGGGGCTATGTGAATGGCAAAAGTGGTACATACCTGGAAGACACCTGACACTGAGTCAGAGGTTAATGACCATCCTCCAGCTCCATAGGTGCCTGGAGTGCGATAAGCCTCCCTCACTCTCTGAATACAGCTCTCAGCTCTTTCAGATCAAGAGCATGTTCCCGTTTAATGAGCTAGGTGCCAACATACGCAGGGGTCACCTGCTTTAATCCTAGCATCACCCTAAAATGGGAGTACCATTGTTACTCCAGTTTTCAGACAGATAGATGTGAAGAGATAAGGTGACGTGTCCCTGGTACAGTGCTTGTAGGTAGCGGAACAGGGACTTGAGTATGGCCGGTCACCCCAAGCTCCTGCTTTTTCTTTTTCTTTTTTTTTTTTTTTTTAAAGATTTATTTATTTATTTATTTATTTATTTATTTATTTATTTATTTATTTATTTATTTATTTATTTATTCATGATAGACACAGAGAGAGAGAAGCAGAGACACAGGAAGAGGGATAAGCAGGCTCCATGCTGGGAGCCCGACGTGGGACTCGATCTCGGGACTCCAGGATCACGCCCTGGGCCAATGGCAGGCGCTAAACCGCTGAGCCACCCAGGGATCCCAAGCTCCTGCTTTTTCTTAACCACTATTCTCTGCTGCCACTCACTGGATTGTCATTGCACATCTGGGTACCTGGCACCAGTATTCTCATTTAAGTGGGTGAGCAATGATCTAAAGAGAGGTCAGTTCTGTCCGGGAAGCAGCGGCCAGTCAATAGCAGAGACGGAACTTCCATGTTACCCTCCTCCCAAGTTCAAGGGCGTATGCTCTCCTATCTCACTGCCTGACTCCAGCCCTATTGACCATCACTGATACTGGCAAGCTCTCCATTTAGCCACCTGCCAATGTCTTCCCCCTGCCCCTTCTCACTGCCTCCCCTAGCTGTCCCCCAACACCGGGCGCGTCAGGCACTGCAGCGTGGACATGTGCTACTGATTATTTACAGGGCTCTACAAAGGCCGGGTCTCTTTCCTTATAGCCAGAACAGCTCAACACCTCGTCCACCCACCGCAGCCCTCATTTCCTTTTTATGAAGATTGGAGAGCAAAAAACATTTCAAAGGCTACCCATTAAATGAACCCTGCCGTGCCCATAACCACAGAGCACCTTTGGGGAGCTGGGGAGCTGTAGAGTCGATAACTGACAGGCCAGCACATGTGTTCTTTACAATCCTGCACTTCTTCTCCCGAGATACTGGCTGCTTTCCCTCAGTTCTTGAGGCTCTGTATTCATCCCATTCAGTCCAAGGGATGGAGCTATGGCTCCAATGGCATGTTTCAAGCTGGTTTCTACTAATCAGACACTCCCACCTGGGGGCCCCTATTACCCCAGAGGCCAGGACAATGTGCTCATGGCCCTGAGTGGCAGCTTTAATGAGAAAGACTAAATTCTACACATCTAACTGCTCTCCTAAGCCCAATCATCCTAGATCCCCTCAATATCTCATGAACCTTCCCTTTCTTCCCATCCCATCTCTACCGCCTCACTTAAGACTTAGCATCTTCCTTCTGGGATGTTACGATAGTCTTGTAATGATTTCCTATCCTCCAGCACCTCTCATGACAATCCACCCTATCCATGGTGGCCTATGGAATTGGCCTAAGACACACAAGTCTTTGCTACCATATTTAAAATCTTTTAATGACTCCGTGTTGTCTCAGCTCAGTTAAATTCCCCTAGGCTGGCATATAAAACCTCTCTGATGGGGTCTCTTGTTTATTTTGCCAAGCCTGCCCTAGCTTAGCCTCTTTGTTCTAGCAACACCTAAGAGTATGGAGTTCCCTGTACTCACTAAACCTTTTTTTTCCAACCTCCATACCTTCACTCATGCCGTGTGCTCTGGTGTGATGGCTTTCCAAGTTCTACTTTATGCCTCTACTTCTACTTACTCTTCAACACACAGCTCAGGCTTCCCCTCCAGTGGATGATGACCTCATGGTCACCCAAGTTCACAGCACCCTCCCATTCCATGCTTCTCTACACTTGTGGGCCTCCTACACAGCACACATTCTTTTCTACCCTCATGATCTGATTTCTCATTTTTCTCCTCTGGCAGGATGATGGACTTCTGAGAGTAGGAACTCTATGTTATTCTTTTTTTTTTTTTTTTTTTTTTTGTCATTCTAGCATCTCACTCAGTTACTGGCTCAGAGTAGACACTCAAATTCTGTTGAACTGAGCCAAGACTGAGTTGGCTCAGGGAAAAAGGAACAGCTGGCAGTCTAAGGAGAAGATCCTTATCATTTCAGGCTCAACTATGTGTTTCATTGATCTTGAATAAGAAACCAATAAAAGAGTTCACACATTACTGCTTCCTGGGAGGCTGGTGTTTGACAAAACAGCAGAGTGTGTATGTGTGTGATTTTTATCATCCAAACCTCATCCAACCAAGAATGGGCTGAGTCTTGCAGGATTTGGATCACATGCCTTAATGTGTGTCTCAGGGTCGGAAGCATGTTCTTCAACACTTCCATTACTTACCAGAGGAATGCTGAATTCCCTGGGGTGGCAAGTTTAGAGCTCAGCTTAATAAAATCAACATATAATGAGCATCTAGTTTGAGCTAGGCATGGGGGAAGGTCCTAGGAGACAAGAGTGAATCATACTGATCTCTGCCCACCAAAGTTCATGGTTGAGATGCAGGTGCTACAATCAAGGGAAATCCAAGAGGCTACAGGAAGCCTTCAAGTCAGACTGTGTGGTCTAGGGGAGGGTGCTCCCACACTCGTTTTCAAAGAGCTGCTTGAAATAAGCTGTGCGCTATGTGCCATGTGCTTTGAGAGGCGACAGGCAGCCCAGGCTGCTCCATGCACACAGGGGGATTCACGCTGCATCTTCCAGTGGTCTCTGAGTTTCTCTTAGAACCTGGCTTCCAGGCTGCTCTGTTCAACAGAGTCTTTGGTGATGCTACTCCAGGAATCACCCTTCAAAGCATGCCTTATGGATCATTGCTCTTGAAGCAAATGGAAGCATTTTGCAGCTGTAGCCTGTGAAGTGGAATGATGATGATGGGGGGCAGGAATCCAGGGTTCCAGGACTAACTTTATCATAGAAGAGCTGTATCACTTTGAATTAGTCTTCTTCACCTCTCAGAGCCTCAGCTTCCCCATGTGCACAACATCATCTGACTCCTATGGCCTTTGGGGAGATTTAATTGCAATCTTCTTCCAGCCAGGTTCTCTGCAGGGAAGACCCTGCTGGGATGGGCATCAAGTCTCAGCTTGGGATGAGAGGAGAGCCTGAGGATTGGGGCGTAGAGGCTAAGGATGGGGGTGGGGAGTGGTTGTACCTGGATTCTTGCATGGGGCAGGCAGGGCTGCGAGTCGCTGGGAGCTACTGCAGCTTGGACAGTCGCTGCAGACACAAAGCCTCAGAATTACCCTGCAATGCACACAGGTCACGAAGCAATAAAACGCCTTTTAAAATGTCATCTGCTGAACTGCAGATTCCAACTAATAAATCCCAGTGACCTGGAGGTACCTGGGGGTCAGACATTTGCAAAATGGCCCCTGGAGCTGCCCTGCTCCCTGGAAGATGAGCCTGCTTTATGAGCTTGCTGTTTGATGGTTGCCATAGGGGCCAGCGCATCCACACTGACGGGGGGGGGGGGGGGGGGGGGGGGGGAGGGCGAGGAGGGATGGGAGGGGGACAGAGAGACTCAGAGACATCTTGTAATTAACTCAATGTCCCAGTGAATCACTTGTCAGCACCCACAGTTTGGGGGAAATGGGGAGCTGCAGCTTCCCAAAGGACCAGGTCTGTAATCTGTAAAACAATGTGATCACCATCTGAGTCAGAGGCTAGGGAGACGGGCTGGCTCAGTTTTCAGAGAGTAAAGGAAATAAAGAGAAAAAAGAGACAATGATTGATAGCAACAGGGAGGAAGCCAAGACAGAGTGACACCTCTGACCTTCTGGGAATGGCGTTGAGTCATTTCACCTGTCTTATCTCCCCTCACCTTCCAGGAGCTCTTGGAAGAGGCACCCTAGCCCCCTTTTTGCCCAGATGGTGAAAGTGAGGCTCTAAGGGCATGTTCCGCCGTGAGAGAGCCCTCCTGAGAAGAGGTAGAGAGGTGATCCCCATCTGGATCTTTCTAGCTCTTCCCTAGTACCTGCCAGTGTGAGGGCCATTTTTGCTCATGCTCAGAACAGCCCTCTCACCCAGGGAAGAGAAAGGCCATTCCTTCTCTGTACAGATGAAGAAGCAGAGGTTGGGGAGGTGAAGAGAATCACAGAAGGCTTCGTGACCCAAACCAGTTTTGGAAAGTGGGGTATGGAGTGTCATACTTTGCCAGAGCAGTGAGCATGGGCCTGAGTAGCAGGCACCTGAGGTTTGCTGGGTCCACAGAAATAGCTCTGTGGCTAGAATATAATTTTCCATGGTCTCCGGAAAGCTGTGAGGCTCTTGTGCCTGTGTTACTACACATAGAACTTCAGGCTGTCACAAAATCACCTTCACAGGGCACTCCCAGATGCACTCTTCAAAGACAGGTGTCTCCTTCTTCTGCTGACACTGAGGGATGGGCCACTGTCTTGCCATAGCTTCTGTCTCCAGACATTTGCCTTGCTGAGCACCTTGGCCAGGTCTCATTGTCCTCTTACATGTCACCTCATTCCTTCTGCTATGTCTTAAGACACCCTCTTCCTCTCATCCTTCCCACTTCCCATGGCCTGGTGAATCCTGCCTCACCTTCAGTGCCTACTCCAAGCCCTAACACCTCCAAGGAGCCCATCTGGATGGCTAAATCTCTGAATCCCCCTTACATGATTAACTACCAAATGAAAACAATCCATCCCCGTTTTCTAGTAGGTGCTGAGATTCATGATAAGAATATGTACCGATTTATATACCACCTATATAATTTATATAGAAGCTGCTTGTTTTCTCATGACTTCATAGTCCTTACCTACTAAGTTTGCAATCTCTGGCATATTCGTGCTGTGTTGACCAGCTCTAGATGGGTGAGTTTGCTGTGAAGACCAGGACAAAAGGAAAAGGAAAACTGACCACATCTCAGTGTGCGGATGTGCTATCATTGCGATGCTTTATGTTGACTATGGAAAGTGATGAAATCAGTCCTCGAATTGGAGCCTGATTGTTGCAATCAAATGGAGCCCAGAGTTGGAGGCTCTGGCTTATTTGAATAGTCATGGCTCATAGAATATTGGAAAATGCTGTATCTCTAACACAGAAGCATCCACCTCGGGACTCTTTGGTTTTCTGCCTTTATTCTAGTCATTGCCAATTCAGTTAGAGAGACAACTCTTTTGGGGCTGGAGGGTCAACTATGCAGGATCTGTCTCCCCTGTGAGCCAGGGGTCCTCCATACACTCTGGGTGGGGTTCTCCTTCATTGCTCCTTCAAAAGGGGACTGAGAACAGTTGATCACAGTGGCCCTTCCTAGTGGAAGTGACAAAGGTGTAGGGATGCATTGCAATTTGTATGTAAATATCTATGGCGCAAAGCTGACTTTGCCACAGGGAGATATTGATGGGGCCTTAAAGATAGTGACCCAGCTCATTAATGGTGAATTATTACAGGGTTTCTGAAGCAGTCCTCAGGACCTTTTCTTTCAGAGCATAAATAAGAAATTCATTCAGAGCATAAATAAAAAATTGTGGGGAGTAGTGGGCCAGCCCCTCAGCTTCTGCTCTAGGAGGTAGAAACAGATTTTCCCCCATCATCTGTCTGTGACTTGAGGCTTTGAGGTCATCGGGCCCAGGGTCTGGGTGTGTGATCCCAGACAGAGCACCACTTTTAAGTTCTGAAGTAAAATAAATAGAGTGGGAAGAGTCCATGATATGGACCCAGAGGGACCTACATTTTAGACCAAGGATTTAGTTTGGGCAGGTCATTTACTCTTTTGTTAGCTCAGTTTTCTCACCTGCAAAATGAAGGTAAAGATGCTACCCCACTGGGTGGGGTAAACATGAATGCAGAGAGCTTTTGCAAAAGCTCCTTGCAAGTAATAGCTCCTTAATAAATTTTGGCCCACACTCTGAAGCCACCATCGTCATCAACATACATATAATTTCCATAATTTTGCAGATTGTTCAAATATTTATAAAGACAAACTGGATTCTAAAGACATCACTGGCTGTCTCTCCTTAGACCTGGATGGTTGATGACTTAGTCACAGGACTTTCAAAAGCCGATGGAGTCCAATGTGGAGAAGATTCCAAGTAAGGCCACCTCTTCCAGAAAGCTTTCTCCTACTAGTCTAGCCTGCTTCCCTCTACTTTCTCATCTGTTTGTATTGCTTTTGTGTTTTCAGCAGGACCACAAATCATTTCATGGATCTGGATTTAATGTGAGAAGACCTAGATCCTAGGGAGCTCTCCTACTTACTGTGATCTTGGCAAATCACTGAAACTCCCAAAGCCTGTTTCCACATATGTGAAATGGGGATGACAATACTTGCTTCTCTGTGTTGCAGTAAGGATCAAAACAGATCGTGAGTTGCTTGCAAAAGCCCAATTTCTGGGTCTAGTAGCTGCTGCTGAAGCTCCTAAGGATGACACTCAAAGCTCTCCCTACCAGAATTCTTAGTTCTGTGGCCCACTTTCCTTCCCTTCATCCAATGTTGTAGACAAATCACATCATTCCACGGTCCTCTAAACATCTTCTGTACATTTCAGACTCCTCTTCTGTGCTGTTGCTTCTCTATGTAACTTCCTTTTTTCCTAGGCTTCATCTGAACATCTTGGAGCTAGGTCAGTCCACCTTCAGTGGAAAAGGCCCTCCTTTATCATCCTGTCATCGGAGACTGCTCTCTTCACAGACCCCCACCAGCACTGCTCCTCACCCTGTGAGGATGGGGTCCGGGGTGAGGGATGTTAAGCTTGGTGACGGGGAACCTCCTGGGTCCTAACTGGTGATAGGTAATATGAACATCTCGGTAAGTACCAACTACATGCTAGATTCTCCGACAGGTGCTTTTTCAATGTTGTTTCTCATCCTCAAAGGCCAATGCTACAACCCCAATTCACCAAAAAGGAGGCAGAAGCTTAAAATCAGAGTGACTTACCTATTTGTAGATGGTGGAAACATGGAGCCAGGTTTGGAATTCAGGTCTGTGAGGCTCTAGAGATCCCACTGTTTGTTCAGCGGCATGAAGAACAGAGTTTGTTGGGTGGGCATTCAAGGAGAGGGTACCTGGGGGGTGACCTGGATGGCTCAGTCAGTTAAAGCCTCTGCCTTCAGCTCATGATCTCAGGCTCCTGGGATCAAGCCCTGCGTTGGGCTCCCCACTCATCGGGGAGTCTGCTTCTCCCTCTTCTTCTGCCTGTTGATCCCCTTGCTTGTGCTCCCTCCTTTCTCTCTCTGTCAAAATAAATAAATAAAATCTTTCTAAAAATATAAAAAAGAAAGGGGTACCTGAGTGGCTCAGTTGGAAGAGCACTGACTCTTGATTTCAGGGTTGTAGGTTTGAGCTCCATATTGGGTGTAGGCATTACAAACAAATAAACAAACTTGAAAGAAGAAAGAAAGAAAGAAAGAAAGAAAGAAAGAAAGAAAGAAAGAAAGAAAGAAAGAAAGAAAGAAAGAAAGAAAGAAAGAAAGAAAGAAAGAAAGAAAGAAAGAAAGAAAAGAAAGAAAGGAAGGAAGGAAGAAAGAATCTTTCAACTCCATAGATGGATACTCTTCCTAATTACAAGAGCTTCTCCTCCCGCAGATGGATAGACTTTCAAGATGGTGAGTTGCCCAACACTGGGGTGTGCAAGCAGAAGTCACAACCCACTGGTGGGAGCTGCTGTGGAGATTTGGGTCTTTTGCAATCACTAAGCTAAATCAAATCACAAGAAGTGCTTTGTTTTCTCTCCTGGACCTGACTGTTTACAGAATTGCACTGTCTCTTCGATTGACGCCCAGAGCCAGCTAGCTCACGGGCTCAGGGCTCAGACTCACTCCTGCCCTCCCACAGCCACCCGGTCTACATAGCTAATGGGCAGGCACCTAATATGGTTGTTTTTCCAGCACCTTGACTGCTGGATCTCAGGCATGTGCTCTTGGGAGTAAAAGCCGCCTCTAGACCGATGGCCCGGGTGCCCCCTGTACTCACCAGAGTAGGACCTGGGCCCCCCACCCCCACCTGCCCCAGAGCTCTGTCTCCGGAATGGTCCCCGAAAGACAGGCCCCACAAGAGGAGGCTTTGGCGGCCCTGATTGCATGACAAACACCACACATATTGAAACACTCTGGCAGTTTCCCGGTGCCCCCAGTCAGAGCCTGACCCCTGTGACCTCCAACATCTTATTAAAGCCCCTAGAGCCCCACGTCTCTGCGAGGGAGAGAAGGAAGCAACTCCGGCACTCATTCTCTTCCCTAATTCATTCAAGTAAGCCCGGCTGAGTGGGGCCTGGGTCTTTGATGTTCACGTCCTCTAATTGGAAGGAAGTGAAGTGTTAGCCTGTCAGCCTTTTAGTCTCTCATCAAATACTTTAAGAGGTATCCGCACAGTGCGGTTCTCACACTGGTGCCGAGAAAGCCTGGAGTGGACTGCTTTTTGTTAAAATGTTTAAACTTTGCATCTGTCTAACAGAAAGCTCCATACAGATGTCCCAGTTCCCGGTGGGCTCTGGCCCTCCCTCCCCCCTCCTCCTCCCTCCCGGCTCCTGCCTCCGGTCTGGGGGTCTGGGGAGGACTCTGTTGCGGGGCCCACAGCGCTGGCCCACCTGCCCGCCCGCCCCGAGCTGCTGGGAGTGGGGCGAGGAAGGTGGCGGTGGCGGCAGGAGCTAATTACTGACCCCAGACGCAGGCCTGCGAGCTCCTGGTTGGGGCCTCCCTCTGTGGAGCCCCTTTGATCTCTCTGTTTGGAATTGTGTCACTCCCCAGGAATGCTGCTCCCCCAACCCCCATCTCGGGAATCGCAGCGTGTACCAGCCAGAGGAGACTTCCAGTAACCCTTTAGTCTCACCCCCCTGCCCCCCTTGTGTGACAGCCAGCCAGAGACCAAGCCCAGAAAGGGAAAGTGACCGGCCCAATGTCATTCCTCATTGTCCTGGAACCTGTGGCATGACCCAGGGCTCCTGGCCCCCCCAGAGGGTCAGATTCTGTGCAGACCTCAGTGCCTCTCTTTAGGAAGAGGGCAAGGACTGGCATTGTTGGATTTGAGGGGCTGGATTTACATATAATGCGTTACCGTGCCTACTGCTGTGGTGGGTCACAGCCCAGTGGAAGCCAGCTGGTGGACGGATCCTGGTGGAAGAGGGTCTTTCCTCTAATTGGGAGACCCCCTCCCCACATGGCTACAGAAAAAAAAGAGGGAGGGAGAGACATAGAGGAGGGGTGACAGAGTGCCTGGGGTAGGGGCTGCCCTGTGCACAGGCAGCCAGCAGTGGGCCAGGGGGAGGGCAAGAGGCCAAGGTGTTGGCAGAGGAAGGGGGAGCAGAGGAGCAGGGCATGCCTGGGTCTCTAAACTGAAAGTGGTTTTCTTTCTCCAGGTGCATAGGGAATGGTGGGAGTGATGGGGGGGGGGGGCTTTTGGGAAGCATTGACCACTTGGGACCTTGCAAGACCCTCAGACCAGCCTCCAGGGCCCCAGTGCTCCTGTGCTCTGCTTGGATGTGGATGGAAAGGGGATATTGCCAGGTCAAGCCAGGACTGAGTGCAGGGTGCTCCTGAGAATTGCTTTTATGGATACAGGCAGTGTCTACTGAGAAATCTGTCTGTGTTGATGGACAGAATGGTAAAATTCCCACCCAGGGGGCTCGTGGGGCCACCTGGGCCATTGCGACTCAGTAGAAAGCACCTAATATTTAATAAATACCGAATAAATATAATCTCTTAACCTTTTGTTTTGATTCCCCGCTGTTAGGAGACAACAGGCTCTGGGAAGACCCCGGTCAGAAGTCTAAATTAAAATATAAGACATTAAAATCTGAAACAGTACAAATTCATCCAATTTATACCTTGTCCTAAGGACCCCCCCCCCCCCACCCAAGTAAGGTGACCTTTCGGGGGATAAATGTAAATATAGCTTGATTATTGGTCTTCAGGGAATTCATTTATTTATTCAAAACATACTCGTCGCACTCCTCTTAGAGGCCGGAATGGTACACCTTGTATATCATTTTCTCTTCGGTGAGTTTTTTATATCATTAATGTCTCCATCACAGAGAAAGGGAGGAGCTAATGTTCTCTGTTCTGAGAGTGGGAATCAGAAGTAGGAAAGCAGGGTTGTCATCTCCTCCAGGGACCTTCTGATAGATGCCGGTCATGCCCGCCTGCCTCCACTTGTCTGAATACAGTTTCTATTTTAGACACCATCTCTGCTCTGCTTCACCGGGGCTTCACTCACATGTAGTAAGTCATGCCTTCAGCCCCATGGCTCCAGCAGGGTAACAGACGGGCTAAAATAGAACTCTGAGCTCAATGTCAGCTCACACCAAGAGAACCCTCAAGTCAACTCACTTCACTGGAAAACCCAGGGCTTGAGTGTAGATCCCAAATCTGCTACTTTTCTTTCTGAAATCTTGAAGACTAAAGTTTGGAGAAGAAGTCAGGGAAGGCCAAGTATCCATTGGGCAAGGGACCCGGGCAGGGCGCATTGGCCTGACCAGGGAGCAGGCCTCCGAACAGTCCAGGAGATCTTTCAATCTGATCTATATTCACTTCTGGCAAACCACGCCATCTCCATGAAGAAACTCCCAGAACAAAAGGCCCTGTTGGTGAAGCTTGCCTTCTCCAGGTTTGGAGAAGGCCTAGTACACTGGCCAGAGCCCCGGCTGAGGGCTCAGAGGACTGGGCTAGCATCTTAACATCCCAAATGCGTGTTTCTAAGTCGAGCATTTAGAAAATGAAGCTATTAGACCAGATTAGCTCTAAGATCTGTTCCAGAGTGAATGTTTCATGATATTATGGGAATACCAGAACACATGGAATAGTTTAATTATCATTACTAAATATAATAGTCCCCAGGTTGCCAAGTATTTGAATAAAAACAGAAAGAAGGGGCCCTGTTGCCTAAGCCTGCGCTTATGAAGTCCCATGTCATTTTCAGATTATTCAAATTTACTTGAAAACTCTGTGCCACCATAACCTAACCTTTATGTTAGGTTCTTGTGACGTTCCTATGAAGTTGACCTTATCACCACCTTTCCCAGGTGGGGAACCAGGCCTGGGAAGAAAGGGCTTAGCTTCCAATCTCCCAGCCAGACACTGCTTGGGCTGGAGCCCAGAGTCCTGACCCCTGTACCACACCACCCGATGGAGCACCCCCCATCTTGACTCCTGCCTGATGGCTGCTTCAGGGTGGGATCTAAGAGCTGCCTCTTCACTCACTGGACTGAACTTTTCACTTCGTGTGGCTGTTTGCATGTTGGAGGCAAAGCGGTGAGTTATTCTTTTTTTCTTCAAGGTGG
Organism: Canis aureus; assembly: GCF_053574225.1. NCBI lineage: Eukaryota > Metazoa > Chordata > Mammalia > Carnivora > Canidae > Canis > Canis aureus. The sequence goes on along the minus strand of NC_135622.1, from coordinate 53,004,910 downwards.
CACATAATAACTGCGGGGAGGGTCAGGTCCTTTTCTTGGAGTTCTGATTCCGTGGAAATACTTTAATCTCATCGAATCAATTCATTAGTAGCTTCTGAGACTTTAATCAAGTCAAATTTTTGTGCTAAGGCAAAACCAAACAAACTATTTTAAAATGAAAAAGAGCCATTTCTAATCAACTTGACTTCCACTTAAAGCACTTTAACTGGGAATCTTCTTTGGCCTTCTCTAATTGTCTCATTAATGCAATATTAAATTGACACCAAGCAAATGGGAGTTGAATTGTGTGCTAACAGTTTGGGCAAGCTGAGAAGAAGTGTAATTTCTGCGAGTGAGCCAGATGGGAGGGGAGAACAGGAAGGAATGCGTGCATGTTAATTTGCAGTTTGACGGACCCTCTTTGTAAAAATAAACACTTTTGCAGAAATCTAAGGAAAGCAAATGTCATCCGTTTCATATCACACAATGCCTACTGCTAGATATTGAAAACGTGCTCATTTCCAACTGCATTGTACAATGGGAGTCACATCTAATTAAAGCAGAGAAGTTTGCCTCTTTGTACTATCACCGCAATGTTGGCTGTTAGATGCGGAGACACTTGAGCAGAACTAGAGATGCACCCAGCATTGTTTTGGGAGGAAATGCTCCAAGTTCCTTGTTTGGGAACTGGCCAGAGGCCCAGGGGATGGAGCAGCGTGCCAGCTTACCATGCTTGCGGATGCACCGTGCCCACTGGAGACATCATAGAGGGAGGGAGCATCATTCTGGCCTGCTTCCTCCATCGGGTCTTGGATACCTAGTCTGAGGGAGAGGGAAGATTTGCTGCACCTCATCCCTGGACACTCCATAGAAGCTTTAGTGGCATCAAGAGTGATAGCTCGGGGACAGTGAGTATCACAGCACTGTGACTAGACACCCTTACCAAAGATAGACATAGAGAGGTACCGCCCAGGTCCCCCTTCAAGGAAGGACTTAGTTGCCCTAGGCATTGGGAGTGAGGTAACAGATAAGCTCCAGCTCCTTTAGAGTCTGCTGCAGCTGCAGGAACTCCAGGGGCAGCCTGTATCTGGTGACTGAGCAAACCAAGAGGGACACAGAGACCCAGTGATGTCATCCCAATGTGGGATGCTTTGAGGGACAGTACTCTTCAGATATCTCTGTTTGATGATTGTGGCTTTGCCTAGCCCTCATCAGAGTTCAATTTTTCCCTGTGCCCAATCTTGTAGCCCGTCCTTCCCTATACAGGCATCCATCCCTAACACACAACTTGCTCTCCACACTCCCCTTCAGTGCTGGCTTCTGGAGCATCCAGCTTGGGACACTATTTTCTTCTCTTACCTTGTCTATTCTCTGTAGGGATTAGCAATAAGATTCTGTAAACCAGAGTCGTCCCTGTATTGACCTCCAAGGATATTGGCAAAAGCTGAGAATATTTTGTTCTATTTGGACTCCTAGGGACTTGAGGAACCCAAGTGGGTGACCCTTAGGATCCCTTCAGCAATAAGAACCCATGGCTTCCTGTGGTGGCACCCCTGTGCAGACTGGAGTGGGGACATGTCAAGGAGTGAGTGTGGGGCTATTGGCAGGAGCCCTAATACTCAGGAGTTAAGGCGATTGCTCTGAGCAGAAGACTCGGGGACATAGATAAATTTAGATAGTCCAAGCAATAATTTCCAAGTGTATTGAATTAAACCCAATGGCCGATTCAGGGCTGAAAAGCAGCCTGGGTATTTGTGTGTTCAAAAACAAATAAAGTTTGGTTCCCTTAGAGGGCAACAGATCCTCAAGATGGGATAGAGCCTGATGACCACACAGCAAAGTGTTTGAAGAGACATCCCTCTAGACTGTGGTACCATGTTGCACAAATATCACTAACCATGTGGGTGAGTAGATGGTGCTGACCTACAGAAAGAACTCCCACAACCACAAAATGCCCAATACCAGTGGCTTGGGGATAGTACCCCCACACTGACCCTGCATAAGCCCTCTGGAGTCCCAGGGGGCTCACTTTGGGGGGGGCATCATTAGGATATAAGATGGACAAGAAATTAAGGCCATCATGCCTGGACATTTTACTGGAACAAGCTCTAGAACGTAAGAAGGAAAAGCCGTGGCTCAATATTTACATAAAGATAATTGTTATTTTGGCTTTATTTGTGGCTCAGAAACACAGCTCAGAATGAAGGCTGAAGTGTCTCAGCTACTGCTGCTGTGGCAGCTCTTCAGACCCAGCGGCGGAGGAAGCACGTTCACTCGAAACCTGGCAAAATGCGAATTATTAGAAAACATACTGGCATGTAGTGATTAGAAGAGAGTGGACCCTAAATTGAAACCAGGAGATGAAACCACCATGGGCTTTTTCAGCAAACCACAGAGTAGGATGCAATTTCAGCTGAACTGAAAGGAGCAAGACTTCAGAATGGGGGAAGATTAAAGATAACTCATTCAGGGACGTTCCAATGGTCCTCATTTGGTACTTGATGGTCCATTAGAATTCTTGGAAAGTATAAAAGGAGAAATGCATTGTTGCCAATTTCCAAAGGGTCATCAGGCAAACACCTTCTGGCCTGCCTTCCTGGTGGCCATTCTGTGTGTGTAGCCCTGTTGTCCCCGGGACAGAAAGAAGGGACACTTCGAGATGCTCCCACGCTGCGGATGAGGAGACCAGCATCTCCAGGAGATGGGACTTGCCCGAGTCCACAAACTTCCTTGTATCATGTGTGGGGCAGGCTCTCTACCTTCTAACCCAGATTCCCTGGGGTTGTGCTAATGTGCAATGCTTGTACTTAAGATTCTCCAGAAGCCAAGCAAAGAGAATCCCAGGATACACTTATGCCTCTTCTAGAGTCACAACATACTACCCAAAAGCTTGGGCCTTGTCGAGCTCCTGAAATAGATCTGGGGTTCACTTGCACTTTCCACCCTTGGAAACCACACCAAGCCTCATCTGAGAAAGACCTCCAGCTGGAGAGGATGTTTGCAGACCATGACTTTTCTATTTTGGACATTGATGAAACAAGGCTGGTTGGTTATTTGAGGAAAGCACAGCAGGAGGGAAGAAGAGAGAGCCTCTGTGTATACTCAAGGGCAAACAGGGGTGGTGGGGTGGTGGGTGGGTGAGAGAGAAAAAATGGCTTAACTGTCCTCCTGTGAGCTTTACCATGTTCTTCCAGAGAGCTCCCTCTCATGCTGCTGTGGAGTCATGAAGAGGCTGGAGGAGCAGTAGGAGATTGTCATGAAACCTGGGATTGCTCCTAATTCACATCGCATCAGACACGGGCACAAGGGAACCAATGCATGGAATCCTGTGTTAGTTCATATACTTCCCTTCTTATAAAGTTTTATTGTGTATTTACAAAATGACACTATATGTGTGTGCAATGCACAATACTCTGTGTATTTACATAATAAATGATAGTATATATGCATATTATACAATAGTGTGTGTATACGCATATACACACACATAAAACCCACATTCTTTTTAGTTGTCTTTATTTTTACAAAAGGATATTATACTCTGTAAATAGTCTTCTGAGATTTACTATTTTCACTTAATATTACATTGTTAAGATTGGCTCATGTTGTTCTATGTCACTGTATTTCTTATCTAACTGCTGTATAACATAGAAGTGTAGGAATGTGTCATACTAGATGTACTCCCCCTTTGATGGACATTCAGGTTGTTTCCAGTTATTTTTGCTAGAACATTGCTGCACATGTATCCCATTGTATATGTACAAAATTTTCTTATGGTGCGTGCTTAAGGAACTGGATCAGGCAATATGGAAATTATAGGAGTTATATAGGAGTTGGCAGTTACAGTTTTCCAAAGTGATTGCATCAATTTACACACTCACCAGCAATATATAAGAGGCCTTAAAGATTTACATACTCTTCAATGGTTAGTATCATCAGGCTTCTTGATTTGCACTAATAAAAAGATTATAAATCATGATTTCCATTTTTTAAGTTTCTGTTATTACCAAAAATGCTAAACGCATCTTCCTATGTTTATTAGGAATGTTTTCTTTTCTGTGAAATGTTTCCTTTTCTGTGAAATGCTTATGTTCACGTCTCTTACCTATTAGAGTTCCAAAGAATTGCTTGTACTCTTCTCATTGATTTGTAACAGCTCTTTACATATTTATAATAATATTTTTCAGATAGAATATTGCATATTTCTTCTTCCAGCATGTCTTTTAACTCTTGTTTGATGTTTTTCTACTCCACATTCTTTTTTTTTTTAATATTTTATTTATTTATTTGAGAGAGAGAGAGAGAGAGCACAAGCAGGCGGAGCAGCAGCAGAGGGAGAGCAAGAAGCAGAATTCCAACTGAGCAGGGAGCCTGACATGGGGTTCAATCCTAGGACCCTGAGATCATGATCTGAGCTGAAGGCAGATGCTTTACCAACTGAGTCACCCGGGTGCCCCTCTACTCCCAGTTCTAAAATATGTTCACTGGTATTTTCTACTAATACTTTTAAGGTTTTGGTTTTAGTATTTTAGTGGTTAATTCACCTGGAGTTGAATTTTGTATTTGGCGTAAGATAGAAATTCATTTCATCTTCCAATAGTCTCTGTCTTTCCTTCTGAGATGGCATATTGCCTCAGTCATATGATAAATTTATTTAGTGGATTTGTTTGTTTCTGAGTTCTCTATTCTATTCCACTTGTCAGTGTGTCTGTCCTTGCAACAACACCAGACTAACAAAATTACTACTGTAGCTTCATAGTCTTGATGTTTGGTAAAGCAAGTTCCTTATCCTTGTCCTTTTTCAGAACCATCCTGGCTACTTTTAGCCTTTAACTCTTTCATATATATATATATCAGCTTCTCAAACATCATTTAAAAGCATCTCAGGGGATCCCTGGGTGGCGCAGAGGTTTGGCGCCTGCCTTTGGCCCTGGGCGCGATCCTGGAGACCCAGGATCGAATCCCACGTCGGGCTCCCGGTGCATGGAGCCTGCTTCTCCCTCTGCCTGTGTCTTTGTCTCTCTCTCTCTGTGTGTGTGACTATCATAAATAAATTAAAAAAAATTTAAAAGCATCTCAGTACCTAGGACTATACCTAACCAAAGAGGTAAAGGATCTATACCCTAAAAACTACAGAACACTTCTGAAAGAAATTGAGGAAGACACAAAGAGATGGAAAAATATTCCATGCTCATGGATTGGAAGAATTAATATTGTGAAAATGTTAATGTTACCCAGGGCAATTTACACATTTAATGCAATCCTTATCCAAATACCATGGACTTTCTTCAGAGAGTTAGAACAAATCGTCTTAAGATTTGTGTGGAATCAAAAAAGACCCCGAATAGCCAGGGGAATATTAAAAAAGAAAACCATAGCTGGGGGCATCACAATGCCAGATTTCAGGTTATACTACAAAGCTGTGGTCATCAAGACAGTGTGGTACTGGCACAAAAACAGACACATAGATCAATGGAACAGAATAGAGAACCCAGAAGTGGACCCTCAACTTTATGGTCAACTAATATTCGATAAAGGAGGAAAGACTATCCATTGGAAGAAAGACAGTCTCTTCAATAAATGGTGCTGGGAAAATTGGACATCCACATGCAGAAGAATGAAACTAGACCACTCTCTTTCACCATACACAAAGATAAACTCAAAATGGATGAAAGATCTAAATGTGAGACAAGAGTCCATCAAAACCCTAGAGGAGAACACAGGCAACACCCTTTTTGAACTTGGCTACAGCAACTTCTTGCAAGATACATCCATGAAGGCAAGGGAAACAAAAGCAAAAATGAACTATTGGGACTTCATCAAGATAAGAAGCTTTTGCACAGAAAAAGAAACAGTCAACAAAACTAAAAGACAACCTACAGAATGGGAGAAGATATTTACAAATGACGTATCAGATAAAGGGCTAGTATCCAAGATCTATAAAGAACTTATTCAACTCAACAGCAAAGAAACAAACAATCCAATCATGAAATGGGCAAAAGACATGAACAGAAATTTCACAGAGGGAGACATAGACATGGCCAACAAGAACATGAGAAAATGCTCCGCATCACTGGCCATCAGGGAAATACAAATCAAAACCACAATGAGATACCACCTCACACCAGTGAGAATGGGGAAAATTAGCAAGACAGGAAACAGCAAATGTTGGAGAGGATGTGGAGAAAGGGGAACCCTCTTGCACTGTTGGTGGGAATGTGAACTGATGCAGCCACTCTGGAAAACTGTGTGGAGGTTCCTCAAAGAGTTAAAAATAGACCTGCCCTACGACCCAGCAATTGCACTGTTGGGGATTTACCCCAAAGATACAGATGCAATGAACGCCGGGACACCTGCACCCCGATGTTTATAGCAGCAATGTCCGCAATAGCCAAGCTGTGGAAGGAGCCTCGGTGTCCATCGAAAGATGATGGATAAAGAAGATGTGGTTTATGTATACAATGGAATATTACTCAGCCATTAGGAACGACAAATACCCACCATTTGCTTCGACATGGATGGACCTGGAGGGTATTATGCTGAGTGAAATAAGTCAATCGGAGAAGGACAAACATTATACGGTCTCATTCATTTGGGGAATATAAAAATTAATGAAAGAGAATAAAGGGAAAGGAGAAGAAATGAGTGAAAATATCAGTGAGGGAGACAGAACATGAGAGACTCCTAACTCTGGGAAACGAACAAGGGGTAGTGGAAGGGGAGGTGGGCAGGGAGTTGGGGTGACTGGGTGACGGGCACTGAGGGGGGCACTTGGCGGGATGAGCACTGGGTGTTATGCTATATGTTGGCAAATTGAACTCCAATAAAAAAAATAAAAAAAAATAAAAACATCTCAGTTGTGGTTTGATTGGAACTATGAATTGTCTAGGGAGAACTGACAGTTCTCAGACCATCTGCTCATGAGTATATTTCTCCACCTAAACACCTTTCTTTTAATATCTCTTTGTGAATTTTTGAATTTTTCCTTATAGAGGTCTTCTTTTGACAATTGTAGCTTAAATAGTGTCTTCTCTTTAATTATTTCCCATATGTTTCAGCTTGTGTTTAGAAAAGCAGTTAAAATTTTTATGTTGATCCTGTACCATCACCTTGCTAAATTCTCTTACTATTTTGTATCATTTATAGGTAGATTATTTTGGTTTTCCAAGTACAAAATGTTGTCATCAGCAGGTGTTGACAGCTTTATTCCAACTTTCTAAATAAAAAAAAAAAAAAAGTATTCCTTTTTTTCCTGGTCTTATTGCACTGGCTAAACTCTTTAATTCAGGGTTCCCTTGATGTGATGACAGAATGCATTTTTCAGTCATTCTTAACTTTAAAGGGAATACTTCTAGCAGTTCCCCATTCAGAGTCATCTCTGTGGTTAAGTTTTTAGTCAACATTGTTTACAGAGTTAAAATTCCCTTTTGTCCTATTTTCTAAGAGTCTTGTGAATGGGTGTCGAATTTTACCGAATGTTTTCTTGCACTTATCCAAACGCTAATAGAGGGCTTTTCTCTTCTAATTAGTTTTAATCAATTAATGTGATGAGTTAATTTTATGGATTTTCTAATATTAAACCATCCTTGTATACCTAGGAAAAACTCAGTGTAGTTGTGATTTATTATGTTTTTAATACACTGCTAATTGTGGTTATTAATACTTTAGTAGTTTTTTTTTTCTTTTTAAAGATTTCATTTATTTTTTTGAGAAATAAAGAGGGAGAGTGAGAGAGCAATTGAGTTGGTGGGGAGGGGCAGAGGGAGAGGGAGAAGCAGACTCCCTGCTGGGCAGGGAACCTAATGTGGAGCTTGATCCCAGAACCCTGGGATCATGACCCAAGTTGAAGGCAGCCGCTTAAATGACTGAGCCACCCAGGCACCCCAATACTTTAGTAGCTTTGATTGCATATTCATAAATGAAATACTTGCATCTTGTAAAATGCTGACTTGGGTATCAGGGTTGTCTTGGCTTCCTAAGATAAATTAGTTCATTTATGGGCATATTCTCTCTTTTTCTGCTAAGTGAGGCAATATATTTCTTGAAAGTTCAGTATAACTTGCCTATAAAATCATCTTGGCCTGTTGTCTCCTTTGTGGAAAGATTTTAATTGCTAAATTGATTTGTTTAATAGCAATAAGACTATTCAACTTAATATTTTTTCTGATTTAGTTCTGATCATTTATATCTTTCTACATATTTGTTAATTTCACCAAAGTTTTCAAAGTTACAAGTTAATAGTTTTTTTTTAGTATTTTCCCATTTTTTTCTAATCTCTATCTGTATTCATGGCCCAAATTATGTACCACTTTTCAATTATAACTTAATTTGTGCTTCTCTTGATCAATCTTGTCAGAGGTTCACTTATTTTTTCCCCCAACTCTTAGCTTCATTGATCTGCTCTAATATATCTATTATATTTTAGTTGATTTCTGCTCTTAATTTTATTATTTCCTCCTTCTGCTTCTGATTGTTTTATTCTGTGTCTCTTATTTCTTAAGATAGGTACTTAGCTCCTTAATTTTGGTGCTTTCTTCCTCTCTGATATTATTTATGGCTTGTATTAGAAAATATAAGTCACCACATTTCACACAGGTTTTGACATGTTTTCCTTGTTGCTGAGTTCTAAATATTTACAAATATTCATTATGACTTTTTCAATATTATTGTTTTTAGCATTTGTATTAAAATTTCAAAATAAATTAAAACACTTTTTAAGCTTATAATCTAATTATTTTGTGTCCAAAAGTCATGGCTTTATAATTCTCTTTGAAATCTAATTTATAAAAGCTTTCTGATTTCCTTAATAGCTGATCCATTTTTCCAAATGACCTGTGTATCAGTGAAAAAAAAGTGTCTACTCTCTCATTATTGAGAACTTTATCTTTGCTCATTAGTCAAGATTCTTAACTGTTTTTCAGATCTTTTCTATTGTTCCTACTTTTTAAAAATTTGTATTACCAGTAATCAAGAGGATATCTTGGAATCTCCAATACGACAGGGGTTTGTCTACTTATCTTAATGTATTTTGCTCCACAAATGTCACATTTATATTAAGTTCAAAAATTTTTAAAGTTGCTATAGTTTCTAAATTAATTGAAATTTGTATACTTATTTGGTGCCCTGTCCATCCTTAATATAATTTATTTTCAAATGAATTTTTTAAAGACTTTATTTATTTATTAATGAGAGACACAGAGAGAAAGAGAGGCAGAGACACAGGCAGAGGGAGAAGCAGGCTCCTCGCAGGGAGCCCAATGTGGGACTCGATCCCCAGTCTCCAGGGTCATACCCTGGGCTGAAGGCAGGCGCTAAACCGCTGAGCCACCCAGGCTGCCCTTCAAATGAATTTTTATCTCAAAATCTATTTTATTTTATTAATGTAGCTAAGCCAGGTTTTTAAACATTTGTCTAATATTTTCTCTATTATTTCACTTCCAGACATTATGTCTTAGGTGTGTCTTTTGTGAATAGCAGATACATGGTGTTTATCAAATCGAATCCGCTATTATTTTTCTATCACAGAATTTCATCCATTTACTTTTACTTGAATTATTCAAATTCCTGGGCTAGTTTCTGCCATTGAGGTAGATTATTTTAGTGTGCCCTACCTTTTATGATATTTTTAAAAATTGATATCAACCTATATAAGATCCTTTATGATATTTTAAAAAATGGATATCCTTTATGATATTTTTAAAATTGATATCTCTATCAACCTATAGAAGATGAGAACTTAGCAGCCTCTTATATTCCTTGAGCTCCCACCCATAGCCCACCATATTGATATTGTAACAGTTTTAAAAATCTGATAAAATATGGATTATTATAGTTTTATGTCTCTTTTTCTTTAGTCTTGGCTTTCTCTTAGATAGCTACAAGTTTTACCAAAAAATTTGATCCCTTTTCAGTGTGTGCCTTTGTGAGGAAACATTGTTTGCCAAAGAATATTTTTATCATGCCTTCACATATGAATGACAGTTTGGCTAGAAATTAAACTTTGGATTCTGAGTTCTTTTTCCTTCAATACTCTAAAAATACTGCTTCGTTATCTTGCATCAGTGTTGCTACTGGAAAATCAAATGTCATCTGATTCTTGCTCCTTTGTATTCTATCTGTACATTTCCTTTGGAAATTTTAGAATTTTCTCTTTGAATCTCATTATAATATAGCCAGATATAATCTCCACTCTTCATGCTGCCTGTGTTAATATGATGTCTCTCATCTTTTCCTAACTCTGGGAAATTTACTTCCATTAATTATTTAAGTATTTCTCGTTAATGGTCTTAGTCTCATTTGGAAAAACTCACTTTTCTAGGTGGGATCAGGAAAATGGGGCTGCTGATAATAATCCTGAGTGGTACTTGTGCTAATAAGCTTAAGGTCCAGATAATTGAGACCTTTTCTTTCCCTGCCTTGAAAATGTATTGGCCGTGAATACTTCTACCACTAAATGGCTATACTTAAACTTCTTAAATTCATTTCTGGCCTTTAATTTTCTTGTCTTAGCCTTCACGGTCAATTCTTGTTCCTAATGTTCTGCTTTTCCTTGGGTAATCTTATGTGTAAAGTAAGTATAAAGAAGGTATCAATAAGCTCCATGTGGGAGACTGGCACATTTCCATTGAACAATGATTTTAGTGGATTTGATGAAAATTTTTGCTTGCCTTTTCCTGATATAATGCATAAAGGATTTAATTTGTGCATTTCATTAAGGGAAAATGATTTTTAGAACCTCCTTCCATTTATATGTAGAGATCATCATCAAAATGGAACTTTGGGATGTCACAGAATATTGGTACAGCCTTGGACTGGGGATCAGAAAGCAGAGGCTATCTGGGCGTGAGGAGCAGGTTAGTTAGTAAGTGATCCCTAGGGCTGTGCTAATGCTGATTCTGTAACTCTGAAAGACCAATCTGACTTTCAGTTCTAGCTTCCTCATTTATTCATCATGTGAGTTTGAGCAAGGGAATTACCTTCAGTAGGTCTCTGTTTTCCCATCTGGATAGGGGGATCATTTTAAAAACCTCTCCAGTCCCTTCTAGCTCTGAAAACAAATTTTCCCAATTGGAAGAAGTTGAATGTCTTTAATTATTTTTTTTTTTTAAGATTTTATTTATTCATGAGAGACACACAGAGAGAGGCAGAGATGTAGACAGAGGGAGAAGCAGGCTCCTTTCAGGGAGCCCGATGTGGAACTCGATCCTGGGACTGGGATCACACCCTGAGCCAAAGGCAGTTGCTCAACTGCTGAGCCACCCAGGTGTCCCAGAGGTTGAATTTCTTACAGTTCTATGATACAATGGTTTAGTGAAATATTTGTGTAAGTGTGTAAGTTACAAAGAAAGAGCCAAAGCAATTACCGTCTGCCTCTAAGTTTTATGTTCTGGTCTTAAATTGCTTGGCCTCTCATTTTCCAGGGATGTCAAATAAGTTCTTGCTGCAATGTCTGTACAACTGAGTCCTTAAAACTAGATCTGAAGCATATAATAACAGATCTGATCATACTGATTTGATGCTAACCATGCAGTTTCTATACATCATACCAATGTGTTTGTCATCTCATGACAGATAGCAAACTGGCAAAACATAGAAACATTTTAGTGTGTATTGTTGAAATTTTACAGGTATATCCATGGTAGCAAAGTTTTAAAAATTTATTTTACTTATTGATTCATTTTATTCATGAAATAAAACACAAATCATGTTGAGCACATTGAATTTTCCATTAAGGGTTAGTATTTTTGGAGGCATTGGGGTAGCTCAGTGGTTGAGTGGCTGCCTTTGGCTCAGGTCGTGATCCTAGAGTCCTGGGATCAAGTTCCACATCAGGCTCCTTGTGGAGGAGCTCTCTTCCTATGTCTCTACCTCTCTGTGTGTCTCTCATGAATAAATAAATAAAATCTTAATAAAAAAGTATTTTAATATAATTTTTACAGGAAAATATCTCAGAGTTATGAAGATTATTAATAGCTTGTAGATAACTATGAGAAATACTGTTCAGTACTGTCAGGTAAAGTTTTCATAGAGTCGGGGTCAAAATTCTTTCTCTGATCATGCTTCGGTGTAAGAAACTTCCTGTCCTGTATGAAATTTCCTGGCGAGTTGCAAACAGACTCTTCATGTAATACAGCTTGTTAAAAGCAACTGCAAGGAACAGTTCCTCCTGGTTTAATAAATAATTTAACTTTTGTATTTTGGTTACATAAGATAAAAATTAAAAATAAATCTTTGAATTTAGATACAGAGATTGTCACAAGTGTGGATCTTTGGGGAAGGTGGATATTTATCGATAGAAAAGACAAATTTTTCTTCAACTATCAGAAAGAAAGCCAGCTGTGAAATAAGGAAAAGTATCAGGGAGAGTTAACAGACAATCCACAAGACATTTTCATGTTACAATTAAAATCTCCAGTCAACGTGTTCTGGGATATCTGGCTTGGTGGCCTAGTGGGAGGAAGGGTCATGTTTATGTGGGCAAAAGGGCCAAGGCCCAACATGCATAGTGTGTTCTTGATGTTGCCTCAGGGAATGCTCACGATTGACAAAGGAAAGGAGACTTAAAGGTCCAGACTAGCTCTAGGCCTGAGCCACCATCGGGTGTAAACAGCTGCCCTAAAGAATTGGCATTTTTTTGTCTCTCCTTTTGACCATATATATACAAGGGGCAGTCTTTCAGTGTTTCTCAAAAGAAACTCTGTTGGCATTTTATAAATGCAATTCTTTCATATGCCCAACTGGTCTGTGTATTGTAGGATGTTTACCATCTCCAGCTCCCTGCCCACAAAATGCCAGCCACTTGGCCAGTTGTTTTAACTAGAATAACCCAGTATGTTTTGGAATGCCCCCTAGAGGGCGGTACTTGCTGTGGTTGATTACCATCCGCACCTGGTGATCGCTCCAGTCTATTTCATGTCCGAGAAATGTGATTTTTCTCTCTGTGTTATGCATTTTCACCGTATGGAAAAATACACTAGGCGGCAAGAACCCATTATATTTTGGAAGGCTTCTAAAATACCATTTATTTTCATGACTTGGATCTACTATCACTGCCATCTGGAAGATTTCTTTGATCTCATCAAACCTAGGTGATTCCTCCTCCGGGCTACCCTAGACCCAACTCATCCCTCTATTATCGCAGCTGTCATATTGCTGTCATTACCTGAATTTGTCCTTCCCCTTGACCTCAGACTGTGAGCTCTTTGAGAACACACACTGTGCCTTATTTATTCTCTATCTCCAGTAAACAACATAATGCTGGCATATCACAGGCACTTTATAAAACGTTGCCAAATGAATAAATGGATGAGAACATAGCTAAGTTGAATCTATTGCATTTCCACATGAACATTTTCTCTCCAAAGGGATTTTCATTATATTTCCAGCTTAATGAACAGAAATGGAGAGCTAAGGGATTAAGTCAGTTTGATAATAGCAATAAAATGACAAAACTAATAATAACATTAAGAGTAAGTCAGAGTCATAACTATAAATATCATTACCTAAGATCTTACTATGTGCCAGGCACAGTTGAAGCACTTTGTTTACCTTCTTTCATTACTCTTCCCAGCAGGACTGGGACCAGCAATATAAGAGAAGCACCTAGCATGCAGGATTTAAGGCTTCACTCTCCAATGCCGTGCAAGCGCTGATCCTACACTTGTCTCACCGTAGGCCCAGCCCTGTACCACAATAATTCTCTTAAATATTTGCCTTCTCATGTTGTAGGTGAAGCAACTAAACTCAAAGAGTGAAAATAACCTACCTATGCAAACAGGCAGTAAATGATGGAGCTGGGAATCAAATCTAAGCCTATTGAATACTGAAGCACATGTTTTAGCCATTGGGGACCGAGCTGGTACCAGGCTGGGAACTGGGTGTTGCTGGTCTACACTAGGTGAGTTCAGAACAAGACAGAAAACATTCAGAAACTTGATAGTAATTTGACATTTCCCCTACCACCAAGTCAATGATCAATATTCTTACCTCCTTGTCTCAGTATCATGCATGCCCATTTCTTATTTTATTTATTGCTGGGATATAATATAATGAACACCTATGAATCATCCCCCAACCTAGGAATCAAACCAGTTCCATTAAATCACAACTACCTAATCACTCCTCCATAATACTGTTTGTTTCCGTCCATCATCTCTCAACATGATGTCACTTAAGAGTCATCGTGCTATAGCCGTGGATGCTTTTGCATGGAATTGTAATTCATGTTCTGGTGATACTATTTCATAATGTGAATATCTTCATTTTCTCCTTGGTGGGCATTTGGGTTGTGCACCAGCCATCAATTTGTTGCTTTTCAGCTCCAGAGCCATCTTCTGTCACCTGCCCTGCGACAGTGGATATGGATCTTGTAAATATTTCACCTTCATCAGGAATGGGCGGTGGAGGGACACAAGGCTTCTCTTCTAGTTCCTGTATGCTCCTCTTAGGTCATATGTATGGCTTCTCCAGTACTGGCCTCCTGCAGTGCATGGCAGGAAGCAGCACCTGGGTACCAGCAGCATGTGGGCAATTTCCCATGGTGCTCTTTCTGTGGTTTTAGAGCAAGTTCAGAGATGCACCACATCCCTGTGGACAGTTTGCCCTAGCATCCCAAGGAGTGGATTTCCACTGAGTTTATTGCCATGGCACCCTCGTGGACTTCTTTACCACCCATGAGCCATAATGTGCCTTTTCCAGTGAAGTGTGTGTCTCAGCCATGGGTGAGAGGCCCTCTTCCAGATGAATTCCTTCCTCCAGGGCTCTAAGTCTATATCTGCAATTCCTGCATTCTTTATTTTTTGCCGTTTAATAGCCAATTCCCTTTTATTCCAATCTCTTATTATGGTTAATATTTTATCAATGTGTAGAATTTTCTGTTCAAATCACTGTGATTTTTGCCTCTTGGTTGGACCCTGACTGAGGTAGCTTGTCTCTACTTTTTTTTTTTTTTTGCTATTATATATGATGCTTCTATGAACATTTCTATATAGATCTCCTTTGTCCATGTGTAAACATTTCTTTTGGGGTAGGAATGTCATCATGCAGCCATCAAGTGTGCAATTGTTAAACTTTATAACTTTCTAAGATAGCCCTAAATTGTAATCTTTCCTAAAATTGTATGAGGGAGTCTCTTGTGTCACTGTCTCTCCACCACTTTTTATTGTCTAACTTCTCAGTTTTTGTCAACCAGAAGGGGAAAAGCCAATATGACATTTTGGTCTTGATTTGCATTTCCCTACTTAAGAATGACTTTGAATATGTCTTTATATTCTTCTTGGCCATACATTTTTCTTCTCCTTGGACTTGTCCGATTCTGTCTTTTCTTATTTTTCTATTAACTTGTTTGTTTTTTTGTACTTTGATTTTTAGAAGTTCTTTACATATGTTTTTCTCCTTTGTCTGACTGATAAATTATGGCAAGAGTCTTTGTCCAATTTGTTGATTTCCAAAACATGCTTCCCCCCCCCAATATTTATTGAGATATAATTGACACACACTATCATGAAAGTTTATTTATTTATTTATTTATTTATTTATTTATTTATTTATTTATTTTTTATTTATTTATGATAGTCACACAGAGAGAGAGAGAGAGAGAGGCAGAGACATAGGCCGAGGGAGAAGCAGGCTCCATGCACCGGGAGCCCGACATGGGATTCGATCCCGGGTCTCCAGGATCGTGCCCTGGGCCAAAGGCAGGCGCCAAACCGCTGCGCCACCCAGGGATCCCAGAAAGTTTAAGGTGTATAATGTGATGATTTGATACCCACATATATACTGCAAAATGATTACCACATTAAGGTTAGTGAACACATCCATTACCTTACATAATTACTTTTTTATTAGTGATGAAGATAGTTAAAATTTGCTCTCTTAGTAACTTCCAAGTATATAATATAGTAGTGTTAACTCTAGCCACCATGCTATACATTAGATCCCCAGAACTTATTTATCTTATAACTGAAAGGTTGTAGCCTTTGACTAACATGTTCCCATTTTCCATAACCCCCAGCCCCTGAAAACCACCATGCTATTCTCCTTTTCTGAGTTTGGCTTTTTAAAATCCCATATATGTATGAGATCATTCAGTATTCATCTTTCTATGTCTGATTTATTCACTTAGCATGATGCCCTCAAGCTCTATCCATGTTGTCACAAATAGCAAGATTTCCTTTTTAAATGGCTGAATAATGCACCACTGTATATGGTTCCTTTTCTCCATAGCTTCACCAACTCTTGTTATCTTTCGTGCTTTTGATTATAGCCAATCTAACAGATGTGAAGTGATATTTCATTGTGGTTTGGGTAAGATGATACCATCTAAAAATGGAGAAAATTTTACTTCTTCCTTTCCAATTCAGATGTCTTTTATTTCTTTTTCTTGTCTAGTTGCTCTGACTAGGATTTCCAGAACTGTGTTAAAGAGGACTGTTGAGGGCACTTGACGGGATGAGCACTGGGTGTTATTCTGTATGTTGGCAAATTGAACACCAATAAAAAATAAATTTATTATTAAAAAAATAATATTAATACTTTCAGTGCATGAAAAAAAAAAAAAGAGGACTGTTGAGTGCAGACACCTTTGTCTTGTTCCTGATATTAGAGGAAGAGGTTTCAGCCTTTCACTATTGAGTGTGGTGCTAGGTGTGGATTTGTCATTTGCATCCTTGATTATGTCGAGGGGATTCGTTGAGAGTTTTTATCATGAAAGGGTGTTGATATTTGATCTTTCTTTCTGCATCTATTGAGATGATCTTTCATTGAGTTACTATGGTTTATTGATTTACTGGCTTGTTGAACCATCATTGAATCCCAGGCATAAATCCCACTCGATTGTGGTTTATGATTCTTTCATGTGCTGTTGAATTGGATTTACTAATATCTTGCTGAAAGGTTTTGTATCTATATTCATTAGGGATATCAGCCTGTAGCTTTGGTTTTGTTTAGTTTTGTTTTGTTTCCTGTAGTGTCCTTATCTGGCTTTGATATCAGAATAATACTGGGCCTTGTAAAATGAGATTGGGAGTATTTCTTCCTCTTTGGTTTTTTTGTGTCTGAGTGTCTGAGAAGGATTATTATGAATTCTTCTTTAAATATTTGGTAGGATTTACCAGGGAAGCCATCTGGTCTTGGGCTTTTCTCTGTTGGGAGATTTTAAATTACTGATCTAGTCTTCTTACTTGTTCTTGATTTGTTTAGATTTTCTATTTCTTCCTGATTCAGTCTTGGTAGGTTGTATGTTACTAGGAATTTATCCATTTCATCCAGGTTGTCCATTTTGTTGGTGTATAACTGTTCATGGTAGTCTCTTATAATCCTTTGTATTTCCGTGGTGTCTGTTGTAACATCTCTTTATTTCTTGTTTAGTCTAGCTAAAAGTTTGTCAATTTTATTTAGCTTTTTTTTTTTAAAGCTCTTCATTTCATTGATCTTTTCTATAGTCTTTCTAGTTTATATCATTTATTTCTTCCTTGGCCTTTGTTATCTCTATTAACTTTAGGTTTACTTTCCTCCTCCTCCTCCTCCTCCTTCTCCTCCCCCTCCTCCTCCCCTTTCTCCTCCACCTCCTTCTCCTCCTCCACCTCCTTCTCCTCCTCCTCCTCCTCCTCCTCCTCCTCCTCCTCCTCCTTCTTCTTCTTCTTCTTCTTCTTCTTCTTCTTCTTCTTCTTCTTCTTCTTCTTTCTTTCTTTCTTCTTCCTTCTTCCTTCTTCTTCTCTCTTTCTTCTTCCTTCTTCCTTCTTCTTCTCTTTTTTTTTTCTTTTAATTCCTGGAGGAGTAATGTTAGGTTGTTTATTTGAGATCTTTCTTTTTTCCTAATGTTGGCATTTGTTATTACTATAAACTTTCCTCTCAGATCGGTTTTTGTTTCATCTTATAAGTTTTAATATGTTGTGTTTGCCTTTTCATTTCTCTCATGATTTTTTAAAAAATTAACTTTGATTTCTTCTTTGACGGGTTGTCCAGGAGCATGTTGTTTCATCTCCACATATTTGTGAATTTCCACTTTTCCTCTTATAATTGATTTCTAGTTTCATACCACTGTGGCCAGAAAAATATGCTTGATATGATTTTAATCTTCCTGCATTTGTTAAGACTTGTTTTATGGTTAAATGTATGATCTATTCTGGAGAATGTTCCATGTGTGCTTGACAAGAATGTGTATTCTGTTGGTGCTGGATGAAATGTTCTGTAAATGTCTGTGAGGTCCATCTGGTCTAATGTGCGGTGCAAGTACAATGTTTCCTTATTGATTTATTTTCTATCTGGATGATCTATCCATCCATTGTTGAAAGTGTGGTATTGAAGTATTCTACTTTTATTGTTTTGCTGTCTATTTCTACTTTTAGGTCTTTTAATAGTTGCTTTATATATTTAGATGTTCAATATTAGGTGAGAATTCTGGTGATAATTCTCAAGAATTGTATGCCTTTTCTTGATCTGGAAAAACCATGCCAGGTGCTGATAGCCTCCTGTTTGCTTTCCTTAGGGTGGTGCTGAATGCTCAAGTTTGTGTGCTTTCTCTCAGTCCAGCTGACTCATGCTAACTTTCTGTACATGCTACTCTCTGTCTGCAAAAGCTCACCTTCAGTGGGTGCACTCACAGGAAGCTAGGAGTAAAGGGCTTCTGTCTCTCTCTTTTTTTTAATTTTTATTTATTTATGATAGTCACAGAGAGAGAGAGAGAGAGAGGCAGAGACATAGGCAGAGGGAGAAGCAGGCTCCATGCACCAGGAACCCGATGTGGGATTCGATCCCGGGTCTCCAGGATCGCACCCTGGGCCAAAGGCAGGCACCAAACCGCTGCGCCACAGGGATCCCTGCTTCTGTTTCTTTGATACCCTCTGAGAGCTCTAGCTGGTATTCTCTCAGCAGCTCCCCATCCCCCCATCATACAGTACACCTCAGTGTTTCGGGTGGGGTGAGAAAGAAGTGGCCTCTTTAGCGCGGTTGGTGAAGCCATGTGATCATTCACACACACTCTCACTTTCCCCTGTGGGTGAAATCATAGCTGAGAAGGTTTCTCTTTGCAATAAACTGTGCCACTTTAAGGGAGGGTTGACGGAGGTAAAGTAAAACTGTTCCTCTTACTCCCTTCGATGTGTCCAATCTTAGGTATCTTTTTGCTCCAACAGTGTGCTGGGGCTTCTCCACTGGACCCCTAAGGCTTCCAAAAGGTATCCTCATCCACGGGTGATGGTCTAAATAAGTGTTGTTGGGTAGGAAGGTGATAGATAGTTCTTATTCTGTCATGTTGATGATGTTGCCGCTAAAAACATTTTAAAGGAAGATTTCTGTAAGCAGAATTTTGGCATTTCAGTGTAATCAAACTGATCCATATTATTTTATAGGTATCATTGTATTGTCCTTTTCAAGAAATTCTTATTATGTGAACGTCAAATATTTTTTCTCTTATGTTTTCTTCCAGATTTATTTATTTATTTACTTATTTATTTATTTATTTATTTGCAATTGTGTTGTTGACACTTAGGCCCCCAAAGAGCTGATATTTGTGTATGGTGTGAGATAGCAATACTACTTAATTTTTTCATGTAAAAAATAGTTTTCAGGCCCATTTTCCCTCCTTTCCACTGTGATCTTCTATGCCTCTCGTCATAGGTGAAAATTTCATATATGAGTAGATTTATTTCTGTGCTCTCAATTTAACTCCCTCTTGGACTTTATTTTATACAAGCCTTAGAGTCAGGATGCTTAAAAGCTAGTATCTGGTATAAAATGGGCATTTATAAGAATTGATCAAGCATTGTATTGGGCAACTTATATGCGTTTTATCCTTTAATCCTGGCAATGTTCTCTGAATTATACATCATTATCCATACATCACACACAAGGAAATTAAAGCTCAGGGAGATGGTATGACTTGCTTTATTTCAATCAGCTTGGAAGTGGTGGAGGCCAGGATATGAATCCAAACTCTGTGTCTTTCTATTATACTATATTGTTTTCCTAAATCATCCAAATTAAATTAATTCACAACTTTAAGCATTGGAGTGAGACTAAAATCAATCTAAGAATAATTCTATAATTTCATTTAGGTTTTTCTTCTAGTTGGAAGGCAGACTTTGGAACACAGAGCGAGGATGAAATATGCAAGCATCTGGAGGCTTATCCTTGGCATTCAGATCATGGGCTTTGGGCCACAGACTCATTCTGCCACCTACGAGCTAATGGGGTTGGGTAGTTACATATCACCAGGCCTTGTTCTCATTGGCCGAGGGAGTGGGTAAGGTGGAGCCCTGGGCAACACGCTGGAATGAAAAGAGTGGAATCCAGAAAGGTGGCACCTCACTTCTGGTGCAGCCATTTACTTGTGTATACTTGCAAAACTACATTCCCTCTCTGAACCTTAGTTCTATATCTATAAAATAGGGGAAATGACCCTCATCTTGTATGGCTGTTGTCAGAACTGGAAATAGCTATGAAACGTCTCAGGACAAGGAGGACATTGTAGCTTCTTAGCATGGTCCTTGGCTATATCACATTTGCTTTCACACCTTCATACCAATGAAAGATTAGGCTATAAGATGCCAGAGGGAAGAAGGACCTCTGGGGTTCAGTAACTCAGCTCACTTATTGTCCAGAGAGGGCAAGAGGAATCACCCAGGATCACATAGTGATCCATGGTGGTCCTCTTGCCTACCCAGCTGCTCTGCTGCCAAAGCCAGCTCTCAGCATCTCTACTAAACATTTGACAATCACTTCCTATTAAGAATCAGCTATTCCCATACATTTGCTATCTGGACTCTATCTCCTCTTTTAGCTTCAACTGGGAAATGGTTACCAAAAGGGTTCAACAGATTTCTAACAGCAACTACGTGCCCTAAATGGTAGTGAAAATATACCAAGTATTTATTATTTATGGGGCGCTATTTATGTGCTCCGTAAGTTCTAGCAGGCTTTATGCTCACAAGGATGCTATGAAGCAGATACTGTTATCATCTCTATTTTGGAGATGAGGTAGTTGAGACATTGATACATTGCATGATTTACTCAAAGTCACTTGCTTCCCATATTTACATTTTAACCACTTGAATACAGTGCCTTATTTGCTTTGCTACAAAAGAACAGACACTATACTAACACAAAGAGGCACAAGAAATTTATTGTCCAAAATAGAGAAGCTGGGTTTAAGATAGCTAGTAAACTCAGAGTTAGATTCAAGACATATAGCATCACTGTGCTTACTTTATATTTTTCTTCCTGGGCTTACTTCTCTGGGTGGGATTTCCCAAGCTAATGGCTCAGTTACCGCAATGGACTGTTACTCAAAGGACTTTGGGAAGTCTTTTCTGGTAAACTTGGTGACTTAAAAGTCTTTAAAATGTGTCTGAATTGGCAAGGAGATAAGCTCTAGGAAATGCCCAATTACAGATATTAAACATCCAAAATGTACCAACTAAGATAATTTCATTAGTAAACATATATGCATATCCTAAGTCCATTTCACATGGACGCTAGAACTGTGTGTTATAG
The DNA here is from genome assembly GCF_053574225.1 of Canis aureus. Taxonomy (NCBI): domain Eukaryota; kingdom Metazoa; phylum Chordata; class Mammalia; order Carnivora; family Canidae; genus Canis; species Canis aureus. The sequence goes on along the minus strand of NC_135622.1, from coordinate 52,983,439 downwards.
AAGTAAGGGTCCCTCATTGTCAGATCAGAATACATTATCCGAGTCTTGCTGTTATGAAGTCTCAAAGGGAAGCAACAGCTCTTCAAACAGTAATGATAGCTTATAAAATTAGTCTCTAAGCACCCTTCTCAACTTAACATTAGCAATTATCCTTACCGATTGCCTCAGTACCTATTGGTCTTTACCCACTGCTTAAAATCTATCAGTCTTACACTATTTTTTAGATATTAATTATGTATTAGAAACTGCTAACTCTAGCATCCAGATCAATTACAAAGTGAGATTAGTCATTTTGTAAAAGATGTGAAATTTTATGAACTTCATGAAAGTAATATTAGGTACTGCTTGGATCATATAAAAAGCTGTTGACAAGTCAGTAACTGCCAGAGATGGTCCAGATCAACATAGAAGAGAAACCAAGGAAAAATTAAGGACAGGATAGGTGTTCAAAGGAGGTGAACTTAAACATCAAAACTCCTTGGAGAAATTAATGAAATATTTGAGTTTTGTTTTTGCTAAAAATAAGTTCTTTATTATGATGCAGTAAATTCCAAATGTGAATTGGAGAATGTTATATAAACTACAGTTCTTCCTAGAAAAAACAATGCCCCCCTCAAATTTTATGATTTATATAATTTTTACAACTATAACCTTTTGTTAAACATAAGCTTAAAAGTTTATTCTTATTTTTTCACTTTTAGTGCAATTTGCAATGAAAACTTACTTCCCTCAGATATATACCATAAAAAGTGTCCCTATATTAAGTGTAAATCACCTTAAACTTATCCTTTAACAAACCCATTATTCTTGGTTAGTAAATACCCTTGTATTTAAATGTAAGCATAAATGCAGACTGGATAAGTTACACTTGAATCAGAATTCTTGACAAAGACAGAATTAAAGTATTAATTCAATTAATAAAGAAGTACTTATTAAGAGTCTATAGGAGCACCATGATCTGAAACTGAATCATCTGATTATATTTAGAGAGTTTATATTCAGAACATAACTCTTTTGAATAGCTTCCCTGATCTGTGTGCAGACAACAAACAAGAAATAAACAAAAACATTTCTGGTTAATCAAAACAAATAATGGAAGCTCTCAGTTGTGTGTATGGCTTGGTTTTGATGCCATAACAGAATACCATAAACTGGATGGCTTATCAACAACAGAGTTTTAATAATTGTGATCTTAGTGCCTTTCTTTTCCCCATTGGGAAGACACAGTTTTGAATTTTGAACATCATATTATCTTGATCAAGAAATTTTAGTGAAGACACCTTTTTTCCATAAGAACGGAAGCCAACACCCCAGTAAAGCACAGGTCTCCCATTTGTGTGTGTTAACCCCCAAGGGAATTAATACATTTACTAAGTGGTGTGTTTTTCTTTCTTTGACATTTGGATCCAGATCCTACCAGTCTGCTTCTTTCCTTCCTTTCCCTTCTTTTTTTCCCTTGTTTCCTTCTTCTCACTCCCTGTCTCCTTTCTCTCTCTCTCCCCTCCATCCCTTCCTTTTCTTTTCATCCCTCCTTTTCTTTTCCTTTCCTCTTTCTCTCCTCTTATTTCTTTTTTTTTTAATAAAGATTTTATTTATTTATTCATGAGAAACACAAAGAGGAGAGAGAGAGAGGCAGAGACACAGGCAGAGGGAGAAGCAGGCTCCATGCAAGGAGCCTGACGTGGGACTCGATCCCGGGTGTCCAGGATCACACCCTGGGCTGAAGGCGATGCTAAACCGCTGAGCCACCCGGGCTGCCTTCTCTTATTTCTTAAATCTCTTCCCCCTCTTTTCAAATTTGAGTTCAAAGCTTGGCTCTATCCCTCATTAGCTTGATGGTTTCAGTCATCTACTCTATGAGCTGCATTGCCTTTATTTTGAAATGTAGCTAATAACGCCTATGTTATAAAGCTTTTGTGAGACTGTAAACCATGTGGCACAACACCTAGCACATAGTAGGTGCTCAAAAATGGCAGGCATTATTATAGCTGTTTTTTTTTTTTTCCTTTCAAATCTTTTTCTCTTTCTCCCACTTGTGCTTGATGGATGGAAAGCCATGCTGTTGAGAGATGTTTTACAGCTCATAGAAGTTCTCCCTGCATTCCTTCAGGGAGAGGGGTGGTATTTTTCATCTTTCCAAAGCCAACCAAGTTGAGCTCAGAGGACTGCATCAGCTGAGGTCTGTCTCTGTATCCAGCACAGTGTAATTAAAGATTGAAATGGAGATCCAATTAAGAGGCTGCTTAGACCAGCCACTATAATTCAACATATTGTAATTCAGTCCAGACTCTGGAAGATGCTTCAGGTGCTTAAAACCAGGAGGTGAATGTGAGAAATAACTTGTACTAGATGATGTTGGTACCAATAATAGCTAATAGCTTATCACTTATACAATTACACCATTATTTTATTTGATCTGCTAAACAACGTTGTGGAGTAGTTATTATGTTCGTGTATTTAAGGAAACTGAAATCCAAGGAGAGAAGGTGATTGTTCTGACCCAGCCCTTGTGCATATTTCCAGATTCCCTCAACTACCTGCTTCATTGTATTGGTCAATGCCACTCCCACTTAGTTGCTCCTTCACTTCTAGACTTGGATGACACACCACACAGTGGGCTGTGATGTGGCTTTGAACTATCACCCAGAAGTTAAATGATACTAACCCAAAGCATAGAGACATTATTATTTCCTTCTGGAATGAACCTTGACCAGTGAGGTGGGAGATGGGGGAAATAGGTTAACTTTTCCTTCCTTTCTCCCCTTTATGGATGGCTTTAGGGTGCAGATTTTCTAATTTTCTAACTTTATTAGCTTACCTGGGCTCCCACAACAAAATAGTACAGACTGAAAGGCTTAAACAACATAAGCTTACTTTTCCATAGTTCTGGAGGCTGGAAGTACGAGATCAATGTGCTGTGGTCTTTCCTCTGCATGCACATCCCTGATGTTCCTTTTTATGTCTAAATTTTCTCTTCTTATAAGAACACTGGTGAGATCGCATTGGGACCCACTATAGTGACCTCTCTAAAGACCTCCATCTCCAAATACAGTTACTGGTACTGGGGGCTAAAGTTTCAGCATGAATTTTGAGGGAGCACATTTCAACCCATACCACAAACCTTCCAGAGAAGCCCCTCATGGCAGCCCCAGGCATAACTTCTGAGCAGCTCCTGGGGAAGCCTGGCTAACAGCGGGAGGTAAAGACTCTCAACACATTATCCTACACCTTTATTTTGCTTCCACCTTTTTTCTCATTCTCACTGCGCTGGCCTTGCAATTCCAAATAAAGTAACAGTACTTTCATCTTTGCCTTAGGCTCTGCTTTCTAGAGAAACTAGGCTATCATAGTGGTTCATCCAAGGTGACAGCCAAGATTGGACCCAAGCCCTCTAGCTCCTCTTGATCTTTTCATTACCTCCAATTTGTCATTCATTTATCAATGTTTTATGGAACCTATGACATACGAGGCATTGCCAGACACTAAGGAGATCCTACAAGGAGCCAAAATATCCTGAAATCAGGATCCCACCATTGTGTGGGAGATATAACCACACACAACATAAGGACACAGAAACATGATAGCACGCTTACTTACATACTAAGTGAAAGCAGCCCCTCGTCTCTTAGAAAAATTTTATATTATTATTACTAGATGCCAAGTTCTGGCATAGTCCATGTGGTGGATAGAAACAGCATTATGTGTAAATATGATTCAAATTACTAGAAGCTATACGCCAACAGGGCTGATATAGTATCTAAGCTGGATAGTCATATTAAAGACCAAGGACTTACGATATCTGCTCATTACAAAAACCTTCCAGAAAGGCCCCACATGGCAGCTGAGCATAATTCCTGAGGGGGCTGCTATGTTTACCAACAACTCATAGTAAAGCCTGGCCAGCAAGGTGATTAAGTAAACAGGACAAAAGGTTAATCAAGTTTTTATTATATAAAGAACTGGTACCTAGTTAGGAAAATCAGCACAGAGTATGAACAAAAAAAATAATGGCCAAGAGATACATAAAATATGTTTAAATATTTGCAATAAATATGTGAAATATATCAAATATATGAAAAATTCTGTCTTAGGTATAATAAAGCAACATCAGTATTTTTCACACAATAATTTGGTAAAGATAAAAATGGTAACACTACTTAAATCGGCAAAGGCGGAGTGAGGTGACTATTTACACATATTCACTACAATTAAGAATTGAAATTGGTCACACTTTCTGGAAAGCAATTAGAAAGTAAGTTTCAAGTGTCCAGTTAGTTTAAATTCATTGAGCCAAAATTATTTCATTTACATATTTAGAGGATTAAATAGTTTTGGACCAGAAACCTCAATATAGAATTTTTCTTTCTATTTTTAATTTGTATTTTTTAAATACAGAAAAATACAAAGAATAAAATGAGAAGCAATTATGTACTTATCACTAAAAATTTAAAGAAAATGTTAATATTTTGTCACATTTGTGTCATGTTTTTAAAGATAGAAAATTTTCATGTAAAACTTATGTTCTCTTTTTCCTATCCTAAGACCCATTGTTTTCTGACCCCAAAAACAACCATTAAAAAGTTGGTATAGATCTTTCTAAGTTTTTATACTTCTAGATGCTTATTTTTATTTCTGTACCTCTGAATCTGCCATATGTAATTTTTAATTTATAGAACTAATAATTTCATGAATTCTTATATTTTCCCAACTGGTTTCAAATTTTTTAATTTGAAAAATTAAACATTTTTAATTTAATGTAATGTAAAAATTTTCACACAATATCTAATACATATTTTGTCACATTTTTAATGTAATTTTTAATACATTTTTCATGTAATTTTTAATTTATAGAACTAATAATTTCATGAATTGTTATATTTCTCCAAACTGGTTTCAAATTTTTTAAAAGAGATTTTATTTATTTATCCATGAGAGACACAGAGAGAGAGAGAGAGAGAGAGAGAGGCAGAGGCAGAGGCAGAGGGAGAAGCAGGCTCCATGAGGGGAGCCCGATGTGAGACTTGATCCTGGGACTCCGGGACCACGCCCTGAGCTGAAGGCAGATGTTTAACCGCTGAGCCACCCAGGTGTCCCTCAAATTTTGTTTTTTACAGTAGATCTTTAATTCATTTATTTAACAAATTCTTATTGAGTACCTACTATGTGCAGATACTATTCTAGATACTTTGTCTAGGCTACATCAGCTAACAAAACAAAGATCCATGACTTAAGGAACTTAACCCCTAGTGGAGGGAGAGAGAACATATACAAAAGAATTTTCAATAAGAACATTATATATTACTTAGAAAGTGATCATGCCATGGATAAATCATTTTTCAGTGAAGTAGAGCTGAATCAAGAGAGATGGGATTTTAGGGTGAGCAGGTTTTCACTTTAAGTGGGATGATCTGGGTGGGTCCTGGAGAAGATGATGAATAAAGACTTGACAAAGGTGAATGAATGTGCTAAGCGGTGACATGTTGAATGGCTTTCCAGGCGGAGGGAACAACATGTGTAAAAGCTCTGAATGAGGGAATGTGTCCGGTAGCTGGTGTGTTTAAGGAACAGGGAGGAGATTAGTGGGGTTAGAGCTGAGTAGAGGTCAGAGACCTTAAGCAGCCAGGGGTTGGAGCACTTTGGTAGGCTCGTACAAAGAATTGGCCCTTTATTAAGTCCAGCGGACAGCCATTGAAGGAAGTTCTTAGCCAATGAGTAATTTGGTCTGACCGAGTTTGAGAGATCTCTCTACATTGAGAATAGAATGTCAAGAGTGGTTGTGAAGGCACAGACAATGCTATACTCAGGCAAGAGATGATGGTGTTTGGGTCAGGGCAGTATCAATAGGAATGGTGAGAAGAAGTTAGATTTTTGATTTGTTTTAATGAGCCAGTAGAATTTTCTGACGGTTTGAATGCATAAAGTAAGAGAAAGAAATAAGAAAAATTCTAAGAATTTTAGCCTGAGCACATGAATTGGATGCATAAGCTACCATCCCTTGAATTGGGGAAGGTTGTGGGTAGTTCAGAAGTTTCATTCTTGCTAAGTTTGAGATCTCATTGGTCACTCAAATGGAAATGAATCCATCCAGAATTAATTCTTGTGTTTGGTTTGATGTAAGAATCTATTTTTTTTTCCTCTTTAAGGGAAATCAATGGCCCTCACATCATATATTGAGAAATCTATCTTTTTACTACTGGTTTATAATTTACAGTGTAGCTATGATCTCTCCAGATCTCATTTATGCTTGGATCTTTTGTGGGAGAACTTCTCCTCCTCCTCTTCCTCCTCCTCCTCCTCCTCCTCCTCCTCCTCCTCCTCCTCCTCCTCCTCCTCCTCCTCCTCCTCCTCCTCCTCCTCCTCCTCCTCCTCCTCCTCCTCCTCCTCCTCTTCCTTCTTCTTCTTCTTCTTCTTCTTCTTCTTCTTCTTCTTCTTCTTCTTCTTCTTCTTCTTCCATTGGTCTATATGTCTTAATTAACTATGCTGTCTTCACATTCTAAATAATTACCTTCTATTACTTCAAGTCTTAACATCAGATAAGGTGAACCTTTCTCTTGTCCTCATTTTCTTCATTGTGTTGACCAGAACTTCCCAACATTTCTTGGAGTATGACACATTGAGAGTCTTGCTTATTTTTTCACGATTCCCTGGCACAAAAGAAATATCTACCGATTGTATCTATTACATGGTAAATTCCAAACAACTTGATCCTTTTTTGTGTTCCAACAACTTAGTAGCCTTTTGGAAAAATAATGCACATAAGTTGAGAGGAAAAACACTATTTTATAATCAGTTTTAAATATGACAGTTACTAATGGAATGTGTGTGCCTGTTGAGAACTGCACATCATCTTAAACCCTGGAATGAGGCTGGATACCACCACCCTCATCTCCTGTTATACCTTTGTTTTTGTGAGGTGCTTGCTTTTTATTGAAGCAAGCAGTGAACATCAGCTTTGTAAGTATCATGTCATTGATAATAATGCACCATGGTCTAATGCTTAAACTGAGAATGGTCCCCAACTAGTAGTATCTAGGATATCCAACAGATGTGCTGAGTTTCCCTTGAAATTTTTAAACATCCCGCAACATTTTAGAGAACTTTCTCCCAGTGTCCCAAGTGCCCCATCATACAGTTTGAAAACTACATATCTTAGTTATTTTTGGACATTTTCTGAACATAAGAATTTGTCAAGTTTTACTAAAATACCCAATAAAAATTTGTTTGGAATTATATTGAATTTGTAGAGTAAATCAGACATAATTGAGATTTTTGTATTATTATATCTTTCCATACAGACAAAAATATATTTTTACTCTTATTTTGGTCTTTCTTCATAATGGTCTTGCATCTTTTTTTGTAGTTATCCCTTATAATTTTTTGTTACTATTAAAGATGGGATGTCTTTCCTTTTCATGTATAAATTTCCAAATGATCACTTCTATTTATTTTATGTCTTGATTTTGTATTCAACAGTTTTGGAAAACTTCCTGATCCATTTTATTCCTTTGTGGATTCTTATAAATTATCTATGTAGACTACCATATTATTTTTAAAAAAAAGTTTGGCTCCTTTCTTTCTATATATCTTTTTTGTTCTTTGTCCCTCTTTTTTCCTTGGTTTCTTACTCACCATTGCTTAGAACCTCCTATATAATGAGGAATAGTAGATAATGGAAGATATTAGCCAACATCCTTATTTTGTTACCAATTTTACTGGAAATATTACTAAAGCTTCATCATGCAATATAATGTCACTCTGGTTTTTCACAAGTAGTCACGTTAAAGAAGGTTAAAGAAGTTTCTTTTCATTGCTTGTTTGCTTAGAGACAGTTTTTTTTTCATTTTAGCATTAGTAAATATGGAATTTTGTCAAATGTTTTATATTTGTAAGTACTGAGTTGGTCATATATCTTGAAGCCATTGTGAGAAAATTTTAACTAATGGCTTCTCTGATTATAATCATCTTTACATTCCCCAGATAAATTTCATTTAATATGATATATTTTAAAAAATATGCTACTGGATTCAATTTACTAACACCTGGGTTTTTTTTTTTTTAACTTTTATCTATTTATTCATGAGAGACACACACAGAGAAAGAAGCAGAGACACAGGCAGAGGGAGAAGCAGGCTCCATGCAGGGAGCCCGACATGGGACTCGATCCCAGGTCTCCAGGATCAGGCCCCGGGCTGAAGGCGGCCCTAAACTGCCAAGCCACTCGGGCTGCCCCAACACCTGGATTTTTACATTTACATTTACTGATGAGTTTAGCACATAATCTTATTTTCTTACAACATACTCGTTCTGTCTTTGGACAAAGTAAGCTAATTCCATAAGACAGAAAGTGAGGCTTTCCCTGATGGATGTTGAATTTCATCAAATACTTTTTCTTGCATATATTGAGATGACTATTGTTTTTATAGTTTGTTAGTATGGCAAATTACATTGATTGGTTATCAAATGTTGAATTAGCCTTGTGTTCCCAGGATTAGCTTCATTTGATTATGATGTATTATCTTTTTTTATATTTTACTGTATCCAATTTGTGAAAATTTTGTTAAGGATTTTTGTGCATATGTTTATGATCCAAGATGAAATGTATTTTTTATTAATTAGTTTATTTTGGAGAGAGAGAAACAGAGAGAGAGAGAGAGCAAGGGAAAGAGCAGAAGGAGAGGGAGAGAGAATTCCAAGCAGATTTCCTGTTGAGTGTGGAGCCAGATACAGGGCTTGATCCCACAACCCTGAGATCATCACCTGAGCCAAAATCAAGAATCGGATGCTTAACTGACTGAGCCACCCAGGCACCCCATATTTTTCTTTTTTTTATAATGTCTTTGATTTGAAATTTTTTTCTCTACAAGTTTCTGAAAGAATTTTGTAAAATTTCCATTAAAATTATTATTTTTAAAATATTTGGTAGAATTCACCAGTAAAGGTATCTGGACATAAAATCTTTATGGAAGATTTTAAAACAGAAATTAAGTTCATTTAATTGATATATGGCTATTCTGATTATCTGCTTCTTCTTGAGTGAGTTTTGGTAGTTTGTGTCTTTCAAGGAATTTTTCTTTTTCTCTGAGTTGTCAGATTTTTTGGCATTAATTTCTTCATAATATTTCCTCATTATTCTTTTAATGTATGTCGAGTCTATAGTAAGCTCACCTTTCTCTTTTCTGATATTTTTGTCTACTCTTTTTTTTTTCCTGATAAATCAATCTGGTTGGAACTTTATTAATTAAATTAACCTTCTCAAGAACCAGCTTGGTTTTCAGCAGGTTTCTTTGGTTCCTCTGATCTTAAAGTCAATAGCCCATTGCTCTAGTATTAAAAGTGATTAAATACATGTAAAACACAACAGTGTCTGGCATTCAATGAATAACAGTTATGAATGTTATTCCTTTAAAATTATAATCATTTTTCGTGATGTTAAGTCTCTTACACACTATGGTAGTTTTGGTTGCAAACTCATCTTGGGTGTGAATTTCATTTCTTTTCTTTATAGTTTCTGATAGTATTATCCTGTCCTCTCCCTGGTGTACTCAGTGTTCCTTGTTCAGAATTAGGTTATATATTAGCAACTTGAATTTTCATTCCACATAGATACTATAAATAGGTTTTCAGAACAATGGGTACTTAGGGCAAGCAAATACCTCTGCTCCCTCTCAATCCCTTAGTAATGATTTATTATCTGCTATAGTTTGGGGTTACATTTGTAGCTCTTTGCACCTCCTATTCACAGGCAATGGATTCTCTCCCTCTCTCACATAAGAAAACTTTCTTAGCACAAATTCTTGGATGGGGTAATGGAGGTAGGAACAGCTTACTTATACTCTACGTGAATAGCATCTCTAGGAGTTGTACAGTGCACTACCTGCCCAACCACACATTGTCATGCTTATTCTGGACTTCCACATTTATGTCATGGTTACGGAGTTCAGTAAGATTCCATTTCAGCTTTCTAGGGTTCTATTTCCACAACTTATGGTTTATGGAGTTAATAGTACTGTTTTTAAGCACTACGTTGTTTGATATATTTGTAATCGTTTATCCACCATTAAATATGTGGAGTACAAGGGTGGGATGAAGTGGTTTATTTGGGAAGTCAAAGCTCCAACTTGACTGGAAGCTAGCATTAATTTGAAGAGTAAAAACTTTGAAACAACGTAAATATCCAAATAGTTAACATGGTTAACTACATTACCTTACTTTCATAATATGGAATTTGTGCAGCCTTTCAAAGTTATGGTTTTGAAATAATTTTCATGACATTTGGCCATACTGTTACAATGTTAACTGGAAAAATAAGGTTTTTAAACTGTATGTGTACTATAATCTCAACTGACTAAAACTAAGTATATAAAGAACCTGGAAAAAACTGTTGTGAAATAATACCTATTGTTCTCTGTATAGTGTTGCTATGCATGGTTAAATTGCTAAATAAATACTTTTATAAACTTTAGATTGTTTTATAATAAGTATACGTCACATCGATTAGCAAAAAAGCATGACTAGTATAATAAAAGCAGCAGTCCACTCATTCCATTGGGTTTTGCTTGAGAAAGCATTTGGTCAATTCTGTAAACAAACCTAGGGATTTTCAGGCTCAAATGATGCTTCCAGCTGGTTGGGATGGCACTCAGGCTTCTAGGACCTCCAAAGTCTTGTTACATTCTACGCCGTTCTGCCTCTTCTTTAACAATGTTTGTGCATGCATGCGCTCCACACTCAGTAGATCATTCCTGCCTTTTTTTTTTTTAATAAATGTATTTTTTTATTGGTGTTCAATTTGCCAACATATAGAACCCAGTGCTCATCCCATCAAGTGCCCACCTCAGTGCCCGTCACCCAGTCGCCCCCACCCCCTCCCACCTCATTCCTCCCTTGTTAAGCAACTCCGATGGCTATATATGCTATCTCCACCACTACATGACAAAGTATACGTGGGTCGACTGCACCATACACCACAGGGATCTAGCTGCTACTGCATAGAGCAGGGACTTAATACATCTTTGCAGAAATTATCCTCACTGGCACATTTATAACTTTCTGCCTCTGACCAGGATGAAATTAAAGGAGGACAGAAAATAAAAAGAACTGGTTTGATGAGGTAGTTGGATTCTATTCTTTTAAAAAAAATTTTTTTTAAATGTCTAATTTTGCTGTTATAATGTTTTGTACAGTAAAATAAGATGTAGCATGCGTTTTTAATTCTTTTGATTCCTCACAATCAAGGCTGTGGTCGAGTCCTTGTTCTTAGAGACCTAGGTTCAAATGCTGGCCACTTCAGCCCCAGTATGGCCATAGCAAGCACTTTATTCTTCATGTCCCACATCCTTTGCTGCAAAGTACAATCATAATACTAGCTTTGAAGGGTTGGTATGAAGTTCCATCAAAGTCACCTAGGTAAAGCCTCTTGTGCACAGCAGTTAAAAAATGAGCAAGCTCTTTCTTCTCATCCTGCAGTATACATGCTGGTGGATTTATGGAGCAAGTCCACTTTGGGTTCCCTCAGGGGAGGGTCTTTGCTACAGCGGAAGGGCTTCCAGATTGAATTCCAGAAAGGCTCTATTTAGATAAGCAGACACTCTTCTTGTTAATGTGGCCTCCACTGAGGATACACACTTCAGAGAACTCAAGGGTTCGGACTGTGGATTGCTCTGTTCCAAGGGAATTTCCTCGGTACTATGCAGGGCACCTTTTTAATTTCTCGAACACCTCTGCCACTGCCTTTCATCTCAGGGCCCAGTAGAAGAGAGTTTGATTGGAACTGTCAGCATCTCTAAGGAGGCCACTTAAGAGTCATTTGAAGAATTCCCACACCCAAGAGCATCTCCGAGTGGCTGGGAAGACCCAGGCAACCTTGAGCCTAAAGTTCATGTCTTGCCTCAGACTACTAACTTTTTAACTAAAAAGGGCCTTGTCTGTGTGGGGGATTGATAAAGGGATTCTCCATGTGCGAGTTAGTGGTTTTGCAACTCATCACAAAGGTAGGAAATTCTACGCAGACCAATCAGACAGGGAGTTCTTTTTCTGCATAAAACATTATCACCATGAATGATAATATTGATATGTATGTAATATGTAGAAAACAGCACCAAGTAACGAATTCCTATTATGCTCCAGGCATACTGCTGGAAGCATTACCTACCTCATAGCTAACCTGCTACATGATACAAATCACCACCCTGCAAGGTAGGAATTAGGGTCTCCATTTATAAATGAGAAAACTGAGGTTCACAGAGTTACATGACTTTCCAAATGCCACTTGAAAAATTTAGGTCTATTTTATTTCAGATCCCATGCTTTTGAAAAATGAATCTAACTGCGTCTCAATAAACACAAAGATAGTTTGAAGGGGGAGAAATATGGGCAGTCGCTAATATTAAGAGCCAAGATATGGGGAAAAAAGCCAATTTCCCTGGGCTGATGTTTGAGTTAAAAGGTTCTTGCTGGTATGAGCCACAGTTAAACCAGCACCAATTAGAGTCAAGTGTAATGAAAAATAAATACAGCTGAGCTGTTAGACTAGCTGCTATGGTCCAGCATCTGTCAGCACTTCTATTATACATTGAGTTTTTTCAAGGAATTATAAGGGCTGTAAAAATGTATGCTATGGTGGAACTTGGCAGAAAAAAAAGTTTCCATTTAAAGAGCTTTTCAAATATATTTTCTAAAGTTTCAAAAAATTAGGTTTGACACTTTAGTCATGAAGTTAGCAACCATTTAAATAGCCCAACACCTTTTAATCAACTGCTGGAGTGAAAAAGTACTCAGCACCAGGACATGCGCCTCCGTGGGGGTTCCCTCAGCCTCTGTCAGGGCTTCCGCCTTGACACTTTCTCCCTCACAGTGCTCTTGCTGGTGGCCGGAAACAGCAGCAACAGGCACCATGTTCTGGGGACTGAGGGGAGGCTGTGTGCGCCCAGCAAAGACCCTGGTTGCTGAGGTTGGGGAGGCATTACATCTGGCACACCATGATGTTCCTCAGAAACCCAATTTAGAGCAGAGCTCTGCTCTGTTGGAAGTATCTCCAGGCTGGAGGCTAACAGTTATCGTAGTGAGGCCAAGGGCAAGAGGCCAAAGCTGAGGAGGTGAGGGCCAGGGAAGCTTCAGAGCGGGAACCTAGGGGCTACTTTGGTTGCATAAAAAGGAGAGTCAGAACCTCCTGTTCTGGTTTTAGCCCATTAGAAGAGCTCTAAGCTTGAAGGTAGACGATCATGGTGCTATGGTCTGAGCATGTCTCTGAAATTCGTATTGCCATCCTAATCCCCAAAGATGATGCTATTAGCAAGGTGGTGGTGCTGGGGGGTACTTTGGGAGATGATCAGGTCATGAGGGCAGAGCCCTCCTGAATGGCATTAGTGCTTTTATTTTAGTTTTTGAAGATTGTATTTACTTATTTATTTATTTGAGAGAGAGGGAGAGAGAGAGCAGGGGGAGGAGAAGAGGGAGAGGGACAAACAGACTCCACACTGAACCTGGAGCCTGAGGCCAGGCTTGATCCCATGATCCTGAAATCACGATCTGAGCTATAATCAAGAGTCAGACGCTCAACAGACTGAGCCACCCAAGCGTGCCCTTCCTCCTGGGGGGGGGGGGGGGGGGGGATTAGTGCTTTTAGAAGAGATTCCACAAAGCTCTTCAGCCCCTTGCACCTTGTACAGAGGCAACCACAAGTCTGTGACCCAGAAGGGGGTCCTCAGTTGACCATGCTGGCACCCTGACCTCGGACTTCCTGTCTCCAGAACTGTGAGAATTACATTTCTGTTGTTTGTAAGCCACCCAGGTTGTGGTATTTTGTGGCAGCAGCCCCAACGGACTAAGATGCGTGGTGTGGCCTCTAGCTCTGCCATAGGCCTGTGTTTTGATGATGTGTATGCTGCCTAATTATTTTGGGCCTTAGTTAATATAATTCTGAATGCAAATAGTAATTTTTATACAAATCGCAGATTTGTGGGATAAGAAGATTGTGTGGAAGTACTCTGTAAACTTTAAAGAGCTTTGCAGAGATAATGAATGATAATCATACCATAGCATTTGTTGCTCTCTTCCTAAGGGTCCTCTCCAAATAGCCAGGAACTGTGAAGGGAAGAAACATGAGTGGGACATATTGTCTACACACAAAACCCTAAATAGCAGTTGGACCAAAGGGTATATTAACAAATGCCCACATCCAAGACAGATGGGATAAAGCCAGGACTCAGTGGGCTGCACACAAGCAGCCTGCCCTCAAATTTCATCAGATAAGTTCTGGTGAGAAGGGTGAACTTTAAATCCCATCTGGGAACCTCACTTACCCAGAATCCGAGTTTTGCCCATAGATATGGTCATGTAGGGTCTTGGCATTTCTTGTGGTAAATTCACAACTAATGCCATGGTCAGCACTCAAATAATGTTTCTGCAGAAGCCAGATGGGACAGGGTGTATACCCATGGAAGTAGTATGCTCAAACTCAACTCATTGTGGGCTCCCTGTGGAGCTTATTAAAACGCAGAGACTCTGAAACTTTCCATAAAGATCCCCACTCTGTAGGCAATGCCTTGGAATCTGCATTTCTTTCTTCTTTCTTTCTTTCTTTCTTTCTTTCTTTCTTTCTTTCTTTCTTTCTTTCCCTTTTTTTTTTTAAGATTTTATTTATTGATTCTTGAGAGACACACACAGAGAGAGAGGCAGACACAGGCAGAGGGAGAAGCAGGCTCCCTCCGGGGAGCCTGATGCGGGACTCAATCCCAGGACTCTGGGATCACGACCTGAGCCAAAGGTAGATGCTCAACCACTGAGCCACTCAGGTGCCCAAAATCTGCATTTCTAAGAAACTCTCCAGAACATTCTGTCAGAAATGGGCCACACGGCCACACTTTGAAAAACACTGACTTAGACTTCTTTGAAGCAGCCACATGAATCCCAAATGTCAGAGCTAGAGATTGCTAATATAATCTCCTCATTTTATTGCTGAGAAAAAGTCTGTAAAGGGGAACAGATCAGTGTTCACAGAGCACAGATTCTGTGTCAGTGCTGTGCCTCATTCAACATAGGCTTTCTCATTTTGTCTTCGAGGTATATCTGAATCCTGCCACTGAAGGCTTTTGATGCATTCCAACTTGGGATCAGTGCATTAACCTGCTTCTCTGCCCTAACACCTGGTAGCTGTAGTACTAAAAAGCAAAAATAAGGAGTCTGAAGCCACTACATGATCATGTGTTCCATTATCAATAGGGCCCTAAGAGCCACCTGCCAATCATTTAATTTGGGGGATTACTTCTTTCTCAGCCCTTGGGGAATAGTTTAACGTCTACTTCTCTTTTCTTTTTTTTTTTTTTTACTTCTCTTTTCAAGCTCCTTATCTTACTGCAGCTCTTTGCTCTCAAAAAAAAAAAAAAAATCCTGCTCTATTCCTATTCTTCATTTCTTTATGAAGAAAATTGCAACCATAAGTCACAGACTCCCTCAAATTTCCAACCATCACCGAAGATTTATCTAAAACAAATCCCTCTCCATGTCCTTTTGTCTAGGGTCTCGAAGTGGGATCCTTTTCTCCTCCTTAGGGACATCTTCCCCTAAGCTTTGGACTTGAGTTTTCCCACCATATTGGGTTTGTCAATTTCCCACCATACCCACCTGTGTCTTGTCCTCTTTCTGTTGTTCTGTCCTCAGAATAGGAACACTTTTGAGCCTCTGCTCTACTGGAATATAACCTCTCCTGATATATGTTCCCTTTTAGCCACCGTGTAATCTCCTTTTCTCTCATCAGAATGTCTCAAAAGAATTCTATTCTTTCTCCATTCCTCCCTCCCCCCATTCACCACTCAACCTGTTTTAATCTGCCTTCTAGTCACTTCCCTTTAGTAAAATTCATTTCGCTAAGGTTACCAGAGATGCACTTTTGGCCAAATCCAGTGGATATTTTCCAGTCCTCCTTCATTTGTAATGCAGAGATATAAACTGCTCTAAGGATGCATGTATGGGAACTGCTTGGTACAGGGCCTGGCACAGAAAAAGCATTTAAATTAATGGTTCCCTTTCCTTTTCTCTTCCTCCTCTTCTTCAGTATCATTGTTGTTGTGACTATTATTTCTGGGTCTTCTAGTTGTATTTGACACCATCAACCATTCCTGTCATTTGAGGAACTCCTGAATTCCATGACATCATGAATTGTGTCAGATGTCCCTGGCTTCTCCCTTCCTCAGAGACTGGTATTCCCCAGAGCTCTACCTTTTGCCTTTTTCTCAACCTGTTCTTACTTTCCCTGGGTGAACTACATTTCATCCTTTCAGCTGAGATCCATATGCCAATAAATCTCACATTTTCCCACCAACTCAGACCTGTCCTGTGTCATATAGCTAGTCTTCCTATACTTCAGGGACTGGCACATTGGAGATGCTCAAAGCTTCGCTGATGCTCAAGACTAAAGCCTCAGCCCATTTTCTTACATTGTAGTAAAGCCTGTGGCACAGCCGCCTCAACCTCAACAGGACTTTGTGTGTGTGTGTGTGTGTGTGTGTGTGTGTAGGGGAAGCTCTAGGCTCTGTTGCCTTCTTTTGGAGATGGAGCACATTTGGCGAAGCAGCTCCTTGTGCACAGCTGCCAGGTGGCACATAGCCACCTGGAGAGAAAGAAAGAATAGAGGAAAGGGAGCTGGGGAGGAGCCTGGGCCAGCATCAGGCAGAGGCGGTTAAGAAAGCTTTCCCAATGATATGGAAAGCCTTGGACCCTACGTGTCAGAAATCATCATGCAGAAAAAAAAAGGAATTTAAAAGCTTGGAAGACTAAAGTGAAAGTCTGTTTCCAAGTGCAGTTCACAATGCAAATTTCTTATATGCTTAGCTTTTTGACTTCCCATAAATGTGGGCAGAATGTTGGCCCTCAAAAATACCACGTCCCTAAATCTGACAAAGAACAAACATGTTAAGTGTTTGGATTCTGGATTTAGACAGATCTAGGTCCAAAAGTTGGCATCTTTTGCTAACTGCATGACTTTGGTACATTATTTAGCTTTTCTGAGCCTCTGTCATCTGCAACACAATGGCAACATTCATCTCAAAGGACCCATCAATCATTAATTTAACAATTTTTGAGAGTCTAGGAAGTATCTGTCACCATGCTAGGTGCTATCATGCTCAGGTGACTCAGAAGTGTTCTTGCCCTCAAGGATTTTAGAGAAGAGAAGAATACACTAGCACACACAGGAAAGAGGTGCAAGCTCACTCCAATAATTGGGGTAAGAAGAGGTCAAGGATTATGTCCAGACTTTTGGCTTTGGAAATGAAAAAATGGGATCATTCAGGGAAAGAACCAGGCTTAGGGTAGGGAGTATAAGCCCTCCTGTGGCATATCCATTTAGAGATGCCAATAGGCAAGCGTGGCAATGCACCAGGATGTCAGAAGAAACTCTGGAGTTAGAAAAATATTTGGAGTCTTCAGCACAAACATGGTCAGTAAAACCCCAGAATGGATGATAATGTTTAGAGAGAGTATATTAAAAAAAATAATGTGGATCCCCAAAAAGACCATCTTCTAAACATGTGCAGAAGGCTGAAGAGCCCCGAGAGAGCCATCACACATGTTGAAGAGCATAGGAATACAGAAGTCAAGAGAAGATCAGGGGTTTTGAACACATTCAAGGGAGAAGATGGTCATAAGACACATCCAGTGGTTCTGCAGTGGAGAAGTTCCTGGTGACTCTGGCAGGAGCAGAATAAAGAGAGTAACCAGCCTAGAAGGCCTGGGCTTAGGCAAGACACCTCGCCCATCTTCTAAAAGTGCCAAAAGGAAAGAGAAGGACTAGAGATGTAGGTAAGCTGGTAGGTAATTTGGCAAGATATTGTGGGATTTTCTTTCTGGTGCTTTCTATTTGTGTGTGATACCACAAGTGATCTTTGCTATTAGCTAGGGTAAGCTTATAAGGTTGAGATCTGGAAAAGTGGGGGGCATTTAATATGGGCTCTGGAGGATGGGCATGAGCCAGGCACTGGAAGTGTGGAAGGATTCCAGTCAGGCATCTTTGCAGACTGACAGTTTGTGGTGATGGTAATCCGCGTGCCTGGTATTTTCTACACTAGTGCACTGCATTCTGGGTATGGGAGCAGAGCCCATGGTTGGCTGGCTGGATCTCGTTTTTTTTACAAACTAGATGAGTTTGAAGAAAGAACAGCTGGGGTCAGGACAAGCTGATGGGGAGGGGGCATTTAAGGAGGTCCCAATGAAGTTAGATAAATGGAATGATGATGCAGTGGGAAGAACAAGAAAGAGCTAGAAGATCAAGGAAATTGTGGCCAGAGGTCTGCACTCACAGTTCTGGAGCTGGCTCCATTCCAGTAATGGTGAGTTGTAGGGTGAAGTCATGAAAATGGGTGGCTGAAATGGGGTAGAAGGAAATGTGGAGGAACTGAGCTGATCCATGAACTGGGAGATCACCTGAGGTGAGGTCGTTCCTCATGAGAGCTGCAACTGGGGTGGAGGGCAATCCCAGGATCCAAGATTCAAGCTCTTCAGGGGCAGACATTGTGCAGGTAGCTGAGCAGCTGCTTCAGGAGAGTTGATATTTGTTATTCAAAATGGGAAGAAGGGGAATTGAGCCCCTGAGCTAGGGACTCGGCCTCAGGCCTTTGGTGCCTTAGCCACGAGACACTTCTCAGAATATTTTTTGCGGTGCTATATGAATCAGATTCTTCCCAGGGCTGCTGATTGCATTGGTGCTGGGCCGATCACATCGCCTGCCATCCAGGTTCAGCCCATGAAGGATACGGTCCATCCACCAATGGAGCAGAGTCCTGGTCACCTGGTTGGGAGCCACAATCCCTTGTCAGCCCGGGGCAGAGCTGCACCATTGCTCCCTGAAGGCTATTTCTTGGCATTCAGGGCAGGTTTTGTTCAGACCAGAATGAGCATGGCCATTGAAAAATGTCTCAGGACTTGTACCTGGAGACACTGGGGCAACAGAAGAGGAGATAGAGCATTTCAGAGCCTTCGAAAGGAATTTCAGGGCCTGGCCCCACCCTGAATGTCTATAGGCAGCTACGACGTCCCGTGGGCAGGGCCCGGGTCTGAGCCTGATAAATGGGTGAATGCTGACAGCAGCCGCCGTCACTCACAAATGGAGCTTGGTTGAAAGTTCAAGTAATAACTGGATGGTGACCATTTGTCTCTGACCAACACTCAGCATAAAGAAGGTTGCACTTTTTTCTAAAAGGCAGCAAATGTGGACAAATATTAGCTCTTGGAAATAAAGGGGGAAGTTATTCATTCACTCAGCAGCGTTTTCCAAGCCATCAATCTTCCTGGGATTTCTATTGCTTTAATCATCAAGGTTGTTTATTTGGAGCAATTTCTGAGAGAATAAAGGTACCTTTGGCCTTTATCTGCTGTCATCAAAGCATCCATTAGGGGGCTGGAGCCCTGTGGGGAGGCTCAAGGGATTACTCACAGAGGTTTTCTGAAACGCACAGGAATTCTGTGTTTTCTCCTCCCTGGTGTGGCCGTGGAGTTTACACTGGAATCTGAAAGGTTGGGTTTATCGTCAGGTTTAGACCATTTGAACAGGATTTTTGTTCAAGGCAAACCTGCAGATAAAAGCATTCTGAGTGGCCTGGAACAAAGGCCTGCCAGCCCGGAGTGGTGGTGTGGTTCCTGACAGTCCCTGGGCCTGGCAGGGAAGCCCCAGGTGGCTGCAAGATGACAGGTGGCATCGTGGCATCGTCTGGGTCCGGGTGGAGGGGCCCTGGGAGAGGCTGGGAAGGGCTGACTGTCCTCCGCCCTGTCGCCAGGGCCATGTGTGCCGCGCTCCATAAGCTGAAGTGGGATGAGAGAGAATGGAAATATGTGAACCCTGTGGGTAAGTATGTGTGTACAAACCTTTCCATGTGCATTCACGTGCACTCACACACACACACGCGCATGAATACGGCATACGCATGTGCACCATACTCATGCACACACTTGCAACCACCCTCCTAGGGGGTCCCCCTCCACTGCCTTCCAGCTCCCTCTCTGCGTGGAACACCTCCCTCCCTCCCGCTGCTCATCCTGAGCACCCCAAGGTCCTCCACCTCCCCAACTTTTTCAGACCTCTTAGACCAGCCCTGTCTTCAGGCATAGCCAGCTCAGAATGACAACAGGACCCCTTGCGTGAGTGCCTGTGGCTATCCCTTGGCCCTGCTCCCCCAGAGGGCTGTCCTGGCGAGCAAGGGCTGGGAAACCTCACCGACTAGAATGTGCATGAGCAGCTGCTCTGCTTCTCATCCCGTGCGTGAGCAATGCTCACGGTGGCTTCTTCCCGAGGCTTCTGTCTGTTTTTGCTATGTCAGCTGAGTTCTTGATGCTATGGAAAAGCCAGGTCAGCAGTAATCGGCATGGAAGCACACGCGCGCACGCACACACACACCCTCAAATCACAGGGACATTTATACACACATACGCGCATGCCATAGTGACATCTGCACGCACAGCAAGGATATTAACACATTTGCACACCACGGAGAATACCACACTCACAGGGTCATACGCACACATTCATACAGCACGCGTGCGCAAAGACACCTGCACATGTATCTCAGAGGAATCCGCGTACGCTGAACATGACACAGAATGGGCGCGCACACACACACATCCACACTGTATGTGACAAACAGAAGAAATACCCCGGCACCTGATTGTGCACGTAAACATGCTCGCACAGACGCGTATGACCGTTTGCACGCTCCCTATGGGGACCCTCACGAATAGACAGGCCTATCACGTGCACATACTTGCACACACTCAAATATGTAAACTCCCACAGATCCCCCAAGCCAGCTTGTGTCAGAAATATTTCTGGAATGGCCCAGACCTGGAAGAGAGAAGGGCAGGTCTGTACCTGCCGGCTCAGAAGAAGAGGCAGATGGTGCAGAAGGAGGATCTCTTCAGAGCCTGGAGATCACAGGACACCAGATCACAGCCCATCAGGTTCCAGATCCGAAGGGGATCAGAAATCCCCTCCTGTGGTGGTCGGGATGCCTAGACCAGAGAGGGAGGAGGGCCAAGCACTTCACACCACAGGCCTCCACTCAGGCCCTGTGGCTGACTTTCCTTGTGACCTTGAGCAAGAATCTCCCTGCTGTGAGCTTTAGAGTTCTCATCTGAAAATGGGGCTAATGTGAAAAGCAAATGAATGAAACACAGGTAGAGATGTGCGGCACATCACAGCTGCGAGGGTCCTGCTGTCATTGTTTCCTACACGGCTGTGTGTCGGTGAGGCTGGCATGAGCCCGGAGTCCGATGCCCCCCTCCTCCTCCTCTTTTCTCCAAGGGGCTCTGGGTTTTTCCCAGCAATGTTTTCAGGATGCATGCAATATCTTGCTTTCTCGCTT
This sequence comes from Canis aureus, assembly GCF_053574225.1. Classification (NCBI taxonomy): domain Eukaryota; kingdom Metazoa; phylum Chordata; class Mammalia; order Carnivora; family Canidae; genus Canis; species Canis aureus. The sequence continues at coordinate 52,962,092 of NC_135622.1, read as the reverse complement.
CTGTCCTGGGAAGCTGTGGCTACCCTGTTTCTGGACCTTTGGACTTGATCATGTGTAGTGTCCCAAAGACTGGCCCCAGCTCGAAACGGGTGAGATGCTTCTTCCTTTGGATGTTTTGTCCCTAGGTGGGCATCTTTTGGGAAGCCCATACTCTGCTTTGCACATTGCACTGTCACAAGTCCTTGTCACACCACGATAGTGACCACTCCCTTATTTGTCTGTTCCCCTCTCTGGACTGTGAGCTCCTGCTGCCAGCGATTCAGTCACCTTCATGCCTCTTCATGACTTCAACCCTCGGGAGACTGCAGCCTTCCAGAGAGGAGGACTTCCTGAGGGTTGAAGGAGGGAGCAACACACGGTAGGCCAGCTGGAAGCTGGTGACTCAGAGCTCCCTGGACGGACGGTGACTGTTGTCAGATGTCCTGTTCTCCCTTGCAACTGCTTTCTGTACCCAGGGTGGTGGCAGATGAGACCTCATAGTTGAAGCTGTTGGGAAAGGAGAATTTTGGAAAGCAGGTTTGGTATCCAAATGAAATGTGCACACCATCCAGAACAAAGAGGGTTTGCTTTTGTTATTTTGGGGAGACTCGAACACAGGCATTTAGAAATAGAGCTCGGCCTCAGAAAATCTCCACTGCTTGGAAAGTGTGTGATAATGGATTGTTTCACTATCATTTAAACGAGAGAGCATTTTCCTAAACAAAATGTATGGCTACAACAAGATGATTTAATGATGATGTTTTGTTTTCTTCCTGCCTCTTTCTTATGCTTTCCTGGAAATACAGGGCTCATTCAGAAAATGAGTGGAGGCAGCACTTTCTGGGGCTCAGTGTGTGCATTTGCCTCACGCTCTTAATGAATCAAGTCTGATGCAGCCAGTGAAAGTACTAGAGCGCTGCTCCAGGCATTCCTGTTCTCTGTGCTGGTGGACGTCCTCAGAGACATCGAGAAGGTAGGGACAGGTAGCAGGGGAGCAGCAGCCTGTGTTCTCTCGAATGTTCATCTGGGTGGCTGGTGGGTGGTGCGGTACCGGCGGAAGGACAGGACCCCGACACTACGTAGACCTCAGACCGAACCTTGACTGAGTGCTGTGTTCTTGTCTCAACTTCCCTGAAACTATGGCATCATCTGTAAAATGGGAGTTCTAGCAGCAGAAAGAGCATAATTGTGGTGAGGTTTAAACCGATAATATCTGTAGTGTGCCTCGTATCGTGCTGGCATATAGTAGGTGTTCAATAGTAGCTTCTGTTATTTATTATTATTACTAATTGTTAATTTTATTTGAGTGAATGGTAGGTTTTAGAAATTAATGCCATCTGGTTCCCAAGACTTGTCAAAAATGAAAGTATCATTTTTTAAAAAGATTTAGTTGAGCGAGAGAGAGCGAGACCAAGTGTGCATGCAGGCATGAGCCAGGGGCAGAGGGAGAGAGAGTCTTTTAAGCAGACCCTGCTCTGAGTGCAGAGCCCGACTTGGGGCTCGATCTCACGACCCTAAGATCATGACCCTGAGATCGCGACCAAGTTGAAACCAAGAGTCAGACGCTCAACACTGACACCCAGGAGCTCCTGAAAATATCATTTTAAGAAGGTAAGAGCTATTTGTCTCCATCAAAGTCATCACAAAACTTTTACCGTTTCTTTAAAGGATTTAAAACTTACATTACAATAGTCTATTATATCAGGTTTTTTTTTTTATAAATACACTGATTAGATCAATTCTAAATTCAAACCAAACGTAGCTTTTCAGATTTTAATTAGATATAAGGTTATTGGCCCGTGTTTACATACAGAGGTGTGGATGTTTGTATATAGGATATAATATACATGTATTCATAAATATTTTTATCACAACTATTCATGACACTGTAATCATGCTAGCAGCTACAGATACTCGGAATAGACTTAGCTAATGGCTGTACCCATTTACTTTGCATTGCAACCTACTGTCTGATGCCAATAGATTTAATATAATATTAATATTAAATCTTATATAGAGACATTAAGAAATAGGCACATACTTTGCAGATACATGTGATTATAAAGATAGTAGCAGGTGTTTATATCAGATGTCAAATTATTTTCAGATGTGCATGTCCTAGGAGATCTCACTGTGGGAAACAAACTAAAATACCTGCTCTGGTTCCCAGTTGCTGGGGGCCAGGAACATCTGAAGGACACATAGGGGCAGTGGCATAAAGCCCAGGACAGACACTCAGCTGAAGATTCCAGAGGGCCGGAGGCTAAATTGTATCACACATATTTGATCCAAAGCAGGGCCATGGTTTGTCAGAACATGATTAGGTCCTGTAACCCTGAGGACCAGAAGCACTTGACCCGTTGGACAACTCTGTACAGGACATGGGATAGCCACTCAGAGTGGCTGGCAGCTTGCTTCATTTATTGACTTCGAATCTCTCTCTGTAATTCCTGGCTATTTCCTTTTCTTCTCTCCTCCAGGAGACTGGAAGAGCAGGTCATGACCTTTCTTATACTTAGGTTCAGCCCAGCAGAAGCCATAAAGATAAGGGCCAGCTCTTCAAAGCTAGTCAGATCCCTGATAATTCCTCCAAGGATTTTCCCAGCACTTACGGAGAACAGGGTTTGGGGAAGCTGCCGCTTACCCAGCTGGGGGGCTGGTGCAACGACTGGACACCAGTGAGGATTGAGTGCATGGCTTTGGGGGATGAAAAGGCACTTCAGAGTGACACCTCTGCTGGGGATGCCTCAAGGCGCCGCAGGGAGCAGCTCCGAGGAGAGATTGTGAACTCACGTCTATAGAGTCCATGTCTGGGAAGCAAATTGCCCTAATGCGAAAGCCTGTTTCCAATGGCTTTTAGGAAGTTTTCCAAAGTTCACCTTTGGTTTGGAATGACAGGGGTGGGAGGGGGGAAGTGAAATGGGGTTTAGACTCTAATACATACCTGAAAACTTGCTTGGAAGCAATCTTAATCCATTGGCATTTAAGATAAAACACTGCACATTATACATGTCTACGTAGGCATAAATGTTAACATACGGATATAAATAGCAAAGTCTATTATCTTAAGCACTTACTAGGTACTAAGCATTTTAATCTTCATCATCTAATTGAATCCTCCAAAAAACCATGCTCTACATCATCACACCCATTGGACAGATGCGGGAACTGAGAATCTGAGAGTTTAACTTGCCAAATGCAAAGCTGGTTTCAGCATTGATTCCAGCACCCACTGTGATTTCTTTTTGCTTTTTTGTTTTTTGTTTTTAACCACTGTGATCAGTAAATATATCCCTTCAGTTGTGGAGAGACTGAAGTTAAAATTATGGACTGCTACCCTGTTCTTGCAAATGCTGTTCTGAATTATTTGTTTTGTTTTATTTTATTTTATTTTATTTCATTTCATTTCATTTTATTTATTTATTTTAAGATTTTCTTTATTTATTCATGAGAGACACACAGAGGGAGGCAGAGACACAGGCAGAGGAAGAAGCAGGTTCCTCATAGGGAGCCCAAAGTGGGACTTGATTCCAGGACCCCGGGGATCACAACCCAAGCTAAAGGCAGACGCTTAGCCACTGAGCCACGCAGGTGCCCCTGAGTTATTTGTTTTGAAATGACACCATATGGAATAATGAAAATGTATGTGCTTTGTGTGGAAACGGGAAGACTTTGAGAAGGGTATTGCCATTCTCTAAACCCGCCAGATTCTGCTTGCTAATAATTAAAATTCTTTATATATCAGTGCTTATTATCAATGTAATAATATAATGCTGTATTCAACAAGTGTTAACTGCATGCCTGTTCTGTGCAGTCCCAGAGAAGACAGCTGCGAAGTAATTGATAAATGTCCCTGTCTTCCTGTAGCTTACAATGAAGGGATAAGTGATGAATTATCAATGACCCTGTTTCCCTGTGGATGTTTTGTTTGGGGATTGAGAGTACTCTGCTTGACTTCACTTGGACAGGGACACATGGTGCCTCTCACCTATGCAGGCAAAAAAAAGTGGGGTAGCTTAGCCTTAAGGACATCTCGAGCCAGGGCCTTGGGCACTGCAGAGCCACGCTACACTTCCTTGCCCTCTCATCTGGGCCTCTCTTGATAAATGTTCTCCACCTGCTTAGGCCAGCCTTCTCTGTTTTGCCAAAATTGTGCCTATTGGCCCTCCTAGGCCTCCCACTGCCCAGTGTCATTGTCAGAGAAGGAATGAGTCTCTCTTTCATTCCTGGGCTTAAAAAAACCTGAGCAAAGGCACTGATTGGTCCAGCTTGGGTCACAAGTCTATCCCTGTATCTACTGGAGGCTGATTCTGTAAGAAGATGATGCTCTCCAGTGGGCAGTTGGACCAGCCAGGGTGGGACAGTAGCGTTCCCCAGGAGGGGACCACGATGGGCAGACAATACACGTCCACTACAAATGATCATTCCCTTAATATTGTATTACATATAATGAGCTTTTATGAATGTTACCCTACTCAAACTAACACCATCAGCTTTGCAGGACAGAAATGATTATCCTCGTCTGACAGATGAGGAAACTAATGTCAAAGAGGTAAAGCGGGGCCAGAGGTCACACAGCCAAGTAGCTGAGTCAGAATTCAAATGCTGATTTTCTGGATTCAAATTGCAAATCATGAAAGAGACCGAGAGACCTTCTGAATTTCTGGAGACAGAATCAATCGTGCTTTGTTTGATTTTAGGGATCTGCGTTTTCTCACGCGTGGATGCCTGCAACACCAGGAATTGTAGTAGAGCTAACAGCTCTCGCTTAACAGATTTGTTGGGTCAATTCAAAACACAGTTTCCTGGCCAAGGCGGACAGCTGATATTTAGTGATTGGATGGTAATTTTAGGTGGTCTGTAGGCAAAAGCATTAACTGGATTTTTCTAAACCAGCCGCTTTGTTAATGTGGCAAGTTCTACAACATCCATCATGGCTGCATGTCAAAAGCTTTTTGTTTGTTTGTTTGTTTTCTAACTCAATCTCCTTCTAAAGCAAGGATAGAATCAGGATTCCAGTTGCATTTATTCCCTCATTCATCTATTCATCTATCTATGCATCCATCCAAACATCCCTCCACCGACACATCCATCTGTCATACCATCTATTCATTCTAAAGTTGATTTACCGTGTGTTTTATGCCAGGCCCTGAGCTAACTAATGAATGGAATAGACATAATGGAACACAAACCTTTTCTTCACGGGGCTCTCAGGCAAGGTTGGGTGACATCATCTGTTAACAAATAACGCTAATACCGAAGGTAACTCTCCCAAGGTCACCTGAAACTCTGAAGAGTAACTGAATATATACTCAGGGCACAGTAGGAAGCAGAATGTTTCCAGGCCAATGAGACCTGTCACTGGATCACAATTTCAGAAGGCAGTAATAACATGAAAGGAAAAGGTACCAGTGAAGGGCCATAAACATAGAAAAGCAGGGTTAAGAGAGATGAGCGTCAGAATCCATATACCCCTGTCCAAGTGATATGCATCCAGGCCCTCAACCACTGATTGGCTGGAGAAGCCAACCTCCAGAGGGTTAGCACACTCACCTCCTGAAATTCAGCAGCAATATCCTTCCCATGTTATTTACTTCTCTTCTGTGTATAGGCTAACAAAACAACGTGTGTGGAAATCATTTTAATTCTAAGCTACCAGGATTCACAGATGAGATACGGGTGTGGCATCGCAAATGGAGTTTTCAAGGACTTTAGCATCCATATGTGGATAAAGCTCATAGTATCAGTGAATGGGTGAATGTCCTGATTTATTTATCAATCGTTTGTACTTTTAATTAATTTGACTCGGTCACTGAGATTCTGTGAAGATTAAGTACCCGAGAAATCAGGGTCAAAACTCTGGAATGAAAGCATTCAGTTGAGATCCTGTCCTTCAAGAGTCCTGCACGGAACCAGGTAACCCACATGGAAAGCATTTCTATCTGCGTTACACCCTCATCTTTGTCTCCTTCACTATGTACCTTCTCCCCACCCACCCCCTTCAAAACATGCCTGGTGCCAGGGTGAATGGAATCGTTCAGACAGGTGGAGAAGGAGTCACAGGCTCTTGATGAGATTGGAATGGATTGTAGATGGGAAGTGGAATTTGACCTGAGCCTTCAGTGTGAGTATGATTTTGACAGGTAGGGAATGTAGGTAACTGCACTCCAGGCTGAAGGAAGCATGAGAGCAACTGCATGGAGGTCAGAGAAATGTGTGTGGGGAGGCGATAAAAACTGGGAGAGGTAGCAGATGAGATTGGGAACATCGACTGGCTCAATATCATGGAAATTAGCGAAGTTTCATTAAGAAGTTTGGTTTTCCTCGTTATGCAGGGAGAATGATGTGATCAGATGTATGTTTTTTTCATGAGCACCCCGGAAGCAGGGTGAAGGAGAGCCTGGAGCCTGGAGGCAGAGAGCTCAGTTGGGGAATGGTTGCCAATGGACCAGGATAATCAATTTCTAATCTTTGAGGCAGAATTAAAATTTCCAGGGAAACTGTGGTGCTTTTCATATACGAGGTCAGATTTACTTCTGAATGTTGGTGTCCATACTTTTAAACTACTTAGTGTATTTTGATTTATTTAGCCGGGCCTGCCAATCAAACTGAAAATGCCAGGAAGCTGTTTCATATGTATATGCAAACTTATGAGAAATTAAAGTCTGCTCACAAATATTTACTGCGAGCTGATCCCCCATGCAGCACACCGCCAGACTCTTGTGGATGATCAAGAAAAGGCGTAGGATTTGGTTTTGTTCCCATTTAGTTGTTCTTTGATGGGTGGGAGGAAGCCAGCCTGGTTGATCCAGATCATAGGGATCTTGCCTCCCTGCCCGGCTCTGGACTGACCGACAGGGTCCGTGGCCTGCAAAGAACCAGACACCTGCAGTTTGGTCTCAGGTGGAGGAAAGTAGAAAAAAGAGGCTTTTCGGGAGAGGGAATCCAGGGATGAGATTCTTTGGAAGCCCTGAGATCCATTCCTGACTGAGACCTTCCATGAAACCAGCATCTGGTCATGTCTCAGTGGTACATTCCAGAACGGACAATCTATTTATGATGAATTGGATCACAGCCACCCAGAGATGATGCTGTCACCAGTGCCAGACTGTGCTCCTCTCCTGGGGGCAGAGGGGGTGGCCTATGGGGATTGGCGGGCTGCCAGGCCCAGCTTGAGTAGGGTGGGGCCTGTCAGGGACTTGTCCAGGAACAACAATTGATGACCAGGGTCTCATTTTGCAATTCTCCTGGGCTTTTTCCCTTTCTCTAAACCTGCACAGACAGCAGGTCTAGGTGGTTTATGGGGGGCCTTATGGTTTGAAGCTGCTCTCAGGCAGTGACAAATTTTGCATCCTGAGCACCCATGACATGAGTGGAGAAGAGAAGCCATAGGCTGGGAGATGGGAGGCCGGGTGGACTGTGGGAGCAATGGCAAAGGTTTGAGTGTCATTTCTTTGTAATAAGACACTTTTTACAAATCCTCTGATTTTCTAGATGGGAGAATTGAGATCCAGAGAGGACATTGCAATAGCTCCAAAGACTGCACGATAGTGCCATGACCCTCTGTCTGCAATCCTTACATCCTTTCTGCCAAAAGAGGAAAAGTCTCATAAGCCTAAAAAAAACTCTTCAGTGTTAGGATTTGTAAACCAAAGATAAGAACATAGCAGATGCTTGTATGGCTTTGCTGGGGCTGCCGTAACAAAGTGTCCCAGAGCAGGAGGCTTCAACAACAGAAATTTATTTCCTCACAATTCCGAGCTCAAGGTGTCCACAGGCTTGGTTTCTCCTGAGACCTGTCTCCTTGGCTTGTAGATGGCCACCTTCTGCCTATGTCCTCACATGGTCTTCCCCCTCTATGTATGTGCGTCCTCATCTCCTCTTCATATTTTATTAGGGCTCCTCCTAATGCCTTCACTGTAACTTGGTTACCTCTTTAAATGCTCTATCTGCAAATACATTCATATCTGAGCTGTGGCTTAGGGTGTCAACACATGAATTTGGGGGGCAGGGGTACCATTCAGCCTACAACGATGTTTAACAAATGCTTATGGCATTAAAAATATCTGCTCAACACAGTTAAGAGAGTTCAGTGAAGCTCAGTGGAGACAACCCATTCATTTGTTCAACCACAGAATGCTTGCTTGCTGAGTCCCTATGCTTTAGATATTCTGAATACTTCAGATAGAGCACAGCATCGAGCATCATTAACAGCATGACACGGGAGCTATTATTTCCACCTCCCCAAGAAAGGAGAGGAGAGTCTAAAAGGACATCGGCCTCGCCCCCAAGTTGCACACACAGTGGACAGTGCAGCAAGGATTCGAACTTATATCTTTGCCGCCAACCTCAGTCTTCGCCAAAAAGCAAGTGAAAGTAGTTCAGATTTTTACAGCAAACATGTTCTGTGCCTTTCCCACTTGCCTGGCTTTTGCTTGCACTGAAATTATTAAACTGACAAGCGGGGGTGGTGGGTGGAATGCAGATACTATTGCTTTCAGAAAATGAGGCTCCACTGGGCGACTCTTTCTTACTGTCTCAGCCGGGGGAAGGAGCCCCTAGCCAGAGGGAATCAAATACTTTTCAAATGTCTCATTAAAATAAAAAGGTGATTCTTGCATTGGTACCGTGATAAAGACTACAAAGCAGCAACATGAAAACTCCCTGGTTTACCCTTCTGAATAGGCCTCAGCTCCAGCCGCAGAATGAATTAGCGGCCACCCCATTATCTGTAAGCCTCAGAGAGTGCAACCCAGGCTTTGATCTGCCAGTGTCAAGGAAACTGATAAAAACTCGTTCTGTTTCTAAGCTTTCCCGGCCTGAAATTCTCTTTTCCCTTCAGCACGCTATAAATGACCCTCTGAAGTGGCTGGGCATTCTTTTACAGCCTTGCGTCCAATCTATTCATAACCACGGTTATCAATTATTATACCAGCTGGGATTTCTGAGGGCCAGGAGGCTGTCAGGAGCTCTAATTGTGGTTCAGGGATAAAAGCAAAAACACACAAATTTTAACCAATCATAATTAACTTATTCTCCAAGTGCAAGGAAAAAAAGAAACCCCCCAAAACAAAACAACACAAAACCAAGGCTTATGAATCCCTCCCAGCTAATCACTCTTGAAAGCAGCCATGGAGGGGGAGAGGGGCGCTTTTATTGCAATGGTGGCTCCCGATTGGCCTGTGGCGCCAGGTTCCCCAGGAAGGAGCCGGGCCAACTGGCAACCAGAGAAGTTCTCAAATCATTGGGCTTTTTTTTTTTTTTAAATCTTAAAAAACCCTCATTTTTCAAAGTAGCGTGATGTTTTCCAAGCTTCTGACAGAGCTTTGAATAAAGAGGCATCAATTTCTCATTGAACCCAAACAACTGACTGAGTGGTCCAATATATTTCATTAAAAAGAAGTGCAGTGGCAGCTATCACGTTAATAAAGGAGGCGCGTGTGACCTGGAAAGGCCTGAGGGATCCGGTCCCCAGGAGCAAGGTCAGGCAGCAGGGTGAGCTGGGAAAAGCCTCAGCACAGGGCCTGGCACTTAGTAGGTGCTCAAGAGGCTAGCTCCTGTCCCTGCCCTGCTCCCTTCTTAGACTGGCCGACAGCCAAATGTCTTGAAGGCATCTGGCTAGTGGCAACGACATCTGAAAGGGCCCATGATGTCATGGAAAAAGCATGGCTTTGGAGTGTGACAGGTCTCAGTTTTTAAGCCCCTCGGAGACTCAGTGTCCTTTATTTTACAATGGTGTAGCATGGCCAATTTGTAGAGTTGCGGTGGAGGTTCGGGCAAAAAAGCTCCTCGTGAAGTGCCTGACCCAAGGTAGGTGCTAAATAAATGTCTGCTGTGTTTCCTGATGGCACTTTGGGGATGTGGTCCCCGTGAATGCATGTCTGGCAAGGGGCTGTGAAGAGCACTTCTTCTCTCTATCTTGTTATTCAGCATTTGCGCAGAATCCTTCTGGATCCTCGTTAGGCCTTCAGATCTGAGGACGGGCTAGAGTCTTCGTGTAACACAGACGCTGGGGAAGCACATCAAAAGAAGAGATGTCACCGCATGCTTTCCAGAACAAAGGCAATAAGGCACCGATGAAACAATTAAACAGCATCATTATCGCCTCATAGAGTATCTGACTACAGAGAGTGAGATTTGTATTTTGGTCTTCGGGGTTTAGCATTACAAAAGCTACTTAACCAGATCTCAGCAGTGTGTGTTTGTGTTGTGCTACGAGATCAAGAATCCAACTTTCTTTGTGACATTTGTTGATCTAGTCGTAACCTGGGAGTTTGAAACTTCGCTTTATAAAAGATGTGAAAGTATTCTCTGGGTAGTTCTTGTTCACAGAAGCAGGCATAATTGTCCTACATTCTTGCAAGGAGGATTTTTCTGAACACATTTACATATATGGTAAGAGACAGCATTTGAAGGCATGCTCCTCACGGAGTCTAAGTTGGAGGATGGATCGGTCAGGAAAATTCTTATTAGCTGTCCCAAGAGTCACACTCTGAAGTTGTAATGGTTTAACACAATAAGGACTATTTCCCACTCAGATGACATCGGATGAGAGTGGGCATCCTGCCTGCATCTCGTGGCCCTGCTGAGAGGACTGTTGCATCCAAGGGTCTCACTACCTGGGAAGAGAGGAACAGAAGAGGCACGTGAACTTGAAACAACTTCATCCCCGAGGTCATGCAAATTACTACTTCTGCACACTCTGACCTGAGCTGTTACAGTGGCCCAAGCTAATTGCAAGGAAATCTGGAAAGTCTAGGGAAGTACAAGAAATACTTGCTGAGCAGAAGTTGTCTCTGCTGTAGGGATGGGATTGGAGATGGTACTTTGGCCATCCCCGTAATATAATGAATGCTCCCAGGAGGGAAGGGGACTGAGATGAGGCTGTTGGGATATAGTTTCCCAAATAGAAAAGCCCAGGGCATGAGGTTGACTCTTTTCAGGAAGAGCATAGAGTCTCCAAAGAGCATAAAAACCTTAGCCTGGGGCAGTACCGATGGGCTGATATTTGGGGCTGGAAAAATGCATGGGGGAGGGGGATCTAGCATCCGGTGAGGATTTCTGTGTTAAGCATAAATTAGGAAGGTCCATCAGTGCTCATGAATGGGACTCAAGAGGAAAGGGTGTCAGGACTTTGAGCATCAGCCTGATGTTCAGAGCTGGGATTCAGCTGCAGGTGAAACCGGATGAGAAGTGACCAGTTAGAAGACTGGGCACTTTCGGTAGTGATGTATCTGAGGGATAGTAGCATCGGGAAGCTGTAGCCTTCTGCCAACACAGATGCCAGATGATAAAGTTCACCCCAGTGGACATCAGCTAGAGCAGAAGAAGAATATTGCCAGATTCTGCTCAGAGGGGTTGAGAAGAATACCAAAAAGCCATCAAGGTCAGGTAGTCTGGCCCTGCAGATAGTTTTACTGATGGCTTACAAGGGCCCAGGCCAGGCTAGCACTGATAGCACGTATCATTTGCTCCTATGCAGTGGTACCTGAGGCTAATTCCTACTACTGTATTTTAACAAAGTAATTTTTGGTCAGCCTCTCCTTGTCAAAGATAGAAGTCTTGGGGGTGGGGGGTGGAGATCCTACAAAAGACACAATGAGGAATGTCTGGGAGGGCAGAGATTAATGCTGATGCTGATCCTGGCACACAGACTGTTTTCCATTGTCACCCATGAGCTCATCTGTTCCTCCCTAAGACGCTGTTGGGTATGCGAGATTATATATTTTTCCAATTATATTAATGAGACAGATCTTTCAGGAAAGCCTAAATGATTAGTTCACAGGTGAGCAGCTCGTACATCAGAGAGGGGTGGTGGTGGAATTCAAACCCAAACCTATTCTTGCTCTCTTGTGGAAGGCTGCCTCTCTGCAGGAGGGAAGCAGTGCCCACGGGAGCTCCATTTTCTCCATCATCATCATCACCATTGTCGTCATCTTCCCCATTGTAAAGAGAATCCACTGCTCTGCCATGACCAAACTCCCTCTTCCTGTCTCCAGGCATACTGAGTTTGTTCAAATTCCTTCACAGATTTTCACTGCTTCCTAACCAATCAACACAAAAAGCAAACATGCAGTGTGAAAAAGAATCCACGTTACTTCATTGGGTTTCAGATCTTCTCTTTGGGCCCTCGTACAGGGCAGCAGGGAGGGTGTATTTTAGTTGAGAAACCAGAGAGGTATGCGTTAGGGAGGGAGAGAAGCATTTGATGATTTGTTCTACCAATAAACAGTCACTGAGCACCTACTATCCCATGGGCTGGCCTGGGTCTAGATGGTAGCACGATGGTGAGTAAATTCATTCTCTGCCGTCAAGATCTAGAGTCAAATTATTGTTTCACATCACTGGATCTCTGTGGAAGTACCTTCTTGATTCTTATTTCAATTCCAAAGCATATGAGGCCTGCTGTTTCAATGTGAGCTCCATCTTCCAGATCGCTGCCAGTTTGAATTCAGAAGTAGAGAACAGACATGAGTATAGCCTAGACTAGGGGTCAGCCGACTATGGCCCATCCAAACCATCTGTATTTGGAAATAAAGTTGTATTGGAACATGGCCATGCCCACTTGTTTACATATAGTCTACGGCCACTTTAGCGCTGCATCAGCAGAGTGGAGTAGTTGTAACAGAAAACATATGGCCTGCAAAGCCTAAAATAGTTGCTGTCTGGCCCAATGGAGGAAAACTTACTTCCTCCAGCCCTAGATTCCCAGAGCTTCTTATTATAGATGAACTATGGGCTCTAGGGTCCATCCATGCCTGCCCATGACTCCAGTATTCCTGCTGTGAATACTGCACTCTCTACTGGATCATTCCACCAGGATACAAATGTGCTATTCTTCCTCGAATCTTGGAAAACATAATCCAACAAAACCTCCCTACTCCTCCTACTCCACTAGTTACTGCCCATTTCATAGTACTTCTTGGCAGGGCAACTTTTCAAAAGCGTTGCCAACACTGTTTTGCTTCTGCCATTATTTTTTTTTAATTTCTTTCTTTCTTTCTTTCTTTTTCTTTTTTTTTTTTTTTTAAAGAGAGGCAGAGGGAAGAAGAGAGAGAATCTTAAGCAGTCTCCATGTCCAATGCAGAACCCAATGAGGGACTCAATCTTATGACCCCAAGATCATGACCTGGGCCAAAATCAAGATTCAGACGCTTAACCAACTGAGACATCCAGGCACCCCCCCTCCTCCCGCCTCCGAACTTAACCTAACACCAGAACTGCTCTTGTTAAGTCAAGTTTGGTGAATCTGATGGTAAGTTCTTAGTCCTCATCTTGCTGGATCTCCCAACAGTAGCTAAGGCTTTCAGCCACCTCTACCTCCCCCCTCATTTTCTTCACCTGACCTCAGACTTGATGCCTTTGCATCTCATCTCCCCCTTCACCTGATGATCCTTCCCAGTCCCTTCCCCAATTCTTCTGCTTCTCTTGAAGTCTTACTTTGGCAAATCCAGGCTTCAGTCCTTGACCACCCCCTGTCCTCTCTTCACTCACTCCTCTGATACTCTCAAAAATCTCATGGCTTTAAACACAGTCTCTATCCTGCAAACTCCTTAATTTTCATCTCTGCCCTGGATCTTTCTCAATGGAAGGAATACCCATCAACTAGTTCAAAATCAACATAACCAAAGTAGAAGTCTTTAATGACATTCCTTCTGCCCCACAGGAGATGGGGCACTACTACCAGTTGCCTAAGCCTCAGACTTAAAAGTCAATTGTAACTCTTCTTCCACAGTTTATATCCAGTTTTCTAGGAGGGCATGCCTACCACCTTGGCCCCACCACTGCCACCAGCTAGATCCCAGGCATTGCTCTTCACCTGGGTTACTACAACAGTCCCCTAACTCATTTCTCCATGCCTGATTTTGCCTCCTCTCATGTCTTCAGTCTATTCTTGACAGAATAGTTGGCTCCTCCTTTTTAAATAGGTCAGTTTATATTCTTTCTTTCCATTGTCCTCTCTAATAGCTCTCTGCTTCCCTCAGAGTAAAAGCTGAAGTGTGACTCCACCCTAGACAACCTGGCCCTGCCTCTCTGACCCCATCTCTTACTCTTCTGCATCCCTCAAACTCTGCTCCAGCCACTCCAGTCTTCTTCAATGCCTTGAACATGCCAAACATTATGATACCACAGGACTTTTGTCCTGGCTATCTCCTCTGCCTAGGACTCTCTTTCCCTAGATAGATATCTTTGCTCATATAGCATCTGATCAACCACCTTATTTAAAATTGCAAACTGCCCCCTTAGGCATTTATTTTCTTCTTTCCTTTTTTTTTTCTATAGTACTGACCCTTTCTAATATACTATATTCTTCATTTATTTGTTATGCTTATTGTTGATTGTCCTTTTCCCTCTGCTGGAATGGAAGTTTGGCTAGGACAGGGATTACTGTCTCTTCTGTTCACTGATTTATCCCATGTGCCATGAACAAAGACTGGCTCAGTGCAGGCACTCAACAAATATTTGTCCAAGGAATGAATCATTAACTGTGAGGTAGTGATCAATTCAGATGATTAATAATGTTCTCTACTCTTAAAAAGAAAACACTGGTAGCAAGAGATAGACTTGGGAGAACATCAGGAAGAGGCAGCCCCAGAACAACCCAGGATGTTTTGGCTTCTATGTGGCTGACCAGCGGTCAGAGGTTCACAGGGCATGTGGCTGAGTGGGGCTCCCTGCAAGTCCCAGATAAGGGGTATCATGTGCGGTGGTGCTGGCTGTAATGAGTGCAAGGACTATTTTTACATAACAGAGGGGAAGATAATCCTACAGACGTGATGTAAAGGTCTGAAACATGTTGTACCATCGCAGGGAGACTGGCAAGTTATGTTGTTTATCCCAGGGACAGCTCATTCCCAGACAATGTTTGAAAGCCTCAGGAGGGAATTTGTAGGTTGTTTCAGACCAGGAAAGATTTCCCGTACTCTCCTGGTGTTCCATGACCTATGTGAGGGTTTTGGAGACAGGAGAAAGGATTAATTTAGGGTTATGTCTCTATCTTATAAAGTCTACAGTTTGGGGAAGTTATCTACCCTTTGGCACCATGATTTCCTTGTCTGTATAGTGGGGCTAAAGGTGTGTACTCTTTTAAGACTGAGCTTAGGAGCAAATGAAATCACACACACACACACACACGCCCACACGCTTAATCGAAAGACCAACATAAGGTAATTCCTATGATTCCATACCCAAACAACAACAACAAAAACCAGGGAATGAATGAAAAATCATACAAATCTCTGAAATATCATTTAATTAGTAAACTCAAAATAATTAGAAACTATTCACTACCCACTTTGATGTTAAAACCAACATATGTTCAGCACTGTGAGGGTTAGAAGGTCTGGAGCCAAGTCATTACCCAAAATGAGCAACCAGCCTTGTGGTGCAAAGGTGCAGGCATTGAGAAAGGCCAGACAGCCGGTACTGAGATTCCCAAGTGCATCTAAAGTCATGTCCTGATCCTCTTCGGTTCAATCGGTATGTGTTGTCTCATTATGATGTTCCAGACCTTCTCAGATAAATTACTTCATGAGCTATAACAACCAAGGAAGTGTTTATAGGTCTAGTTTGTAGACAAGGAACTGTATTCTCTGATAGGTAGGGTGATCTCTCCAGTATTATATAATTAGCAAGTGGCAAAACTGAGAAATAGACCACAAAAAAGCATGCATACGCCTGTAAAAAAAATGCAGGTACTGACAAGGTCAAGTAAGATGTCAGAGAGGATGGCGTCTCTGGCCCTCTGATTCTGTGACTATAATCCCTACCCAAGGCTGAAACTGTCTGTGAGGCAGCTCTGCCATGTGGACATCTCATCCTGGCTTGATGAATGATGTGCTTCTTGTGACAACATCACAGAGTGTGCGCCTTCAGGCATTCAAAATTAAGTGGGTTACCTTTCACTGAGCTCGAATGTGTCTTCCTTTAACTTCCACCCTTTGGGACTAGTTTTTTGTTTTTGTTTTTCTGTGAACAGTGATTGATGGAATCTTGGACCACAGCTGGACTCCATTTCCCAGTGCCCTCTACAGTTAGATGGGCACTCACACTTGAGCTACAGCTGGGTAGATAGGGACAAATGGATGGGTGCCATGATGGCCTGGCCCAGATACTCTGCTGACAATGAGTGCCTTCATACTTATTTCCTCTCTGCCAGCTGAATGTGGATGACGAAGAGGCTCCAGGATGGTAAAGTCACAATTTAGAAAGAGTTCAGGGTCCCAACCCTTGGATGACCAAGTGAATGAGAGAAACCCCATGGACATATTGACTTTCCTAAGACTCCAACATGAGCTAGACACAGCCTTTGACTTTGTTGAGCTACTATCTGTTAGTGCTTGATTCAACAGCTATGTTGAGCTAACCTGTGTTTGTGTTTAATTTCACACCAGAGAGTCTAGTTACCATAACTAATATACTCTGGGACAGAACAATGTATCTCCCAGGCATGTCCGTGGGTTTCAACACCTCTATGCTGCATAAATCGTATTTGCAAACATGTCCTAATACCTACAATTAATTTATATAAAACTTGTAGAATCTCAAAAGACAAAATGAGGAAAAACACAAACACATAGATGATCTCTTCTAAATCTTTATTTAACTTAGAGTACATAAGCTGGCATGTGGTAGGTAGTCAAAGATACTCTGATGGGCTTTATCTACCAAATGGGTAGAGAGTGGTGTTCTTTAATAGGTTTCTTACTTTTGAATATGTTATGGGTCTGTGGATAGCTGCACTCACCACAGAGAGACCTTGAACATTATATAATACCAAAGGAATACACTGTCTTATTTCTGGCTAAACAAAGACAGGAGAGTAGAAACTAAAAACGGCTTTCCCCACCTGTTTTATTTTCACAGAGATTTTAATTATAAAATTTGAATTCTGAATCCTCAGAAAAGGATTTAGTAGATAAAACTGCTTAAGCTCTTCTGGACTTAGAGTTCTAGCACAGCCCTTCATTCAGCCTACGATATTAAGTATTGCCTTCCTTCCAGAGGGACAGGTTGTGTAGACCTGAGATCTGATGTGGAGAGCACACTTTTGCTTTCAAAATTTAAGTCTTTACTCCTATGTATCAGATATAGGGCTATGCTTTTTACACACGAACACCAAGCAAATAAACTGCAGTCTTCAATCTCTGATCTGGTCATCTGATAGTGGTGAGAGTCATGCCACTGGGAGATGTTTAGGCAGATCTGGATTGTGCTTTTGGATGTTCTCTCTCCTTTTTATAAGTTGTTTCTGGACATCCACTAAGTTCCAGTTATAGTGGAGGCTATTATGTGGAGCTCTCCAAATGTGACAATTCTTATTTTTTATATTTAACCCTTGCCCAAAAAGATCTATGATAGTTTACAAAGGTGAAAATAACAGAACAAGTTTTAAAAAGAAGACACCTTAATGGTCTTCTTTTTAAGAAGACCATGATTATTAACACAATAAACTTTGCAAAATTAGAATAGTAACATTAATCTCCAGTTGCATGTTCTAATGTCCTACATGGTGAGAGTCTGAATTACCTAGTAGCAAGTAGAGGGAAAAGTGTGTTTAGTTACACAATTCAATCACACCTGATGGACGTACATCAGTGGCTCAGGAAAAATGCTAGCAATGAGACAAGGGTAAAGTTCTCCTAGAAAGCCCCATGAGACAATTCACTGTTGTTCCAAACTATGTTCACCATAAAGTTTTTGCAATAAATATAATAGAAGGACTGTAAAATCCCTTGATGTTTGGCACTGTTATAATGCCAAAGCATTCTTAAAGGACTGATGAGGATGAGGGCCAGTATGGTATTAATTATCTAAGAACCTAGCTTTAATGGTCAGATGTAGCAAGAGTTTTTAATGGAATAGACATGCTACCTCATGGCCAAGTCTGTATATCTATTTTCCACAAATGAGCTACTGGTAAGTCTCAAAGAAGAGAAAGTTTGAGGTTATATTCTAGCTCCTGATTGGAAGAAATCCCAGAGTTGAGGCACCTGGGTGGCTCAGTTGGTTGAGCCTCCAACTCTTGATTTCAGCTCAGGTCATGATCTCTGGGTTGTGAGATCAAGCTCTGCTTTGGGGTCTATGATCAGTGAAGAGTCTGCTTAAAATTCTTTCCCTTTCCCTCTGCTCTCCTTTGTCACTCCCTTCCTCTGACCACACATGTGCTCTATCTCAAAAAAAAAAAAATAGAGAAAAGAAAATAAAGAGAGAGAGAGAAGAAAGAAGAAAGAAGAAAGAAAGAAAGAAAGAAAGAAAGAAAGAAAGAAAGAAAGAAAGAAAACGAATCCCAGAGCTTAATATTTGTTCAAGATGCTAATCTTCTCCTCATCATTTCTTTCCAGTCTCAAGGTCCAGATTCCTAGAGATTTCATTCGTTCTCTTTTCCCCTCATCAATGCCTGCTCTTTGGAGAGCATCTATTGGTTATTTGAGATCCAACCTCTCCCTTTCCACCACCCACTTAAGGGGTTCAGTCATAGTTCTAGAAATCATTTTACAACTTCTGCCTCAAAATGCCACCTAACAGCATCTCACATAGCCTCTCATAATTTCACATTAAAAAGGTTGTAGAACCCTCACGAGACTCTGGGAAGAAATTCCACCAGCTACGATAGGAGCAGATACACCGAGGATCCTGATTTATAAATGCAACCATCCCAGGGAGAAGGTGGAAAACCACAATGTTTCTCTCCATGGGCTGTGCCGTGAGGGTCTGAACCCTCAGAGGTGCATCCCGCAATTCTACACATCTGTTTTTTTGATGACTTTTTTTTTTTTGAGATAATCCACTTCAAAAAAACCCCCAATTCTTTTTCCCCTCAGCATTTCTGCTCTCTCCTTTTGTCATCAGAAGCTTCCATTTAATATCTGGGGAGAGAGTCTGATTCTTAGAAAAGGAAAGATAAGTGGCAGAAGGGGCTTGGCAGCAGAAGGCCATCTCCTGGGTGGTGTTAGTGCCAAAGCAAAGCACTGTAAATGGGATCAGAAAAGACCTAGCGTAGCAGCCCGAGAAGGAGCTTCCACCTGCACCCGTGTGGAAAGACAATGATTGAGGAACTGAAGAAAATTTCCTTCGCATGATAAAAAGTATGTTAAAATCAGCAGCCAACTGCAAACATACCAAATGGTGAAATGCAATGGACATTCTTTCTAAAATCAGAGAGAATGAGAATGCCTTCTATTATAATTTTTACCTAACATTTTTGCACCCATTGTGCATTATGTTTAATCAATCTGGTTTATGATGTACCAGGTAGGCACGGAATATCGGGAAAAAAATGGTGTGCAAAAATAGACATAGTGCCTGGCCTCGTGGAGCCTGTATAATCTGGAAGAGGGATCAATAGTCCTTCATTAGTCACATACAATATGTAAAATGGTATTAGTGATAAATGCAACAAAGGAAAGCTCCATGGGTGCTCTAAGCATATGTAATTTGAGCATTTGACACAGAGGGATGTCTCCTCTGAGGAAATGAGCATAAAGCACAGGACAAAAGATCTTGAGTTTGTTAAGTGAAGAAGAGTACCCGGAACAGTGAGTAGAAACGTCATGTTATAGGAGGAGCCGAAGCTGGTGGGGCTGGAGCATAGAGAAGTGGGCATAGTGTGGTCTGAGGCTGGTGGGGTAAGTAAAGACCAGGTGCTGTGGATTGTAACTGTGGTAGGGAGCTATGTCTTTCTCATGCGAGAAACAGATAATGACCATTTTTAGGGATCCAGGTAGCATGGTCATTTCGTGTTGAAAAGATGGCCCAGGCCAGGGCTGAGGGTAGACCAGAAGGCTGCTGGAGAAGGTGGGTAGATGTGTCAGGAAGCTATGGTCTCTGTGAGGTGAGAGTTGACATGAGCTTGGGCAAGGGTGGTGGTGCTGATGGAGAAAGAGAGGAGTGGACAGGTCTGAGTAGCACGATGGCACATGGAGCAGGATTAAGGGAAAGAATACCGAGGGGCACAATGCTCTTACTGACTTGGCAGTACAATAGTTACCTAGAAAATCAAAGATAATCAAAGCTAATTCTTTTAAATTATCAAGAGTTCAGTAAGAGGCAAATGATCTAATTTTATACAAAAATCTTGCATTTCAGCAATAAATTGATGTTATAATAAGAAATTAATGCATTCATAAAAATATAAAATACTTTAATAGGACATGAGCAAAACAAAAAGAAACAAAGTAACAAAATTTTGCTGATATAAAAGAAGGAAATAAGTGGGAAAAAATGTATACATGATATCCATTAAAGGGAAGACTACATATTGTAAATATATCAACTTCTTGAAAACTGACTTATAGATTATAAATACATATATAATGTATGTATATTGCATTATATATACATATATATAATATCAATGTCAAATACACCATAAAGATTTCAAAAATATTGATAAAACAATTTGGCAGTTCACCGGGAAGATAAACAGATAAATAATTGAAATATTTGTTGTTTGTTTTAGATTGTCTTTAAGTAAAAGAATGTAGAGGAATTTTTCTCCCAGATATTAAACCTCCAAAAGCTACAGTCATTAAAAAATATTAAATATGTGATACTGGTACAAGACTCAACTAACATTTTAATGGAAAGAAGCTCTCACCTCGAAGCAGATGGCAGACTATAATAAAAGTACCATCACAATCCCATGGAGAAGGAGTGGTGTGTGTAACAAATGGGGTTGGATTTAACATTATGGTTTTAGGAAAGACTCCCAAAGGGCTCTTGTTTTGAGCCATAGCAGTTGATCGAAATTATCACAGTAAGAACAAAATATTCATGAATTTTCTAAGTTTTGAATTGTGCACTAGAGACTCAAACTCATCAAACTCTTTCATGAATCGTTATCAGTAATAAAGTTTAAGCCTTACCCCAACACTTTTCTTTGTGAATAGAAGGTAAGAAACACCATAATAGAAGAGTTTGGTAATATTCCTTCTCAGCTGTAGGTATTACCCAATTTGGTTATAAAGTGTGATGAGTCTATAAATTGAATACATACTTTATCTCCACGGGGCACCCAAATATTTTTGTCCAGTATGTTCTTAATAGTTTTTATTCTTTAGATTTTTTTAAGTGGTCCCTTGAACAACTGATTCAGAAGTATGCTGGCATATGCACATATTTAAGGATCTTCAGTGTATTTAAATATTACTCAATGGGAAGAAACACTAACATATTTTCTCTCTTCTCTCTCAGCCTGCAGTGACTAATTCATTGCCGTAAAACATTCAGAGTAATATAGCTAAAGAGAAACCTCTAAAGTTTATGAATATTTCAGAATGTTTCTAATTTTGTTTCCATTTCTTATGAGACCTACCATTTCTAAATTCATTAAACTTAGTGATTAAACAGTAAACGTCACACTGGCCTTGTGAAGGGAAAATGTGGATCAGAACAACAACAGTTTAATTCACAAGGCTTCCCTGAGCACGTGTGGTCAGGCACCCTGAGATATGTGATGTAGAGTCTGTGAAGAACCACAGTCAGGGGTTATGTGAGCTCCCACACTCTTGTCCAAGTCTCCTTGTCCAATGTGACCCGTGGTCCCCTTTGCCCATGGGTTGCTTATTCAACCTGAAGCTAAAGCCTTTGTTCTGTGAGAGATGACAAGATCTTGTGGGAATCAAACCTAAACTCCAGTCCTGGTCTCTGGCACGCCATTCTCAACCAAATCCGTAGAAACAATTCTTTCCAGAGTAAAAATGGGTCATCATCAACTTGCTTTTGGTGGAGGAGAGAGAAGGAAATTGGGAACACTGGTCCCAAGCCTGAATTCAATACAAACACTCATTTCTAATTTTCATTTAGACAAAAAAGAGAAGTTTCCAAGGGTTCTCACTCTTTTGAAACTTCAAAGATTGGGAATATGCACCACTTATGGTTAATAGTGATGAGTCTCATCCACGTCAGGCCATTCTCTCAACTTCCTTTGCTCAAGGAAAATTTTAGTTGGGAGAATGAAGAGTACAAACCAGCCATGGGAAAGTCCTTGATTTCAGCCATGGAAAACAATGACATATTTCCATTCATTCTGGCCTCTATGTGGAAGAGAAAATTTGATTTCCAAGTTATAGGCATTTTATTGTATTACCTGATCATAACAGGATAAAACCTCCACTTAGAGCTCTAAAGACTCAGGACAATGATACGTGTCAGCCTTTCATGTCTCCTATTAAGGCTTTGGTCACTCTGCACAACTAATCTCTGTTCTTAGCAAAGGCCTGGATAGCTCATTGCTTAGTAGTAATCCCTTTGAACTGGTTCTCCTTTTCATTGATTTGGCTAGATTTGGTCTAGCGTGTACTATTCAGGTGCCATCCATTCTATAGAACCCCTGCTATTCATTGATCTCTGACTATACGCCATGCACTGAGCTAGGGTTTTGCATACATTATTTTGTTCAATTCTCACCACACTGGAGTAGGTTTTATAATTTCCAATTCACATATTTAAGAAAAAATAAACAGTAGTGGCTTTGAAAAGAAAGCAAATGGCTTTGTTGACTGGATTCACTCATTTCTAATGAGGTGATTGCTATGAGGTAGAAGATTTTAAAATGCTAGCTACTTCTCTAAATAGGGGCAGATGGCAATATCTTAGAACACATGTTACTTATGATATGAGGAATCACTGGCATGCCTTCCTAAGTCACAGAACTACAAGGCCTGTGGGTACCCATTGGCTTAAGGCATGGTTGAATAGAAACTTCTGGGCTTAATTGAACTCATTCACTTGCAGGATGGGTGCTGGTGTAGGGAACACAGACAGAAACGTGTACTCTCTTTAAGATTCCCAGTGTGGCCAGTGGCAATGGTGGGTGGGATGTAATGCTGTAACAGTGGAAAAATGATGCAGAGCCGTGAGTCCAGTGATGACCAATGGAACTGCCTGCCCAGGCAGTGGCACCAGAATTCTAAGCTGAGAGAAGCCTTGAAGAGTATTTTGGAGGAAATGGGGCAAACCTTCATCTGGAGCAGGACATCCTGACTCTAACTGCCTTTGATAGCAAAGCAACTACCCTGGGTACTAAAGATGGCTTGTAAGAGTGGGCTCAATGAGCATCGATGCCGGGGGCCCAGCTCTGCTTCTCTGCAGTTTATCTCAGCTGTGTCTTCATCTGAGCTTTGGATGGCAGCATGATGACACAGCAGTTCCAGGAGCCAAATCCAGGTGGAACAACAACAACAAAAAACCCAAAGGAAAAACGGGGTCTTCTCTTTTTCTGCCTCCTTCTTAGGAGCAAGGAGAATATTCTCAGAATTCCACTAGCAGATTTTTCCTTATAGGTTATTGGCCAGAGTCTCATCACATGTCCAACACTAAACCTACCTCTGTCAACGGGAGGGAAATTACCATGATTGGCTTGGCTTGTACCAATTAGGATTTTTTCTTGGAGCTGAGCTGACGTGGTGGGGGTGACTTCTTGAAAATAATTTGGATGCCTTTAGAAAGAAAGACCAGAATCACATTGTGCTGTAGGCAACTAACTGAGTATATTAGGTCCACAGATTTATTTTGCATAATTAGTATATGGAGAAGACATTCTAACAAGGAGCAAAAGTGAGGATACCTCATTGAGGAGGAATGACTAATTTGGCTGGAGCTTGAAGGCACAGGCGGGGGAGCTAGATCCACAGAAGAGGGTGGAAACTGGGCTGATAGTATCCTCAGCCTGGAGCACTCCTTGGAAACTTTGAGGTGGATGCTTCATGTGCCTCTTGAGTGTGTGCGTTGGGGGCTGATTCATCTCCAGTTAACTGACATTCCAGCTGAAGGTGGGATGGGTATTTTGGACGATGGAGAGTTGACAAAATGAAAATAACTCATTTCCAATAGGCTAAAGAAACCATCAGAGGTAAGAGGTCAGTCAGCTTTTGCCTTATTTCAATCATCACTGCCAACTTGTATGCCACCCAGATGACATTTCTGTGTCTTCTCCCTCTTCCAGGGAACTATGTAGTCATCTCTTTCTGTGACCGTCTGGTGACAGCAGTTTTCCCAGTTGGGGCCAATGTGGTACCTTCCCAGTTAATCTTTGCTTTGAACACAGTACTGCTTTTATGCTTCCAGGCATGAACATCCACTGAAGGAAAGGGAACACCATCGCCACCTTGTGAGCATCTGGTGTGTGATTTGAGACTGTGTAGGGGGATGGGAGGGCGTAGACAGCTTTGAGATGCCAAAATTCTGGATGACAAAAAGATAGTTATGATATCAGAAAACTTTTGATTTGCCAAAACATTTCATCTGACTCTCATACCAACTGTGAAAGAGAAGGAGGGTAAGTTTTCCCACAGGAATCTGAAGTCCAGAGCAGACAGCTAAACTTTCTAAGGTCACACAACCTGTAAATGATGAAGCTGAGAGTAGAATTCAGGTCTTCTGACTCTCCGCCCTGGAATCCCGTAGGAATTTCTCAGCAATGAGCTGAGGCAGGTATATTAGTTATCTATTGCTTCATGGCTAATTATCCCAAATAGTGGCTTAAACAAGATGTAATTGATTATGTAGTTGATCAGCTGAGGGGTTCTGGTTCAGATGGGGTGATTGTCCAGCTGTTGACTGGGACAAGTCAAGCCCAAGGCTTACCTGGGGCTGAAGAGTCTGTGTCTAAGCTGAGTCACATGGCTGTTGATAGAAAGCCTCAGATCTTTGCTCGCCTTGGACAGGAAGGCTCAGTTTCTCACCACTCAGACTACTTTGTAGGGCTCCTTGGGTCTCCTCATGACATGGCAGCTGGCTTCGACCTGAGCAAGCAATGCAGGGAAAGAGCAGGAAGGCAGCTGCAAAGACTTTTATGACCTACCCTTGGAAGTCATGCTCCATCATTTCAGCCATGTTCCATTTGTTAGTCAGTAAGTGTAGCCCACACTCCAAGGGAAAGGAATTAATCCCCACCCCATTATCAAAAGAATCTGTGAATATATTTAAAGATCAGTGTAGCAGTGAAAGTGCAACTGGTATCCTGACATCTGAGATGAGTGTAGAGAAATCATGAAGTTTGAAGGTGTGAGAACGCAAAAATGACAATTCACGACAGTAGTTGACTCAGATGACTCAGTAGGAAATGTGGTGGTGGGGGGAGGGGGTGGAGAGACTGGAATTTGACTAAGGGTCATCAATAAAAGATTTCCATAACGTTGATTTCATAGCTATGGACAAGTGAGGAGAGAGAGCATCCTCGCTCGTGGACTGGTGGGGAGTGAGTGAAATTCCATACAGTCCTGGTAACACCCCATAAATGCTCACTATTATAATCGAAATAACATTTCATCCCTATTTCTGCTGGCCATGGGGCCACAGAGCACCTAAGTCTCTGTCTCAAGGAGAGGTCCCTTCCCCATAATCAGAAAACACCAGATTGGGGCACCTGGGTGGCTCAGTGGTTGAGCATCTGCCATTAACTCAGGTTGTGATCCTGGGGTCCTAGGAATGAGTTCCCTGGGATGCTTCTCCCTCTGCCTATGTCCCTGCCTCTCTCTCTGTGTCTCTCCCATGAATAGATAAATCTTAAAAAAGAAAATACTAGATTTTATGTATTTATTTTTTATTAGAGTTTTCCTTTGTATTCTTTTTTTTGTATTTTCATTTTAATTTAACATAACATAAGGTGTTCTATGGGTTTCAGGTGTGCAGTAGAGTAATTCAACAGTTCAAGATCTTTTTCTAGTACAGCTGACCTTTGAACAACAGGGGGTGGGGAAATGAAGGGCACTGATCTCCTGCACAGTCAAAAATTCACCTATACTATGACTCCCCAAAAGTTTAACCTCTAATAGCCTATTGTTGACAGGAAGCCTTACTGATAATGTGAATAATTGATTAACAAGTATTTTGTAGGTTATACGTGTTAGATACTGTATTCCCATAGTATAAGTAAGTCAGAGAAAAGAAAATGTGGTTAAGAAAATCCTAAGAGAAAATACAATTCCAGTGCTGGACTGTATTTACCAAAAAAAGAAAATCAAATATAAGTGGATCCATGTAGATCAAACTTGTGTGTTTCAAGGGTCAACTGTACTCTCAGCAGCTTCCGAAGTTCTGGAGAGAGCCCGGCATTCTTAGACCAGAAAGACAAGTACAGAGTGGTACCTCGCCTTCTCCCCGCCCCCCTCCCCAAGCCCCAGTGAGGGCTTTCAATCCAAGGGCTTCATCCTGGGGAGCCTTGAGAGAGCTGGCAAATACTCTAAACAGATAAAAGATAATTGAACAAGGAGTGAGTAGTAACCGGTGACAAAGTGCTATTTCCATAATAAGCTTATCTGAGTAAACTTTCTCAGAGCCCCTGAGTTCCCGAGCAGGGTGTGGATTTGGCAATAGTCAAGAAACAGGCCACGCCAGGAATGTCTGGGGAGCTAATGAATATGCCCCTGAAGTGGTTGACGTTTCTATCTCTGCTTTGGATCCCTGCCACCTTGACGCTAATGTCAGCCGGTGTTTAATTGGCAAACAGGGCTTCAAAGGGTTGCAAGGCCCTGCTCCCAGGGCCCTGGGGCCTGTTAATGTTTAATTGTCATGTGCAAGGGCCCACGAGCTCTTGGTAGATTTGGGCGTTTTATTGCCCTTTGAAAAAGCAGTCTTATGAGTCTCCTTCTTGCTCCATGGGCATTTTTACAGACGTGCCTTGGGGTCACATGTTGCCTAACCTAAACTATGAGTAGCAAAGGCACCAAGTTATGCAGCAGGGGTAGCGAGCGAGTCATCTTCAAGCTGGAAATCCTCCAGATTTACTACATTTGCCCTCAAATCAAAAGTATCCAGGGAATATCTGGAATGTCAACAGAAAAAATTAAATGGGTTCAGGATTTGGGGTCGGTGGGGAGAAGATGCAGTCACAGATGTGACATCACTGAATATGGCAAAAATGATACAGTTCTGCTATTGAGTGGTGGTGGTGCCCACCCTCCCCTAAGCTGGCTGTGGTACTCACGACCTTTGCTGGAAATGCAAAGTTTCTCTGTGTATTGTTTTGCGGGTTTTTATTTTGTTTTGTTTTGTTTGTTTTTTTGGTTTAATTTTTTGCTCTCGAAAAAGACCTATCTGCTTTACGTTGTTCATGTCATTTAAAAAGTCAAAAGAGACTGTCTTAATAAGATTATATAACCTTCTAATTGCAGAGGGGAGAGGAAAAAATAACAGAAGACAGATACCTTTTCCCCTAAACTACATGGAAATTGTGAATAAAAGAGTAGCTTCCAACTTCCTGACATTTGAAAAGCAGTACTTTGAATTGAATATGAGTAATTTCTTTGAATGTTCAACTCAATTCCACTTAATTGAACATATCTTCATTGAACGCCTATTAAGCGTTCATATCAAATAATTTCTTTAGTTTTGAATTAGTGGCTTTTTTAGAAATTGTATCTTTTGTTGTATTCTGGAAGTGTATCAGTTTGTTGTTTTAATTCTCTCTTTTTCTGATTGTGAATATCTCTCTAAGGAAGGAATGTGGGGAAAAATACCTAACTTTGCCAGTTATATCCCATTTGTATCAGGATGGTAAAGTGTATATTTATCTTGTTTGTTAATTATGTATGTCACAGCTCAGGACCAAACATCAGCTAATGTCGACATTAGCCAGAAGGTCCTGGTAAACATCAAGCACTAGGTGAATAATAAATAAAATATGATATAGCAAGTGGAAAGCATGTACATCTTTTATATGTTTAGCTTAAATCAAAATCTCTTTGTTCTCCTTTTTTGCTCATTTCTGCTTCCTAAACATAATGAGATTTTTACATCGGGATCTCTGAGAAGTCGCTATATGGCCAAGTCAACCCTAAGAGCATGGTTCAGGGTTGCCCCACATGCGGTCAGGTTTTTTAAGGCAATGACACCGACACTTAAGGTCTTTCAAAGGATTTAATCTCTTTTCTCTAGCTCTCTTGTTTGCCTTATTTCCGCCCTACTGCTGACTTAGCAGTTCCTCTCTTTTGCCAAGAGGAAAGCAGACAGCGCCCTCCAATCAGAGCCAGCACCCTTGAAATTCAGTCTTGTTCGGGGTCCCCAGCCCCTGAGCTCCAGCCTCTTCTGAATGTAGATTCAGGAATCACCCATTATGCACAAAGCATGTGCCCTCCAAATCCATATGCACAGTTAATTAGTTTAGAGCCCTAAAATGTTCTGTGATTCCTTTCTTAATAGAAATGAGAAGTGGTAAAGATGAGAGGCCTTTATTCACACTTTATCAGCCATTCTAAATTAAGGGCTATATTATCCTCTGGATAGATTTACAGGAACACCCATTATGCACCTCACTCCTATTATCATTAATGGCGGTAAATGCATGCACGCACAAGTACAGCACTCTGGGGTTTACACAAGAGGCCACTCTCTTCCTTCTATTATTAACAATTCCTGCTGCACATTTCTTAAATATCTGCAGAATGAAACAAAACACTGTTCAGGATTTAAAGACTATCTGGGTATATGTTTTTCAAAGGAAGTTGCAATGGTACATTACAAAGGTTTGCAAATTTACTTTATGATAGCAAATGATTATGACTGATCCTCACCCTCCAGGAACCACTCCGGGGAAAGCACAGAGCTAGGGGTGGGGGACCCATCTGAAGTTTTCCATGTCAGCACAGTATGACTCTGCTAGCAAGGAATTAGCATCTTTTACCTGCTGATATTTTTTTTTGTCAGAGTTGGCAAAGCCAGGATTAATGGGTGACAAAGACAGAAAACTAGAAGAATAGACCACTTTTCCAGTTTTAGGTAAGGAGCTGTTCTATATCCATCCATCCATCCATCCATCCATCCATCCATCCATCCATCATTCATCCATTTGTTTATTCTTTCACACATTCCTTTGTTCTGTATATGTGTTAAAAAAGCTACTGTGAGCTATGCTAGGCAATGAGGACATACGAGTGAAGAGGATAGATTATGTCTTTGCCCCCAGAAAACTCAAAATGTTTGGAAAGATGGAAATTGAACAGTTATTTGCACAGTTAGCTCTATCATCGTTGCTATAGAACTTGAATGTGTGGAGGGGAGAAGCAGGAGAGGCACCTGGAGGAAAAAAATATATGAACTTCACTTGAAGGAGGTGCAAATGTCATCACAGTAATGCGAGATAGTCCGGAAGGGCTTGCCAGGTAAGAGGGGCCACATATGCAAAGACCCACAGACTGGTAGGATTCATATTCTGGCCCTGCTACTCAATAGACAGCAGTAACGAAGACTGATCCCTCCTTCCCAAACACTCTACAGAAGCATGCATTTACCTTCTTCTCCCTGAAAAAAAAAAAAAAAAAAAAAAAAAAAAAAAAAAAAAAAAGCACATAACTAGAGGGCTACCATTTGCTATGAATCAGTTTTGCCATGAATCCAAAGCTGGACTCCAGCCTACCAAACTGTTGGAGTTTGGATTATAAAGCTAGCAGATTCCTTGTTGACTCTTTCTACCCCTCTCCATTCCCAGACACGGAGGAGAAATTACTTTTGTGTTCTCTCTGACACAGAAGGGACTTCGAAGACGAAAAACTGAGGGTGGACCTTGTAACTCTCTTCACCTGTGCTCCTTAAATCATCCATGATGAAAGATCAAAGTTTTAAAACCTCTGTTGTGCTACTTTTATAAAATACAATAAAAATACATTACTAGGAAAATGATCATGTAGTTTGATATCATGTCATGATCTTATCAATTACTGTACAATCCTCTAGAAACTTATTCTCAGTTTCTGTACTGCTGATCTAATTGTGCATCGATAATAGTTTACAGAACAGGTTTTATCTTTAAAGATTAGGACTATTCTTTATCTTCGTATATTGCCTCATGGATCCTCACCAGCCTATCATCTAGGAATATATCCACAACTCTTGAAATTATTGACCTCTTGGGTAAGAGTTTTTCTGGCATTACTCCCCATGGCAAGAGGTAGGATTTCCTCTGATAAACTTACATCTCTAAAACCCTAAGAGGCCCTTAACTTAAATTCTGGTATTTCCAGGGCTGACAGGGGAGTGCCAGGTGTCCCTCATTTCATTACTCTTTTTCTAAAGATTTCAGTGTTAATGTGAGACCTAGGATTCTGAAACCAGTAGACGTGGTGGGCTGGAAAATTTATGCCGAGGTGGTTCAGCATTCTCCCAGGGGCTGAAGAGGGTGGGTTCAGAACAGGAGGTATGTTTAGGTTTGGTGTCCTATGGTTGCTCCTGGAAGTCTAGACAGAAGTCTAGACTAGAAAGACAAGCTAAGGCAGGATATGGACTGCCAGACAGAAACATGGTGGGGTCCCTAGCAGAGCTCTCTTTAGGCAGACAGGCCGTGGGCTCTGCAGTAGGAGCAAACAGGAGCCCAGCCATGGGGAATTTGGGGCCATAAATAGAAGGAGCCTCTGAGAAGTCTGAGAGGTAGAAACCCAACTCAACTCCCCTGCCCACCTTGCTGGCTCTTCTTCCTCTATGTGCTTCTATGGTGTTTAGGGGACCACGGTGCTTAGTTGGCATCTCTGATTCCTCCTTAATCTATGCTCTTCCTCTAGATTGTTTTGCCTACCGGCATGGCTTCCATTATTTTCTCAAAACCTACAACGTTAGAGCATACCTCTGACGTACATTCTCTTCCGAGCTCCAGATTATATATCACATTGACCTGTGATCCTTCATAATGGGTAGAATAATGTTTTCCCCCAAAATGACCATGTCCTAATCTCCAAAACTTGTGAGTATATTACCTTTACATGGCAGAAGGGATTTGGTAGAAGGAATACACCATGACTTTAGCCAGTGAGTCTCATTCCACACTTTAGATCTCCAGAGCTGTGGGGTGAATCACTCATGAAGTGTTCAGCTCAGTGTGGCAAAAAGGAGAGTGTGGGATGGTGGTGGGGCGATGAGGCAGCTGGGGCCAGACCATAAAGACTAGGAACACTAGTTGGGTTAAGGTTTCCAGTCAAGCCACATCCTTCCCACTGGTCTAGGAAGGCAGAGCCCTTCCTCCTCCTGCCTGGGTCACTACCTGCTTCCTCAGCAGGAAAAGATGCAAGCAATTCACTTAGCACTGAGCACCCAGGGTGTGAACTATCACCAATCAGGTCAGATACTGACCATGAACAGCTACAGATCCTGATGCATCTGAGCTCAGCTTCTAGCCCCAGCACATGGTCGTCCTCACTCCAAGGCCAAGGGGACACCAGAAAGGCACTGTATTTTGTGATGTCCTAAGAACAGAAGTATGGGAACACTCATTTTCCAGAATTAACCTTCATCCATTAAGGGAATTTCACTTAAAGAAAGAAGGGAGCCTGGCACAGAAAAGGAGTCAGGGACCAGGGTTCAAAAATCTGGTGCTACTTAAAAAAAAAAAAAAAAAAAAAAAAAAAAAATCTGGTGCTACTTCTAAGAGGCCCTGGGAAGTTGAGGAATTAGTTTCCTGTCTTGGAAGTCCCCTTTCTTACCTATAAATAGAATTAATCACACATATGCTTCAAGATTGTTTGAGGTTCCAATGAGAACAGGTATAGGAAAGTGCTTTCTTTATATGTGGCTGTTTAGGGCAACATATGAAAAACACAAACAAAACAAAGCAAAAACACCACAAGACCATAAATCTACTACTGAAAGCTCTTAGTTGTTAAGGACACAGGCTTTTGGGGGCCCATTTTAGAGACCAGTCATTTCTAATCAAATAGTGATTGAAGCCCCTATGCTGTACAGACTTTTGTGCATTCCCAGAATTGTTCTTATTAAAAAAATCTGTTATTGTCCATTGTGCTGACGGACATGGGTAGTACATCCTTTTCCATTGGGACCCATGGCTTAGTCTGGTACCCTCTCCATCTTCTTCCTTGGCATCCTACCTGAACCATTCCTAAGTTGTCCCTCCAACATCTTTTTCCTGGATCTCCTTAACTAGCAGTAGCAGTCCTAGCCTCTGCCTTTAAGATGAGCTCAGCTTGTCTTGAGAGTGCAGAGAAATGAATGCAGATGTGTCTGTTAAAGGGAGCTCAGTGCACTTGTACCTGGTTAGGTAAGATACTTGCAGTTTCCTGGAGGCCATCCAGAGTCATAGTGTCTTCATCTCAACGGGTAGCTGTCATGCGAGGCACCCAGGTACTGGGGTAAGCCAACAGTGAAGCCACTTGCAGCTGAAGAGGGAAAAAGAAGGATCTCTGAGCACTGTTCAATCACTACTATCTTCTAGAAGAGGTCTGCTTTTATTATCAGAATCTCTGCATTGATCTTTCAAGCTCAGCTATCTCATGGGTAAAATTGGGATTATAATCATAATAATATCCTTCTTTCAGGACTGTTGTAAGGAACAGATGGAAATGCTGTACAGGAATCAATTTTATAAATGATGAGCTCCCATGTATTAGTGAGCTAGGGATGCCACAACAACATCGCACAGGCTGGGGGGTTTAAGTAATAGAAATTTATTTTCAGGCAGCCGGGTGGCTCAGCGGTTTAGCGCCTGCCTTCAGCCCGGGATGTGATCCTGGAGTTCTGGGATCGAGTCCCACGTCAGGCTCCCTGCATGGAGCCTGCTTCTCCCTCTGCCTTGTCTCTGTCTCTCTCTGTCTCTCTCTCTCTGCCTCTCAGGAATAAATAAAATCTTAAAAAAAAAAAAAAAGAAAGTTAAAAAAAAAAGAAATTTATTTTCTCACAGTCCTGGAGGCTGGACATTCAAGATCAAGGTGCCAGCAGGGTTGGTTTATGGTGCCATCTCTCTCCTTTCTGGGTCCTCATGTGACCTTTCCTTGGTGTGCACACAACCTTGGCTTCTCTCCTCTTCTTAGGCACCAATCCTATTGGATTAGGGTCCCACCCTTATGATCTCATTTAACCTTATTTACCTCCTAAAAACCCTACTTATAACTATAGTCACAAAGAGTGTTAGGGAATCGATATATGAATCTGGAGGGAGACAAATTCAGTCCATACCACCCAGTATGCAGGCAGAACAATGTTATTATAATACTTAGTGTCACCTTGGAAATAAACATGAATAGGTCACAAAATTTTTCCAAAAGTGAAATCTTTGGAAAATGAATCATTAGTAGGAACATTTCCAAAATGAAATTAGAATATGTCCTTTCATCTCTTTATCCACCCATATTCTGGCTATACGTCCAGCCCATATCAGACTGGATTTCTTCATAAGAAATGCCCCTTGGAGATCTGTGCAGTCACTGAAGAGTGAATCATTTCTCTGAGGAGACAGCTGGCCCTGGCCTGCACTCAGAGCTTTCTCAGCCTCTGGGCTATGATCCCCGATGTAGGCCCTGGGCTTCCCAGGACTTCTCCCACCAACGTCTCATTTTTTTTTTTTTTTTTAAGATTTTATTTATTTATTCGTGAAAGACACAGAGAGAGAAAGAGAGAGAGGCAGAGACACAGGCAGAAGGAGAAGCAGGCTCCATGCAGGGAGCCCAACGTGGGACTCGATCCCAGGACTCCAGGATCATGCCCTGGACCGAAGACAGGCGCCAAACTGCTGAGCCACCCAGGGATTCCCCGCCAACTTCTCATTTGGAGCTCTCCCTCGGGATAATTCAGTTTATATCACTCGGTCAACATAACTGAGAACAATCCTGTCCTTGTAATGGAAAGTTTGCTCAGTATTGAGAAACCCAAATAAAAAGTCACTGTTTTGAATAGAAATGCCATTTTGAGTGATTTCTGTCAAGGGCCATCTCATCCAGGTGTTCACATAGTTGTGGACTCCAGAAGAGAGACTCAGGTGGCACGCCACTGAGGGTGAGGGGACAGATCCCTGTTCTTGTTCAGCCCAGGCATGAATAGGAAATAAGTCAGAGGATCCCATGTAGCAAACAGCAGCAAGAATGGAATAAAAATGCTTATTGTTAAGTATAACTCTTGATGGAACTAAGCTTTTTATTTCAATGTTTCTTTTGGTCCTAAACTATTTCCAGTAGAAATTAGAGTTCATAGATCAGAAAAGGGACAAGTGACTTCTGATATTCACTTGGCGCTGCTTAGCCTCTATGTCATGGCGCAAGGTGAGTTTGGGGACTGAAGGAGAGAGGTCAAGTCTTCCAACGCGGAGCTGGGGATCGGTAGAGACAACAGCTGGAAACAGCTTTGTAGAGAGCCGGCCCTCTGGTGTGTCCTATGCTGGAGGTGGAGGGGTGGTTCTCTGACTTAAATTTGCATCCTTCTATTCTTCTGAATTATTGTTACCATTTCTCCATTTTGTTCCTGTGGGTATAGCCATGTATTTACTTAACAATAGCAATGAATGGGAGTGCTAGGTGCTGGGAATGCAGAGGTCACTGGAAGGTCTTAAGGCACTTGAAATCTGGAGGAGGATACATAAAAGCTGGATAGGGACCAAGTTTGGTTTATTCGGCTGCTTCAATATGTCACTGAGGACTCAGGTATCTGTTCTACCAACCACAGCCTCTTTTCCAACCTGAAGCCCTTGTTGGCTCGCAATGGTTGCCAGTAGTAGAGAGAGGTTACACACTGTCTTGTCCATACCCACAGGAGAGAGGGAAAGCCTCTCCTTAAACTATAAAGCTTCCATGGGGCCAACTTAGTTAGATGCACAACGCTGGCTCTGTCACTACTGTCAGTGCAATGCCATCCTGCGATCTAATGCCATCTGGATCCTGGCTCTTGAAGGAGTCAGAGGTACCAGTATTGGCCTATTAGAAACCAGAATTCTCAGGTGAACATGAAACCACATTGCTGGTACACACTGGGAAAATGGGATGGGGCTGTAGAGGCAACCATTGCACAAACCAGACCAGAACCAATTCTTCCTGTTACTTTAATTAATTTTACTTGAAATTGGCATGCACAAAGGAACCTTCTCATCCCTCACCCTGATCTCAAGCTTCAGAGGCAACCCTTACAAGTCTTTTCATTGTTTCTCTTCGGATATAGCACATTGTCTTTTCTTAAATAATACACTTATACTGATTTTTCCTGATGAACACATTTAAACATTATCAATTAAATTTCCCTACTAGGAGGTGAGGATTTGTCACCTATCCTTTTCCTTCCCTATCACCCCTCCACATACATCCCCTTCCCTCCCTCTATTTCAGGGGACCAGGGTCTGTGCACTACCACCTGTGGGCCAAATCCAGCCAATAGCTTATCTCTGAGATAGCAATGGTTTTTACATTTTTAAAGAGTTATAAATATAAATATGAGTTAATATGTAGCTCACAAAATCTAAAACATTTACTATCTTGACCTTTATGGAAAAACTTTGCCAAACCTTGCTGATAGAATAGTATTAACATTTTAGCAAAATCGTGGGATCCCTGGGTGGCGCAGCGGTTTGGCGCCTGCCTTTGGCCCAGGGTGTGATCCTGGAGACCCGGGATCGAGTCCCACGTCAGGCTCCCGGTGCATGGAGCCTGCTTCTCCCTCTGCCTGTGTCTCTGCCTCTCTCTCTCTCTCTCTCATGAATAAATAAATAAAATCTTTAAAAAAAAAAAAAAAAACATTTTAGCAAAATCGGAAATGATTTTTTACACTGTTATGATTAAGTAAATATCTCTTATTATAGGCCCAAGTGATGCAATGTGATAATATTCCCTTGTACATTTTAAAAATCTGGTCTTAATAATTGTACTGATTTTTTCCACTAGTCCAGTTTTTCAACTCTTGTCAATAATTACCAGGCTCTAACAGATGTATTAAATGTCTATTAACCTTACTTTCAAAATTCCAAAAATGTTATGTGTTGTGGGCCAGTGTTTGTGTCCCCCCTCAAATCCGTATGTTGAAGCTGTAATCCCTGATGTGATGGTATTTAGAGGTGGGGCTTTGGGAGGTAAGTAGGTCATGAGGGTGGAGCCCAGGTGCATGGGATTAGTGCCCCTAAAAGATCAGACAGAGAGATGATCTTCCTCCCCAGTGCATCTTTTTCATTCTATTTTTATCTAAAAACTTGATGAAATCTAATTTCTGCTTAATATTTCCTCTTCTTTTCTCTTTGTCATTGTGAGTTTGTACTTGTTCTTTCCTTTGTTAGTATTTTAGTTGGAGGAGAGTAAATCAAAGCATATGGTCAATATATTCTGCTCAACTGTAGATCCAAGTAACTCTAGGATAGCTAGAATGTTCAGTAAAAGAAAGCAGCACAGAATACCCCGTGAGATATCCAAAGAGTTCCCTTCAGTGACAGTCACGGACAATTTTATGGGAAAAAGGGATACGTGACCTCCACCTGATGGATTGGTGTTAATCGGCAGGTGGATGTGGGGTGTGAGAATGCAGTTTAGGCAGGAGAAAGAACAAGAGTAAAGGCCATCTGGTGGGAAAGGATGGGGCACTCAAAGAATGACCTATCTGAACCGTCGTCTGATTTGCCTAGAGCCTTAGTTGTTCATTCCTGGAAGGGCAGGGCAGAAATGAAAGATGGGAATTAAAAAAAAAAAGACAGAAAGCCTTTTGAATGTTAGGAAGGGAAGAGATGGCTCATTTTTCAAGGAAGACTAACCCATAGGTCTAAGGAGTGAATCAGTAGAAAATAGTTCATAGGAGAGGTGTTCAGAAATAATGGTGTCGGCGATATGGTGATTTATAAGAAATAAATATTTGGTCTTTTTTCTACCATTCCTGGCTCACAGTTCCCAAGACCCTTGGGATTTCTGGAGCAATAAGAGCAATGGGAACATTATTATATTGTTATCATACAAATTTGGTCTCTCGTCCTCAGTTCCTGAGAGCTTCAGAGACACAAAGGTGAAACGGGTGTCTTATTATTCATAACAAGTTCCTTTCCAGAACAACAGAGTTGATGTTAATGAGGTGACTTTTGGAAAGCGGGAAGGATGGGAGCTGGTTGCCAGGGAAACCAACCTTGAATAGAGGGTTGGAACTTTCAGCCCCACCCCCTGACCTCTGTGGAGAAGGGGAGGGAGTGGAGATTGAGTTCAATCATTAATGGCCAAGGATTTAATCAATTATGTCTATGTAATGAAGCTTTCACAAAACCTTGAAAGGATGGGGCTCGGAGAGCCTCTGGTTTGGTGAACCTGTGGAGATTTGGAGAGAGTGAAGTGCTCAGAGGGGGCATGGAAGCTCTGTACCCTTCCCACTACCCGGACCTATGCAGCCATCTTCCATCTGGCTGTTCCTGAGTCATATCCTTTTATAATAAACTGGTAAGCTGGTAGGCAAAACTTTTCTCTGAATTCTGTGAGCCATTCTAGCAACTTAATCAAACCAAAAGAGAGGGTCATAGGAACCTCTAATCTATAGGAGGCGGTTAGAAGCACAGGTGATAATCCATGCTTGGGACTGGCATCTGAAGTGGGGGGTGGCTGGGGTAGTCTTATAGGACTGAGCCCTTAACCAGTGGATCTGACACTATCTCCAGGTAGATAGTGTCAAAATTGTATTGAATTGTAGGACACTCAGCTGGTGTCTTGAACGTTGCCTGGTGATGCTGTGGCAAAAAACTCCTCCACACATTGTAATTGGTGATCAGAACTTTTAGTTTCAACATTTGCTCTGACAATGGAGTTTTTATTTTCCCATCCTGTGCTGGGGGAATAAATAGGTATAACTGTTGGTCTCTGCACTCATGAATCTCAGAGCCTAGAAAGAGTGGGCTGATTGATACTCAAATAAACATTACAAATAAAAAGATGTGATTGTAACAAAGAATGTTCTCTGAAGGAGAGAAGTTTAGGGATTATGAGTCTCGGCTCAGAGAAATTTGGCTCAGGAAGTTGGAGAAAACTTCCTGAGGATGGGATGCCTGGGTGGCTCAGTGGTTGAGCATCTGCCTTTAGGCTCAGGGCACATTCCCAGGCCCAGGGATTGAGCCGTGCATCAGGCTCCCTGTGAAAAGCCTGTTACTCCCTCTGCCTATGTCTCTGCCTCTCTCTCTCTGTGTCTTTCATGAAAAATAAAAATAAAATAGAATAAAGTAAAATAAAATAAAATAAAATAAAATAAAATAAAAAAGAAAACTTCCTGAGGAAAGGGGGAGATATTTGAATAAGCTCTTCAGGTAGGTGGATAAAATGTGGCCATTGGGTTACCTAGACTCTTACATAGGCTGGACAAACTCATATTTCTTCATCAATACCCCTGGCTTGGGATGTCCGCCAAGTGTGACTCTGTCCTATAGACACAATTCAGTTCATCAGCCCATGTTAGGCTGATCTTTGTTCCCAGGTGTAGGGCTCATGGTTAACATGCAAACCAATGCTTCTTGAGTCTCCTGTACCAAAAATTGTGCTGTTTCTCAAGAATTTATTACATGAAGTGCTCATAATTTTATAAGCTTGCTAAATCCTAATGTTATTAGGATTTATTTACTTTATAAATAAAGAAATCTGGAGTTAGAGAAATGAAATGTCTTGTCAAAATATCTTCCATAAATGATGGGGCCAGACACTGAATCTTGGTTTGTTTGAATCATGAGATTATACTCTCAACCATTAAGATAAATTGTGTCCCAGTTTTAGGGGAAAAGTGATATGCTAGATGCCCTGAAAACACACTTAACACTCATAGTTTAAAACCAGCACAGGGCAACCTGGGTGGCTCACTGGTTTAGTGTTGCCTTCAGCCCAGGGCCTGATCCTGGAGACCTAGGATTGAGTCTCACATCGGGTGCCCTGCATGGAGTCTGCTTCTCGCTCTGCCTGTGTCTCTGCCTCTCTCTCTCTCTCTCTGTCTCTCATGAATAAATAAATAAAATCTTAAAAATAAATAAATAAATAAATAAATAAATAACCCAGCACAATCTCTGCCCTGGGTCAACCCTGTTAGGTAGAAGGTATCTGCATTCATGCAGAACATACTTTAGACCACAGGCCTCACAAAATGTCATCAAAAC
Source organism: Canis aureus (assembly GCF_053574225.1). NCBI lineage: Eukaryota > Metazoa > Chordata > Mammalia > Carnivora > Canidae > Canis > Canis aureus. The sequence continues at coordinate 52,923,325 of NC_135622.1, read as the reverse complement.
AAACAAGGATTTTTGTCTAAGTGCACAGAGCACGAGGAGGCATTAGAAAAATGAAGACTTTCTCCCTACTGCCCAAAGTTCTGAGTTGGTTAATAGAATTGATGGGACAGGGCCCACTGGTCCCTGAGGTTTATTAGTCCAGTCTTTGAGCTGATCCAAACTGTAGGCACTCCACATAGAGGCCACAAACCGCAGGTGGAGGCCTCACTGATCGCCCTGCTTCTGAATGGCCCCACAGGACAGAAAGACCCCGTGGCCTCAGAAAGAGTTATGAGCTTTGGCATCCTGTAGGGAAAGGAACAGGCATCTTCCCTCAGTCAACTGCCCTTCACAGGCTGAGAACATGATTCATGAGAACTATTTCTTTCTTTGGATGAACCCTCTGGCTTTGCTTTGGGCCAAGGAATAAGTTGGCCACAATCAACTCCCCTGAAAAAGTGGTTTCCCCACCACAATAACTCTTCCTTCTGAGGACAATGGCTTTGCTCAGTGTGGTAAAGGGGAAGTTTAACCAAAGGAAAAGCTGAGCCCTCACTGATAAAACATCACTGTTATCAACAGACTGCCAGGCGTGAGAGCTGGAGCACTGTTACCCTGCGGTGACTCCAGGAGAACCCTCTCTATGTGTTTCCCAACTGCCCCTCAGCGTAGATGTGGTCCCCCAAAACTCCTGACAGTGCCAGAGTTCAAGCAATTTGGCCTTCCTCTCCAGCCCTGCTGCAGGCCACACGTAATTATGTTCACCGAAGTTCACAGTTCACACACTTACTAAAGGATGTAACACTCACCTTTCTGAAGGTGGCCTGTAGGGGACCATGGAAGCCACTCAGGGCTTGGAGTAGCTCCTGATGTTGATTTCCCCATGCCTATTATATGGCAAAGAACTGTGATAAATGCTTGTATTTGTTCTCATGTTTAATCCCCACCAAATTCTATTAAGAGAGTAGTAGTTGTCTATTTTTAGAAATGCATTTAAAGAATTAAGCTAATTTCTTCAGGAACGTGGATAATCACCAAGCGGGTTTTCAACCAGGGCTGTCTGATGCAGAGGGATGTGCTAAGGTGGTCGTGCCAATGTCTCTATTTTAATACCTGAACAGGTCTCAGAGAAGAAAGAATGGAAATCACATATGTTCCTATTTCCCCTAAATCCAAAAGTATAAAGTTTTCCTGATTAAGAAACAGAGATGCCTACGTTTTTAACCCCAAGTGGGAAACTGCCCATTTAGTTGACACCTTCACTTGCAGGGAGACTTTTTTTTTTAAATCAGATTTTATTTATTTATGTATTTGAGAGAGAGAGAGAGAGAGAGGGAGAGAAAGAGAGACAGAGAGAGAACATGTGTTGGGGAAGGGGCAGAATGAGAAGGAGAATCTCAAGCACATTCCATGCTGAGCACAGAGCCCAATGTAGCATTTGGTCTCACAACTCTGAGACCATGACCTAAGCCAAAATCAAGAGTCAGAGGCTTAACCAACTGAGCCACCCAGGTGCCTCACAGGGAGATCTTTTAAGTATGAAGATGGAATAATGTGGGGGTAAGAAGCATATCCTTTCATCTCAAAGGGGAAGAGTAACATGGGGCTGGTTCTCTTAGCCCCACTCCCTGCCCAGGCAGTTAATGTGGGTACCAGGGATGCCTCTGAATCCCAGAAGGCCATGCCTCCTTCACAGGTCAGTATTTCTCTGTCTTTGCAGAGTGAAACACTCACTCTAGAGCAGCAGGAGCAGAAGAGCCCCTAGACATCATGTCACCCACGCACTTGCCACAGCTTCCATCTTCTCCTATTTTAATCACTTCAAGGTAAAAAAAGGAATCCCTACCTCACAAAAGCATAATTTCTGAATTGAATTCTATTAAACAAATTAACTAGATGAAGATTTATTTTTGGTGTGGTGTGATAGGCATACACAGAGACTGCACAAAATGGTCTTTAGGAATATGGGAAAATATTAGAACATCTTCTTTCCCCCTTTTAGGTTTTTATTTGATATATAACTTATAATACACACAAGTAAGTATACAGCAAGTTAACAATGTAGGCATGAATGCTATTTATTTAAAAAATGAATATACAACAAGGCACAAGGCACCTGGATGACTGTCAGTTAAGCGTCTGGCTCTTGATCTCAGTACAGGTCTTGATCGCAGGATCATGAGTTCAAGCCCTGCAGTGGGTTCCACACTGGCTTAAACAAACAAATAAACAAACAGAAATGAATATGCAAATATTTGGGAAAATACATAATCATAGAGGTTTTTTTGTGTTGACAAATGGTATTTTCATAAAAGTTTCAAAACAACCGTAACCTAATGGAGAAATTGATGTGACTGGAAAGTAGGGTGAAGTACCATTGGGATGATTGCAACACTGTATTTGCCCCTTATCCTAGGAAAGAGGCAGAAAAGGTGCAGAAGGAAAAGACTATTATTAGATATTATTATTATTAGTGGTGGTAGTAGCACTGGATAGACAAATCAACTGTTTAGACATTTAAACAATCACTTGGTATCATTTCCATTTATTTATTTATTTATTTATTTATTTATTTATTTATTTATTTTTCATTTCCATTTATTTAGATATTGTTGTTAGTAGCACTGTTTAGATAAGTTTATTTGAATTTTCAGAGTTCCTTCCTCTTCTTTTTTGCAGGATTTTGGAATGTCTTAAAAGCTGCATCTAGAACATTATTTCTAAGGACAGAGGTCTATACAGTGAAGGCCTGCGGTTGTTGGGATCTTCCTGGTTCTCCCAGCAAATCCTCTCCGTACTGCCCCTACCTTAGGGTCTGAGGAGGGAGTGCTGGGGGAGGAATGGGAGTCCAATCTCATGCGTCTATCTCCAGTTGCTCCTCCTTCCCTTTTTCCTCATTCAGAGGACCAAGGCATTGTTCATCCTCTTCCATCACCAATCTCTGCACACCTGCAGATCATCAAAATGTCCTCTGGGGTCAAGGTCCTAATATTTTGTCTGTCACCTCCTCTCTGCCTCTACCAGTGTGACCCTACTTCAATCCATTATCATTTATCGCTAGAGTTCCATGACAGCTTCCTAAGCTTCCTCCTTGCTTCCCGACACGCCTCTTCTAGTCAAGTTTCTAGATTTTTTTCTTAAAATGTTCCCTGAGCCTTTCCCTCTCCTCCTCTAATGCATTATCTTTCTTGTCCTACAAAAACTTGTTCCCAGGCTTTGTTAACTCAGTTCCTAGACCATAAGAGCAACTGATCTGTGTGTCTGCTGCACCGTAGCACTTATCATCCCGTTGTCCACTGTATATTTACATACCTCTCTACCCTGTTAGATGAAGAGCTCCTTGAGGGTCAGGGACCGTGTCCTCTCATTGCACTCTCTGCCCCAGAGGCTCTACGCAGATTTGAACACCACAATAACTCAGCTGAATTCCTTCCTCCACTACAGGTCTTGACTGTCTCAACTCCTTGAGGGTCACGCATTTCCTCACAACGGAGTTTAAGGTCACTCAGACAGATAATGGCCATCACTGGATCCAAACAAGATTGGCTTACTACCAACATGGTTCCATTACGGGTTAAGAAATGCACACTGTTTTGGAATCTAGAAACAAACCATCCCATATGAAGCATGTGAATTCTGGTCAGAGTAGCTGGGACTCCAGGGAATCACAATCACTCATTCATAATTGGACCACAAGATACACACCTCTTTTCTGTGCTTAACCTCCACCCTCTCTTGGAGGGTCCAGGGAGCACAGGTGGGAATGGCAAACACAGTTAGAATCAACTGGTACATATGTAAAAGGGAGACAAAGGCCAGAAATACTGACATGCATTTCAGAGATTGACATATTCTGGGATCCCAAGAAAGAAGATATCTGGGGGGGGAACCCACATTGGGTGAAGGCAGTGAGGGACGGGCTATCTGGGATTTAGGTGCATCTTACCAGGATAAGGCGATTCAGGTTTTTCTGTTATACTAGTTGTTCTTTTCTCACTATTCCTCTTTAGATTATTTTCTGTACTCTTTCTTCCTCTGCCTTCAGAGTCATGCCAGCTGATTTATATCTTTTCTAGAGATCCAATGAAAGGGGAGTGGTTTACCATTACCTCTGGGTAGTGGGAGACAGATGGAGCTAAAGGAGAGAAAACTAAGGACCTGAAGGAGAGCCACTTGGCTGGCTAATTCTCATGCCCAGATTCAAAGCTTTAAGAAGCTTTTTTTTTTTTTATTCTATTTATTCATTCATGAGAGACATAGAGAGAGAGAGAGGCACAGAGACTCAGGCAGAGGGAGAAGCAGGCTCCATGCAGGGAGCCCGACGTGGGACTCGATACCAGGTCTCCAGGATCACACCCTGGGCTGAAGGCAGCATTAAACTGCTGAGCCACCCAGGCTGCCCTTTAAGAAGCTTTATTAGCAAGGACAAGGGATTGACCAATGTTCTGAAAAATATCAGTCATGGCTGCTGCAAGAAGACCGATCTCCTTAACTCTAGCTAAAATTCACTGGATGGAAGAACCTCAGCTAATTTCCTCCCTCTGACAGATCTTATCCATGGAATGGAGAATGATGTTTTCTGAAGGTTACAAAGCTACCTGCACCAGTGGGAATGATGACTGAGCCCTGGCATCTGGTTGGCTTTAGTGAAAGCAAGAAAAGGGTCTTGTGTTGGGTTTAGAACTTCTGCATATGGTTCCATAGATTGTGTTCTGTTCAACTTCAGGAGATGCCATTTGCTTAATCTCTATAAGGTGATAATCACATACCCTCTAATGTAAATAACCCCCCCTAAAATTGAGCTGTGTACAGGCTACCTAAAGGGAGAGGCTCTGAGATGCCAGAGTAATCCTGGACCTCCTGTAACATAACTCCCATGGTTCAGTTGGATGAGCTTGATTTCTGGTTGAAGGATGCACCCAAACTCTGGGGGAACTTCTCTAAAACGAAAATCAGGACCCGTGGCTGACAAAAGACTTTCTTGAGAGACTCTGGTGTCAGAACTGATGTCATTTGTTTGCATAACAAAATCCAAACAAATAAGGCAATGTAAAGAGATTTGTTGTTGCACTGGAATTTTAGGCGGATGCTTAGGGTAGGAATAGTTCTTATTCAGCATTTTGGTAGTGTTGGGGCCAACAGATAGCAAGTCTCCACCAAAGCACGAGATACACAGGCATAGGGATATCCCAAACCACACTTCCACTCTACTACACTGGGCAGTTGCTGATCTTGCCCCTGGGTCTAAAGAAAATCTCAACAGGCTGAACAGGGGAAATAGGTTTGCTTTTGACTAGCATCTCCCAACCCAAACTTGTCCATAAGGGAGTGTGTCCCTTTGGCCCACCTGTGACTCAGGCCACTGCCCGTGTCCTTCTGCTCTGCCAATCTGAAAATCTGCATCTTCTTTCTTTGATCTGGGCCACCTCTGTGTGATCTCATCTCCTCTCATGGCTTCAGTTACAAGACATAAACTGCTGATTTTCATAACCGGTCTTATCTCCAGCCCAGATTCTCCTCTGAGCTCCAGACCCACACTTGCAATCATCCAGTGGACAGCTCTAGTTGGACATGCCATACTGAGCCTCTTTCTCCAAATCCACTTTATCAAGATGAATTGATATTTTGTTCTCTGCCCCTCTGTGACCAATCTGTTCTAAACTTAGAGGTGAATTGATGAAAGAGACATGATTAACATTGGCTCTTAAAACCCCCAGAATTTCCATTTTATAGATGGGAAAAAAATGAGACATGAGGCTGACATACACTGAGCCTGGAGGGTAAAAGTTTCATATAAGGTCATTTATACTAAATAATAGACTTGCAATCTCAATGTATATTTTTATGAAGTCCAAACTTTGAAATCTGGTTTAAGTATCAGTTGAAATGATCATTACTATGCCCATAGGGTTTTAGATAATAACAGTTACTGCCTCCAACCATCAACTCCTGCCAAATAGCCTCCAGAATTTTGTGTTTCAGGTGTGTAAAGATAGGCCTCAGCAACAACAACAAAAGTGTTCTCTCACCAATACTTAAAATTTATGTCCAATACTTAAAATAGAAATGGTAAAGAATGCATTGCCTTAGGTAAACTGTATCTGTTTATGATAAACCAAGGTTTGCAAGAGGATATTTAAAAAAAGACTCAAGACATATCTCTTTCGTACTTCAAAAGCCATTTGGTCCTGGGTCCAACAGGCAAAGTGGTTATTATGGTCCCATGTGGGAAAAGGCGGGTGAGGTTGGAATGTGCCCAGTAAACATGAAACCCCATCCACAGAGCTCCACTTGCTCCCGCTGCTCTGGTGAGGCTAATTGGAGGAGAGCAACCTTTTTTGAGAAAGGAAAGAAATTTCTGGATTTGAAGCAGATGTCTGGACCTTGCTGAATCTACACTGCAGGCTTTTAAAGGAAATATTGCAATAATTAGGAGTCCGGTTTGAAGTCAATGTGTTGCTGTAAAAATTAAGGATGTTTATAACTGTGGGAAGGTTCTCTTTAAAAACCCAATTCTGATTCCAATTTGCTAGCAAATTGCATCCTGGCCCCATGGAAGGAGTGATCAGGAGACCTGTTTAATAGATCAGGATCCTCAGTGTCCGATGAAGAGGAGGGTATTCATTGATGTTGATGAAAAGTAAATATGAATTCTCATGTAGCATCCAGAATTTAAACAGAATGTTTTCTCAGTTGATTTAAAAAAAAAAAAAAAAAAGAAAGAAAGAAAAGAAAAAAGAAAGGGAAGATGAAAAAAAACCCAAAAAGCCAAACAGAAAAGACAACTTGGCTTTCCTTGTGTGGTCCCTGGAATGGGAAATCTAGCATTTGCTAAAATCACCACAGTTTCTCAGATATTGCTTGGTCAAGAAACACCATATTATACTCAATTTCAGGATGGTCAAGGACAAGAAATTAGACAATATGTGGATTGAGTTTCCCTGCAGGCATGGATAATTATTAAGTATGTGGGGAAAAAGTTTGACTTGCATATACCAGGAAGGGGAAAAGTTCTAAGCTTATCTATCAGTCCAGAATCAGGCTTAAGCACTAATGCTGTAGTGAAGGGGGGTTGGAGGTACATGCACCCGAGTGCAAAGCCAGTTTCTATTACATAGTTTTGTGACCATGAAGTTTTTGAAGCTTGATTCATCAACTATATTAGGGGTCATGATATCTACCTTTCACTATTGCTTTGAGTATTGATTGTAATAGCATATGTAAAGCAATTATGGCGTAGGCCACGTTGTAGGTACATAAGGTACACACCGCCTTACTTGTCAGGCTCTGGTCCTCTATTCATATATCAGTAGGTCAATGTCATTGCTGGGACAATACAGCTTATAGCAGTACAGAGATGAAGGAAAAGAAACTATATTAGAGTCAGCTAAATGTTCCTTAATATCCTATCTTCTTGTTAGTGATAGAACACACATTCTGGTCCCGCACAGGATTTCTCATCTAAAAACTACATTTCCCAATGTGACCAGATTCTACCAGTGGAAGTGAGGATGTGTACAACTTCTGTACTGCGCCACTTGCCTTCTACCTCTTCTTTCTCTTCCCACAGGTAAGAACATGTACACAATGACAGTAAATCAGCTTTAGCCTATAGATGAAGGCAATATCTCAATAGGTGGAAAAGATACAAAAATAGGAGCCTGGGTGCCTGGATGACTTTGTGGAGCAGAGCTTCTTAGGCCTCTGGGATCATCTGACACTTCAGACTCTTATGTTAGAGGAAACAATAAAACTATTTTGCTTTAGTCTTACTTATTTTGTTCATTTTAAAAAAGATTTTATTTATTTATTTATTCATTCATATTTATTTATTTATTTATTTATTTATTTATTTATTTATTTGAGACAGAGAGAGAGGGAGGGAGGGAGACAGAGAGCAAGAGAGGAGGAGAAAAGGGAGAGAGAGAGAACCTTAAGCAGACTCCCCTCTGAGCATGGAGCCTGATGGAAGGTTCAGTCTCATGACCCTGAGTTCATGACCTGAACCAAAATCAAGAGTCAACCATTTAACTGCTGAGCCACCCAGGCACTCCTGTTCTGCTCGTTAAAGCACCTAAACATATACCCTAACTACTACAGGAGCCTATCTGTACTGTGTTCTAAAATATAAATTATGTCACGTCAGTATTCTGATCCAGAAACTGCTATAGCTCCCTATTGTTCATCAGTGAATTGCATTTAGGGCATTATAGGCATCACTGGTGGCAGGATTAGGAATGGGCAACTCTGGGGCTGAGAGGAGACCAACCTAGAGGCAGCGTGGCTAGGGGCTCTTGAATAAAGGGAGATAATTCTGGAGAGGTGGGCTGAGACCACTTATGAGGTGCCCATATGATTACAGAGCCAACTTCATACTGTTAGGCTTAGGAAGTCGTTTTTGGGACTTCTATCTTGCCTGGCTGGATTCCAGATGACTGAGTTTGATATCTGTCTCTAGGCCTTCATCTTTTAGAGAGCCCTTTAGAATATGCAAACATACATTGAATCGGCACTGATTCGGGTCCCTGGGTGGCTCAGCAGTTTGGTGCCTGCCTTCAGCCCAAGGTGTGATCTTGGAGTCCCGGGATCGAGTCCCGCATCGGGCTCCCTGCATGGAGCCTGCTTCTCCTTCTGCCTGTGTCTCTGCCTCTCTCTCTCTCTCTCTCTCTCTCTCTCTGTGTGTCTCATGAATAAATAAATAAAATCTTTAAAAAAATAAAAAATAATAAAAGAATTGGCACTGATTCTAAAAACTGTCCTCATTGTCCTGAATTATCCCAGTAAATTTGAATTGTGAGTTTTCCCTATGCTCTTCAACATTTGATTGCTCATTTATTAATTCAGAGCTCAGTAATTTAACAGAGTTCATTGAGCATTTACCATGTGCCTTGTCTGTGTCAGATACTGAGACTACAGATATGCATAATAATTGGCCCTTATTTTCACGGAGTATGCAGTCTAGAATCTATTAATACTCATTGTCAATAACTGGGCTTCCACTTCATGACACTGTTGTCACACAACAGTGTCATGAAGTGTTTGTCAATAGAAAGAAAGCCTTTGTCTTCAGGAAGCCCACCATTTACAGCTATTATTAGACACAATCCTCACTTAGTTCTGCCTTGTAATTATAGAGTTGTGTTGTATGCTTGGACCTACCACTAGAAGAGTTCTTTGCTAGTGGAAACTGTGCTGACTTCATCTCTCGTCCTCTCCCTCTCCACAGAAAATATTTCTGGCCTAATGTATAGTAAATATTCTGCAAATGTTTGTTGAAATTAAATCCATGCAGCAAAAGACATCCCTTCAAAATTAGTCATCTCCATTCTACAAAACCAAAGGCACATGTAGAGTCATTTTTAGTTTCTCAATCACCATTAACCACCATTGAACTAGTTATTACCCAGGGAATAATTTTAAAACACAAAACAACCATATCTGCTTTGATGCTCTTCCTCACTTTTCCTTGCTAATGGGACAAGATGGTGATAATTCATTTCTTCTCAATGTTTTCCAGAAACACTTTTGTAACTGGTAAAATTCAAGTGGTTTTTCAACTTCATTTATGAGGCAGTAACTACGTGAGTGGTTTTTACACTTCATTTATAAGGTAGCAACGAAGGTACATGTGTAAAAGTTATTCTGAACTAATTTTTCAAGGCTATCTCAATTTTCAGTACCAAAATCCACTTTGCATAAAAGACAAAAAAATCCATGTCTCGAGACAATACTTTCATCTCAACTCATTTTGTTTAGAAGTAGATAAAATTAGTTTAGAAAAATGCATCCCCATGTTCTAATAAAATACCAACTATAATAACATTAATTTTGTCAGTGTTAATTAAACACAAGTCTAGTGTAGAGTGACACATACAGGCCAAAGCTACAGTGCTCCCAACCAATAAAAAGAAAGTTGAGGAGCTGATCTTAAAGAAAACCCTTAACATATCATTCAGAGGCTCAAAGAAATGTCCTGACGAATTCATCAAATACAAACACTTGCCTAATACTAGTCTCAGTTAAGCGTGGTGCCTCCAGTACTTACTCCAAATATGAAAACCAATGACCTAACGTAGTTTTTTTTATTGGTGATTTAAAAAGAAAATGCAGGGTTTACTTTAGTTGGAAGGGGGATAAAAGTCAAAATAACTGTCTCATTAGAGAAATACTCAATGGTCTTCTCTAACTCAGGGCCTTAAGGCTTTTCACTTAGACAATTAAAAGAGCCTCTTAACTGGCCTCCCTGCCTCCCCCTCTCCTACATAATCCCTCCTGAATACTGAGGCCTGAATGAGCTGTCTGCATTATATATTTGACACTATCGCATCACTTCTCTTCTCTACTTAAAGTCTTACAACTCTCCATTACTTTCAGATATCATAAAATGATCTATAGCGGTGCACTCCAAGTGTGGACCCAGGGACAAGGCCTGGCCCATCCTGCTAAGTTTTCATTGGTCCACGGCTACATGAGACAAAGGAAGGGCAATGTGGCAGGTTGTTCATAAAGCTACGTTGATTAGAATTTATTTAACTTTTTAAAAAAGTTCTGTTCTTTATTCTGAGGTAATATCGGTCTGACTTTTGGAAACCCCTTATTTTATGAAATAATGGTTATGGGTGGTTTTTAAAAATGGCAAATTTAAAAGTTGAGGTTGGCCAGAGCTCTGTGATGCTTCTTGCTGCCTGAGGCCCTGGTCCCTTCTCACTGACCATGCAGATCTCTCCCATGTCCTCCATGAGACTCATGGCCCTGGGTTGTCCACCGCTAATCACTGCAAAGTCACCCATGCAGGCCCCCTGGCTCTCATCTCAGCTCCCATGTTGCACAGGAGCTAAGGCAGCCTAAAGAACACTGAGACCTTTCTTTCCTCACTGTGCCTATTTATCTCCAGGATTGGGCTAGGGCCACCCTATGTCTACAGAGGCAAAGGGGTAAGCAGGGCAAGAGCCCCTCCACCCATTATCTCATGATAATCAAGTTAGGTATATACTGCGATTATACCCACTTGTGCAGATTAGGAAATGAGGGACAGTCAGCTTTGTACTCACAGTGCCATGCCCAGGAGGAGGGAACCCCACTCTTATTTGTTCATCTTTCTATCCCCAGCATCTAGCAAAATCAGGCACGTAGATAATATTTGACAAATGCCTTGAGTAAGTAAATAAATGATTTTTCATTTTTTAATCATAAAAATATACTTTATTTTTTTCTGACAATAAACATACTTGTATGTCATACAAAATTCACACATGTTAAAATGTAGAGAAATAAAAAGTCATCTGAAGTCTTTCCCTTAAGAAGGAACCTTGCTAACAGTGTGATGATCATCATGTCATACATTAATGGCAAATATATGGTCCCTTTACAAAAGTGTCCTATACGTTAGATATTATACATGTTTTCCATAATGTATTTTTCATTCAATAATACCTCATAGCCATTTTTTGTAACCAAAAAATATAGATCTATATATTATAATATTAAAAAATTCAGATTATTGAGCCATTTGGATCTACCATGGTTTAACCATTTTTTTTCTTTTTAACCATTTCTTTACATCCTACAAATGTCAATATGTTGTTTTATTTTTATTTAGTTCAAAATATTTTATAACTACCATTATAATTTCTTTTTTTAACAGAAATAATTAAGTTTTTTGGCTTTAAATTTATAAATACTTGAGTTATTTTTCAAATATATTTTTGCTACTCATTTTTAGTCTAATTCTGCCATAATCAGAAAGCCTATGTCATATGATCTCAATTTACTTAACTATTTCAAGATTTACAAAAAAAAAAAAAGAAAGAAAGAAAATGGGAAGCCTGGGTGGCTCAGCGGTTGAGCGTCTGACTTTGGCTCAGGGTGTGATCCTGGAGTCCCAGGATCGAGTCCCACATCAGGCTCTCTGCTTGGAGCCTGCTTCTCTGTCTATGTCTTTGCCTCTCTCTCTGTCTCTCATGAATAAATAGTCTTAAAAAAAAAAACTGTTTCGAGGTTATTTTATGTCCCAGAACATGATTTACCTTGGTAGATGTTTTATGTACTCTTGAACTTAATTTGCATTGTTACTTTTGCATTACATATTCCGTAAATGTCAAATTGATCAAACTGGTTTATGGTATGGCTCTATTCTGCTCTGCCCTTCATGATTTTTCTGTTTTATCAATTACAGAGAAAAAAGTATTAAAATGTCCAAGTATAATTGTGGATTTGTTTATCTCTTGTTGCAATTATAACCGTTACAGCTTAAGATTTCTTTGAGCTCTGTTATTTGGCTTATACCGATTTAGGATTGATATAACCTCCTGATTAATTTGCCATATAATGTTTATGAAAGTCTCTCTTTATCCCTGGTACTATTTTTCATTTTGAAACTACTTTTCTTTTTTAAGATTTTATTTATTTATTTGATCTAGAGAGTGAGGGCGTGAGCGAGAAAGCACAAGAGGGGGAGTGGGGCAAGCAGTCTCCCCACTGAGCAGGGAACCAGAGGCGGGGTTCGTTTCCAGAACTCCAGGATCATGACCTGACCCAAAGGCAGATGCTTAACCAACTGAGCCACCCAGGCACCCCTTGAAACTACTTTGACATCAGTGTAGACACTCTATCTTCCTAAGGGTTAGTATTTGCATGGTATATCTTTTTCCATTCTTTAATGTACCTTTATCCTTATATTTCCAGTGGGTTCATTGTAGAAAGCGCATCTATGGATCAGTTGGGTTTTGCTTCTTCTTCTTCTTCTTCTTCTTCTTCTTCTTCTTCTTCTTCTTCTTCTTCTTCTTCTTCTTTTAACCAATCTATTAATCTCTGCATCTTATTGGAACTGTTAAATCATTACATTTAATGTAGTTGTCAATATGGTTGAGTTTAAAGCAACTAGCTTGGTATCAGTTTTCTTCTTGCCTATTTTTGGCCTTTTCCCCTCTATATGAGTTTTTGTGTATTTTTAATTGCATATTTTAGGATCCTTTTTTAACTCTAATTTGTTTTGTTTTTAATTACTTCCATTTTCCCCGTTAGTCCTCTATACTCTTGTCATACAGTTTGTGTGTTATAAACCCACAGGATAGTTACTATTTTTTTTACCTTAAACTATTCTATAATTTAAGAAAGTTAAAAAGAAAGTAAGAGGAAAAGAAAGAAAAAAGAAAGAAAAAGAGAAAAAAAAGAAGAAAGAAAGAAAGAAAGAAAGAAAGAAAGAAAGAAAGAAAGAAAGAAAGAAAAGAAAGGAAGGAAGGAAGGAAGGAAGGAAGGAAGGAAGGAAGGAAGGAAGGAAGAAAGAAAGAGAAATACCTTTAAGATTTACCTATGTATTTACTATTTTTGGTGCTTCTCATTCCTTCGTATAGATCCAGATTTCTCCTTCGGCTTCAAGAATTTCCTTTCACATTTTTAAATGGTACATACCTCACGTAGGTGAATTCTTTCAGGTTTTCTAAGCAAAGTCTTTATTCCATTTTTATTTTTCAAGTTCAGTTGGTAATAAATTCGAGATTTGCATTTTTTTCTTTCACTTTTAAAAATATTGCTCGTTATCTTCTATTTTGCATAGCTTCTGTTAGAAGTCTGTTGTGATTTTGTGTTGGTGTTCCTCTGTTCCTACTGTGGATTTTTTTTCTGTCTGCTTTAAAAAGTTTTCCTTATTACTGGTTTTTAGAAATTTCATTATGATGTGCTTTGCTGTGGCTTACTTTGTTTCTTCTGTTTAGATCCATTGAGCTTTTGGGATCTGTGTGTTTATAGTTTTCATCAAATTTGGAAAAACTTCCAGCCATCGCTTCTCCCTCCATCCCTCCCCTATATTTTTCTTCTCCTTCTGGATCTTGGCTTACGTCCTTGATACAGTCTTACAGGTCACTGATGCTCTATGTATTTGTTTATTCTCATTAGTTTTCTTTCTGTGTTTCCTTTTAGTTTATTTTCATTGCTATATTTTTTTCATTCACTGATGGTTTCTTCTGCATGTCTAATGCGCTGCAAATTTCTTTTCATGTGTTTTTCTTGTCAGATAATGCATTTTTCATCTCTTAAAAGTTCCATTTGAGTCTTTTTATATCTTCCACTTAACTTCTCATCACATTCATGTTTTCCTTTACATTCTTGCGTTGCCAGAGTGTATTTATTATAGCTGTTTTAATGTTCTATCTGCTGATATCATCATATCTGTCATTTTAGTGTCTGTTTCTACTGATTGATTTTTCTGCTGGTCAAAGATCTTTGTATTCCCATTAATTTTTATTGGATGATCTACATTGTGCGCTTTACAATGTTGGGGTTTGGAGTTTGTTGCAATCTTTTAATTAGTGTGATTTTTTTTTCATGCAGTTAAGTTACTTAGCATCATCAGCCTGAGCCTCCTTAGGACAGCTTTTAAGCTTTGTTAGAAACAACCTAGAGTAACTTTTAGTCTAGGACTGATTTAGATGTATTACCGAGTGGATACCTTAATAGATGACTGTACCCGCTGTGAACAGTCCTTCTTGAGCCCCTGGAATTGCTCAGCCTCCTGCTCTTCCTCCCTCTCTTCCCCACTCATTTCATAAAGTTTTTCCCAAGTATGTCGTCCACACTAGTCAATGATTGGAGGGAACCTCCCTGCAGATCTCTGGACATCTCTCTGCATTTTCTCTTTTTTAGCATTCACTCTGCAAACTCTGATCCTGCAAATTGGCTTCCTGGAACTCTGCTCTCTGTCTTCAACTCAGTGAATTGAGTTTTGTTTGGGTTCTCTGTTCTGCTCTATGTCCTGAGGGCTGCCTCCAGGCAGCAATGTGGGCAGTCATCAGGCTCATCTCATTTGTTTCTCTTCCCTCAGGGATAGCAGTCCTGTTCTGCCTCTTGCTCAGTATCTAAAAAGAGTTGTTTCATCTATTTACCTCATTTTCTAGCTGTTTGTGGTGGGAGAAGAATTCCCATAGCAGCTAATCCTTTGTGGTCAGAAGCAGATGTTGGCATCAATATTTTATAAGGTCCATTGGGTTATTCCACTGAGCAGCCAGGGTTGAGAACCAGTTCTTTAGACACTCATCAATATCAGTTTTGTTTGTTTTTTAAGTCCTTGTCAATTCTTGAGATTAAAAATGATACATTCATATTTTGTAATTCAGTTTTTTGTGAGGTTGAATGACTTTTCATATTTCCTGGCCATTTACATTTTTTTCCTGCTAGACAAACCTGTTTATGCTTTTCTTAACCACCCCCCCCTTTTTCTTGTAAATTCAGAGATTTGCTTTATCAAGAGCCCTTTATATGTTACTGATATTATTTTTGTCTCTTAAATTGCAAACGGTTTTCCCATTGATCATTTATGTCTTGTTTATGGCGGCTGTGATGTGGAGGGAAGTGAAGGAAAGGTCCTGGTTGCACCGTGTGCTTCTAACTCCTTATGTAGCCCTAAATATTGGCTGTTTCATTTATGGTCTCAGCTTGCGAAAGACGCTGATCTCTGGTCAGATTTATTTTAAACACCTTTCTTTAGAAATACATACCCACCCCCCTGCAAGGCACACTCCAAAAAAGGGACTTCATTTTGGTAGACTTTGCCTTTTTTTGGTGAACAGATTCAAGAATGTGTTAGATAGAACATAATGGATCGCTTGACCTCAAAAAGCTATACATGTACACGTATGCTCCAAACTGGCATGTAGTCATGGACTTTGGGCTCCTAGTTAGTGGCCCTGAGCATAGGCTGACTGGAAGAGAAGACTCCATCCCTGAGGCCTGACTGTGAAAGCCAGGAAGGAAGAGTGGACTTCCAGTGGTCACCTGGGAAGGCTATTGTTGTGGGAGGGGGCTACTGCTGGGGCATTTCTCCTCACAGGATTCCCTGACTGCCCCCATGCCCAGGTACTGCTGCTTCATCCTTTACTGAAGTGCACAGTAGACTGGAAGAAGGTCTGAGTTAGGAATCAACAAAGGGCTAGGGAACCTGGAGGTCAGTAGGATTCTGACTCCTGCAGGGCAGCTAAGGTTTGGTTCTGCAGATGAGCTCAACTCCCTACAAGGTCCTCCTCTGAAGACTTAAGATTCCCAGGATGCTTGGAATTCACACAAGTTTCCTAGCAGACATTTATTATTATTATTATTATTATTATTATTATTATTATTATTTTACCTTCTTTACTCCCTTCAGGTGACACAGGAAGACCAGACGGGCTGGAGTGGGAGAAATGCCTCCTCCAGATGGGATAAGGCTCTGGTAAAGCCTTGCCTCTAGAGTAGTCCTTTGGCATGGAGAACACTCTGGACTATTTTTAAATGGTCCCTTTTCCTCTCCCGTTGCCAGAGTTAGATGGAATCTTTCTGGGCTTTCCATGATGAGAAACTAGAAGGGTCCCAGAGATAAACTCCATCTCTGTCCTACAGTGCAACCTTGCCTGAGTTTCTTAAGCACCAGCAGCTGACAAAACCAGCAATCGTCCTGCCTAAGAGATTGAACTTCATGGTTCTTGACCTCTGGCAGGGATTAGTTTTTTTCTGGAGTTTAAGGAGAAAGGTGGCAGTAGAAAGAAATGAGATTTGACAAGTGGGCAGGGCCCAGGCCAGAAAAAAAGCCTGTGGACTCTCCTCAGTGCCCATTCTACTGGCAGTGGGGAACCCCTTAAGAAAAGGTTGAAAGAGTGGAAGAGGTTTTCAGATTTGTATTTCCCAGAGGTTCCTCCAAGCAAAAGGTTTGAGGGGGATGAGCTGAAAGCTATTATTGTCATTAAGGCCAGAGACAGAGAGTGAAGGGTGGTAGCCCTGGAGATTGGAAAGAGTTTTAGGACCCAAGAAAACTGAAGGAGCGGTATATTTGGTGACTGATCCTGTGTGGTGGCAGAAAAAGGCACAAAATGCGGGGAGGCCCAGCATGTAACAGCTCCAAAGCCCCCAAAACTCCTCCCCGAGGTATAGCCTCCACCCCAGTACAGCTGGTTCCCTTCCTGCTCCAAGGAGGCGATGAAGGATGGCATGGAGGTGCCTTTAGAACTCTTGTTATCCACCATCAGACACAAGCGTCAACGTGCTTGCAGGTAATTGCTGAGCGTGGTCTAGTCAGATTCTAATCACACCAGGAAACACTTATTTGAAATTCTTAACATGGGAACAGTCCTGTTACACTATGAAAGACTGGCAAAATATAAAAAGAACTGGGTTTATATGACTAACCTGAAATATGCCAATTAAGCTAACTAGCAGAGACTTATGCAATTGTTTTGCATCTGGGAAGTCTGCGCAGAAATGAACTCAGCGGAGTAAAGAGAGTTTATAGAGCACAGGCTGGGATAACGCTAGGCCAGCTGGGTACCCATGCCAAGTGTCCTACTGTCATAGCCCTCAGAATAGCAAGGACCTGCCAACCATGGTCTGAACCAGCTTGCTGCCTTCAGGAGGGGACCACTGCCATTGAACTGATGAGCCCCCGGGGTCACTGAGGAATCAAATTCATCCAAAACCCCTAGAGACAAGCATTTCAGTTATTACACAGACCTCAGGAAATTCTACTTTTTAAAATTAAGGGATAAAACTATCAATCACACTTTAAGGTAAACCTTATTCTTTTCAGGGTGCCTGGGTGGCTCAATTGGTTGGGCATCTGCCTTCTACTCGTCTCATGATCCCGGGTTCCCAGGATGGAGCCCTACATCGGGCTCCCTGCTCAGGGGGCAGCCTGCTTCTCCCTCTCCCTCTGCCTGCTGCTCCTCCTGCTTGTGCTGTCTCTCTGTCAAACAAATAAATAAAATCTTAAAAAAACAAACCATCATTCTTTTCATTTGACTGCTCTGAATAGATATTTTTTTTAAAAAAATGAATGTAAAAATGTCTGTAGTAAATGGATAAAGATTTGAAGGTCTGAGGGTTAGACAAGAAGGTCAAGAGGATAAGAAGTCCCTTCCTCTTTGGGCTCCTCTCACCAAGCACAGGGCTTAATATATAGCAAGTATTAGATAAAAATCTTTAAAAATTAACTGTTATGTCAGATCTGTATTTCCTTTTTTAAAATAATTTAAAAATTATTTTTCAAAAATAATTTTTAATCTTAAAAATTATTTAAGAATAAATAATTTCTACATCCAACACAGGGCTTGAACTCACAGCCCTGAGATCCAGAATTACATGCGCTATCAACTGAGCCAACCAGGCACCTCATCAGATTTGTACTTCAAATAGGCTTTGACCACCATTTTCCACGTTCTCAATAATAATCAGCTCTCTATGCAAACATATTCCTAACAATAGTCAAAATAACATTTTTTATTTCTCAAGTACTCCACCTTTTTTAAAAATTTTTTAAAAGGATTATTTATTTACTCGTGAGAGACAGAGAGGCAGAGACATAGGTAGAGGGAGAAGTGGGCTCCCTGCAGGGAGCCCGATGTGGGACTCAATCCTGAGACTCCAGGATAAGGCCCTGGGTCTAAGGCAGGTGCTGAACTGCTGAGCCACCCAGGTATTCCTCAAGTACTCCACCTTTAAAGTAAAGTTGGCTTGCTATGCTCACCGGTTCTAGGCAGCACAGACCAGAGGCTGTCCTTTGTTCAGAAGGCAATGTGTGTCTTCTCAACTCCAATGAGTATAGAAGACACTCAGAGTCTTTTGCAAAATAATTTGCAAATGCTTATTATAATCATTTTTAGAACTGCTTTGGAATATGCAATTTCTAGGAGACTCAGTGTTGATTGCCTCAAAAATTCTTTGTCACTCATTACATGGGCGCTCTCACCTACCAAGGTCTTCCCATCCTGTAAAGGACCTTCCTTTACATAGACTATTAGTTTGGCATTGTTGAACTGCTGGCCACATGGGAAGGCAGCCCAGACTTGGGTCAGCCAGACCTGGGTTCGAGTCCCACATCCACTACCATCTCTTTGCAAGTATTTGAGTGAATCGCTTCTCTTTCTGTACCTGAGTTTTCTCATTTGGCAAATGGAGGTGTAGTCAAGGCTCATTGTGAGAATCAAGAGAGGAAACAAGGAAACATGTGAACCCCCTATATAAACTTTAATGCAGTACATAGGTGTAAACGATTTCTTTATTTCTGCACAATATAGAGGATTTTATCTGATGGCACTTTGTCCCCAATTGTATTTTTTTAAGATTTTATTTATTTGTTCATGAGAGACAAAGAAAGAGAGAGGCAGAGACACAGGCAGAGGGAGAAGCCGACTCCCTGTGGGGAGCCCTATGCGGGACTAGATCCCAGGACCTCGGGATCATGACCTGAGCCAAAGGCAGATGCTCAGCCATTAAGCCACCCAGGTGCCCTTGTCCCCATATGTATTACATAATTGCAGAGCCTGAAAGTAAATGCCTAAAGAGAGACAAGGACAGAGAGACAATGTTCAAGGTTGACAGCATGTAAGTGGAATGCTCATGTGATATGATGACCTATATACTATTTATTTATAGTAATAAATAATGCTATTTATTACTTGCAGCATGCTTATTGGTGAAACATTACTGAGCCTAAAGTCTTTTTAGAGCCTCAGATCTATGACTGGCAGAGTTCCAGTGTCACGTGGTGAAGGAGAGGGCGCCAGACCTCCGCCTCCTGATTCCCAGTCTCCGTTCTCATATCTCTGCTTGTCCAAGTACAGCCTTTAAAATCTGTAGCAAGACAAGATGGTACTGCTTCTGAAGATAACGAATTCCCCATATTCAGAGGCTTGATGGCCATCAAAGAGTGATACGGTGTAAGTAATGTCAGTCTTCTATTTGGGAGTCGGTGAGGGATGGATGGTGGTAGAAACAATGACCTTTAAAGATCTCCTGACCTTGAACTTCTGGGAGGTTCTGAGCTTATAGATCCAGTTCTTGGCTCCTGATGATCACAAGGATAGGAGGCTGACAGAGAGGGGGGTAAGGGGGTGACCAAAATGGTTCCTGAGCTGGACTCGTGTTTGCCCAGCCTCAGCATCCAAACAACACATTTTAGAAAATTCCCAGGCATGTGCACACCTTTTGCTGTTGTGCACAGGGAATCCAGACATGCAGGTAACCAAAGCCATGTATTTTCCCCTTTGCACCCCAACTCATTCTGCTTTGGCTAGAGAACAAGGGAGAATTTATCCCTAGATTCATAATCCCTCAGTCCAAGTGAGTGAGCCATGGTGGGGAGGTGGCCACACTTCTGTCGTCCTGGACAGTCATACGCTGACCTTAAAGGCAATTGATGTATCAGGAGGCTCTTCAGAAACACGGAGCCATGAGCTGGTAACTCCAGGAGAGAATCAGTTTGTCCCACTCAGGAGAGGGCTACAATCTGCCCTCCTTTCTCCTCCAAAAGAGCCTCTTGCCAGACTCTTTGGTCCCTCGAACGAGCTTCTGTTAGGCTGAAACACTGGGACTTTGAGGGGAGTCGTAGGGAGTGTAGTCCATCAGGAAAAGTCATAGTGAAGACTCAAAATCACATGCTCTGAGGAGTAGCTGAAGGACCTGGGGTTGATGGACACAGAGTAGAGATGTTTAGGAGAACATGTCACTGCCTGCACACCTCCACTGAAGGAGGTTATTTGTTCTGAGTGCCTCTGCAGGGCACAGCTGAAGCCAATGGCATGGAAGTTACATTGATATGGATTTAGAACCAACTGAAGGACTAAATTTCTGATGGTAAAAACCGTTCACACGTGCAAAGGGTTATCTTATGAGAAAGAGCGCTCCCAGCTACTGAGTGTACATGAGGCCAGGCTGGCAACCCCTGTAAGCATTTATTCAACAAAGAATGAGTTAATAATTGCATAACATTCACTGAGCAACTATTCTGTGCTTACACTGTGCTTGGCAATGGACCACAGAAACAATAAACTGCATTCCGTCTTTTAGAAATGTGTGGCTCAGCAAATCCCACTACTATGGTCACAGTAGTGGGATTTGTGGAAGTACTGGGATTTGGTTGGGGAAGACAGGTGGTCCTCAATAACCAGTAGAGGTAGGTACTCCCTTTATTTAAAATCCCAAGAGCTTCTCTTCCCCACCTCCCCAATTCAAAGCCGATTTCATCTGTGCCTCCTTCAAACCTTCACAAGACCAGATAGAGACAGACAAGAAGGACAGGTCCATGGGCAGGGGCAGGCCAGATGGCCTGTGTCCCTTTTCCCATATCACAGCTGTTGTCTTAGTAGATCTGTGTGAAATGCAGGATTTAGATTGTGCTCTGAAAATGCAGAGGGCATTCTTGGTGTAAAAGACTGTGTGAGCAAAGACAGGTCCGTGGGGAAATGAGGAGAGCAGCCTGCCTCAGGGGAGAGCTTGTGTGGAAGGTGAAGTCTGCGGGGGCAGGGTCCAGGCTGGGACAATCTACATTTCCACCATGCAGATCGCTAGTCTAGCTGGAGATTTGGAAAACACCACACTTCACTTTGCCACCGTGCGTACATTCTTCCTCTAAGAAGACTTGTTTGTAAACATTATATAAACATAACCCAAAGTTATTGTGAGAATAGTTAATAGTAATTCAGATCATAGTAATTATCGAACAGGCCAACCAATAATCACACATAAGATAACCCCCAAATTAGTAATTAGATGGTGATGAACAGTATGATTTGGGGATATTGATGGTTGATAGATAAAGAGCTTTATTCAGTATAAGGAGCACGCAGACATGCGCGCACACACAGTTCACCTAGTGAAGTCTGTTTGTAGTCCTGTGTTGGGGGAATTATTGTGGAAACCTGTCCCCCGACTTGTCATCCAGTTGCAGGTGCGGGCAAGGACCTCTCTGCCCAGTGCCCCAATAAAGAGAATTGCCAAAGAACCAAAGTAACCTGCCCGGTTGGCTCATTTGGCCTAATCTGAGCTCAGCTAAAATGTAAGCCTGGAGTCGCATAGCCATTACACAGACATGGAGCCAGATCACCTACTCATCCAGGGAAGTCACTTTTTTTTTTTTTTCCCTCCAGGATAGCAAAAGGGAGAAGCAGCTTATTTCTCACTTCAGAGGCAGAAGGATAGTCTGAAATGAGGAGTACAAACAAACCTCCAGGGAAATCCAAGTCCGTGATGAGAAAGAGCCCAAAGGCCACCCAAATGAAAGAAACAATAGACGGAGACCACCTCCCCCCTGGTCACAGAAGATGGAGCGAGTGGCTATGTGGGGAACAGATGGAGGGACACTGGCCCAGTTTCAACTGCTATTTAGGGTTTGGATAGCTGGTTCTCGCTAAAGGCTGAGACAGAAAGCATGATATTAGCTTCCTATTGACTTTTCCTAGGGGCAAGTCTACACCTTAAAGTTGAGAGGGAGCTTCAGAATGTATTGATCTGTCATTGTATATATGTACCAGTTCTATTTCTGTAACTTGGACTGCAATTTCCTTCATCATATCAAAGGATTTGCTATATAGAGAACCTTAAATTTTACAATGCCAGTGACTGTCAATTAAGATATGATTGAATATATCACGGGTATCATATGTTCAAATGAGGCCTGTCGCTAATAGCACTGGAGGCAATGGCTTCTCTTTCTCCTCTTTCCAGGAATGGGAAACTGCTCAACCACAGCCCGATTGTCACGGCCAACGTGAAGTAAAGAAAAAATTCAATGGAAAGGAATGTCTCTAATCTAGGCATTCAAATCCCTGGGGGAGGGGAGCCCCCAAAACACAGGCTTCCAAGGCATTTTTTTCTGTTTTTCCTTAGGCATGTCTCCTACTCTACAAAACCATTTCCTTTTCTTCACACTTGGGCCTTACAGCAGATTGAGGGGATAAGCTGACCAAGGAGAATGATCTCATTTTACAGACATGAATGTTGGGCCTCAGAATGCCTAGCTGACTGGGAAAGTGTCACAGAACCGGTGGACAGAGTCCACCTTGAGCTAGTCTTGTGCCCCTTCTCTGAGAGCCTTCCTTTTTCTCCGAGGCCTATGTCATTACTAAGCCGGAGGCACATTGGTCTGTCTAGCATGAGGGTTTGAATTCTCTACTCTGCTCTGTCACAAACCCACCGTGTGACTTCAGAGAAGCCATTTCTCCATATTGGTCTCTGAACTCAGGTAAGGGCTCACATCCTCCCGGTGGGTCACTGATTCTTCACTAGTAGTCTCTGCCTCTAGAGCTACTGAGTGTGCACAGTTGCTGGAATGGTCCTTCCATAAGGGATCTCTGCATTACACCGGCTCACTTAAAACACTGCAATGGCTCCCCATCCCCCAAAAGATAAAGGCCATGCTTATTTAGCCTGGTTGTAAGGTCCTCATTGAGCTAGCCCTTCTCTCCCCAGCCTCCTTTCTTGTTTGTCCTTCCTCCACACTCTATGCTGCAGATCCATCAATATGAATGATGCCTGGACACTTCTCCGCCTGTATGGCTTTTTCTCATCCCTTTCATCCCTCTAGCTCCTATTCTAAGACCTGTGCTGTGAATCCCTGCCCCTAAGAAACAGCCTTATGACCCCTGCCCTCCTCCCCTTCCTGAGCAGAGATACCAGTTGGCTTTTCCCCTCTGGGGTCCTGTAGTCCTTTGTGAATATCATTTCTGGATCTGACTTCTATTAGAGAGAAATAACTTATTTTCGTGATTGCTCTTCAATTTACTAGGACGTTTCAATTTGTTTCGTTTTGCTTTTTAAATGAAGATTATGTTTGAGTCATCTTTCAATCCCTAACATCTAGTATTATATCCGGCAATAGATGTTAAAGAAATGTCTGTTGAATACATGACTGAATAAATGAATGAAAATGGGCTAGAGCATCTCCCTGGGGCTTTCTACTCATAAATTTTCAGAAGTCTGATCCACATGCAGGCTCAGGACATCTTGCCAGAACAGATTTTCTTCCCCCCTGATGGAGATTTTATTGCTTTTCATAGGGAGCTCCATACCAACAAGCAGCCGGAAGACCTCAGAGATGAATGCCTTGCATCAGAAACCCCAGGAACAAGGAGCTGGGCAAGAGCCATTGCGGCTGGTCCAGCTAATCCTGGTGGACAGCTCTGCCTGCAGTGACAGAGAGGCCACCCAGGCTGCTGTCTGATGTGGCCAGGGCAGGCTCGAGCCTGGGTGGTCAGTTTCTCTGGTTGGCCGAGGTGTGGGTGTGCGGGAATCCGCTCCTCGCCCACATAGCCCAGGATGCTGTGTCTTGCCCAGAGGCACTCTAAGGAGAAGGCGAGCCCACTCCTCCTGGGGGCCCCGGCTGTTTCGGGGCCTTTCGAGGTTTTCCAGGACCTCAGAGGCACAGCCAAAAGTTGAGTCAAGTTCTGAAGAGAAGTGGAAATACCTTCATCTTGAAGAACAGGCAGGCGAGCTGGGGGCCTCTTTCCTCCAACATCCTCCCTGACAGGTTAGAAAATGGATTTTAGAGAGGGGGGCTTTTATGGTCACTTAGCAAGTGAGCTTCAGGGTATTTAATTTTGCAGTGCCAAGGGAAATGAGGAAGTGTGCTAAGACTTGCGAATCCACCATGCCCAATCTTCCGGAGTCACCCTGTCACGTGTTGGCAGCCCTCCCCTCCCTCGCTCCACCTCCACCCCTTCCCAAACCACCACCCATCTCACTGCCTCTTCCATAAGGCACTTACCTCACATGCAGGTAGACTTGCCTTACACAGTTCACATTCACTGACAGATAAGCCAATATAGAAGGGCAGGTGATGAAACTAGACTGGCCAGGGTGGAGTGTGTGTCTCAGCTCTACTACTCAAGCTCTGTGGCCTTGGACAACGTACTCAGCCATGCGGTGCCTCAGTTTCCTGAACATTGTAATCAGATAACAGTCATACCCATCTCATAGGGTTGCTCTGCTAGTTGTGGCTACCTTTAGTTGAAAACCTATCAGGTGCCATGAGCTTTACCAGCGAGTCCTAAACAACAACACGCTGCAAAACATGCCCTATTATCTGTCTTTCACAGAAAGGTATCAGCTCAGCCTGTACGAAGTAGGGTGCTGACTCCATCTCAGGTTGGTCTGACCTCAAATACAAAGCTCTTTTCCTATACCTAGGGTGAGGACATATCCCAGTTTCCCTAGGAAGTTGTAATTAATATCTATTGTCTATAAATAATTGTTTTTTTTAAAGATTTATTTATTTAGTTGAAAGGAAAAAGAGAAAGAGAGAGTATGAGCATTGGGGTGGGGGCAGAGAGAGAAGCAGGCTCCCCGCTGAGCAGGGAGCCCAATGCCCAGAGCCAAAGCAGAGGCTTAACTGACTGAGCCACTTAGGTGCCCCCTAGAAATAATTACTAACAGTGCCTCTTCCACATTCATAAGTGTACTGGTTTGGGCAATAAATTATTTGGTTGCCTTACATGCTCGGTATTTCTTCTCTGCAAAGGAGATTCTAAATTTCTATAAAAGCCACATTTAGAATTAGAAACTCTGTCTGGAGAGCCAAGGGTGGGCAGGCAAGCTGGCCTGGTTTGGTAAATAGATTAGGCATCTTGTTTACTGGTAGATTTGGGGCCCGATTGGAAAGAAATACAGCCTCCCTTTCTTTGTCTTTGCAAGTTTTACCAAGATGCATCTGCAATCACCTGACCTTTTCACAAAAGATTCTGGAATTCAGAGACCTGTTTTGTGGTGGTTACTGAGTTATCTCCCTTAACTGGGATGTTTCTGCAATTTTCTGCAATATTCCATAGGTCAGATCAAACAGCCCGGATAGGAATGCAGGGTGGTAAGTTCAGAAACTTTTCCTATGGACCTTTATCTATTTTTATTTCTGGGTTTTGAGTTCTAACCCTTTCATAACAGTTCTCCTTCTTTAAAGAAAATGTTGATATTGGATAGAGAAACAAAGAGCAACAACCATAACAAAGGAATCACAATAAAAACTAAAAGACAAAACAAAACACCAACCAAAAAAAAAAAAAAAAAACACCCCAAAACAACAACAATAAACCGGTGAAAACAGAGCGCCTCCTATTTTGGAGTCAACAATGGAAAGTCATTCCTTTTTTTTTTTTTTTTTTTCCCTAAAGATTTTATTTATTTATTTGAAGCAGAGAGAGAGAAAACACTATTCAATGCAGTTGTGATGGGGAATCTGTCAAGATAAATAACGAATAACTGAGTTATTCTGTTTATTGTAGTGAGGCTTGAAATTCTGGATCTTTCATTCTTGTATTCTTTGAGTCCATTGAGGAATCGTGTTACTTTCACCGTAGTACCCCCAATGCCTGGCATAAGAACACACTCCTTAGTTTTTTGTTGACTCAGAGAATGAATGATTAAAATTCTATCACCAGATGGAAATCTGAAATCTTGCTTTAAATTGATGATGCATGTGAAATAATAACCATCATTTCAAATCCTTTTGTAGAATAGATGGGAAAAAAATAAAAGAGAAGCATTGGCAGATATGTATCAATTGTGTTTTGATTTAGCAGGTATTATTTTCTGGAATAAAAATCTGGCTTGCTTATACAGTACATACTCTATGGCTCAGATATGGCCAACCTAATCATTTAGCTCATTTGGCCTAATATGCGTTCAGCTAAAATGCAAGCCTGGTGCTAAAAAGGAAATACATACAGTAATCCCTAATCCCTCAGCAACTATGGGTACCGTTGTCTGAAAAACACCAAGGTTGAAAATCCTGAGTTGGCAAGAAGAATAAAGGTCTTACTACAAATAAGGTGTTGGGGAAAATACTTGAAATAATGCTAAAAATAGATTTTTAAATGCAGCAAATAAAACTTCTAGGAAAAATCTCCCCTTTCAAAACAAACTAGTCCTATTCAAGGTAAACATTTAATCTTAGAGGCAGTCCTCCGCTGGCTGTTCAGGGAGGGCTGCTGCAACTCCGTGGATTTTTAGTTTTGTGACAGACTCATTCTGTACTGTTTGAACCCGCCATTACCAATTCAAATTGTGCTTTTAGTTTCCCCTTTTAAATTTTTGCATGTCTTGGCAAAAATGCATTGGTAATCACCTGGACTTTTCACAAATTACTGTGGAATTTACAAACATTTTTTGGTGGCGATCCAGCCACCTGCCTTTAACATGGGATATTTTCTCTCCGCACATGACCTGGGCAAAGAGTAAGAGTGGTGAGGTCTAAATTCTATCATGTTCTCTTGCTTCACAAGACTACATAAAATCTGAAGGATTATAAAAAAGAGGCTCATGAGTTTGAACAATTTGACATGCAATTATAAACCAGTATCAGCGCTAATCCTGAAATTGGCAAGACATTATGAGAGTTTCTGACTGGATTGACACATGACTTAAGCAGACTGCTCCTTCCTCCCAGCCCTTCCTCTCCACTTGCCCCTGACAACTCCCCAGCATTTTCATGGGGGAGCTGAGCAAATGCCACGGTCTTATGGGGTGAGGCAGGTAGCAGGATCACCTCTTACCATGTTGCAGAAGGGAGGTATTTGGGGCTGTGCAAGTTGAGATCTGTGGATAATTAAAATGGAGAAAAGGTCTAAATAGGTTGTCCAAACAAGGAGGGCCCCAGGCTTATTTGAGGAATCAGATAACATAGTCAAAATGTGGGAGAGACAGTAAGATTGAGCAAAAGCAGCAGTAGGAAGGAACATGTGGAGGAGGTTCTCTGGGTCACTATCAGAGCCAGGGCACAATGGAGCATGGCTGGATCTTCCAAGCTCCCTGTGCTGGGTGATGGGGTAGGTTGGAACCACTTGAAAGATGTGGGATGAAGCCAACCCACTATGCTCCTCCCTTAGCACCTCTAGGCCCCTCACATTTACATCCTTACTTCTCCTGAAACTTCCATTCCCACAACATATCCTCTCCCACTAGAACATGGTCTTATTTAGGTTTTTTAGTAGCACAAATCTGATGGTCTCACTGTGCAAGGGCTCAGTATCAGTGCATCATGTGCTTGAGGGGTATGGGCGGGTATGGGATGTGGACTCCTATGTCCCTAAACATCAATGTTGATGACACTCTTCCAGAGACATGGTGGGATGTGAAAGAAAGAACACTGGACTTCAAGCCCAGGTCTTCTGTTCTCAAATCCAAAGTTCTACCCGTAGCACCATCCTTGAAATCTTGACTAGGTACAAGTGCTGACACTCTTAGGCACCCTAAAGGAAACAGAATATTGAAAATCCCTTTCTTTAAGTAGAATACAATTTAATAAAGGAGATGGCATGAACTCCCAGGGCAATGAGACAACAACCAAAAATGATACAAAACTCACAAGGTGACTTGAGTGTGGTCTGGCCCATATGTGCTGGGGAAATCCAAAGGACTGAAGCAGAAGGAGGCTGGAAGAGCTCCTATTTGGAGACAGGACCCAGACACCAGGAGAAAGTTCCATGTGATGATGATAATGATAAAATAATTATTACAATGATAACGAACTATCATTATGAGTGCCTATTATGTGTTCGGATTGTACTACCTGCTTTATTTTGGATTATTTTGTGTTAAACTCCACAATACATAAGGTAGAAGTTGTTGGCTATATTTTATAGATGAGGACTCCGAAGATCACGTTAAGATTCTGACCAACGTCACATAGCTCATATGAGGTAGGGCAGGGGATATGTCCCAGATCTGCCTGTTGGTACTTTCTTTTGCACTACAGCATCTCAAATCAACAATGGAACCTTAGTCCAAACTCTTTCATTAAATAAAGTGAAAGCAAGTCCTTCCACGGGTCCACCTCTTGAATCTCAATATACTCACCTGGCTTCTTCAGTTCATTCATAAAAAGACATGGCTGCAAAGCATCCCACAAATAGGATCCTTATCCAAAAAAGTAAATTGGAGACAGAAGACTCTGGAATTTCTTCGTATGTCTTATTTCCAGCTGTTTTCCTGTGCTCAAAATAACCTATTGAACTATGTGGTCAAAATAAATTGACAGAAATATTTCTTGTTTTAATTTCCATTCTAAAGCTTTCATCATTCTTATTGACTTGTTTATTTAAGGATCTAATTTTAATTACTAAGTGACATACTCGTTATTAATTCCATTTGCTTTTTGTAAAAGAAAGCATAAACCCCACATGCTCAGTGAGTGATTGGTTGCCTTTGCTTCCGCTGTGTAGTGTTGGTCTGCCCCAGAGAGGGCATCTTCACCTGGCAGCAGAGACACCTCTGCTCTGAACCAGCAGTGGGGCACCACCACATCTGACCTTAGTCAGTTTTCTGGGATAATATAGGGCTTTGTGTGGCCCTACTATGAAGGACAATATCATTAAGATATGAAATCCATGGAACAGTGTGTATAGAACATGCATCCAAGAGGAATGGAGGGAATGGTGTGTGATGTAAGGAGAGAGAAAGAGACAGAGAGAGACACAGAGGGAGAGAGAGAAAGAAGGGTGTGTGTCAGTTGGGGGAAGGAGAGCAAAAGATAGAAAATGAGTGAGAGAGCCATTATTTAGCACCAACTCTTTGCCAGGCTTTGAGTTGGATGCTTTACCCAAATCACACATCGTGCTGACAAAGTTGAAAGGTATATGACAGTATCATCATTTGGTAGAGAAGAAATCTGAAACTGAAAGCAAAGTGAAGAAACCCAGGCCACAGAGAAATCCAGCTGACTCTTCAGTTTGCCTACATTCCCCTACAGCTCCATCAGGTATCTACCGAAAGCTACCCCTGTGCTGGTGGAGTTGGAGTAAGTCTGGGAACTGGAGAGATGAAAGAGCATGAATTGCTTCCATTCATGGAGCGTCTGAACTGAGAAGGGCCCAAATGCCCTGTAACAGTTAAAAGTGAATACCTACCATTTACCTCGATGTGGATGGGACTGGAGGGTATTATGCTAAGTGAAATAACTAAACTGGAGAAAGACAATCATATGGTTTCACTCATATGCAGAATATAAGGAATAGTGCAAGGGACCATAAGGGAAGGAGGGGGAACTGAATAGGGAAAAATCAGAGAGGAAGACAAACCATGAAAGACTCTTAACTCTGGGAAACAAAATGACAGTCGCTGGAGGGAGGTGGGAAGGGAGGTAGGTAACTGGTAACGGGCATTAAGGAGGCCACGTGATATGATGAGCATTGGGTGTTACACACAACCGATGAATTATTGAAAACTACATCTGAAACTAATGATGTATTATTTTGGCAAATTGAAATTTTAAAAAAAGTTTAAGCCAAAGGCTTAACTGAAGTAGTTACTGCTATAAGAACATGTTTTATATACTCTTAAGCGTCAAAGCGTGAATGTACAAAATGTGAGGTAATAGCATTAATCATTTTATTCGACATGGAATTCTGAGAAATTCAGCTATTTAGAAATCTTACTCACAGCAATATAGAATAAAGCAAGAGGAGATGACACCATTATTACTGTAGAACAGATGATCTAACTTTGAAGACAAAGAACTCCAAACAAAAAAACAATCTAAATTCAATGTTGAATTAAGCTATCTCACATCATGATGACGTATATTCAAATAATAAACACAAAGGGCGTCAGAAAAAGATTGTATGTTAAGAAACATACGTTTAAGAAGATTAATAATTGTTCTTGTATGGTGATAATACTTTCATCCAAAATGGGAATATGTGGTTACATGTAGAGAGCTATGGACATTAAATATAATATCTCTGAGGTTTTAAGCTTAGGTCAGAGGCAACAGGTTGAGTAGAAACACCAGTCTCCTGGGATTCAGAAGAAATGGGTTGGATAGAGTCCAGCTTTCCCCCCTTGGAAGCCATAAATTCTTGGACTTTACCTATCTATGCTGCAATTTTTCTCCCTAAAAACACACCAACCCACTTCCTCTCCAAGAACTGTAGTGAGGCTCAGATGAGAGACTGGTGTTCTATCAATTTGAAGAATCACGATCATGTTACCATCAGGAAAAATCTTATTTCCTGGCAATTCAGGCTCTATGAAGGGGTTTTGCACCTGGAATAGCTGCATGATATGGCTGGTAGTCCCATTATAGATTTCTTTTTCTCACTATTTCCAGAATCCTCTCAGTCTCAGCTAAGGAGAACTTCACATTTTGACTCATAAGCAATATGGCTATGAACATTTTGTGCACGTGTTTTGGTGCCTGTGTATTTGCATTTCTTTAATGTATATGCCTAATGAAGAAATTGCTGATAGGTGGGATTTATACATCTTTGGGCCTGACGAAGGGAAACAGTTCTTTGACCAGAGATCTAGGTTCTTTCAGATGACCAGTAGGATCACTACCATAATTGAATTAGTTTGTCATATTGTGTCACAGTGTGTGTAAATCCACTTTATATAATTAAGAAAATATATCATGCCTTAATAGTAGGATGGTGGAGAAATAAAGTAATTTATAATAGAAATACATGTGTACATGAATATGTAAATGCTGGTTTATAATCACACCAGTACAGATAAAGAAGTTGTCAGAAGTTTGGACCATGAGATACAGTCACCATGAATGTGAGAGCTATAAATGCTGAGTAATAAAGGAATATTGTGTTGACAACTTAAGCCCCATAAGTGGCCATTTTCACTGGTGACAAGGCATGATTTTCTGAAAAGGTGAACAAATCTTGGAAGAGTTTCAAACAAAAGAACAACCTTCCCTTGATTTAAACAATGGAAAATTCAGTGTGTATTGAAACCATACACAAAGTAAGATACTTGGTGTATATATAAAATGAAATTAGGAGCCAGGTTCAGATAATAATAAATAGGCTTGTCACCTACCTAGAAGCCCAATAGGTCATTAGAAAATTGTGCAGAATGAGGGAATATTTGTCATGAGAGCTTATCTCATAAATTCCATCCAGCTTCCATGGTATTCATGCATTAAATGCCAGGCTCACCTCCCAATTACTGTGACAATACAAACATCCTTAAAATTTACCAAAATGACAGCCATTGAGAATGGCAGCAGCTCTAGGTCAACTCAAAGTGACTTAAAACATGAAAGGGATTGCTATGATTTTCTTTCAGTTTTCTCTGCAGCAGTTTCAACCTCATTGTAGCAGCAAGATGGCTGTGGTAGTTCTGGGAAATCATCTGTATGAAACTCATCCAGAGGGAGAGAAACACCATATGTTCCGGTGGCCCTTTATAGTGAACTACTTTTGCAGAAGCACCAGGACGTGTTTTGTAGGTCTCATTGGACCACGTTGTAGCCTTATGATTCCTGAACCAATCAGCAGAATTACTCTAGCTAATCTGTCCCACTCCTGGAACTGGGAGTTCAGTTGGCTTTCTTTGAAGTACAGAAGCAGACGGAGAATGTGTGGATGTCTGAGTAAAAGTCAGGGGTGGGGGGAAATGGATTCTGGGTAGGCAGCCAAAAATGTCCCTACCATATTTGTAGGATTGAGGATTGATTTTATTCAAGGAGTTTCCAGGTTTGTTTGGGCCTTAAAAGACTACCTGGCCCAGAGGTTACATACATGTGAAATGTGATGAATACCAAAGGGATAGTCAGAGTACCTGAGAAAGGGAGTGGGAGCCCGGGAAAGGAGGAGGCGGGTGCTACAAGTCTGAACGAGCTGCCTCATAAAAGGATCAAAGTTCTGTGAGATCCCTCTGCCAAAGCTCTTGCAGTGTGTGACAGGAACCCAGGTGAAAGATGGGTGTGAGTGGAAACTGTAAGAGACCCCTTGATGATTTCCTCAGGAAACTCACCTGTTTGGCAATGACTTTGCTCTGCAAGTTTCCCTCTTGCATCCACATGTCCTCCTCAACTCCAAATTCACAGGAAGGCATGATGGTTGTGAAATTGAAAAGCAACTTTTGGCAGATGCAGGTAACTCAAGTTCAAAATTAGAGGTTATGTATACTGTTTAGACCCACATCGGACTCCTTCCTCTCCTTCACCCTGCTCTCAGGCACCTCTCCAGTCCTGCCATTCCATCCACATAGTCTCTCTCAGCTCTTCTAACAATGACTTCAGCCACTGCCTTAGCATCATTCCCCACCCCCTATGCCCAACACCTGCCTTCAGCCTTATCCCTGCAGTTCCTTCTGCTTGTCACAACCATCCGGATTTTCTTAAAGCCCAGCTTACTTTTTACTCCCTCTGCTTAAATACTTTGTGTGGGGGGTGCTCATGATCTACAGAATGAATTACAAATTCTCATCCTGACTGTCCACATCTGGCCAAATCCAAAATAGCTCGGAGTACTGGTCAGCATTTGGGCAGACTTGTGTTGCCCTGCACCAGGCATTGGACAGCGTGTGAGAACTACTGAGCATGATTTTTTATTACTCTCCTTCTTCTAATCTATACATCAAGCCTATATTTTCTACCCATTCGGACTTGCGGACCATGGACTCTTCTTGAAGGACTTCAGTTATGTTTCCTCCCATGGCACCTGCATTAAGGTCGTGTGTGTTCCTGACTTATGCCTGAACAATCTGACCATGAATCAGTCATCACTGAGTTCCTTCAACTCTTTCTGATGATCCTAGTAGGTGCCTCAGTTTGTGGTGAGAGATACATATTCACTGAATAGTTCTTTTAGTTCTGGGATTATCACAAAATGTTCTACTCCTCTGGTCTCCACTCCATTGAAAGCAGAAGAAACTGACAATACTGTACAATACACATATTTAGTTTTTAACGAATTACCTTTCAACCTTGAGGTCGATTCTCCAATGTTGAACAATCTGGGATAAACAAAAATATACTATTTTTCCCCACTGCAGATTTGAAACTCATAATACCACTGGCCTGAAACAACAACTGTTAATATTTTGGTACGTGTCTTTCAAGTCTTTCATCCTAAATGATGCTTATAACTCAGAAATTGCATAGAGAATCAACTTTTTAAAATCTTGCTTTCTTTGCTTGACATTACACTATAATTTTGCTTCTAGAAATATTTGCCAGGAATATTCTGCCCATTGTCTTTTTTGCTGTGATAAACAATGTGATGAACATCTTTATATACAAAGCCTTGCTTACATTTGTAGTAGGTTCCTGAAGATATAATTTCAGGATTGAAATTGTTGGGGCAAAAGGATCTAAGCACTTTAAGATTCTAAATTCCAACCTTGGCTTTATTTTTAGACATACACTTGAAAAGCCTGCCATGAGCAAGGATGGCTGCTTAGCAGAGATCTGAGCAGGGAGCAGGGGTCTCCAAATTCCACCATCCTGGCCTAATTTATTTCATGACTATGTTAAAGTTTGCCTTTGCCTCCTTCTCAATTTCAAGAAAAAACACAAAACCCTGAAATCGGATTCAGAACTAACCTCTCCCTCTCCCTTACAAAGTGTGCTTTCTTGATGTAAGAGGGTGAGAACTTTAAATCTCTCTCTGGGAAAACATGCAATGAAATTGGAGATGGTGGGACCCCAGACTCAGAGTCATCTTTAAATGGATGTGTTTTTCCAGTGCTTTGGGAGGATTGAAAACCCTAACAAAATAAAATCAAGACCACTCCCACATAATTCAGTTTCCTAGCAAAGAACCTTATTTCTCTATTACCAAGGTATACATGTGCAGATGAAAAACACAGACAGGTTGTCCTTGCCTTGAGTTATAAAACAGTGGCTTCTGTTGAAGGTCATTTTGCTTAAGAGGAAAAGAAAAAGCCTGACACTTGGCAGGGAGGCTGTTGAGGCTGTGCCTCTCTACCAAGGACCTTTGATATGGGCGCCCTGGGAGAGCTTCCACCTTACCCCGGAACAGGTCATGGCCTGGTTTACTGAGGGAGGAAGAAAGAGGAGAAGAAGAGTTGGAATAAAATGAAAGAGAGAAGGTTATTCTCTGAATCCTCTGAATTCTAAAATTAGAATCTTCCTAAGTAAATTTTTAAAAAATTATAAAAAGCAACTGGACCCTCAAAGTAGCATATCGCAATCTATCTATACAATCCTCTTTACAAGAATCACTTTATCTTAAAAGTGGGTTGTTTGGAGGGGAGAGTCAGCTCTGCTCTAGATTTGTGGAAGGAGCTGGGGACAATGGTAGCTTCTTTGGAGCCAAGCATCTTTCATCTAACCGACTACAGAGGAGTCAGAGGAAGAAAAACTCCATCTCCCACTCACCACTGAGCAGG
The DNA here is from genome assembly GCF_053574225.1 of Canis aureus. Classification (NCBI taxonomy): domain Eukaryota; kingdom Metazoa; phylum Chordata; class Mammalia; order Carnivora; family Canidae; genus Canis; species Canis aureus. The sequence goes on along the minus strand of NC_135622.1, from coordinate 52,888,471 downwards.
GGATTTTCTGGGACATGAGGGTCCCAAGGCAGTGATAATCCTTTCATCCCATCAGAAAGCTCAAGGAAGGCCATGCAGGAAACCCCTCGCTCTGACCTATTGTCAGATTGACATGTCTTTATCTACCACACATCTCTTGCCCATGGCCCCACACATATGGCAAATCCAACATGTCCAGAGCTAGACTCTCCTCCTAGGACAGCTTCTCCCCTTGTTCTTTATCTCAGTAAATGCCTTTATAAAGGGCCTCTTTACTCAATCCAGAAAGCTGGGTGCCCACTCCTCCCTTGTACCATGCTGTTTGTCAGTTTTTTTCTCCCCAACACCTTTATCTCCTCTTTTCCTTCCAGCCACTCAGCTCCGGTCTGGGTGGTTTCTTATTCAAACTTTTGCCAAAGTCCCTTAGTTGGTTTCCTTTCTGTGCTCTTTCCCACCTCACCAGCCCTCGCTGTCCCATCCATTACCCTCCTTAGTCCCAGAATGATCTCCTTAAAACGATCACATCAAGTTACTTCTCTGCTGAAACATATAAGAGGCTCCTCAGAAGATCACCCTGTTAGCCTTCCTCAGTTTCTCAAGCCTTCCACATGCTGCCTCAAATTCTGTACTTCATACACACAATATTCTCTCCATATTCCAGGCTCTTTCAGACCGTGACCCTCTGCAATAGTTACAGCTTCTCCCTGGAATGCCCTTCTTCCATACTTCTTCACTTAGCTAAGTTTGTTGCCAGACTCCTCTAAAATGTCAGCGATGGGCTCTCTCTGATTCCAGAGCTGCCTGTGTAGGGCCTTCTCACAGCCTCTGTCAACTTGCATCGCAATGACCAGCCTCAGTCTGTCTTCCTCACTAAGTCTGAACTCCTTGAGGGCAGGTATCATTGCTCCCTCATCCACATATCCTAAGAGCATTCAAGGGTCCTAGGCATGTAATACTTACCTTCTAGGTAATTGAATGAGAGAGAAACAATGAAAAATCATTCAGTGGTCTGGGTTGGCTCTTCAGCTAAATCATACTATTTGGGCTCAAGTTGTCTGTGTGAGAATAGGAGAGTTGCCTGTTTTATAGATATTCAAAAGCTAAGAACAGTGTGTATGTAGGTTGGTATAAGTCTCTGTATGAGTAGGTATATGTGTGAATGTGTGTATGAGTATGTGTGCATGCACATGCACACACACACAGACACCTGTGTAACTATATGTCCTAGTCTGGGTTGATTACAGGCATTACCTTTTGGGAGATATTCTTAGGATATTCTTAGTATTCAAGAACTAGAAGTGAATGTTCCATGACAAGGGCATTTTCAATGGAAGTGTGACACTTCCCCTGGAATAAGATCAAATTGCAAAATACTAGATTCAGAATGAAGAATTTTGGTTTGTAACTTGACTCGACTGAGGAATATGATCCTGATGAACAGTCTTGCTGATTTGAAGCTTCTTTAGCATAGGGTCTTGCCCATTATACAAAATAATATTTAGGCTCCCAGGGTGACTTCCCCAATACCATAGATTTAACAATTCAATTAGTCATTCCCAAGTGAAGCATTCTAATTGATTATTTTTCAGTCTCTGTTGATGATAAAGATAATGGATGCTTTTGTGGAGTAAATTGGCTTCCTTGCTTAATATCTGTTTCTTGATGTTATTGCCCAGCAAATAAATGGTGAAGTATACTGCTAAAAATAGCATGATGGCTGGCAGAGGAAAAAAAAATAGCTGTGTTTCCTGACAGTGCAAATTTCACACTGTTTTAATTACCACAAACGTTCACTCCTATCTCAGAGAGCTGGGCAGGAAACTGGGAATAACAACATTTGTAGTTGCGGCAGAAATGACAAGCCTGAGATGCGGCCTCACACCAGTGTGGCCATGTCCGTGTGACATCCTCTGGGAATTCAGAGTCTGGGAGGTGAATGTGGACTCTCTGGGAATCAATCAGATGAAATTTGGAAATTTGCTTTGCTATTTTGCTTTGCAAAAAGAGAGGCACCTGTCTCCCTAAAATAGTTTGAATTAAAAAAAAAAAAACCACGATAAACAAAAAACAAAATAAAAGCACAGAGTGTGGGAATTTTATTTAGGCAAACACCTACACAATGTTCACAGCTCACAATTTAGGCAGTGATAGAGAAGAAACAGGAATAAGGTTAAGGTAGTCTCTAAATGCTAGACTTTCTGTCTCCCTCCACTGAGTATGGAGGCCTTTCTCTCAGAGGACTGGCTGTCTTTCCATTCCCATTTCCTTACCTGCTTTCCTTCTGACCTTTCCCACTCTGCCCCATTACCTGGAACCATCTTTTTTCTTTCCTGACTTCTGGCCACCTCTAGGGTCTCTTGAAATCCCACTTCAACCGAGAATGGTATGAATATGTTATTTGTTCTAGCACTAGAGATCCTATTCTTGGGTCTTTTGTTGATTTTGAATTTGGGATGAGGAATCTCTGGCTCATGCCCAGAAACCTCTACAATACTTTGTAGTAATGGAAAAAGCATGCGTTGGCACAGACATTTATAATTTATGCCAACCTTTCTTATACTTTTTCCCATGTGAGGGTAAATCTCATTGGATTTAGACCTAATGAAATTGGAAACAACAGTATCTTATAATTACTCAGAGGAGTTTTAAGGCTTAAGCAGGTGGTAAAGAGGGAAAAATCTTCACTTCCCATAATGACAAAGATATACTTCTTACAAAGGATAGAAGGTAGGTTTGCAAACATTAGAAAGGACCATGGGGGGCTGACCAAGACCCGAGGACCCAGTCAGTGCCTCAGCTCTATATACTACAAGGAAGTAGCCCTTCTCACCTATCACAGAAGAGGCATTCAATGAATATTAATTGATAGAACAAATGAATATCCAAACTAGATAAATGACACAAAAGAGGTGACATGGATTAAAAAATATTACTCAAAGTCTTAATTGGAAGTAAGCTTAATAAAAGCCACTAATGGGATCCCTGGGTGGCGCAGCAGTTTAGCGCCTGCCTTTGGCCCAGGGCACGATCCTGGAGACCCGGGATCGAATCCCACGTCAGGGTCCCAGTGCATGGAGCCTGCTTCTCCCTCTGCCTGTGTCTCTGCCTCTCTCTCTCTCTCGCTCTCTGTGTGACTATCATAAATAAATAAATAAATAAATAAATAAATAAATAAATAAATAATAAATAAAAGCCACTAATGTGGCCAGGCAGCCAAAATTCATACCCTGATGCTATGTTTCAGTACCAGAGGGCTATCCATGCTGAAAAAAAAAAGTGTTCACGAAATTTAAGTATCATGTTTAGTACATCATAAAAGACATACTTTAAGCGGTCCAAGAGGTAAACCCTAAGACCATGTTGGTGGAAGTTACAGTCAAATAGACATTAGCCTCATGTAAAGAATTGCATATGGAAGCTCAAGGGCCAAAGGGGTGGACTGTGCTAGTTACCAAGTTGCCTTTAACTTCCAAATTCTCTCCTTTGGCCTGTTCCTTGAAAGTGGAGCTGTGTTCTTTAAGTATTTTTCCTTTGCTCACCAAAAAAGGAAATAAATGCTAAGTGTTGTTGTTAGAGAACAGTGGAGAGAATTGCAGGAGGGAAGCCCTTTCTTCCTGGTTGCAGTATGCTTGCTCAGCAGTCTCCTATAGTGTGCATGACTTCTCCAGTACCAATCTCCTGCAATGCATGTGGCTTTCCCAAGCACTAAACTCCTGCAGTGACATGGCTTCCATAGCATCATCCTCTTTCAACGTGAGCAGGTACTGTAGTGCATAGAAACCAGGAGCACCTAGTGGCTAGCCTCTCATGGTACCCCCAGCCACAGGTGGTTTTATAGCAAAGCCCCTCTAGTGAAATACCTGTCCATGAACAGACGTCCCTGGCACCCTAGAGGACAGATTTCCAGTTTCATTGGTTGGCATTGCAGCCATGCCTCTCCCTTCCTGGGAGTCCTGGACTCTCCAGTAAAGTCTGGACCTCAGCCCAAGGGAACTTTTTCCTTAGCTCTGTAATCTAATGGCTGTTTCTTATACCTGCTATTCCTATAGCCTTTGGTGTTCTCTTTATTTCTTACTAACCAATCTCTCATTACTACAACTCTCTGTTGTAGTTAATAATTTTTTATACTAGATTTTCCCTGTTAAAATTATCATGTAGTTTTGCTTTACTGGTTGGACCCTGACTGATACACCCAGCAAAGGCATGGGGTCCTGAGAAATGGGTAGAATTTAGGTAAGCTTAGATGGAAAAAGATGAATACTCAAAGCAGACTGAAGGAATTAAGGTCCATACTTTATATTACTTTATAAGAATGAAATAAATACACTCAATTTGATTATAAAGTTTTCGAGGCCAAGATTATGTCTGATTCTTCCATATTGCTGATAATATTGTAATGCTTGATGAAAGAACAAAATCTTTGGACATTGACTGGTCAATCCACTTAACCATAATTGAGACCTAGGAAGAAAAAACAGTCCTCATTGCAGTGCTTTGAAAAAAAGAAAAAAAAAAAAAAGTAATATTTGTAATTAAAAAATAATGTTAGAAAAAAATACTGATGTAATACTAGGTACCAGGCTTTCTATAAGGGAGCTCATGAGCAAAGACCCTCAAAATCTTTATAAGATAAATATTATTATTATGTCTGAAGCACAGAGAGGTTATGCAACTTATTTAAATTCACACAACTAATAAGTGGCCAAGCCAGGATTTACACCAAAGCTGTCTGGCTCCAGAGGCCCTGCCCTTGATCACTACACACTGCTACCTCCCCACTATGCTTATAGCTGTGATTATACACCACAACAGTAGAGATCTTTCCTTTCAGTTCTCTAGAGGAACAAAAGAGGAGTGTCTTTTTAAAACACATTAAAGAAGGGAACTTTTTCTTTGTAAATCGAGATGCCTTCCATTGAGGGTAAGGAAAAGAAGGGTTTAAACTCTACTGTTCAAAATATTGCATATCAAAACCCTACATTTATTATTTGGTACATTTCTTATAAGAAATTGTATGTCCTGGGCTTCTCCCCTTCAGAGCATTTACTTTTTTATTCCCATCCTTAAGGAGTTGAAGTTTTGAATATTTGGTTCCCATTTTTGAGATTCAGAGTACAGCAGGCAGAGCTCTTCTTTGCAGCAAAAGTTCTTTCTGGATCCCCTACAATGACCTCTCATTACATTCAAAAACTGCTCTGATTTCCTTGCCCTACGGTGAAGTAGATGGAAACCCACACTGACCCACATCCAAGTTTTCCACTTCTACATGATGTGCTGTTATTCTGCAAAATTTGGAATCTGAATGCATCTTCTAGACTCCTTGGATATTAATGGCCTTTGAGACCGAACCTGGGCTAATAATACTTGAATTGCCTTGAAAAATAAAATCTTGCACATATTGTTTCTTCTACCTGAAGTGTTTCTTTTCCTCTTACAAGACACTACTCAAAGAGGATGACCTTTGTAAAGCCTTTCCCAGCCCCTCTCAAGAATTAGAGGTCCTAGACTTCATGGCTACCATCCTTTTATTAGGTCCTCTTCTGTTACTCTGGGACTAACACGTGCCTGTCTCCCCTCCAGATAGGAGGCTGTTGGAAGGCCGAGGCTCTCACATATCCATATTTGTTTTCTCATAGCCTGGTGTAATCACTAGGACTGAGTGAGTGCTCAGTAGACATTCTCTTCTTAAATAAATGCAAGGATAAGTGAGTGGCTTAGGGCCTGCTTCAATTCATACAGGATTTGTGGACTTGGATAAATCATATCACCTCCTTTATCTTTAGTTTAATCATCTTTAAAATGAATCAATGTGTTTAGGTGATGTCAAAGTTCCCTTCAAATTTTGGCATCTTATGGGTATGAAATTCAGTAACCATTTTCATATGTTGCCCTGAGGTTGGCTAAGAAACTTCTATAAATCCAAAACTTATTATTATTATTAATTATTATTATTATTCCAAACAGGTTGTTTTAAACAACCTCAACTCCAAAGATCTCAGGTAGAGGCATTCTGTTTATATTTACTTCAGAACACCCATGGGCTCAAATGTTCACTGCAGAGTGAAACAGATGTCACATTAACTAAGCATCTTTTGGGGGTGTCAACCTCATGAGACACAGCTCATGATACCAACACAGTTCTGATACCAAGCTGTCAATCCAAGACTAGGGATGAAATAGGCTCATTTGATACTTTTGTAAACAGCTACAACATACCTTCTTTACCACTTTCACTGGGAAGCTTGGAGACACCAGTTGCTTCTCATATTGCCTCTATTGAAGTAGTTGGTGTAGGAAGTTTTAATCTATAAAATCCAATTAAAGCCTCCTCCCTTTCTTTCTCTTTGTCAGATCTTGAGTTTAGGAGAACAGAGAAGAAATGTCCCTCCTAAGGGCTGTAGGTTTGAGATATTTGCACATAAGGTTGAATTACAATTGCACGAGGATATACAATTGGAAGGGATGCTGTATTCCCAGGGAGACTTCTCTATGTCATCATGCCTAGAGCAGCCTAGACCACACTACAAGTCCTGGGATCTTGGGCACAACTGGAACAACACTCCTGAAGATTTCCTATCTATGAGAGAAGATCACCATTTTGGTTCCTTCCTCTATTTGAGACCTGTATCGCATTATTTTTATTTTAACCTCATTGAACTATGAAATCATCTATTCCTGGGAAGCACAGTCCCTCTTTGTGCTTCATCAAGAAGTTAAGTGTACAGTTCACATTACAATCCCATGATCCAGGAGGGAATTCTCCACTCTTGAATTAGAGCCTGTGGTAATAGTTAGCCTCTTCTCTCCCTTCCAGATGCCAGGCATTACACAATTTCAAATTATTGGCTGACCAATGCCAAGGGAGGCAACGCCCCCATCTGGCCAGATAGAAGAAGCAAGATGAAAATAACGATTCAGAAATGGGAGGGTACTGATTGACTTTCTTTCATAGCTGAATAAATGGTCTCAGAGGGTTTACGCAGCCAGCCTAAAGTTACAAAGCTGATAGAGTTAGCTAATTCTGAAGTCTGTACTTCTCTGTGAATGTGTGGGGTTGGGGGTGGAGGGTATGAATGAGGATATAAAGGCCTAGATATTTCTCTGTTCAAGTTTCAAAGAAAAAGACAACTGAGATGAAACAGGTGCTCAAAGCCATGAACCAAGCTGGGCCTAGAGACAGGATCAGAACCTGTCTCTTTAGCCTCAACACGCTAGTCTGTGTAGAGCGCCTTCCTGGGGAAGGCTGGCGGAGCAGAGCACCTGGCAAAGTTGCCATCACACAACTGGTCAGCTCTTTGGCCAACTTACCATTGATACAGTGCCAATGAAGAAAATCAAGTTTGGAGAAGATAACGACCACATCGTACTTGTTTTATGGCAAGTAAACCAACATGATGTATGCGATGCCTTTATATGAGGGTCTCAGTAAGTGTTACCCTCTTGGAACAGGGCCATTTAATTTTTAATATTATTATCATCATTTACAAACCCAATACATGCACATATTAAAAATTCATAAAAGGTGCAGAAAATTTATGGAAGGAAACGGTAATTGTCTCCACAAGCCCATTTTCCAGTGGTAATTATTTTTAGCCTTCTCTCTCTCTTTTTCTTTCTCTCTTTATTATTTTATTTATTTATTTGAGAGAGAGAGAGAAAGAGAGAGCACAAGTGGGGGAAGCGGCAGAGGGAGAGGGAGAAGCAGGCTCCCTACTGAGCGGGGAGCCCAATGCAGGGCTCGATCCCAGGATCCTGGGATCATGACCTGAACTGAAGGCAGATGCTGAGGCACCCAGCTGCCCAATTTGAGCTTTCTTTGACTTCTGTGAGTTCTAAATATCCTAGTTATAGTTCTACTCATTTATTTATCCACCAGCCTATTTTAAATTACATATTAAACTTCTATTTCTTATTTCATCAATTATCTTCTCTTGTATGATAGGATGAGAACATTATCACCCTCTGTCCCTCATCCATTTAACACTTTCCAAGGTCCAATATGGCAGCTCCATAGTAACTTACATTGTTGAGGTTTACAAAATAGTTACATTCTATCTGTCCTAGAATTAATTCTTTCATTTTAAATTTACAGGCGAACTGTATACTGAAGCCAAAAAGCAGAATTCTACATATCTGATCATATTCCTATTACTCACTGTTAGACCAACTACTGTACCTGGACCAATAAAGAAAGAAAATAGAATTCTTTGTCACTAATAGTGCGTGACTAAGAGATTCAGACAATACAATCAAAGTTATTCTTCTTTCTTTTGCTTCACTAAATACTCCGAGTTGTCTCATATTTTAATTTGCTCTAAATTTAGTTTGATTCTTAAATTTGTAGTATAGTTTTATACTTCTCTTGGTGTTCCCAACTGCTTTTTTTCCCTATTATCAAACAAGCATATGCCTTCTTTACAATATGTAATAATATCCGTATTTTCAATTGTCCAATGATTTCATTCAGACCTATTGCTTTCCCAACCTGCTGCTACGCAGTGTGAATAAGATTTTTTTTTTCATTTACTTTTGGATTAGTGTCTCTGTTTCTTGAAGCTAGTGCTTTCCTTTTTAGTGTCTTTGTGTTTATTATTTCGCTGCAATGTGCCCTTAATTATTTTACCTCCAGAAATAGTGGATGAAAAGTAACTTTCTGAGTTCTTGTAGAAATGAAAATGCCTTCGTTCCATAACGTTTAAGGATTTCTCCATTTGTATCTGATGCTGTTGATGAGAGGTCTATTAATAATCTGATTAACTTTTTTTTGGTTTAATTAAAACAACTTTGTTTTGTTTTCTTTCTCTTTCTCTAAACATCTAAGCTTTCGTCTTATTCTCAGCATGCTAAACTTTCACAAGGATGTATGCATTGAAGTGTGCATCATGTTTCATTCATCCTGCTTCTTGGCTTTTAGTGGTCTTTGCAACTTGAGGATTGGTGGTGTTCCATTCTGGAAATTTTAATTCTATTGTTTGTTTGATAATTTCCCTTTTTGTTTTCTCTGTTCTTTTTTCCTAGAACATCTAGTAGATTATGAATATCCTGAATTCTTCCTCCTTAAGGTTTAATTTTTCCCTTTCATCTTTTTTTTAAATTTTGTTCTCCTTTCTGGGAGATATCTATGATTTTATCTTTCTGTGGATTTTTCATAGTTTCCATGGATTTTTTTTTTTTTTTAGCCGATAGTGACTTTATTATGAATTTCAAATGATTTTTACCCTTATTTTCCAAATGTTTTTCTTTTAGCTATTCCCATTTAAAAATAATTTTAATATTACCTAACTCTAACTATAATCACTATATTTTTACATGCTTGTTTGTTTCCTGGATTATTAACTCTATTTCTTTTTTAAGAGATGAGTTATTCTCATGTATCTCCCTTCTTGAATGTGGGGCAAATCTAGGTGTCCATCCATATTTATGAATGGGGAATTTCTTGATTAGTGTAGATGGCTGTCATGAGTTTCTTCTACTACTACGTTGGCTTGTTTGTCCACCTGCCTGTCTTCTGAATGGAAGACCTGATGATAAACTGTCTGTGAGTGTGTGTTTGTGCTGACTGGCAGGGTTTGCGTTGGATTTTGTGAGCAGACTGCTTTGCCTATACCTTTCCACTTTCCACCAGCCTGCCCGATAAGAAGGTTATTCCAAGGCCAGGCTTACCACTTGGCAACCAAGACTTCCCTCAGCAGCTGACAATTTCTACAGAGAATACAGAGCATTCTCTGCCTACCATGTCACTGCAGGTTGCTCTGTAGAGGGAAAGAAGATTGAATAGTTCAGATATATACCATGAAAAGTTTTATTTTTATTAAATAGCATAGATACTACTCCTTAGTTCTTGGCTTTCCATACCCACAGACTGCAAATCTGGAATCTGCTTAGACTTTTATTAAAACAGCTCCACCTCTGCTCCAACCTCCTCTTCGGTTCTGGTTGTCCACCTTCTCGTCTCTGAGCTACCTGTTCCTGAACAGCCATCTATTTGTCATCTTTCAGAAATCTGTTAAGTTTCTTGGGATGCTGGTATCCGTAGTCCTTTTCTCTGCCTCTCCATAGCTTTAGGGTCTGCTGTTTATTTTTCTGTTATTCCTTTCAGTTGGAAGGAAAAGGAGGCAGACATGTATGTTTAGGTTTTTGTCATGAACCAGAAACGCTGTAACATTGAAAAAGTCCTCTAAACGTTTGCAAAGGATTATATGAAGTTCCTGGCATTTTCTCATAGGTCTCTAAATGCTGTATCATGAGAAAAAATTTAAATATGAGTTAAATTAGTTAACCTTGAAGTAATACTATCCTAAAATGTAATACCGAAACCTTTTCTGAATATGGATTACTAAGACTAATTTAAGCGTGTGATTTTCAAAAATAGAAAATAAAAATGCAGAAGACAAAGAGCCCAGCATAGCTAAGGAGTACAGATGGAATCACACACGCATGCGGACACACACACACACACACACACGTACACACTCTCTTCTCTCCCCATGGCTGTTAGGACCATTGAGACCACTGCACATGACTTCAAACCCATTTCTTTGGCTGCACATGTTTGTAGTCAGACCTTGCTGGTTTTGTCTTATTGGCAAAGGCGCATGGCGATTAAAATGGCATTTGACGATCCCCCAACCTGCTCTTGTAATAATAGGAATTCAGGTTAAGGGAAGATTATGCTAATGCGAGAGATCTCAGAGTGGGAAGGGCTCTTTGAAGGCAGCTTGTTCAGTTTTCCTACTGACACATCCCTCTGTCTGTAATATCCTGCCTAATGGTCTTTTCTTGATCATCTCCAGTAACGAGAAACTTGTAACCTCCAGAGGCAGCATTTTCATCTTTAGACGTGCTGTTAAAAGGCCTTTAAATGTAACCCTGATGTGGCTCTATGTACCTCCCAGTGTGTTCACCAGCTGTGCGCCCTACGTTCTGTACAACGTGTAGCATGAATCTAAACCACTGTCACACAGAAGAGGAGTTTGATATCTCGCATGTTTAACAGGACAGGTAAGAAAGAGATCTATTTAATGTCAGAGACAGTTGTCACTTCCCTAGCTAAAGATGCTTGCATTCCTCAAGCGGGTCTTTACAAAGAGCAAGGCTGTTAAGTGAAAGCTTTAAAAATAATTCCATTACCCACTTTACAAAGACAGAGTGACAGCCGATCATTAGAAGAAGAAAGTCTTCACGGATGATGCACAACTTGCAAAAGATGTGATTTCACCCATTATAAAAGGAGAAGTACAATAACTTCCCACCAAGAGGAGTCGTGCTTGCTTGTGGCCTAGATCATTTCTGTGGCTTCAGTTTACAGATGAGCTTTGTCGCAAGTCCCCCTCAAACTGTTAAAGGTTAAAATTTGGTTTTCTTGAAATGCCTGAAACTTCAGCCTCCTTTGGTTGCCTGTAAAGAGACAACCAGAAAGTTCAGGAACGTGGACAGGCCATGCTGCAGCTCCTGCCACACACACATTCTACTCTCCCCCCCATGAGTAAATCAGAGATGCATAAGCAAGGTCCGCAGACTACAGACCTGGGAGGTCCTGAGACACCATCTTCAGTCCCCTGATCATGTAAATAAGAAACCTGAGGCCAGGTAGGGGAAATTGGACACTCAGAGTCATTCACGAAGTCAGGTGCAGAGAAAATACTAGAAGCAGATGCTTTGGTTCCCTGATCCAGAGATTTTTTTTTCTCTCTCTATCCTTGACTCTTCTGGTATGGACTGTGTTTATTCCCTAGGCCCAGCCCTGGCTGATGCAGTTTTCGGGACTTCTCCCCATTGCTTGCTCTGCTCCAGCCACAGGACATCTTACTATTCTTGAAACACATCAAGAACACTCTCTTCTTAGGATCTTTGCACTTTCCCTGAGTCCCCCAAGCATGCTCTTCTTCCTCATAGCTGCATGGTCCACTCTTTCACTTCATTTAGGTGGCTATTCATATGTCACCTCCTCAGGGAGGCCTTCCTTGATCATTTTGTATACAACAGCACTCTCTGCAACTATCTATCTCCTTCTCCTGATGTATTTTTCTTCTTAACATTTACCAGTGTGCTGACATATTAGGTCTCAAAATATGTATGTTATATTGTGTATGTATATATACCTGTCCCTGATAAATGCAAGTTCTATGAAGCTGAGGACTTTATGAATTTGTCCACTACTGTATCCCCAGCATCTAATGGGATGAAATATAGATATTTCTGAAGGCCTAATTAAATGACACTTTTGAAAGTGTTCAATGTTCTTTAAGAGGTGAATCAGTTGAGAGTTCTGATGGCACAACACATTCCTCTACTCCTGGGAGCTCAGAACCTCATCATACCAAAGATGAAATGGTTTCCTTGCTCTGCTCTCCGTTTCCAATGCCTCGCTCCGCTCAAATAGTTGCTGACCCCATGCACACAACAGATGTTTGTTAAATGAAGTAGCGGATACAATCACTGGTTCAAAAGGTAGATTTTGTAGCAGAACAGCACAGCAGACTGGGCACCAGGAGACCTGGAATGCTAGTCCTTGCTCCACCACCAGCTGCAGCAGTGTGGGCGAATGTCTTACATGAGCTCTGTCTTCAAACAATCACCAAATAATCAATCAAAGGGTAAAACAGATTAATTCTGAAAGACCTTCCAACTCTGACATCCTAGGATATCATAAAATATTCTCTTAGCTTATGTTTTTCTTGTAACCGGCTCATGTTAATTGATTTTAGAAATGCCATTGCATTTGCAGACCTGTAGGAAATTTGTTCCTTACCACAGCCATGGCCAAGGTCCTTTCAACTAGCCAACGTGCCAGGCCACAATTAGACCCCATTTATCCACAGGTCCATTTCCCAGCAATCTGACTCACTCAGGACCTTTTGATCCTGAACTCATCAAAAGAGTCCCCTGGGTACCCACATGAGCGGTCAGAAAGCCCCAGTATTAAAGATTATGTGCATAGCTTCTCATACCCTCTTTCAAAGCCTTATAGAGTCTAGGTTCTCATTTTCCATCAATTACTCAGGGGTGCTGTTTCCTCTGCTAGAAATTGTCTTCCTTGCCTATTCTTGCAACTGCACCCCTAGATAGTTTTCAAGCTTATCTCAAGTGTTTACTGCTCTAAGCAGCTGCTATAACCTCCTCCTGCTGCCCACAGAGTTTGCTGTCACTCTATCACATGCCTGCCTTCATTGTAGCGTTTGCCACTCTGTGTTACTGTCACGCGGGTTGAGAGTTTAAGCTTGTTGAGGTTTGGTGTTATGTTTTATTTACCCTGTTCCCTAGGATGGGGCCTGGCATTGAGTAGGTGTAAAGGCAGTGTTTTCTGGAGACCTCTAATCACCTGGTTTCCTGGACCTTAGTAAAAGAAACATAGTAGCCCAGAAGGGAAAGTTAGCAAAGGCATTCAGGAGAAACAGACTACATGAGCTCTAAGCTAAATCCAGGTGACATCGCATGACACTGAGGGAGGAGACAGAAAGACTTAAAACCAGATACGGAACCGTAATACTGTTCAGGATGCTAATGGGTCTTTAGAATGACATCTCTGAGTGATTTTGAAATTACATAGTTCTGTATGGCAGATGGGAATTCAGAATTTCTGGAAATGTCAAATACATTTCAGAAAGATGTCTATTAAAAAAGAGCTAAATATAACTGTTTGGTGTTCAACAGGCTTGACTTCAGTTATCTGGAAAAGGCCAAGATACCAGAGGAATCGGACATTACCTCAAGTCATAAACTGACTTGATTTGATGAAATGCTATTGTGTCCCAGCATTGTAGGTGTGTACCATAAAGAACCAAAGACTGTGCTCTCAAGGAAGTTAGGAGACAAAGCTGAAACAGCTAAAATGCATGACATGCAAGTCCACATCCAGTTGACCGATCCAGATCAGGAGGATCATAGTCCTTAGCAGATGGAGGTGATGCCAGGGGTTGGTAGCCTGGAAGGTATAGGGAAGAAAGGTGGGACCAACCCTTACATACTGTAGAGGACTGAGATCAGTGAAGAAGAAGATAGCTGATGGAGACCACTCTAGGAAAGGCCCTGGGTGGGAGTGGCCCAAGGAAGCGAGATCATAGACTTTGGTAGAGTAGCAGGTAGGATAATGTATTGCATGGGTTATCAGACAATAGGGACTCTTGACAGGGTGCAGAAGTACTTGCATCTAGATGCTGTGGCCAACACAAAGAAACAAATACACCGTTTCACGAAGGAGGCAATTATCTAGCCTAGTTGCTATTACATAGGGTACAAGTAGCTTGGTGGCATTGGTATGGAGAAAGGCCCTCAATGTCTGGGATCCCTTCAGTGGCCTTCCATGCTACTCACAGTAAAAAGCACTGCCTCTATAAAGGCCTGCATGGCCCTGTATTATCTGACCTGTCTCCTACGAACCTCTCCCACACTTAGACTCCAACCATTCTGGTCTCCACGCCTGCCACCTCAGGGCCTTTGTACTTGCATTTTCTTTTGCCTGAGATTCTTTTTTTCCAAGATACCTACATAATTTGGTTATTTTCTTTCTAATATTGCTCCAGTGTTGCCTCATCAGAGCACTCTTCTGACCACACTATGCAAAATAGCACCTCTAGGGAATGCTCTTTCTTATGCTGATTCATTTGTTTTCTTCAGTTATCATCAGCTAATACTTTATATATGTATTTGTTTATCCGTTTACTGTCTTTCTCTACTCCCTAACCTTCAGAGTGCTGAGATTCTGCTTTTTATCATAGTATTCCTGGTGCTAAGAACAGTGCCTGGCACATGAAAGTGCTCAATCAGCATTTCCTGAATGAATGAATGAATGAATGAATGGCCAACCTATAAGAGGCGTTAGGATGCCCATGGGATTATATCTATAGTGTGTCATAGTTTTCCAAATGATTTCTAAAATCATCAGCCAATTGTCCAAAGGACCCATGACAAATAATTTTAAAGAATGCTAGAGAACAAGTAGATATCAGAAAACCTATGATCTCATCCTAGCTATAGACTTTCACCTACCTGAGGCTGTTTATTTCATCTATAAAATGGGAATAATCATACCTATTTCAGTTCTGTTACATTTGCAAAAGCCAACATTGTTGAGACCTCTATGTGCACATTGCTGGGGTCAAATAAAGACCAAGATAACCATCTCTCCAGGCTCAGGGAACTTGTAGTTCAGTAAAACAATGGATGAGGGAGAGGTGGGAAATTTTACCAACTGTGAGTTGCCAATGAGATCTAGGGTGGACAGTCTTGCTCAAGGCCACTCAACAACAAACAGGGTCTCCGAGCAGGGATCCGGATGATCCCTGCCCTACCCCTCTGTATTTTAGTGGATGTATCCAGGGCTCCAAATAAGACTAAGCATGCTTTTGCCTCTGTTACACGGCATTTAGCTGAACCTTTGTAACAGAGTGCCTATGTACCTAGAACACATGTGACAACTTGTCCTTTTATCCTTCCTTATCAGATTGTTATAACTAAATAAGATAATATTTATACAAGGCTTAGTACAGTACCAGAAATGCAATTATTTTTGTTAGCATAAACCTGCTACATTTCTGCTTATGCTAAAGATGGTACATAAGTGGTAATAGAAAGAAAAATTTGGAGGGATAGAAGGAAAAAGAGAGGGAAATATGTATATATAAGACAAAACATACATATACATATATATATATGGTTTGTTGCATCTGCAAAGCTGTATGCATTTTGCATATTTAAATGGTCAGCTGTTCACTGAACATGTTTAAAAACCACAGGGATGCTGTGTAAGACACAGACCCTGACCTTGATCTACGCTGTAAAAAGATGGATCTAAATAGGAATATAGGCTGAAGGCAGGGACCCAAAGGAGGAGTTGGCTGTAGTAGCTCAGGTGAGACATCGTAGGGAACTGAAAGAAGATCGTCACAGTAGGGATGGCAAAGAAGGAAAAAACACAAGGCATATCTGGAAGGAAAATGTGATAAAGGTTTGTGGCACTTTCATGACTTAATCACTTCATTCAGTTCCTTTTACTGCACTTTCTGCCAGGCTCTGCAGCATGCACTGGAAATACAAGGACACAAGCATCACAATACGCTGTTTGTTTTGTCCCCCAGGAACCAAACTTAGTATTAGGAAGCCCACACATCTTATGGCATTTATTGTTTAGGAGGTTCCTGTAAAAGGTACTGTCGTTCCCACTCCACAGTTATGGGAATTGGAGCTAAGAGACAGAAGGTAAGGACTTGCTCAAGCCACACAGCTCGGCTGAGCTGGGGTTAAAATCCATCTGCGTGGAGTCTAAGCCTGGCTCTCTCTACTGTAGCAGAGATGACTAGGGCATGGCTCATGTGACCGAAGGGCTCAGAGTCTACTAAGCTGGAGGGGAGAGACAGATATCGTAGAAGATTACAACAGAGACACACCCAGAGCCTCTCCAAATGGAACAGAGTCAAAGGAGAAGGACACTCCCAAGATGGTTAAGCTGTTGACTCTGAAGAATCTTGCTCATCTCCAACGCTGCAAGAAGGCGTTGATACCATTTAGGAAGTGCTCTGGGCTGTGCCTCCGAGGGATGGGGGTGAACCCTGGCTGCTCCCTACCTCCCGCATGACCGTGGGCAGTTGACTTTCCCTTAATGGGTTTTCTCATCTGCCGGGAGCATTGGGCCCAGAGTGCCCCAAAGTCCCTTCCATCTCCATGGTGGTGGTGGCACACAACCAAACTGGATTCCAGTGGACTGACCAACAGAGAGAAGGAGGGAGACTCAGCTGGCCTTTTTGGGTACTTATTTTTTCCCTCATAGGATTCCTCTTCTATTGGCTTCCAGCTCATCCCCAATGTGTGACACACAGAATTTGGAGTCCTGGAAGAATGACTTTGAGGAATCTCAAAGGGAAAACAGATGGGGAACCCGGACCAGGCAGGCCTCCTTCCCTGGGGCCCATGACATCACTCAGTCCCAGGGAGTTTGGGGAACAGAGTGACTTGTTCACTTTATCTGAATAGAGAAAGGCACAGCGGTAGACCACAGGATGCCGGAGGACGAAGCCCAGCCCTCTGCTCTCAACACTGAGGAGCCAGGAGATGGGGATGTGGTGGAAATGGATGCAGGGAAACCATACACCTCTCTCAGCTCACACTCTGGGTCCTTCAGCTAGCACTTCATGTGGGCGAATGGGAAAGCTGAACACCCGGCTATCGCCGGAGGCGGAGCTATTAGACACGTCTAGGCAAAAGCAAAATTGGGGCAGAGAATGGACTTCTGTTCAGGCAGGACTTTCAAAGGGTTTGGTGCCCACACTGATGGTTTCTGTTGGCACAAACAGTGTCTGTTCTGTTGAAACTGAACTTCTCCATAAACTGTTTCCTCCTACCCACTTTCCCTGCCTCTTTCCTTACCTTTTATTGAACCATATTAAGAAGTAGTACATTTTTTTACCTGATTTCCAGAGAAAATAGATTAGACCCATGACAGTGGTGTTGTTAAACCAGCTCATGAGCCAGTTGTTAACCTGTCAGAAATTTTGCGAGCCGATGGTTTAACAGACCATTATTTAAAAGTTAGATGATAAAGCTTAATTAAATAAATTACAGTGAAAACAGCAATAATAATAATAATAATAATTCATAGTCTTCACTTGCTCATAATTGCACTGTATCTTACCAGCTTCTCTGCTCTGAGGTTACTTATATCCATCACATCTATATGATGAAAATACTGTTCGGTGGTGTACACATATCTTTGTAACTCTGAGTTCAGCAAAATTATCTTGGTCGCTCTAAATTGGTCATGGTTGGGAGCATTGATACCATGGAAATCCTTAAACATCACAAGTGAAGCCTTGATTTATGAATCTGTTGATTGTCTAGACATAAGAGAGTGATAGATAAAACGTCAGTAATGCAAATTAAACTTAACAATGTGCCATGTCTGTGGCTGCTACGTTGTGAATAACCCGCAAAAACACCGAGGAATATTATTTTAGTTTTCAAAAACAATGATCTGCATCAGCAAAGAAGCCGTTCATGTCATCGGTAAACAAGTGAGATGCCAATACACATCTTCATTTATTTCACTTCCATCTTATTTGCTCATTAAAATGAAAATATCAACTAACATTCATATCTAGTCTGCATGCATTGTTCCTCAATAGCGACCAGAGATTAGCAACAGATACATGAGTTTGGCAAAAATCGAGGCAGGCTTTCTGTGAGAATGAATGAATTGGCTATATGAAAATTACAAAAGGAACGTTACGTGTTTTCTTGTTCTTTGTAAATTGTGTACAATATTTTACACTAGCAAAATTTGTAACCAACTTACGTGTGAATGCATACATATATGCCACTTGTGTGTGTGTGTGTGTGTATATATGTACATACACACATTGTCTTTCTTCCTAGAGAGCTGATTGGCAAACATTTGCCAGCATACCATTGACTTTTGGGATCATTGTTTGACTGATAGGATAATGGACATTCATCCACAGTGTCATTGTTTATAACACTGGACCCAGACAGCACTGGGCCCAGAGTAAATACTCTTGTTAAGTGACTTGGAGACTATATCAAGATTCCATAATGTTACTAGGTTTTATTAAAGTACTCCACCATTTTCATCTCCACTGCTTTCTATTGACTTCCTAGCATAGCCTCATATTCCTTATCTCCAAATAAAAATTTCTGGTGGTAGTCTTAGACACAGAAGACTTCTAGGAGGAGAGAAACACGGTAGGCAGGAGGAGCCAGGAAGTACAGCTCACGAAGGGGAGAGCGGGCTGAGAGCTTTCTCCCTTGAAAACTTGGGTGTCCAGAGAGTGAGGCTCCGTGCCAGAACAAGCCGGGGCCGGGGGGGGGGGGAGGTGATGGTGGACCGTTTATAAGACTAGACCCCCTAAAAGTTCACTCGCATCCACCTGGTTACCTCTAGCTGGGTATACACTAAGCGCTCCATACATGTAGAGTTCACAAGAAGTCAAGACAAAGTCGATTAACCAAAAATAGCTACTATTTATTTAAGAGCATGCTGTTTGTTTTCTTCGGTGCTTGGTGTTTCATTTCCATTACCTTTCACCTTTACTAGCTCTCTGTAGCCATTAGTGACTCCACCGCACAGGTAAGTAAACTGAGGAGCCAAGATGTGAAGTCATTTTTAACACTAACATTTGGCAAATCTGATTGCCTTCCTCTAAGGGCCTCTCCAATCCTAACAGGTATCTCTCGCCCCTGTACCATGGTGAGGAAGGTAGGGAGGTAGTATGCGAGAGCTGGTGCAAGGGAGGGAAAGAGGTGTGTGCGTTGGGGTACCCTGTGGTCTGTACTTGCGCATAAAAGTGAAGTATGGAGTTGGCATTCCTAGAGGCTGTTCTCAATGCACCAGGATGACTTAAAGAGGCTCTAGAAGGACTGCTGTCCGGCAGCTTCCCTGTCAGTACAGAAACAGAAGCTATTAGGGAGGCATATGTGGCCACGATGTGCCTGAATTTGCTGGGCTGGGAAAGGGGAGAGTGTTCAGGGGCCTCCTAAATAGACCACGCAGTGTGGGCTGGAGAGTCTAGGCGGGCTTCCCAACTTTGTATCTTTAATGAATTCTTGGAGGGACAGGAATAACAGTAAAAATAAGATAAGTAAATATTTATGTCGTATCAACCAGGCGCCTGGCACTAAGTGGTCACGTACATTTAACAAATTCATCCTCAAGACACCCTACAACACGGGTCATTGTGACAAGACGGCTGGCTGGTTTCCATGATCCGGTCTCTTCTTCCTGGGCACACAGCAAAGACTGAGTTTCTAGTCTCCCCAGGGCTAGGTGTGTCACACCACTCAGCACTGGGTGATGGAACGTGAGTGGACAGGACATGTGCCTCTTCCAGGCCAGGCCATGGAACTCCCATGTTCCTCTCCCTCCCACGGTCTTTGGAAACCAAAGGTTATAAATGGCAGAGCAGCCAGCCTGAGGCTTTTAGGGTCAGAATTCCCCCACTCATCTGAAACTGCCCTATTTTGTGAATGAGAAATTTTTCTTTCTTCTTTTGAAAAGATTTTATTTATTTATTTGAGAGAGAGAGATAGAGAGCAAGCACACGAAAGGGGGCTGGGGCAGAAGGAGAGGCAGCCTCCCCATTGAGCGGGGAGCCTGATGCGGGGCTCGATCCCAGGACCCTAAGATCCTGACCTGAACCCAAGGCAGACACTTAAAGAGCTGAGCCACCCAGGTACCCTTGAATGAGGAATTTCTGTTGAGCAAATGCATGTTCAAGTTGGTTACCATCGCCTGGTCTACTCTAACCAGGCTTTATACTATCATCATCATTCCTACTTTACAGATGAGGAAACTGAGGTACAGGTAACTTGCCCAAGGTCACCCATCTAGACTGTTACCGCTGGAGTTTATACCCAGGCAGTCTGGCTCCAGAGCTCACGCCCTTGATCATCACACTACTACGCCTCCTTATAAACTGGGAGAAAGTGGTCTGAGAAATAGACTCAGGAACAGGGTAGAGGGGACACTGGCCACCAGAATAGGCTCATGCCCCTTCTGTCGAGCTTGCCTGGATGGGAAAGTTGAATTGTTAGGAGAAGAGGCTTCCCCAAGACCCCTCGACAAGGTGGTCACATAGATAGGATTAGGGTTCCTGTCTGCAGATCTCCAAGGCTGTCTTGTCTGCTGCCATCACCCAGCCTGCCTAGGAAACCCAGTGTGTCACTATGCGTCACCGCAAAGCTGCCCATATTCTAGCAACAGAGCTTTTTAAAACCTCCACGTTTACAGATGGGGAATGGAGTCTTGGGGAGTTGAACGAAGCAAGTATTAAAGGGAATGGGCAGGGCTGGTGTTCAGCTGTTCTTTTAAGGAGCACCCGATGGGCCCCACCTGCAGCAGGTGGGAGGGAGTAAGGAGCTGAGAATCCCCAACCTATCACTCTAAGTAACATAAAGGGAGTCATGAAAGGGCCTTTAAAAGTAAGCGCAGGGATCCCTGGGTGGCTCAGCCCTTTGGCGCCTGCCTTTGGGGGGGCGAGATCCTGGGGTCTTGGGATGGAGTCCTGTGTCGGGCTCCCTGCATGGAGCCTGCTTCTCCCTCTGCCTGTGTCTCTGCCTCTCTCTCTCTCTCTCTCTCTCTCTGTCTATCATGAATAAATAAACAAATACATCTTAAATAAATAAATAAATAAATAAAAGCACACTCGCCCTCATGTGCTGGTAATAACAATGTTCACAGTTCACAAGTTCACACCCCCCTTCCCCCGCCCCCCCACACCTCTGTCCTGAATTTCCCGGCGTTTCCACAAGCATTATCGGCCCTGCAGCCCCTCCTCTCACCGACTTCTCCCTGGACACCTGCCTTTGGAGGTCTGTGGGTTTGGCCTTTCCGGGCAGGGCTGGGTCCCGGGCAGCAGGGAGCCCCCCATCCCCACCCCCAGCCCAGCTCTGTCCCACGGCAGGAGGCAGGAGGGGGGTGCACAGGACAGGTTTGCAGGCTGTGGAAGGGAGCCGGGGCGGGCGGGGGGGGGGGGGGCAGGTGGGCAGAGTGAGGGTGGCCCAGGGCCTCCCGTCGGGCTCCTGCTCAGGCCCGGGGCAGCCCCAAGCCCGGGATCGGCGGCCTCTGGGTGACGGACGAGCCCGAGGACCATCGGGGCCTGGAGCGGGGGAGGGGCTGGCGCCCCAGCTCCGCGGAGCGCCCCCCAGCTCGGCCCACCTGCTCCCTCGCGGGGCCGCGCGGCGGGCAGGTGGGCAGGCGCGGCCCCTCCCGCCCCCTCCCGCCCCGCCCCGCCCCGCCCCCGCCCGGGCCGCCCTCCCGCGGGCCGCGCCGCCGCGCCCCCGCCGCCCTTCCTTTGTCCCGCGGGCGCCCGCGCTGCCCGGTGCAGCAGCACCACCTAGGGGCGGCCCCGGGGAGCGCAGGGCGCGGCAGCCCGCCGGGCCTGGCCTGGGCCCCCCTCCGCTCGGGGTCGGGGTGACGCCGACTCCCACCCTCCCGGCTCCCCGGACGCGAGGCCATCCTGCTGCCCGAGCCCTTGGGACCCATCCTCGGGCACCGGCCGGCGAGGAGGGAAACGCAGGCTCAGAGAGGTTCAGTAACTAGCCCCACGGGGCACAGCAGGGTGGGGGACAGCCTGGTGCTTTGGAGCCCCCCTGCTGCGCTGCCTGGGTGGGGGGCGGGGAGGACAGTTTCTCTGCATTTCTATGTCCCTGGGAAAGCTCATCTTGCTCCTTCCTTGTGTGATGTGGCCAAGCCAAGTCACCCCTCTGAGACTCACCCTTAGGGGTGACCCCCCCCCAGACTTTGCTTTGGCCTTGCCCACAGGGATGCATCTGTCCACCATGGGAAGGTTTTGAAGTCAAAATTCACTCCAAGCAGACAAATCAGACGTGAGTCATGTGAGGATCAAGAAGAAGGGCCCTCTGAAAAACGCGCTAGCTCCATAAATAGAAGAAATTACCATTCCCACACACCCCGAGCTCCAGGGCCTTCCAGCCGCAGGCAAACCTCGTTTAGACCCTGGCTTTGAGGCCTGCAGCCTGTCATTATCTCCATTTTACAGCTGAGAAAATCGAGGCACAAAGAGCCAGAGATGTTTTCTCAGAGCTGCGGTCCTAGGCGAGCCGAGACTGAGGTCACTGCCTGCTGGGCCCAAGTCCCCTCTTCCAGGAGAGGGGGGCTCCCCTCCGAGGGTTCCCGGATGGCCTGAAAGCACAAGGCCCGATGGAGGGTGGCACCCCGAGGACACTTTACATCAGGAAGAAGGACGTGGAGGCTTTGGCCTGGAGGAGGGAAGACCCAGGGCACGAGGGCTGTCTCTGAATAGCAGGATGGACAGACACATGGAAGAGCAAGCAGAGGAAGGAGGCAGAGAAGGGATTCACAGGGCAGTGGGGGGAGTGACCAGCTTTTAGCTAAAGGAGGAGCAGAAGCAGAGGCAGCCAGAGGCCGACGAACCCCGGGGGCCGAGTGGCATGTGGGGTGACCCTCCCAGAGCTGCCGCGGCCCGCGCCTTCTCTCTGAGGCCCCATCTCACGGTTCTTGAGCGACTCCGGCATCCCCACCTTATTCTCAAAGGAATCCTGACAGGAAGCCTGTGGTTGCCAAGAGCAGGTGCACGAGAAAGCGCCTTTGTCCCTTCTGCTGAGAGGGCAGGAGCCAGGGCTGGATGGGAGCCTTGTTCCCTAGGACCCAGACCTCCCAGACTTCTTCCTTTCATTCTCTGCCCCATATGCCCCACTCCTACCCCAGTACAGTGCTGCTAAGAGAGAGTTTTGTGGAAGCACTGTTGAACGGATGGCTCTTTAACCCCTTCCTGGCATCTGTCGTCACCTCCAGGGGCTCACTGCCACAGACGCTGGTTGAGGATCGACTATGTGCCAGGCAATTGCCAGACCTAGGTGATGCACTGGCAAATTCTCCCCCCACTCTTGTATAGGCGTGTGGTACTAACCCCATCATACATGAGTGGAAACAGTCAATTTTCCTAGTTAATCTTCCAAGCCCCACATGTCTAGCTTAGCAGAGAGTGTTGCATCTCCTTTTAAGACCAACCTCCACCCCTCTTCCACTTGTTCCCCAGGGTCTGAGGGATCTTTAGGTCTTAGACCGAAGGGATTGGCCCTGCTAACCAATGCGAGATGCAGAGAGAGCTGCAGGACGGTAGGTATCAGAGCGGACTGCGGTGGGTACTGGTCCTGGACACACTGATGAGTCCCTGGCCACTGTTCCTCTGGTGCCTTTATAGGCCTCTCCTGCCCTGGCCCCCATGATCCCAAGGTTACTGCTCCTTTCTACTCACACACTCAGTCATTGCAAATAAATGCCGTCTTCTGGGCCACCCAGGTTGGATCTGTAGAGACTTCTCTCCATCTTCAGCCGAGATCTCACCTTTCTCTCACAAGGCACCTAGGTTGGAGCCTGGCTTGTCCAGATCCCTCTACCTTCCTGCAAGTGGACTGCGTAGATGCTTTCTCATTCTTCCAGAGAAGATTAATAACAAAAATCTCAAAAGAGGAGTTAAGATCCCAGCCTCTTTCCAGAAGCCTCCTGGCCCCCTTCGTTCTTGTGGGTCAGCTCTACTAACCAAGGGTACCAGGAGTCACCGGCTTTGTTGCACACGACCAGAAAAAGTCTCATAACTCCTTTCTCCTCCAAGACCAGTGGGCAAACAATTTACCTAATTTTTCTCTAACCAAAGGCAGCTGCTTGGCTGACTGAGCAGAGAATATGTCCTGGGCCATCCAGAGCTTTCCTCCTGCTCCCTTCACTAGCATAAACAAATAAACAAGTAATGAGCTCCACTCCCCAGACACCTTGTCACAGCTGATGGGGAAGTTGCAAGGCAGCCAGGCTGAGAGTTTCACACAAGGTCATAGAGCTAGCATGTGGAAGAGCTGACGTTCACATCCAGGTCCACTGATCCCTAAAACTGTTGTGCGTTTTCTTCCCAGTATTATTCTTTCTGGTGGGGATATTTGGTTGTCTCAAGAGTGACCCATGCTTGCAGCCAATTGGATAGCTCGTATTTTTACTGCCAATAAATACTATTTAAAGGACACCCATCCTCTCCCAAACTTTGGTGATAGTGTTCTGGAGTCAACCAGCCTGTTTCTGCTTTCTGGTCCCCAAGCAAAGTCTGTCGTCTCTGATGGCTTGGATGACACTGGCTGATCAGATAGACCAAGATGGTGGCCTTAGTCACACCCGAGTCAGTACAGTAGGGTATCCCAAAGAACCTGACCTGACCCTGGACTTTCCTTCTCTGTGCACTGACAGGTCTATGGGGGAACTTGTCCAATCTCTTCTTTGGTGGGTTGTTCAGATCTCCATGGGGTGAGTGGGCAAAATGTGCTGGGTCTTTGAAGAGACTAAGGGTCATAAGCTATCAAAGCCAAGTGATAGTTCCCCAAAAGAAACTTGGAACACCCCTTTTGTCATATTGTTGAAAGGACTGGGAGCCCAGGAGGGAAGATGATACTCCTTTGCCCCCGAAGAAGTCTTGATGGACGAGGAATTAGAACAAAAATCACATGTATGTGTATCATGAAGCCTCTGTGATTCAGCACTGACCTCTCCAGATATCCTTTAAATATATTATTAGCGCTGAAAAATATTAGTGTACCAATCACTACAGCTAATTTGTAAGCAAGATGTGGGGCCCAGATGGCTGAGGTGTCGTGCTCAGGGTCACTCGGTTAGAAGTGGAACCAGAACGAGGATCCAGGTCTTGTAACAAGGAGGTGTTTATTCCTATTGCCTTTGTTGCCCAGTACTGAAGTGTGAAGGTTGTCAACCTTGCAGATTGAAGCTGCTTTCTGACTCTTTCTATGGAGGCAACAGTGGCATTTTAGTCTGATTTTGAAGAAGCTGAGACCTCTGGACTCTGGCTCAGCAAGAACCCAACTCGCCTCATGTCCGACACCCCCTTGTTTTTTGAGCATAGATTATGGCAAGGGGAAAACGACTCAGCTTTGGTGTCAGAGACTGAAATTAAATCCTGACCCTATATCTCACCACTCATATGATCTTAGCCACCATTCCCCAAACCAGAGTATTATTTCTAGTTTCTAGAAGCTAGTAAATGTCTTTGTTCCTTGGCCCCTGTAACTGGATACCAACTGCATGGTCCAATGCAATGTCAGGATCTGTATTTAGGCTTGGGGTTTGGATCGAACACTCAGGGTGCCTTCCTTTAGGTGTGAAACCCAAGTTGGCATTGTTCCTATCTGATTTTCACTGGGCACAGGGTTCCCTTAGTCCTGGATGCCAATACATGGACCAGGTCTTCATTAATTTCCAGATCTAAAGAGGCATATTAGAGGTTCCCTGTGGGATAACCCCTTTGTTCCAAAGTTAAGATGATTGCTCAGCCAAAAATGACTACCCACCGCTTTCACTGCTACCAATCTTTGGGGTCTTCTAGACTGTGAGTTACCTGAGATTATGCCCAGCTGGGACTGAGGGCAGCTTCAGGATGGTCATTCAGTGCTGGGTCATCTATCACTCACAAAAATCCTTTTTTTTTTAACATGATTTTGCTGACTTGCATCAGAACAAGGGTTGAACCTATGCATAAGGCAGACAATAAAGAGATCTAAGGCAAATGAGAAAGCCGGACTGTACTTGACCTTGAAGAAGGAAGGCAGAGTGAAGGAAAGAAGTGAGTGAGAACTAGTGATTATTCATAAACGAAATACATTTACTTTTTTTTTTGTAACTTTGCACTGAAAAGTATGTGCATAAATAAGAGGCTTTTAAAAATGTTATATTTAGCTAATTAAAAATACTCCACTTTTTTTAAAAAGGAAGGACAAGTATAAATTCTTTTGTTCTGATCTGAATCTCAGATTAAAGCATGAGCCTCGAAGTTTATAAAGCATTTAGGCCAATTAAGGTTGGTGGACCCTTCTCTATGTTGCACTGGCAAAGATACGCACCTAAGTTAATTGCGTAAATGTTGCTAGTTTGTTTATTAAACATCTTCAAATAGGATTTTTTAATGGGGATGGAAAATCAGACTGCACTATATATGTGATATAATAGGCAGGGCCTAGAGGTACCAGGAATCAAAGAATAACTAGCAAAATCATTTATTGAGCATTCATGCTCCTTTGCGGAAGGGTCATCTTTCTTAATTCAAGTAGAACTTTTGATGTCTTGATCCTGGATGTCAGTATCAGAAAGTCTTGGCTGAGCCTCAGTCCCTCTTGAGCACGGCAGGATGTGTGAACTTCAAATACACATGTGCCCTGTCATCTTAGTCCCTCTATTGATTGTCCAGAAATGAGTTTAATGAAGACAGAATGTCTCCTATAAACAAGTCATTATCCCTGATCAAGGAAGTGTAAACAGAATCGGCCTGGGAAGCAGGCTCTTTGTCTCTCCCTACCACAGATATGCGAAAGGCCTGAGCTCTGGAGATTTACCTGAGTCTGGAGTCAATAATGGAACTTCCTGGAGCATAGGGGGAAGACCCAAAAACCAGGCATGCTGAGAGCTCCAACAGTGTCTTCAATACCAGGTCTTATGCTAAAAATGGAAAAGATGGGATTAAAGCAGGAATAGGTGACCCCTATTTTAAAAAAGTCAAAGGATCTTAAATGTTTAAAATGTTGATATGAAAGGGATGGAAATATGACACAAAGCATTTTCTACAAGACTTCTTTGAATTATAGAGCCTACTAGAGTGGGATTCAATTTACTTAATCTTACTAAAAATCAACATTAACTTTCTCTATGTTCTTGGAGAAATCATTAAACCCTCTTGATTCTTCCTTTATAATACATACTTCATCTACTTTGTATTTATAATACATACTCTAGGAACTTTGTTTTGTTTGTTTTGGGTTTTTTTTTTTTGGGGGGGTGAAGGTAAAGCTGCTTAGATAATTATGAAGGGCCAGGTGAAAACGAGGGGTTGTATTGATACAATGTCCAGCACACTGGTGGTTGCTCTTATCATCATTATTATAATTATCACGATCACCATCTTTCTACCATTTAATTACCCCTGTGCAAAGTGAAGGATAGAAGTATGTTTGAATTAATAATATAATAATGGATACCTCTTATTGATTGTAAACTATATGCCAAGTCTCATACTAGGTGCTTTGCATACTAATTAGCATTTTAGCTATCTCAAGAACCTGGAGGGAAAGGCATTGTAATCATCATTTTTCTGAGGCTCAGAGAAGTCTGGCATCTTTTTTTTTTTTTTTTTTCAGCTTGTCCAAGTGATTCACATTGTATAGCCAAGGTTAAGAGCGATTGTTCTAGAGATCTTATAGTCATCAAAATGGCTTCCAGCTCATACCCTTCAGAAAGGGAAGCGGGAGAAAGAGCCCACCACCTGCTCTCTCCAGGGCTGTTGTAGCAGGGAATAACTCTTTGGCAGTGATACCCCAGTGGCTGAGGGGCTCAGCACTTGGATCTTTCTGTTATATCATACTCATACCCAACAACCCAAATCCCCTGATTAGTCCCTCTAACAGATGAGTCAGCTGGCCCTGGTGGGAGGTCTACTTTGGGAAGACAGGAAGCTCTGGTGTGACAGGCAGGTTGTGTCTCTTTAACTTGCTGAAGGGTCCTGTCTGTGTCACTTCCGAACTTGGGACTTCGTGTCTTTTGTGAAATGAAGATATCATCTCCTGCCTCACTGGGGTGCTGAGAGGTTCAAAGTTGTGTGGACAGGGCCCCTCTGTGCTCAGAGCTGCATGAAGTGCCCATACCCATGAAGTCTGCTGAGTAAGGGAGGAGAGAGACTGCTTTACACTGCACCAGAGGGAGGAAGAGGGGGCAGGCCAAGAAGCCCAGGAGATGCTCAGCTACTCTGGGTGGGCTTTCCTAGAGATTCGCCCCTATTCCCCCGACCTGTGAGAACCCCATGCTTGCCCACTTCCTCCAGTTGGAGCCTCCAGTCAGAGCCTCCCTCTGGTGGTTTCTGTGCCCATCAGCCAGACTTCCCAATCCCACCCTACCATCCTTGTTCCTTATAGGTACTGGCCTCTCTCTCTTCATTCTACCCAGGGGGTCAGAATTCCCACTTTGATTCCTTCTGCTGATTCCTTTTATATGAATTGAAAAAAGCATCAAAATATGAAATCTATTAGCTCTTTCTTTTCTTCTTCTCCTTCTTCTTTTTCTCCTCCTCCTTTCTTCTTCAAAAACAGGTCTTCTTGTCCCACACCACAGGTAGGAGCATAACTCACAGTTTCTGTTCTTTTAGCTTCTATGTCCCTCAAAATGGCAAGTTAATGTCAAAGTGAGATGTCTGGCAGTATGTCTTTCAGAACCAGCATCTAGATCCTCCAGATCATTCATCTGTTCATTCATTCATTCATTCATTCATTGAATGAACATGCCGTTTCAGGCATATAGCCTCATTCTTGAATGGCACTTGATTGGAGTCAAAGGACAGACAATTGGGAAGCAGAAGGCAAAATACATTCTGGGATCCAACCACTTTTCAGCACTCCCACCACACCCACCCTGGTCCCCATCACCACCTCTTCTCTGGAAAACTGCAGTGGCTTCCTTAAATCCTCTTAAATTCCTTCTTTTCTCCTGCATACCTCACAGGCTAGTCTCAACAAAGAAGTCAGAATTTTCTTTTTTCAATGCAATTTCTAGTAAGTTGCTCCTTGCTCAAAACTCAACAAAGACTCACCATTTCACTCCAAGTAGAAACCCAAATCCTAACTGTGATCTATAAAGATTCCAGATCTTCCTCTGCCCTACCCGCTCCAACTTAGCTTTCTGGCTGCTGTCTGCACACTCACCTACTCTGGCCACACAGCCCCTTGCTCCTCCTCCAACACAGCAGGCACTCCTGCATAGGGGCTGTGCACCATCTCTGCACTCCCTCCCCTTCAGTCATTTCTTGAATCCCTAATCCAGGGCACTTGATTGTGTAGCCCCCTGAAGAATGCTGAATTCCCAGCTGCCCCAGCATAGGAGACAACAGGGCGGTCTGGAGGTTCGACATGGTAAGAAACACTAGTCTGTTCATTAAGGATTTCCTAGTCTGCTTCTACCTGAAGCCAAACATCTGGATGGAATATGCACAAGCCAGACCACATAGTTGGGTGTTCTTCGCATGTGAGAGTTTGCCAGCAGAATGCAGACCATCTGGTGACGGCTGCAGTTTCATTCTGTGTCCTTAAGTTAAGGTTCAGTTACTTTAAATTCAACAAACATTTGTTTACACCAGCTCTTTGCTAGACCCTGTGCCGGTGGCAGGGGATCTAGAGGTGAATGATTCCCACCGTGGAGGAACTGGCAGGCCAGAGGCATGGGTGACAAGGTCACAGTTGATTCTACCCAAGGCCACAGTGCCACCATGTGAAGGTTCCAGAGGTTGCGTCATGGGGTTGGGGTGGAGGGCTCATAGGCCATCAGTGAACCGGAATGTTGGAAGCTGTAGTCTGTCAAAGCAATGAGACAGCCTCCGAAAGCTCAGTTGTTTAATCTGTAGAATGGGGAGACGTCCTTGGGTTGTCCAAGGCTAGAGTGGACAGTGAGGCAAAGACTATGAGGTCCGTGGTGTAGGAGAACTGCCCTCTTTTCCTGCAAATGGGAGTGTGAGCATGTAATTAAAAACAAAACAAAACAAAACAAAACAAAAAACACAACAACAACCTTCTGGTGCACCTGGGTGGCTCAGTCAGTTAAACATCTGCCTTTGGCTCAGGTCATGATCTCAGAGTTCTGGGATGGAGCCCTGCATTGCATTGGGCTTCTTGCTCGGTGGGAAGCTTGCTTCTCCCTCTCTCTCTGCCCACCGCTCCCCCTGCCTGTGCTCTCTCTCTGTCAAGTAAATAAATAAAATCTTAAAAACAAGCATCTCCATGTTTGAAAGTGTAGGCTAACCTATGGGCTAATCAAATATAGGAGTTTTACCTCTTTTGAAAGTAGATCCCCCTCCTGTTCGCTTTCCTGGGTAAACATTTACTCACCACTTAAGATACAGAATAATGCCCCCCCACCAAGACTTCCCTGAGAGTGCATTAACCACTTCTAACTGTCTGTGGCCACCTCTCGCCTGCCTAAGCTCTGCCATAGTTCCCATGCCACCATGGTCTCATTGTCTGTGTCCAGGACCTCATACAGACCAGATGGAAGGGAATGCATGCCATCCTCCCTGGACTCTTCAGAGCTCAGTGTCTTTCACACACTAGTTGTGGTGCCTTCTCCAGACATTCTCTCGGGAGAAGGCCCTGCAGGGACCATGAGGAGGGGACATAAGGACCCCAGATGGCTGGGATGGAGGATGGTGGAGAAAAAGGACATTGCCCAGGGGCAGATAGTGCCAAGCCCTTTGGCTTTCTTTCAGCTGGAAACACAGAGGGTGTTCTCTGACATGCACCGTTCCACCATGAGTAACTATGTCCTAAAGCTGGGCGCCGGGTGCTTGGGAGGGCTCTCTCTCCCTTCTTGCACCTTCTATTAACTCCACATTGCCTTTTGTTTCTCCTTTCTCTTGCTACCTTATTCCTCATTTACCTTTGCCTTGCCTTTCTTTTCCTTTTCCTTTCTACCTGCCCATTTTGACTCCCGTGACTTGGGAAGGTCGTGGCTCTGTGGCAGGAGGGCCTGAGGGGACAGAGGGGCAGCCCTGCTGAGCTGCCCCTGGGCTAAGCAGACATCACCTGTTATCATGCTCATCATCACTCTGTTGGCAGATTTTCCTTGTGCCTGCTTTGCAGATGAGAAATATGGGGACGGAGGAATCAAAGGATGTTTTCAAAATCGCACATCCAGTAAGAGGTCACCAGGCCACTCTTCGAGTGCCAATGACACACTAGGTCCTGTGCAAGCCCTGGAGAGCAAAGATAAATACGCCATTTGCTGTCAGGCTCTCGTAATCTAGCAGCAGCTGAGCCCCTGTGATCCTGCTGAGATTTCACTGTAGCATGCCGCTTGGCACAATCCAATCACAATTTGGACAGAAATATCCAAAGTAAAAGTGGATGGGAGTCACAGATGAAGCAAGAATGGGAAAATGTTGGTAGTTGTTGAACTTGAGTGATGTGTACCTTGAGGGTTTTTTGCACTGCTTCCTTATACCTGGCTGATGTTTGAAAATGCCATGGCAGGTGGCTTATAATTATGTCTTCTCAATAACAGAGACCCCACCTGGAGCATCCCTTCTCAGAAATTAAGACTCCTGAAGACAGAGACTCTGCCAAAGCAGGTTTGTCCCTACAAGCCCTTGTTCTCGTGTAGGGTTGGAGGGGTAAAAATTCCCCAGAGAAAGGAGGGGTAAAAATTTCCCCAGAGAAAGGAGGAACCGAAGTACATGAACCATACATACAGGACACAGGTAGGGGAATCACCTGGGATGAGAAGCCTCTGCCCAACTGGGACATTGCGTAGCATATTATCTTCTGTTTCACAAGCCTCTGTGATACATGCACTATTTATGATAACTGTTTAGAAGTCACTAGAAAAAAGATGATGATACTCCCAGACACATAGACCATTGTTCTTTTGTCTTACAGGAAACCATTCTCTTCAACATCAGAGTCTCCATTTCTGAGAAGGCAATAGAATAATCGATTTCCTACGAGGTTGCTTTGCACAGGAAAGAGCCTGATTGAAAACCAAAGCCACTGATTCTGTCTCCCATCTGCTCTGAGGAGGCTTTTCTTCCTGGCTCTTTGAAATCTTGGCCATAATGGCTTGTTGGTAGATGGATCCATCTCTATACCGAGCATGGCAAAAGGCGGGGTCCTGTGCTACTGTCAGATCTCTTCCCACCCGAAAGGCGGCCACGTAACGATCTCAGAAAGCTGCTCCTCTAGTTCTTTCTGGATTTAGAAACTGGTTTTAGCTGCTGACATGGTGCTTCTACTGCATG
The DNA here is from genome assembly GCF_053574225.1 of Canis aureus. Lineage (NCBI taxonomy): Eukaryota > Metazoa > Chordata > Mammalia > Carnivora > Canidae > Canis > Canis aureus. The sequence goes on along the minus strand of NC_135622.1, from coordinate 52,856,186 downwards.
CATAATTTGGATCCTGAGTGTGGCCAATCCCAGCTCTGTTGGTGGGTGAAATCTGTTGGGCTGTGGGAATGTGGGGTGGGGAACATGGAGTAGGGAATGAGGGGAACATGGGGTGATTGTACCCATCTGTCAGTTCAGTGTTTTTCACTGAGTACATTCTACATGCTGAGGCCTGTGCTAAGAGCCTGGGAGAAATAAAGGGAAATGTGATTGGGTCCTTTCATGTGGGAGCTGGGGAGCCAAACAACATAATTTAAGCTGAATGTATTCCAAAGTGAGATTCTCTCATTTTACCCATAAACTCACACCTATTTCTGTGAGTGATCCCATTCACCCTCCACCCCCACTCCTATCACTCTTACCAGAGACGTGGGATTCATCCTGGATCCCATATAACATCCTAAATCCTCTAGATTATTCTTGTATTTCTCCTTTCCCATCTCATGAGCTCTGCTGTATTGACTGTCTGGCGTGACCTCCCTCCTGGGTTTCCCGAGCTACCCCTTCCCAGATGACAGCTCATGTCAATGGCTCTCCATCTCCATCCAGGTCAAGCCTGCCCAGTCATCTGAAAACCAGGTGCTCCCCCTGGTGCAGGCTCATGAGACCTTTCCCACCGGATTTCTCACTGTTTTCCCGTGGGAATTGTCCTGTCAGTTGCTTTCCCCCTTCTGGGATTCAGTTCTGTTTCCCTGATGCTTCCTCTTCTTCTGGGCTTTAATTTTGTCTGGTGTGTACCTTCCCTGGTTTAAGTGTCCCCTATGCTTGCCACTTACTCAAATGCCACCTCCTCCATGAAGCCTTGCCTGATCTTCCTGTCTGAAGGCACCTTTCATCTTCAACTCTCTTGTAGAAGCATGGTGGCTAGACCCAAAGCTTAAGAGAAAACAGGCTTGCACTTGAAATCTGATTAAGTCACTAAATAACCAGGTGCCATGAGGGAGTTAAGCTCTCCAAGCCTCATTTTTTTTGATCCATGAAATGGGGACTAATCATACCTCATCCATTTGTTGGGGGGATGAGAAACAGTACATGCCAAGTGCTTAGTGCAATGCCCATAGTAGGTGTTTGGTAAAGGGTGAACATCCTTGTCAACACTCATGGCCATCATGAGGTGTAGCCATTGGCCAAGGCATCTACACTCAGAGGCCCGAGCCCCGCTCACACGGTGGCTGCCCAGGGTCTACCCCCATGGGTGGTGGGTGAGGAGGGTTGGTTTACTGTGGTGGGAGGCAGCGGGGAGCTTGCTTGAGCTGCTGAGGGCACAGAGCGGTCACGGGGAGCAGCAGGCTTGGGGCCGACGCTATCAAAGCCCCGAGGCCCCGCGAGGACCAGCCTATTTCATTAAAACAAAGGGAAGGGTTTCCTTGAAAATCCTATTTTTTCCCCAGATTTCCCTCTTGGCCGCTCCTGTGGCCACACATGTTTCCGATGAGTCCACATTCAAATGAATTTCAGCCGACAAATAACTCGATACAGCTCTTTGGTGGGAGAGAATTCCTTCGGGATGAGGTCATGGTTTGGCTACAGTAAAATTAAAAATAACCCGGAGCCCCCCCGCCGCCCATCCTGGCATCAAACCAGGACAGTGCATTTGGGAACTATTATCGGGTTTATCGGGGTAACGTATCGCAGAAAACCTGCTTCTGTTTATAGACCATTTTATTATTCCGTTTTGACATTTCCCTTTTTTCTTCAACCTTTTTCCCCCTTAAGCAAATATCTATTAGACTGACTTGAAATGTGATCCAACCAAATATACTCTTTTTCAACTTCGGGCTAAAGCAGGTCTGACTAGAAGCAGAAATGCTTAAGTGAAAAGTTATGATTTACTTTCTTTCTAAAGGGAAACAGTGTCAGGAGGAGAATTTTATGTGACAAGGGAACTTTGAGAGCATGGAGTGGGGGCTGGCAGCTGACGCAGGCCTGGGGAAGCCGCGGTGCTTAGAAGGCCAGCCACAATCCTGCCGGGCACCCCCAGTGGCAAACCACCAACAGCACACGAGCGGAACCTGATAGTTCCAAATTGGCTCAATCCCCAGATTGGATTGTAGGTATGTGGATGGTCAGATCGGGGCAAAAACTTAGAGATGATTGATTCCCCTCTACTCCTATTATCTCACTGTTGGGTAAACTGAGGCCCCCAGGGCTGCGATGACTTGTCCAAGGTAACCACACGGAGCTATGGAGCTCAGAACGCAAGAGCTTGAGAACCAGCTCTACTCTGTGACCTTAGGCGAGAGCCTCAACTTTCTTGTGTCTCAGGTTCATTGTCTATGAAATGGGATAATGGTGATTTCTGTCCTGTGTATGTCATACAGTGATGGAAGGATCCAGTGAAGAACCAGCTAATAGGTCAATTATTCCCTGAGTGCCGTTGCTGTGCTGTGCACTGTTATGAGCCTTCACGCGCCCACCTACCGCTCGCAGCAATCCTACCACGTAGATGACCAGAATGATCTCCATCCTGAAGATGAGGGAGCTGAAGGAGGCTCAGGGAAGTTCAGTAACATGGCCACAGTTAAGTCGTTGGAGGATGGTGGAGGCTTGATTTGAACCTGGAGGGTCTGATACCAGAGTCTGTGCTCTTGACCGTGACGTGATCGGGTCTCTGTGACCACTTAAATCAGAACCCTGATACCAGCGTGAAATGTGAGATCCAGGCTGAGCCCGCAGGGAGACCCCGGGTCTCTTGACTCCTGACCCCCGCTCCTGTGTCCTGAGCTGCCCAGCTTCTGCAGGGGGGCGGATGGCCGGGCTGCTTTCCTGCCCTTTTGGTCAGGCCTGGAGCAACAGATTGAATTATGAAATGGAAAGATGGTTTGAATTCTCTGCGAATGCATCAAAGTACAGACCTGAAAGAATGTGTGCTGGTGAGGGTTGGGGGTTCGAGAGGCGGGCCTTCCCCGAAGGCCGACACGCATAACTGCATTTCATGGGCAAGGCTGTGAGGTTGTGAGGTCCCCGTGGTCGCTGACTCGGGCTCTGCCCATGCATCTGCTCTCTTCTTCCTTCTTCCTCTTTCCCTTTGACTTCTGATTGTTCCCAGGCACGACTGCCTTCTCTGGCTTCCCTCTTCACAAGCCCCTGGCGATCCGATGACCTGGCCCCAACTTCTCTTTCATCTTCATCTTCCTGTCCTTTTGCTCCCAGAGTTCCAGCTCGACTGCTGTGTGTGTGTGTGTGTGTGTGTGTGTGTTGTGTTTTGACTACTTCTTGAGTGCATCAGACTCTCCTCCTCCCCTAGGGGCTGTTGCCTCTGCCCAGAATGTTCTTCCCTCTACTCCACCCAGTTAACAACTCACCCTTTGGGCCTTGGTCCCAGTGTCCTTCCTCAGATATGACCTCCCTGATCCTCTATCTTAATTAGTCTGTCCCTACATCTCCCTTCTTCTCTCGTGGAGCTACTTCTTTTCCTTTGTGCTCTTCTTACGCTTTGCACCCACACCATATTTATTCTTTTTATTTATCTCTTTACCAAGACCAGAGATCAATGAACTATCTATCGCTGTCATCAACAGCGTGAGTAAAAGTGATTTTTACATTGTAAATGGCGAGATAAGCACCTATATAATATCCTTGATTTTGCTTCTTTGCCCTGCAAAACCTAAAATATCATTATTTATATTCATCATCTAAGATAAAGTTTGCTCACCTTGCTCTAGGCTGTAAGCTACATGAGCACATAGGCCACGTCTCTTTTATCTCTTCTACGTACTCAGCACCTGACTCAGTGTCTAGCGCGGGGTGGGTGTTCAATAAATAATGGTTTGCTGATCTCTTCTTTCTAGTTCCCCCAGGGAGGAGAAGGCAGTGGATTTGGTAGAAAAAATTCACATGGCCACCCATAAATCTCATTTGATTCAGAAATTCAGAGATTTTCAGAAATCTCCTCCAGAAATTTTGCTGTTTACTAGCTGTGGGACTCTGGATGGGTCAACATCTTTGAACCTTCCATTTCTTCCTCCTTCAAATGAAGTCAATAATGGGAGGGGGTGAAATAAAGTAATAAATATAAAGGTGATTTGGCAAAATGTAAAGACTATGTAAGATGTCAATTATTATCATAATAATTGATGGTATTGTGTCAAATATTGCCTCCTAGCTCCAAAGTCACCTTTCGTTGCTTGCTCTGTGATAATGAAAGTCCCAGCAAATATTTTCCCTTTGTCAATTTACGCAATGTTTAGCTTTTCCAGTAGAGGGCGCTGAAGGGACAGGTCAAGAAGGAGGGGGCCTTTCTCCATTCCAGTGAGCAGCTTCCTCCTCCTGGCCTTCTGCTGCTGGTGTCACATTTAGGGACATCTAGTGGTGCTCACCCTAATTAGGTTGTGGTGGCACCCTGTGGCCAATTTCCCTTTGACTTTGAATACCACTTCTTAGGGCAGTTTTCTTCTGGTTCTCACAGACTCTTCGTAGGCCAGCCTCACAGCCTTGCCTGCATCATGGGAGGCTTCCAGCCTGCCAGTCATACGCGTGTCTCCTTGCTTTCCATCCTGGGCCCGGGAGCACCCTGGAGGGGTATTTCCTTCTTGCCAGTTCTGGCTGTGAGGTCCTGCCCATCTGTCTCGGCCTCCCTGTACCCAGGATGGGTATTTCTTTTTTGCCACTTTCAGCTGCAACTTCCTGCCCACCACCCTCTCAGCCTGGTGCCTGGGCATCAGCTCTAACCCGTGACAACCCATCAAACCTCCCTCCTGTCCACAGGGAGCATCTGACTTCCTGGTTTATTTCCCCCATTGAGAAATTACTCCTTTCATTCATTCATTACTCCTTTACAGAGTAATTATAACTGTTGTTATAGTTAGTAATTCCTTATGTTGAACTTTTCTCTGTTCAAGTAAGTATATGCAGACATTCTGTCTCCTGATTGTACTCTGACTGATACAGAATTATTGTGGGAGGTTGTCTCAGGAGGCAGACCACAAAGATGGGATTTAAGGATTGACTTGGCTCTGTCTTCAAACTTGAATGTAGTGCTGGGGTTTTGGTTTTTGTTTGTTTGCTTGTTGTTTTTGCTAATGGGAAATGAGATGCTAGCAGTCCATAGCATGCAGTGGCATTCCTGGTTAGTCAAGCTATCACTTGTGGTTGAATGTGGTGACGAGCCAACTGAAGACATGTCTTGGGGCCCACGTGGCTCCTGCACATGATCATTATGGTAGTGATGTTGACTCTAGGAACTGTGATGTGGGAGGATTCTTCTGAACACAACTGAGCAATTACATAAAGAAAATGATAGACTCTAGTCCTTTCGTGATCTGCTCAAATTGAATCAAGAGAGCCCTAAAATATGCTGTTATTTCTTATAGCCACGGGGCTGATATTATGAAAAATCAACAAAAAATTGTGCAAGTTGCTGAATTTTAATGACAGTTGAATTCAGACTCTTGCCAAGTTTCTGATGTGATAGTTAGGACATTTTTGGGAAAATATTTGGCCACTAAAATTTGGAGTGAGAACATATGGTTGGACCCAGATGAAATTAGCAATTGTGAGCTTCCAAGTCACTCTGGAATCCTTTTGCCAATGACATTAGTGTCTTCTAGACTATCCTCCCTTTATCTGAAAACCTTGTCATAACTCTACCTGGGGTAAGTTATTCCCGTCCCATGCCTTAATAGTGGATGATCATTTTCCTCAAAATCTACCACAACCACCCCTGTTGCCACTGGACCCATAGCCTGGGTCACATCCCTATATGCTCCAGCAATAGATATATACTAAGGCCCAGGTAGAAATCATTTAAACCAAAATGGATTTTTAAAAAGATTTTAATTTTTTTTTCTTCATGAAAGACACACAGAGAGAGGCAGAGACATAGGCAGAGTGAGAAGCAGGCTCCCTTCAGGGACCCCTAGCAGGACTCAATCCCGGGACCTCGGGATCACACCCTGAGCAGAAGGCAGATGTTCAACCACTGAGCCACCCATGTGTCTCTAAACCAAAATGGACTTAAATTGTGCTTCTATATAAGTAGAAACCCAGGAATATGAATGGGAGTGGATTTTATGGATGTTAGACCACAGAGAGTGGAATATAACAATGGACTGGGCCAAATTCATTGCTATTACTAAATATTGCAGATCATGTGCTAACTCCTTCATCTAGCAGTGGCTCTCAGAGCTTACTTGGGAACTGTGAGCCGACAGGAGCAATGGAGGTTGTAGAGTGAGGAAATACAAAGAATTTCAAGCCTCACCCTCCAAAAGACTGTAACTCTGCTGGGGAGAAAGCCACATAGATCCATGCAAAACCTGAATCAAAAGCAATCTCTTGGGAAAGCAGCCACCTTGGAACAGTAGGAAAGCGAGCAGCATAAATGGCCAGAACTGCAGTCTTCAGAGGGGCTGAAGGAGTCAGAAACTCTTCTGTGGAAGGGCAGGGCTTTTGTTGGAGCTGGACAGATGCCTAGGTATGAGGAAGGCCATGTTAGCGGAGGGGAGTAGGTAAAAGAGAGAGGTAGGCTTATTCGATCAAGAGTGAAAGCATGGCCACAGATCAGGGTCATGAGATCTGTGGAGACTGACAAATGTCCCAGCGAGGTTTAAGAAATCTCAAGGTCCCAACACGGCACTGACTCCCATGTGTAAAGTATGACCTATGACCTCAGCATTGTCAACCTGTACCCAGAGCTGCAGTTCCTCCTTTCCAGATCCAAATGGCTTATAATCACAGTAATAGCACTATGATAGGACACAATAGTGTCTTGACCAGGGATTCTGATTAAAAAAAAAAAAAAAAAAAAAAAGGCTCAGCCCTTGGACAAATCACTTCCCCTTGGTGAACTTGACTTCCTGCCTAAAAGATGAAGCACTTGCAGTGGGAAGCCCTTCAAGCTTGGAAAATTTAAGATTCTGGTCCTTATGTCCTTTAATTCAGTCCACACAAAGTGTCCTATTTGAAGGTCTGGGAGTCAGTAAGCTAGGTATAGGGGTGCCAGTTCGTCGCAGAAGAGACCATCCACATATAGATCAACATGGAAAGAAAAATCAATGTGCTTGTTCTGCCTCCCAGACTCTGGATCATAGCACTGTTTCACTTTCAGCTTCTGAGCATTTTTAGGAGTTGGTGAGTCAAAGGTGCCACTAAAAGAACTACAGCCCTCTATTTTAGCTGAATAGAAAGAACATATTAAAAATCCATCTTAAATAGTTAATTGACCAGTGTCCCTTTAGAGGTATAAGCTCTCCAGTCCTGGGGTGTGCAGACATTGGCAGAATGACTCTCTTCTAGGAATGTCACAAAAGGGCATTTCCAAATGGCCTAGAACCCAGAGAACACATGCCAAACTGTCACTTTCTGGATTTATGCTGATTAAGCTATGAGATAAATATGTGTGCTGGTCACATGGGATTTGCCTTACTCACATATCACAGCAGCGAAAGAAACGCTTCCTTTGTTCATGAGTCCATCTCTGAATTGCATGGACCTTGCAACCCTGATATTACCAGTACCTGACACTATTTTCTTAAGTAAAGCAGACACTTGTGAAAAGAAATCAGAGTAGACACCAGCAGCTGGGTGACTGCCACACAGCTAAATTGGATATGTCATGAATAATAAAATAAAGATGAAATATGCCTTATTATTTGCAAATTTAACTAAATCTATTAGAAATATTTAATTATAGCTATAAAAGTTGTCATCAAAATGACCTACCCTAATATGAACATAAAAGAGTAGACAATGAAATCTTCATTAGTTAATTAAAATTTCTTAATGTAATGAAGTAAGTGCCGTTCTGATAGATTAAGTTAAATAAATATGGTATGCCCTGTAGTTTACAAATGAAACCCTGAAAATAAAAATGGTAAAAAAAAATAGCATTCTGTCTTTGTTTCATTCATCTGTTTATTCAGTGCCCTCACTATAGTCTGATATGACATGCACAGTATCAAATGTCAGAGCTGGAAGGATCCAGGACAATGCATGGAATTCAAGAAACACTTCTGCATGCACAGATGATCATCTACTCCAGGACACATGGGACACTCAGAGGGAGAAACACCAGGTGCCAGTAGCACTTGCATTTTACTAAGGATAATATAGATCTTCTACAAGGGTATTGCCGTAATGGTGGCTTGTTAGATATTATCTGACATCTCTGGCTGAATTGCTCAGTGTAGATGCCAAAGACTGGGTTAGGTTGAGCCAGGGGTGAGAGAATGAGGATGGTTGGATGTCTGTCTTTCCCACTACGGCATGACAACCATCCTTCCCAGATCGCAAAGTGAGCTTAGAACTTCATTAACCATTCCAAGTCCTAGCCTAGGGCTTACTAAGAGGAATGTAATAACGCTGGCTTCTGTAGGAAAGTGGGCCAGCCTTAGGACCCCAACGGGAGGCAAGACTCTGGCTGTGGGATGTGTGCCATGTTAACCAGCCAGTGTAGCCAGACCCACTTGGTAAAGGATTCCCTTATACACAAATCTGTATACTGAGGTAATAGTTGTACGTAACTCCTGAGCTATCCTAGATACAGTCTTTGAGTGATCAGAGACTTATGGAAGTCTCCATTCCTGGAGCCTCCATTCATGTCTCATTACCACCCCCTGAAGCTGTCATCTCCCTTACTCTGTGACATATCAGTCTCGAGGCTATGGAGTCCCCAAGCCCTAAGATTCAACTTTGAGGTTTCTTCAGACCATAAAAGACGCCCAAAGCTAGCATGTTGAAGAGAACTCCATGAGATGTGTGATGGGAACCATGCAGAACTAGCGGCTTGGAGAGAACATTGGTATGACCCAATCCCTGACTTTCCATTGACACCGGGTTATTTGTCACTGAGCCTGGCTTACTGGGGCACAGTGTGAACTTGAAGCCTTCGTACATACTAGCTGTGCAGACACTCATATTCAAAATATTACCTCGGTTTCCAGCCTCAGTTGATATATCACGGGCCCTAGGGAAATGGCTCTCATAATTCCATCTTCACACCATCTGTCTTCTAATTTTTTAGGGAATTAGAACCTCAGAGTTCCTGGAAAACTCCCATAACTTCTGGATGAGTAGTTTCCAAAATGTGAAGTTCAATAGCTTTGGTCTTCAGTGTTCCAAGGATACTGGGCAGTGAGCAAGTAGGTATCCAGACCTATCATCCCTACCATTTCAACCAGCTCTGCTTGTCCATGTTTCACCTACTAGTGTTCTAGGTAAGCTTTTGATCAAGTAAAGGGGTTTTTAAGCAAAAATGGTTAAAACTATCACCTACCTGCAGCCACTGTTGTGAAGAGTAATTGGAATACATTACACAAAGTGTTCAATATGTGGCCTACATATATTGAGCGCCCCCGAAAGTTCATGTTTCTAAGGCACAGTGATTGAGAGCATGAGCTCCCGAGCTCAGCTGCCTGGTTTAGAAGTCTGGGCCTGCCACTTACAGCTCTGAATGCTTGGAGCATTTACTTACTATCTTTGTGCCTCAGTTTTCTTCTTTGTAAAAATGGGGATTTTAAAAATATAGGGAACTCATAAAGATAATATGCATAGTTCTCCTTTTGGGCCTACCCCCTGGTAAGTGTTACATATAAGCATTCATACTTATTTGTATCCACATTATTAATTGCTGGCCCCTCTCGAGTTCCCTCTTCAGTCCGTGTTTTCCAAGTCATCCTCCCATAGAGCCACCAAAATAATCTCTGGAAGGTACAAATTCGGCCATGTCACTTCTCAGTTAAAAACCTTTCCGGGGATGCCTGGGTGGCTCAGTGGCTGAGCATCTGCCTTTGGCTGAGGGTGTGATCCCAGGGTCCAGGGATTGAGTCCTACACAGGGCTCCCCTCCAGGGAGCCTGCTTCTCCTTCTGCCTGTGTCTCTGCCTCTCTCTCATGAATAAATAAATAAAATCTTTATAAAAACAAAATAAATAAAACCTTTCCATACCTTCCTATCCATAACCGTATCTTCCTATCACCCTCATAGATTTTTGCCTACTTGTCTAGCCTCATCTCCCACTGGTCTCCCATCTTTTACACCCCCAGGAAAAAAACCTATGTGCTCCAACCAGATGAAGTCCCTGCAGTGTCATGCTCTCCTGCCACATGCTGTTACTTCTGTCTGATGTAGTCACCCTCTTGTCCTTGCTCCTTTGGATGTCTCCCTCCAGTCCTCAAAGCTCAGCTCAGCTTCCATCACCAGGATGACTTCCTTGGCCAGGGTAGGTTAGATCTCCCATGTTCTCCTTATGATTTGATTTTGTGTTTATTTTTACTGTAGTAATTACTGAATGGAATCACCATTTTTATGCCTCCCTTCATTAGAACATGAATTCTCCGACTTTCATAATTATATTTTTGGCAATTAGACATGGTCTTATACTCAGTATAAGTAATTTGGTAACTGAAAAATGAAAAAAAAAAAAAACCCTGCATGAGTTCAGAGAAAAGATGAAAAATGCTTCACTTAGAATTTCCTCCCTTTATCCCTGGGTTAGTGATCTTTCCTTATCACCTCAGGAATGCAGAGATGCTAATTTGACAACCCTCTGAAAAAATTGGTTAAGGGAAACTATAATTCCATAGGTACAGTCTAGCTATCTGGAGGCTACAAAATGAGTTAATAACAGGTAGTTTAAGTCAACATGCCACGCATGGCTGCTCCTCAAACAACCCAACTTAGTCTAAGGCTAGAATGGGACATTTATTAAAAACACTGGCAAAGTCTGTCAGAGTGAGACCTTTCATATCCGTAATTCCTACCATCTGTAACATCTTATGTTACATAAGATCCCCAATTACCAGTAGCAGTGTTAATCCATCATCTGTCCTAAATATTTTTAGCTGTTCTTTATATACCCCACTTAGCTCTTCTTTCTGTTTTTGTAAGTATATGTTCTTTACTTGCCACAATTAATTTTATGCTGACTTTATCATATTATAAGGCTATCCAAAATCCTTTGGGAATGATTTTTCAGATGTATTATAGGGTGTGATAATAATTTATATTGAAACCAAAGAAAAAAATTACAAGTCTTTTAATTAAGCAGAGGCTATCAAGTTTTCCATTCCTTTCATATAATATTACAAATAAAATTTCTTACAGTGTTGTTATTTTTACCTAATGAGAAGTCACTCTATAAGGTCTGTGCTACTATTTGTAGTAATAAGATAAAATACATTTTCAGGAAATTACTATTGCTAATGATTTTAGAATGCATCTATTCTGTTCTAAATGATAGAAAGCTATTTAATCTACAAGGTCCAGTTTGACATTGAGAAAATCTTCATAAAATATATATGAGACATTATTTACCACTTGTTAAGTCGGAAGATGATATAGCGCTGTATCTCTATTTCTTTTGGAATGGTAATACTCTCACATATCCCTATATAATATTGTCTGCCTTATGAAGTATTGAGCTTCTTTTTAATGCAAAATTAGAAGCTAAGGCTGGAAATCATACCTCAAAATGTAACCTTATTGTTAGCACACTTTACAAATAGAGATGATTTTGTAAATAATGCATAATATGGATCCCCACACCTGACCTTATAGGCCTACCCATGATGTCAGAGGCAGCTGACGGTGATAGGTGGGCAGTTCCCATGCACGTTGCCAGTGGTCTGCTCAGGGTCTGAACTCTTTCTCTTCCCATGTTTTTGTTTCCCACTTTTTCTCAAGTCAAGGAAGCTTGCTCAATCCATTCACAGATGCAGCCCAAGGATAAAGCTCAACTAATATAGGCAGGGAAACTAAGGATGAATGCTCCAGCATCCAGCCCTTCAAGTAGGACACTTAGGAGTTTCCCACTCAGTTTCTTAGAGGGATTTGAGAGGACTAGACTCCAGTTGCCCACAATATGTAACTTGTTCAACAAGGCATCAGTTGTTAGGTGTTCCTCTTTCCCCATCTCTTTCTGTCTGTTCTCTTGCTCCTCCTGCCTGGTTTATCACCTCAATAAACTACCTATTCCTAAGTGCTGGTATCAGACTCTGTTCGGGGGGAAATTCAAACCAAGATTAGGCTACAAAGAAAACACTGATAAATTCCAAAATGGTAGCAGTAGTATAAGTGACACATTCCAACCATGATACAATAATACTAATACTAAGGACAAAATTAGAGTATGAAATCCAACAAAATCCTCAACTACCTGGATATTTGTGATCTATCCTAAATAAGACTTAGATGGATTATAAATCATAACCAGAGTATAAAACAGGTTAGAAAAAATGGTAATGACGTGCAGCTAAAAGTGCTGCCCCAGAAAAAATGCATTTCCTGAGTTTTTCCATGCACAAAGATAAAAGCACTAAGTATTCCCACATGAGACATTATTAAAAATGATTTTTAAAGTTAATAAATGAAAATAAAAAAGTTTCACCAAGAAAGTAGGAAATAATGAAGATAAAAATGACTACAATAGATGTTGATAGTTGAAAATAACAATTAGTGATCAGTTACCATATGCAAGGCCCTTTGTTATTTTTTAATCATTGGCATCATTTCACAGATGGTAAAACTGAGGCACAAAGTTGCCTAAAGTTACACATTTAGTAACTCATGGATCTGAATGGAAATCCAGGCTGCTGTCTGAATTTGAGCTCATTTTTCTCTTTTAAGCCACTTCCCTCTTTTAAGCCCTCTCCCTCTTTTAAGCTACTCAACAGCTCACTCTTATAGCACACACATACATGCCTGCATGTACACACACACAAACAGATAAAGCATGAATTTGCCTAGTCAAGGTAAAGAAGGAAGAAACAAAAAAGTCAAAAATATTAGTTCAATGAAGTGTATGTAACTGCAGATAAAGAGAAAATAGTGAAACCATGAATAATTTATAAAAGTTTTTGCTAAATATTTTTAAATATGGATAAAATATACCATTTTTTTGTGGGAATGTGAAATACTAAAATCAAGAGAAATGTAAATAGTACACGAACAAGGCTCACAAATATGGAAGAAATCAGTAATACTGACTAAGAATGCCTCCCTAAAGATGTCAGTTGGAATATCTCTTAATTAATTTGTTTCAGGTCTTCAACCAACCCATAAGTCTTTACACATTTTTTAATTCTAGAGTTGATAGAAAAAAATAAATCTGATTCTTTTAAAGAAATTAATTCTATAATAAGGAATTGTGAACCCGTATACTTCTTCATGCACACACACAACAGATAATATCACTATTAATATTGAGAAAAATACTAAATGAAACTAAACCAAAGAGAGGCCAGTTATATATGATACTACACTATAAAAAAGTACACAGTATGACTATGTAGAATTTTTTTAAAAAAGATTTTATTTATTTATGAGAGACAAGCAGAGGCATAGGGAGAGGGAGAAGCATGATCCCTGTGGGAGCCTGATGTGGGACTCAATCCCAGGACCCCAGCATCACAATGTGAGCCAGAGGCAGATGCTCAACCAGTGAGCTACCCAGGTGCCCCAACTACATAGAATTTATCCCAGGATTTAAGGATAGTACAATATGAATAAATTTGTCAATATTATTTTTGACAACATTTTGCCTCACAGGAAGAAAAATAATCTTCTTATTAGATACTTAAGTGGACATTTAGTTAAAAATTAATTTACTTAACAAGAAAGTTGTCTAGGTCTACTATGGACTATATATTATTAGGCAATTGTGATAGAATGGTGAGCAAGATGGAGAAGGACTTTGACTTGATGAAGCTTATAGCTGACCAAAAAGTTAATGGTAATAAAGCAATTATAAGTGTAATATGTGTTATGAAAGAAGAAACATAAAGAGGTTATGGCAACATATATCTAGAGAAGATGTAAAAATCTAAGGATTGGAAATGAGGCTTCAAAAGAATGTGATCATTAGGCTAACACAAGAAAACTGAGGAGGAATTAGGTAGGTTAAGGAGTATGGTGAAGGGTGAATTCTGTCCAAATTCTTCCAAAAATTGATGGGGAGCAAAGACTTCCTAACACATTATGTGAGGCCAGAATTATTCTAAAGTCAGGCAAAACTGTTATAAAAAAAGTAGACTAAAAGCTAATATCCTTCATGAACGTAGGTGCAAAAATTCTTAACAAACTTTTAAAAAGTCAAATGCAAAGATGTGTAAAAGGTACAAAAAACATGAGTAAGTAGACTTTACCTCAGGAATGCCAAGTTAGTTTAACAGTCAAAAATCAATATAATTCACCATATTAATGGACTAAAAAGAAAAAAAAGTATGATTATCTTAATAGATTCAGAGAAAGCATTTGCCAAAATCTAACATGTATTCTTTTTTTAATAAATTTATTTTTTATTGGTGTCCAATTTACCAACATACAGAATAACACCCAGCTCATCCCGTCAAGTGCCTCCCTCAGTGCCCGTCACCCATTCACCCCCACCCCCCGCCCTCCTCCCCTTCCACCACCCCTAGTTCGTTTTTTTAAGTTCCTTAAACGTATTAGCAGTAGCTTCTTAAAAGTTTTTGTCTGCTAATTTTATCATCTCTGACATTTGTGGATATGTTTCTTTGTACTGATAAATGTTCCCTGATTCTCTGCATGTCAACTAAATTGACTATATGTTGTACATTGTAGAGGCTATATTTTTGAGAGTCTAGTGCTTTTTAGTGTATGATTGATTGATTGATTTAAATTCCAGTATAGCTAACATACAGTTTTATATTAGTTTCTGGTATACAATAGAGTGATTCAACAATTCCACACATCATCTAAGGCTCATCGTGACAGGTACATTCCTTAGCCCTTATCTATTTCACCCATCCCCTTACCCACCTCCTCTCTGATAACCACCAGTTTGTTCTGTAGTGAAGAGTCTGTTTCTTGGTTTCTTTCTTTTTCTCTACCTTTCTTTTTTCCTTTGCTTGTTTGTTTTGTTCCTTAAATTACAAATAAGACTGAAATCATATGGTATTTGTCTATCTCTGACTGACTTATTTTGCTCAGCATTATATTCTCTAGTGCCATCCATGTCATTGAAAATGGCAAGTTCTAAGCCTTAAAAAAAAAAGAAAATGGCAAGTTCTAATTATTTTTTATGGTTGAATAGTATACCCTTGGTGTATATATATATATATATATATATATATATATATATATATATACCAAACATAACCTCTTTATGTTTCCTCATATATATATATATCTGCCTCCCTCTCTCTCTCTTTCTGTGTCTTTCATGAATAAATAAATAAATAATCTTTTAAAAATTAGTGTTTTTATCCAACACGTATTCCTGATAAAACTTCTTAGTGAAATAAAAGAGATTCTCAGTCTGATAAAGGGCATCTACATATAGCCTACAACTAACAACATTCTTAGTGATGTAAGACTAGATGCTTTCCCTTAAGATCAGGAACTAGATAGGAATGTCCATTCTTTTTTTTTTTTAAGATTTTATTTATTTGTTCGTGAGAGACACAGAGAAAGAGGCAGAGACTTTGGCAGAGGGAGAACCAGGCTTCCTGCAGGGAGCCCAATGTGGGACTCAATCCTCAGACCGTGGAAATATGCCCTGAGCAGAAGGCAGATGCTTAACTGCTGGGCCACCCAGGTGTCCCAGGAATGTCCACTCTTACCACTTTTGTTCAGCATTATACTAGAGGTTAGTTAGTGTTATAGGGCAAGGAGAGAAATGAAAGGGGTCTGTATTGAGAAAGAAAAAGCAAATCTATCTTTACTTACAGATAGTTTATGAAAAACACCTTATGAAATCAAAGAAGTTCTAAACAAATGGGGGAGATTTACTATATTTACAGATTAGAAAACTCAATATTGTTAATATGTACATTCTTCTCAAATTGATATGTAATTAAAAAATTCTTAATAAAATTCCAACAAGCTATTGTGTGTGTGTGTGTGTGTGTATGTGTGTGTGTAGAAATCAACTGTAGAATCAAGCTGAGTCCCATGCAGAATATGCTCTACCTTCTTGTGGAGATTTACAATAAATAAAAAAAAATCTGTTAGCAAATAATAAAATAAGTAAAAAAATAATGTGTTTAACATTGTTTTACAAGGACTTGAAAACTGAAAAGACATTTTTTTGGTGATAGAACATCAATTAACATATCTGGGAACATATTTCAGGAAACTTGCTAAAAGCAATCATATGAGACAGACATGGTCAGATACATGTCACAGGAAGATGAGTGTTGGCTGTATAGAGAATGGGCAGGAGGGAGAGTAAGGGCTGGATGATCTAAGGAAAAGATGGTGAAGCTTAGAGGAAATAAAGCAAAATGAACTGGGAAGAAGCTGATTTTGAGACCTCTTTAGAAAGGATATTTGTTAGGACTCAATGGTCAGCTGAAAGAGTTAAGGTAAAGAAGAAGAAAGAGTCATTCCTATGAGTTTGGCTTGAATCTAAAACTATGAATATGAAAACCTAAGATGATATGTGGGCCTTTCCCAAACTATTTTCTGTCCGTCTTATGTGATATTCAGAAGTCCCAGGACAAAGAAAAATGCTTTTCCAGCTATCTAGCAACTTAATTTTTCCAGTGAACATATTATCTTTGATAATCAGAGTTTTAGGGACAAACCTAACAGGACTTGCAGATGCCAGGATAAATGGCTATGGACTATTAGGGCAACAGGCCTAGATTGCTATCCAAGGTGCTGAATTGATTTGTCCCGTTATTGGAAACCCTCTGCTTCTGCTGCCCTTTTGCCTTTGCCTCAAGCTCAGTTCTCTGATGAAGTAGCAGCCTTGTCCCAGACCAAGCTAGACTTAAGCTGATAGCATGCTTCCCTTGTCAGGACTAACTGACTCTGACTTTTGATCAAGACAACAGCCCAATTTCTCAGCTAGACTCCAGGCATATCAGCTGCAAGCTGCAAGCTGTGTCCACAGAGGTTAAACATATCCTGGCAGGTAGGTAAATATTTCCTCCAGGAATAAAGTTGACCAGCCAAGGGAGAAGATATTTTGTTACTGTGTATAGTTGGGAACCCTGAATTTCCCCTTTATGGGTAGTTTCTATTAGCTGCCGGCTTATGTTGACCTTGACCCTGTAAGGGACACATTCTCTTCCCTTAGGAACTTAATATCTAGTGTAAAAAGCAATCATGGAAAGTGCTGTTCAGCCTAGCGTTGGCATCAAATATATTAAATGAGTTAGAGACCAAGAACAGAGAGGATAAGCATGGATTAGGGTGGTTAGGGAAAACTTCTGGAAGAGGTAGAGTATGACCCAGGCCTTGACGTCTAGGTAAACCTCAGATAGGCAAGGAAGAAGAGGGGCTATGTTAATGGTAATATCATGGGAGTGGAAACACCCATGGCACATGAAGGTAGTAAGTGCTCACCTGGTTCAGCCTACCGCTCTCTATCCTTTTATCCTCTCCACTTACATTCACCTATAACAGTACCATCTTTTTACACCTCCCCACAGGGTTTGCATTATTTCTCTTATACAAAAGGAAAAAATCAGACATATTGACATTTTGGAGAAAACAATTCTATAATTTCCTCCAAGTACTTTTGATATTTTCTAGAGACAGGCTTCTTCAATGTGGAAGGAGCCTTTTAAAACCACTGGTCCTCAAGTCAGAGCACTGAAGACTCTACCTCTTAGGTATAGTAGGAATGGCCAATAAAATATAGCTCCTTACTCGGAACAAAGCCTGTCCCGGGGCAAACAAGGACAACTTAAAAATGAACAGTAAGTGAAGGCAGAGAGAAAGAAGAATCTAGAAATATACAATTTGTGGGGGAAAACTGGAAGATTTTATAGGGAAAAGATTTTCTTAAATGAGTTTATACGATGTCTCAGCCTAAATGGCTCTACATAAAATTCTGGGATTTATCTCAAATCCTACTTACCATAATTTCAAAAGGTATTTTTATAGAACTTGGAACTTGATGTGACCAGGGCAGAAAATCTCCATTCTTTGTAGTCTGACTTTGAGCTGAAGAGATGGAACAGTCAAGACTCTTCTTTATCACTGTATAAACGATGTGTGGGGGTGTGATCAGCAAGTTTTTGTTTGTTTGTTGTTTTGTTATTACTATTAGAGACCAGGATTCTGGCACTGGATGGAATAATGTACTTAATGAACACGAATAGTATCAGTAAATTGTATAAACAGTGTAAGTACATATTATTTAGTATTATTTAATCACTTAGGTTGTGATGGCTAAAAGTAGTACAGACCTTTCTGGCAGCAAATGTCTGCCTAGAAATTCTATCTACTTAATGATACCCCAGAATATGAAGTCAGTGTGAATACAGAATGCATATATTCACTATTCACCAGGTTTCATGAATGTGGCCGGTTGAACTCCTCTCCATCCTTCCAAGAGAGCCCTGATTAATAACCAACTTTTTCGGCTGGCATGAAGGGTATTCCTCATGCCAGTATCTATATTCCTCTTGACAGTCACACATACACTCCTTTTTTCATGTCTCTTGACTCTCAACACTCATTTAGTTAGTCTTTCTTTTTCTCTCTTGGGCCCTTTTCTTCTCTCTCCTTCCAGCCGGTGTCCATTTGTAATCTGTCAGTGTGTCACTTTACAGAAAATTGGGCAGCCCAGGTGGCTCAGTGGTTTAGCGCCAACGTCAGCCCAGGGCGTGATCCTGGAGACCTGGGATCGAGTCCCACGTCAGGCTCCCTGCATGGAGCCTGCTTCTCTCTCTGCCTGTGTCTCTGCCTCTCTCTGTGTGTCTTTCATGAATAAATAAATAAAACCTTTTAAAAAATTTACAGAAAATTTCCCATTCCTACTTTTCCCAAATAGTTCTAATTATTGTACCTTTGTCTTTTGTATAGGGCATAATGGGAGATCTCTTTTGGGGACTCTGACACTTTGGTAGCATACACAATTAGGTCTCAGGTAAAAAGCTTAAAAGGCGTAGGGATGCTCTAAAACAGTTTTAATACTCAACTTTTGAAAGAATTATTTTAGAGCTAAAGTTGTCTGAAAAATGTACTTATATAGAATAAGTTAATGGCTGACTTTGCCGAATCCATAAAGGGGTACTGCACTCAAAAGATAGACTGCGTGGGTATTTATCAGGCCTTCTTAGCATCCTTGGACAAGTAGGTCTCATGTATCTCTAGATAGCAATCATGTCTCTGTTTATTCTATGCCTTTTTTTAATAATGAAAGACCTTTGCTGAAATGAATAAAATATAGCTGGTACCAAGAGCAGAATATATTGTGTATTTTATGTTGTATATTAAGAGAGGTGAAAGGCAGATGGCGTGATTTGCTGGTCCCCAGAGCAGGTGTTCAGCAAATATCGGTGTTTAGCAAATATCTGTGATTGTGTGCTCAGCACCCACTCAACGTTGAACATCATATAAAATAGAGGTATATTTTTAAATATATGTACCTAACTTTAATTTTCATTTCACACTCAAAACTTCTGTACAAAAAGAGGCAAAGCAGGCAAAAAAAATGACAATGACTTTAGAAAACAACATATGACAACTTTAAAACAGCTTTGTGTATGCAACAGCCTTTACAGATGTAATGGGGAAGTTAAGTTCCAAAATGTTTGTTCTTTAAGATAAAATTCCATTGTTTATTCTTAATATCTAGAAAAATTTGTAGCTGTTTGGATACAAGATTGAATGAGAAGTCTCTGAATTCTACTGCACAATTGGATTCCAAGATTGGGTAGGCTTCATTTTTCTTTTGAGGAAGCATGATTATTATTTGTTTTACTTAAATGTGATGATGTGTCAAAAACCTCAGTTTACCATTAATGTCTTGATATAATGATGATGACTAGAAGCAAATAATAAAGCATGAGATTAACTAACAATTAAGATATTACCATCAAGACTTTCTTTCTGGTTGTTAATAAATACTCCAGCCCAAATGGGCTACCACAATTCAAAAACATTCATTGCCACTTACTTTTGATTAGTAGTTCTTAATGATGCATGAAAAACTTCTGAGAACAAAGTTATGATGCCAAAGTAGCAGTGCATCTGAGAAATGTAAGTTTCACCTGTTGCCTGCCCCAAAATAAATATCTGAGTAATGGAAAACACTGTTTATTTGAATACTATGAAACATCAAATATGAAATATAGTTAACATCGACATGGATACTGTGGCTAGCACGTTCCCCTAAACCATCCATGAGTCTTGAACACATGTGCATGCAGCACACACAGAAAAACCATGATTGTTCGTGGCCTCCTGATGCCTGGAGGACAGTTTGTTAAAAGAATTTGTCTCCCACGGTAGCTTAGGGATGGACCCAAGATCCATTACCCGTTAGTGATCACAGACATTCAATTAACTTGTCCTCCTGATAATCAGAGGCAATAGTTCAGGCCCTAGGCTTTTGAAAATCCATGTTTAAGTGAATCTTAGCTTTGAAACAAGGTGGCCGGGCTAATTTGGGGCAGGCCAGCAGCCCCTCCCATATGTTTGGTCCCATTTGATAAAAGTCTAATTAAAAATTATAAATGTGCTCAACTATTTACTCTGCAAGTCCTTTCCTGTCTCCAAGACTTAAGCTCCTCACCCGATAAAGGAAACAAATGGACTCAATGATGATAAATATTGAGTGCCTCTATAATTCTTGTCTTGACAGTTGCTGCTTAAAGATAATATGTGGCTGCCAAATTGAACATTTCTTAAGTTGAACAGTCAATGAATTTGTTTACCCATTGTTACCCCATTTCCTGGCTTCTTCAAAGGTGTTAAAATCCCTAGGTTTGAAAAAATCATGAAGGCCATCTAAGTGCATTTCTGTTCTGATGAGAGAACCACTTTCTCCCCACCCAAGCAGCTGTACTTGTTCAGCTTGAAAAGTTCTAAGGAAAAGGGTCTTTTTTTCTTTCTCTGTTGACTGACATTTAGATATAAACCAGAGAATCTGTTCTGCCACTTGACTGGGTTTTTTTGTTGTTGTTAAAAATAAAGCAAAACAAAAGTATGTTTCCCTTTTTTTTTTTTTTTTTGGAGGACTCAAGAGAATGCCAGTTGGACACTAAAGTCTGGAAATCAATTGTGACAGCTCATTCTTTGGGATATGGCGAATGAAACCCTGATGTACCCATGCCCAACTTCTGGGATTGTCAATCACTGGGCAGCTCTTTCCTTCTATTAGAAATAGGCAAGTAATAATATAAACCAGACTGAAGATTGACTTAAAAGTGTCCAATCTCATCCCATAGTACATATGCATAGGCCACTTGGTGAAGAGGGAAAGAGTCAGGAGTGAGGGATCCTGGGCTCTAGTCCTACAGGGAGTTCATCACGTTTGCTACACCCTCCTCTCATTTTTCCATGGAAGGTTGGAATAGGAGATTTACAAGATTCCATTATAAGCTCTGATCTGCAGATCATAGGCCTTGTCATATCTTCAATCATTAAGAAAAGGTGGGGTGATGCTTCCTAGACTGTACTTACGAAGGAAGCATAACAGAGTCAGTCATTGTATTGGCTCATTGCTTTGTAGGGCTCTTGGCGATCATGTTCTAATTGCTCATTTTATAGATGAAGAAAGTGAGACACAGAGAACTTAAGTGAACTTCCAAAGATCACCTGGTGGATCAATAAGGCTAGGACTAAGTCCAGGTACTCAGACCAAAATTTTACACATTGCAACAAGCTAGCAATATGGTCAGGGAGGAGCTACCTTTTAAATAGTAGGGAACTGGAAAATGTAGGATTTTCCCCCTCTGAATTCCCCAGTTTTCTGGTAATCAGTGAAGTACCCTAGACTTTGGTTGCCACATATCAGCCCACAAAGGACAGGGCTCCTTTTAGGAGGGGCTGTGCAACTAGCACCTCACAGACAACTGGAGTGTCAGCAAAATTACCCAAAGCCAGAGGACTGAAGCAGAGAGATGACTGTCCCGTTGCCTGTATGTCCTTCCTCTCAACCTGTCCCCTACTTCCAAGACAACCACCTTCACAGCTCAGCTATGACAGCACATCTATGTATTCTCACTTCTTTCTTACAAACGGCTTCAAGCACAGGTGATTTACCTCTTGCAGAATCAAAAGGGGATGTTAGAGGAATATAAATCCAGACAGAAGGGGATTATGTTGATAAATAAAATACGTGCAAACAAAAAAGCTGCACATGTGGTTTGCAGTCTGAGGAAAGAGAGGGGGGCGTGCTGAATTCAAAACACTTGAGTTTGTGTCTTCACATGCATTTTTCTTTTCTTGGATTTCTCTCTCCCTCTGTCAGGATAACAGTTGTGTTTCTTGTAGCCAAGCTGACACAGGAAATCAAATACTTTGTATTTCTATAAGTATACTTCCCAGAGAGATTACACATCTAGAATTAAAACACTACCACAAACTATTAGGAATTTTGGATTGTTACAGGTGTAGTTAAAGGACTCCAGTAGTAAAGATCAATTATCTCCAAATTTTGGCCTTGGAGAAGAGGGTTTTGTTTTAGACATCAGAGGTAAGGCTCTCAAGTCAATTTATGCTCTGCTGGGTCGAGTCAGTCAAGATACAAATTAAAGTCCGTATATTTCAGTGACAAGAAGGAAACGGTTATGTAAATACACAAGTATTAACATCAATCTGTATTAAATTATGTAAACATATACATCTTCTGAGGTCAGTACATAGATCCTCTTCTTTGAGCAGAGCTCTACTGAAGCATTGCTCGAATCTGTTTGGAAGTTGATTCATCATTCAAGTGCTTTGTAGTGAACCTGCGTGGAGAGAAAGTGATGGGGGTCAGTGTGTAAACAGTGCTCTGCCAAAGCTGCATGATGACTCTCAGCCCGTCTTTACCTTGAGAAACACAATGGATATTTATAAATCAAACTTGAGCTCGTTCCTTAGACAAATAGCCACACTCTGATGCCCAGTGTATTCTCAAATGCATTTAATATTTGATTCTTTTTCCCAGAGGAATTTTGTATTGTGGTTATTCAACAAGCAGGCATTTTATCTAATCAGAGAAGTGAATGGAGGAGATACAAGCAATCGCATTTTCCAGGGAGGTAGACTTCACTTGAAGGAGTGCAGCATCTCACCCTTCTAGGCTCCTCCTGCTGACTTACAAATCTCAGAACATGGATCTCTATCGATCGATCACAACATTACCCCTAAAGGTAATGTTGATGGTTTTCTACTTTCCTTGGGGTGCTATGCTCATTGCCACCACAAGGGGGCACACGTGCAGATAAACAAACCAAAAAAAAAAAGCTGTGCAGTCAACATCCTCACATTCACCTGCCACAGGAGTGGTTTATGAAAAGGAAGGAAAGAGGAATTAACATGTCATCAAACCTTGCCAAGTCCTAGGCACTTCGTGTAAGCTCTCATTTCACCCACACAGTTCCTGCCTCCATTTTGCAGGTGAGAAAACTGAGATTCAGGGAGGTGAAATGGCCCTTTTCAGACCACAGATCTGACAATGACTTGTGAGCGAGACTGTGGCTTCTGATTTGGACTCAAGTGTGTCTACCTCAAAAGCCAGCACGCTCTCTGTTCATCATAGTACCTACAAGAAACCATGGGACTCACTGCTCAGCACAGTGTCCTGCTCTTCACCAAGCCTGGCTTGACTGAGTGAAGCCGGAAAGTTAAAAAAAAAAAAATCAGGCACCAAAATCTGACTGTGTACGGGAATCCAGGCTGCCATGAAGTGGGCACCAATGGAGAAAAGCTTCGTTCATGCATGGAATCTGGAAGGCTCCTCTGTAAATGCTACCTTTTCTGAAGAATGATGACCTAGCAACTCCACAAAACGGCATCAACCTCAGTTTTGTTCATTAAATGTGTGGCTGTTTCTTCATTTATTAAATGGGGATAGAGATCACCTTCCCTCTCTGAGTTGTGATAATTAAATGAGACAACGTGCTCAGGAGTGGAGTAGAAGACATGAGTGTTGTAAACAGGGAGAAGATTATCGATCCGTTCCACTTACACTTATTGATCACTTACTGCATGCACAGCATTGAGTGGAACTCAGAAAAATCAAAGATGAATAAGACAGCGAGGACCATAAACCTTCCAGATTGCAATCCAGCATTGGAATGATTTACGTCATAGTATGATTCAACAATTTCCTGTAGATGTGTTATAGCTAAAAAATAAGAATCCCTTCTCTGGAGTATATGAAGCACATGTATCTTTGGAAGAGAGGCTGCTTGGACATCAACTGTCAGCAGTGAGAAGCTGACATGAGCCATAGCTGCCAAATGCGTGGGCATCGAGACAGGGTAGATCAGGGTTCTCAGTTCTGGTGCTGTGTATGCAGGTCGTCCAGAGAGCTTTAGAGCAAACACAGAATGGACACCTGAGTCCCCAACCTGAAGACTCTAATTCATTGGGTCAGGTTGAAGCCCGAGCATTAGAGTTTTCAAAAGCCACCCACAATTCTCACGTACAGCCAAGTGAAGGGGAAGCTGCTGCTTCTGAGGAGTCTCCACTAACTACAAGGCAGTGCAGCCTGGAGTTAGGCCCGTGGCCTATAAGGTCACATCGACCCAGGGTTAGGTTCTAGCTCTGTCGTCTGCTGTGTGACTTTGGGCAAGTTATTTCATTTCCCTACATCTCAGTTTCTTCCATCTGTAAAGAGGCCATGATAAAAATGGTGCTGACTTCAACTTCAATCTTGGGTGTTGCCAAGATTAAGAATGTGAAGGTACACATGGGCTTAAGCCTGGTGCTCTAGTGCTTGGTCCCTAACAGCATCTAGATCTGAATTCTCTCTGAAGGGTCACAAGGGGCTGAAGCTTACCTGAGGGCATTCAGCAGCCCCTCCACGCTGTCTGGGGCCTGTTCCTTCAACACCTTTATGCAGCCTTTCATCTGGGAGGAGAAAGCACAACATTTTGTTAGCACCTCAGCAATTGTGTCCATGACAATATCCGCTCACACTATCATCTATCCATGTTCAGATCACATTATGTCTGCCCAGGGGAATCAGAATGACCAATAGACCTCCCTGCTCCCTGTTAGTAACTTGCTCCTAAGGCGCTTCTAGAAGTTGTGGATCACTTTTTACACTGTACTGCCGTTGAACATTTCATGTGTCTGGCATTTGGGCACAAAGACCTGGGACAGTGATCTTGTCTTGTGCACTAGAGCCACATGCAGGCCTCTCCCCCCAATAGCTGCTCAGTGGAGACTGCATGAACTACAAACCTGATGATTTTATGCCATCTGTCTTTCCAGGATGCTATTCCTCCTTTAACTGTTTGACTGGCAAACCCTTAACTTTTTAAAAATTTAATTTAATTTAATTTAATTTATTATTTTTTTAGGGCACAATTAAAGATCACCAAAACCAGGAGGCCTCTGTGTACCTCATTACCTTCATCAGGTGGAAGTAACCAGCACCTCTCTGTGCCCCTCATAGTATGGTGGTGTTTATCAGACAGTCTTGGAGATTTTAGTGCCCAGAATATTCTGTCTTCCTCACTAGGAAGGGACTGGTGATAGGCAGAGGTTAAGAACATGAACTACTTGGAGGTGGATTGCTTGGGTTTCCTCTATCCTTGCTTATTAAGTACCTGAGTGAACCTGGGCAAGTTCCTTAGTTTTTTGTGCCATTGGAATATAACTTACTCATAATTTGGGAAGTGTATGAAAACTAAGTTTATATAGATCGCATTATATTATGCATATCCTAGAATTTTTTTTTTTTTTTTGACAAAGCAAGCAAGCATCTTCCCACAAAAAACTCAATCGCTCATTTTAAACTCAGATGTTCACGTTCGGTATTGAATTTGGGTGGACCAAAGACCTCTTTGTAAGGGTCTCTTTCAAATATTTTGTGTGGGTATACTCGTGGTATGTAGGAGGTTTTATCTTATGGCCTGAGAGATCCTGGCAGATTGATGGGGGTAGCCAGAAGCACAGGGTTGAGAATCATTTAGGGGTCACATAGGGGCTCATCGAGAAAGAATGTCATGGTCAATCAGAGATGTCTGTCATGATGTTCTGCAGGATAGGCAGAGGTTATAAACAAGCCAGGTATGTGCCATCTTGAGCCTGCTCACTTCCAAGAATGGGATCCAGTCCAGGGATGTAGAGATTTGGTTCCTTTTGAAGTTCAGCTCCTGATCTAGTGGTAGAAGAGAACCCCGAGGTTCTCTGATAAGTACCTGCATACTATCAGGAAATCAAAGAGGTAGTGGTTGCTTCACTCCAGCCTGGCTTTCTGGTACCCAAGAATGGTGTCTCTTCTTTCAATGACCCAACTCTTCTGGGTCTCAGTGACTGTGCTCTGATGACTCACTGCTCCAGGAGTCCTCTTGGGAAAATCCTACCCTTCTCCAAGGTCTACCTCAAATATCACTCTCTGTCTCTTCTCTAAGCAAAATAAGCTTCTCCCTAATCTGGGTTTCCAGGGTATGTTCTTTGTAAGTGTCTATAATGAATGACACTCAACTCAAGGCTTCACAGATCAATATTTGTTTTTTCACAGCTGATGATACTCAAAGGTTTATGAACTAGGTGCCCGTAACTGCTGTCTTAGTAGCAGACTGGTATCTGAAGGAGCCCCTTGATGTCATTAAAGAAAATGGCCCATCTTGAATATATGTGTATTTGGTAAACTTAAACTTTCTTAGAGAAACGTACAAACTTCAGTATGAACAAGCTTTTCTTAGTGAGACTGAAAAACAGACTTCATGAAGACTAAATGTGGTTAGATTTAACATGATATAATGATTATGACCTCAACAGAAAGACTCAGTAAATGACCAGCAAGGACAAGATTTTTAAGGGTTAGCGCTAACAAGCCATACTTGTACCCTGTGTATTTTTAATTGTTGACTCTGTGACAAGTTAACAAGTGGCTCTGGTAAATGAGAATGTCCTATGAGTACTAAGTAATAAACTTAATCCACATTCAAAGATATTCATGGAGTTATTAATAGAGTTATTTATATTCAACCTCATATTAATAGAGTTATTTATATTCAACCCATAGTAAAACAAATGTTAAAGCCTCACAAAGAATACAGTAAAAATGTTTATTGGTATGAAAAAAATAAGATATAATTGCTATTTTAAAAGAGCAATTATAGTAGGGTGCTGATTTGTTAAGTACATACACACATGCATATACGCAAACATCCATATAAAGGGAAGGGAGGTAGATATGCTGCCATTTTGACGATGGTCATCCACCTATGGTAAGGTTACTATAGATACATTTAATTTTCCGTAGTTTGATTTCTTACATGTTCCTAATTCTTTTGTACCAAATCCTTTTTTCTCTTGGTAAACAGAAAATAACAAAATAATAATTAAAAAACAAAGACTCAATGAAGAACCATGACTAGCTGTGCTAGAAACCCAGACCTTCAAAATAAGTAATCTAAGTTGCACTTTAATTGATACATTTCCTTACAGTCTTTGGACTTGTGGTCCCCTCTTTCTGTCTGCATTGAAGACTTTCTGTCTGCATGGTACTAAAGTATCAGAGATGTTGTTCCGTGCAGATGAGCGAAAACTGAGCATGCTCCCTAAACTTAGCACGGTCAGAATAAGTTAATCCCAAAAGGGCCTACTCTGCCCTAAAAGGGCTTTATATTAACACATGGGATATACTATTGGGTTGATGCTGCAGATGAGAGCTAAGAGATGTGTTTTATGCTACAATTGACAGAAATCATTTGTACACCAAAATCACGTGTTTTTCCAGTTATATTCATTCATTCAGTAAAAACGGTATGGAGTATCTATTGAGTGTCATGCTCCATGTCAGGTATAACGTTAGGCAGTAGAGCAGACGTGGGGTATACAGATCATGGTCTCTGCCCTTACAATCAAACTTGGAGTCTATGAGGGAATATCAGAAAATCCAAAATGGCAAGTGCTCTGGGGGCCAGAGGAGAAAAAGAGGTCCTAACCATGCAGGGTCCAGGAGATGTGTTCCTGAATGAGGTGACATTTGTTGAATGTTTTAAAGGAATCCACCCATCAGAAAGAAGGGAAGGCCCTCTGGGCAAGGAAGAGGGTTCAAGCATATTCCAACGACAAAAAAGGGCATGGCAATTGGGTAGAGCCACTGGTGGGGGGTGGTAGGAGAGGAAGTTGGAATGTTGTTTGAAATTTGACCATGGTGTCTTATAATCCAAGATCTCCCAATGCTGCTCACTTTAAGACACATATAACATATATATATATAATATTTAATATATAAATATAAATATATATATAAATATATATAATTTTTTTTCTCCATACGGCACATTGGGTCCCCTGAAGGGGCAGTTTGTAACTAAGTGACCATTCACATGTGCTCAGCAACTCTGCAGGCTGAGGGGATTAGTATCTCTGAGCTCTTGCTATGATTTTTTATTTTTTGTCTTGCTATGATTTTTGATTGGATGCTTTGCTGTAGGCACATGGAAAAGATTAGACTCCTTGCTATGAGGATAGCTGCCAGGAGGGGGCTTGCATCTTGGAGAGATCCCTCTCAGCGGTGGATGGAGGAGAGAGAGAGAGAGAGAGAGAGAGAAGCAAGATCTGTTTGGCAACATGCACGAGCTCTTATTTGGAAAGCAGAGTTCATAACTATTCTTACATCGATCTTGGATGTCTTGCAGAAAGCTCCCACGGGATGGACGTGGTCATAGAGGATGATGACTCCCACCATCACCCTCATGCAGAACATCAGCGTTTCTTCGCTTGTAAACCTACTCCGGTACTCCCTGGAAGAGAGAAGAAATGCAGCTGTGTTACCTCCTTGCCGGAGCCCGTTCATTTCTGGCTACTTTAGACTCCTCCAATCATCTCTTGAGAACAATCTCAGACCTGCAACAACCAGGTTAATATGCTCTTAAAGAAGCCCATGATGATAATTCTCCTTGAATCTATCCAACCAGCAATTCAGTGTGAAAATAAGGTAAATTAGAGGGCAGGAAATTCTCTTCTCTTCTGCCCTTCAGCAGGCCAGCTCATCACGTACATCACTCCCCCCACCCATCAATCTTGAATATTTTATAGCAGGTCCCTCTGGCTGTCCAAGATTATAGAGAATAATGGCTTCATTATGGAGAAAAAGAATCAGGCTCATTTCTACAGAGCAGCTATCATGTCTCCAGTCAGAGTAACTTCCTTTGTTAGGACACAGGCTGTGGATTGAATTGGATTGGCAAAGATACATAAAAAAAATTATGTACCATTTCCTGGGCTGGGAGTATTTGTGGAGTTTGGATTTTGTTCCCTTACTTTAACAGGGTCCCTGATGCTCCAGATAACTCAAGATAATTCTAGAGGCTTTCTTAACATCTATTTCATTATGAATTGGGCACTCAATGAAGATGATTACTATTTCTGTCTTGGAATAAGTCTTAACTTTGGTATAAGTGAAATATTTGCAGTTAACACCATCTTACATTTGAACAGAGGAGCACATTTCATAGGGCACTTTTGAGGTCTCTGGCCCTCCCAAGCCCTCGCCACATAGATGACTTTACAAGTACTTCATCAGATAAGGAAACCAAGGTCTGGGCAGGCCATACCACCCGTCTAAGGGCACAGATGTAGCTAATGAGATAACCGGAACCCTGGCTTGTGGTGTGGACTTCCTCATCACCACGCTGCCTCGCCATTTACAACCTCTGCCACTTCTCAAATCCAGCAACTAGTTTGAGTACAAAGAAACTGCTGAGAGAGGGAGACAGAGGGAGAGGCAGTGAGGGAAGAGAAGAGAGAAAAAGAAAAGAGAAGGAAAGAGGGAGAGAGGTGTCCATTATCATTCTTGCAACAGTCTTACCACTTCCGCTCTTCGTTCTAAATCTTCTATCAAACCCGTTCTCCCAATATATTTATAATACCCAGTCATGTAAGCCTCCTTCTGGCCCTTCCCCATCTTCTACAGCATCTTGGGTTTGAGTTCTGGTTCTGCCACCTAACAAGCTAAGCAACCTTTGGGAAGTCAGTGAACCAGTATGGACCTCAGTGTCTTCAACTACACAATGGGGCTGGATTACGTTTATCACCCAGAGTTCCTTATGAAATTAATTCAGGTAATATACATGTAAATGTTAACGTGCTGACCCAAATGTTACCACCACCACCACCACCACCACCATTGTCATCATCATCCTCATCATTGACCCCATCAATCATGTTGACAAGCTCTCTCTAGGTGAACTCTAGACCATGAATCCACCTCTGATTTCACTTACGGCGTTTCCAGCATGACTTTACAAACACTCGTCATCGTACTGAGGCAGTCTGTGGTGTTCTCTATTGGCAGGGTTTTGTTCTAAACGGGAGACACAAAAGTATGTTAGCCTTGCTAGCAGCTTTTACGTGCAATTAAGAGAAAAGCGCCTGGGTGCTCAGCCCCACTTACTTCGGAGACAAAGTGCATGGTGGCATTGCTAAGGGTTTTCAGCATTGGCGTGGCTTCTGCATAGAAGAGGGACATTCGATTGGCCATCTCATTATTGACTTCATTCTCAATGTCTAGCTGATGAAAATAAGAAGAGAAGATGCAATTGATAAAGACATGGTCAAAAATTGCCAAACAGCGTCTGCTGGAAACTGAATTACAGATGAGGACTGTCTTTTCCTTGTGCCCTGCCTGACGGGACAATCAAAGGAAGATGCGGAGAATGGGTGTACGGATCAGGGGCTCACATGCATGTTGTTGATGCGGTTGCGACTTATCGTCCTTCTGTAGTAGCTGAAGTCATTCTGAATAGCTGGGTTCCTCATCTGCAATTCAGAGGAGAGGAAAGAAGGTCACGACTCCGCATCACATGGAGGACATGCATCAGGAACCCAGACACTAGCCTTGGTAAATACACCAGGATGTCCCTTTGTTATCCAACAATCAAAGCAATTTCTAGTTAAAAATAAATACTGAGAGCCTCATTATTTTAATATATGCCCTGCTTTTACTATAAGATAGCTTTCAGGGAAAGGATACTTGTTCTTAATCAGGACAGATACTTGAAAAGGTTTCCTCTTACTGCATTTGGCAGATTTTGAATTTCCATGCCCAAGCCACCATCCTAAATCAGTTTTACTATTAGGGATGCAAAATCTCACTACATTATCTGTCTCCGTAGGGAAAGAGCTACATCTTACCCATCTAATCCCCACCCCACAGCATGAGCAGAGTGCTGGCACACAGTAGGTGCTCAGGACAAGTCTGTTACACTGTTGTAGCATATGTGGTCTAACCTTCAGTTCATCAAATCGAAGGGTAAAATGAAGAATTTCCGCAAACTCCTTTGCCAAGGCTTGCTCCCGCTCCAGGTGTTGGGTTGGCGTGTAGGGTGGACAGGTCAGAGATTCTAATAAACTCTGAAGAGCTTTTTCTGAAAGTCAAAGTGATAAATATATATTTGAGGTGGCCCATGGAGATCTTTCAGAAGAAAGCACAGTTCTTAGGCCCAGTTGACATTCTCAGAGATAAACCTGCTTAGATCTAGCTTTTCCATGTCTTTTCCCATAACTGTGTATAGGGTGATGTGTGTGGATAAGAGAAAGGAGCCCAGGCCCAAAGGGCTGCCCCTGGCACCCCATTGTGGGAGGCCCCCAGGGCCACACAGTCTTTTCTGTGTCTCTCAAAGCTCAATTCAACTCTCAGTGTTCTATAGTGCCAACTCCTACCACTGTTTGGAAACCACAGATACATGTTTTTGGGTTCTGTGCATGAGACAGTCACTGATGACGAGGAGAGGAGGTGACCTGGAACACACGGGTTAGATAATTTGCACTGCCCAGAGAGACTTTGGGTCCCTTTCCAGCTCCTCACGGCACCTACTCTCTAATCTAACCCAGCAGTACTTTTCTGCAACCCACTGCCATATCGACCTCTGTTACTGCCCTTGAAATGGTCTCATCACTCCCTCTTGTCTATCTCTATACATTCCCTCCAGTTTTCCCTTCAACATATTGCTAACAATATTGACTCATTTAAGCAATGCTCCATGGCAAACTATGGAACACAGACCAAACCTGGCAGATGGTCAATTTTTGCAAATAAAGTTTTATTAAAACATAGCCCCACTTTATTTCCATTCCTTAATGTATTAACAATGGCCTAATGAGCTACAGTGGCAGAGTGGAGTCAATGCAACAAATATTTTTGGCTCAGAAGCCTAAAGTGTTTATTATCTGGTCTTTGCAGACAAGTTTGCTGGCACTTGATCTACAGTCCCTTAATTGTCTTTTACAGCATCCTTACAAGGATATCTCTTATCTTTTCCATTTACGGGAATGTACTGCCTTCTAAGGTAGCCAGTTCTACCTTGGTCTGCTGTGACAGGTGGATCTTTGTCGTTCTGTTAAATATCTGGCTCATGAGGATTTCAGTTCATTGGGTCAAGATATACACTTTGAAGAAAGAGAAAAGAAGGAAACAGAGAAGAAGCTATCTGAGAGTCTTCAGAAGCTCTCTTTCCTTGAAAAGCTGTTTCAGTTCATTCAACCATTCCCTTTGGGTCTTAGCTTCAAGCTGTCTCAACACCATGACTATTATCCTCCCAAACTGTTTCAATTTCTCTGTTGAACTCTTAAAATGTGGCATTTGTTTACAGCAAAAGTAAAGTAGAACATGACTATCCCTTTCCTCATCCCAAATATAGTAATTAATGAAACCCCATATAGCTTTACACTTGGAGGAGTGGTTATGTCATATAGGCGCTATTGTTAGCCAGACTTTACTTTCATTTCTGCAAAGCCATCCTGTATCTGTACAGGTGTTTTTAAAGCTTAAAAGCAGGTCTGTCTTTAGAACGTTTGTTTTTCCTGTATTTTACTATATTAAATTTATCACGTCTCCAGCAAATCAAGTCCTTTTTCAGTTAGCAAGTAACCTGTTTGTTTCAACTTCTCTGTCATTCAGAAATGTGATCAGCCCACAAAACCGTTACCAGTGAGACTTGGCTGAGAACAAGACTGGAGGGACCCACCAGTAAAGACACTCTTGATGTGTGGATAACTGCAGGGGAAGCAACGCTGAGATGAATTTAAGGAAGTGAAAATGACAGGTGTTTCTGTCCATGATTGGCCTCTCCAAAGACACTCCCGATGGATGTAGACCATTCCCCAGCGCACTGAGCTAGTTCTTCCTAATCCTGTCACAAACCCCGTAACAGAACCTCACACACAGGATGAAAACTATAAACACATACTCACCTAGCCTTATGGAAAATTCATAAAATCTCTTTAGCCTCACGACCAGAGGACACACCGCGTTCCAAGCTTTTTCTTGAAGCTGAATGTCGTTGGGATTTTGAATCGCCTACCAAAACATGAAACAATCGTCTGTTTAAAAAGAGGCAAAAAGTACCCCATCAAAATGCCTTAAGATTGAGAAAGGATTTTGTTTTAAGAAAATACAATTCCTAGTATACTTTGCTAATGTGCTGTTAAAGTGACATGTGTTCACTGGACTGTCCTCCAAGATGCTCGCTTAGAATGGAGATTTGAGCCCTTGAACATAGTCCAAGTGCCCCTACAATTAGATCCTGCGGCATCTTGTTTCTCTTATTTTAAATGCAAAAAAAAAAAAAATTGCAAATCTAATTGGAAGCCATTTAGCCTTCCTCCATCACATTTTGATTCTACTGAAGTAGAGCCAGTGCTCATTAGAAAGTGCAGATCCTACAGATGTCTTCCTTTGTCTATAATGTGTGTCACACGCCTTCTGTTCTGTGATGTTACCTACCTCACCTAAATTAATGGTGACCCCTAAGTAGAAAGACTACCTCTCAAGAGGCTGTCACTTTCTTTGAAATGATGTTTTGTCTAGGTTTCAGCAGCTGAAGGATTACGTTAGTGGGATTTTTTCCCCGGAAAGATGGTGGCACTGGCAGTAAGGTATGTGTGTATGTGTTGATACTTCCACAAAACTAATCATGTCAAATAAAAGGAGTGTGAAGTTTCTTGCCTTTAAGGCATTATGAAGTCTTAAAAGCCACGCTGACAATCTTCTTCTTCTTCTTTTTTTTTTTTTTTTTTGTTTTGGTGTTTTTTTTTTTTCAGGGATTTATTTTTTTAAACTCAAGCCATTTCAAGATGGAGACCTGCAGGCTACTTAAAGCAAGCTAGCTTACAGCTGTCGTTTGTGATACTGTGGGACCTGACACAATTATTACAAGATGCTGGGGAATCTGTGCAAACCCAGATCTCATGATTTATATTTTTTTTTCCTTGTGACTTATATTTCAACTGTTGTCCAGAGACTTTATATGTATGTTTCCCTTACATGAAGTAACATGCTGATGAATTGATTGCTTAAACGTCAGTCCTCTGCTAGCAAAGGTATGACTGAGAGGAGAATGGCTAATATCTTACATGGTCTACAGTGCCGTGTACTCAGATTAACGTACTAGAATAAAGGGGGCCATTCATACTTTTGTAAAAACCACATTACCCTCCTTGTTCTTCCTCGTACACTAGGAAATACTAGGGCTATTACTTAATCTTGCTGGGTGTGTGTGCATGTGTGGGTTTCCCTTCTCGTCCGAGGGTCTTGTCAGCTCAGTGTTATCATTGGCATACATCTCGGATCTCTGGCCCCGCGCCCTTGTAAGCCTGCAGGTCTGCGAGGATGCTCTCAGAATCCTGGAGGACGGCGCTGATCTGGTTCCAGATTTCCCTCTCTCCTTCTGTGGGCTGCGCATCTGAGCAGAAGGGAAACCAAAAGACACAGAGGGCTTGTGTTTACAAACGGCTTGGGAAGAAGATCGGCGTTCAGTTCCACCAGCTAGGCAGTCCTGTTTGATTCCTGTAGGTTTAGTCTTTACTCTTTTTTTTTTTTTAAGATTTTATTTTTATTTATTCATGATAGACATAGAGAAGGAGAGAGGCAGAGACACAGGCAGAGGGAGAAGCAGGCTCCATGCCGGGAGCCCGACGTGAGACTCGATCCCAGGACTCCAAGATCACGCCCTGGGCCAAAGGCAGGTGCTAAACCGCTGAGCCACCCAGGGATCCCTTGTCTTTACTCTTTAATGTAATGAGCTGCTAGAAAAGGAAACTAACACAACTTCTGCCCGTGACTCTGTTCAAGACAATTGTCCATCTCTCTGCACACGTTACACCAAGGCATGTTGGGATCACTGCGGGCACCTTATTTGTGTAGAACATACTTTTTGCACACTTACGTGCTAAGTGGTTAACTGGGTAATATAAGGAATAAATATTGTCTTTGGGGGCCACATTTAAGAGGAAGAGCTACTGAATAGTTCTGTTAGGACTAAAAATTTGTGAATCTGTGTTTAGATGGGAAAAACAGCCCTTCTTCTAGAATTTCCATAGAAACAAAGAAGCTTAAAATATTAGGTAATCCTTCAGAGCTGGGACAGAGATGTATCCTTCTGGAACACAATTGATACAGAGAAAGCACTGAGATTTATCATCCACTGTGAACTCAAGAATTGCAGGAGGTTCAATTAGTTAATTAACTAATTAATTTCTTTAATAAGCTCTATACCCAATGTGGGGGCTTGAACTGATGACCTCAAGATCAAGAGTTGCATGCTCTACTGACTCAGCCAGCCAGGCGCCCCCAACAGGAGGTTCCTTTTAAAGACACTTGTACTGCTCATTTTGGATCTTGACTGTAAATTCTACCCACAAAAATAAGTGACACATTCAGGTTTACACAAATGAAGAACATATTCTAACAGCCACGGAAGCATCCCCTTAGCTCTGAATTCCCACTTTTATGCTGCATTCCTGTGGCCAGTATCTGTTCTTGTCCCCATGAGTATTTTGTGAAGGTTAGTGGGTGGAAGTCGAATGGTGGTAAAGGTTGGGTTTTATCTCCCAATACATATAAAATAGGTTATTTGCCCGAGCTAATAAGGAAATCAATCTCCATCCAAAACAAAAACACTGCTAATGGAGAAGGGCTATAGAGGTCATCTCCTAAAAATTCATGTTCAAAAGTCCAAGTCCTAAGGTAGTGAATTCTCTCAGCAGACCCCACTTATGTCCCCAGATCAAAACCCAGTTTGACTAGTCTTGGAGGGAGCACAAAGGGTTGCTACCTACCTGAAGAAGGTAATGATTTACTGAGAGTATGAAAGACAGAATTCAGGAGACAGGTGACATTGAAGTGAGGCGCTGACCGTGCTGAGTGGGCTTTCAAAAGGGCTGAGTGTCAGAGTGAGGGAGGAGCCAGACGTGGCTGCTTTGCTTCAGTTACCTCTGTTGGACTTATGCTTAATCTGAGGCCAGACCCCTGAGAAGTGATGCCCATTTTTAGACCATTTTATTATATGTCCTCCTAGGACCTAAGAAATTGGTAGAGTTGCCTGGGAAATGAAGGATGAAGCTCATCGGCATACGGTAATTCTCTTTAGAAAGAAAAATCATAGGCCCTCATAGACTATCCAGGTGTTTTGCAAACTCTGCCTTCTAGGAGTGAGATGGATATCAGGGTGGGAAGGAGAAGGGACAGAAGTGCCCATGTACCAGAACTCAGAAGGAAAAGATGAATGTGTTCTGGGAGGAGTAGAAATCACTCAAGATAAGGGATGAGCTTGAGCTGGCTGGAAGGCCCAAGGGAGTGAGCGCAGCATGAAGACCATGACAGAGACCCACCAGGTTACAGTACAGCATCTAGCTTGGGAGGCTAGGTTACTCTTTTATCCTTTTCAACCTTTCCACTGTTTCTGGAAAATTCTCAGGTACATTGTTATGTATGCTATTAATCACTTTATAGCCCTAACCTTTCCTGCTTTCCCAAACTTTTCTCAAGGTGATATGGGTGTTTTAAACAGAAACCTTTAAAACCTTGTAAATTAGGAAGACTGTAACTGAGAGGAGAGCATTTCAGTGAACAGTAGTCTTCCAGGGCAATTTCTGAGTAAGAACAAAGTCTGGGAAGAGAATATGTGGCAGAACTGCAACACGAAGTTCCTAGAAAACAAAGAAATAGCAAAAGCCCATTCCCTCAAATCCTCCTTTGATGAATGCACTGAAAATTCGTAAGCTAAAACGGCCATTTCCTAGAGAGCGAGAGATACTTGAAGAGGAGGAAAGAAAAAAGAGGCTATGACCAAGCTTCCGGGAGGTTAGCCTCTTTGAATTTAATTATAAAGTAGTATGCAAAGAAGAAGACACTTGGAGACCAGAAAAGGAAGTCTTCTGATCTTGGCTGTCACAATGGCTCCCATCTGAGCGAGTCACCACTGGTAAGTTTTAGACAAAACAGAATTACAGTGAAGTGGCTGGAAGAAGAGGGCTAGACAAACACAAAAACCCATTCTTCTGGTGATTAACACAAAAGGAGAAGAATTTCAGTCAGTTTTTAAAAATAGAAGCCTTTCTTAAGTGCTTCAAAAGGAAGACTGTTACCAATAGAACGGCCAAAAGGTGGTACTGGCTGTAGATGGGCAAGCATTGCTCTCTATTCCAGGTGAAGTGACACTTTATGATATGACTCAACCCTGACATTGATGTGACCACAAAGAGCTGGACAAGTGGCATGAGTGGTGTTCCTTCTCCCTCAGAGCTGGGGCTGTGGGGAAGCCCTTTCATCAGACAGGAACCCCCTCCCAGCATGGCAGTGATCTGTGAAACAGGATCCCCACTCCCAGCCTTCCTCTCTGGGAAAATGTTTCTTTTGGCAGATGTCCTGGTGTCTTATTAAAAATGTTTTTCATATGGCCCCATTTAGCAGGGGTGGGGTGGGATCGGATAAATCTAATCCATCATTCCTTTTTCATCCCAACTTAGAAATGTGCTGGCTCATTTTCTTCCAGAATTTGTTAGTCTTATTGGGTGCCCCCCCCCCCTTTTTTTCTCCCTCCCCTGTCATGGAACTGAAGTCACTTCCTCATCCAGCTAATGACTAGGCCTTTGGTGCTGGGAGCATGTGGTCCCTGCCTTCTGGGAGCTCAAGTCACAAGTAGGGTCAACTTCCAAGATGGAGAGTACTGACTGGGAGAAGCTCTAATCTGTCTGTCTGTTTTGTTTTGTTTGTTTTGTTTTGTTTTGTTTTCCAAGTATAAAAAGGACTGTGTAACCCTAACTGACATTTGGCATTGGCTCATATCCCTATGGAAGTTCATGATTCATTCTACTTTGATCCTCCAGCAATGTGATCAGGCAGCCAAGACTAATTAATGAGAATCTGATCTGTTAGGCTGCAGGACTCTGGCTTTATTTTGTTTCATGTGACTTGAAATCTCCAGGCCTAGTGTGATGCCTGGCACATAGTATATGCTCAAGAAAGATCTGCTGAATAAAATCCCTGAATGAATGATTTACTTCTCACACTATGTTTTATGATGGATGATCTTTCTGCTTGTCTTTGAATTTGGAGATCTTTGGAGACAGTCTATATTCTTTTCCTCAATACCTCCATATGTCCTACCATTGGAGACACTCAATAGATATGTCATGACTCAATAAATAAAAGACGACATTGACCAGGTGGTAGAGGATGCAGCTGTTGGGAAGCAGTGAAAGAAATGAAGATCCTGTTACTTCTGGATCCTCTCCTTTGTCTCTTCTTCCCAATGGTTTCTCTACTGTTAACTCTCTCACTGTTACTGCTTTTATATACGTATATTTATCTATAATCAAATTGGCTACTCACACATTCATTAACACTGGTGTTTTTAGATCATCCATCATTAATATACAGCTTCAATGTCTCTTCAGTGTGGTTAGCACATTATTAGGAGATGTGTTGAGTGAAAAACTGCACTTCTGTTGACTATTCCAATGCTAAGGCTGTTATCTATCACTTGCTTTCCGGACTATCCCTTTGAGAGGCTTTGGGGTCTTTGCTTTTGTTATTCTCCGTATTCAGATTCAGTTGGTAGCCATGTTTTAAAAATGCACTGTGTCTTCAGATGTCAAAGAGAAACTCCTTGAAAAATTAGTGATTGAAAAGGTAGGTTGATATTTAACCTATTGGCAACCCCCTAAAGCACTTGCCAAGTGAACAGGAACTCCAAAGTATGGGTTTTGTCTTTCTATTTTTAACACAAAGGTTGACCTTTAGTCAAAGGTGCACACACATACATATTTCCACCAATAATATTATTGATGGATCCGAGTGCTTGTTTTTAGTTGTAGACGATGAATCCCTCTGTGATGTTTCTTCTAAGAATCACATACTAAGATTCTAATCATTGTCACTTATTTCATCTCCATTGAGAAGAATGGTTACATCATGCTGGGATGCTCTTGTCTAACAATGAAGTTGTTAAAAAAAAAAAAAAAGTGTGATTTACACAGGCAATTCCAGCAACCAATACTCCCAAGAGCCCTGGAACAAGCCTATCCAGGCCATTCCCCAGGCGATGATTTAAAGCCCTTTTCTGGACTCGCTATTGTGGGAAGTATGAAACTGTATTATGTATCCTGTGACCTTGAATATATTTGTCGAGAATTCGCTGAATTCCAAGTGCCTAGAATTTTTAATGGAAAAATAACCTTCTTATCAATGAAGATATGTGAAGCAGTATTCATTTTGTTTACAGGGGATCTATTTATCCTCCTTTGGCTCAATTGGCTAGTGACTACAGATATTAAGTGTCAGGATTCTGGTGTCACCGGGGTCAGGTGAAGGCTTTGCATGGAGGACTGTGATGTTTACTGAGAGCAGAATGCCTGGCATTCCACTGTGTGGATGGATAGGGAGGTGGCTGAGTGCTTTGTTTGTCAGGAAGGAACATCTTTGATGAACATACCCCAGGGCACAGCAGCAGGGCTCATGCCTAGGTAGGGCTGTCAAATCAAAGTGTTCTTATCTTTGTAAATCAGCCAAGGACACACTCTGTCTTCCCAAGCAGGGTGGGGGCATGCATACCTTCTCCTCGCAACCTATTCAGAACTGTATGGAAAATCTGACAGAGAATCAAACAAATTAACTGAAGATAATGTGAGCAGAAGACACAATTTATTTGGAGATGTCTTTGGCTTTGAAGGGAGCCCTGGCATTTCATCAATAGGATATACAGCTCTCTCTGCACCCCAGCAGCTGTTGTATAAACACTGAAGAAAAGTACAGCAAAAAGATTTGCCAAAGCCATAAATTATACCCCTAGCTCTTCTTTCCCACCACTTCCTTACTTCTCTACCCCTTTCCCCTTCAGGAGGAACTAAGAAATGTAACTAATTATCTGTGATTAACATTTGGGGATATAAAGTGATAATGATTTATAACAGAATACTAGCTGCTTCCACAAACCACATAAAATTACAAAGGTCCATTGGAAAATGTAAGTGTGACTGGGTTGACATATTTATTTGCACAGGAACGTTAGTCATCCTACACCAGAGCCCTTTCCTATGGAAAAGCAAATGAGGGACTGTGAACAGCAGGGAGTGGCGAGGCGCTGGGAGGCTAATCTATTTCAACTGCATGCAGTGGGATCCCTGTGACTTCATGGGAGAAGGAAGGAATACCAAGGATGGAGATTTTTTGAGACTCAGGTCCAAATGCCACTTTTGCCACTCACAGAATATGAGACTTCAATGCCAATCAGTTCATCTCTCTGGCTCTCAGATTACTTCTTGGTAAAGGAAGGGACACTGACAAGAGCCCTGCCCCCTCCCTGTATGGTCTTAGAGGGACTATGATCTGTAGGGTCACAATGGGATGCTGACATAGATAAAAAGTATTTAAAAAGCAAAAGTACTGGAAATTTAAAGTATCACTGTGACTGAACCTCTGTGTTGGCATAAATTAATTGTTTTCCAGGTCTGTTCTGATGTTTTTTGTTTGTTTGTCTCATTTGTAAAGTGACCAGAACACATCTTTTATTTCCCCCACTTCCTCTCCCAAGATCATCTAGGCTCCTCTGAACAACCTTAGCAGAGGTGAGGGTACCAAAGAAGGGAGGGATGAAAGACAAGCTCAGCAGTGGCAGGAGGTAGCCTGTGTCATCCACATCATCCCAGGTGAGTGGCTAATCTGACTCTTGGCCTTGTTTCAAAAAGTAGGAGACTATAGTCCTAACAAGTCAAAATATCCAGTGCCTTTCTCAGAATATAATGAATGGTTTGGAAGGCTTTAGAATTTCCTTCCTGGGTAGCTGCCACCCCTGCCCCATAATCACTGTTCTTGGTATTTCTATCACGCACATAAAGGTGGGTTTGTCTTATAAGAAAATCATTTCTCAGTGACTATCTGCCAAGAAACATTTCTTCGACCCAGACTTAGAACCTGTACTTTCTTTTCTGGCTAGCCCAACACTTGCTCTCCATTCTCTTGTAGGTGTCTGTACTACCTGTACTATTGTCTGTTCAACGTGCTTACATCTCTCCCCAGTACAATTATATACTTATTGAAGAAGAGGACATGTTCTCTTGATGACCCTGTATTTATGTGCTCTATGTCATCCCTCCATGCTCTCTGCCCCCTAAGATCCCATCCTCATTCCTGTTGTTCCTGCCTGATGCTACAATGCAGGAGATGCACTGCATATGATTACTGAATTAGCATCAGTACAAAAAAAAATCAAAGTTTCTAAGCTTATACTTCATGCCCCGCTCCATGCTGGACCGTGCATATGTAATGATCAAAGCATAAGATGCCATCCAAGTCCTCTCTGCAGGGAAGTTCTTCATGTGGAAGTGAAATGGTACCAAAGACACTTAGTTATATAAGAAGGAATGAGGACACCAGAACCAGCAAATATGTCAGTAAATATAAAAGATCTATTTAAATTACACATACATACATTGAGAGTTTAAAGGAAAAGACTAGCACACATTGCAATGGGGGAGTTTCTAGCAGATGTAGAAGCATAACATAAAAGAGCACAAGAGTGAAAGGATAGTGATGGGAAGTGTACTGGGACAAGATTCTTCATGAAATGAAGAATACATGTTGAAGATCGATTATAATAAGTTGAAGATGCACACTGTAATCTCTACAATAAGCATAAAGAGGCAGCACTAAAAAGCCAACAGAAAAGATCAAAGAGAATACCAAAATTATTCTACTTATCAAAAGGCATGGAGACATTAAGAGAGAAACAAAGAGCAAATACAACAAATAGAATTCAACATCAAGATAGGCTCAGATACAAATATTAATTAAATGTAAATGGGCTAACGACTCCAATTAGAAGGTAGATATTATCAGCTTGGATGGAAAAGCTAGGGCCAACTACATGTTGTTGACAAGAAATACACTGCAAAGATAAAGGCACAGACAGGGTGGGGAAACCTATGGCATACAACCAATAAGCAGAAAAAAGCTGTTATGCTCAAAATATAAAATGCTCAATGAGATACTTAAAAGCTCTGCAAG
This sequence comes from Canis aureus, assembly GCF_053574225.1. Lineage (NCBI taxonomy): Eukaryota > Metazoa > Chordata > Mammalia > Carnivora > Canidae > Canis > Canis aureus. The sequence goes on along the minus strand of NC_135622.1, from coordinate 52,814,083 downwards.
ACCTCTAAAAACTATATGACGTTGCTGAGTGAAATCAAAGAATATCTAAACAAATGGAAAGATATACCATACACATAGGTAAGAAAAATCAATACTGTTTAGTCAATCAATACTGTCAATTCTCCACAAATTGATCTTTGGATTTTATATTATAATCAATATCCCTGTAAGGCTATTATATAGCAATTGAAAGCTGATTATAAAAATTTATTAAGAAAACCAAAGGAGTGCTCGCTTCGGCAGCACATATACTAAAATTGGAACGATACAGAGAAGATTAGCATGGCCCCTGCGCAAGGATAACACGCAAATTCGTGAAGCGTTCCATATTTAAAAAAAAAAAAAAAAGAAAAGAAAACCAAAGGAGTTGGAGGAGTCAAAACAATCTTAAAAACAAACAAGGGCAGCCCCTGTGGCATGGCGCAGCGGTTTAGCTCCTCCTGCAGCGTGGGGTGTGATCCTGGAGATTGAGTCCCATGTCAGGCTCCCTGCATGGAGCCTGCTTCTCCCTCTGCCTGTGTCTCTGCCTCTCTCCCTCTCCCTCTCTCTCTCTCTTTCTCTATGTCTCTATGAATAAATAAATAAAATCTTAAAAAAAAAAAAACAAAAACCAAACAACAAATTTGAAGGACTTGCTTGTCTTGACTTTATGACTTATTATTTGTTATAGTTTGGTATTAACTGGTGAAAAGGATCAATAAATCAATGAGGGAGAAGAGAAAATCCAAACATAGGACAGTTAACTGATTTCTGATAATGGCATTCAAGCAATCTACCTGTTGTGGAACAAGTCGATAACACATGAAAACAATGAGCTCAACACCTTGCTCATAAAATAAACAAAAATTAGTTCATGGTTGGTCACTGGTTTAATGTAAAGCTTAAATTTCTATAACTTCCAGAAGGAAACAGCAGAATGTCTTTAGGACCTTGGGGTGGGCCATGATTTCTTAAAGAGGAGATAGGATGCACTTGGCACAAAAGAAAAACAATGATAAATTGCACTTCATCAAAATGTAAAACTTCTGTTCATGCAAAAACCAGAAAACAGACAAGGCACTGAATGAGTGAAGACATTTGCAAGCTATTATCTCACAAATGACGGGTATCCAGAACATAGTAAGGAACTCCTAAAACGTAGTGATATAAAGAAAAACAACCTCATTAAAAATGGGTAAGAGACTTGAGTGAACAATATATTCTAAAAATGCTAGGCAAATATTCAATAAGCACAGGAAAAAGTGCCCAACATTATCAGTTATCATGGAAACGCAAATGGAAGCCACAATGAGAAAACATCTCACAGTCACTAGAGTAGCTAAAAGGAAAAAAGGATGGACTATATTAAATTTTGGAGAAGACATGGAATACCTGAGGACTCTAGATTGATGGTAGAAAAGGAAAATAGTGTATTCCATTTGGTAAACTACTTGGCAGTTTCTTGAAAAGCTGCATATAACTGACCTAACAAGTTTACTCGTCATTATTTTTCCAAGAGAAATGATGCACACAAAGATTGTTTAAGAACATTCACAGCAGAGGGATCCCTGGGTGGCTCAGCGGTTTAGCACCTGCCTTCAGCTCAGAGCGTGATCCTGGAGACCCGGGATCGAGTCCCACATCAGGCTCCCTGCATGGAGCCTGCTTCTTCCTCTGCCAGTGTCTCTGCCTCTCTCTGTGTGTGTCTCTCATGAATAAATAAATAAAATCTTAAAAAAAAAAAGTTCACAGCATGTTTACTCATAGTGGCCAAAAACTGTCTTGGAGACTACTCCAAAGTAGATGTGCAAAGGACTGAGAAAGTGGGTCGCTCTACAAAGTTCTGGTTTACAGCTAACTCTATATTGCCTGCGTGGCAAGGGAAAGATAGGGAAACAAGAACCAAAAGGAGTCTTCAGTGACCTATTCTTGGGACCTCAGCTCTGGATCTGGGAACTTGAAAGGTTGCTCGGTCAGCTCCCCTGTCGCAAACCTTCGGGTGGGTTAATGCTTCACTTGGACACACTAGCTAAATGTGGTTCCCAAACTGGCTGATCTTCAGAACCATCTGAGAAATGTGGGCAAAAGGAGATTCCTGGAACCAGGCCACTGAATCAGAATTTTGGGAGAGACTCGGACAACTATGTAAAGATTATATCCACCAGATGTTTCTAATGATCATTTCGGTGTGGGAATCACTGGAACTATTTCGCTGGAGGGCTAATGCCTGCTGCCCACTTTGGGTGCCATAACGAGTGGATTCAATTGAACAATTATCAGCAGACCTTCAGGCATGCATCTTCTTATACACTGTCCCCAGAACCATCACTTAGGCAAGATTAGGTTGCATTTTATTTCCCCTCTGCTTCCTAGCCTTCAAAGAGGAAATGGAAATACAACAAGGAGGTAGAGACAGAAAAGAAAAAAAAAAAAGTAGTGGGATAAAAAAAAAAAAAGCAACAACAATAAAAAAGATGTTAAGTGGTTGTGGAGAAATGTGAGCAGAGAGTGTAGAACTCACTGCAAAGGTCAGACAAGAATTTAAATTAAATCTACACAACTGGAAAACCTTAGGACAGATGTGTCTAATTTTGCCTTATATTTTGACCCAGCTTAATTATATCTATTTGACCCAGTTCAATTATATTCCATTGCTGACTTCAAAAAGAATATTCAACACTCAAAGCAGAGGTGCCAAATTCATTTAAGCTGTGGCTACATGCTGTTTGGCCTTCCTTCCTCCCTCCGCTGCTTTCTTCTTAACTCTTTGCAGTCCACCCTTTATTACACAAAGCGATACATCTTGAATCTGTCCTTCCGGGGGCTACAGTCGTTGGGCAGCTCGTGGCCCAACCTGTAGGTCCCTTCCGAAGCTTTACTCTTCCTGAGCGTTCTGCAGCCCCCAAATCCATTTATAGTCCCTCTTTCTTTACTATCTGTGTGTCCTGACTACCTCGATCTAGACTGTTCTATTCCATCCCTTCACGTGGCCAGCATCTGTTACTAAGGGTAGTTTGGTGATCAGTGCTGCATGCTCAACACAGGCCTAAGTGCTGGGCTGCAAACCCGAATGGCGCCCAGACCCTGCCATCAGGAGGCTGGGTTTAGTGTGACATTCTCCTTCCTTATTGTTCAATGTAGTTAGTCTCTGTTCCCAATTCCCTGACTCATCAGCCTCCTGTTAAGCATGAGCATACCTGAAGTTCCCACAGGCCAAGCTCTTGTCTGCTCTTGGGTTTTCCCTCAGGGAGTTCAGCTATTTTTGAAGTCGAGCCCCATTTAAGAACCACTAGCCCTGAGCTTCTGCGACTGCTGTGGTCTAAGCCAAGCCAGACTTCCGTTTCAGCAAACACGCGCTGCTTGGTCTAAATTGGGCCTCTTGCTGGTCTTCAAACACGCCCTTCCTATTCCTAGCCCTATTTCCACTGTTGGAAAACTCCTCTCCCTAAATGCCGATAGGACAATCACCCATTCTTTAAGCCCATTCCAAAGGCCCTCTTTTGCTAGATGACTCTCCAATTCCTTCTTTCATTTCCTGAAACTAGATGTATGCTCTTTCTTCCTCTTTATGCCCAGGCCACGGTGTGGTCATAAGCCTCTCACGTTTTGTCGTGAAAATGTGCCTAGGGGCACCTGAGTGGCTCAGTCGGTTAAGTGTCTGCCTTCAGCTCAGGTCCGGATCCCGGAATCCTGGGATGGAGCCCTGCATCAGGCTTCCTGCTCAGCAGGGAGTCTGCTTCTCCCTCTCCCTCTGCCTCTTCCCCAGATTGTGTGCTCACTCACTTTCTCTCTCTCAAATCAATCAATCCATCTTTAAAAAAAAAAGTGTCTATATTACCCTGCACCCTAGCCTGAGACTCCAATGACTGTCCTTTTGAGCTGTCTCCCCAATGTTTCCTGGCTTACATGGATGTTCATAACCATATTCTACATACTACTGTGCTGAGCTAAAATCCACAGATTCAGAAAAATCATGACCACAGCTACCTTTGCAACCCTTCTGGTCCATCACTATGCTTTTGAGAACCACCTTTAGGAAATAGGATTTTCAGCATCAGAAAAAAAAAAAAAGTATTTTTTCCATGAGATGTCTTAGTTTGTAGATAACTACAAACTAAGTTTGTATAAGTTTGTAGATAACTAAGATGTCCCTCTCTAGCTGGGAATAGGATGATGGTTGTCGCACTTCTAAGAGGCTGCTTGTGATGAGCTCTGGAGGAGGAAAGCCAGATAACTGGGTTCCATCTCAGGTCCTTTACTCATTCCCTATGTGACGTCAGCTCAGCTAGTTATCATTTCAGAATCTCAGTGAAATAATGTTAACCTTCTATAGAATTGATGGGGAAATGAACAGTATATATATTTTTGTAAATTTATAGTTTTATACTTTCCTATGTATGATTGCTCTAGTCTTAATGTGCTACAAGGCAGGAGAATCCAGCCCACAAGGAACATTGTTGAAGATATTATAGTAGATCTACAAATGGGGTTTTTGGTACCATAAACTATCATCAAATTTTAAGATATTTAGATGTTCTTTTTAGCCCCTGTGATCTTTAAAAAAAAAATTAAGAACTATCCAAAGAACAAGACTGAGCAGATTACAGTGCTGGGTCAGAGGAGAGAGGAAGAGCGATCTGTCTGCCACAGCAATGGGCCAGGGACCCTCAAAACCTCAGAACTCTGGTACTCCAGGAACACCCGTTGAAAACCACTGCTTTAAATCCCTGCAGATTATAATTTTCTCACTTGGAAGGCTTTTAAAATTAGACTTCACTTGGGCAGCCTGGGGGTGGGGGGTGTTCAGAGGTTTAACGCCACCTTCAATCCAGGGCCTGATCCTGGAGACCTGGGATAGAGTCCCATGTCAGGCTCCCTGCAAGGAGCCTGCTTTTCTCTCTCTCTCTCTCTCTCTCTCTCTGTCTCTCATGAATAAATAAATAAAATCTTTAAAAAAAATAGACTTCACAAAGAACTCAATACTACTCTTTGTAAAAGCATGGAAAGCCAAGAATCCAGGAATAGCTACACAGACAAATGGGGCCACTGAACACTGTAGGCATTTATGAGCAGGATATGCAGGTGCATGTGGAATTTAGAGTTTCACAAAAAGTGCAGGCATTTAACTCCCCTAGGTGTTTATATGCCTCCTCAAGTTTTGAGTGAATGGGGTAATTTACTTTCACTACTGTTTTAGACTTTGTACATGCTGGATGCAACCGTATAAAATGCATGTGACAAGAAGTGGAAGGAATCAACTAAACATGCAAGTAGGAAGGTAACTGGGAATGAGATAATAATTTAAAATAGATAATTTTAAAATTCTTTAAAGTTATTCTTAAATCTCCATTTTAACAACAACAAAACAAAGATACGTATATTGGAGTTGCGAAAGTTACACCAGCAAAAAACCCCATTCCTTTTGATGTCTCAAATTACTCTGGTATTGATCCTACCTATGCCACTTAACCAAGCTCAGCCAAACCAACCCAACCCCATGTAACCAAATCTATCCAAACAGCAGCAGCAGCAGCAGCAAAATGAGTTAAATCAGAAGTGAAATATCCTTCATTGAATATAATCTAGATTCGATATTTTTTTAGAACACATGAGCTTTGGGGTCACTTTTCCTTTTCATGCAGCTAATCTTAGACTTACCAAAGATTTTAAAAAGACATATCTAGGGAACAGTCACCTTTTGCTTTACAGTATCTTGAAAGGGTCTTCTAGCATTTACCTAGAAAATCTCTGTTAGCAAGTTTAATCTATAAGGAAATTCTAACATTTTTTAATATACATAACTACTTGAAAAATTAAAGTTTAATGTAGATTAAAGTTTGCAACAAAGGGTGAATACTGGGGAAAAGGACATTTAATGGGCTTGCTACTGTGGAACTGTAATTTAGAAAAAGGGGAACACAAGGAAACATGAGCTTAGTTGATAAAACATGAATGTGTCACTCATCTGGAAATATATTCAATCAGAAAATAAACAAGATAAGAAGAAAACCCTCTATATTTATTCAGTCATAATTCACAAGCCATTTTACTTTAGAAAAAATTAAATTTTTGATAAAAGAAACAACTGTCAGATAAAAGGGGTATGTCTCAAAAGTCTGGGGTAGTTTTACATAATCAAATAACATAAACAACAGATAGAGATGACTCAAAAATAATCTATAAGCCTATTTTCTAGTTTTGATAATTTTTTCATGTCTAGTGATATTTGTTTTATATTAATATAGGTAAAATACTACATTACATGTGCTATTTTCCCTAGAATATAATATAGTGTTTCATAAAAATTAAGAAAAATACATGATGATGATTGATGCTAACTGATGAAAGCTGATTGGTTATAAAACCAAAGAAAGCCATGGACGCATTAAAAATATTTTCTATTAGATTTTTTTTAAATAATGGGAAAAGAAAGAGATGAAATAATCTTTGAAGACTCAGAAATTCGTAATGACATGTGGATTTAAGTATCATATAAAATCTTTATAACTTTTCCATCAACAAGGTATAAAGAAAGGAAAAAGTCCCCATCAATATCTTTTAATTTTTGGAACTTACTTTCAAAATCCAGGAAAAAATGTGGATAGTTTTCAATTTCCCTGGTAAGGACTTTGAGCAGGTTTCCCATCCCAGCAAACCTAGGAGAGGCAACACAAAACCAAATACCATTAGCAGGATGAAAAAGACTTTTTTTTTTTTTTTTTTAAGAAAACAACTTCTTTTTAAAGAAAAGAAACTTTTTTTTTTTTTTTTTAAGAAAACAGGCTTCTTAAAGGGTTGGATCTATATTGCTAACTTGCATAAATCACATCAGGCCCCCAATAGTTACATCTGAAGACTAGATATAAAGCATCTCCATACCAGGTGATGACTAATAACTTAGTAACTTCTTCCTGAATCAGGTACAGATAAATATCTCTGAGGTGCTGGCTCTCTCAATGTTAGGGGTATCTGGTATAAACCATATAAAGTATGATGGTGAGAAGAATGTCGCAAACTACCTCTGGAGAATACACTTGTGTCTTGTATCTCATTCACTATAATGACAATTAATCAAAGAACACTCTAGTCTAAGAATCAAGTATTTTTAGGTAAACGAGGCAGAGCTTAGGTACATTCTATATTGTTTCCTTTCCCCCTTCACCAATTCCCTGATTCTTTACATTGAATCGTTCAGCATTGCTTTGTTTCCTTTCCCACTCCCGTGGGAACATACCATGTTAATGGACAAGCAAGATGATGAGGACATTATTGAAATATCTGTCCAGAAAGGAAAGTTTCTTAAAATTCCTGAGGAAAAGAATTTAGAAAACACAGATTTAGCTCTCCAGGCACCCTGTGTGATCTGTACAGGAGGCCAGATTTTCCAGAAATGCAACTTCTTGGCAAGGTAGAGGTCTCATAATTTGACATTTCAGGGGAAACAAGAATGGCTGCTTCATGAAGTGCAAACATGAAAAGGTATTTATTTAATCCAAAAAGTTATTTTCAATGAAATTACAGTGTAATTGCATGGGGGAATCAAACCAACAGAGAAATACAGATCTGATACATATTTGCAATCCCAACTTAAAAAAAAAGAAAGGGAAAACATAATTATATTTAGGTAATCAGCAAAATTTCTACTGCTTTCTGCTCTAGAGATTAAACTATCTTCTTCAGGAGGCTACTGGTCCATTCACTCATTCAGCACATATTCACGTAGCCACACTTTGATGCTGGGTCCTGTGCTCATTGGAAGGCATTTCCCTAACACATGACTCAGACACCTCAGTTTGTAAAGGATCAACTCGAAAAATCATTGGGCCAGTAAAAGAAAACTGCAGGGCTGCAGTTTCCTGTGCACAGGGCTTCAGACAGTGTTTATGCTGATACAGGAATTCCTAAAATTACACCACTATAAGAAAGATGTGAGAAGAGGAGAGAGCTTTGTGTGAGACAGTCTGTAGCCAGCAGTTAGCTCCCTTGGATGCAAAAGGTGATATTCTAGTTCTCAATCCCCCCCTGAGAAAACACTCCCACACATCATCCATTGCATAGGTCGATCGTGTGAAGCCAGAAAAGAGGCTGCAGAAGCCTGATTTTGACCCTACTTCTGTGTCCTGCTACCTCTGCTACCCAGAGCAAGCTGCTTTATCTCTCCAAACCTCAGTATTCCTATCCGTAAAATGAATTTTTGAAATGTATTTAATCGAATCTTGAAGATTAATGAGATCAAAATATAAAATGCTTAGCACATCACTTATAGGAAGTGCTCAAGAAACGTATGTACTACGAGTATGGATAATGATGATGATAATTACCACCATCATCATTATCATGATTATAACACCCTTCAAATTCTTATTTAGGATTATCCTATGGAAGATGGATTAATAGGTTGTCTGCAGCTCTAGGGAAGAGAGGTGGGGTCACTGAAGGACTAACTCAAGATCTTCATTCAACGTCATGAAAAAAAAAATGTAACCAGTCCAGTTGTCTGACTATTGAGGGATTTGCCTTGTGAAATAGTGAGTTTCCTGTAACCGGTGGTGTCTAAGGAGAAATGTGCTCTATCAACTTGTAAAAATAATATAAAAATGAATTACGTGTTGGGCAGAAGGTCAGACAAGATACTTCTTAGACTTCTGCCCTCTTGAGGTATATGACTGTCGGGGCATGCACATACACATGTGTGCACACACATACACACGCCTATGCACACACGCACAGCACACACGCTAGGAAGCAAACACCATGCTTCTCCCAAAAGAATCTTCCCTGTTCTTTCTGTCATTTTTCTCTTCCTCTCGTGCCTTTACGCACATTTCTTTTAAAGATATTTTTGAGCAAAGCTCTGGATGAGCTAGATCCTGCCAAATTAAAGCTCAGAACTGGTGTAGTCCACCCCTGCCACTGGGCATCATTCACAAACCCTCCTGGTCTCTTGGAAGGAATCTGTTTCCAGCTTAATGACCAATTCCAATTCAGACCCGGAGACGCTTCTGGTAGGAAGATGATTCTACTGTTTAGTAGCAGTCCCAACTTTCACATAAAATGCCTTAATGGAAGTTAACTATTCTTGATTTTCCTGGTTTTGCACTATTAATGTGTCGCAAGAGACCTGAATGGATTTAGCTTCCTCCTAAAACTCTGTCTTGTGCGTGATTTTACTGTCAGACTACCTGGGTGGGAAATATGTCAAGCCTTTAAAATTAGTAACAGACTGGAAGGAACAAATGTAGAAGTACATTCAAATATCAGCTGGCTACAGAATTCTTTCTGTTCAAAAGGTCATTTAAGCTGGCTGGTTGATATGGTCAAACATTTTCCAACTTGATCCTAATATCAACTGCGGTCAATTAAAGAACTCTCAGTACTCTAGATGTTTCATATCCTCAATAGGAACTGTCCGGAATGATGACTACAGGACACTATGTAGTATTAGAGGCAAGTCCAGTCCCATGGAATCTGCATTTCAATACATACTCTTCCGATAAGTACAGAAAGATTTGATGCTTCCCACTTCTCTTCAAGATCAACAAGAATTCATGGAAGTGTATTCTGGTTTAAGGTCTGCAGAATGAGTTAACATGACATAGACGGTCACTGAGAAGAGATCCCGGGGGTCCACTTGGAGGGGATCCTCATCCATGGGGTTCCACTATAGCCTCAGCCATAATCCTCATGGCGGTGACTCTGCAGTCTTTGCAAATAGCTCCTCAGTGCATATAAAATACATTTCTATGTAGCATGTTACTAGTGAGCTGGTTTAATTCATTAATGAGAAGGTTATTTTTAATATTTTATCTTGTGCAATAAAAGAACCTACGATACATTATTATACATAATTAGAGAATGCAAATACTTATATGGCAAAGTGGGGAGAGGAGAAAAATTAAAGTAGACTAGGAAGACGAAGGTAGACAGGCAAGCAGTATGTGAATTATAGGTCATCCTGGCCATAAGGACTTCCGTTGAGTTCAGAGGAGTGTTTGATTTGGACCTGAGCTTCTGCTAGCCAGAGCAAAGGAGAAGAAACCATCCCTTCCAAGATTTAGTGTCCCCGAAACAAAAACAAATGGGTTATGCTGAAGAAGCAGAGTTTTGTGTTTTGTTATTTTTTGGTGTTTGCTTTGTTTTGTTTTTGTTTTGATAGAAAGAAAAAAGGAAAAATTGATCATAGCTAAGAAACAGTTGAGAAAAGAGAAATCTCTGGCTAAGGGCAGACAGGGGAAGTCATTCATATCTGAGGAGGAGCCAAGCGTTAGAGCTCCCGTGGGTACAGAAATGGTTTCGCAGCTGAATGGGTGGCGGAGCAGCTTGGAGGCAGTCCAGGGCTGTGCTTGAGAAAGTGGGGACTCTCGTTTCCACGTTGTATTTGGTAACGCCACAGCTACAGACTGTTGCTGGGTCTGTCCCAAGGGATGCCAGCTACTTGCCATTCTCCCTTATGGTGCGGGAACTTAGAAAGAATACAGAAAGCCAGCAGGTGCTCCGCGTCTCCTTGGAGGACCTTAACCTTATCCATCCACTTAAATGGATGATGAGCATTCTGAAGATGATTCTTGGCAGTATTCATAAGAAGAAACTGTTTACATAAGTTCAAGGGATAGGAAAGTTCTCCCTTGTAAGAGGGAGAGGAGAACCAATTTGATGGAGCGAAGTATAGCTAAAAATGTAGATGTTCAAGTACTAAAATACTAGAAACAGAAGTCACAAAGGAGGACAGTAAGAGGGATTCCAGGCATAAAAGGGATCAAATAATAATGTATAGAGCATATTTATTATTGAAAAGAGTATGTTGTCTATAGTGTGAGGTGTAGGCTTACTTTAAACACACACACACACAACTCCTTTGGCATCTTCAGATATCATCCTAAAATGAAGCCTTCCTGGGACTTGCTATAGCTACAGCGTGCACCTGAGTGTTGTGAGATCTGAATTCATTTCTTCGAGAAGAGTCTGGCAGGGGTGCAGCAAGGGAAGAGGACAAGGTCTTAGCTATCAGATACAAAGAAAGGAAAGGAATATCAGTTGGATAAGTGCTTATTAAGGGGTGAACCCTGAAAATACACTCTCTGACTCTTTTACTTGAGAGGTCTCTTGCTTTTGGACACCTAGCATTCATTGGAAGGTGGTTCTCTTTCCATCGGTTACCACTCTGGATGGCCTTTTGGTCTTAGGGGTACCAGTCTTCTTCCATGGCTGGATTTTCCCAGGACTACCTCTTCTCTACCAAAGCAAAGGTCCACTGGGTACTTGGCCATGTTGGCTTTAACTTTTGGCTGGACCTGTTTTCCCATGGCATTGTAAGCTAGGATTCACTGATAAAGACTAAGACATGTCTTGAGAATTGGAAGCACAGCGTAGGTCAAATAACAATATGGCCAACTGATGTTCTCAAAAGATGTATAGAGTAAGTAGTAGATTTTTCACACAGAAAAATTTGAAAGAACTGCTCAAATATAAAGTGCCATCCAATTCTCCCTTTATTCTGGTGCAATTCATTTCAGCTGTGAGCCTTGGGTTCCTCGTCTTACATAATATCTTCTGTATGATGTTGTTGTAAAAACTAAATAAAATGAGTGTGAAAGATTGTGTATACTGCAAAATGCCATGCAAATATTAGCTACAATTATTCAGCATTACCACTCATTTTATGGTTTAAGACATTCAGAAAATCGAGGAAATATAGTATCTCCTGACTCATATAAATTCCATTTCTCTTCATCTTTCATGTTTGGCCTCGTAAGATCCATGTTTCTTTATGCCAATCACATTCACTATCATCAGGTCAATACTTAAAGGCATTAATAGTTAGCACTGCAAGATACTTTTCTATGTGCCAAACACTGTATTTTAGATGTATTTTTCTTATTTTATCTTCCAAATATACCTGGGAGAAGGTCTCTTTTCTAGGGATTAGAAAATTTAGGATTACTAAAATTAAATATAGAAGCTGATTGAAAAAGATACAAATCATTATTTAAAAACCACAAATTTTCAAAAGAACAATATTTATGCAAGTTTGTAATAATTAGAGGCTGAGGTCTTCAGATAACTCTGTATACATTATTAGCTGTCTCCAACACAAAAATTCCAAGCATACACAACTGCTTTTGAAAACCGAAAGAACTAGGCCACTCTTTTAGTAAATTCTAGAAAAATCATTGAAAACTTCAAGTTTTAACCAAATGGTTGTGTCTGCGATTGTGTACCATTTCACAAATACAGAATAAAGTCCAAGGAAAACACAAATACCTAATGAAGAGAACCCTTTCTTCCACCAAAGTGCCTCATGAAACATCTCCATTGAAAAGGAATGAAATGCCAAAGGACAGAGAGGTAACATATAGATTTGCCAGCAATTAAAGAAGAGGAAGCAAGGATTACTGCCCACTTGATCCTGGGAGGCTTGGTTCCTTCCAGTGTTGGCCTTCCTCAACACTGATTCTCTTGATGACAGTGACCTATCTAAATTAAAAGAAAAAGCAAACTCCTATCCTGACAACAGAGATCTGATAGCAGTTTGGTGGGAAGTTTCTTCCTCCTTCCCTCTTTGTTTTTTTAAAAATAAAAAAAGACACCTGTAACAATTACCCAAGGGAATTACTCAGTTACTTGTTGAACACCCTGATGGCACAAGGCACTGGGGGTGGGGTACTCAATAACAGAAGGCAGGGTCTCAGCACACAGGTGATACTCTATTTAGGGAGATAGCAACCTGCTTAAGAATGTGATCTATCAAGGAAGCATATGACAAATTTCTGATCAACAGTATGTGCTCAAAAATGTTAACTGAATGTGAAGGTAATAGCATGTATTTGGTATATATTAAGAACCAATCAGGGTGATTATAGCTTACTGTTCTATTACTACACAGGAGAGAGACAAGAACATCCAAATTTTATTGAGTGTCTACTGTGTGCCTGGCACCATGCTTGAGCTTTCACACATTTTGGTTCACGCAAACCTCACAGCAACCCTTGAGCTTGCTATAATTATCTTCATGGTTTTTGGAAGAAAAAGAGGTTCAGGTGGATAAAGCATCTTTCTGTTACAGGAGAAAAAAGGATAGAGTCACATTTGACATTGAGAGTCTGGGACCCCAAAATCTATGCTCTTTTCCCTCAAGGAGGAAACCTGAAGCTTCAGATCCCTACGAGATATTTGTCTGGGGACTTTGGGAGTCCATGAGCTGTGGAAATTGCAGGCAGGCTAGCCTATTATTATATGCATGCACTCTCTTTTCTTGGAAGAGGATCCACAGTTTCTGTTCCATTCCAAAGTAGCCTGCTCCACACTAGCACTGCTCAATCCCTTGATAGATAGCGAGGGATGTGAAAACCATGGGAGATGGAGTCTCCCAGAAAAGCTGGCTGAATGATGTGAACTGTCCCCAGGGCATGAAGAATCCTATGGATCTGGACTGGCCAGGAGAAGCACTCCACCTGGGGAAGCGGTGGTATTTAGGGACGAGAGGCCAGCCAAAGGCATAAGTTGGGTGACTGGTCAAGACTTAAATACAGAAGTCTTATTTCTCAAGTTTCTTTTACTGCTATATAACTTTGAAATGGTTTCTTTCACTTTTTTTTTTCCCCCAAATAGTCTAGAAGGAGGGCGTTTCTCTAGTCACTAAGGGAGTGTTCACAGTGCCTACAGAGATAGCCCGCATGTCCCTGCCAAGGGAGGCTCTCATCTCCCAGGGGCAACAATTTGGGATGTGCACATGGTATTTTCTATGACTACTTTCTTGGCTCTGAGAGCAAAACCACTTCCACGGGAGTTAGCTCTAAGCCTGCTCAGTAGGAAACAAAGATTCTCTTAAAAAGTAGTTCTCTGTAACATTTCCAGTTCCAAAAGAGAGGAGAAAATTAAAGGACACACACACATACACACACACACATTTTAAGTTGGAACTCTGGTTTTGTTTGGAAGCAAAAAATTGAATAATAGTATTAGTTGTATTCCCAAAGTGTAAAACCAAATAAAAACCAATTTGAGCTTGTTTTTAAAAAATGTGGTCATAGTCTGAGAGGAAATTAATCTGTTTACGATCAGTAAGACATAACAAAGGATTTAGGCCCAGGGTGCAGGCATCATTGTGATTGCTGACCTTTTCCTACATGCACCAGAATTTCAACACCAATTTTCTTGATTAGAGAATAGGCACTCAGAAGATTTGTTTACTAGTTATGACTATTTGGAAAGAGATTTCCAAAGCCAAAACTACCTTTGTCAATAAAGAACAGAAGGTAAGAACAAAAACAGATAAAGCAGTAGCTCTGCAGGGTGGGTTTTCTTGTTGTTTTTAGATTTTATTGATTTATTTGAAAGAGAGACAGAGAGAAAGATAGCAAGAGAGCATGAGCACAGTGAGGAGCAGAGGGAGAAGCAGGCTCCCCGCTGACCAGGGAGCCAGATGCCAGGGCTCAATACCCTGCCCCTGGGATCATGACCTGAGCTGAAGGCACAGCTTTACTGATTGAGCCACCCAGGCACCCTACCCTGCAGGGGTTTATCTTCTAATATTATTCCTTAAGGTCTAAGATGACAAATACCCAGTGCCTCTATCAGAAGGGATGGGTTTTGTTAGCACTTGGAATGAGCTGATACCTTCCAGCATGTACAATACTTAGCACCCCTACCCCTGGTACAAAGATTTTAAGAAATCAAAGACTTTGATTTTTTATCTATAACTCAGTATTTTGGGGAATAAGAAGTCCTGGTCAACCCTAACATTTTCTGCAAGATATATTGCAAAATATGCAAAATATTGCATATTTTCTGCACGATAGCACATAAGCCACAGACCAATCATGAAAACAACAACGACATATATTTATATAATAAAAATTCATCTTCATTCAACACGAGCATGTGTCAAATGTAGAAAAGGTGTCATTGGACCCATTTTACAGACCAGAACTCACAGGTCAGGTATAGGAAGACTTTGTCCTTCCCAAAGTCTTCCAGATGGACTCTCAACTTCCTGATCCAGAGTCCCAAAGGTCAACACAATACATTCTACATTAGAACTGGGATCGTCTTTCTAAAGCTCCTATTTTACTTAAAAGCACTGGCTCAAGGACCTAAAATACATTAGGGTCGAAGAAGTGACCAGAATGGAGATGTCTGGCCTCTCAGTCTCATGCTCTGTCCACCACCACAAAAAGTAAATGAGACATCCAATCCATTCTTTAAGACACAGAAAGCAGAGTGCAGTGCCTTGCAATGCCAGTGGAGGGTTTCTGCACCAAGTTCATAAGGTCTCGCCAGGGTGGGCTCATGGGCCACCTAACAAGGATACCTCCAAGGATGGTTCATATAATTGTGCTCACTTCTTTCTGCCCCTACTTTGCTTATCCTAATTCCAATCCTCAGCCCAGCTCACCTGCATCCAGCAAATAGCCCCCATGCCGGTCTTCCTGATTCTAGGCTTGTTACCCTGCCATTCATCTCTATATGACTGGCAGTGCCCTCTCCCTAAGCATGAATCCGATTATGTTACTTCCCGGCTTAATATGCCTCCACTGCTCCCCAGTGCTTGCAGGATATAATGCAGCCAGATTCCAGATACATGCACTGGGCACAGAAAAACCTGGCCCCTTGGCCTCTGCTCATCTCCTCTGGCCCCTCTCTTCCTCCCTGTCCAGAGACCCTGCACTCCACCCACACCCTGCCCTTCTCTCAAAGGGCCTGTTCTTTATTGCCTCAGGGCCCTTGCACATGTTTTTCTTTCTGTCTACAATTACAATGACAACGAGCATTTTTTAATGCTTTACAGGCCATGGTGATGAGAGCTTCTCATGTATTACCGTATTTAAATTTTTACAACCACCATATGAGGTAGGAACAGTTGTTATCTCAATTTTAGAGATGAAGAAATAATCTTAGAGATTTAGAGACTTGCTCAAGCCCACAAGTGGCAGAGTAGGGTCTGGAATCCAATTCCACCTGCCCTCTAAGCACTCTGGTTCTTGGAAAGTGTCTCTCTGGAATTTTCCTTTGAAGTATGAGTTTGGAAACCAGGACCTTCAGAAGGAGCCCCCTGACTCTTCCCTACTCTTTGGCACGACCTCAGGTAAAACAAATCCACTCCCTCGAGTGAGCTCTGCCTCCCTCTGCTCACCTAACATGCTGTGTTGACTTTGTCACAATGCCTATCAGCCTGGACCATGATTACACGCTTTCTCCCTTACGTCTCTCAAGGTGAAGTCTTCTTGGGCAGGGCTGTTTTTACACCTTACTCTATCCCCATCATTCAGCACAAGAGCTTGCACATAGTTAACACTAAAAAAAAAAAACAAGTAATCCTTAAGATTGCTCTGCCCAGTGGTTCCACAGCATCAACTGGTCTAAGGCAAAATAAGAAAAACAAAAGCTATGTCATGAGCCTTGCAAAAAGCTAAAGCTGTTCAAACATTTTTATGCTGTGGTGTTTTTATTTATTTTACAAAGTGAAGATGATAGTTGCATCCCAGATCCCCAAAGTTTATTTTGAAATTTTACTGGTTTTTGAAATTTCAAAAAGCTAGGAACTGCTAACCTGGTCAGTTACTTGCCTGGCCTTGGGAGCAGAGCTCCAATGGGAACCTGATCTCTGCTCTCAGGCCAGTGTCTCAGGCCAGTGTTACGTAGTTTTATCCCAAGTCTGACCTCCTAACTACAACAACAGCATCCCGAGATTTCCCCCAGCAGAATAGAGAAAAGCAGGCCAGCTCCAGCTTTAAGAATGTTTCTGGGGCCTGTCTGTGAATTTAGGAGGGCTATTAAGACAAGCTACCTTTCAATCTGATCAACAAGGTTCAGAGCTGGAGAAATCATCACAAGGACCAGGATGGCAGCTGTTGCCAGTGACACCAGAGGCTTGCAGACTCCCCACATTGTCCTGGAAAGCAAGCAACCCCTATGGCTCACCTCCCATGAACCATCAACAGCATCCAGGGAGCTGTCCCAGGAGGAAAGCTCAGCCCCCAGAGTCTGCTATTCATACAGCTCATAGACACTTTCTCTGGTAACCACAGAACCCCCTGGTACAACATTTACATGACATGACTGCTTTGAATTATAAGCAAAACCAGTTAACCCTCAGCCTATATCAGATACAAAATGCGGGGCATTAAAAAAAAAAAAAAAAAAACACTTCTCAACTAAAATAAAGGTACATTGCCTAAGCGAAATAAGCACCTGCTTTGCTGGGGGGAAAAATGCGCCGATGGAATAAAGTAGCTCAGTTTATAAATTCCAGGAGCTGGAATTTGCTAAGCCAGGTTAGCGATTTTAGATAGCTGGGCTGGGCTGGAATGCCCTTCCCCATCTGCCACTCCTGTAATGAAGTCGTAAGGCTCTCTGTTGTGTTGCCGGATGGGTTGCCAAGAATCCAACAGATGATTTCATTCTGAGATGAAGGAGGAAAACTGAAGTAGAGCGAGTCTATTAAAGCACTTTCATCTGACAATAAAAATGAGTTAATGGCTAAAATGTGTTTTCAAAACGTTTTAACACTACAAGTAATGGCACTCAAATGGGAAAATGCCTTGAATATTCTCATCGATCATTAATACCATGGTGTCCCTCAAAAGGGTTTGGCATTCCCCGTGGAATACAAACTGTTTGAGTCCAGTTGTAAGGCAATCCGTGGGAATTCTCAAAAAAAAAAAAAAATACCAAGAGACCATTATGGAACTGAACGATTAAGTGCAGGTTTAAAATAGCCCTCTCAATATCTAAGTTCAGTTTTCTAAAATAGACTATTACCTCATCATAGCTAATTTACCCCATAAACATCAATATTAGAGCAGCAAAAAGCCTCCAAGAAACGAGGGCAAAAATCAGATTCTTTTTCAGGGAATGAATGTCAACATGCCCCCCAATTTCAAATGTTAGTGAAGGTGGAAATGATCAAACTGGGGCTTTGCTCTGGACCAGCCCACCGCTGGGAAGTCATTAGTGAATTTGTTCCCTTTCACTTGTGAAATCAAGAAAATGGTTATGAGAAAACGGGCTATCCAGAAAGAGGGCTGACAGTCTCAGCCCACCCAGGCCAGTTTTGCCTAATTTCAAAGGGAAAGTGACCCTTTGCAGAGCCAGCAGCCTGGGGACCTAAGTGCTAGTCTTGGAAATGCCACTTGTGTTGGGTATTTATTGGACTTCTCTGGGATGGCCTCAGTTCAGTCTAGAAACCAAAAGGAAACAGCGAGAAGTCACTTAAAAATTTGGCTTGTTCTGACCATCATTGATGTAGTTAAGCACTGTCTATTCTCTGGGATGATAAATCCCCCTTATCCAGAATCCCTTCTCAGGAAAGTAGCTCAACAAGTGCCAGGGGGTCCCTCCCTCTGAGGGAGGAGCTGCCCAGGAGTCCTGGTACATGCGCTCTGGATCAAACCCTTCCTCTCCGAGATGCTGGAAGACCTCTGCTCCTTCCTCCTCTCCTCTTCCTCCTCAAATTTCCACTTCTTCCATCTAACCTTTAAATGTTAGTCTCCAGTTGTCTCTCTTCACGCCTTTCCTGCCCTCCCAGATGAGACGGTCCAGACTCCCAGTTTTCTTACCCATATATATGCTGAAGACTTCTCAACCCCACCTGGACCCTCCTCAGCTCCAGGAGTGCAAATCTAAGAGAATTTCCTGAAAGCACAGTGATTTGGGGGAGGGTTTTAAGATCCTCTGCAAAGATCCCCTCCCAACCCTTGTTCAGTGAAAGGCACCATCCTTCAACTAATTGAATGAGCCAGAAACCAGTGTCATCTGAGATTTCTGCACCTACTACACACCACAGATCCATTCTCTGACCAAAGCCTATCCACTTAACTTTCACATCAACTGGAGACCCACCCCTCTCCATGCCTTCCCTTTGCCACAGTATTTCCTTATCACCTCCAGTCACTATCTCCACCTCCCTCATCCCCACTAATGCATCACCGGATACTCTAAGCACATCAGATCACGTACCAGTCTCCGAGCACGTTACAGGAAATGCCACGTGCAAGACGAATGTTGGTGGATTAAATCTCTTCCATTTCTGCTATCTTACAACATAACATTAAAAAAAAAAAAAACCCAGATTTCTCCTTGTCTCTGTCTGGTTTTCATTCCATAGGCAGCTGTGTCACACATTTGTCCTTGAAGTTTCTTGGCCTCCGTAGTTCACTGTCAGATGGTGAAATACGACCTAGCAGGTTGACGCACAGGGAGGTGCTATTGAAAGGAATTCTTCTGGGAAGTGAAAGCCCCCTGGAATATCCCACCCATCCCAGTGCCGTGGGTTGACTTGATTTGTAAGTCTAGATTTTCAGATGCTGAGATTTCTTAAACTGGGGCCTACCTGTATACCAAAGGAGACTTGGAATTGACATGTCAAAGCATTAGAAGTATTACTACTTCGCAGGTCAAATTTATTTTGGGGGGCGTGGGATGTCAAAAATTATAAAAGTTCCAAAAAGACCAACAAAAGCCCTTTCACATATACTAAAAACCAGAAGAATCTGAAGCCAAGGGAGGTAGGCATGCTCCATTACACCTCAAGCATTAAGGACATCTAAGGGCCTGAAAACCTCCCTTGAAATCTCAGAGGCAGAGGTGGTTCTGCTTTTGTTTTCAGCTTCTGAAGGCAGTGATCAGCTTGATTTCAAAGCATTGTTCATGGCAAACCAAACTGACATTTCAAATAAAATCCCTGGCTTCAACCCCAAGCAAATGATGAAGACCATCAACATAGGCTGGAACGGGAGAGGTGGGTGGGGTGGGTTTGCTGAGCAATGGGAGACGTGGCTCTTGTGCAAGAAGCTGCTTCCCTAGGCAGACTCCATGGCTGAGTGGGACGTGAGGTTAGTTGGGTAGAAGGAAGGCATGTTTTAGCATAAATATCTTCCAAGCTGGCTGTCAAAATAAGATGAGTACAATTTTTTTTTTTTTAAGATGCTATTCAGGGCCATAAAATCTGACCCAAATCTCCCTTTCAAGTTTCAGCTGTTTTGAACACTATGTACTTTGGTCACACAAGAATATGGACAGTGCCAACAGCTCTGGCTTCCTTCTTGCTTTTTTTTTTCCCCTTTTGCTTATGTTATTCCCTTTGCCTGGAATGCCCTTCCCCTCTCCTCTGCCTGCCGATGATCTGTCTATGTTTCAAGACCCAAATCAAATAGCATTTCCTCCCCGAAACCTCCTACCTGACTCCCAGGCTGAATGAACCACCCTCCTTGCTGTGAGTTCTTTCAAGGCCTATGTCTTCTTCATTTTCAGAATGTTACCCATTTCAGTTCATCCTCCCTACTCCTCTCCACTGAGCACCAAACACAGGTCCAGCACACAGCCCTCTTCACTTATGTCTGCTGAAACGGATCAGAAGTGTGAGATGAGTAGTCACGGCATAGCAACAACAGTGAGATGTCAGCTCTGAGTAAACTCCACAGAGAAAATAGTCATTGGGAAGAGGAAGAGGTCAGGGAAAATGAGCATTTCCCAAAATAGACATGTTTTTGGGTGCTTGACTCTGTAGTTTTATGATCACAGATGACTTTGAGAATCTGTCAAAAATCAGCCTTCTCAGAAAAATGCACACACCCACAGACCCACATATTCTTTTTGTATGTAATTCCAGGCGGTACTGTAGACACACCAAAGCCCAGAATGGAAATTCCTCATCTGTTTTAAAACCACCGATTTCAGTGTATGGGCATCAGACAGGACGAGGAAGGCATCTTCAAGTGTGTGAACCATGGACCGCACTGCAAAGGAAAGGGAGTCCTTCAGTGGGAATAGCATGGGCTCTGGACACCTTGGACAAGTCGCTCTCCTCATCTGAATCTGAGTTCTCTTCACGTGTAAAATGCAAATCATAACACTTCCTTTGCAATGATGCTATTGAGTAAATAAAGATAATGAAGGTTAAGTAGCTAGAGTGGTACAGGGCATGCAGTCAGCTCCTGACCACAAAACTCGTTTTCTGCCCCTCTTGTCTCGTGTAGCAAAAATTGCAGCCACCATGCAAACAAGTCATTTCCCTTTTAGCAAGAAACACTGCACTGCTGCTTTGGAGCAAGGGGAGAAAGCCGACTCAGACCACCGCCTCGGTGAAGACGTGAAGCTGGGTGCTGAACGGCTGCTGCGCTCATTCGCATGGCCATTCATCATACAAGAGCCCATTTATGACAAATACAGGTCCCTCCCTTTGCATGACAAGGCGTATGGGTCCACAGAGCCCCATTATCCAAAAAAAAACAGAGCATTGTGGGCGACGCAGGCGAAGCCGAGTGCACACACACAAGCGGACATTGTAAGGCTGTTTGCACAACCCCGCAGTGCTCCTCGAGGATTTCCTGCCAAGGAGACATTTAGATCTCAGAGTCTGCTGCAGACATTTGCTCATTCAACATGGCTTCGGGCTGGAGAAACCGGGTGCGTGGTCCCCTCTGCTGGCGGTCCCCGGAACCACATGCTGGGGACACGGGGCTGATCCGGTGCAAGGTGCTCTCAGCAGTCCAGATTCTTCTCTCCCGTCCCTTCCTAAGCAGTGCAGTGCAATAGGCAGGAGCTTGGGAGTCTGCAAAGTAGTTCAGATCTCAACAGTACCATGTATCAGCTGCAGACCTTGGACAAGTCACGTTGCCCCTCCGATCTTCCTCTCCTAGCGCTCCTGTGCCTGCGGCAGGGCCTAGCCGAGACGACAGCAGGGCAGAGTGCCTGCAGATGGCCAGTGTGGAATGAACACCTGCTTCTGGGAGGGTGGGCGCTGTCCTCTGACCTCTGGAACTAGGAAAGGACATCAACAAGCACCTCCTGGCAATGTCTTTGCTTAAAACTGTAGCTGGTGCTTAGAGCGGAAGCGTGACTCTCTTTTCAAATTGTCCCCCCTTGCTTTACACCATGTGCCGTGTTGGCATGGGCAGCACTGTGTGTCCCCTCAGGCTTTATTTCCGTGGCCCCTGAAGTGTCCGATGTTCAGGCCATGCTTAATTTGAAGGTGAGGGGGCTTTTGCTGGCAGAAATTCTCAGCTGAAAGGTGTTTCTCAAAAATGAGAGAAAGGCCATGCCCTTGAACTCCTTAAGCTGAGCTGTGATCTGCTTCCTGACTGATGCTCAGGGTTAGCAACGGCAACAAGGACTGGGGATGCATCCCAGCTCAGCCAGCTTATGCGCTGGGTAATTAATGGTCTTAATCAATGTATTTAACAACATTTACTTCACCGCCCCCCCCCCCCCGAGGTGGAGTTTCAATATAAGTAAAACAGAGATTATTTTAACCTCTTCAAGGGTGATTTTTAGAAATAATGAGACAGCACGGGTAAGCAGCCAGATGCGTAAGTGAGTTGTCATAACTCACTGCTACTCTTGTTATTTTTCTTGTTCCAACCACTGGTCCTAGTTCTGTCCTCCTGGCCATGACGAAGAGCTCCTCTTTCCTACACAACTATTAATATTTTTGAGGGCTTTAAATACCATCTTAGACATGGATGCCGATGACTTCCCAATTCATACCTGTTGCGTTCATCTCGCTTGAATTCCTGACTTGTATATCCAATTGACCACTTGACTCCAATAAACAAGTGAAACTCAACATGCCCAAAACTAAAGTTTTGGTATCTCTCCTCAAAAATTTCCCTGCTCCAGTCTTCCCCAACTCAGCCAATGGCAATTCTATATTTCCAGATGTTCAGTCTAAAAAAGGTGGTGTTCTCTTAGACTTCTCTCTTTCTTTTAAAATAGCCCATAACCAACCTAACAAATACCATCAGCAACATTTTAAAGATATATCTTGAATCTCATTGCTTCTCACACCCTTCATCACCAATGCCCCTAGACCAAACCACAAGCCATCACCTCTTGACCAGAATATCATACTCGTCCCTTAAATAGATTCCCCAACTCTGGTCTTGTCAGTTCCCAACCTCTTGGTTAATTGCCTATCTGGCAGCTATAATGATACCTTAAAAGTTGCATCATGCATTCTTCTGCTTAAGTCCTTTCAGTGGTATCTTTTTTTACTTAGAGTAAGGTGCAAAAAAAAAAAAAAAAAGGTCCTTATCACAGTCAACAAGGCCCTATGTGATGGTACCCCACAGTGAGTCATCTCCTGCAACTTCCTGTCCTTCACTCTGCTTCAGCCACCTCTGCCTCCCCACCATTTTTCTTGAACTTATCACATATCTTTGTGCCATAGGACCTTTGCACTTGCTAATCCTTCTGCCTAGAATGCTCTCCCCCAGTATATCTGTATGGTTTTCTTTAGGCCTCTGTCCACTTGTCAGTGGAGCCTAACCTAACCACCTAGTCCAAAATAGGATTTCACCCCACCTCACCTTACGTGACCCCCACTGTCTTTTTCATTTAAATCTCTATTACCATTGACATATGTACCTTCAACTCCTAGGATAGGGCCCGACACATAATAGGAACACTACACTTACATATAATTTTGGATGAATGTAGTCATTCGTTCATGAACAAAGTTCCCATGACCCCATGGAGCTTCTCTGTCAACAAATTTTTTCCTCCATATCCCATGGGAGGAGAGGCTCTCAGGTCATCTAATATTTTGGTCAGACACGGTCATTTGCATAAGAATGAGGGAGAAGGGTTACTACAAGGGATGGGGAAATGCATAACCAATGAGCATGGTCCTAATGAGGAACAGTATGAAATTGTAAGATAGAAAATGCATTGTGTATGGGGGGGGCAAGGGGGAGCAAGGTCGGGGGAGAGAAGGTCGGAAGAAGCAGCTGAGGACTGATTATAGAGGAACTTTGCAACCATAGAGCAGAAGCAGGGAGGGACATTCCTGGACAGAAATGCAGCTTGGTGCCTTGGGTGGGTCAGATGGTTATTGTGTAACTCAAGGCTCGAAGGACACAGGACATACCATGGACTATAATGCCTCTGTAATGCCACCGAGTGTGCAGAGAGTCATGGGCTCTGCGTCCTAATCTCATTTTAGTCACTTATTTGCTACAGGACTTTGGGGAAGGTCATTTCCTTGCTCTGAGCCTCATCCTTATCATCTGTTGCCCACCAGGACTGGCTCAATGATCTGGGAACTCCCCCTTGTCCCAACATCCTAGGGTTTTATACAGTGAAAATGGGTGACAATTTCCAAATATATACCCAGGCAACCTAGTGCCAAATCATGAGCTAAGTTAATTAGAATAGGGATGCACCTTCCATTTATGCAACAGCATTACATACTAACAGCACTTCTGTGAGCCGTCCTGCTCTTGCTTCTTAAAGCCATTTGGATTTCAAGTTATAAGGCAAGGACAGTGAGGCTAGAGCCCCGGCACTTTCAAATGTCCCGTGCTGTATCAAAATTGTCCACTGCTGCAATCAGGGGGTGCTACAGAGTTAGTCTGTGAAAAGGGAGTAATTCTGGAATCTGGTGGAATGCTTATACTATGTCAGAGAAACTGTTCTCAAGCCCTTGTGTGTGTTTGACGCAGCAAATGTCATGAAACGCATAGGCATACAAACTTACAAATGAATCTCATCCATTCAACAAAGTGGCCCCAAAGTAGCTCTAGGAAGCGATGCTTGGACAGTCTGGTTTAATCTCTCCTGTGTATTCAAAGGTCTAATATGACATTCTCTAATTCGGCCCCTTTTCCTTTGGAATTTGAGAAGCAATTGAGGGCCTGCCATGTCCCAACCCTAGAAGCCCAAATCAGGTCTCCTTACAATTATAATAATAGCACAACTGCAACATGAAGGCACTAGACTGGGGATAATTTGCAAATACCAGAGCTCTGTCCTTTGGCTTTCAAATTTCAAATAAAAAAAAAATCCATGAGATGACAAAGCCATGATGTTAATACAGATCCCATGTCGAGTTACATTGCCCAGGAAATGGCAGCATTTCCTTGGAATTAATAATAAGTTTTGTTTTTTTTCAAAATTTCTAGAAAGTACCACATAACCAAAGATTTTGTATAGTTGCCAAAACTCCACTGGCTTTGCCAGGTTATCTGCCAATTTATATTCAATATAATTTAGCTGATCTCCCACCACCAATGAATTCCAATACCTCTCCTCACCCGTGCCACTTGCTCCCAAATTTAAGTGACCTCTTCCTTCCAATGACCCTAATATCTTCAATACCTAGCACAGTCCTTAATAGAGTATTGAAAGTTGATGCATGGTTAAGGAATAAACATACAAACATTTGCTCATTTTGGAGGCAACTGCTCAATAAGACTCAGTCCCTGCAGTGGTCTGAGAGCACAATCCAGTGAGGGCAAGAAACCATGGTCAAAGCCCACAGTAAAGGACGGAACCTTCCAGGGAAGACTGTGATTTGGGTGAAAGGAAAGTGTTCTGGAAAAGGGGTGCAAGAGAAGAGGTGACTCATCTGGGCTGGAATAAACTGGAAGGCTTCATGTAAAAGGAGGCTGTGTGTGGAGTCAGGAGGGAGAAACTGTCAGTGGACGTCCGGCTACTGGTGAGACTCGGGAGCTGGAGGGAAACCAACCCCAGGTCCCTCACCGCTGAGATCACACCCCCTTGGTGGGGGTGGAGATGAGGGGTCCTGGGAGTAGCAGGTGTCACAGGCTCAGCTTTGAGATCCCTTGGAAGATCCCAGTCTTCTGGTTATGATGAAGCGGTGGGACTGGTTTTCCTATGTGCGTTTACACCTGCTCTCAGTATAGTTCTCTGCCAAGTAGACTTCCATCCTCCGCTGGTCTGGGGCCTGAACTGATGTCTGTCCCATTCTCAGGGTGGGAGGTGGTGTCCTCTGCCCTCTGCCTCTCACCAGAGCCCAGGGAGTCCTCACACACCAGCCTTCCACATTCCAGTCACTCCCACTTACCTGTCTGCCTCTTTTCCTAGAAGGTGATTACCTCCAGGACAGGAGCTAGGACTTATGCTTGAATCCACAGCAGGCCACTCAGGGAATACGTGTTTGCTAATAAATGAAAAAAAAAATAGTGAGTGCAGAAGTGAGAGCATGAATGCCAAAAGGTGTATCCAAGATCTGAGTCCCAGCCATTTACTTAGAAAGAGAAAGAGGAAAGGAAGGAGGACGGGCAGGCAGGAGAGGGTGAAAGAGTGAGGGAGGGATGAAGGAGGGATGGTAGGATGGAAGGAGAGAGGAGGAAATGTTTTTCCTCCTTTCACCTAGTTTAATTAAGATATAACTAGTTTCTGGCATAGGAAGTAACAGACAGGGATCTCACGCTATGCTTGAAAATTGAAAGAAAGAAAACTTGAGTCATCTAAAAGGCAAGTTCCAGCCTCAGTAATGTGCAAGTGAACTAAAGACAGGCAGAGGCTTTGGGAGCAGCCTGCCTCACCCACGTGGTGGAGATGGCCAGCGACTAGTTCTCACAAAGAGAAGCCTGTGACTGTCTCCACCTTTGGCCCCGCCAATCAGCTTCGGAGGCCGCGCTGGGAGAGGCCCAAGGTCAGGGATAGGCAGGACAAAATAACATGTCTCAGGACTGTGGATTCCCATTTGGGGATACCTCTTTGTTTGTTTGCTTTTAAAACATTTTGTTTATTTTTTTGTTGGGGGGGGGAGAAGAGAGAGAAAGAGAGAACTGGGGGAGGGACCGAGGGAGAGGGAGAGAGAATCTTAAGCAGACTCCCCGCTCAGTGCAGAGCCAGACATGGGGCTGCATCTCAGGACCCTGAGATGTGACTTGAGCAGAAATCAAGTGGGATGCTCATTCGACTGAGCCACCCAGGCGCCCCAGTGGATGCCTCTTTGAATCAAAACTCCTACACAGTGGGAATATGTAAGGCTGAACCGTGGGTGCACTTTCTGAAGTGGGTCTTGCTGCCTCCCGCCTCCGGGCAGGTGGGCCAGCTGGGAGAGAGTCCTGTCTCAGCTGAGGATGTACTTCAGTCACCTTTCCTACGACATGTCACTGCTGACACAGAGGGCCCTGAATCTAAAATCCTGGGGACTCCAGAGATGTCCTCATTCATCCCCTGCTTCCCCACATCCTCACTGTCACAGCCCCTGGCAGTCCTGCGCTCCATGCTATTTTAAGCGCTGACTGCACATTATCTCATTTGATTCTCACGATGACCTTCAAAAGCAGGTACCCTGTTTAGTTTTCAGAACTGGGAAAATGATGTGTTCCTGCTAAAACAGAGGTTTTCTTTGGGCAAACCCAAGAGCTTGCAGTTAAGCATGCTCTCCACTAAGGGGCATTATCATCCCACATTAAAATTGCCAGACCGGGTCAGGGTAAAAGCAGTGCAAAAGCAGGGCAAAAGCAGAAGTTTGTAAAAAGGACAAAGCAGGGGGATGGATTTCAAAGTCCTGGATATTTTCTAAATGTTATTCCTCCTGGCCACCCCCTGCTTCCCCCCTTAGTAGTAAGAAGTGTTCACACCCACAGTCGTAGTACCCAGTGCTTACTTAACACCAGAATTCACTTAATTCCTGTTCAAGGTCATTTCAAAAGGACTGGTCTTAACCAGTCTGCCAGCAATGGAGCCATGGCCATCGGCAGGGGGTGGCATGCGGGGTGGTGGTGGAGGGGGATGGGGGTGTGGATTAATAGATTCAACCATTTGGGTAAGTAATCATCCTCCCCAGCTGCTTTTGCTAATTTCTTAAGTCACGTTTTCCACCAAGGGAAACATGGCCTGTGGCTGAATCACCTTGACTCCAGCTGGAGTGGAAGAGAAAGAAAAAACAGGGGGGGTTGGCTGGGGGGAGGAAAGGCTGAAATTCTATCCCAAGCCTATCAAAATGAGTTTCTATAGTTTACTTCGGCACAACTGGAAAATACTCTGGAAGTGTAAATTTTTAAAAAAATATTTTATTTATTTATGCATGAGACACACACACACACACACACACACACACAGACATAGACAGAGGGAGAAGCAGGCTTCCTGGAGGGAACCTGATGCAGGAGTCCATCCCAGGATCCCCGGGATCATGACCTGAGCCAAAGGCAGATGCTCAACCACTGAGCCACCCAGATGCCCCAAGGAAGTGTAAATTATGCTAGTGGGAGATCCTCCACTGGTGACTGTGCCCCCTCCCCCTGTGCTTACAGACAGCTTATTTCTATAAGAAGCACAATGTTGCTTTCACAGAGAGGATGCTCTTGCAGGAAATCCACAGTACACAGAGAATGCAGCAAAGTCACCGTGGGATTTCCCTGTTTGGATTGATCCACCGAGACCACAATGAAACCAAACAAACAAACTCACCGAGTTTATCTCCAAATTTATGTTAAAGGCCAGCCCTGCTTTCGATGACTCAACCGTGCACTATCCTGATTTAAACTTTACCCTGCAGCTGGGGTTTCCAGGCTGGTGTCTGTGGCCACAAATGACTAAATGTAAAAGCTTTGCTCTCCATCTGCTCTGGGGCTCGAAGTCTCAGAGACGGTTCAAGCACAGTCTAGGCTGCTCTTTAATCCTACCTGAAGATGGTAAATTTTTATTCAAATACAAAGTCTGAGGCTGCTCTGTGGTTTGCACCAGCTCAGAACCCACTAAATGACTTCAGGTCCTAAGGTGCCTAGTGGAGTGTGGGAAGCACCGTGGAGAGACCGTGGAGACTAGAAGGAGACTAGGAGACTAACCTGTGGCCTTGGCCATACGTCTGAGAAGCTCTCCACTAGACTAAGGACTGGAAGCTCCAGTGTCAAATCCCCTTTTCATCCCATAGCTCAAAAGTAAGCGCTTGTTTTAGGGCAAAGGAAATGAGGAGTTGCTCCTGCACTGTTTAACATGTATTTTGTGTTATGAGTGTTTCATTTATGGATCCCACTGGGCACACCAGGGAAAACTAGGGAAAGTTCAGAAAATAATCAGAGATAGGATTATCTGAGCCCTGCTGTGGACCAGGTCTTGTCCTCAGTAAGTGCACAGGATCCCAGTCCTGGAGCCCAAACTAGATGGCTGGGAAGGCTTGACTCTTCCCATCGTTCACACTGCCTCCTACTGTCCCAGCCTTGGTTTACTCACTGAAAAAAAAAAAAAATCAGACAGAAGCTAGACCGGATGTTCTCACAGATTGCTCTACAGAGTGAGCCTTTAAAAAAATATTTTAAAAAGATTTATTTATTTATTTATTTGAGAGAGAGAGAGCGAGAGAGAGCAGAAGTAGGTAGAAGGGAAGAGGGAGAGAGACAATCTCAAGCAGACTCCTTGCCGAGCGCGGAGCCCCATGCAGGGCTTGATCTCCCGACCCTGAGATCATGACCTGAGCCGAAACCAAGAGTCGGACGCTTAACGCACTGAGCCACCTGAACAGTAAGCCTTTCTGAAATTTCCGAAGGCAAAACTCTCTCTATAAATCTCTGTTCAAATCGACAACCCAGGTGTTTAAATGCAACACTTGCTTTACTTAAGGGAAGAAGGAAAAAGAACCAGAAAACAACCAAACCATTCTATGCAGCGATCATTCACTTGACCCTCTAAGAGTCTGTCCATCGCTGACCAAGCAGCTGGCCCCTCTCAGAACCGGGACCGGCGGCTCCCATTCGGCTGGGACCAGGCGCTCGGCCCCCGGGCACTGTCCCCTGCAGGACCCACGAGGGGCACAGGCGCACGCGGGGCGCCTTCCTGGCCTCTGCTGGGGAGCGGGTTGGCATGGCGACGCCTGAGCCAGCCTTCACTTGCTCCCTCCCTTCCCTTTCACGCTATTATCACTGTGTGAGATCTTGCCCCAGAAGAACAGAGAAGTCCTGAGGGCGAGGTCTGATGTCAGGGGAGAACAAGCGAGTCTTTGTCGGGCCCTTCAAGGAGAGGAGGCCCGGCCAGGGCTCTTCTGCACACAGAGGGGCCTGTGCTCTCTCAGTGTGGGGCAGCGGGGCCCACTCCCGTCCTGCCTGGGCGCTGGGGCCTCCACTAGCTCATCCTGAGCTCCCCGAGCAGGACTAAGTGCAGGGATCCCCTGCTGCCCTTGGGGTGCCCGGATCAACACCAGCCCTCTCAGGAGATCCCTCTCTCCTTGGCTCTTCCCCCTCCTCCCGGTCAGAAGGGCTCCCCCATCCCTCCATCATCTTTGTGGAGCTCCCCCTTCTTCTCACACCCCACCATCTGCCTCCAGTCTCCTGCCTCCATCCCCTCCTGGCCACCCCCTGTTCCCCCCCAGAAGCCTCCTGGTTCAGGCATCTCTCCGGCTGTCTCTGCTCCCCTAAGATGCTCTGGTTGTTCTAACAGCCAGACAGTGCCACCTGTCCGAGGTTGGAGTGTTTATCACTGCTGCTGACTTCAGCTTCGAAACTCCTTCTCTAGGAATAGTTCTGCACTCAGAAGATGCTTAATAAATACCTTTTCAATGCTTGAACCCACAGCACATCCCCCAAACCTACCTTTAATAAAATATCTGACTAAGGCTTCAGATCGAAATAAAAACAACTAATGTGATTTGGGTCCTTCCTGCGTGCCGGGCACCACTTGGAGCACTTACATAGACTAGCTGGCTTAATGAGCAGAGCAGCCTTAAGTGGCAGGTGCAATGGGCTTTCTCACTTTACAGACAAGGAAACTGTTGGATGAGAGGTGTGGTAACTGTCCGAGCTCACCAGCTAGCGGGCGGTACAGGAGGATTCTGACCCAGGCGGTGCGGCTCCAGTCTGGGCTCCTAACCTTAATGCCATACAAGCATTTCGTGATGACCTCACCTAAAGTCCACTCCGATGCACATGACCGTGTGTCGTTCCCTAAAACTAGGGACACATGCCTTTGCAAATGTCGTCACATTTCTAGGCTTCGTGTATCCCATGTTTTGGAAACCAAAGAAAATGAGTTAGATTTCCCTGCTCCCCTTCCTCCCGGACCAGCAGCATGGTCAGGAGCAGAGCAAGGTGGCGACGAGCTGGGAAGGCAGGTCTCTGCAGGAGACACGTTCCAAGCCTACTTTCCACAGTAACAGTTCTCTCCCCAGAGCATCTCTGCCCATGTGCAGCCTGGGCCTGACTCTGTTTTGCAGGTCAGATGAGGTCCCCATCCTGGGCCACTGGGCCGGCAGCTTCCAAGTCCCAGAGAAAGGCAGGCTCGCCATCAGGGCTAAGCCAAGCACCCCAAGCTGATTCTCCTATCTTCCAGCGCAGAGAAGGAGCACAAACAGAGCTGCAGGAAGCGGGAAGACTGGAGCAGAGGGACAGAGTGAGGGTGGCAGCTGCACCAAGGCTCCCAGCATCGGGATGGGGTTGGGGGTGCAGGCCGAGACCTTTTACTCTGAGAACCGCATCAGCCATTCTGAGCTCCCAGGCTGATGGAGGCCCTGGGTGCCACGCAAAGGTAAGGGGTCCGGTTTCTCACCTTCCAAGGGCACTTGGCAGTGATGATGTGATGTGATGCAGATGAGGAACCCCACACCAGGGTCCTGCTGGACCACATGCGGATTCAACAGCATTCAATGACTCTCTCTGGGGTCAAGTTCGTAAAGGGAAAGCCCTAGACCATCAAGCCCAACTGCCTCGTAGTGGATGGAGAAGGGAAGGGAGGTCCAAGGTCAAATGGTGACTCAGTGCCACAACCCTGATGCCACAGCCATGCTTTTTCCCTCCTTCCTTTTCAAACTTCACCTTCTGTCTGTTAATGGCATCCAAAGGAAATGCTTACCCTCCAGTACAGCCAGGGTAGCGGAGTGAAGAGGGCAGGAGAAAGCTCATGGTGAGGTCTCTCCTTAGAGGGACAAGAGAAGATACCCAACTGCTTTGTCTTCCAATCAGCCTAGCCCCCCAGGAAGAACTCATAGATCCCCTAAAAGCAAGAGATGAGGAAGCCCTGGCTGATTCTCCTGATTCTTTAAGAGGAGAACTGGAGAGCGGGGTATGTCATGGAGCTGTCTGGGTCTCCCAGAGATTCCAAAGTGAGCAAAGCACTCACTCCTTAAGCTGCTTGATGTTGAGATACTTAAACCTACCAGGAATGAGGGGGCATCTGGCTTGCTCAGTCAGCAGAGTATGCTACCCTTGATCTCAGGGTCATGAGTTTGAGCCCCACACTGGGCACCTACCAGAAAGGGGACAAAGTCAGGTTTAAAGATGGCTCTGTAAGGAGGGAAGGCTCCCCAGTTTCCCCAACTAGAACCAATTGTTTTATCAAGTAGTGAGCTCTCTGTCCCCAGAAGCATGTAAACAGACACCTGCAGGGCAAAATGTAGAGAGTTTGATGGCACCAGAGGGATCTGGAGAGGCCTCTCTGATGGGATGCTACTGCTCTGCCCGGCTCCACATTTCTGAGCTTTAGGCGAGGGCCATGTCCAAGATGATTCTTAACCCCATCTCATTGGGTTATCAGAAGGGTGGCACAGCAGGCAGAGAGAAGAGGAGACAATCACAAGACAGCCTGACTCCTGACCACCTAACATAACAGCTGTGGGCCTTGGACAAGCTGCTTCGTGGCTCAAAGTTTCGGTTTCCTCTTCTGTAACTGGCATCCTGGTGCGCTTGTGAACCCCGAGTGCCAGGAAGCACGCAGACCGCAGCACCCAGGGAGGTGTGCAAGGCCACTCCCAACCCACCCATTCACCCTGCGGCTGGCCCATGAGGCCAGAGGGTGTTGGTGCCAGGCTCTGTTAGGCTACAATAGGTTCCAAATAATACATACGTGTGTGTCTGTGTGTATACGTACCTATAGATGCATACACAGAGCCCACACGGATACATGTCTCGGTATATATATTTATATATATTAATATAGACATTTTTACATATATATTTTACACACATGCACATACACACATATAAATCTGAATATCTATTTTACGTATAATAAAATAAATATATATATGTGTGTGTATATACTTTCTCTTCCCTAAGAGGAAGGTAGAGGGACAGACACACTTCTAAACCTTTTCTGCAGTTTTCACTGGGAAGCAGCAGCCCTAGTTGTCTGTAAAGGTGAATTTTGCTTCCGGAGAGCCCTGGTGCAAGTTTGCTGTGCCTTTACATTCGTGTTTCCGGGAGATGTGGCTGGATTCCTCCTCCACCTCTTTCCACTCCTTCCTGTGGTCTCTCTCCTCCTACTCTGCTTACTGACACCTCCATGGGGTCAGAGGAGAGAGCAACTCAAAATTAGTCAATCTGATTATTTTTAATCACTGTTGGGAACAAGGTGGGAGGCTGAGGAGGCGGCTACTAATGGTTTCTAAAAAGCAGAGCTGAGGCATTATCTGTGCGTGATGATCACTCTGGCTATTTCCTCTCCACCACTACCACAGTTGTTTGAATGTCGGCCCGTATTTAGTATTTATAGAGTGCTATTCTGTTCTAGGGGTGTCTCTTGCCTGGATCCCAATTCCTACTCACTATTCAATGCCCAGCTCATCTGGCTCCTCCTGGAAGCCTTCCCTGACTTCCCTGGGCAGAGAACATGTTCCCTTTTTGCAATTAAAAAAAAAAAAAAAAAAAGAGATTTATTTATTTATTTATTTATTTATTTATTTATTTGTGTGTGTGTGTGTGTGTGTGTGTGAGAGAGAGAGAGAGAGAGAGAGAGAGAGAGAGAGAATCTAAAGCAGACTCCCTGCTAAGCATGGGGTCTGAAATGGGACTCAATCCCACGACCCTGGGATCATGACCTGAGCTGAATCGAGTTAGATGCTTCACAGACTGAGCCCCCTAGGCATCCCTCTGTTTCTGCACTTTGTTCATGCAAGAGGCTCCTGACTACTATCTGTGTCTGTGACTGCTGGCCCCTTTTGTCATTGTCACAAACATGCCCTCCTTGGAGGAATGCACAGACTTAATCCATCTTGATGGTTTCCAGACCCAGCACAGAGTCTGGCATGTGTAGGGACTTGGGTCTTGTCTGGCCAGTGAACGTGTACTTTCCATAGAGAACATTCTTATTGTCCTATTCAACTAGGAGAGGGTTAAGAGATGGATATTACCCATTTGCTTTCTGACCAGAAGAAAAAGTATCAAGACCTAAATTCCATCATTCCTACCAGAATAGTTCAGGCTTTTGCCAGCCACTCTCTCCAAACAGAAACAAGGCTCATGTTCTAACCGTTTCCCAGCAATTTGTGTACCAAGGCCGTGCACAGAACAGTCAACATTTAACACTCACTAGAGCACTGGGAGACAGAAGGGGCCACATATTTACCCACGCCAGAGGACTATCTCATTCCATTTGTCTGTATGAACCTACTTTACATCTGAGGAAACTATGACCTTCTAATTCTATCCCCTTCTCTGATGTTGCCCACCCTCCCTGCTATTCACCTGCCTGACTGCGCCTCACCTGGAGGACTGAGTGGACATGACATGCCCCAGGAGCTGCCCCATCCTGCCCACTCTGTCTGGGTCAGGAGCCTCTCCTCGGGCTCCCTCACACTCACTCTCACTCCAACACAGATCAGTGTGTGTTGCCAGGTCACTAGCAGGTATCCCTGGAAAACCATAGACCCCTCAAGGGCAGGGAGCGAATCTAGTCATCATCTGTATCCAGTGTCTACAGTGACACTGACGTAGAATAGGCACACAAGTATTTGTGGAATGAATCGATCCCGCCCTCTACCCTGGAGGCAAGACTTGGTAATACATGAATATGTGAATGCATTCCAAGAGAACTGGGGGGAGCGACCTGTGAGAGGGTCCAAGGGAAAATGACCACTCTGGCAAACTGGTTCGACAATGACCAAATTAGAACTACTCCTCGCTTCAACCTAATTTATCAATGCAACTTGCTCAAGCAGTTTGAACTAGTGCTGACCATGGGCTCTCAGGACAGGGCCATGTCTCATTCATCTCCAGAGACTTGGTACCTAATGCCCGACACAAGTTTTTGAATGGGTGGCTCATACTCTATTGGGCAAAAGCATCCATCCCTTTTCCTACGTAGTGATGATTTAGGGATGGGGCCTTTTAGATGTTCTGGGGAAGAGGGAGGAAAGGTAGAAGAATCTCTGGAAGGGCAGTCAGGACATAAAAGCCCAAGTCCTTACAGTGGTTTACGAAGCCCTACAGGATCTGACGGCTTCTCTCTGCCTTCACATCCTTCTGCTGTCCCCTTGCTCCTTCTGCTCCAATCCTACTGGCTGCTCTCTGCTGCTTAATGCCTAAGCACATTCCCACCTCAGGGCTTTGTTCCTTTGGGCCTCACTCCCTCACTTTGTTTAGGTTGTACTCCAGTAACACCTAATCTGAGAGGTCTTCCCTTGGACCCTGTGTAAAACAGCAGTGGCTACTTTCTCCACTTCCCCTCTCTCTGGCTTGACTTCATTTATTTATGTTTTCCTGCTTTACTTTTTTTTCCATAGTGTTTAACACTGCCTGATACAGTGTACGCATGTTTCCTTGTTGATGATCCTACAGTCCCATGAGAATGCAAGCCCCAAGAGGACAGAAACTTCGTTTTATTCTGTGCTGTATTCCTAACATCAAGAATGGCACCTGCCACGTAGTACATGCTTCATAAACATCAGCCATTGACTAAATGGCTGGCTGGCTGAATGAGTGCCTCAAAGCCAACAGACACGCAAGGCACAAGGTTCTAAGAGAACCTGATGGGGGAGTCAAAGCTATATTTAAGTAGCTCTAAATAAGATTGGGGAGGAAAGGAGCTAACATTTTTTTGAGGAAGAAACTATGTTAATACATTTAAATTATCTCCTTTCATCCTGATCACAAGTATACAACATAAGGGCATATTATCCCCATCTTACAGATGGGGAAACAGAACCTCAGGAATTTAAAATGATCTCAGCAAAATCACTGAACTAATAAGTAGAAGTGAGATTTGAAATCAAGTCTAATGCCAAAAGCTCCTCTCCTTCCTCTGAATTATGCTGTGGCCTCGTGGCCACCCTAGGAAAAGAAACCACAAGAGAAAAGAAAGGAACAGACCACAAGATAATCCTGTTCCCCCAAAGAATGAGAATGTGGTATGAGGAACAAGTCTAGGATAAAATGATCCTAGGTACTTAGACTGGAACCATCTTAGAATTCTCCTGGTCTTACCTTCTGTGCTATGCTCAGCTGTATGAAATGCTTCTCCTTATAGTCTTCAAGGAAACTCAAGATATCTAGATGTAGAAGAAGAGCTTTAGGACAAAAGACAGCAGAAGGGAACCCCAGCAACTGGAGAAAGATGAACAAGTGCATGACCATCTCAGGGTACCAGCATCTCCTTTGTGACTCCTGATCCTAAGTGGGTGCCCTGGGCCAACTTAAGGGGATGCACTAGAATGCCAGCACCCAATGCGCTGAGCCCCTCGGTAGATCTTTAGTCATCTGGTGGGGGTGTCAGCTCCTGTCAGGTCTGAGTTCAATGAAGGAGTCAGGTAGGTGTGTCCCAGTCTTTGCAGATGAGAAGAAAAGTGTCCATAAAGGATTGGGAGGAGGTGCCAGAGGAGGGAGGTAATAACAACAAAGAATCCATGTGTTGACAGTAAGGCCTGGCCACCTGCAGCTGGAGCAGCGCGGTGCACAAATTGAAAATGCCTCAAAAAATGTTATAGCAAGTGGGACACAAGCCAGACCTGTGGCAGGAGACCAAAATTCCATCCCGAGTTTGCTACTGAAGGATGTGCTCGGCCTAAGTTTGCATGACCAGGATGGGTAGAAAGGAAGTCGGATTGCGCTTCATCTCAAATGAATTCTGCAAGGGACAGTAACCTAGAACTCCAGCCCTAATCTGTTTCCCCTGCCTGTAGTTCCTTTCTTTCTTTTTTTTTTTTTTAAAAAAAATATCTTATTTATTTATTCATGAGAGACACAGAGAGAGGCAGAGACATAGGCAGAAGGAGAAGGAGGTTCCCTGAGGGGAGCCCGATGTGGGATTCGATCCCAGGACCCTGGGATCAGGCCCTGAGCTGAAGGCAGGGGAACCTTCCCTCAACCACTGAGCCACCCAGGCGTCCCTGCCTGTAGTTCTAAGCTACTCTATTTCCTGCCTAAATACTCACCAGACCCAGGGTAACAACAGCTCCCACTCAGAATACAGTTGTAGAAACCCAGGGACCTTTAACCACTTCAAAACTATATCCTTGGTTTCTTTGGGGTTTTTGTCTCTCCTTTTATGTGTATGTGATGTTAAGAGGCATGACTTCTAATCAAAGATGACAAATCTGGCAAAATGATCACCCTCAATACTTTCATGTATCCTATAAGCGTGCAGATCACACATTCTCGCCACCAAAATGGATGATTATCACTGTGCCGTCTGCTATAACCCAAGTCAGTTGTTTCTTACCTGGAGCTCTCTCTGGTGATTCGGGTTCACCAATCTAGGCTTATGGGACAAAACAGCTGAGCAAGCTGGCCGAGGTGTGTCTGGCTCCCAAATCAGGGCTGTGCCCCCGCTAGAGTCCTGTCCTTTCGCTGTCCTTATGTGAGTGATAATCTGCTAAAAGGGAATGCAAGTCATGTTACTTTGAGCGGCCATTTCCTGTTCTCTTCTAGAAATAACACATTTTTAAGGAAAACACAGAGAATACCAGAATTACACATTACCAGGGCTCTAAGAAATTGATGCAATAACCTGATAACCTTGTGTAATGCTTTCATTTTGTAGTTGGGGAAACTGAGCCTCAGCAGCAAACAGCCTCACTCAAGGATTCAGCAACTTGGAGAAATAACATTGGAATATGTCTCTGACTCTCTGGCCTTTGGAATTTTTAAAAAAGCAGTTTCATGGTCAGGCTGACTTCTCAAACAAGTGGTCACTGACCCTGAATGGGAAGTCTGTTTTGTTTTTTTGTTTTTTTTTTTAAATACGATTTTTCAAAAAAGGAGAGATTTTTTTCCAGATTGCTGTTCTTGTAGTTTTGCCCCTGGGAGCTAAATTAGCGAAACAGTCTATCTCAGGCATGTGGTTGGGACTGTTCTATTTCTCATCAGAAAAAATATCATTATAGAATAGGGGGCCCCATGAGCACGGTAGTGGGTGGGCTTTGTTTTTCAGTGATTTGTGCCCAGCCAGTAGGTCTCTCTGTCTCTGTCTTTTCTCTCTGTCTCTGTCTCTTTCTCTCTCTCTGTCTCCGGAAAACACAGTAACAGATATGGATCCTCCTCCCAGGGGTATCATTTATTATGTGATTTTTCTGGGTACTATATATTTGAACAGTCACTCCTCTGCACAGAAAACCAAAACCCAAAAGGGGATCTCACATATATTAAGCAAATCAGATCCGCCAGGCATACCATCTGAGTCTTACAGATACATTTTCCTGATCTGTCCTCAAAAACTCCCCATGAGGTACCCTTAACTCCATTTTTCCAAATGTTTAGGGAACCGAGTTTCAAAGAACTAGCATGATCTGCAGAGTCATAAAGAGAATAAAGTGCAGAACCAGAAATAAACTCCCATCTAACTGCCACACTGGTGTTTTGTCCATCTAAACCAGACTTTAGTTATTTGGCCAAAACACTAGCGGTTGTCTTATTTTTCCAGTGTTTTTGCTTGAATGCAGGAGAAAGTTCTTTGGAAACTATGAATTCTCTTAAGGACATGAAGGATTATTCTTGATAGATTCTCTTTCAGACAGCGTGCTCCAAAGGCCATGCTTCCTGCTGTGCTCCCAGCAGAGGTTCCAGTGCCCCAGAGAAGCTGAGCCTGGCCCTGGCTCCCAGTGGAGAGAGAGAGAGGGCCCATCAGGAAATCATGATTATCTACGCTCTGGGCTTTGTTCCTGTTCTCAGACAACAAGGGACATGGCTGGAGAGCCCGGCTGGCGGGTGGAGAAAGAGGAAGAAAAAACAGGAAGTGAAGGGGGGGGGGGAGGAGGAAGGAAGGAAATGATATGGAAAACACAGCAACTCTCAAAAGTCCTTGGCCCCATGAGAAAGTGAATTCTGAGCCCACGTTTATGGAGCTGGCCCTGCGTTTTGGGAAACCAGGTCGCGGAGGCAGAGGGGGGAAAGAGGTTTGTTTCCGATGGATTTAGGGTTGTATTTGTAAATTCCCATCCCAGGGCACAGCCTGAAGAAAGGGTGCCCTGACACAGGGGCTGTTTCCTATAAGTTTGGGTCTAGACAGTCAAGAAGGTGAATTTCCAATGAAGGATCCTGGGGTAAGATCAAATCTCTTACCTCTTGCCAGATGTGCCACAGAAGGACCTGGAAACGAGAGAGAAGATGTTGAAATAATCAGGTATTGGGGGCACTATCCCAAACCCACTGCTTTTTCTCCCAAACATCCTCAAAATTATAATCCATGGTCAGTGTATATGATAGGGCCATGATTCTCCCACTGAGGCCCGGCAAGACCCCTACCTTCTTCCACCACCAGGCTAAGAGGGGTAGGCCAGTAGAATGCTGAGTCTTTGCAAGACTATGACTCTCTGGTACTTCCAGAATGTTCTCCTACTCATGTTGTCCCCTCTGCTTATTTAGAGATGCTCTAAAAAAAGTCAGGATGAAGGACTCAGTCACCTGGTTAAGTTGAACACCCACAACTACACAGATAGCTAACCCTAATCATCATGCCTCAGTGCTAGTATCGTTAACACGTTCCAGCCTCCTGATGGGGACCAGGGCAGGTAAGGTGAAGCCCTCTGACAGGCCAGCCCAGTCTCTAACAAAACACACAATTCCCTCCCCAGAGCAGTGGTCAAAGCTTCTGGAGAGTTTTGATGACACCATCCTGGCTCTGGTCCACAGACCAGCATTTAAGAAACTTATCGTTTCTGGCCCTAAGCACACTCCACCTCCTTTTAGAGTCCCTCCAGGGTCACAGAGGTCCTCCCAGGGAGCGGCTCGCACTGAGGATCTGTCCTTGATTCTGTAAATTACTCCCCCACCATCCAAACAAACACAGAACAACACAAAGTAAGCATATCTTTGAAAGGAGTCCAAGCTTTTTGAAGTGATGGCTGGTAGTTTCCTGTCTGAGTCACCCACGGGCCAGATGTCCCTCAGAGAGAACAGAGGTCAGGCAAGGAAGGACACTTACAACTCCCATCTCGGGTCCCCACAGGCAGTACGGACCGTGGCCGGAGCTGTGGCCACAGTCCCCCTGCTCCATCTGAGACCATCAGGAGTCTTTACTTCTGTACACCTGGCGCCAACAGAACACTTTCCAATATCTCATTTTGGGTCACTTTTTAGAGGGGTGATTACCCCCATTTTGAAAATGGGCACCTGGCTGGCTCAGTGGTTTAGTGTTGGCCTTTGGCTCAGATTGTGATCCCAGGGTCTTGGGATCGAATCCCACATAGGACTCCCCAAAGGGAGCCTGCTCCTTCCTCTGCCTATGTCCCTGCTTCTCTCTCTGTGTCTCTCATTAAATAAATAAAATCTTAAAAAAAAAAAAGAAAGAAAATGGGAAAGCTGAAATCGAGACATGAAATGACTTATCCAGGGTTACACCATAAAACTGGGACTCCAACAGGCATCTCCTGACCTCTGGTCTAGCGACCTGTGACATTTTCTCTATGTCATGTGTCTCTGCCCCATTCAATGGAGGCACGGAGAGCTCAGAACAGCTGTGTGTCTTCCACTTTTGAAAGGCTCCAGAAGTGGAAGGGTAGGGCAGTGACAAACCAAAGAGAAGGCAGAGAGACGGTGAGAAGCACGGGTGAGACCCATTCCCAGCCCCAGGCTGAGCAAGTGGGGACACTAAAGCCCTCGGTGGGAGTGTGCTGCCTAGAGTCCCAGCTAACCAGCAGCAGAGCCTGGACTCTGAGTCAGGAGACCTCCCTGCAGCCTCCTTCCTGCATCAGCAAGAGCAGTTGCCGACAGGAAGAAATCCAAACAGGCAGGATTTTCCATAATAAAAATAGCTCCCATTCAGCAGGTACCTACTGGGCACCAGGCCTTGTCAAGCTCAGTGACTCCTGAGACCTCCCAGCAGCCACACGAGGGAGGCATGGTTCTTGCCCCCTTTTTCAGATAAGGAGCCTGACGTGCTCCTCAGAGGTTCTCAGCTTTGGAGTGGGAGGGAGAGCCAAGAGATTTCAGCTCAGGCAATCTGGGTGGAGTTCCCACTCTCAACCACTAGGTAACCACCCTTTTCAGAGCATAAAAGAACAAGAAAAAAAAAAAAAAAGAAAGAAAGAAAGAAAAGAAAGAAAAGAAAGAAAGGGTGAGGCATGCAGAAAGGCAAATTAGTGGAAAGAGGCAAGGAATAAGGTAAGGATGCTGGGAACAGAAAACATCTTCATTCAAGAGGCAGAGGAAGGGGGCACCTGGGTGGCTCAGTGGTTGAGCATCTGCCTTTGGCTCAGGGTGTGATCTCTGGGTCCAGGCACCAAGTTCCACATCGGGTTCCCCACAAGGAGCCTGCTTCTCCCTCTGCCTGTGTCTCTGCCTCTCTCTGTCTCATGAATAAATAAATAAAATCTTAAAAAAAAAAAAAAAAAAAAGACGCAGAGGAAGGGAGGAAACTCCCCAGGCAGAGAACATTGAACTCACAGCCCAACCAGGAATCTGGCTCCTGCCCCCTCTTGTGTGGCATCCCCTTCCACCCCGCCCCCCCATTCCCCCAGTCACCCAGCACCAGTAAATGGCATTCTGGCTTTGGTGTTTATTGGTGTTTATACAGCTCTGTTCACGAGAGGAGGAAGTAGGCAGGGCCGAGGAGGGCCAGGAATGGGAGAGTCATGAGGGAGGGTGGAAGGGATGACGGTATCTTGGGAACCCGTTTCCCATGTCACAGAGGGATGGACCCACCGGGCAGGGAGGCAAGTGAGACTCTGCCACAAGTCCTCCCCTCGAACAGTGCACACACTCCCAGGGGCACTAGGTTCTGGGGATGCTACTTGTTTTTGGCCTCACAAGGACCTGGGGAGCAGGGCAGGACAGGGATCATCCCTCACCATGTCACAGATGGAGAGACTAAAGCCAAAATAATAATGGTCATGAGATAATAATAATAATAATAATAATAATAATAATAATAATAATAGCAATGCCATATGTTGGCAGCTCATTATGTGTCAAGATATAAGCCAGATGCTTGACGTACATTATTTCATAATGACACCACCCGTTGAGGTCTGTATGATTATTCTCAATTTACAGTCGAGATAAGCTATGTAATTTCCTCAAGGTCAAAAAGCCAGCGAGCTATGAGAAAGAATCTAAACCGCTACCTATTTGACATGACTCATGATTTCACCTCGAAGCCACATGTGCCATGAGACGGTGACGTGCCTCAGCCACTGTGGTACAGCGGCGCTAACCCACAGCCAGCTTTAGAGCCGTCGAAGCATGCGGGTACAGGTTTTTATTTAAACATATTATCCATACCAAGGGCACATACAAGGTGATGTACAATTAGGGTGACCACGTGATTTATCAGCCAAACCCAGATCCTTCTGAGAGTGAAAAGGGGGGATATTAATGATGCCTCTGGGACAACAGACATAAAGCAGGACTGTCCCAGGCACACAAGACATATGGTCCACCCGAATACACTCCCGAGCCCCGTGGGGCTGGTTATTTTTACGGCTAGTTGTGCTGGACTCTCCTGGGTGAACCCCTGCTTTCTAACCCACGCAAATGCCCCTTTGCAACCATTCACTCTCCTTTGCTCAGCAGAATGCCTTCTCAATCTGCTGGGCTCGTAGGCCTTACATATAAAACAGGCTGATGTAACCCAATTATAAAGCAGTCATGCTACGATTCAAGAAGCAAGGCGTGACGAGTTTTAGCAATCTATTTTAAAAGGACCATTGGGTTCCTTGTGCCCTCCCACCCAGAACCTGAATGTGCAGCTGTTCTGATAACCAGCCAGTCCCCCAAATGGGAGGGCTCAGTGGCTCTCCTCTCCAGGGCAGCCTAAGGCAGCTGGACGGACAACCAGTGTGGGAGCAGCCACCCAGACTCACTGGAGAAACTGAGGTCCAGGGACAGGGCGCAAGAGCCTCTTTCTCGGGGGCAGCATTACCACAACAGCCTGCCTTTCTCCATGGCCAGCAGGCACTGACCCTGCCCCGGGAGGT
This sequence comes from Canis aureus, assembly GCF_053574225.1. Lineage (NCBI taxonomy): Eukaryota > Metazoa > Chordata > Mammalia > Carnivora > Canidae > Canis > Canis aureus. The sequence continues at coordinate 52,771,293 of NC_135622.1, read as the reverse complement.
GCCGAGCGGGAGCCTTTGGCCAGGGATCTGGCCCGAGGAGGAAGGAGGCAGCGCTTGCGGCCTGCTTTTAAATTTCACTCTTTCCCGAAGAATCTGCCTGCTTAGGAATCAGGCCAAGAGGGAAAAGAACCTGCTGCTCTTTCGAAATGAAGCACTGAGTCTTGAATCAGACTCCTACATCAATGCAGGTAAAGGGAAACATTAATGAAAGACAACAGGCCTTAGTGGGTTCTCTGAAGAGGCTGTTTCTGGCATTCGTTTAATCAAGGAACATCACAGCGCTCGTAGGCCAGTGATTTCTGACAGTTCTAGAGAAGCTCACTGGGCTCAGGAAGTCTACCCATACCTGAAGGGGCTCTCAGAGGCACCAGCCGCAGGCCTCATCCTACAGTAGCTCGCACAGCAACACCTGTTACCTGCTTCTTGTAGGAGCTTCTGCATGTGGTGCTGTTTGATGAATAAGTGAGACCCTTCTTTCTGAATCAGGTCACATTCACAGGTTGTGGGGGTTAGGGCATGGGCTTTTGGGGGGGAGCACCAGTAAACCCACTCCTGCCATCAGTATTATCATTACTAGGATCAATATGATTGTTAATGCCATTTAGGGGATCCCTGAGTTCTAGAGAAGGGGAGGGACTCATCTAATGCTGCCAAGCAGGTAGGTAGGTGGGAAAAGCCAGGACTGGACACAGTTCTCCAGACTGATTCTGGTTTCCTGCATCTTGGCATGTAGCCTCTTGTGCTGGGAACCCAACCTGGGAACAGCCCAGAGTCCAGATGGTGATGTCCCGGAGTGCCTGGGCTCAGGCAATCCCAGACGGTCAGGGGTCAACGAGTGGATGTTGGTAGGGGGACAAACGCATGGCACTGCTCTGCGCCGTGCACCCACTATGTGCCAGGGGCCGTGTGGCACATTGCATGGCCCTCCTGGACATGGCCGGGCTCCCCCCAGCCTCATCATGCAGATAATGACCGGAAGAGCAATGCCAAGAGGCTGAGGGAGCAGCCGAGGCTGGTGACAGTGAGCAGGGTCAGGCCACACCTCAGAGCCCAGGTTCAACGTCTAACACTGCGCGCTACAGCTCACAGCTGATGTTCCTGACATAAGGTGTGAAGGCCAATGCCAGGGGCAGGCAGTTGCAGAACAGGACAGGGGCCCAGGCCTCTACTCCCGAGTTCACATCGGTTCCATGTCCTGGGGTCGTGGCTTAACACCTGCGTGACATCTCTGCCACAGCCAAAATGCCATAAGGTAAGTGCCCCCATGTGGATGGCGGGAGGACACCAGCTTAATTGGCTGGACTCCCCAGAAGGAGGGCACTGGGTGGGATGAGCCCTGGGTGTTACACTATGGGTTGGCAAATTGAATTGAAATAAAATATTAAAAAATGAAAACTCTGCCCAGTTTTTCAAGAAGTTCCCATCTCACTCTCTGAACTCCACCCCCTCAGTGACTCCCTCCTCTTTGAGAAGGTATTTTACAGTGTTGGTCAACCAGAAGTCCTCCTCTGGGGTGGGCGTGCGTGGGGGGGAGACAGTTTTGAAACTGAAAGGAGCCAGTGTCCTCTCCCTGACAACCCTGAGCGTCAGTATAATTAAATCCCACACAACAGGGGCACCTGGGTGGCTCAGTGGATGGGCGTCTGCCTTTGGCTCAGGTCGTGATCCCAGGGTCGTGAGATCGAGTTCCGCATCAGGGTCCCCGCATGCAGCCTGCTTCTCCCTCTGCCTGTGTCTCTGCCTCTGTCTTTGTGTCTCTCGTGAATCAATAAATAAAATCCTTAAAAAATAAAAATAAAAAATAAATCCCAGACAACAGGGGAACGTTCATCTCCCCTCCTCCTTTCCTGGGCTGCACCCATAGGATTGTTGCCTTTCCGGAGGGAAAGAGGCACAACATAGCAGGTCTGAGGCATCAGCAGCTGACAGCTGCCTTGTCTCCACAGGCAGGGAGCAGTAAGACGGAGACAAACATTCCAGCCTGTAGAGACCGTGCCCGGCCGTCACCAGGAACACAGGCCGGGAGGATGCCTTGATGTAGCAGGAACGCTTTACAGAGGCCAAGGAAACCTAGGTCCGCTCCCAACTTGGCCGTGGCTGGGCTGTGTGGCCTTTGCTTAGTCACTTCTTATCTCTGATCTTCAGATGGAAAGTCTATTAAACGCAGATCTTGCAGCAATATACACCAGCAGCCTCTCTGGGCCACTTTGAAGATCAAATGAGCTTCCTCTTCTAAAGAAAGTATCAAAGGGACTTTATGTTCATGTTTTCTTTCTGCCACTGGACAGGGAGTTGGTTAAGAGGAGGGGCATGTCTTACTTATCTTTATAGGGTAGTTATAGCTATTGTTAACTAGCCCAAGGTCCCGCACAAGTGGCGAGTACTGATGGCTGGATTCGTAAAATTTGGCTTCCTTGAAGGCTCAGTGTGGCTGGGGAAGAATGGAAGAGGGAGCGGAGATGGTAGGAAAAGAGACAGGTGTCAAGCTGTGAAGGACTTTACCCGCACTGGCGCTTCCCGTGATTCTGACAGTGAGCTAGTACATCAAACACTTTTGTAAGTGTTAGTGGGAGGATGGAGCTGTGGCAAGAGCCCAGGGTCTTGAGTCCATCAGTTGTGAACTAGAACTTCTTTGCACCTTACCGCACCCCCACCCCATCCATTTCAGGGTTGTTAGGGTTACCCAACATTAAAAGTGACCAATGCTGCACTTGGCCCCTATGTGAACTTTAGCAAATATAACTGCTCCTAAATCAGTGGGCAAAGCTGACCTACACGATGAGAGTAGTGACTCTCATCTCAAATGACTGCTATGAAGTTCAAGGCCAGAGCTGCCCAGGAGGAGGAAACTAAGAAATGGTGCCATGGCCAGATTGCACTGAGCCCAATGTGAAAGCCAATCTGGCTAGAGTCATTTGCTGTCCAAGACTGTGGCGTGCTCTAGCGTTCTGTGCCAACATCTGCAGCACTCATGCTCCCAAAGCCACACGAATCCCCACGGCCAATGCCACCCGAGTGTCACAAACCACCTGTGAGCTTCCCACCAGCCCCTGGCCTACAACAACAGGGGGCACTTTTTAGGCAGTTTATGTTGGGTGTTTTAATAGAGACGGCACCTATGCCATGGGACCAGAGAGTTGAGAAGCTGGTGGACTGGGCTCCAGTCTCTGCTTTGACCCCAAATCTCAAAGGCACTGGGCAAGTCATTCACTGCCACCTGCATAATGAAGAGGTCCTTGGAACTTGGGAAAGCCCATCAATGGATCCCATCAATGGACTAAGAGCCTAACCTAGGATATGCACTGCCATTCGTGAAAGTGAGCTTCTCACTAGGCAGGCCTCTGCTAGAATGCCATGCAAATGGATCCCCTCCTGTAGAATGGCCCGATCCAAACCCAACAGGGATACGCCGAGGTCTAGAAGGTGTCTGTTTTCTGTCCTGGTCCTACCAGTGTGACGTGGGTATCATTTCCCTTCTGAGCCTGTTTACTCACATGAGCCTCAGAGCTTATGTTCCCTAGCTCGTGCCACTTCCCAGCAAACTCAGCTTCCTGACATTTCACCAGAAGCCCAAATCTCATTTACCTTGGGTGCTGCAAGGCTGGCTGGCCTTCCTTCGCCTTGTGGACAGGGACAGACACATTTTCTTGAAACTGGCACGTGAGAAAACGGGGCATTTCCATCCTCCTTAGCAGGGGTAGAGACTCAGAGTCAACACCAGGAGGAATGATTGAGGACATACCTGTGACAGCTGGGAGGCGGCTTATCTCGGGGGACAGTGGTCACCCTGGCCTAGGCAGACAAATACTGGGGACTGCACTCACACAACAGCACAGCTGCTCCCTTCCTGGGCCCCTGCTGCAAGGCGAATCAGGAGTCATATGTCAGCATTCAGCGTGGCGTTCATCCTTAGGACTCAGAGGGACTGTGCCTTCCCCCGCAGTGGGTGCACCCCCTCATCAGGGTCCCAGGCACCCCATATCTCACCGAGGCAAAAAAGCAAGTGAGACCAACAGACAGGAGAATGCCTGCAATCCAAGCTCCTTGGAAGCTGACCACAAGAAAATGCACTTTCCCTGTGAGGCCCACCCCCTTCGAACAGAATCCACTTTCCGAACCCTAGCATTCAAGTTGCTCCGTCAACAAGTCCTTTGCATAAATTCTCAGTTTAAGCCCAATGTGATTTACTGCAGTTTCATGTTTTCTTGCCCTGTTCTGTAGCCTTAGACTTATACCTCCATACATCTCCATCCTTCTAAATCAGCAGCGGCCTCACCTCCTCCAGGAAGTCTTCTTGGATACTCTTCTGATCTCTCCTTTCCCTGAACTCTTGTAACATTTTCCGTCTATGCCACTCAGCCTTCATGCTTGTGGGTTGCTTCATCACTTTTTGACTGGACTGTTGAACCACCCCCTAACTGGTTTCATCCTGCCTGGACTCCGGCCCTGTGCTCTGCAGAGAGAACTTTCTAAAGCACACTTCCGATGACGTGTCTTCTCTTCAAGCACTTCCCACCGCCTTCAGGATAAAATCCAAATGCCACATCATGCTCCCACCCTTCCCGTGGGGCTACCCACATTCTAGTCACACTGAACTACTTCCCAAGGTTATGTAATGAGGTGGTACCAGAGTTGGGACAAGAACCCAGGTCTTTTGATAACCAGCTGAGGGTTCTTCCCACAGTCCAGCTCCCCCCCTGGTCTAAGGCTGGACCAAAGAGAAGGAGATACAGCACTGACCCATGGCCAAGGTGAAAAAGCCAAGTCCTTAGGCCTGATGAGCTTATACTACTATGACAACCAGCCAATCCTTCAAGCAACTGAGTGGGTGAGCACACCCCTGAGGCTCCAGGCATAAGCTAGTTCTCCTTTCACAGGTGTGGAAACTGAGGCTTACGGAAGTCAAAGTTCATATCTGGCCTAAAACTCCAGCTAAGATCCTACTTCCACCCTCCAGAATGGTTAAGTCCAATAACCCTGTGCTCATCACTACCTTGTGCCTCCGGGTACCTCACACTCAATATGACTGATGCTGACCAACAGCCCTTAGACCCTGCTCAGGACTTGATTCTATCCAGGAGCTCCTACTGATGAGCCCCATGAGGTTTCTGCTCTAAGACCACAGCTGTCCTGCTCCTGCAGCCCCTTAGGTGAAAAGATTATGAAACCAAATGGTGATTTACCAGGAGAGGGAGAAAATTTTACTCTAACTGTTCTGTACTTATCCAAAGAGGTGATCGAAGCCTTCACCAGGCTACTGCTTCCCCATGGCATCTCCTAGTATATCTATTGATGGGGAAGTGGGAATGGGGTGGAAGCACATGGTCCAAAAGAGAGCAAGGGCCCAGTGGCATCCTGAAGCTAGAAGGCACCAGCCAACCAGAGCCAATTATATCTGTCTTCTCCCAACTTCTGGTTCAGGGATGTCTTTTGAGAAGAAACCAGCCGTGATGGGAATGAATACTTGAACCATGAAATTGGCAACCACTCCTAATCAGGTTTGTTTTTCCTGGAGAATCAGTTATTAAACATTTACCAGCACACCATTAAATGGATCCATAAGAAGGACGCTGGGTTGGGATGACAGGAGGCTTAAATTATAACTTTAGCTCTTTCCCAGACTCACTGATAGGCAATCTTCCCTTCCTGGCCCTCAATTACATTAGCTATAAAAGGAGAGCAACAAAATCCTTACGTATAACTATGTACACAAAGACAAGGGACATAAGGGTATCTTGGTAAATGTAAAGTCTGCGGACGTATTTGGCTGTCACAACTGGAGTGTGTGTGGTGCTACCGGCATCAGTGTAGAAGCCTGGGATGCCGCTAAACATCCCACAAAGCATCGGAGAGTCTCCCACAATAATGACTTAATTTGCCCAAAATGTCAGTAGTGCTGAAGTTGAAAAGCCCCAACGTAAGATATCCAAACACAGTGGCCCATTCAAGTTCCCTACACACAGTGGCATCCAGGAGAAAAATTAAGGGGACCTGGGTCAGTCTACAGGAACCCTAGACAGCCGATGGGTGCGGAACATTGCGATGCAGGCCACAGCGAGAGAAGACAAGAACAAGACATGGTGCCAGGCACACAGTACATGCTCACTCATGGTTTGTGGGAAAAGCACATGGCTCTGAAAGCAGGATGTGCTCTTTCCAGAAAGCTCACACTCCAGTGTGCACAACCGCCCCCCTCCGCAAGGTGATGCCAGGTGGGAGAATGTAACTTATACAATTTCACCTCCTCTGGGAGGGAAATGGTGTCCAGTTCCAGCCCTGGAGGCTCCGCTTAGACAAATAATCACCAGTCTGGCAATCGCAGGAGCAGCAGCAGCAGCAGCGGTCAAAAGAGCAACTTGATTAAAGTCGCTTCCTAATAGGAGTTGAAACATCTTGAAAGGTGAGGTTTTCAGGCCTCCTCTGGGGAGGCAATTGTTAAAAACACACAGCAGGCAGCCTTGCCTTCTCCACCTTCAGAAACCACTTTTTAAAGACAATCCTTTTATTCTTTGTACCACGTGGGATGGCAAATGCATTTAGCACAGGCCACCCGAGGCCGAAAGAGCGCTGGGGAAGAACTACTCCAGGCCTACGGCGGCCACAACCCAAGCAGCCCGGGCGGGACGTCAGCTGTCCCCAGGCCTCGGGGACCAACGCTTAGCCACGAGCCCCTCCTGGAAGTCCCCCGACTCCCTGTCCCAGGCCTGAGACAGGCGGCCGATCTCTCAGGGCCTCGGTGGCAGGACAGAGGACCTCCCTCCGTGCCTCCCCGATGATCTGCATCTGACCACAAACCATCGGACTCACAGAGCCCTTTAATTAAAAGCCCAAGGGTTTCGAGCTAATTCTAGTGGTGGCAGGACCCAGCGGCTTCCCAGGCACCAGAGCTGCGAGCAGAATAATGAGGGTAATTTGGCCCTTCCTGGTCTGTGAATGACAACTCACTCAACTATAAATTAGACTCACAGGATGCCAGAGCTGGAGGCCACCTGGGAAACTGTCTGGCGTCCCCCTGGCCCTTGTGGCCCAGGAGCCCGGGGCCCAGGGACGAGGTGGGCCGCCCCAGGCCCGCTGCCGTTTTGTCCTGACTTTCATTCAGATGCCTTATTTTATTTTATTTTTTTCCCCAAGTGCCCAGAAACTGCTCTTGTTCGGATCTCTGCACTGAACTCTGAGGCTGCTTGGAGCTGAGGAACACGCTGGTTACAATCCAGACACAATTCACAGATGGAAGAACAGCTTCAGGGAAAGAAATTTCAAAACCACTTACTGAGAACCAGCTCTGCCCTTGGCTGAGCACGGCCCTTTCCACCCCTCATCTCTCGTTCATTTCTCACATCCACACCCTGGCAACACGGGTCTCATTAGGCCCACAATGGACATAAGGCAACCCCGCCTAAGAGAAATAAGAGCCCAGACAAGCTAGTGGTTTTTTATTATTATTATTATTATTATTATTATTATTATTCTGATGCTTATGCCTTCCACAGATTCTTTCCTTTTTTTTTTTTTTTTTTTTTTTTTACTTTAAAGTTGTAATCCCTAAAGCAACAATATGAGGCCTTACTTCTTCAGCAATGATAAGAATCATTTTGGTATATATTTTTTTTAATTTTTTATTTATTTATGATAGTCACAGAGAGAGAGAGAGAGAGAGAGAGAATGTGAGAGAGAGGCAGAGACACAGGCAGAGGGAGAAGCAGGCTCCATGCACCGGGAGCCCGACATGGGATTCGATCCCGGGTCTCCAGGATCGTGCCCTGGGCCAAAGGCAGGAGCCAAACCGCTGCGCCACCCAGGGATCCCCATTTAGGTATATTTTTAATCATCTGATTCACTGGATTGGAAACTGGACTTTTCCATACTACTAATGCTCAATATTTTTTAATATCCTTTATGTACCAAATACTTTATAAAATAATCTCGTTATTAAAACATAGCTTCATACAACACTCTCCCTCATTTTACTGAGACAGATACGAAGGCTCAGAGCCTTTAGTGATCACACGGATCACCCATTAATGAAAGAAGTGGGATTCTTTTTAGCAGATCTTTTTTTTTTTTTAAGATTTTATTTATTTATTCATGAGAGACACAGAGAGAGAGAGAGAGAGAGAGAGAGAAAGAGAGAGAGGCAGAGACACAGGTAGAGCGAGAAGCAGGCTCCATGCAAGGAGCCTGACATGGGACTCGATCCCAGGTCTCCAGGATCAGGCCCTGGGCTAGAGGTGGCGCTAAACCACTGAGCCATCTGGGCTGCCCTTGAAGTGGGATTCTCATGCAGGACTGTCTGTCTGAACCCTGTATTCCTTCTATCCTAACGGCCTGCTTCTCCCCCAGTGACTTTGTTGACTCAGTGCCAGGCCAGACATCACAGATTCTGGAGACCAACCTTCTAAACTGTGTCAGCTGGGCACGTACCAAAGGACTGGGTCAGTGGAGGTGATAAATGGGACAGTAGTGGTGACCCTCATCTTGGGGTCTGAAAGCAATCACACACAGGAATGGGACACAGGATAGTCACCAAGCCCGGCCTGGTGGGCCGACTCCTTGTTTGGGGTGCATGTAGAGGAACAGTGATAGGGACAAAGAATCCCACCAAGCACCCCCATGCAGCCTACGGCTACCTTCCAGAACTTCTTCCACTCTGGAGATGAAGATTCTGAGGGCCAAGTGTGGTGCCTCACTCATGTGTGCTAGTAGCTCCTCAGCTCCCGGAAAAGATACATACGTGAAGTGACAATGAAAATACAGTGTGGGGCAGCCCCAGTGGCGCAGAGGTTTAGCGCTGCCTGCAGCCTGGGGTGTGATCCTGGACACCCGGGATCAAGTCCCACGTCGGGTTCCCTACATGGAGCCTGCTTCTCCCTCTGCCTGTGTCTCTGTCTCTCTCTCTCTCTCTGAGTCTCAATAAATAAATAAAATCTTTAAAACAAGAAAAGAAAAGAAAAAAAAATACAGTGTGGCAGTTGCTGCGATGGGAAGCGTGGGCTGCTGATGTGGAAGGACCAGGAATGGAGGCCTAGCCCACACAGTGAGAATCTGGGGGATTAAGGCTTCACAGGAGGGCCTGCCCTGAGTCTGGAATCCACACAGGACTTAGCCATGGACATGAGGAACGTGGGAAGGGAGGGTGCTCAGGATCAGGTCACTGTGAGACAATATGTACAGACAGAAGTGATGAGGCTCAGGAAGTAAGGAACTCCACAAGGTTGGGCATGGCTGAAAATGATGAAAGTGCAATGGGTGGGAAGCCTGGGCAAAATTTGAGGCAGGGGTTGAGCCAGAAGACAGAGCACTGGCAAAGCCTCATGAAGGAATCTACTCTCCAAATGGGACCTGGATCACAGGGTTCACCTTTCGTTATTTGGCAGTGGCTGGGTGATACCATCAGGTTTGTATTCTATACCCCGCATGCGTGTGTGTGTGGAGATATGCGTATACTTCACTGCTCTAGTTAACAGTGACCGTAGTCACATCTCCACGCCAGCTTTCATCTCTAAAATGCTAAAAACACGGTGTGCCCACCATATCCCAAAGCATAATAAAGGGAGATATTTAATAAAAGGATTATTAAAGGGACACCTGGGTGGCTCAGCAATTGAGCATCTGCCTTCAGCTCAGGTCATGATCCTGGGTCCTGGGATCGAGTCCCGCATCCGGCTCCCTAAAGGGAGCCTGCTTCTCCCTCTGCCTGTGTCTCTGCCTCTCTGCCTCTCTCTCTGGGTCTCTCATGTATAAATAAATAAAATCTTTAAAAAAAGGATTATTAAAGATTAAAAAAAGATGAGAAGCCTATATAAGGAATAGCTTCTCTTGGGCTGTATAAAGGAGAGCTCAGCAATGTAAAAGACACACTACCCGCTGGCCCCCCTCCCCCCGAAAAAATGAATTGGGAGGGAGATTATGGGGTGTGGAGCAGAGAAGACCATTTCCTACAGCCACAGGCATTCTTGTCTGGATGCCCTATCAGTCCTGTGCCCAGGGCTTGCATCACGTCCTCAGCGCCTGTGTTCTGGGCTAAAATTTAATCCCTTCAGGAGCTATACGGGGGCAAAAAAGCAAACACCAAACGCTTGCCTTTCCTATTTACCCAGGTGATACCTTCCATTTCAGATAGAAGGATTATTTTCATAAAGCCCTTCTTGAATCTTAGAGAATACACAGGTGGGGGAAGCATATCTGATAGTCAGATGATAAAGGGTGGGTGCTGAAATGCCCAGTTCCTGGGTTTCCCCTCTGTCAGCCCCGGCTCTGTGGGTGTCTGTCTCTTGCTGGAATCAGACAAGACAAAGCCAGAGCAGGCTGCCCGCCTGAGTACCTGGATGCAGGGTCAACGTGTGCGGGACAAAAGCTGCCTTCCGAAGAGAACAGAGCAGTTTCCAATCACTGCACAATCACCTTTATTAGCATAACATCTCCTCGTGCATTTTGTAAAAACACTTTCCTTTTCCATCTCAGGAAGAAGGCAGAGACAGAAATTGCTGCCACCGAGGGGGGAAAAATGTCTGTAAAATTTAAACCATGGGGCATTTGTTCAAGACTCTTGGGTAATGATGTCTCTTGATATATAATTCATGATAGCCTTAAAGCTTGGCCTACTTCTGACACAGAGATCATAGATTTTGGAGAAGTCAGGGAGGGGGAGGGAGAAAAAAAGTCACTTTTAAATGGTCCTGCTGTACTTTGCCTTTTGAGTAAAGCCAGACAATATTTTGGACCATTCTTTTCGACCATAAGGGCTTCCCTTAAAAAGCTTTTTATTTTTTTTCCTCTTGTAAATTGAAGAGGCAGCGTATCATCCAGTTTCAGTTTTATCTTCTGTAACACTAGATAAAAGATGAGTCTGAATCCATCTGTTAGCACATACAGGCTGGAAATTGTGTGAAAGCAATCTCTCTCCCTCTCTTTCTCTCTCTCTTTCTCTACCCCCCCCCCCCACCGCCTTGCATAAAGGGGGGAAAAATCCACACTTTTAAAAAATTTATCATCAGCAATCCTACCCAATGCCGACCAGATAGCAGCACTTTTATCCTTTTATGGGCAGATTCAGGAGGAAGCCAGCCTTGCCACAAAGGCTCTTCCCCCTACGCTGCCACATGAATTGGGATGCTGGCGCTGGCTGCAGGCCAGCCCCTTCCCCCACAGCCTGGGGTTCTAACCTCACCGAAATCAGTGATGCTCCCCCTGGGTGCCATTACCTGCTCATCTGAGCCCCCTCGAGCTGATGCTGGGAGAATCGCAGAGCAGCGGGAGGGCTTCTGTCCTTTGTACAAAGGCCGTGCTCCTGGGGCTGGGTTTATGGGGAAAACCAGCAGGCAGGCTGCCTGGGCCCCATCTGGGTCACTTGGCATTTCCTATGGCACTGCAGCCGGGGTGGCCCCGTGCATTGCCCTTCCCAGGCTCGGAGAACTGCTTTGCCCAACGATTTGGGAAATGCCGTGTGCAGCTGATCAGACCAGACGCGACAGAAAATCAGAGACTGAAGGCTGGAGGTGGCCTGGATGGGCCCTTGCCAGCACTCATCTCTCACATCTCCAAAATTACCTCTTTAAAGTGCAGGCATAGAGTCCTGGAATGCAAAGCTCCTTTGTTTCTTAAATGCAGAAACTGTGTTAATCACAGAGTTCCAAAAATAAGCAAGCTTTATGTCATTAATGAGGTGAAGCTCAAGCACACACAGTCCCAATGAGGATGGGGGTGGAAGTGACAAGTATGAGTGACCAGTGACTGCCTAGGCCACTGCACTTCAAAAGGCTCCTGTGGTTTTCAGGGAGGGCCCAGAGCCCCTGCTCCACGCCCTGCACCCTGCATTCTGGAGTGCTATGTCCTGCGGATCCTGCCTCTTCTGTGTCTCACGTCACCCCTCCTGCTGCCTCCCACTGCCACTGCCCTAATTTAGGTCCTTCTTCTCTTCCTTTCTTCTGGACGGTTCTGCACACGCAGCCAGATGGCTCTTCCTGAAGCAGCGGAGAGATCCCCGCGCCACTCCGTGGCTGAAAAGCCTTTAATGATTTCCCCATTGACCAAGACATAAAGCCCAGCCACTAATTCCAGGCCCGGTCTCCCACTTCGGTCTCTCCTTCCCATTTCCTACCCGTCAGCCCACTGTCTCCTTTCCAGCTGTCTCACTGCACACCCTTGCTCGGGTAGTTCCCTCTGTCTGAAATAGCTCTTTCTTCACTCCGCCTTCTCCTTTCCAAATGCTGTTCATCCTTCAAGACCACATTCAAGTCAGCCATGGACTCAATCTTGACACCCAGGGGAAATTTCTCGTCCTCTGAACTTCCATAATTTTATCCTACCTCAATCACTTCCTAGGGCTATAATAGAGCCCAGACACCATGTTTTCCTCCCTAGACGGTAAGATATCTAGGGGAAGAAGACTGTGTGGTTGACTTTAACACACTTATTTTCATCTAGATAGGTCCTGGTATGCAAGCAGTGCTCACTAGTGTTGCCTAACTAAATTAATGAGGATGACTACAGGATTGCAGAGGTAAGCTATTTTGTGAGGGCCTGGCTATTTGAATAGATTGTGTCCCTGCCCCGTGTAGAAGTATGTCATAAAGGGGGCACAAAGCATGCCCAGGAGGCATGCTGGGTGGGTGGGGCCATAGTGGACCACACCCATGGCTTCCAAGAGGCAAAATCCAATGGTCAGTTCTCAACCTTCATCTTTACTAGACCATCATCAATTGTGAAACAATTGAGTCATTGTCTGTTCCAAAAAGTCTTATTTCCTGGACCCCTAGATCACAGTCTCCTAGTTAACATCTGCTCCTTCTTATTCTCTTTATCTGGTTCCCTGACTTTCTTCCCAAACTCTTCACCTTGGCATTTCCTGGAACTCAGGCCTTCAGCTCTTTCTTCTCTATCGGGAGTCATGCCTTTAGTGACCTCATCCAGTTTCATGGTTTTAAGTATCATCTCTATTTGATGAGTCTCAAATCCATATTTCCAGCTTTGACTTCTCCCTTACTTGCCATAACCACAGCCTACTCAAAATCTCCACTTGGACGCCTACCTCAAATTTATCACAGCCCCAAAGTGAACTCCTCGTCCCCTCTCCCCATGCTGCTCACCCACCCCCAAGTCTTTCTCATCTCAGCTAATGACAATTCCATCCATCCAGTCTCTTAGGACAAAATATTGAGTCATCCTAGCCTCCTCTCTTATTTCATGCCCCACATGTAATCCTTCTGCAAATCCTTCTAGCCTTACCTTTAAAATATATCCAGCATAGATCAAAATGTATTCCCTTTACACTTTGCTCTATTTTTTCCATTGCTTTTTTTGACCTGCTAATATACTAGAAGGTAATAAATAGCACTTTATTACCTTTCTCTGATTTATTATTATTATTATTATTCCATTATTATCACATTTTCCCCTTACTGGTGTAGCTAATCCCTAGAGCCTAGAATTATGCATGGCACAAAGTAGATATTCAGTAAATAGTTGTCCAATGCTGGAATGGATGACTTTAGCTGATGATCTCTGAACTGTAGTTTAAAAAAATAAATAAATAGCATTTAACCACTGAGCAAGGCAGGGGAAATGTAAGAAGCAAGGGCCTAGAGATACAACCTTCTTCAATGTCTTAAGACACAGCAGTACCCCAAAAGCCTGCCCAAATTATATAAAACCACTGAAGGAGCAGTTGTGAACAGTTCCCAATTTGTCCAGACCAGCGAAGGAAAGGTTCAAGGAATTTCAATGAGTAATTATGCTTTTACATAAAAAATATATATGGTAAAAATGAAACAAAACACACCCAAGTTGGCAAATAATTGTGTATAAACATCCCCTCTGCAATTTTATTTACCTCACACATTTTCTACATATTTTTCCCCCTCAGATACTACAAAGAGAGTAACTTCCGTTTCTGTCTATATTCACCTACAATTCAACATCCTGTGTGCATTTTCTGGACCAGGCCCATGTCAATCTTACTCCCTGTCATTCCCTCAGTCTCCACCCTCCTAGACATAGTGTTTTCAAAGTATTTATTTGATCAATGAAGGCAAGAGTAAATGCCTTATGAATGTCTCCTGGCTGGACCAGTGCCACGATATAAGAAAATATTCTGAGAAACGACTCTCCACCAGACTCGTCCTTGAGGCAGAAAATGCATTAGCCCTCACTTGCCCCCAGCACCTAGCAGCGGGGCCGGCTTGCAGCAGACATTTGATGGATTTGATGGCTAAAATCAAGTTCGTCTACATGAAGGACTGAAGTGGTAAAGAGTGCTGACAACATCCCTCTTGTTGACTCTCTGTGGCAGCATCTCATCGCTCTCTGCTCTGTTGCTGTGATCTGACCCAATGTAGAGAGCAGGCCTAGGGTGAGCAGAATGCTCCACACAGCTTCCATGTCCACCTGTCCCAAAGAGAGGCTATGATGGGAACTAGTCCAGTGAACCAGCTGAGTCACAGACACCTCAGTGTTTGCATCCAGAAAAAGGACATCTCCATAGGCTGTGATGAGGATTTGCAAAACCCTTTGAAGGCTGATCTCATTGATTTTAGCCTCGGGTGACCATTTCTTCTGTGGGCGCTCCCTGCTATGTACCCCAGTGAGCTGGAGCTTATCATGCTATTCAAGAGGCATCTGTCAAGCGGGTGCTGGGGCCTAACTACTGTTCTCTATCAAAAGACTCCTCTAAGCATGATTTCTTCGCAGATGTTTGTGAAGAGACGTGCCATTACCAAACTCAGAAGCATGATTAGGGGCTTTGGGCTCTGATTAGGGTCAGGAATTAACTGGGCCAGAGAATCAACTTCCTTGGAGGCCACACTTAGATAATCACATACAAGATGAATCCCGCATCGCTGGGCATGCTTTCTTCTACTTTTCGAGGGTCTTTACCATGGAAGGGGCCAATTATTGCTATGGGAAATAAGAAAGCAGAGCCGAAAACTAAAGCAGGGTATTCACTGCCCTGCCACCTGCACACACACACAACACACACGCACATAACACACACACAGGAAGCTGTAGCCACCAGGCTTCCCCGAGACCCAACAGCTGATTGGATTTACCTTCTAAATGCAAGGCTTATCAAGGAAACAGACAAACATCAAAATGAAAAGGCACAAATTCCCATTTTCATTGTGGTAGAAACCAGGGGAGCAAGACATTCTTGCATCTGAAAGGCACATTTCAATAGAACTTGCAGACCTTCCAGGGGACAAGGGGAGAACACATCCATGAGAGCAAACATTCTTTTCATTTTTCTCCAGTAGGAGGGTACTTTTTGACCAGTAACAAAAATCACACATGACTTACGTCCAGCATTTATTTGCCTCCAGGTTAATTAGCTAATTTCTTCTTGGCTTGTATATTTATTCAACAAACAGCTAAGGTCAGAGGGACACATCCTGGGCTGGTGCAAAGGGTGTGGGACTTGAAGCCAGAGATTTTGGCCTCAACTAAAACCATCTTGAATAGGTAACTTTGCTCTTCGAACCTCTTCCTTGTCTCATAAAATGAAGCTAATGTGCCCCGCCCACCTCACAGGGCTGCTGAGGGTGAAACGAGCTCCTGTGACAACAGATTGCGTGCAGTATCTGATATTCAAGAGGTCCTTCTCAAAATATGCTGAATCCGAATCAAATGCCTGTCTCATGAGCCACATGCCCTCCTCTCAAAGCGGCTGTATTATTGAAAAGGAAGATGGTATACATTCACCTATGACTCCAATATAAAGGAGAAAGTAGTAAAAGCTCTCCGATGTCACAAAAAGAACACTCTAGAGGGTCAGACAAAGCAGAGATGATTTACAGCCAAGGACATCAGTGGACACCTCTGGCAGAAGGGACATTTGATGTAGGAGCATGCCGTAGTTTACATTTCAGGTTATGGATGGATGGATTATTCATTTATCTTTTAATACATAGAAAAGTCCAAGCTATTATGCTTGCTAACTTGGAGGGTATAAGAAAAGAAGGAAACGTGACAAAGACTCTGTCCCTAGACGATAGATAACCTAGTGGGGAAGAGATCATGTGTGTATACATGTGCACACACAGACGTCATCCATCTTTGACAATTTGTGACAAATGATTAATGAATAATTCAGAAATCTGGAGCCATGCAGTGAACCAACAGTGTGCAGATGATCTCAAGCTGTAACCAGTTAGCTCCAGCTTTTCCCACTCTGGGCATCAGTATTCCCATCTGTAAAATAGATGGCTTGGGCTAAATCAAGACATTTTTCAACCATGTGGCAAAAATGAGCTAATGCATGCCCACAGTCATGGGAGACAGCAAGTGGGCTCAGTGTGGCCAAAACCCCCACTGGCCACTGCTCTGTGGCCACAATCAGCTTCAGCATTTCCTCCGTGTGCTGTACAAATAGTACCATTTTCCATGTGACGGTGACATAGAGCATGTTAGAAAATCCCTAGCCCAGATGATCTCAGAGAACCCTGCCTGTTCCATCAGCCTGTCAAGTGGAGCTTGAATGTTGGCCTGAAAATGAAGGGCATTTGAATTGGTTAAAAGCAGTCTGAGGAATCTAGAGAAGCTGGTCCACGTAAGGGGAGAGAGCTCTGAGCATGGTCCTGGCAAAGGAGCTCAGGCCTCCCTGCAAGGCACATCTACTGTTGAAGCTTCCTCATTCCAACTTTCAATTTTCTTTCATTGTATTCATATTGATAAAAAAGGTCTCTGCGATAGTGAGTGTCCTGTGTCAATCAGTTGGGACATGGCGTGCCGACATGGGACAGAATGCCTGGGCATTCTGACTGTGTCTCTGAGGGTGTCTCTACACAAGATCAACTTTAAAAAAACTATTTTATTTTACTTAAATTCAACTAATTACCATAGAGTGTATTTGAATCAGTATGTTGAATGAAGCAGATGCCCTCCCAAATGTGGGTGGGCCCCATCCAATCCCTTAAAGGCCTAAACAGAACACAGGGCAGAGTAAAGGAGCACTTGCATTCTCTGTCCATCTGTCTTTGAGCTAGCACATGAGTCTCCTGCCTTCGGGAAGAGCCATCAGCTCTCCTGGTTTTCAGGCCTTTGGATTTGAACTAGAACTATACCAGCAGCACTTCTGGGTCTCCAGCTGGCCAACTGCAGATCCTGGACCTCTTGGACATGCATGTGTATCTCCTATCAGTTCTGTTTCTCTGGAAACACACTAACCCATACCAGGTAATAGAGGATGTGTTAATTTGCTGAAGCTATGAAACCACCGCTGACATAATCTCCCTTCCAAAAAGATGTGTTCTGGCCATTAACTGCGTTAATGCAAATTAGAGAGTAGAAATTGAGCTTTCCTCCATCATCACAGTTGATACAATGCAGAGAAATGAACAACTATATTCAGATCCTAAATACAGCTGACCCTTGAACAAGAGGGGTTTGAACTGTGCAAATACAGGACAGTACTGTACATGTATTTTCTCTTCCTTATGATTTTCTCAATAACATTTTCTTTTCTCTAGCTTGCTTTATTGGAAGACTACAGTATATAAAACATAATATACAAAATATGTGCTATTTATGTTACTGGTAAGGCTCCTAACCAGTAAGCTATTTTAGTTAAGGTTCTGGGGAGTCAAAAGTTCTACTTTGGATTTGTAACTGCTCAGGGGACCTTCTAACCCCCACGTTGTTCGAGGGTCAATTTTAATTAGCAAATATCTAAATTTGAAGCTGGTCTGGGATATGTTCTGAAATGCAAAAGACCTTGTCTCAGTGCTGGTTTGGTCATTTGTGATCGACCTGATTACAGACAAGCACCTCAGTTTTCTCAGCTGCTCCAACTACTCTTCCAGAATTACTAAAGTAATCTTTTTAATCTGAGACCCAGCTCAGAGCTTAGTGTACACTGAGTGTTCAGTAAATGTTAAAAACCCATTCGGCAAGGCCCTTCAGGTCCTGCCCAGCTTCCACCTCTCCTCTTACCACTCTGGCTTCATTTACTACCCCAGGCATCCCACCAACCTCTTCTCCTGTCTTTGAATCAGTAAAACACCCTCACTTTCTTTTCCTTATGCCTCGTACAGTCCACCTGTCTCTGCAGATGCTGACAAGGCTCATCTCCCACTTCTTTCAGGAAGAAAACACTGCATGGTTCCAAGGCGGGCCCTCTGTATAGGCGACCATCTCTCCTAAACATTAAAACCACCCTCACATACACACTTTGAACCAAAGTAGAAAGGTTTTCATAAACACAAATCCTTCCTCCCTTTGGCCAAGCAGCTAGGGCCAAAGTACCCTCAAAAAGTTTGATGCGGGGGGGGACACCTGGGTGGCTCAGGGTTTGAGCATCTGCCTTTGGCTCAAGTCATGATCCCAGGATCGAGTCCCACATCAGGCTCCAAGCAGGGAGCCTGCTTCTTCCTCTGCCTATATCTCTGCCTCTCTCTCTGTGTCTCATAAATAAATAAAATCTTTAAAAAAAAAAGTTTGACGTGATCCTCATGCACCTGACCACTACTCTGTGCAATGCCAAGACCACATACTCCAGGTCATCCACATCTGCTTTCGGGTTTAAGTCGTGGCCCCTCCATTCATCAGCTATCATACCCTGAGCCAAGTGCTCACATGAGCCTCTGAGCTTTAGTTCCCTTGTCCATAAAATGGGCATAAATAATAAGGCATAATTTTTAGAGCTGTTGTGAAGAGTAAGGGAGACAATGGAGGTGGGAATCAATCTGGAAACCAGTGTCCATGCACCGCTGAATGACACACATCAGAGCTGTACACAGAGCAGCCTACCCCACTAATGCTATCAGAAGGGAAAAATGATTAAAATGTAAATAAGGCTTATATTTCCATTATTCCTAAAACACAGCATTCTAAATGAGCTGTTTTTGTTTGCTATTAATACCTGTTAATCCTGGTGACAGGCGGGTTAGGTGTTGAAATGGATTTTGAAATTTCTGGATGCTCAGGATGAGATTATTTAAATTTAATGCCTTGGAGGAGAGGTAAATCTCAATTACAGACTAAAAAGCAGAAAGACATTTCATTTTTTTTTTCAAGTTCATAATAGAGTACACACTGGCCTCTTAGAACACTGTCCACTCAGGGTCTTGGAAGGAAAGAGATGGTGATGGTTTGCAAGGACCTTCAGAGGATCTTATGTGCATAGGTGCCTCCTACTGTGTGGGGGATCTGGGTGGAGGGGTACCTGCCTGCATTTCATATGGAACCCTCTCACCTGAAACCAGTTCTGAGCACGTTTCTGGAGCTGCACTTCACATGCAGAGGCCCCATACCTTTGACAGACGAGTGGGCACTGCCTACCCAGGCCATGAGCCCGAGACAAAGATGAACATCCCTGTGGATGTCCCTCCTGTCTCAAATGAGCATTGCTTTGGAAAGCCTTGCTCGAGTCACCAACACAGCAATCTGAGGCCCAGAGCCGGAACTGACTAGAAGTCTTGTCCAAACAGGAAGCCTAGAGGGCCTTCCCTGTCTGCCGAGGCTCAGGTACAGGAGTGATGAGGGCCTTGAACCTGAGGACTTTTCCAGTCTTTGCATCATGTCATGAGGTTGTTCAAGACAGGAGCACAGCCACATCTACTGTAGGGACCTCTGTTCCTGGGTGCCCATCTCTGTCCCTTAGTCCATATGATCCCACATCCCAGCCGCAACCCGAGACCTCATTTCTGCTTTTGCTCTCTCTTCGGTGCCAAGGCTGGACAGAGCTCCTCATTGAAATGGATCATGAATGCGAGCACTCACTATTGCTAAGCATGCCTCCAAACCCTCCACACGTATCACCTCATTAACTCCTCACAGCACCCCAGGAGGAAGATGCTACTATCAGCCACACTCTGCAGATGTGAACAATGAGACACAGAGAAGCCGAGTAATTAGCCCAAGATCACACAGCTGGTGAGCGGAGCAGGGGCCCATGCCCACAGCCCAGCCTTTGGCCCTGCCCTCACATCTTGGCATCTTGGTTTTCTTTTCTCTAAATTTGAGAGGCTCCCAGCAAGGCAGGTTAGGAACAACAACAAAAGATAGGAAGGATAATACGTGCTCTGGAAAGCCCCAGAGAAAGACGCAACAATGGTCAATAGCACTGCTATTATTGCTGCTGACAAGGGCAGAGATCATCAACACTGCTGGGGACCTTGAGTTATGTTTGCACGAGAGTTCTCTGATGTAATGACATGAGTTCCAACATAAAGGAAGACAAGGCTTCAAGAGATGTGATTAGGTTCGAATTTAAGAACTATACCGGTAAACCTGTTTATCTAGTGCACAGTTAAAATTCATGCTTTGCCAAATCTTCTAATCTTAAATAGACTGTGGAAACTTTAATTATATTTGGCTTTTGGGCTCCCAGAGAATTAGAGCAGCTGTGACCTCATGCGGTTATTCAGGACACCTAGTATGTATTGTTACCTACTATTTCCCAGACATGGTGCTAGGTTTTACCCCCAGCAGATAGCGGTAAACGATATAAAATTTCCTGTATCCTGGAACACTTTCTTCTCACGTAATCAAATGTTGGCTAGGTCGGCATATGACAGTTAACTAAAATATCACCACAAAATAGCAGCATCATATTATTTTACTAAGCACCTAACATTCCCATCTTTTTGCAGTTTTATAAGGTATAGGTTAGGCTGCATCGTCTTCTCAACTGTAAAAAGATTATTACTGCCTTTCTGGTTGCCATGTGACTTGCACGTCTGACCTCCCCTCCTATGGAGGGGGACATGATAGAGGACTTGGCCATTTGCCCCGTTTAGCAAATAGAATAGAAGTAGAATAAAGGAGAAGCTTCAAGAAACATCTCAAGTTTCTGCATCCTTGCTAACTCTCTTCCCTCTGTCACGAGCATAACATGCTCCCAGAAGCACTTGTCCCCTCAGCCCGGATGCCAGGATAAGAAATGCAGAACAAGACCACAGAAGCTAATCTGCAGTCCCTGACATGTGACATAAAAGAGACGCTTGTTGCTATAGCCACTGAAATTTGAGGACTATTTCTTATCGCAGCAAAGCTGACTAATACACCACATTATCACACACAAAATCATTTCATATCCATATGTAGTATGCTGAGCACATACTACCTATGGATATAAAAAAGGAATTATGTCCATTGGATGGATGAAGTCCATCAAAAAGGAATTATGTCCGTTGGATGGATGAAGTCCCCAAGACAAACAGCAATAAGATGAAGATATTAGAAAGCAATCATAGGTGTTATTGTCACCAAACAGCAAAGAGATGAAGACACTAGAAAGACAATCATCGCTGTTATCGTCGCCAAGTGTGATTAAAAACAGGACTGGGGGCAGCCCCGGTGGCCTAGCGGTTTAGTGCCGCCTTCAGCCCGGGGTCTGATCCTGGGATCGAGTCCCACGTCAGGCTCCCTGAATGGAGCCTGCTTCTCCTTCTGCCTGTGTCTCTGCCTCTCTCTCTCTCTCTCTCTCTTTCTTTCTCTCTCTCTCTCTGTCTCTCATGAATAATAAAACCTTTAAAAAAAAAAACAGGACTGACACATCTTTAGTGTAAAAATCTCTTTTGCAAACTGCAGATTGATTAAAACACTAGCAAACCACACAGGTTTGTTTCCCTGGTTTCTGGACCATTTGCTGAGATCAGGGATGATACAGTCCAAACACAAGAGATCTATCATGAAAGAAATGCAGAACCAAAGGACTGAGCTTCCATCTGCATTGAACTGAGCCAGGGGAGGGGGGTGGGGGGCTCTTCTCAGCTCTTCTGCCCTGTGACTCAGGGGCTCCACGTGGTCATACTGAAACTTTGCACGGACAGTGGTTGTTCTCTGGCCCTAGCAAGGCTTCCTGAGCTCCCAGAGTAGCCCTGCAGCAGCTCTATGTCACATATCCCCAGGATGCCCATCACATGCCTGAAGCCAGCACTGGGAACAGTGTGTCATTTTACCAGGAAATAAGACCATAAAGAAACCCCGACCTTAAAACCTTGGCAGGGAGGTCATAATTCAGGACAGAGGCTCACAGGATCTGTGTGGAGTGACTAATTCAATTTTCTTACTCCTATTGTTTTAAATCCAAGCCCATTGTTCTCCGTCTTTGCTTGATTCTCTTCTTTCTCTCTTATTTTCACTTTTCAGAAACGCTCCTTTCAACAGGAGCGGGTGAGTCACCTTCATTATTGATTTAGACACATTTCAGGCCGGTTTTATGCTCTCGGTCCCAGCTTACTGACATATATGGAAGGCATCCTGCCACAGCTGATCTTTTCACCAGAAGGCGCAGTTTTCAGCAGCTATATTTGGGGGTCTGAGAGAGTTGGCACCCTGCATGCTGCTTTTCATTCACACTATTGGTTTCCTACCCTGACCCAAGCGAGGCTGACTTCTGACACCTCCCTCTGCGCTCTCTACCCACAGATGCTATTTTCATACAGCACCCAGGGCTTCTGAGATCCTGAGTGACCATCCTGGCCTTTTTCTTTCTTTAATATCATAGCCACCAAAAACACAATCGGCCCTGTAGCACTCAGGTACACGTATACACATGTACGTTTTGAAAGTTTTGCACCAGATTGCAGAAACCAGACACTAACATAATGTCAGGAAAAGTCATTCTGAAAGCTGGAAGAAAACCCATACAAGGCAGCCAGAGACATACCAAGAGAAGCAAAGTTTGTAACGATTGAGTTGCGGACCCACATTGGACTTCATCCAAACCTCTCACAGGTACCACATTGCTGCCTCCCAGGCAGGTGAGCAACACTTGCCATTTGCAGAGAGCTCTTGTTTTCAGAGTTTGGTGATGTTCCTAATATCCCCGAGAAGGAGAGCTGCAAGGAAAGAGGGTCCACTCCACCGGCGGGGAGGAGATGACAGTCTGGCAAGGCTGTGACTTGCTTTAAATAGGTCATTGGTTGGTACAGAACTAACTCCCCATTCTAATGGCAGGTACTGTGAATTTGTATTCCCCCACTTTTAGACATTTGCAACATGCATCTGAGGCCTGGACGTTCAAGTGGTCTTATCTCAAGTGCCCTGATGTATAGTTCTAGAAGTCCCCGTAGAATGGAAGCTCCATGAGGGCACGTTGATCTAGTTACATTAGCACCTGGCACAGTGCCTGCACACAGTCCATTCTCAAAAAAAAAAAAAAAAAAAAAAAAAAGAGTTGTTGAATAATTACAAGACAAACTTTTTTCCCCTACTTTATCACTTTTAAACAAACCCACCACCTGACATACCAGCCCTAAAGGAATTACTGTCCTCTCCAACTCTCATTAATGAACACTCCGCAGTGTTATACATATATCATACACAGTTTGATGCATTCATACCTCCCATTGAAAATCCAATTTCATAACTGCCTTGTAGAGATTTCCCAATGGTTTCCCACAGACTTCAGGATGCCCAGGTTCAATTCCCACTCCCCCAGGCTCCCTTGCTTTGACCCTACTGAGCTACTAGGACCAAGTGCTATGAATTGGGCCAAGTTGCTCTAAGTCTCCTTTGCCTTGAGAATGCAGGATTCCAATTGGGAGCAGACATAAAGGCCTCTGATGTTAGCACCTCACCGGAGGCCACATGCTTTGGCCTTTTCTCCTAACCCATCTGCTTTTCACATGTTCCTTCCCCACCTCAGAAGCAGCACAAGCCTCTCAGAGACCAGTGTTCCACTCTGTGAGGGAAAACGCCCTACCAGGGAAAATGCACTTTTTTTTTCCAGAAAGGTCTCCAGAGACAAGGCCTTCCAGGTCCCTGGGGATCCCCCCTCCCCAGCTCTCCACTGAGAAGCAGTAAGTGGAAAGTCCTGGCTGGTCTCCTGACACGCTTTGAGGGTTTCTCGCTTTGAGGGTTTCTCGAGAGCCTCCTTGTTCCAGCCTGTGGTCAGTTTTTGTAAACACCAGTCCCCGGCAGGGAACTGGGCTGTCCTGCTAATCCCTGGGGATTTCTGGTGAGGTCTTCTTCCTCCTGACTCAGTTAACACCCTCCTCTCTGCAACTTTCACTTCCAGCTTTTTCCTGGCACCTTATTCTCTCCCTAGCGAGTCCATCCGTTTGATGGCTGGCCAAAAAGGAACTAGCTAATTGGAGTTTAGAAGTGGCATTCCTTCAAAATAACCACTTTTTTTTTTTTTTTATCAAAAAGAATCACAAATAGTCTTTAATGAGAACACTTGGCCTTCAAAAAAGAAGAAGAAAAGGAGTGAGGTTATAAATGCTGTACTCTTCCTCTCCCCTAGGCCTGGGCTGGCATCTGGGGATGTGAAAATCAAAGAGGAGTGCCCTTTCCCCCCAGGGTGCACAGACCAGTGTGGGGATAGATCAGGGGAAGAGGTGACCACACAAATACAGTGCAGGCTCTCAGTCAGAGGGAACAGCAGGAAAACACTGAAGTCACAGAGGCCAGCCCTGGACTGTCGCCCTGACATCTCTACCTGCCACCACCCACCCGCCTACTCTGCTATAACCCTTGGCCTCCTTGTTGCTCCTCCAGTGAGCTAGGTACACCTACTCTTCTTGCTCTCTCCCTGGAGTGTGCCTTTCTTTGTAAGTTACGTGGTTCATCCTCTCACTTCCTACAGACTTTCCCTCATCCCCACTCTTCATGAGGACTTCCCTGACCACCCAACTTCAACTCTTCCCCCTATTCACCCCTCACTCTAGACACCATCTTTGCTTCATTTTTCTTCGTGGAACATATGATATCTGACATATATAAATCTTACTTGTTTACATGCTTATGGCCCATCATTCCCCAAAGGAATAAAGTTCCGTGGCAGCAAGGGGTTTTGTCTGTTTGCTTCCCCTGAAGAATCTCCAGAAATTGACAGAGAAGTTCCCATTTATTGTGAGTGCTCAA
Source organism: Canis aureus (assembly GCF_053574225.1). Classification (NCBI taxonomy): domain Eukaryota; kingdom Metazoa; phylum Chordata; class Mammalia; order Carnivora; family Canidae; genus Canis; species Canis aureus. The sequence goes on along the minus strand of NC_135622.1, from coordinate 52,746,489 downwards.
TAAATATTTGTTGAATAAGTAGATGGATGGATGGATGGATGGATTATGAGTGGATGGATAGATGATGAATGGATGCATGGATGGATAGGTGATGGATAGATGGATGGACGGATGGATGGATGGATTTGGCAAGGAGTTGGGGGATGTATCCAGGAGAGGGTAATACCAGAACTGAATCTCAAAGGATCTTTTGGGTAAACAAAAACCATTTCAGAGAGAGAATAGCTAGCCTATGCATGATCTTGGGTAAATCATATCACCACTTTCTTCTCTGTAATATGAAGCTAATGCATAATATTAGCAAGTGTGTGATGAGCAAGGAAAGTGAAACAGAACTTTCAGACTAAAATGAGCTAAGAGTGGTACAGGCTAATGCAAGATGGGAAAAGATAAGAGGAACCATGCCTTTCTCCACAACCACCAAATCAAGTTCCAACCACAGCAGAGACTGAGGAAGCCAGGCACAATGAGGGTGTTAGTTGGGTGGGTCGGCTGAACTTGATCTTGCGGTTTAACAAGTAGTGCTTCGGTCCTAGGCCAAGAGCAAAATCCCAAGCACACTATATAACTGCATTCTAAATTGCTAATTCACAAAGCAAACCACCACTTTTCATCTTCTATTTGCCTTTGTGTAAATAACTGCATCTCCCTGAGTCTTAGTTTTGCCCCTTGTAAAATAAAAGTCCACAGCATCTCCTACTAAATGACACATAAAAGCTTCTAGAACAGTGTCTGTCACTTTGGAAGTGCAGAGTAAAAGTCTGCTATATGGAAATACAGTGATTTCATGAAGTTTACATTAAAGTCGGGAGAGCCATGGGACTCCATTCTGGAAAAAAGCAAAGAACTCCAGCTAAGATTGTATTTTCTGAGGCTTAAGTAGATCGTATTTTCCTAAAAAAATAAGCTTGTGGTCTGGAAGCAGTGTGAACTCTGTGGTGTGGGAAAGTGTAGGACTTTGAGGGCCAAGCAGAGTTGAGCCAAAATCCTGGTGCCCCATTTTCAATCCTATGTCTCCAAGCAAGTTTTTAAAATTCTCTTGACTTGGGGCACCTAGGTGGCTCAGTCAGTTAAGTGTCTACCTTTGGCTTGGGTCATGCCCCCAGGGTCCTGGGATCAAGCCCTATGTCAGGCTCCCTGCTCAGTGGGGAGTCTCCTTTTCCTTCTCCCTCTGCCACTCCTCCTGCTTGTGCTCTCTCTCTCTCTTTGTCAAATAAACAAAATATTTATTTTTATTTTTATTTATTTTTATTTTTTTAAACAAAATATTTTTTAAAAATTTTCTTGACTTCATTGTCTTTATCTTCCAAAGAGAAAGAAATAGATTTACCTTGCAAGGTTGTCCGTGGGGTGAGAAATGTATACAAACACACTAGCAAAATGGAATTACTAGGTGCTCAATGCATGCTGAAGAGTGTTATTCGTTGCTACTAACATACTTGAATATTTGAGTGTATTTTGCAAAATGAGGGGCCCTCTAAGTCCTGGGTAATAAAAATAATTCATGTGCCTATACCATGAAATATCAGAAACACCGTAGCTATTTTTGTTTATACGAGCTACTCAGAGTATTTCCTCAAGTTGAGGTTGAACAGATAAATTTATACAACCCACAACCTCACTAGCAGTTACCAAGTGCACAGTACAAAAGGGAGGAAGAAGGATGGGGTCTTGACACAGTGGTTTATTTTATTTTATTATTTTATTTTATTATTTTTTACAAGATTTTATTTTTTATTTATTCAAGAGAGATACACAGAAAGAGAGGCAGAGACATAGGCAGAAGGAGAAGCAGGCTCCCTGTGGGGAGCCCAATGTGGCCCTCAATCCCAGGACCCCAGGGTCAGGACTTGAGCCAAATGCAGATGCCCAACCACTGAGCCACTCAGGTGCCCTGACACAGTGGTTGAAAAGAAGGAAAAAATAGGAGCTATGCATGTAGCACTTCATGGATGCAGGCACGGGCTTACACACTTGCCCCCAGGCACAAGGGAGGAAAGCCTGCATGGGGACCCATGGGGAAGAAGGCTACCACTGCAGGCCAGAGTCAGGCAACCCTCTCTTCTGGAAGGCCTTGGGTCCAGAGTCTGGGCCCAGCCTTCCCTCATGGACCCCAGGAATTGCTTTCCACGTCATCTAGGGAAACCTGCTCATTAGACATGGACTGGAATCCAGAGAGGCAGGATGATTACAAAAGGTTAGGGGGTCAGTGGCAGACCTCAGTTCCCCAGGGACTCCCAAGGCAGTGCTTCCTCCACATCCCACTAGGTTTTTCTGCTCCTTGGAAGCTTAGGAAGCAAAACAGAACCAGGATCCCTAGCTCTCTACTCTGTTCCTTCTTCCCCACTCCCCTCCAGGCTCCCAACCTGGCATGAGAGGACCCGACTATCCACATTCCCCAGGGAGAAGGAAGTCAGCAGAGTTTCTCTCTTTCCCTCTCATTCTTTTTTTTTTTCCTGTTTTAAAGATTTCATTTATTTATTCATGAGAGACACACAGAGAGAGGCAGAGACACAGGCAGAGGGAGAAGCAGGCTCCATGCAGGGAGCCCGACGACGTGGGACTCGATCCTCTGTCTCCAGGATCACGCCCTGGGCTGAAGGTGGCGCTAAACCGCTGAGCCACCCAGGCTGCCCTTTCCCTCTCATTCTCAACCTTTTCCTAGGTCCCCCAACTGGCTATTAAATAAGACTGAATATTTCCCTAGTCCTTTACTTTTTAAAAACTGCTATTAGGTTTTACTTTCATTTATTTTTATGATTTAAAGTAATATGTTCAAACGGTTTGAGTGGTTTCAAGTATGTCTAGAATAAGATTTGACAGAATTCTGCATTTCCCAAGCAAAAGGATTAGATATTTCTCCCCAAGAAACATAATTTAGTCACTTCCCTGCTAGGGAAGCTCAGAGTTGCCAGATCTCAGTGGTCTCTGGGCCTGGAAACACAAAAGGTCCCTTAGCCCTGCTGGAGCACCCCAGTGGGTCAGTTCCCCAGGGAGCTACACAGAAACCAGGGCTCAGGTTGAGGCAGAGCCTTGTTCAGGGAGCACCTGGCAGGGGGCTCAGGTCTCGGCGGCACCTCCCAGAATCTGAAAGGACTCCCTAACACATGCATGCACCTGCACACACACATGCACACACGGACACACATTCACACACCGCACCGCAACAGGTCTACCTACCTTGGACACAATCACACTCACACACACAGAAGAGTCCAGGCGACTCTAATCTATAACACCATCCTTCCCCAGAGGCACCCCCAAATCGGTGTGCCCTGGTGTCCGGCACCTCCACCGCTCCCCAGTGGCTCCCCAGTGTCTGCACAAAGGGCCCCAGGATCCTAAAATGCAAGGTCACTTCTCCACTGTAGAGACCCTCTGTCCCGAGTCAGGAGTCACTGCTAAGTGAGAGGATCAGGGTGGGCGCTCAGAGCGAGAGCTACTGATTCCCTTAATGGTGCTAGATCCAGGAGCGTGTGATAAACTCTCAACGCGGCAAAAGCCAGAATTATGATAGAGTAAGTGTAAACTTGGAAGGCAAAGAGATAAAGAAGAGAGAGAGAATGAGGTTGGTCCCTAGAGCCCTTTACCCACATGTTCTAGAATTAATGCTTGGCTCACAAAAGTGCAGACTATTCCACTCACTTCCTGGGGGTAGGCCTTCCCCAGTTGCACAATCCACAACATGGAACTTTCCCTCTCCTTCCTGACACCTCCTCGGCAGTGTCGAGCCATGGCCTCAACTACATCCTAGTCATGAGAGCAGCTGCCAGGATGGCCCCTCGTCACCTGCCACGCTTGCCGGAGCCTTCAGCGAACCCTTGCTGGGCACCAGTGCAGGTTCTGCGGATCCCACACAAACCAGCCCCAGCAGCATCAGAGGATCAGTGTTGTGAGAAGCAAAGGAACAGCGAGAAGAAACCAACACAGAGTGCGGGAACCTCCTGGCCTCCCTCCAGGCTGCGTGGAGGCCAGATAGAAGCTACGAGAACACAACCAGCCAGCCACTCCACGCTTTTCACTCTGTTGGGGGCCCCCACCTCAACCCCTAGCCTCTCAGGGAAGGAGCAAGAAAGACTTGGTTGACTTAGAAACAGAGTTCCTAGGGTCCAGAGAAGCGAAGCAAGATGCCCAAGCTGACTCAACAGGTCAAGAGCAGACCAGAGATAAGAAGCAAGACCTTCTCACGCTCTGCCTGCCGCTTTCACTTCCCCTTGCTCACTATTAGGCCCTGGTTCCTCCTCCTAGGACTAAAATGATGAGTAAGATTTAAAAATTCCCTTCTACCTTCCTCCAACGGCCAATGATGAAACTTGACTATAAGCCACATTAGACCAAAAATTCCCAGCTTATTTTTAGTTCTATGGAAGTTTTTAAAAAATTATTTTGTCCCAGTGAAACTCTGGAAGCTCTGCTTTAAAATGTTGTGTTGTTGTCATTGCTGCTGTTGTTTTGTGTCTGTGTCAAGGATGGCCATTTAATTTTTTTTTCCTACTACAGTTGACCCTTGAATAATACAGAGTTGAACCATGTGGGTCCACTTATATGCAGATTTTTTTTGATAAATGCAGTACAGTAGTGTAAATATATTTTCTTTTCCTTATGATTTTCTTAACATTTTATTTTCTCTGGTTTACTTTATCATAGGAATATAGTACATAAAACATATCATATACAAAACACGCATTAAGGCTTTGGATGAGCACCAGATGAATCACGTCACCATGCCATCTGGTACCAAAGGTAGGATGCCTGAGGACCCCACCTATGCCTTCCCAAACCCCCAATCCCAGGGAGGCTGTGTGTTTTTTTGGGCTTTTGAGGAAGAGGTCCACAAACTCTTCTTGAAATTCCTTCCCCACGTCCTCCCTCAACTCAGAATTGTCCAGATTTTAGGGCAGCCCCAGGTGGCTTGGTGGTTTGGTGCTGCCTTCAGTCCAGGGTGTGATCCTGGAGACCTGGGATCAAGTCCCACGTCGGGCTCCCTGCATGGAGCCTGCTTCTCCCTCTACCTGTGTCTCTGCCTCTCTCTTTCTCTGTCTCTCATGAATAAATAAATAAAATCTTAAAAAAAAAGAGTTGTCCAGATTTTAAAACAATATAGTGCATATACTTTGTTATGTATACCCCCCAGCAGGGTTAGGGGCGCTCCTCCTTCGATGAAAAACTTATTCACCTAGAATGGTATAAATAAAAAAAATATGAATACTCTCATGTATGATCAGGCCAGCTTTTGCCTCCAAATGAGCTAAGAAAGACAAAACTTTAACTTTTCAGAGGATTTTTCAATTTTGGACTTACAAATAAGGGAATGTCAGAAAACAGCTTACAACATCATTTATTGTTCTGAAAGTCACTCAAGGGCCCAGATTTGAAACCTCCTCAACACTCCAGAAAGAAAATACACACACATACACACACATTCACACACACGCACACAAATAAGATAGAGACTAAGGGTAGGGAGATGGATTACTTATAGAGTAAGCGCGACTCTCATTTTACACTCCAGCAAACAATACAGCCAGGCTCAATTCAAGTATAAAACAAAGGCTCACAGCTAGAAATATAAATCCAGAGGGGTAGATTTATTTGGGGGCTTTGTCAGGGGCAATTCAGGAATGTGTCGTCAGGGTAAGGAAGAGCCCCACGTCACTTTCTACCCCAAACAACAAAATAAAGAGAAGCCTACTGGAAGCAGCAAAAACTTTTTAAATTTTCTTCAAAGAGCAGGCAAAAAAAAAAAAAATGGAGACTGACATATGTTAATTTATCCTTTACAATATCCCTGAGACACAAATATTAACTTCAGCTCATAAATTACAAACCTTACTTAGCAAGCCTAAGGAGTTTGCCAGTCCTGGGGAAGAGCCAGGATTTCAACCCAGGTTTGTTTGCTTCCAGGTGAACGCTCGCCCTGGAGCCCTGGGATATTCTCCCAAAATGTCTAGATGCATATTTCACCTCTAGACATCTCGAAGAGTTACGGCCCAGTTGTAGCTTTGGCGAAGCTGAATTCTCGTCCCAGCCTTGGAAAAGCCTCTGATGTTTGTTGGTTCCCGATCTATCTATCTGTCTCTTTCTCTTGACTTCGGTTTTTGCAAAATAGAGGAAGTGGACCAAAGGTGTTGTTCTAGTTTCGAGGACATGGCAAGTCTGTCGTTCTGTAAGCTGAGACCACAGCTCTCTTGCATTCTCATGACCTCCAGCTGTCTCAGGCAGAGGCCTGAAAAATAAAGTTCTACACAGCCTGCCTCAATTGGGTGGGCTCCACGGCTCAGCAAGGCCATATGCCGCACACACCAGAGGCTCAGCTCGTGACTGCTGGATGGAATTCTCGGATGAAGTGGGCTAAGCAAAGGACACCCTCCAAGGACGTCAGTCCAATGCAGAGATACTGCTCACAGGGAAGCACTGAATATACAGTTAGACTTTGTTTTCTTCTTCTTCTTGGTTTTTTATTTTTTATTTTTTTTCAGTTTCAAGGTATGGAGGCACATCTAGCCCTCTGAGATGAGGATTTTACCCAAGATGCATGCTTATTAATTCCATGCTCCTCTCATACTCATGGCTCTCATTTCTCATGTGGGTGGTAGAGAGAGACCAGGCTTTGCAGACACACAGATGTGGCTTCAGGCACCAGCCCGCAACCTTCCAAAAGGAGGTGACATTATGAGAGTTCTTGAATACCTCAGCATTTCAGGTTCCCCATCCAGAAGGGGGATATCTCTCTCAAAAGTTTGTCAGAAGATGGCTAAAAGTGATCCTAGATGCTCATGATTCCTGCCAATAATAACTTACATGGCTCAGGGGGTGCCGTGGCCCATGTTTTACCGAGAGGACCAGAGACTCAGACAGATGGGAATTTGCTCATCTCCCAGCCACAGCACGCTGCCACCCTACTCTAGGAGGCTGGGGCCCGGTCCCGTGGTTGCCACTGGGAGGGCCTGTGTTCCGTTGTCAATGGGAAAGACAGAACCAGATGGGGTGTTGAGGAAGCTGTGTGTTTGTCATTGTTCCTCACGATCCTAAAACGATTGTACATTTTCATTGGTTCTAAAGCCTGGGAATAATCAAACCACACTGCCTTTTTTTTTTTTTTTTTAAAGGACATTAACTTAAAACAATTGCAGTAACCAAGGCATCTGTGAAGCCAAGCCCTCCACAGCCATGTCAGCAGAGACCCTGGAAAGTGGGAGGAAGCTGGTGACCCTGCTCCCGGCCTCTGCTGAGCTCCAGCCTCCCTTTTGTCTCTCCCTGTTGTCATTGGCCTTGACTTGCACTCATTTATCTGATGCTCAATCAGAACGTGGAAAAAAAAAAAAAAAAAAAAGAACGTGGTTCCCTTTCTGGAAAGGAGAAAGATGTTTCTCTGCTCCTAGAGAGGATCATTTGAAAACACCCTTGGCTCTCCCCATCTCTAGCTCTGCCTCGGCAGTGCTGCTGGCTGAGGTTGCCAGGTTTGCTTCTTCCCCTGTCACTCAGGAAAAGGAGCCCACGGGTGTATTAGAATCATCAGGTTAGATGGCAAAGGGCCCTTTTAAATGATCAAATCCAACCCGCCCGTTTCAACAACACAGAAACCGACCCAGGCAGTGAGGGGCAGAGCTGAGAGCCACGCCTGGGTCATCGGCTGTCCAGGCCACACGCTTTCCCTCCTCTCCCTGCAACATGTAATTCAGGTGCTCTGCAAATGACACCGTAATAACACGTATTGCGTTGCAGGAGGAGTCGAAATGATCACATTTCCCTCTTTCTCTGGCACACGGCACTCCGTATGACAAATGCCAAGCTTCACGAAGGTATGTGTCTCCTCCTCTGCCTCCCCTGGAATGACAGCCAGCTGCAGGCAGGGATGATGCCATGTTGATTGATCACTATATCCTTCCTGGGGCAGCACAAGGCAAAGAATCTACCCCATATGTATTTGTTAAATGAATGAATGAATGATCTCGTTTTTACGCTTGATACATCATAAAACTGCAATTAAAGTCTTTGGGGGCATAGCATTTCCCCAGTTTCATTTTAAAGATCTAATTATCTACACCATACAGAATTTTTATTAGAAAGTGAAGTCATTAAATAAGCAGACACCAGACTCAGGCCCTGAGATAATTTGCAAATAGAGGCACATGTGTCTGCAGCGCTAAGCTGGGCCTCGTAAGCACACTGCTGGTGAACAGGGCACCCATTTTTAGCACTCAGATTCACTGGGACAACGGGTTCTCAAACCGGGGAAATCAGGCATCTAAATTACCCGAGAAAGGTTAGTAGTGGGCAATTCTACAATCGCTTTTCAAAATCTCCATCTTCCTTGACATGGGTTATAATGACAGCTTGAATCGAAATCACCCTCACATTTAAAAGCCACCCACTCACATTTTCTGACCTTGCTGCTTCTGTCCATATATCCCTGGGATGCACCTGTCATGCTCTCCATTCATACATTTGGTCACAAAATCAGTTCAATTTATTTCAGTGATAACCCAGCAATCTGTTCCTGTGAAAAGGAAGCTACTTCCAGCATCATCAAACATTTTCTCTTAACTCAGACATATCAGACTCCTCTTCCATTCATCACTTCTAGGAATGAAGCCTTGGCCAACTGCACAAAGCTTCGTTAATGCTGCGCTGAGAGCAAAACCCTAATAAAGTCTCTAAATATTTACTATGAGTCTAAGTTACTGACCAGTTCCACCCCCATTAAAATCCGCTCTCCTTCTCCAAACACGATTATTTTAGGTCACTGACCCACCAGCCAAGGAAATGACAAGATTGTATACCGTGGCAGAAAGAGCAAGCAGGGCCCAGTTTTAAATTCTGGCCCTGTCACTTCCTAGCTAATGGGCTCTCTGCAAGTTACCTTGCTTTTCCTGGTTTCCTTAGCTGGGAAAAGGGAATGATAAGACTAATGTCACAGAGTTCTGGTGATGACTTGAGCAAAATGTATATACCTATATATAGTAACTTTAAAAAAAGGAAGCTAAACATGCCCAGAATGAAGAGTTTGAAGCATTCATTTTTTCAAGTATTCTGTGACGAAGGAGCTGAGAATATACAATGGTGAAAGGACAGCCTCTTCCACAAATGGTGTTGGGTTAAACTGGATGCCTCCACCACTAAAAGAATGTAACTGGACCACCCTACAGGAAAATGAACTCCAAATGGATTAAAACCTTGAAAGTAAGGCCCCAAACCATAAACCTAGAACATACAGGCAATAAGCTCCCTGACACAGGTCTCGGCAGGGAATTTTTTGGATCTGACACCAAAATCAAAGGCAACAAAGCAAAAATAAGCATGCAGGGCTCAGTCATATTAAAGGATTCTCGCAGATAGTAACATATTCTTGAAACTCAGGGTATTTGGGGGCCATTTCAAGTTTGTTCCCCTTTGAGAAATCAAAAATGTTGGTGATTTGCCTAGAGTTGCCGTGAGATGGAGGATAGCCTACCTGGTGAGAGATAACTTGAAGACTAACCAGCAGATGAGGAAGCTGAGCATGGGCAATTTTTAAACTTCCCACATAATGAAGGGATCTCCGAAGGCCTGAAGTAGTCCAAAGAGCAACTGCCACCATTCTAAGAGGACCCAGAGACCCAGCTACTGAGGACTCTTTCCTCATCAATGAAACTAAGTAACAGCAAGTCTACTGTGAGGTGGGCACCATGCCAGACCCCAGAAAGACATATGATCATTTACTTTCTAGAAGGTATCAGCATTGCCATTTTACAGGTACAAAAACTGAGGCTCGGAGCAGTTAGAGGGTCCTTCAGGATCCTACAGCTGGGACAGAGCAGCAGCAAAGTCTGGATTCCTAGCCAACTCCACAATCCACTTCTTTCCCATCACTCTGCTGCCCTGTCAGGTGATTCTTGCAGCCTCTGAGAAAGGAGTTTAACCAGGATGAAAGAGGAACCAGAGGATACTTGGGTCGACGAGTCAAAACTCAGCAAGGAAGACCTGGCTCCCTGCCACAGGCCTCGCTGTTCCTGCTCATCCACTGAGTGAGGGGCTCCATGGCAATACCCCCCTTCACTGTGAGGGCTGAAGGGCTCCCCAAATGGGCAGGGGTAAGACAGCTATACCGTAGCCACCAAGCACAGGCTGCCCAATTCAACCTTCATGGGTGACCTAGTCAAGTTGTCGGGGGCCCCATATCTCCTTGACTTTCCCCTCATCGCACCACCTCTCTGACTGTATCATAAGGATCTCTTTCTACATCTATGTTCTTTGAAAACAGGAATAACAGACAGTGTTTTAAGTCCTCAGTCCCCGAAATGGCATTTGGTATAGAGTAGATGCTCAATGAATGTCAAGTGCGTGAAATGAAGAGAATTCAACATCAAAGCTGGACAAGAGGACTTTAGACCATGGCTCCAACCCTGAGATTTCATGCCTTAATGATTCCTAGATCAGTTTTCCGTCTCTGGGCAGTTTAGGGTCTCCTCAACATCAAGATTTCCCAACCAGATGAGGACATTAGGGGTGTTTAAGGCAGTCAATCATTCAAAGCCCTCTCTACAGGCTCCTGTGTGCCATCCTTTCAGGAACAAGCAAACATGGCCATTGGAACAGACACTGTTAATCCCATTTTAAAGACTAAGATGAGGCCCACAGGTGTGAACTGATTGCCCCAGGGCCAACAGTCGACAGTGAGGCTGCTGATTCCCTAGTCTTTTCATGGGACCATAATGCCCCTTCAGCTCATGAATAACAAGCCTGGAGCATAGATTGGCAAAGTGAAGGGAGAAGGTGGGTGGCTGGAAAAGAGGAGAGTGTGCAAGAAAGGGAAAATAAAAGGCAAGAGAGGTGAGCAGCTTCTCTGGAGACTGTGGCTGACAGCTGACAGTCGGTGACCCTATGGCCCTGGCAAACTCTGAACTCCTCACTCAGAGCTGCCTGGGGTGGGGGTTCATTTGGCTCTCAGTTCCCTGACTCAACCAGTTGCAGCTAGGCCCCATGAGCAAAAGCAAACTGAATGCTTCTTGATGCTGAGTAAAAAAACAGGAAGTCACAAGTAGCTTGACTCTCCTCTCAACTTGGGTCTCCAGAAGTTGGGGCAGGCAACTCCCTGGCAGCTCGCCCCCGTGGGAGTCTGTGGCATCCTCAAAACACGGGGTTCAGGGGGCTCTGAACACTGGTCCCGGGAGGAGCCAGACCAGGCACCCCACAGGGTGGGAAGTCAGGGAGACAGGCCTTTGGGGGCCAGCTCCATCACTGTTCTGTTCACTGAGCAAACACTGAGCGCTGACTATGTGTTCAAACCCGTGTGACCCGAGGGTAATAGCTCACTCGGAGCTGAGTTTTGTCATCTGCAAAGTGGGGACAGCCCCTGCTGCACAGGGTGTCATGCACGTCAGTGAGAGCTCCTCCTCTACACACAGAGTCTATTCTCAGCACCGAGGCCACACGCTACCCACCGGGTGCCTGAGATGGGGGCGCTGCTGCCCGCTTCCCAGGGCTGCAGGCAGGAGGCAGCGTGGGCAGGACTGTCCCCACCCCTCTCCCCTCACCGGAGCCCGGGGCCCGAGGGAGGTGAACCTCTGCCAGCCCCCAGCCTGGGCCCAGTGCCCATGTTTATGACTGTTTATTTCAGGGCAAGTAGAAAGGAGAAATTAGAGCCATAAAAGACAGGACAACAGACCAATAAAAACCAGCTCCCAGAAGAGTCAGAAGGAGGAAGAGAGGCAAAACTGTCACCATAGCAACACAAGACAGTCAGAAGCACGCAGGGAAAACAGCCCCTGCTCTGCCTCTCTCCTCTCAGCAAAGCAAGCCTGGGACCCCATTCGGAGCTCCCTGAAAGCCACGGACCCCCCCTAAAGCCCTAGGCCCCAGGCTGACCTGGCTAGCAGTGCCCCCCTGCCCCCCCGCCGCCCCTCTGCTGGCCCGCATGTAGCATAGGTCCCAGCCTTTCATGAACCCAGCCCAGCTTGCTGTGCCCTGGGGACTCTGCGCTATGCAGATGGCCCAGGCCCTATCCAGAGGGACGATGATGGTGATGGTGAAAGCCGGGAAAAGTTTCCAACAGAGTAAGACAGGAGGGCCACAGAACTGTGGGGGCGACCAAGGCCCAAAACACCTGCCCCAGTACTCTGCCCCGGAGTCCCTGGGGAGCAGGCAGGGAAACAAGGACATGGATGAGGACACCAGGCCCAGAATGGTGGCCCCGTCAGTGCCGGACCCTGCAGGCCCAACACAGTGGCTGGGAGTTGTTCTGAGGATCTGGGAGTGGGGTCAGCAAATTCCTCTGGGGGTCTTAAAGGACAAAGATCTCTTGGTTCTGGCCCCTGGGGACCCTGGCCACCAACTCAGGACCGGTTGGAGAAGGATCCAGGGGCCCACAGGCTCATGCTGACAGAGGCTTCTTGGTCCTTCAGCTGGCAGGCAAGACAGGTGTCCACCAAAGAGCATGGCTGGCCTGGGACCAGCCTTTTGGGAAGTGGGTCAAATTGTTCCCAAAGCGCAGGATCTGTCTGTAAAGTCCCTTTTGCCAGACTGGGATTTTGAGGAGGAGGAAGGTGCTGAGGCCAGGAGGCCTGGGTCCTAGGCACAGCGGTGCGCTGGCTGGCCAAGAACATCTGGGGCAGGTGGCAGCAGAGGGTCCAGGTGCGCAGGCACAGGGGAGGGGCGGGGGTCACCCTCGCCTCTGGGCCCCTGGCGGTGGGAAGGGGAAGCGGAGGGTTGGGGCGTCCTGGAAGAACGCTCTGGAGCCGGAGGTGCCCGGCGGGGGTGGCGGCGCCGAGCGGCCGAGGGGTGAGGGGGGCGATCTGGAACGCAGTCAGGAGGCAGCCCCGGGGAGCCGGGCACCGGGCGCACAGGCGGACATCGGGACGGCGACCGCAGGACGCGGGCTGAGGCACTGGGTCCTCCGCGCTCCTCCCAGCCTCCCTCCAGCGCTGGCCCCGCGCCCCCTCCCCGCGCCCCCACCCCGCGCCCCGCCGCGCTCACCCGGGGTCGCCGCCGCCCTGCTCGGCCGCGCGTCCGCCGCCGCTGCCCCAGCCGCCGCCGCCGTGGACGCCTCTCCCGCGGCCGCCGCAGCCTGCGAGACGGCCCCGAGCCCCGCCCCGGCCCGCCCCCAGCCCGGCCCCGCCCCAGCCCGGCCCCGCCCCGCCCCGCCCCGCCCCGCCCCGCCCCGCCCGGCCGCACGCGCGCGCCGCGCCCCCTCTGCGCCCCCTCTGCGCCCCCTCTGCGCCCCCTCTGCGCCCCCGAGCCCGTGCCCGCCGCCCCCACGCTCCCGGGCCGCGGCCCTTCTTTCCGCCTCGGCCTCCGGGGGGGAGCCGGGACCAGCGCTGGCCGCCTCTACACGCCGAATTCCCTCATTCCCGCTCTTCTCTCCCAGAAACCCCGAGAGAGGCCCGTGGCCAGTCCCGGGGGCGCAGCCCACCCGCAGCCCACGCGGCCGCGCTCTCACCTCACTTTGGGTTCGGAAGCCGCGGAATCCTCCCTGCCTCCCTGCCTCCCGCCGGCCTCCCTCCCTGCCTCCCGCCGGCCTCCCTGCCTCCCAGCCCTTCGCGTTCAGAGCCCCAGCCCCGGGGGCTGCAGGTCTCCCGTGGGCCCACCAGAAGAAGTCTTGCAAATGCTCCCTCCCTAAGGAGTAAGCCTGCAAAAACACTTTCAAAAAATTCTTGTGATGCAAGGGGGTACGTAGGGGATTACAGTGTCATTGTCGCGATCATTGTTTTAAAACATCTGCCGTGGAGGCTTTCGGCATTAGAGAGAGATTCAGGAAACCCGAGAGGTGCGCGGTGCCAAACAGGTTGTGAGTCAGAGCTCCTCTTGGGGGGCCAGGGGGGAGGGCGCCTTCTCCTGCTTCCTTTCCCAGTCATTCCGCGGAGCATCATGAAACATTGATTAAACCCCTACCGTGGGCCTAGCCCTGTAGTGGGGGCCAGGTCGGTTTCAGCGGGTGCGTGGGCTGGGAGCACACGTGTCCTGGTCCCTGGTCCCGGAGTGTGGCGAGCTTCCGGAGACTTTGATCAACTCCGTCTCCTTTCCGAGTTCCAGTGTCCCCCATGCCTAAGGTCCTGATGCCATCCTAGCCTCCTTCCGACTCTGGATTGCTTCTGGGAGCTGCCTAGCACGGCTCCTGCTCTGGGTTTTGGTAAGAATTCAGATAAGGCTCAGGAGGGCACAGTTTAGTTAGAATGAAATAGTCTCCCAGTTGGAAGTGTCTTTAGAATGAACACTTTCCCCTTCCTCTTTTGGGGGTCAAGGCCCTTCATGCCCGGCCCAGCTTGTGTTCAATCCCTGTAAAGATAATACGTTTTATCATTGGGTGGCTCTATTAGAAGAGGCTTCTGACTGTACCCCCCTACCCCCATACACACACACACCAAAACTTCTGGCATATTCTCTCCACCTTGGACCTGGCCAGGCTCTGGAGAGGACAAAGGTGAACCAGCCACAGATGCCATTCACCCCATAAAGCACTATCATTTCATACCATGGGAATGCTCCTGACTTTACACCTGTCTGTCTCTAATAATAATATAGCTTAGGTTGGAGAAGAGACTATTTGATGTATGAGATTTCACTTCCACATACTTAAAAGATGGCTTCTGTTTCAGTAAAATTGAGGGATACCTGTGTAGCATTGCCTAGCCCATTGTGAAATAATAGGGTTTCTAATTATCAGTGTGGAATTTAATAATTAAGTGTTTCCTAAGACACAATAATCAGATGAAATAGTCTTTCAACTTCATTAGTAATACTAATAACAGGTTTAGAGGTTACTATAATAAAGATTATAGTGAAATTAAACTGTCATTGAAGGAGCAGGTAGGTTGAGATTAAATTTCAGACGGTTTTCATTCACAATATAAGTTTGCTAAAACGAACCTAGTGTCTTAATTAAATTAACTTTAAACGGAACTGTTCCAGTTTCAAGGGCATCCTCTTCACTTATTTATTTTTTAAAAGATGTTTCTCGAGCTTTGACACAGGGCCAGGCACTGTGTTAAATGATGGCATAAAGACACAAGTCCCTGGCCCTGAGGGACTCAGACAGGTTGCCAGCCCGGGTTTTATGACAAGGCAGAAAAGAAAGCAGGCTAAACCAGAGGTATTTGCTGTGTGGGCCCAGGGCAAGAAGGAATTCATCATGATTTGGGGGAAATTGGAAGCAGATTCTTTTAAGCCAAACCCAGAGGGATGAGTTAGTCTTCAGTAAGCAGGAAATGGGGTCAAGGACGCTCCAGGTAGAGTGACAAGAGAAAGGCCCTGGTGGAAGGGGGTTCGGTGTGGCTGCGGTGCCCGAGGGACAGCACAAAGGGGACTGAGAGTGAAGAACCAGAGCAGCAGCCGGAGAAGGCTGCTCTTGACCTTGGGAGTTTCAGGGAACTGGGTGACCTTGACTGGAGTGTCTGTTGAAGTGTGCTTGGAGATTGGGATTGAAAAAAAGAAAAGGCACCAGGGACAATGGTCAGGTGAAAAATGCCATCATCACTGGAGGGGGCGGGGGAGGTTGTGGGCTGCTCCCCATGGACCAGGTTCTACTCTTTCACATTTGAAAACACATTCTCTAAAGCATCCGCAGTGCTGAGAACAATACTTGGCACAAATTTGGTGCCGGCTGATATTTACGGAATGAATGGCAGGGTCATGAAAGACGAGCATCCTCTCTGGAGACAAAGCCACAGGGGCTGATCCCACTTGAGGCTCCTTTAACTACCCACAGAGACCCATTCTAGGGCTGTTAGAGCATTCCCTCTAAATTCCTGGACAAATTAGATTTTCCCTTGTTCCCCCAAAAGATCATTTCTGCTGCTGAGCTTTTGCTTCTCTGTATACCTAGGAGGACTTCCTCTCCCATTAAAGACCACTTGGTCTGATGCTCATGACTTCTGGGGGCAGTTGTGACACCATGTGCTCATGCTTCTTTACTCTGAATTCCTATGAAACTAACAATCTGAGCCACTTACACCTCTGATTCGTCACATACCCAAGTTTCTTGAAGACAAGGACTTTTTCTGGGACACGCATAAAACTTCCACTTGATGTGAAATCAAAGCTGGGCATAAATCCTGATCCCGCCACTCACTGGCTGTGTGAACTTAAGTTACTCAAGCCTTTGGAGTTTTGGTTTTCTCTTCTATAAAACGGAAGTAATAAAACCTACCTCCAAAGGTTGATGTGAAGGCTAACAAACAGCTTTGCAGTTATCAAGGAAAGAGTAACTGTGTGCGTGCGCATGCGTGTCTGTGTGTGTGTGTGTATGTGTGTGTTGTCTCCAAGTGCCTTGAGTCATGCTGGCCGTATAGTAAGTGTTCATCACAGATGAGCTGGTTAGTGGATTGATTCATAGAAGAGGGCTTGAAGTGGAGGCTGAATGATTCCATGTCCCCAAACCCTATGGTGCCCTCTGCTTGCTACTCTATAGGAAGGACACATTTTATTTATTTTATTTTATTTTATTTTATTTTATTTTATTTTATTTTATTTTATTTTAATCTAACTATCTATCTATCTACTTATCTACCTGCCTATTTAGAGAATGTGAGTGGGGGGAGGGGCAGAGGGAGACAGAGAGAAAGAATCCCAAGCAGACTCCCTGCTGAGCACAGAGCCCCTCTCGGGGGTCCATCCCATGACCTGAGATCATTACCTGAGCCAAAATCAAGAATCAGATGCTCAACTGACTGAGCCACCCAGGCACCCCAGGAATCTTTATTTTTATCCTCCCAGTTTACTTTCCTCCAGCAGGAATTACACAGCACTTGCTTTCCCTCCGGCGTTACTATAATGGCTTCCAAAGGTGGGGGATGTTCTTGCCAATTACGGGCCAGGGTTCCTTTATGTAACTAGGGGTTTCTACGGAAACATGGCCCAGGCTTCAGAGGGAGCATAATAGATTTGATTATGAATATTGAGCCAATTTTCACAGCTGACATACCGCACACTTCCTTATTGCAAAAAAATCACAGTCCAAACTATGTAGAGAAACTTGGTAATGCCTGCAAGTTGTGCATGTGGCTGAATTGGAGCCTGTGACTTAAAATATCTGACTTTAATCACTTTTTTTCAATCACTGAGCATCTCAGGCTCTTTCAGGCCTCCCTTGCTTTGCATATGGTTCCAATCTGCATCGAATGACCTTCCATCCTGGTACATTCATTGAATTTCTATTCAGTATTTTTTTTTTAAATCCCAGCTCATAAGCAACCCCTCTATAATGCCTCCTTCAGCTCTCCTGGGTGGACTCCGTGGTTCTTGCTTGTGTGCTACCATAGTATTGCGTTCACCCCTTTGTCAACGCATTCCCCAGGCTGTGTCTTACCTGTGTCTCTGTTTAAAATGCCTTATTCAATGTGCACCATATATGGTTTGATTCATTAACATTGAACTCACAGCCAACAGCATTTTAACTCATGCTTGAACAAAGCTTGTCTAACATGCGTTTTCTCCATAAGACCCATCACCCTTTTGTACACGTCGGAGCACTGGACAGCACTATGCTTGGGGCCATTTTAAACCCATAATCACCAACATAAAGTACAAAAATAGGAAAAACCTTGCATGAAGTAGACCATAGAAAAGGTACTTGTTCACAGTATGAGAGCTGAAAAAAGAAGACAGTGTCGCCTCGGTTGACCTAGGCTAAGAAGGTGCATTGGCAACTTGAGTTTCTCACTGCTTGGTGCACTTTGGGAAATAATACATTAAGAAAGCACCCAGAGTATTGATTTCGAGGTTACACGTACATTTTGATGAGTGGGCAAATTCATAAAAGCAATATCTGCAAATAATGAACATAAACTATATGTGCCTCCCGCCTAGACTTATGAACTCTTTGAAGCCAGCATCTGTGTTTTATTGCTCTTTGTATCTTTCCAGGACCTTGAAAAACACCTGATACATAAAAACCTGGCACTCAGTCAATGCCAACCGAATGGGTGAGCCATTCAATCCGGTCTCCTGTTTCTTTAGCAATTTCCCCAACAATTTATAAACATATTATTAAAGCAGCAAAATGTCTCTGGTTCTTCTCCCATGTGAATGTCATCAGCCTAATTTGATTCTTTGCAGTTATTTGAGAAGAGCCCTCCCGGCCTTTGAAAGTAAGGAGCAGGATATATGGAATAGATCCCTCACATGTGGCAAATCTGGATAATACAGATACTGGCTTCCAAGGTGGGTAAAAAATGATAAACGACAGCATCCACTCATCTCCCCCCAAGGGGAAGAGGGAGCAATACATTTCTAGGATCTGGAAAAATAGTGTCAAATGACGGCCAACAATGGAGAAAGATGACATAGCCCAGGAACTGAAAGGGAGACACTGGTGGTGAGAGGAAGAGAAGTGGATGGCCGGAGGCAATAGAGTCACAAGAACTGTGCAGGAACTTTGCAGTGAGGTCAAGATTTAAATCTGGGCTCCTCTCCTCCACTTAGAGCAGTATGACTTTGGGCAGGTTTCTCGACTTCCTGCTTCCTTGGTAATCACATATATAAAACAGGGACAATAGGATGAACCATTCAAGGTTGTTCCTGCAACTGATATTTATTGATGCCACTATGTGCCAGATAGAAACACGAATAAGATAACAAAATGCAGATAATTAATTAGCACCTAAAACAGTGCTTGATGCAACAGAGCTACCAAATTTAAAAAGTGATCTTCACTATTTCCACCCTTAAGTTATTTCTGTTTTCATTCTTTCTCTCTTCTCTCTCCTTCTGTCTCTAAATTTCAAAGCTTCAAGGTAAGACTTCTAGTCTCTCCCAAGGCCAAACTCTCTGACATTTTTTCATGGTCAGTTGATCTCAGTATTAGGCTTAGCCAGGTATATCCAGAAATTGCTGGTTGCATCAAGTTTTAGCAGCTTTGACAAAGTGAGTCAGTCCCTGTAGGGGACTACCTCACGACCCACAAAGCCCACGCCAACTCCAAAATCAGCATCAACAAAGTAATGACACATCTATATGGACCTTTGAGCAAAGACTGAGAGCATTTTATAGGCATTGTCTAGTCATTTATGCAGTATCACAAACAGGTAAGTGGGGCTCACTTCTGACTATACCCATTTTATAGCCAGGGAAATTAAGGCTTGATGGGACTCATTCAAGTCATCGGTTGAGTCCTAGCCACAGCCAAGAAAATAAAACACAGGTGTCGTGTCATGACTCACAACTGAGAACCAAGGGTTGAATTCCTTGGGCAACCAGATCCTCCTCCTTTTCTTGACAAATGATTTCTTTGCTTTTCAGGAAGTTGATCAATGAGCAAGCCCACAGGTTAATTTAGACACAAGCCATGATTCTCTCTCTTGCTATCAGACTTTGCCTCCAATGTGGAGAGCTGAAAACACAATGGGGTACTGAGGTGATGTTAAAATTCTCACCAAACAGAATGACTGAGTATTGAACTTCTTTACAATCCCTGCTAATAATGCACCAGTGGTTCTTGTATCTACATGCACATAAGTACTATATGCGACATTCACATAAATGGCCATGTTAATGATTTTCAACCTATTGTGTTTGCCTTCTGACTCTTCAATCACTTGGAAAATACCTTATAATAGTGATGCTTGATATATTTAGAACTCATACTATTTTGGGTTTTCAAAAAATACGTTTTCATTCTCCCTTTAGCCACTGCCAAGGTCAACTCCTTACCAGCTCTCCCTTGAGTTACCTGGACAGCATTCTTTTTTTTTTTTTTTTAGGATTTTATTTATTCATGAAAGACAGAGAGAGAGAGAGAGAGAGAGAGAAAGGGGCAGAGACACAAGGCAGAGGGAGAAGCAGGCTCCATGCAGGGAGCCCAACGTGGGGCTTGATCCCGGGTCTCCAGGATCACACCCTGGGCTGAAGGAGGCGCTAAACCGCTGAGCCACCCAGGCAGCCCCCTGGACAGCATTCTGACTGGTCCTCTGCCTTCATATTCAATCCAGCCCACTACTATACACTTGAGGCCCAGAAACACTTATAAGAGACGTATGTGATGGGGGCAGCCCCAGCAACATAGACTTAACATCTTTGTAGAACTCACCTGGCTGTTTATAGCCTGCCCTTGCTTGTTCTTCCTGCTGCATTTCTTTCTACTCCTTAACTCAAAATATTATATCACTCCTCTCTCTGTGCCTGCTCTTTCCTCTCTCTGGAATGCCCGCTTTCTGTTATCACATGGACAAAGTCCAAATGTACCTTCCAGGTAGGAGAACATCATTTTGTAACCAAATCTCTTCTGAATCCTGATCCTCAGCCTGCCTAGGCCCACTGACTCACACACACTCTATCTCACAGTGATTTAATTCTGTGCATCACTTCTTGAGCTCCTGAAATTTAGAAATTATATATATATATACATGTACATATGTATATGTGTATATATATCTCATAAGTATGCATACATATACATATTTTATATATAGATACATATAGATACAAACACATATGAATATGCCCCATAGGTACACATAAATACCTATTTGATACACA
This sequence comes from Canis aureus, assembly GCF_053574225.1. Lineage (NCBI taxonomy): Eukaryota > Metazoa > Chordata > Mammalia > Carnivora > Canidae > Canis > Canis aureus. The sequence continues at coordinate 52,726,041 of NC_135622.1, read as the reverse complement.
TACACATATAGATATATATTTAACATCTGTGTTCTCAGTCCTTGACATCTAATGTCCACTTGATAAATATCCACAGAGTTGATCTGAATTAAACTGAATCCCTCAAGATCCGGAGATTAGAAAAACTGTCCTTTGAAGTTAGTTCTGGAAAAGTAAAGTATAATCAAGCTTGAAAGAGCAACATAGGATCTTTTTAATAGAAGAGTGCTTTTTTAGAGTGCTTTTTTTTTTTTTTTTTGATGAATTAGAAAACTTCTCCAATGTGCTTTTCTGGCTGTGTGATCTTAAAATAAAATCCACATTAGTGATTATTAGGCAAATCCAACAAATAGTTCTCTGCTTCTGATGTTGAAATGCTCCCTTTCCTTACATGCCAACACCTCTACATTTTCTTTGTTTTAATTATACTAAGCGTCTTTTTGTTCTTCCTGGGACATTTGCCTGGGAGGCTAGGGCAAGCTATAAATAATAATCATCGTCATTATAAGAAATAGTATTTACAGAGTCTATTCTTGGAGCCGAAGACTAATTCATGAGCACGCCCAACACGGCCCTGATAGAGCTGCAGTGATTTCTTGGGGAGAGTCTTGGGCTCTTGAATATTTCACCTGTCTCATTAGCGTCACTCATGTGGCGTGACTGCTCAGACGGCAGCTGCTTCATCCAATAAACTCCATCAAACTGCTTCCCATCTGTTAATGGGGAGGAAATGGGAGATTTTAGAAAATATAATGATTTTTATGTTGTTGAACATAAGTGCAATTGGTTTTCTGGTTTCTACATTTCCTTTATACCCAAGGCTTCCATGAATCTATTTAATATGGGTTTGTGTGTGCGTTTTGTTAAGAAATAAAAACAATGTTATCTTTTATTACACACATTTAGGCACTTCAAGGTGTTAAACGAATCTCAGAGCAGAAAGGGCCCTGGAAATAATTTAATTAATTTAATAATTTAATTCAGTTTGTTCATTTAACAGATAGAAAAACTGAGGCCCAGGAAGGGAAGGGGATTTCCCAAGGTCATATGGTAAGAATAAGGCAGAATCTGGGAGTTTTGGGGGAGGGGGGAATTGAAACATGGTGTGCTGGTTCCAGCTAGTGTTTTCTTTCTCTCTCTGATCTGAACAAATCTTCCTCCTCTTCTGATTTGAGCCCTAAAGTTTTCAGCTTGTTGCATATTTAGGATACTAATCTTCTGCACATTAATTATCCAGTTACCTCCATAATTTCTTAGAAGTCCTAAAACTATTTTATTGGACTGCACTGAGTATTGTCCCCAAGACAGATGAGCCTATGAAGTGAGAGACCCAGGCAAGTTCTGGAGGCAAGAACTGGAAACTGCCAATCGAACAGGCATCGTGATCTGGTGGCAAAAGCTTGCTGTCCTTCATCCTGGGTTCTAGGAACAATTCTGCTTGATATGTTCTATGATTTGGGGCAGGTCAGTAAACTCCTCTTGTTTCAGTGTTTCCATTTGTTCACCATGGATTATAAATGCCTGCCCTGACTTCCCTAGAGAAATGATGAGAGAATCAAGTAAAATGACAGATGTTAAAAGACTGAAAAGCTAAACCACCACCACCACCACCACCACCACCACAGAATCATTATTTCATTCAGTAGCAGAAACATAGCAAGACTATTTTGCTTTTGTTTATTGCCAAAGTGTCATGCATGGTAATTTCATGCTAATTTCCTGCAGGTGGTCAGATTTTTATTGGCCCTTATTTGTCTCCTCCCAAGCATCACTGGAGTTTGGAACATATTTTATATTTTCACATACTTAAGAATTTACTTAGCACTTACTATATGCCAGAAACCCTGATAGGTGCTAGGGATACAAGGAAGGATGCTCTCATGAATTCACTGCCCAGGTGCGAAACAAATATGAAAATATATGAGAAGCATTTACGGACTTTAGGGACAAGCATTTAGCCAGGCTATGAGAAAGGCTTCCAGGGAAAGTTGTTGAAGTCCTGAGAAGGGCTGATCCAGGAGAAGAAAAAGGAAAAGGTAGAAATAACAACAAATGCACTGCGATGCTGATTTGCCTGGGACATCGTGAATACTTTAGTTGGACAGACGTGATGGGGGATCAGGGATTTAGACAGCGGTCCTCACAGAGAGATTTTCTTATATTCTCGGAAGCTGATACTCGTTGTTGAGAGTGATTGGGAAAATTTGATGTCAGCGTGCACCCATTTCCTTTCTCGTATGCTTTGTCCTGACGCAAGCAGAGACACTTAAATTCACACTAAGGAGTGGTGATTTGGAAGTGCTTACTCCTTTCTGGGGAGTATGTATGCAAAGGATGATATAACAAATACCCATGTTCTCATCACCTAGAATAACATCTTGTTATTTGTGCTTCTTTTTTTTTCTATTAAATAATAGGATATTAATGATTCATAACAGGCCATTAATGATTAATAATAGGATATTAATGATTAATGAGTAAATGTTTCCACGGGTAGTAGAAACTTCTAATGCTTAGAAAATTCGGGTTCTTTCCTTCTGGCTGCTGGGGGTACCGTACTTCCCTGTCTTGTTTCGGGATCTTGTTACCAGTTCTGGCCAATGCTTTGTGGGTAGACATAAGTCCCTTCTGGGTTAGAACACTCAACTGCTGAGGTGAGACTTTTATCTCTGAAACTTTTATCTCTCCTGTTGCAAAATGCAATGTTCATCTTCCTAGATCCCAGAGAAAGGATGACATTGAGAAGTCACCCCACCTCTGCCACCAATGCCTGATGGACATATAGCCTGAGACATAGATACATCCTATCATTTAAGCCACTGAGATTGAGAATTTGGAGTTTGTTTTGACAGCATAAGTTTACCTAACCAACTGATACATCTTCCAGCCTCAAACCCAATCTTCCCTGTCCAGAGACAACCACGATTATGAAGTCATTGGGAATATTTCCATTCATATTTCCTAAAAATTTCCAAAGTAAGTGTGTGCACTTAATATTTGGTATTATACTTTTAAAGTTTTCATGAAGGCCATCATATGGTATTCTGGTTCTCACCTTTATTTGTTCAACAGTATGGATTTTTAAAACTATCTAGCATGATAACTATATAATTATGTAGATTATGTACATGTTCAGTTTTACCAGATAATGACAAATTCCTCTTCAAAATGGTTCTACTATTTTAATACTCATAGTATATTTCCCAACATTTCTCTTGTCAGATTTTATCTTTTTTGTAAAGTGTAATTTTATTTTTTTTATTTACATCTTGTTTACTAAGGAGATTGAACATTTTTTTCCCATGGTTGTTGAATTTTCAGTTTTTCACTTCTATAAAATATCTGTTCAGATCTTTTGCAATTTTATCTATTATCTATTATGACATTTATAATTTATAGATTTATAATTTGTCTATGATTTCATTATTGATTTGTAAGAGTTAAAAATTATATTCTGCATACCACTCCATTGCCTATTATGTGTTACTGATTCCTTCATTTAATGGGTTGTTTGCCTTAACTTTGTGATGTCTTTTATATATACAAGAGTTTAATTTTGATGAAGTCAACTTATAGTTTCTGTTCCTTCTTTAAGAAAGCTTTTTCTGATCAAAGACAAAAAGATATTTTCTAATATTTTGATCTAAATCTATAAAGTATATTTTTCAATTTTGTTTACATCTTTGATACACATGGATTAGACTTGAGAAAATGGTATAAGAAAGGCATCATTTTTTTCTTTTTTGTTGGAATAGCCATTTGTCCAAGCATGATACTTTCTTCTTTGTTTTCTAATACTTCTCTTAACACAAATCAAGTTTATGTCTATCCCTCTTCACATACTACACTGTTGTGATTAATTTATTTATATGGTACATCTTGATATCTGGTAGATAATGTACCTATTTTTCCCTGATTTTATTTATTTATTTATTTATTTATTTATTTATTTATTTATTTATTTAAAAAAATTTTATTTATTTATTCATGAGAGACACAGAGAGAGAGGCAGAGACACAGGCAGAAGGAGAAGCAAGCTCCATGCAGGGACCTGACATGGGACTCCATCCCGGGTCTCCAGGATCATGCCCTGGGTTGAAGGCGGCACTAAACCGCTGAGCCACCCAGGCTGCCCACTGATTTTTAAAGAAATTTTTGGATTTTTCTCTTTGATATGGACTTTAGAATATATATCCTGATAAAATTTTTAATTAATTTTAAGTATTTTTCTTCTATTTTTTTTCTTTTTCATAGACTAGGGATTGGCAAACTATAACATATGGATCAAATCTGGTCTACCTCCAGTTTTTATAGAAAAAGTATTAGTGGTACCATCGCATTCATTTTTTTATGTATTATCTATAGGTGTTTTTATGCTTCAATGGCAGAGCTGAGTAGTTGCAATAGAGACCGTATGGCCTGAAATGTCCAAAATATTTACTATTTCATCCTTGATAGACAAATGTTGTCAACCCTTGAAACAGACAATCACACCAGTTATCACCAAGGGTGGTTAAGACTAGGTCTTTAGGGGATCCCTGGGTGGCGCAGCAGTTTGGCGCCTGCCTTTGGCCTGGGGCGCGATCCTGGAGACCCAGGATCGAATCCCACGTCGGGCTCCCGGTGCATGGAGTCTGCTTCTCTCTCTGCCTGTGTCTCTGCCTCTCTCTCTCTCTGTGTGACTATCATAAGTAAATAAAAATTAAAAAAAAAGACTAGGTCTTTAAAATATTTATCTATCCATTTCTTTTTCTTATCTTATTGCATGGATTAAGACTTTTAGTACAATGTTAAATATTGATGCATATATGGGTCATCCTTGTCTCATTTCTGAGTTTACTGGGAATACCTTCAGAATTTCACAATTAATATAATTCAGGAAGTTCTTGGTAGCTGCTTTTATGAAATAAGAAAATTTTCTTCTGTTCATAATTCACTAAATATCTCTATCATAGGGATCCCTGGGTGGCTCAGTGGTTTAGCGCCTGCCTTTGGCCCAGGATGTGATCCTCGAGTCCGGGGATCGAGTCCCACGTTGGGTTCCCTGCATGGAGCCTGCTGCCTGTGTCTCTGCCTCTCTCTCTCTGTGTCTCTCATGAATAAATACATAAAATCTTAAAAAAAAAAAATCTCTATCGTAATTGATGCTAAATTCTACCTAATTAATTTTCTACATATCATATAGGTTTTCTTTTCTAATTTCTTTACTGTGATAAACTATTATTGGTGGGTCTTCTGTTTATGAACTACTTCTGTAAAAAATATTTTATTTATTTATTTATTTGAGAGAGAAACAGAAACAGAGAGAGCAGAGAGGGTGAGGGACAAGCAGTCTCTGCACTGAGCACAAAGCCTGACACGGAGTTTGATCCTATGACCCTGACATCATTGCCTGAGCCAAAAGTCATGAACTGATGTCTCCAATGACTGAGCAACCCAGGTGATCCTGTTGTTAGATTATTTTTGAAATTCTATGGGAAACTCTAATATAAACTTCTGAGTTGAAAGAACTGAATTTTATTTACATTTTTGCATTTGTGTTTGCAAACAAAATTGGTTTGTTTGCTTGTTTGTTTTGTTTTTTACTACCCTTGTTTGGGTATCAAAATTATAATAGCCTTCGAAAATTATGCAGGTAGCTCTCTTTGTTCTCAGAAATAGTTGTGTGTGTGTGTGTGTGTGTGTGTGCTTTAAAATAAACAATAATTATCTGTTTCTTGAAACTATAACTCACTGTGATGCTCCCTGAAGAAGGGACACTTTTTAATTATCTATCCTGAATGAGATTGACTTGCCTAGGATTTTAATTTTCCTTAAGTCAATTTTGGAAATTTATATTTCTCAAGAAAATGGTTAAATCTAAATTTCAAATTTATTAACATAAAATTTTGCAATGCACTATTACGCATTTTTAAAATTTTTTACTCTTAGTAATTATATAACTTGACATGTGATCTTTTTATTTTTAATATATTTGATATTATTCATATTCATTTTCTCTCATTTTCAAAATCGTGCTGGGGTTTATATATCTTGTTAGACTTTTAGCATGTAAGCTTTTGATTTTAGTGATCATTGTGATGAATTTCTGTATTTGTTTTCTTTATTTTTACCTCATATATTGAGTTAATCAAATCATATTCTATAATTCCTGTATCCCATTTTCAATTTATTTAACTCTTTGTTACTTCTCATTTTTGATTTTTTGAGGTGTATTCTGTTTTTTTTTTTTTTTAGTTTCTTAAATAGAGAACTGAATTCACTTTTATCCTATATCTTTTTATTTGTGAGTAAATGGATTTAACAATTTTCATCTGTTGCTTTAGCTATATCCCAGAAATTGTTTTGTTTTGTTAAGATTTTATTTACTTATTCATGAGAGACACAGAGAGAGAGGCAGAGAAAGAAGCAGAGAGAGAGAAGCAGGCTCCATGCAGGGAGCCCGATGTGGGACTTAATCCTGGGTCTCCAGGATCACACCTTGAACCAAAGGCAGATGCTTCAACCGCTGAGCCACCTAGGCCTCCCTTTATCCAGAAATTGTGAACATGAATAACCTAAATGTTTTACTGTGTAAGCCTTCCTTTATTTTTAGGCACTAAATATTTAAAATTTCCATTTGGCCTTCTTTTACAGTCAGCTGGACTTTTTTTCATAAAATTTTGTTAAAACGTTTCAGTTTGGGAAGTTTCTATCAACATATCTTCAAGCTTACTGATGGTTTCCTTAGCCTTGTGCATCAAAATAATTCTTTGTTTCTGTTACAATATTTTTGATTTCTAGCATTTGCTTTTCATTATCTTTTAGAGTTTCCAATCTGTTCTTGCATATTGTCCATTTTTTCCATTAGAACCTTTAGCATATCAATGATAGTTATTTTAAATTCCTGGTCTGATAATTCCAAAATCTACCATATATGAGTTTGGCTGTGATGCTTGCCTTGTCTCCTCAAACAGTGTTTTTTTCCTCCCTTCTTCCCTCTCTCCTCAGATCCCCCCTCCCTCTCTTCCTTCTTCTTTCCTTCCTTCTTCCATCCCTTCTTCTTTCCTTCTTTCTTCCATCCTTCCTTCCCTCCCTTTTTCTCCTCCTCCTCCTCCTCCTCCTCCTCCTCCTCCTCCTCCTCCTCCTCCTCCTCCTCCTTCTTCTTCTTCTTCTTCTTCTTCTTCTTCTTCTTCTTCCTCTTCCTCTTCCTCTTCCTCTTCCTTCCTCTTCCACTCATTATTTTTGCCTTTTAACATCCTTTGTGATTTATTATTGAAAGCCTACATGATGTATCTATCAGATAAAAGAAACTGAGCTATGAGGTTTTGTATTTATCTGGCTGGGAGTTAAGCTGTGTTATTGTTTCCTTTAGCTTTGATGCTAGAGGCTGAAATTTCCTGTTGTGTCTTTGTTTTATTTCTCCTGTTATCTTTGGGTTTCCCTAGAGACTTCTTCCTAAGTGGGGGCTGAGTCTTGAATTTTCTTTTGGTTTTGATCATGTCTTTTTTTTTTTAATTCATGAGAGACACAGAGAGAAGTAGAGACACAGGCAGAGGGAGAAGCAGTACCCCCACAGGGAGCCTGATGCAGGACTTGATCCCAGGACCCCAGGATCATGACCTGAGCCAAAGGCAGGTAGGTGTTCAACCACTGAGCCACCCAGGTGCCCTATCTTTTAGTTTAGATCACATCTTATTAAAGAAGAGCTTTTGTTGACATTGTGATGCTAGGAAAGGGGGAATATGATCTTGTAATTAAGTCTTACTCCTGAAAGTGAGGGGGTCCTCCTAAGGCTAGGCCCCTAGGAGTTTTTAATCTCTCAAACTAGTCTTCACTTCATCTCCAGATATTAGCAATTAAACCTTAACCATTCCTACCAGACTCCACCCAAGACTTCAGCTTCTGCTTCTGTGACTTCAGGTCTCTGATACATAAAAGGTTGTTGATTTTCAGTTCAGTTTTTTCGATTTTTCTTGTTATAAGCAAAGGAATGAAAGTTTCCAAGTTCTTTACATGTTAAAGTGGAAACCGAAAGTCTCCACTTTTGAATTAAAGAAGTTTTTGTTTAGTCTTACTTGCATTTTGATCAAAGAACACATTTTTATTTATATCCTAATATATATTTAGTTTTTAGAACTGATTCTCATGTACTTGAAAATAATGCATAGTCTCCATGTTTGGGTTTCATAGGGTTTTTTTTTTGTTGGTTTTTAATTGACTTACAGTTCTAGAATTTCTTTTCCTTATATTGTTCTTTTTCTACATTGTGATTTCTATTTACTCCTCTATTTCTGCAAACATTTAAAAATACTTATTTTACAATTTTTAAAAACATTATTCTATTATCTCTAAGATTGTTCTTCCTCTTGCCTCTTCTTCCTGGTCATTCATTTTCTCATATGGTTTATAATATTGGCTATGATCTAGTTGTCAGTGAGGATAGTTTCCATGAGAAACTGTGACTTGCTTTAGCTGATGGTTTCTCATTTGTATCTGCTGGGACTTTCTGGATTTAGATGTACTGGATTGATGTTTACATTTATTTATTTATTTACTCAGGGTCCTAAACTATTCAGGTGGCTTAAATCTGGATCCTTCATTGTGTTCTGATGACCTGCAGGTGTGTGTATTTTTGTGCATAGGCCTAGGTGAGTAGGCAACTTCATTACAGCTTTCTTGGATTAGTTGGGCATGATTTTCTTACCAATTGCAATGCTAGTGGCTGCAGAATCAATTCAGGCCACTCAGTTCCAGCTGCCCACCCACATGAGGCTGCTGGCTAAATTTCTCTCTCTGTGTGGGCATTAATCCCTAGTCCCAGCTGTTAAGGCTCATAACAGGTTCCAAATCTCCTGTAACACTTTGCAGTTTTAACTCTCACCATTTTTGAGATTCCCTCTCTCTTTTTTTTTCAATTTGGGATTTTCCCTTCTTGGTCTCAAGTTAGAGCTATGGATTTACAATTGTTAGCTGATTTGTTTTTTTCTATTTTTAAGCCAGCAATTTTATCTTGTTTTGAGTAAAAGGAGCATCTTTTAGCTCACTTTGCCTTCCTTTTCAGAGCACGGGGGACACACATATTCTGAAAGGGATAGACAAAACTTTAGTGGAAAGGAAGTCTCTCCTGTGGGCAGCCAGACACTCGGTAGGTGCACAGGCAACACTGGGCTGAAGCTGGCTTATTCTTTTTTTTTTTTTTTAAATATTTTATTTATTTATTCATGAGAGACACAGAGAGAGGCAGAAACATAGGCAGAGGGAGATGTAGTCTCCTTGCGGGGAGCCAGATGTGGGACTCAAGCCCAGGACCCCGGGATCACAACTTGGGCCAAAGGCAGACACTAAACCACTGAGCCACCCAGGTATCCCAAGCTGGCTTATTTTTTACTTTAAATCATGTCACTTATTTAGCAAAGAGGCAACCCTGCCCAGTTGCACAACTCACCCTTGCATTGTACCTTTCTTTGGCTTCTTAAGGCCCCAGAGGCTGTGCCTGACTCTCCAGGACCTGTCCTGTCAGTGCTTGCTCTGAGTGATGCCCAGCTAGATTTCTAAGAGACACCTCATCCTGGAGTGTGTGCTTAGCCCCCATGGGAAGTCCTCTGTCTGTCCCTATAGGAAAACAGGACACCTGAACATTGAGCTGTGGCTGCAGTTGTTGCATAGACACTCATGCCTTTAGAATGGATGTTCCCTTTGTCTCAATCTGGGTCAATCCCTAGGCTAAAAAGACTTTAGCTAGAATATGTGATTGCAGCTAAAGATACCTGAAGACATAAAAGACCTTTATTCTGTTTCAAAATTCATAAACTTGAAAAAAGTTATCAATATTGTTTGATGACTTCAAACTTCTAAGGCAATGTCTCCCTTAGTCCACATTTAAACATTTATTTAAAGAAAATTATCCATACCCCAAGGTTACTAAGTAATGAAAATAACGCTATGTGAGTTCATTAGTCTCTAATACGATTTTTCTCCTCATTTTATTTCCCAATAAGGAAAGCTTTTCCAAATGATGTATTTCAGAGGCTGAAGAGAATGAATTATGATTGGTTTCTGCATGGCTATTATCAACCATAAGAGAAAAATTCAGCTAGTTTGCAATTTTCAAAGAAGTGGAGAGATTACTTTGTTAATGTCTATTCAGTTCATTTTCTATTTGGGGAATTGAAAATTCGAGTGTGGTTGCAGAGAAATGACGAGTGAGAGCTTCAATTGCAGTATAGTGGCAGGGCTCCATCTGCAGAACTTCTTTGCAGTTGCTTATGGAGAAGGTGAATAAGAACTCTGGCCTTGTGCCCTAGAATTGCACACTTATCCTAAATGAAGACTTATGGTAAAAATCACTGTTGTCAGCAAAACAGCATTTCTTAAGTGACCCTCTGTGCCTAGTTTCTTATGAAGGCTGAAAATCTACAAAGTTTTAGTTAGAGATGGTGTATGAGGTTGTTGATGTTATTACAAGGGTGATTATCTTACTCAGAGGACATACAAATTTACCTGAACAGGTAAATCAATTACATAAAGAACTGGTGTGGGGCACCTGGGTGGCTCAGTGGTTGAGCATCTGCCGTTGGCTCAGGTCGTGATCCCGGGATCCTGGGATTGAGTCCCACATCAGGCTTTCCTCAGTGAGCCTGCTTCTCCCTCTGCCTGTGTCTCTGCCTCTCTTGCTCTGTGTCTCTCATGAATAAATAAATAAAATCTTAAAAAAAAGAAAAAGAAAAAGAACTGATGTATTGAAACTCTCTATAGGCTGAGGGGAATGTGTTGGAAAAAGTGCTGGAAGGGAAGATGAGAGGCCTGGCTGTCAGTTAGTCCAGGCTTTGATAGTACTCAGCTGAGGGATCCCCCAACTTCCCTGAACCCCACTTTCCTCGTGTGAATGGGGGCAAAATTGGAAAGTTAGATAACAGTGATGAAAAAGTCACACACGATTTCCTTACCTGTGATCAATAAAACATGATTCCCTGCCTCCAAGAAGCTCAGTCGAGAAAAACAAAGAGCCCCTAGTAACATGGCCAAGACCATGGCAGCAGTGCAATGATTTCTGGCCAATGGTACTGAAGTGCTGCAGGAAGAAGCCAGCACTGGAAGAGGGGGGTTATCAAGTATGGATTTCAGAGGAAGGTACTGGCAAATGTGTGTCTGGAAAGAAGAACTCTACATGACTCAGTAAGAAATCCAGGTTGGGTAAAGGCATGAGTAAAAGCCTTAGTGGAGCTGTTGTCAGCTTATGGATCCGACACTGGGCACTGAGCCTAAGAAAGAGAAGCCTCCAGGAACACATGAAAATAATTTCCATAAAGAACAGTGGTGCAAGGTCTGCTGGCATGGGGGAGAGAAGGAAATGGGGTCCCCAGTGACCCCAGAGGACAGCGGTTATGGCTAGAGGTGACATTACAGAGAGGCAGAGCTCAGCTCACCTGACAGATGGTGCAGTGGGGCACACTCAGGGTAGGGAGGCAGTGCAACTGTTCTAGCCCAGACATCGCACGGACTTCCGTGCGATGACTGGGCGGTTCTAGTAGCTTTCTGGCCCGTTTTCACACATGTACCACAATAGATCTGTGTTCTGGGAACCTTCAAGGCCTTTCCCTGTCTCTGTGATTTTGAGGAATAACTTTCAGACAGTGTTGCAAAAATCGGAGAGGACTATAGTGTGGAAGGGACTCCCCAGTCATTGGCTACATTCAGGCAGAGCTGGATGGCCATCGGCAAGGCTGCCAGAGGGGGTTACTTGGACCCTGGGTCAGCCCCCATGGTTGCTGAGGTTCTCTGGGTTTTACTAAGTGAGAGGGGGGCCGGTCAAGGAGAGCTGGCAGGGAGAGGACTTGGGTCACCTGGATCGCAGATCTGGAAACACACTGTTGGCAGCAGCAGGTGGACCCCCGGAGGCCAAAGGCACCTGAAGGAAGGCTGCAGGGGCCTGGGCTAGCAAGGATGAGGGGCGGAGGAGGGCAGATTGGAGGGAGGCTGTGACAGAAGGGCAGAGCCAACTGGCCGAGAACTCACTCAGAGAGGGAAGGGGAGGAGGTGACATGGTTGTTCCGGGAATGGGAGGAAAGACTGTGGGCGAACACAAGCTGAGCAAGATGAACGAATGAGTCTGTCCCTGCCAAGTTTGGGCTGGGCGGTGGGATGGAAGCTCCGGTTTATGTGTCCTTGCAGAGGCTGTCGAAGGAGTTCAGGGTGTCACCGCGAGGGCACAGATGGAGCCATCCGGTCAGGGCACATAGAGCTCAGTCCCCTCCCTAGGGAGAAAGAGCCTGAACCCAGGCAGTCACAAGCTAGGCCCAAACTGAAGAGTGAACCCAGAGAAGGTGGATGCAACCCATCTGGTTTGCCCCTGGGAGCTGGAGGCCTGAAAATGTGCATGTTGATCCCAATGCCAACCTTCAGACTTCCCCTGGGGTTCAGGGGTGGGTGCTCAGCAAAAACAGATGAATCTGAAGGATGAGGTCAAAATGTTCGCTCTGCTATTATGCGCTAAGGAAAACAACTTAAATTTTGATGGTTTTCAAGATAGCTGTGTTAGAGGAAGCATGTTACTATTCTCCAGAATCTCAAGAACCATCTCGCAATCCTCTAGACAAAATACCATGGAGCCAGTAGAGGGAGGAACACAGTTCTGTAGGGGAAAGAGGAGAGACGGGGCTGAGAGCAGAAGAGGGGGGATGGAGCACAGCATTAGCCCAGGTAGGCTTATTTCACTAAGCATTCACTAGAGGGGTTGTGGGAACTCAACACCAGGGCAGGAATTTCCGTGCTCACAGTGGCACCCGTTCCACTAGCAGTTGATTCTGACCTGTACATATAAATGCACTTGGTCCCATTGGCCTGGGTGCCCTTGGATGATACCTCCTTGAACCTGACTCTACTAGCACAGTGCCAGTCACTCGCTGGAGATTTCTCGAGCTGTTTTCACAATAAAACTTGTCTTCTAAGCAGATTTCTTCCCCTCTGGGTAGGCACCATCCCTGATACCCCGGCCCACACTAGCCGTGAGCCTGACACCTCCGGATGTAGAAGCCTATAAAAGAAAACCAGGCCAGAGGCCACTGATAGGGTGTTCTGGAATCCCTGACAACAGCCTGACCAGGTTCTTCCCTCTATTCCCAGCAGTGACGGGTCTACACAAAGGCCATTTCTGTGCCACTTTGTATAGAGGGCCTTCTTTTTGTTTCTGCTCGCTGGTTCTTATCTGACCCCATGTCTCCACCAGGCTGGTGCTTCGGTTTCTACTCATCTCCACTTTCAATTCCCATTCTCTGTGTCCACTGAGGCTCAACATTTGATACTCAGACTAAGAACTCCGAACAGAAGGGAAGCAAACGGGCTTGGGAGAGGCATTGGACAGATGGAAGGAGGAGGCCTCTGCTTCAAATAAAAGAGCAATTTTCTCATTATGAAGCTATAGTACGTTTTCTGAGAGACTCTAATTTTGGAGGAAATGATCCTTGGAAAAGGGTTGGGTAGATGAAAGAAATAAATGACAAAGAAATATTTGAAGGTGGGTTGGTACAGATCATAGAGTCAGTTAAATGTCAGATCAAGTGATTTCCTAGGATTTTACTCATTTGCTCTTCTTCTTATTCACCTTTCTCTGTAACACAATTTATCAAAAGGTTGCTATTGGAAGAAGTCATGGGTTAACACTCACAATAACTTGGATTTTCAGAGGAAATGACAATGGTTAGTTTTTCATTTGTATGTAATTAAATGGACTTGCCCTCAAATCTCTACAGACTGGTTAGCCAGAAGAAAACCAAACATGCTCCCACACATGCCAAATACACGTGGAACAAAACAAACACTATCCAGACCCAAATTTCAATCTAGTAGAAAGCTTATTCTGATCTTGAAATTTAAACCGTCTCTTGAGACATTATTCACTCTCTCTTTGGATAAAAACTTCCCCATCACTTTGGGATCCCACCCCTTCATGCTCCAGTGACTGGACAGAGTCTGGGTATGTGAGAGGAAGATAATATGGCCTGTGACCCTGGGAGAGCAGAGACCATAGGCATTATTCTCATCTGCAGAATCACACTTTGTCCTACCCAAGAAACTGCCCTTCGTCAGGTGATTGACAGCAAGAACATCCCTCCTTTCTGCGAGATAGGTCACATCTTAACACTCCAGAAGCTAAGTAAAGAAGAGAATCTTCAAATCTAAAGACCCAGAAAGTGCTGCTTGAGATGAATTAAAATAAGCAAAGGCTTGAGGATTAGATGATCACTTCTCTGTGGCAGTGCTGGAAGCTCAAAACAACAGGACATGCTTTTTCAAGGTTATGAGGTAAAATCATTTTGAAACTAGAATCCTAGAACAAACTCCAGCTAAATTTCAGAGAGAACAAAGTGAAGATTTTTGAGCAGTGTGAGGACTCATAAAATTTATCACTCAGGGAGTCTTCGAATAAGCTTGTTGAAGCATGGATTTTGGCAGATAGATACTAAATTCCAGAAAAAAAGAATGATACAGGTACCTGATACAGGTACATGTAATGATACAGAGCATTAAAGAATGCTCTTACCAAATAAGTAAGTAAATAAACAAACAAAACCACACCACACAAATACCAGCAGCCAATAAAGCTAATGGTCAAAGTGACTATTTTAGCACACTTTAAAAATATTTTAGCGCCAATCTGAATACAGAAGGAGGCCTAAGTTAGAGGAAGAAGGTGAAACTAAGGACTTGCCTTGCTGATGTAAAGGATGTGAATACGAGCTGGGTCAGCAGTTGGTAAGTCATGTAACGATTTCAGGGCTTTCGCCAGCAGAAGTGAAGTAGGATGCACAGACATTAAAATGCTAGAGGAGCAAAATGAAAAAGGAAAACTCAACGGATTAAAACAAACCCAAGATAGAGAAATAAAAAGAAACACCAAGAAAGTGGACTAAAGAGAAAATACGAATGCGAAAATAAGCCCAACAGACATAATTGCAATGAATACAAATGAAAGAAAACCTCAGATACGGTGCCAGCTCTGAGCCATGTACAAGTAACACACCTAAAACAGAAGGACACACAGAAGGCACAATTTAAAGCAACTGTTTTATCTACGCCAGGCACATGGCTGTAGAACAAATGCCCAAATAGCAATATTAAGTTTAGGTAAGAGAAAACTGAAAGCGAAGATTTCTAAGCAGGACAACAGACACATGAAATATTTTATACGATTTATAATCTTAAGAAGATATGAATCACGGATTTTTTTTTTTTAGATCTCTAACAATCTCATTTCAAAAGACAAGAAAAACTGACACATTCTAAGGGAACTGGACAAATCCACATTCATGTGTGACATGCTAATACACATTTTTCTGAAATTGGCAGATTACGTAAATAATAAAAAAGGATTGAGAACTGAGCTTTCTGATTCCTCCCCACAACGGTGGGCCATAGATGGGTCACTCAAGTGCTGAGATATTGATCCACGTGGCCATGGAGTGGTCTGGTGGGACCTGTGGCAGCCACAACCTTGAATCAATTACCTCAGGCTTCAAGCACCTCTGTTATTTTCTGAAGGTGCCATCCAAATAAATTTGTTCGTGAGCTGTACTCTGACTTGAGCAAATTTGGAAATGACTGAGGAAAATTAAATGAAATCTGAAGCATGATGTGTTGGAACATGCGTGATATATCACATGTATTTGTATCATATGTATTTGCATATAATTTCTATGACACTTCATACCAATAAAGAGGAAGAACACATCTTTTTCTAAAAGCGTAAATAATACAAAAAACTGACGTGTTACATCTCAAAGAAAATCTTAATGAAATATATAAAAAAAGAAAGCATTTGTATAGATTTTATTCTCTGGCAATATTGTAATAAAGTTAGAAAATACATCACAAGGATGGGTTACACTAAAAAGCTACTAATTTCAAATAAAAAAAATTTTCACACATCATCCTGATACTTTTTGTGCACTTTTCCATATGTATGTTATGCTTCAGTTAGAAGGCTAGAATAAAAAAAATCTTACATAAGCTTTGAATTAAAGGCAGAAAATATCTATTTAGGAAAAAGGTACAAGTGTACTACATTTTAAAAGCTATAGCATGTCAGTTTGGTAGTCTTCATAGGAAAATATATAGTCTTATTTTCACATAACAGAAAAACAAATGGAGAATAAAAGAAGTGAGCATACAATTTAAAGAGGTAGAAAAAAAAAACCTGAAAATAAAATGATAATTTTTGACAAAGAGAAAAGCAAAATTATGGAAATAAAAGTGCCTTGAACAGTTAAATGAAGTGATGATTTTTTTAAAAGATTTTATTTATTCATGAGAAACAGAGAGAGAGAGAGAGAGAGAGAGAGGCAGAGACACAGGCAGAGGGAGAAGCAGGCTCCGTGCAGGGAGCCTGATGCGGGACTTGATCCTGGGAACTCCACGTCGATGTCCTGGGTCAAAGGCTGGCGCCAAACCGCTGAGCCACCCAGGAATCCCTTGATGATTCTTTGAAAACATCAATAAAGTGGGAGATCTCTCTCAATCCAAAACCCAAAAAATAGTAAAAAAAAAAAAAAAAAAAAAAAAAAGGAAAGGAACAAATATGAAGATTAGTAAATGATAATGATTAAAAATAATAAAAATAGGGATCCCTGGGTGGCGCAGTGGTTTGGCGCCTGCCTTTGGCCCAGGGCGCGATCCTGGAGACCCGGGATCGAATCCCACGTCGGGCTCCCGGTGCATGGAGCCTGCTTCTCCCTCTGCCTGTGTCTCTGCCTCTCTCTCTCTCTGTGTGTGACTATCATAAATAAATAAAAAATTAAAAAATATAATAAAAATAATGCTTTTTTTCTTAATGAAAATAGAAAAACTAAAAATCATGGGTGATTTTTCTGGTGATGCAAAATTTAGGAAAATTGAACCAATAAAAGTAAACAGACCTATCTATTAATGTGAGAGAAATGGGGGGGAAATAGCCAAGATCCAGCCCTATAAAGGATTCTTCTCCAGGTAACTTTTGTAAGTGAGATAATTCCTGTGTTGCATTAACTGTTCTAAAGGCACAGAAAAACAGCCAATTTAATATCCTGAGAATAAGATCTGAATATGACTAACATACACACATGTGTGCGTGTGTATACATGCTCACAAATCTTTGTCAATCTCCCAAGCATATATGCAAAACTCAGAAGTAGCATACTTACACTATTGAGTTTTGCAGTGGAATTAAAAGAATAGTGCATTATTCTAAGGTTTCTCCAACACTTGCCATGTAATAGTGGTTCTCTATCAAGAAAACAATGAAATTCACTATTTAGCGCATAGAAGGACAAGAGCTATTGGATCATCTAAACAGATATCAGAAACATTCTTGATAACATGCACACACATTCCTCAGTAAGTGAACAACAGAGGAAACCTCTTCCTCCCATAAAATGAGTCTACATAGTTATACAATTCCCTCAATGAAATCAAAGAGTAAGAGGCATAAATACTGGAAAACAAAAACGATATTTGTAGACCATTTATCATTATTTCAGTGATAACATGAACATATAAGAATAACAAATTGTGTTACGAGGCTAGACTCAAGACCAACATGAAATCTGAATTACTTGGAAATTATAAGGAGAGGAAAAAAAAAAAAAAACAAGTACTTCCTATGGCTTCAAAATGATTAAAAATACCTAGAGAAAATGCTAACAAAAATATGCCCAGCCTTTGGAAGGTACATTAGAGAACCACTGAAGGATATAAAAAGAATACCTGAATAGAAACAGCCTAATGTTATAAAAATATCACTTCTCCATGAGTCAATTTATAAATTCAATACAGCTCTATCTGGATCCCCAAGAGATTCTTTAAAAGACATTTATTTATTTATTTTAGAGAGAGAGAGAGAGAGCATGAGTGGGAGGGGCTGAGAGAGAGGGAGAAAGAGAATCTGAAGCAGACTTTGCCCTGAGCTTGGAGCCACACCAGGGGCCCAATCTCAGCACCCTGAGATCAGCAAAACCAAGAGTCTGATGCTTAACCCTGCTCCCCCACCACAAGATTTTAAGTCCAAACTTTAAATTTAGAGTGAAATCTTCTCCCCTCCCCCCAGGATGAATGTGTTTTTGCAAGAAGCCTTACACTATTTCTTCATTTCTCCACCTTACCTTACCTGCACCCTGCACCCCTCAACCTACCCCTGCAGACACAGGCTTGGTGCCTCTGCAGCCAGCCTTCCTGCTCCGTGGGTCTGGGAGATGCTCAGTGTGTGCTCTCTTAGATTCAGTAGAGGGACACCTGAGTGGCTGAGAGGTTGAGTGTCTGCCTTCGACCCAGAGCATGATCCTGGAGTCCAGGGATCGAGTCCCACGTCGGGCTCCCTGCATGGAGCCTGCTTTTCCCTCTGTCTGTGTCTCTGCCTCTCTCTCCATCTCTCATGAATGAATAAAATCTTAAAAAAAAAAAAAAAAAGATTCAGTAGTGCCTGCACTGGGGACCCCTTTCTCCGGGAAGACCTCTTACCTGTGCTTCTCAAGTAGATGGTATTTAGAAGCATCCTTCTGACTCCAATTCGAAAAAAAAAAATTGCTTTAATCAAGAAAGGATATTAATTTTCTCAAATGTCAGCTTGCTCTCTACAGAAATGATCATAGGGTTTTTCCTTTTTTATCTTGTTAATGTTCTAAATTCTTTTAATAGATTTCCTAAAGCTGACTTACTTTGACATAAAGAAAACGAATCCTACTCATTCCATTTGCTAAAATCACTACAATGGCATCCACTGTGCCCTGAGTAACCTTATGGAACAGTCTTGTTTTTATATCTTGAAATGTACTCTTGGATTTGCTAAAATGTAATTTATTTATACACATACATTTTCTTTTCAAGTGTATTATGTCTGTGGTTTTATTTTATTTTATTTTATTATTTATTTTAAGATTTTGTTTATTTATTCATGAGAGACACAGAGAGAGGCAGAGACACAGACAGGAGAAGCAGGCTCCATGCAGGGAGCCTGACCTGAGACTTGATCCTGGGTCTCCAGGATCACGCCCTGAGTGGAAAGCAGGCGCCAAACTGCTGAGCCATCCAGGGATCCCTTGTGGTTTTATTTTGAATGTCTTTATAACATTTTGATATTAGAATTCAGCTATAAAAATAATTGGGAAACATTCCATCTCTTTCTGTGCTCTAAAAACACAACATGAGAATTATTGAATTCCTAAATGTCTACTTTTAAAAATATTTTGCACCACTGCTGGTTTTAAGTAACTGAGTTTTAATTGTCCTTCAAAGTTATTCATCCATTCAATTTATGGTTTTGTTCACAAGTCAATTTTGGAAATTTATATTTTCATACAGGGTTTTCAAATTCATTTGCATTCCATTATACTTAGAATTGTCTTATAATTAAAATTTTTCCTTTAAGGGCCCACTTCTTGTTACTTTTAAATTCTGCTTTATCTCTTCTATGATATCATTTACTAGAGAATTATCATTTTATTGGTTTCTTCCCTCAGTTAGCTTTTAATTTTTTAAATTTAATTTTTGTTGTGTTCTGATTCACAATGAATTATGGTTTTATCTTTAGGAATTCTCAGTTATTTCGTTTGCCTTCATTTAACTTTTGAGCTTGATGCTTATTTCATTCATTCTTCATCTTTTTTATTTAGTAATCAGAAATACACTAAACTCATGAATTTCCTTTAGCTATATAAATGGGTAAGTTTTGCTATACTGTGTTTTTATTGTCGGTAATTATTAATTTAGTAATAATTTGTGACATCAATTTTGATTTTTTTGGAACAAGACTGAAAGTGGTTTTTTTTTCAAGATTTTTAACTAGTAATTTCCTCTTTTATTGCAAAATACTTGTTGAATATAGCCTCGATCTTTATTTTGGGACATTTTTCTTTTTTGAGTTTTATGTGATCACTATTCTGTGTACATTTGGAAAAACTATTTTGTTTTTGAGCTTGTTTGATGTACATGTTAGCCTACCATGTTGTTGCTTATTGTCTATTTGTTACAGCAGATTCTGAGGAAACTTTACAAAAAAGCTTTCCTTTACAAATAAGTATTCTATGTCCATTATGAAGTATCTGGTTCAGTAATCTATAATGGCGCATTTGCTGCTTTTTCTTGAATTCTGCTTTGTTATTATAATGCAGTCACCACAAGTTGTATTCTGTTTGTATTTTTCTGGCATAGTTTATTATTTTATTTTAAACTTTCAATATATTTTATCTTCATAACTCATTCACATTTAATATTGATCATGGGTAGACTGACTTCATTCCTGCTATATTATTTTATGCTTTGTTAGTTTTGCTTTCTCATTATTTCCCCTCTGCTGTTTACTGTATTGCTTTGGAAGTCATTAATCCTAATTCATGTCTTCTCATGATTACTTTATATTAAAAAATGCACCTGTGGGGCTCCTGGGTGGTTCAGTTGGTTAAGCATCTGCCTTCGGCTCAGGTCATGATGTCCAGCTCCTGGGATCAAGCCCCATGTCTGGCTCCCTGCTCAGCAGGGAGTCTGCTTCTCCCTCTCCCTCTGCTTCTATCTCCTGTTCTCTCTCTCTCTCTCTCTCTCTCAAATAAATGAATAAAATCTTTAAAAAAATGCACCTGTTTATCAATGTCAAGAATGAAGCAGAATGTACATATTTACCACCTTCAACTCAAGCAAGATGACAGCTTAAGCTTTCAGAGTACAGGAGGTTTTGGCTTGTTCTGTTTTGTGTTTAAGTGTGTTCTCCTTCCCCCCCCCCCACCCCCCGGAGACTCTGTCTCCCTGTGTCCCCTTTGCTCTGAGTTGCTGAGCTCAGCTTGCTTTTTCCTGAAAATTTTCATATATCCAGTGCTAGTGGTCCATCTAGTCATCTCCATAGAAGGAGGCCAAGCTGGTAACTGAGTCCACCACCACAGAGATTGTAGAATTTTGCAATTCCTTCTATGAAGACACTCTTCCTCATGTCCATCCTGACAATCCAAAGCCATCCCCATGTCCCTGGCTGTCTGTTCATGTGTGTTGAAAATGATGTGAGAGGACTCTAGTTCTGATGAGTTCTGACACATGACTTTATTTTTCTTCTGTCTTTGCTGGACAGTTATCCAGGAGATGTTGCAATATTGGCAGAGAGCTGGGAGGGATAGAAGTGGGATTGGCTTCATTTACTTACTGCCTGGGAGGGTGTCACCTTGCATATAATAACCAGCTGTTCTCTTTGCCCTCCTCTGTAGTCAGGCATGTAGTGTGAGGCTTCACTATTTTGCAGTGTTATTGTACAGCTGTCACCTTGTCCCCTGGCTGATGCACTTCAGTGGGAAGTTGGAAAGGGCAATGGGATGTGGAAGGAGACAAATATAAGGGCCATCCAAACCCTGGAAATCCTATTGGTGCTCTATGGCATAATTATTCGTGTTCTTATCTGATGATCCTGATTAACCTAAAAGTTCCTTGAAGGAATGAGGCAGCATTACATTTCTGTAACACAAAGCACCACAGGCCTTTTGCCATTACTCCTGGATGACTGAATAGTGAGTTAATACCACCGGATTCAAATCCATTTTTATATAGTTGTAAGCTTCCTTGGGGGTTAGAAAGTTTCTTAGGCTGAGTTTCCCAGGGGCAGACTGGGAGGTGAAATTCATGTGCAAATGATTTATGTAGAATGTGTTGCCAGGATAAACCAGTAAGGGAAGGATGGAGGCAGAACAAAAAAGGAGAAAGAGGAAGCAAGCAAACAAGCAAGCAAGGAGGAAATCACGAGCAAAGCTCCAGCCTCAACCTGCTTCCAAGAGGAGCTCTGGAGTGTGAATTGTGCTTCAGAGTTGGTCTCCCCTGGAGCTTCATGGAGTCTCATATTCTAAACTTGGCTAAGAGCCTTAGGGGATTAGGAGTAGTGTGGTGGGTGAGGAGGAATGCAAGCCCCCAGGCCCTCTGACTCTTTGCGCTTTCAGGCAAAGCATCTCCAGAAGCCAAAGGAAGAGTCTCTCAGTTGAGGCCTTACGAATCAGAGACAGAGGGAGAAATGGGTTCTGGAAAAGACCCAAGGGGATCTGGGTGGAGCCCCAGTAGCATCTGCCACAGAAACCTTGTTTTGGTTTTATTTTCTTAAGCCATTGCTTCCCAGAGTGTTGTTCTTTCTCTCAATGTATATACTTGGCCACTTTGAGGCATCTCCCTTTGCTGTAAGCAGATATGGTCAAGCACAGAAAATGCTCATATTGAGCCTTTCCTTCTACAAGATTCTTTGGGGACTACTGATGGCCACCTGCTACTGTCACTTTCACAGAGACTTCCCCTTGTTGCAAAAAGTGAAAGCTTTCCTGAGAAAGCATTCACTGTACAGACATTTTGGTCTAGACTTTGCGTGGATTTGACAAACACAATTGTAAAGATGGCTGGCATTTTTTTAATTAGAAATTTTTTAATTTTTTAATATTTGAGGAACCTCCATACTATTTTTCATAGTGGCTGTGCTAATTTACATTCCCACTAATGGTGCAGTGCACAAAGATTCCCTTTTCTTCATACCCTCACCAATGCTTCTCTCTTACCTTTTTAATAGCCGTTCTGTGGCTTGTGCTTCTGATGCCGTATCCAAAGAAATTCTTGCCAAGACTAATGTCAAGGTGAGACATTCTCTCTATGTCTTCTTCTAGGAGTTTTGTGGTTTCAGATATTACATTTGAGTCTTTAATCCATTTGGAGTCAATTTTTGTGAGGGGTGTAAGAACGGGGTCTAATTTCATTCTTTGCAGATGAATATCAAGTTTTGCTGACACCATTTATTGAGGAGAATATCTCTTCTGCATTGAGTATTCTTGTCTCCATTGTCAAATATTAGTTGACTGGATATGCACGGGTTTATTTCTGGGCTCTCAATCCTGTTCTCTTGGTCTATGTGTCTGTTTTTATCCCAGTACCATAGAGTTTTGATCATTACAGCTTTGTAATATAGTTTGAAATCAGGAAGTGTGATGCCTCCATCTTTTCTTTTCTCCCCTCAGGACTGTTTTGGCTACTTGGGGTCTTTTATGATTCCATATAAATTTTAGGATTCAGCAATCCCACTTATGAGTATTTACCTAAAGGAAATGAAATAACTATCTTGAAAAGATACCTGCATTCCTATGTTCATCACAGATTATTCACAATAGTCAAGACATGGAAATAACCTCCAGGCCCACTGATGTATGAATGGATAGAGAAAATAGTGTAGGGGTGCCAGGGTGGCTCAGTCAATTAAGCGTCTGACCTTTGATTCCAGCTCGGGTCATGATCTCAGAGTCATGAGATTGAGCCCCATGTCAGCTCTGCACTGAGTATGGAGTCTGCTTAAGAGTTCTCTCTCCTTCTCTCTCTGCCTCTCCCCTTACTGGCACTCACTCTCTAAACCTCTCTCTCTCTCAAAAAAAAAAAAAAAAAAAAGGAAGGAAAGAAAGAAAGAAAGAAAGAAAGAAAGAAAGAAAGAAAGAAAGAAAGAAAGAAATATTTACAATGGAATATTATTCAGCTACAAAAAAGAGGAATCTCGCCATTTGCAACAATATGGATGGACCTTTAGGGAATTATGCAAGTGAAATAAATCAGGCAAAGAAAAATACTGCGTGATCTCACATGGAGGAGGAATCTGAAAGAGCAAACTCATATAGAAACAGAGTAGAGGGATCCCTGGGTGGCACAGCGGTTTAGCGCCTGCCTTTGGCCCAGGGCCCGATCCTGGAGACCCGGGATCGAATCCCACATTGGGCTCCTGGTGCATGGAGCCTGCTTCTCCCTCTGCCTATGTCTCTGCCTCTCTCTCTGTGTGTGACTATCATAAATAAATAAAAATTAAAAAAAAAAAACTTTCTCTTACAAAAAAAAAAAAAAAAAACAGAGTAGAATGGTAGCTGCCAGGGCTGGGGTGGGGAAAAGGAGGAGATATATTGGTCAAAGAGTACAGATGTCCAGTTATAAACTGAGTAAGTTTTGAGGATCTAATGTACAGTGTGGTGACTATAGTTAACTATATTGTATTATATCCTTGAAAGTTGCTAAGAGAGTAGACTATAAATGTTCTCACCACACACACAAAAGTACTGATTAGTAAGTTGTGAATCATATTATTAATTGGTTAATCATGTTAATTAATCTTATGTGGGGGGCTACCTGGATGGCTCACCAGTTGAGTGTCTGCCTTTGGTCAGGGCATGATCCCAGAGTCCCAGGATTGAGTCCCACATTGGGCTCCCTGGGAGGAGCCTGCTTCTCCCTCTGCCTATGTCTCTGCCTCTCTCTGTGTGTCTCTTATGAAGAAATAAGTAAAAATAAAATTAAAAAAATTAAAAAAAACACAAGTCATCACATAATGCACCTTAAACTTTCCCAGTGGCATATCTCAATTATATCTCAATAAAGCTGAATAAAATAAAAATAAATTAAAATTCACATAGCAAATTTATGGGGAAGAATAGGAGAGAAAATGGATGAAAAGAGATTGGCTATGACCTGATTATTGTTGCTGCCGGATAGTGAGTTCATAAGAGTTAAATATACTATTGTGTCTACTTCTGTAACTACTTGAAAGTTTCTATAATAAAAAAGCTTTTGAAAGGAGCAAGAAAATGCTTGGGACTTAGTGGAATTCAAAATCCACACAACCTGCTAATCAGATTTGCCTATGAGTAACCCCAGGCCTGGAAGCTGATTTGATCAGCATCTTCCTGTTTCTTCTCTTAGAAAAAAGCAAAATATCTAGAACATGAAATAGACTGTATAATGTGATTAATAAAAAATGATAATAATTCAATTTTACTCAATGCCACAGACCATCATAGAATTCCTATTATGGGGGTGCCTGGGTGGTTCAGTCAGTTAAGCGTCTGCCTTCAGCTCAGGTCATGATCCCAGGGTCCTGGGATCAAGCCCTGTGTAGGGCTCCCTGCTCAGCAGGGAGTCTGCTTCTCCCTCTGCACCTTCCCCCTGCTCATGTACTCACAATCTTTCTCTCTCTCAAATAAATAAATAAAATCTTCAAAAAAAAAAAAAAATAAAAGAAGGAAAAGACGAGAAAGGAAGAGAATTCCGATTATGTGCCAGGCAAAGTGTTAGGCTAGGGGAGATTTCACTTGTGAGGTTTCTAATTGATTGTGTGGGGGAAAGGCTCGGGGAGGCTATAGAAAGGACTGGGAAAGATCATTCTGTAGCTTGCAGCTGGTTGTGCTTCTCCAACCTGCCTTACATCAACTTATCTTGGGCAATTAAAATAAACCAACCAGTGAGAGAAGGATGGAAGAACATCATGCAATTTTTTTTATGAGTAAATCATAAATTTTAACTATGGAAGGCCATTATTTTATGACAAGTACATTTCAGAATAATCTTTCCTATGATGTACAATGATATAAATTCCTGGGATTAACTACTAAAAGAAATAAATTAAATGAGGATTTAATATTCTATTAGAAAAAGAAGAAAACAAACACACAAAGAAAGAAACCATAGATCTTTTTCACTTTTAAGTCATAGGTGTAAAATTCTCAGATACAACACCAGCAAGCCAAAGTGCATTTAAACGTATACAATGATCTTAATAATATTCTTACTGAATCTATTTTTATTACTTTCTAAAAAGTTTTCCATTTTATCTGAGTTCAAATTTATTGGCACATAATTATTCCTATCTCCTTTAGTTAAAAATCTCTACAAAATCTACAATAGGTCTTTATCTTTTGTAATATTATTTTTAGCCTTCCTTTTTTTGGTTTGTTTTTCATATCTTATTAGGCTTTTGGAAAAAAAAACCTTTGGAGAAAACAACCATCCCAAATATTTTGTTGACTTATTTTCAATTATTGTTTTGTTTATTAAAATTCTTTTTACTTTTTTTTATGTTATTTTACTTTTCCTCACTGCTAGCTCATTTGTTTTCAATTTTTCCTGTTTTCTAAATGAGACATTTGGCTCCTTATTTCTATGTCCTTTTTATCTACATGTCCTAATTTTAGAGTATAGTATATTCTGTTCATTTTTAAATACTGAGTGATTTCTTTTCTTTTTGTTTCATCATGAATTATTTAAAAATGAGTTAGTAGTATCCAACTTCATATACATTTTACTTTTAGTTTAAGTTTTAATATTTACAATCAATAAAATTCATACTTACTGAACTATTTCATCAGCTTCTTAACTCACTGTTTTTCTTCTGGCTTTTTCTTTCTGCTGAATCATAAACTTTAGTATATATATTATTGAGTAAATGCTATAATTTAGAAACTGTTGTTTTACCTTTAACATTTAGGCAAACAATCCGATGGTTTTGTATGATGTATATGAAAAAAGTAAGGGTCAAGATTTATGATTTCCAATGTGAAAGTCTACTTAAACTAGAAAAAGAAATTATTGAAAAGATCCTTTCCCCATGGCTGTGCGCAGAGCCATTTTGTCATAAATAAATTCTCCATATATATATGTGAATCTGTTTCTGAATCTGCTAAATGCTTCACTAATTTCTTTATCCTTACACTAATGCCATACACTCTTAATTAGTATGGTTTTCTAATAAATCTTGGTAGCTGAGAGTACAATTACTCCAATTTCATTTTGTTCTTCATGACTATCATATCAAAACCTTGCTTTTCATTTTAATTTTACTATCAGTTTATTAATTTTCCCAGAAAGAAACAATCAATGCAAATGAAAAAAAAACTAATCGGCTGGTATTATGATTTTATTTGCAATGAATTCTGAAACAAAACTAGAAATAATTGATATCTTCATAATATGGAGTCTTCTATTCTATGGTATCTTATATTCCTGCATTTATGTCTCCTATTATTTGCTTCACTAATGTTTTGCACACTTTTATATGGAGTGTTTATATATCCTTTGTTAGAGATATCCTTAGGTGTTTGATATTTTCTTTATCTTCTTATAACGGAATTCAGTTTTAAATTCATTTGCAAATCTTTTGTTGTTAGTAAATGAAACTATGATTGTTTATTGAGCTAGCTAGAGACCTACCTCGCTAAAATTGTTTACTAATTCTATTAGTTTGTATTTGGATTCTTTTGATGATTTTTTTATCTGCGAAATCGCATAAGCTTCAGTAATAATAAAATAATAATATAATAAATAAAATAATAATAATAAAATTTTTATGTATTTCAGAGCTTTTATCATTTATTTATTTTTCTTGTCTAAAGGCATTGGTCAGGAACTCACAATTTTAAACGTATCAAATGTGAAGCTTGTTATTGTATTTTAGTAGCATACCTTTATCAGATTAAAGTATTCTCTCACATTTAACAAATACCATCAATGAGTATTGGATTTTATCTAATGCACATTTAAAAATGATTTAATTTTTTCCAATAACTGAAACAGAAAATTTTAAAGGCAAAATATAAATATGAAAATTGATGCAAGAAGAAATAAATGGGGTCAAATGGTAAAAACTTCCAGTTACAAAATAAATAAGTCATGGGGATATAATATACAATATGGTGGCTATAGTTAATAATACTGCACTATGTTTGAAAGTTGCTGAGAGTAAACCTTCAAAATTTTATCACACACACAAAAAAATTGATTAGACTACTGTACTGATCATTTTGCAATAGTATATATAAATATCGAAGCATTGTGTATTGAAACATACAATGTTACATGTCTATTATATCTCAAAGAAAAAACCTCACAAGAAAAATAAAACCTTAAAAGATTACCATCAAATAACTTTCATTTATAGTTGAGATGCCCAACCACCAACCACTCTGTATGTTCCCCATACTCATTTGGCTAAAGATAGATATTTTACCAACTATCAAGGAAGGAACAGATAACTCATAATTTATAGAAAATAAGATGGGAAGAATAGAGAGAAGTAATACTGACCAATACATGAAGTGATTAGAATCTTGAAATCAGAATCTGGTCACAGTTTGTTCAAGATAGCAAATATGGGCAATCCTTTTGAACACCTGTTTGATGCATCCTATAATTTCATATTCTAGCTTCCATTTCTCTTAGGTTCTGTTGTTTCTGCATTCTAGAGGAGTCTCTTTCTTGGATCTGTTTAATCAATTAAAAGTTATTGAGTTTCCCTCCCATTCTGATTTTAGTCCCCTCCTTGTTCTTTTTAAGAATGCGTGTTATCTTTTTGATATTCACTCATTATGTTTTCACCCCATACTATTTGTTTATATTTTCCCTTCCTTAATTTGTCTCTTTGGATGGTTTAAATTCCATCTTCTTTGATAAATTCCCTTCTTCATTGCAGCTGCTAATATCATATGGCAATTCTTCATATGGTTTCTCATACTCAGTAGAATTCTTTTTTGTGGGAGTTCCATTGTAAATTGACTCGTAGGGGCAGTCATATGGAGACCTATGGGATTAACTGAAACTAGGCCATATTTTTCTTTCTCAATTCAGGAGTTTTACAACTGCTAAAAAGTGTCCATTAGGACCACATGATGGTGCCTTTATAGCCTCAGAGTTTTAATTTCTCTGTGGTAACTCTGCCTCTATCTCCTCCTTGGTTAGGTCATCCTGCTTTCTATCCATTTGGTGGGATATTCTTAGGTTCAGTCTACAGCTCTGGGCTTCAGGCAGTGAACAGCTTTAGATCCCTCCAAATACATGGCCATATCTCCTCATTTTTGCCACATATATTAACTCTTGGCTCTTGATATATTACAAACACTCATAGGAATTTACTTTGATTTATTATTACTCTTATTCATTGGTGAACATTTGAATTCTCTGCTTTTACTTTCTTAAGGTGGGAGAAGCAGAGGAGTGTGATGGAGCTCATTATTAACCCATTGTCTTGCCTGTATGTCAGGAGCAGGAATTAACAAATGTTATTAAAAAACATATATTTCTCCCATTTATAAAATATGTTTATTATTTATTTTGAAATGGGCAAATTAACTAATGGATGGATAGCTCTCACTCCCCAAACAAAATAATGAAGTTGTTCTCAATTCAATTTATAGCTTATTAGGTACTTAGTGCATTTAGCACATTAGATGCACAGCATTAAAAGGAATAAAAGCAAATTCATGACCACCAGTGCCTTCCTAAGTCCCATTAGAGATCATAGAAAAGGCCTTTAAAGTGAATTTAATGGTGACTTTGTTTGGTTCTGGATACTTAAAATCAAATGCTCTAAGAAAGTTCCTTTAAGTGAAGGAATAAAGAGTTTTTCTTCACTTAGCTCCTCCTTCTGAAATGCATTTTGCACCTGTATTTGTTAGAATATCCTGGGCCTAGGTCTTTGTTCTCAGTGGAGTATTCGTGTGCTTCCTGCATTACTTAGGGTTAGATGAATGCCTTATTATAATTAATGGGTAAGGATCAGGATTTGAGGAGCCATCCAGATGGCCTACAATCCAGGAAAAGCTATCAAGAGTCTGAAGTATTGGCTTTTAGTGTGGAGGAATTGGCATCAATAAGTAAACCTGGTTTTTTCTTCTTCATGTATATATGTATGTATGTGTGTGCACAATGCCCAGCAGTCACGCACCATTAAGAAAGTCAGGCATGTCCAATAAAATTAGAGCTTCCTGGTCTAACTTGGGTCTCTGGTACAGTCAAGCCTCAGCCTGTCTCAAAAGGCGTTAGCTGGGCATCAAGTGCTCTTCAAACTGGACGTGACTTAGAGACCAACCTGTTTATTAATCTCATGGTACAGATGGGGAAACTGAAGGAGAAGAGGAGAAGGAACTTCATATCGCAGAGATCAGCATCCAGTTTGGTTGCTCTGGAAGAAACAAGAGAAGAGTGCTTCTGAGTACATAGATCCTCCTTTGGATGCATAATAAGGATCACATGGTGAGTGGTGAGAAAGAACCCCAACCTCACCCCGCCCAACCTTGTCCCCCCCTCCCTGTGCAAAGAGACAGCAAGAAATCAACTGCTGTCTTGAGTTGATATTGGTTGTGCCCTTGAGGTGTGGGTTCTGGGTTTCCACACAAAAGGTTCCATATTCTTTCCCAGAAGACAAGAATTTTCAACATGCCTACAACAGTTCAGCAGATCAGAGACCAATGAGTGACCCATAGAGACACTTCTCAGAAAGACAGTTTTGATAAAGGGGAGGGAGGGTCCTAGAGCTCCGACTGATAGATGGCATGGCTTTCTGGCAAGGTGAGGTCATCACAGGCTAGTCTTCACAGTCCTGGGTGGCAGATACTAGCCAGTGTCTTCAGCATCTTGATACTGATTTTCTCTCCTAATAAGCTATTTAAAAACCTACCTTAAAGTTGGGTTTTTCTGTTTATTTTTATTTGTGTTTTTATTATGTTTTTAATTTTCATTTAAATTTTAGTTAACGTACAGTGCGATATTTGTTTTTAGAGTAGAATTCAGTGATTCATCACTTACATATAATGAGTGCCATTGTTGGATCAGACCCTGGATTGGTTTTTAACTCGATATGATAAGACATATAGACACAGAAGTGATTGTCACAAAGGAAGAAGTTTTTACTTACAGTTCCCTGGAAATACGAGGCATGGCAGGCCACCGGGGCCACACAGGGGAAGCATCATTGTCAGGAAGCAGAAGGAACAAGAGGGAAAACATAGGCTTTATTGTGGCTTCTGAAGGAAAAGCAAGATAGGGTAGGCTAAACAGATGTAGCCTTGACTTGTCTGAGTAATTTCAGTAGGCTCTTGAGCACTGGGGCTGCCGCTTGTTTTCTGAGACCTGGCTTTGGGATGAGCAGGACAGAGGAATATTACCTCCAGGAGTGTAAGAACCAGATAGAGGAGGTGGTTGGGAGTGTGGGCTCTGGATCTGTGAGCCATGTACAGGAAAGGTGTACCCCCAGCAAGTCCTTTGCTGTCTCAGGGAATTAGCTAGCCCTGCGAGGATTATCTTCTCCCTGGTCAGTGAGTCTCCAGATGCATCAAAAATACAGAAAATAAGGAATATAGTTAACATACCAACATTCCCACTTCTTTTTTCTTTTTCTTTTCTTTTCTTTCTTTTTTTTTTTTTTTAGAGAGAGAGAAATAGAGAGAGGGCATGAGTAGGGGAGGGGGCAGAGGCAGAGACAGAAAGAAATTTCAAGCAGATTCTGCTGAGCACAGAGCCCGACGCAGGGCTCAATCACAACCCAAGCTGAAATCAAGAGTGGGAAGCTCAGCCAACTGAGCCATCCAACTGCCCCCGCCCCAAGTTTCTCCTTCTGACTGCTCCCTCATAGTTCCCCACTGTCCCAGACCTCATACCTCATTCCAGCATCTTCCTTTCTTGATCTGAAACAAACTTCTGCTTCTGACACCTGCTCCAGCTGATATTCTCCGGCAGGTGGGGATCCTGGATTTCCGTCTTGACTGCCCCTGTGCATCAGCACCAAGAGAATGGGGCCAGAGAGTGGTGAGAGGGAGAGATGCCTCAGGAAGCCTCCCCTGGAAGGAAGAACTGATCCTGCCTTAAAGCCCCCCCCCCACCCAGGCCAGAGACAAAACGCATACCATAGAAGGTACCAATTAATATCCAGGAAGATGGGGAGGGGAGGGTACGTTTTCCTTTCTTCCATCTCCGAAGAGAAAACAGTGCTTTATTAAGGAATCTCAGAATCATTCCACTTAAGCAAACTCTCCCAGCCAGTTCTTCTTTTGTAAGATGGGAACAATAATACTGTTCGTGCATGGTTGTATCAGCTTAAATGGTCTTGCAACTTCATATTTTCCAGTGTATGTTCTGGCACATAGTAGGTGCTTGGTAAATATTTGTTTTCATATTTGCATAATTTAATTTTCATGACTATCTTTCTTTCTTTCTTTCTTTTTTTTTTTCCTTTGGCTTTAGAGGCATCCAGAATGGAAACAACTGTCCAAGCCACCGCAGGAAGCTTACACCCCACGTTCCCAGGCAGAAGTGTGGATGTTTCCAAACCTAACAGTCTTGGTCCTGGTAATGCAGTTCACTAATGAAATTTCCATCATGTTTCTGCTGTCTCAGCGTTTTTACTCATACTAAGACTTACAAGGCCTCAGCTGCACTTCCCACATAGCTGAGGGGTATTAGAGGCTGCATCACAGTGTACTGTGGGGCTGGGGAGAGTAGGCTGGGCCAGGACAGGCAGGACATTATCATTATGGGTTAATTAAGATATGGCGAGTTAATTGAGGAATCATTTTTCTGTATTATAAGTACAGGGATGCATAGCCAATGCAAACATTGCCACAACATAGAAATATACAGAGTTCAAAGGAAAAGGACAGGACACACCCATAAGTGTACACAATCCCTGCTATTCCCCAGAGGTGACCACAGTTAACTGTTTGTGGTATCCTTCCAGAACTTCTGCTATGCATTTGCATACAAATACATATACAGATGTGTTCATGTTTAAAAAAACATATAAATGTGGTTGTTTTATATTTAATGTTCTGTAACTTGCTTTTTTTGATTTAACAAGTTGATTTTTTTTGTCTTAGCACAAATAGGTATTCTATATATTTTTAGAATAGATGTATCCGTTTATTTTTTAAAAATTCTCTTTTCAATAAAAATTAAATCTATTTCCAAATGTCCACTACTACAAAAACAATGCTTCACAGGACATTTACATTGCTTTGTGCAATTATGTTTTTTTCATTTTATGTTTTAATATTATTTGCTTCATTTGCTATGGCTGCTAGAACAAAATACACAGACTGGGTGGCTTAAACAATAGAAATTTATGTTCTTGGGGATCCCTGGGTGGCTCAGTTGGTTATTTATCTGCCCTCAGCTCAGGTCATGATCCCAGGGTCCTGGGATTGAGCCCCACATCAGGCTCCCTGCTCAGCAGAGAGTCTGCTTTTCCCTCTCTCCTGCAAGTGGTCTCTCTCTCTGGCTATCTCTCTCTCCCTCTCAAATAAATAAATAAATCTTTAAACAAAAATCTTAAAAAAAAAAGAAATTAATATTCTCAAAGTTTGAAGGCCAGAAGACCAAAATCAAGATGCCAATAGTTGGTGTCTGCTGAGAGTCTGCTGCCCAGCTCATAGACGGCCACCTTCATACTGTGTACTCTTCTGGTCTGTCCTCTGTGCCTGCTCTTGGAGAGAGAAACAACTCTGGAGTCTTTTTTTTTTTCTTATAATGGCACTAATCCCACCACAAGGGCCCCACCCTCATGACCTCAATTAGATCTAACCACTTCCCAAAGGCCCCATCTGCAGATTACATCACCTTAGGGATGAGGACTTCAACATATGATCTTTAGGGGGAGACACAAACATTCAGTCCATCGCAATAACAAAGAGTAAACAAATAAAAATATAGTTTTAGATATTGATAAGTATTATGAAATAAGTGAAATAGAGTAATATGAGAGAATGTTTTAGAAAATATTCCTTTAGGTTGGGTGACACAGACAGACCTATCTGAGGAGGGGACATTCAGCATTTGAGACATAAGAGATAAGAAAAAACCATCTACGTGAAAAGAAGAGGGGAAGGCTTTGCTGACTGAACGAACAGCTACTAAAAATCACTTTTGGAGTGCTCCAAGAAGAAACAGAAGTGTGGCTGAAGAATGACAGGTGACTCAGAAAGTGGTACAAAATTATGTTACAGAGAAAGGCAAGAGACAAATCCTAAACTCAGTGTAGATTTTATTTGAAAGTCAGTTGGAAGCAACTGTAACTTTTTTTTAAGGGAAAGATGTTACTCGATTTACATTTAGAAGGATCATTCCACTTTCTCTGAAAAACAAAAGTAAGGAGTGGAAGAGCAATGACGGGATTAGGACTTACCCGGATAACCCCTCATCATTGTCTGGGCCAGGATGGTAGTAAGGTAAACGGAGAGGAGGGGAGTCAAGATATATTTCAAGAATGAAACCCTTAGGACTTTCTAGTAATTCATATATAGGGATGAAGGGAAAGAGTGAAATCCAGGGGGCATGCATAGGTTTTGGCTTTGGATGACTGGATGGATGGATGCCATTGATGCAGCCAGAAAGAATGGTGTTTGGGGAGGAATAGAATGGAAGGCGGGCGGTTTTGAGGGAAGATGAGACTCAAATGACTTTTCATTAACTTTTATATTTCAAGTGGCATTTACTTTGCGGCATTGTGGTGAAGCTTAGGAATAGTGCACATCACACATCTGACCTCTAACATATGATCAATATACTAAAGCGATGATTAGGTTGGTCCCCTTTCCCATAGCATAGCTCTAGAAAGAGTTGACCATCAGCCCCATATTCTTTTTGAACCCAAGATTTTCTAAGCTGTCACCCTCTTTCATCCTTCTCTTTTTTCCCTCCTTTGGCTTCTTCTTCCCATGCCTGGCCAATATTCCAGACCTCACAGAATTCTAAAGCAAACAAGAGCTCACCCCATGCAGGCAATACCCTCCTAAGAACACACTGGCATGCGCTGTTTTGTGAAGTAGGAGGTACTTTGAGGAAGTAAAGGTCAATGGTGAAGAACCCAGTATTTTGAGTCATATTACATGGGATTTCATTCCATTTCCACTGCTTAGAGGAGACATGAATTTGGACAAGTTACTTAAACTTTCTATGTGTCACTTTTCTCATTTGTAAAATGGAGGTAATAGACCTGGCTCATAAGGTTGCTGTACGGAATTAAAATATGTAAAGTATTTAGAAGAGAGCCACACAGTACTGAGTAAGTGTTCAATAAATGTGAGCTACCATCTGTATTTGGGATTTCAAGCAGGTGGGTGAATGGCCTTCCCTAGGAATCTCTCCTTACCAGAACTTCATGCTTCAAGAAGGAAGTATGAGATGGTTTCTGAGGCCCTTTCTGGTTCTAACATTTTTGGAGCTGATGACGAGTGAGACAATGATTTGGGGGTGCGCTATGTCCAGAGGTGGAGGGGAAGCAGAAGCATTTGTCCCTACACACAGAAAGCCGAGACACATTCAGGCAAAGCTATGAATTTGGGTTAAAAAGTCAAAGCCACTTCGATTTTCAATAATGCCTTTTATTTTTAAAATGTCAAAGCTTCAGCTGCTTTTCTGGGCTCATATGTATGTCCTATTTTAAAGTCCTCTTTGATAATTTATCTTTGGTTATAAAGACAGAACAATATAGAGAGAAGACCATGAATTCAGTTAATTCTAAATTCAACTCTCAGCCCCTCCACCTACTACAGAGTGGAAGAATGTCCCTGGGCCTCAGTTTCCCCAATTTAAAAAGAAATAACAGCCTTTGATTGGCAAGGTTACTGTGAGAATTAAGTAAAACAATGTACATAAAAGACTCAGCAGGATGAGAAGGATGCTTTTCTTCTCGGCCTATCTCACTGGACTGCAATCCCTAGGACTGTTTGTTCCCAATTTTCTCCCAGATTCAAAAAATATCAATGTGGTTAGCTCTTTCAGAGCATGGGGAAGTATGCCTAGATTTGCAGTAGTAGGTCCTGTTATTAGGTGATACTTATATTAAAAAAAAAAAAAGCCTACTGAAACCAGATGTATGACTTGAATTAATAAAAGAAGAGTAGTTCCTGCAAGTTCCAGAAATACTACTCAGAAATAATGTGCTTTCCAGACCCCTAATGCTGACTAGGGTAAACTTAACCTCTCAGCGCAATAGGCTCCCGATAAATCCCTTTATGCCAATGGGAAAATAAGCTAGTGCCAAGATATTTTTAACTGGTCTGCACAAACACATCTTCATTTGCATCCAACAAGATGTAACCTTAGCAACAGTGTGTATTTTTGGACTCCTTTTCATTTAATGCAAATGAAGCTCCAGTGATATACCCGGAATCGGATGATAGAATTCAACGTGACCAATTCATGTGTCTGAGGCCTCCAAGTCCTTTGCCCGCCCGGCAGGATTCTGATTTCCTATCACCAGCATGAATCAGTATGACCCAAACTGGAATTATTTTAGAGCACTAATTTCTCTTGCTCACTTTTTTTTTAAAGTCATGTTTAACTGTCACTCCTGTTCTAAATGGTCTAAAATATAGAAGAAGCTGTCTATTGTGTAAAGAGCTCAGGTTTCACATTTCAACAGATAATTAAAAATGTGTTTATGCTTCTTCTGACCTCCGACCTGGAAGCCATTACCTGCCACCTCTGAGCCAGTGTGTCTTCTCTGAAATGGAGGCAATCATTAATTTGACAATTTTCCTCCCTTCTAAAGGTGTAAGTATTAAATAACATTTAATATTCGGAAGTTATTTTTAGAGAAATAAGATGGACATAAGTTTGAGGGCATGCTTTTGCAGTTTGCTACCCTCCCCTCATGGCTGCCATGCTGCCTGGCACATGAAATTGCTGGTGCTAAATTGAGCCATCGTTTCTTTCATATAGTAGGAATGAGTTAGAGGAGACTGGTCTCTCAGAAGACTGGCCCCCTCCACCTTCTGTAGCTAATACTTGGTTTGCTTGGTCAATTTAAAGATGAACACAGGTGGAAATAGTTTATCTATGTGGAAGAACAAGAAATTCTCATTTTTCACCAAAAGTAGAGCAATAAAAAACCTGAGTAATTGCGGGCTTTCCCAGTCCTGTCCGAAGAACTGGAGCTAGCTTAGCACTAGTTTCTTCATTTTTCACGGCTACTACTATGGTCTTCAATGGTCTTCGGTAGTCACACGCAAAACAATGGGTTTCCACCTTGTTTAACCTTTGTGTGCTGGAATGAGGTATTACAGGAGTAATTACAGTGTCAAATAGACAATGGTTACGTTGTCAAATTGTCATCATGACTCACCAGGTCCTAGGGTCACAGATAGGATCATAAAACCATAGACAAACCATGGATAAGGATGAAAAAATTTGAGTGTTAAGTATCCGTGTGTGTGTGTGTGTGTGTGTGAGAGAGAGAGAGAGAGAGAGAGAGAGAGAGAATGAACATGAGTCTGTGTGCATACATTTATGTCAAGGTTCATCAATCTGTGCATGTGGCTTTATGGACTAGGGTTTGTGGGCAAGTATGCAAGTGAAAAATATTCACTTCGGAGATGAGCAAGCCAGACTTTGACTCTGTGAGGTCACTGGTTCAGTTGATGGAAGAATCATGGAAGAGATGAGAAAT
The DNA here is from genome assembly GCF_053574225.1 of Canis aureus. Lineage (NCBI taxonomy): Eukaryota > Metazoa > Chordata > Mammalia > Carnivora > Canidae > Canis > Canis aureus. Next base: position 52,689,092 of record NC_135622.1, on the reverse strand, counting down.
GCTGGCTTCGATTCTGTGCTTTGACCAGTGCTGTTGCAGAATCATCTGCCCGTGGTTGCTGAGGTGGCCCCTCTGGGTTACAGTGAAAAGCCCTTAATGACTCCAAGGTCATACACATCACATTGTAGAGGGTTCTGGCTTTCTCTTCCTGTCTTCTTCCCTATTCCCATTCCTTAAATGTCCATAACCCTTTCTGCAGGTCCTACTCTTTTGCATTTAGCGGTGCCACCAACCTGATATGCTTCTTCTAGGGCAGTGTGAGATGGTATGTCCCCGGCCAACTGGTTCAGTTTTCATTCCCCACAATGTAGGCCCTGGGATGTCTACAGGGGCTTAAGGGGGAGTCTAACTCACTTCACACTGAGTGTTGATAATTAAAGGCCTTGGTTAGGAAGATTGGTATCTCCCAATTGTTAGAATAGTATATTTGAGTGTTCTAGGGGGACAGCAAGAAAGTTCCTTATCTCCGCTTGCCTTAGTTAGTACATTGGGAAGAGATGATGCATTCATATTTCTTTCTGGACAGAAGAGAGCAGAACATTCCAGAAGGAAGACATGCCCTGGCCAAGGCCCTCAGGGGTAAATTGTTATGGGCACCCAGGTCTCCCGTTTCAAGATCTTCCAAAATCTGGCTCCCTGTGATGGTTAATTTTATGTGTCATCTTGTCTGGACCATGGGGTGCCCAGATTAAACATTATTTCTGGGAGGGGGCAGTGTTTGAAGACGTTTTTTGGATGAGATTAACATTTCAATGGGCGGATTCAGTAGATTGCCCTCCTCAGTATGGGTGGGAATCATCCAATCCCTCAAGGGACAAAACAGAACACAAGGTAGAAGAAGGAAGAATTCACCCCTCTTGCTTTCTACCTGCCAGATGGAGCTGGAATATCAGTCCCCTGCTTTGGACTGTGAATTATACCCTTGGTTCCCTGGTGCCCTGGTTCCCTGGTTCTCAGGCCTCAGCACTTGGACTGCAATTATACCAAAGCATCCCAGCGTCTCCAAATTGCAGATGACAGATTGTGGGGCTTCTTAGGCTCCATGATCCTGTGGAACAATTTCTCATAATAAATACCCACGCCTGTATATATTTTATTGATTCTGTTTCTCTGAAGAATCCTGACTAATGCGTTCCCTGATCTTTCTTTTCCCAGAAGTCTCTGGGCTGATGGAATGGCTCCTGGTCTACCTTGTGCACTTGTGGAGCACTCACATCATACAGCCCCTTAGAGCTCACGAGGCACTCGGACCAGTGGTTACTCTCGTGTGGTCATCACGTGCCCCACATGAGATGGGTCATTTGAACTATTCTAGGAGCGCCTGAGTGGCTCAGTCAGTTACGTGTCTGCCTTCGGCTGGGGTCATGTTCCAGAAGCCTGGCATCTAGGTCAATGTGGGGCTTTCCCCTCAGTGGGGAGTCTGCTTCTCCCTCTCCCTCTGCCCCTGCCTTGCTCGTGCTTTCTCTCTCGACTACAAAAATAAATAAAATCTTTTTAAAAAGATAATTATTCTAAAGATGGAGAAAGTGAGGCACCAGAAGCAGGATGCAAGAAAAACCAGAGTGGAAGGCTTGAATCCAGGTCTACTGACGTGAGCGTGCTTACTGTTTGGAATGCTAGCCTGCCCCAGAGACTAGGAATTACTCTGGGCAAAGGGTTCCATCTTCTCTGGGTGTAGCCTCATCAGTGAGCTCGGGGCTTCACCTGGTGTCTGGGGTGGATGCTCCAGGAACCAGCCTGAGAAATTGAGATTAGTGTGCAGGAAGCTCTCTGGGGAAGGATGCCTGGGTGGCTCAGCCGGTTGAGCATCCAACTCTCAGTTTTGGCTCAGCTCATGATCTCAGGGTCCTGGGATCCAGCCCTGCGTTGCGCTCCGTGCCCAGCCTGGAGTCTGCTTGGGACTCTCTCTCCCCTTATTCTCCTTTATGTATTTGAGAGATGAGGGGGTATATCCGTCATTTTTTTTTCCTTTGGTAGAAAGCCCATAGTTTATTCCCAGACAAACCATTAGAATCCTGGCCTTCCCTCCTTTGGGGCTCAGGGGGTTCCCCAAGTTTTCTTGTTCCCACCCAGGCAAGGGGGGCTCATGTCTAGTTGAGGATTTTTCTTCCACTGGGTGGGGGTCCATGCCTGTATGGCCAGTGCGTGCACCGGCCCAGCCAGCTCCTCAGACGGGGCGGCATGAACTAGCCGGTGCCATTGTAAGGGAGTATATACCCTCATCTCTCAAATAAATAAATAAATAAATAAATAAATAAATAAATACATCTTAGAAAGAAAGAAAGAAAGAAAGAAAGAAAGCTCATGGAGGAGCCTTCTCAGTGTTGATACCTGCAGGGGATGGAGGCATTCGGATTAGGCAGAGGGAGAAGTCACCCTGCAGTATAGTTGCAGCCTCAGCTCTGAGTGGGGATGTCCCCTGAGTTGTTTTAAATAGAAGAAGGGAACCTGGCCCTTTGTACCCTGTTAATGACCAGTCATTGGACATCATTGGCTGCCTCTAGGAAGGGTGTGACCTTGGGCAAAGTGTTTCATTTTAAGGAAGTGAAATTCAGGGATTCAGAGAAAGGAACTCAACTGAGAGCCATCTGCTCCCAATGCTCCCAGCAGCTGGGGTGATGAGTGACTCAGCCCTTTAGGGCAATCTGGATGACACACCACGGAATAGTCAGGAAGGGATTGTGAAATGGGCTTTTCTCTGCAGCACACTTCCCTGGTCTCTTATCAATGAGCTCTCCTGGCACATGTTTGGGCACCCCAGATCTTTAAACACGGCGGCTTCTCTGCTGCTCCTCCTCCTGGGCTCACGTTCAGGATGTTGCCTTGGTGTGCGTGTGTGTGTGCACACGTGTGTGCTTCTCACCAATATCTACTAAGGCTCATGTCTGTGCTGGTTTCTTAGGCAGGGGACTCAGTATTTCCTGGCTGCCTTGGCTGTCATGTAAAATTGGACTTGTAATGATGGCATCTGAGCCCTGGCTTTGCTGTCTTTCTGTGCTCAGGGCATCTCTGAGCCCCAAACTTGTGACCTTGGGAACCTGTCATGACACTTGCAAGAGCAGAGACTCCACCCAATGGGAGGATGTCTCCAGGTTGGGTGGTTCTGGGGCCTCCTGAGCCCTGCTGGGAGCTCTCACAGGGGAGGACCCCAGCTGGGAGGGTGGACCACTGCTTTGGCAGCGAGGGACTCAGAGGACGGATGCCGAGAGGCCGAGGCCTGTTCCGGAACAGTGGCTCCATTCTCCACAGAGGGTCAGCGGTCACGCAGCGGCGAGTTCACTGGGGCTGTTTCTGAGCCCCTGAATTCAGACTCTGTGAAACGTGATTAACTAGGCCATGGGGCATGACCCCTCCCCAGACAGTTGTAGCACTGCTCAGATTTCTCCCGTGTTCCAGAGGTCATGCAGAGGGCCTGGTGTGAAATGCCCCTCCTCCCCCAGGAGTTCCTCCTTACCCACGGCTCACACTTCACATTTTTCAGTTGGGGGTCAGGCCCAATGATCCGTCTAGACTGCAAGTCTGGAATCTGGCCGTTCTGAGGCCGCCTTCCAGGCTGATGGGCCACAGGAGAAGGGAGATTGCTTCATCCTGGGCAGTTTCAGGGTCTCCAGGAAGAGACCCTGGCTTTGCCACGAGGACCCTGCTGGATGATACAAGAATTTCCCTTCAGTAGAGGACAACATTTTTCAAAGTGCTCAGATGTAGAGAACACGGTAGGGGGGTAGATGGGAGGCGGGTGCAGAGTCTGGCCTTCGATCTGGGGGCCCAGATCAGAGGCGAGGCCCTTTTTGGAAACTGGATGTGCTGGAAGGGGGCAGAAGGGAGTGAGAGAGGCATGGGAGCCTCGCACGGAGAAGGCTATGGAAGCTGGGAATGCCAACAAAACCAGCGCTAGGACTTTGCCAGCCCTCAATACTGTCTCATCTGGCTGGCCTGTGACCTTGGGAAGGTCAAGCCGAGAATGTATAAACAGGATTTCACAGGCAGCCTGCAGCGTGGCCCTGGGGGCCCACAGGCTGTGTGTCACCTATGCTCACGGCAATGCTGTGTGTCCTCAGGACCCGTAGGAGGGCCTGGCTCAGAAATGCAATCTGGATGCTCGTGTGTACAACGGATCACCTCTCTTGCTTCCCAGAGCAGGTGATGTCTGAGATGGGGCTTCCGAAACAGGTTAGGACTTCCACAAACAGAACTTTGTCTCAGCCATGCTCTGTGCTGGGAGTTCTCAGTGACAGGGGGCAGCACCCAAAGTCGTTGGGGTCACCCCCCTACCCCCAGGACTGAGCCATAGCCATAGTCTCCATCACTGAACAGATCAATAAGCCGGAGCTTCCAGAAACAAGAACAGAGAAACAAAGATGCTTTGAAAGTTATAAGGAAAAAGCGGAAGACCACAGCAATGATAATTTATAAAAGACAAACGTGAAGGTGTCATGTTTTTTGAAAATAAAAGACGATTTTGTTTTAGAGAGTTCTTTAATTTTTTTGTCTGCAGTCAGAAACCTCATAGGAAGGGATCAAGGGAGGACGTGGCCTACCGTGGTTTTGATTCCTGGACAGAGGCTCTTGCTTGTCTTTCACAAAGAAAACTTAGAGGTGGCTGTGGCCTGGGGAAAGAGCCTCGGCCACGGCCAGCGCCTGGCTGGGCTTCTCAGCTGCGTGCTGCGCTCGCCGTGTGTCCCTGGGCAGGCGCCTGGTCCTCTTCTAACTGAAAGGTGCCTTTCAGTTCTGCCCTCTGTGGATCTGTTTGTAGCACCAATCACATTTATTCCCACACTCAGAGCTTGCCTTAATGATATCTGTAGCGACACAAACTTCCCAGAATCTGAAAGAAATAGCATTTGTAAAGTGTCAGCTCATCAGAAATGACTGGCAACTGGGGGGTTCCAAACCCATCCCCAAAACCTGCTCCATGAGTTGAACACAGGCGAGGCTAAGCAGGCCGCCTTCCTGGGGCTGCTGCCTCTCTGCGTGTTCTTGCTGACTATGCCACGTGCTCTTAGGAACAGAAATAGAATCCGTCTGTCACACACCAAGTGTACTCCTGGGAGGATGGGTGTGTGTGTGTGTGTGTGTGTGTGTGTATTTTTATTTAATTTTTTAAAAAGATAATTCTCTGGAGCGGAGGGTGGGGGCCCTGAGAAGCCGTTGACTCCCTGCTAGACAAGTCACTTAGCCCAGCCCCCCTGGTGTCCCCAACTTCAGACAGTGCCAAGAGTGCCTAGTACACATCCTGCAGGGATGTCCTGGGGCTACAGACAGGGGCCTCGTAAACTTTTTGGGTATAAAACCCCTCTGCAGTGGGAAGTGTCACCAAGTTGTAGGGATGCAGAGCTGCCTTCTGAGCATCTCAGACTCAGGATTCCCATGAGCTAAACTAAGCTGGCAGCTCTGAGCTCATGCAACCCATAGGTCAGAGACCATGATGCTCCGAGGTCACAGTTCCCTCCGCCCACTTGGAGAGAGTTGCCCTCCTCAGCTTTCCTGACAAGGGGCATCCAGCTGTCTCGCTTACCACCTGGAGCTTGCATAGCAGCCAGTGTGCTTGCTTGTGCCCTAATCTGATCTTGTCCTGAAATTATAGACAACTTGAACTTCCTTGGTGGGAAGTAGAATCAGGAGTTCAAGGCCAAACTCCCCCATGTAACCTTGGGTGGGGTTTTTAGACTTCCTTGTGCATCTGTGTCAGCTGTAGGTTGGAGCTCGTGAGAACATTTGTCTAACAAATCTTGTGGGTTATTGTAAACAACACAGAGAACACTGGGTGTCAAACTATTATAAGCATACCCTGGGCTGAGCAAAGGCCTGTGGATGCTCCGGTCATGACACCAGATGCTCACAGCTAGCAAGGAGGGATAAGAATAGTGCCAGATGACAACTACCAGGATGGAAGCTAGAACCTGGAGCAGAGGACATTGGGAACATGAGAGAGCAGGAGAGGCAGAGACATCTGTAAGCATTTTATGAAGAAGCCCTTTACCCCAGCAGTCCATTTCCCTCCCAGAACTTCCTGTTGGACATCCCATAGTCCAAGGGATTATTGGCTTTCTCATATATATAACCCAGCCTCTTGACAAGTCCTGGAGAGGCCAGTGATGCTTCTTTCCATGCTCTGTCCTTAGAATTGTCCAGCTTAGCACTGGTCAGGCTCATTGCAGGGGCTAGCACACCTTTCAGAAATGTCCCCAGCCTCTCACAGCCCCCCATCCCTGGAGGGACACATGCACTGCTCTCCTGAGATGCCCAGCTGAACCAGGTTCTGGCATATGGACACCTCACCCTTCTGTTCTTTTGTCCCCAGGACCCCACCATGCAGCCACAGCCTCAGCATCAGGCTTCTTCAACCTCTATTCAGGCCCTCTGTTCCCTGTTTATCCAAGGGGGAGGAGGATGGGCACATTTTAGACCCCAGGTGGATGTGGTGGGGAATTCAGAGATAAGCAGGCTTGGCCTCAGCTCTCCAGTGTGTTTTCTAGCAGACAAATCCCTACCAGGTCTGACTAACTCATTGCAGATTTAAGGGTGTGGAGAGCCACATGTCAATTGAAACCATGCCAACAGTGAGCATCTGGAACAACTAGCTACCTCCTTTCATCTACACAGTAGCTCTGTGAGGATTTCATACCCATCTTTCTGATGGGGAGACTGAGGCTTAGACAAGGGTAGTTAGAGGCAGAGCCAGGACTGGGGAGAAACTATTTTACCACCAGGTAACAGATCTTCCTAATAAATGAAGATTTTTCAAATGGCGCACTCAATGAAAGGCCCAAGATCAGCTTTGGGATGAGCATAGTGGGAAAAAATGCTCAAATAGGTCTTGCTCTGCCTGGGATTAGAAGTTATTCAATAAATGGACATGAGTCAGTGGGGAGGTGGCATTTTCTCCTTGGAAAACATGGGTGTAATCTGCAATTACAGCTTCCAGTAAAGTGGGTGGGCACCTCCTTGGAAATATAAATCACTTCCAATAGGCAAAGTTGACCAGCTGTAGCTACAGAGTCTGGCGCCAGAGGAGGTCAGGAACTTAGTGTTTTATTTCATGACCACCTGGAACCTACCCTGACTTTGGCCAAAAATTCTTAATCGGGATTTCTTCTTCTTCTTATTTGCTTCTACAATCCTTCTTCCTCCCAACCATCTCCATGATAGTTATTATTTTTTAATGAACATATATATCTATATAATTTGTATATGCGTTTGTGTGTGTGTGTCTGTGTGTGTGTGTGTGAGAGAGAGAGAGAGAGAGAGAGAACCACGCCACTTCCTTACTTAAAATACTTCATTGGTTTTCTCAATCCACAGGTAAAATCTAAACTCTTTAGTATGGGTTTTGGAGTTGTCTTAGCTTGGATTGTCCCCAGAGCAGACACTGAGACCAGGATTTGATTCCAGCATTCACAATAATGAGCTTTAAAGCCTACTATTTTTTTAATCTGCTATAATTCTATTAATAATAATCATCATTTCTAACTTATTTTAATTGTGGGATTATCTAATCATAGGATAAATTATGCTTTCTTTCTTTTGTTTTGTTCTTTTGAATCTATTTCAGATTGGTTGTCATAAAAATTCCTTGATTCAAAAGCATTTGCTAAATGTCTTTTATGTGCCAGGCCTAGTGGGACACACCTAGAATTTATGATTCCTGTCCTTGAGAAATTTATTATCCTGTTAATAAGTTGACATATAAGCACAGGAAATAACTAAGAAATTATTCCAGTGACTTGGCAAAGCAGCAGGAGCTTGTACCATGGGGGAGTTCACCATGATTTGGGGCCATGTGTCAAGGACATGAAGCTCTCGCTGAGTCTTGAAGGAAGAGTAAGATATGGTATTTCTAGTGGGAGGAGGACATCCTCAATGAGTACAGTATCAATTGCACAGAGCCACAGTGGAAATAACCAAGGCATGAGATAGAAGGAGATGAAGACTGTGATGAGTGTTCCTGGATGTGCTGGAGTAGAGTGAGATGGAGGGTTGGCAGGGTGAAGCCAAGGAAAACCCGGATGCCAGCCAATGAGGTTGGACATCAGACAACACGAAGCCAGTCACTTCTTAAGAAACAGGGGGGCGTGGAGTTGTTTGTGTCTGAGGAGGGGAAATGTGGCAGTTGTGTGGAAGGTGGATTGGGAGAGGGTGGGCGGATGCTGTCCCACTGTGACCTTTGGGAAAACAAGGCTTGAGATGGGGACAGGAAAATGAGATGCATGTTCGATGGGACATTGAACGGGATAGCAAGAAAGAGGGATGCAGTAATGAGGACTTCAAGGTTTGGCTCTTGGCAAAAGGGTGGCGGTGGCGGCCGGGGTTAGGAGAGATTGACCTAAAGAGGTAAAGATGTGTTAAAGCCACAGGAATAGGGGTGTGTGTGCGTGTGTAGGGGGCACAGAGTTGTGGTGTGAGAACAGGTCTGAAGCAGGGAGGGAGGTGGGAGCAGTCAGAGACAGGATTGGAAGCCCCGATCTTTGAACACAGCTTGGTTTCAGACACACTTACTACTTGAGCCACCCTTTGCCCGGACTTCTCAGAGCATCAATAATGCAACATGGAAATTGTAGGTCTATCCCTGAATAAAGACGTTGAAGTTAGGGAACTAAGCCACCTGAGAAGCCTGTGTTCAGAACCAGGTATGAAATCTGATGCTTGGCTTTTTGACATATCACCAGAGAGTTTCCATCCTCTTTCTTTTGGGCTGTTGGTGCTACTTAGCTTCGTATGTAGATAAAAATACAGCCAAATGTACAGAAACACATTCACAGGTGTTTAGCTCCAGGGTCACTTATGCTAGGAGACTTGATATTTCTTCTCCCCCAATAATTTTGCCATCCTAATGTCCTGAGAGGCATGGTACCTTTGAATCAATAATAGAAGGTCAATTCCTATGCTTCCCATTCCAGTGGGGGAATGGAAGACCATACATCTTTCAGTGCTTGAGGCAGAATTGGAGGTGGAGAGAGCAGAAAGCCTTCCAGGAGGTTCTGGTAGATTCCCCCAGAGGCTGTTCCCCCACAGTGGAGAGAAGGGGCCTCACAGTCTCCCAGTTCAAGCACACCATGTGCTCATTCTTCTGCCAAAACTTAATTGTCCCCTGCCCCTCCCTCAAATCCTAAGCCTGACCTCAACTCTATACACCCTTCAAGACCCAACTATAGGGACGCCTGGGTGGCTCAGCGGTTGAGCAACTGCCTTTGGTTCAGTTCATGATCCCAGGGTCCTGGGATCGAGTCTCACATCGGGCTCCCCGCATGGAGCCTGCTTCTCCCTCTGCCCGTGTCTCTGCCTCTCTCTCTCTCTGTGTCTCTCATGAATAAATAAATAACATCTTTAAAAAGAAAAAGACCCAGCTATAGTTCTGCTTCATCGGAGCAATCACCCCGCCTCACACAGTTGAGGGAATTGCTTCAACGTTCTTTCCCTGCCTTTCATTCAGTATTTGATTATCTGAGGGATGGTCTCCCCCACCCGACTGGGAGCTCCTTGAGAGCAGGTGCCATGGTTCCCTCATCTCTGGAGTCCATAGCTGGCAGGGTGCTTGGGGTCCATCCACCGTGAAGGCTTAAGATCGAATGACAGAGCAGCTGAGCGAGCAAATGAGTGAAAGCCATGGTGAGACAAAACAGTCTTCCCAGCTCTGTAGGTTCAGATTCTACGACACATGAGTTCTTGCTTGGTGTGATAGTTTTTTAAGAACTTCTCAGTGGTGTGGAGCATTTCAAAATTCCGTGGTCAGCACGTACTCTCTTATCCTCCTCACTCCCCTGCCATCCTGGGAGGTTAACAGGGAAAGCATTGCTATTCTGCTGCCATGCACAAGAAAGCTGAGGTACTTGAGAGACAAGGGACATGACTGAGGTTGCACATTAGCAGGTGGAGGAGTTAAGACTCTGACTAGAAATTCTGTTTTTTTTCCACTTCATCACATTCGATCGTTTTCAATCAATTCTCATTCCCTTGTGCCTTTTAGGATTTGTCTGATATTTCTCTGCCAGGGTCAAGTGGGGGACACCACGCTGAATGTCTGATCCCTGCTTCTTCTGATTCTTATGGAAAGACACCACTTTCCCAGACTGGAAATTCCAACAGGAGCTGTTATTTCTGGGATGCTCAGTGTCTATCCTCTCCCTGCTCACATTTCCCAGTTCGCTTCCAGAAGTCATGTTGACCCAGAGGACTTTCGAGCCACCTTTAGAGGCTTGGAGCAAGATGGATTGGCAAACACTATTTGGTTTCCGTCTTCTTAAAATAGAATGCTAGAATAGAATAGAATACATCGTATTTTTTTATAGTTTTTTTCTTCCTCTTCCTCCCACCCTCCAATTCTTTCTTGCATGTCTATTCCTTGAGACATTTTAAAGCTCCTCACAAATGTGGGTAATTAAATGTATTCACTAAGTCATCCTTCGCTTTATCGTAATGAGAACCGAGGCATATTTTTCTTTCTGGTAAAGTCTCTGGCTAGAACACAAGAAACCTGAATTCTAGTCATCTTCCCTTAGTCATTGGCTTTGTGACTTCAGAGAAGTCATATAATATTTCAGTTCTCTTGTTGATCATGTTGCTTTCTCAATTATTTACACAATTGCCTCCTTTGAGACACCTAACTCTGGGAAGCCAACAAGTGGTAGTGGAAAGGGAAGTGGGTGGGGGGGTTGGGGTGACTGGGTGATGGGCACTGAGGGGGCACATGGTGGGATGAGCAATGGGTGTTATGCTAAATGTTGGCAAATTGAACTCCAATAAAAAAAAATTTAAAAAACCCAATTGCCTCCTTTATCAGACAGTGGATAACCAGAAGGCAGGGGCAGTATCTTGTTCAAATCTGTATTCTCCATACTCAGTACAGCCTCCAGAAAATATTGGTTGAATTCAATAGAGCACCTGATTGGCAGAGAAAAGGTGGAAAATAATTAATTGCGGGAAAGAGCACCAAGGAGCCTTGGTCATTTGTCTGATGCTTTTCTTGATTCTTGAGAAGGCAAACAGCACGGTCAAAGGTGGTGGTGGTGGTGTGTATGTCTGTATGTGTGTGTGTGTGTGTGTGTGTGTTTGCACACTTAAATGCCCAGATGGCGTTTGTTCTGATTGGAAGACATAGAGTTGTTGGCAGCAAGAGAGGGGAGGGAGCCATGAGTAACAAAAACCCAGACCAGAGAGTGGATTGTTTAATATCAGGGTGTGTGTGACACGACCAGAGGACATGGAGTCTAAATGCTCTAGTCAAATACCCAACAGATACTTCATCAAATACCCATGATCTTAGCACCACTGTGTGGCAATAGCTGGGAGTCAAGAGTTCTTCAAACTCATCGAATGGCATAAGGAAAGTTATCTATAATTTAGGGTGAACTCCAAATTTCCAAGAGGTCAGAAGGCAATGAAAATCATTAGCTGGACTTTGGGAAATGCAAAACTTCACACAGGTTATCGAATGTGCCATGCTATTTTCTGGGGAAATAGAAGCATACTAGGATTTGCTTGTTGTGGAGTTGTTTCATATCAACATTGCCAAGGAAAGGCTATAAATTACGAGAAAACCAAAATATTCGTACAAAGGATTGCTGGACTGGAGACAAGGAACACCCAGAGGGTAGAGATTTTGTCCAAGAAAAAGACTGAGGGATGTGTATGAAGTCAGGGAGCGGAACAGAGTAACCACATGTGATTAGTAAAATTGGGACAAGGATATTATGGAGAAGGCGATCCTGCTCAATAATTTAAAAGCACAAGAGATATAACAAAGGAATCTTAGGAGAGCGCTCAACTCAGGAGATTGGCAGGGGTCTGGGAAGATAGGAAAATATTTTTACCAATAGGGAGAGGAGAGTGGATTGTACTTTTTAGGAGTAAAAATGCTTTGCATATCATATTCTTCTTGGGAATAGTTTCAATACTAAATTGATTTTCAAGATAATACAAATAATTAAATTAATAAAACGAAAGAGTGTGAAAAGGCCCAGGTTCACAGCCATCTCTGAAAATCTTATGTATTTTGAGGCTGCCCCAGTAACGGTATTCCCAGGATGAAGCAGCCTGTCTATTTACCCAATCTCAAATGCTCTTCCAATTACAATGGCCAGTGTAAGACTCCAGGATGCACCATCCTGTTTTGATCATTTTCCCATATGGAACAGGGAAACTAAAACAACAAAAACAGAAACCACATGATTCCTGCGAGCTTCACACCCTATAAGTATGAAAGCTGCAAATGTTGTCTTTGAGCATCAGGGTAATTTTTCCATAAAAACCCAGGATTTGTTCATTTTCCTTAAATTTCAGAAGCAGGTTCTTTCCTGTCACGATCTTGCAGTGGTAGAGGTAATAGAGGGGCCTGTTTCCTGTGTGCTTGCTTCTTGTGGGGCCGCTGTTTCTGCATGCACAGCTCTGCTAGTTGTTTGGGGTTGCTTCCATCCTTCTTGTCCTCCCAGGATTTTACTGTGCATGGAGACTCTATCTGAAGGGTTTTTAATCTGAGGACCCACGGCGGAATGATCCAACAACATTGTTCTAAAACATCACAAGAGCATCTGCTTTACACACGTAGCCACCTTTCTCGTAACACAAATAAACCATAAATAGCAAAGCCAGAATAGTTCTGAGACCAACTATGGCCCAAATAGGGGAAGGAAATTTAGCTCAGGACATCCTTCATTTGAACCAAAGTGAGTATAGCTCCTGGACAAAATGTCTAAAAGAAAACTAGACGGGCGTTGCATTTTCACTTGCCGATAGAGTGAGGGGGCACTCGACAGGGAAATGCACTCACCCATTACTGAGCTGTCAGGTGACAGCCAACCTCGGTTGGCAAAGCTGGCAAACTGGAGGTTGGCTTTCAGAGGCACAGGCAACCATATTCCATGCAGTGATCTCAGGTCTGTTGCTTGCCAACCCCTGAAGAGCTTGACATTCAGACTCTGAACCATGCCACCCCTCTCCCAATTCTCCATTCCCTGTGGACTCTGTTCCCTGCCTTCCTCTGAAGTTATCCTATAAGGTAGACTTCACATCTGACAGACCCCAGTGAGCATGGAATCGAAGCTCAGTTCGAGACCCCAGTGGAGAGGGGATTGGCCCTCATGTTCACACTCTGCATCTCTGGACGTTAGTTTTCTAGGTTCATGGACCTTCTAGGAGTCCTGAGTTCTAATCACTGCCCTGGCACTCATTCACTGTGAGTGGTTCTTGGCAATTTCCTTCTCTTTTCGCTGTGATTTCTCCCTCTGAAATTTCAGGTAATTTTTGATGCTGTAGTGGAAGGCAGAAAGCAAAGCTCAAGCGAAAGAATTGAGTATCATAATGATTTTTCCACCGTGGGGGGAAAAGGTTTCATGTTTCTTTTCGCTGAAATGTTGACAAACTGTGTCTATTGAGACATTGTTAGTCCCTTCCTCCTCAAGAGGCCTGTCCCTTCCCTCTGAGTTGAGGTTTGCTTCCTATCTTCCAGCAAGAGAGTACTGCAAGGCTCTTCAGAATAAAGATATATTTGCGCCTCGCTTAGAATGAATCTCATCTCTGTCATGCACATAAAATATGACATCTCGGGCCATCACTGAGAGGAAATTCCAAGTCTGCTAAATGCCTTCCTGCTCATGACATAGGAGCGTGAGCGAGGCTCCAAACGGGCTCTGGAGCCCCTCCTCATTTTCCAGCCTTACCTCTCTCTCTCAACTACACTAACATGGTCCCCATGGTTCCGACACCTGGTGATTTGTATTTTTCCATTGTCCCTGTTCCAGAGGGCCTCTGGGCTTGCATACACTGATGTCCACTTCAGCTGGAGATCTTGCATTCATCCTTAAAAAAAAAAAAAAAAAAAAAAAAAAAAAAGACATCCCACTCTCTGAGACATCTACATGCGACTTTGCTGCTTAAATGGGGAGGTTCCTTCTCAGCTCTATCACTGAATATTTTCATGATTTCTTCTCTTATCCTCCTGCAATGGCTGCTGGGTGCCTCTCTGGGAGACCTGGGGCCAGCCACTCCCTGCCTGGGGGAGGGCACACAGTGCTCTCTCGGGGGCTTCCCAGCTTTCCAAGCCAGAATTCTGTGATGGAAAACTTTCATTTCCTGACTTTATTATAGGCCACCATTCATCTCCTACTTTGGAAGCTGACAAAAAAAATCGTTTCCGGTAAGGCATTCGGAATCCCCAGCCCCCCACTAAAAATAATGTAGGTGCATCTTTTGAGTCTGTTATTAAGCAGTTTGCCTACAGACATGAGGAGAACTTTCATTACCAGTGATGATTATTCCAGGAGCCCAATCTTTCAGAAGTCATACCAAATGAAATACATTATCCACTGCTCATTCTTCCTGAGGGTTTATGAAGCTTGTCTAGCTCCTTTGGTCTTGAGGACTGCCTCAGGAATCCTGCATTCTCACATGATTACTTTCGAGGGACAGTCAAAACATTCTTCTGCACGATGACAATATAGAACCGTTTCACTGATTCTCAGCCCCAGCAACAAACTAGGCCTGGGTGTCTGCTGTTATTTAGATTCTCCCCAGTATTTCAGATTGTCCTCCCTTCCCCTCCCTCAGCTCTTAAAGTAGAGTGTTGGGGTCCCGTAGACTGATTTCCCAGGACTCAATGGCCCTGTTCTGTCACAGGCCAGTGACAGCAGTCTTCTGCTCTCCCCTGACCCAGGGGTCCTAGTTTCTTCATCACCCGAGTGAGCTTGTATCCAGGTGCTGACACAGAATCGGGGTGGCGGGGAGCAAAGTTGCCCAACAGCGTCTCAAGAACCCAGAGCCTTGGGAGGGGTAGGGGCAGGGGTGGGTGGGGGAGAGGTAAGGCTGTGTTAGGGCTTCTAAGGCTTTTGGCACTTTTGCTTTTATGGGTCCTTCTCCTGTAGACCTTTTTTTTTTTTTTTTTTAATTGTATTTTATGACTGCATTGGTATGAATATGTATATAATAGGGGCTGGATTCAGTACTTCCCATTCATCACCATTATGTTCCGTGTTTCTTCTGATTTTCAGAGAAGTTAAAACCTTTTTTTCTGTCCTTAACAATATGTTAAGGCACCCAGGCACCAAGCCTAGAGGGAGAGTTGGCTGTGGGGGAGGCGAGAGGGGCCTGGGAAGCAGGTGGAGCGAGGCTGAGTGAAGCCCAGGGTCTCCTAACTTGGGGCAGGACAGGTAGACGGGAAGCCTGAGCCGAGTGTTGAGGCTGAGCAGGAGCCAGCCAGGCAGAGAGGGCTAGCGAGGGCTTTGGGGAGAGAGGTGAGGAGGTAAGAAATGGGGGAGCATGTGTGCAGAGAACCAGAAGCAGAACCTGCCTGATGCTGTAGCAGAAAGTACTGAACAGGGGCGGTCAGAGACGGGGCTGGAGAGGTAGCGCGGTCCGGGGGGTGACACATCCCCCGGGTCAGGTCAGTAGCACCAACTTTGTCCTGAATGAACGGTCTAGAACCCTAGATGGACTTCACCATGAGAACGGCAGGAACAGATGGCAGAGTGCAAACATCGAGAAATACGTGCGTAGATGGAACTAGGGAGGAAGCGAGGTGTGTGAATCTGTGTGTGTATGTGTTTATATGTGTGTCTGTGTGCCTGTATGTGTGTGTGTGTCTGTGTGTGCATTTGTGTGTGTCTGATGTGCACCTGTGTGTGTCTGATGTGCACCTGTGTGTGTCTGCTTGTATACATGCATTCATATGTGTGTATGTGTATATCTGCATGTGCGTGTGTCATGCATGTGTATGTGTGTGTGTATCTGTATGTGTCTGTGTGTCTATGCACCTGCAAGGTCACCCAGGAGAAACTAGAAGGGTATTGTCTTAAAGGTCTGCAGACTCTCTTTCATTCACATTCCACAGGGTCGAAAGGCACAGCCCCTGACAGAGGAACTTTTAGGAGCAGAAGCTGCACAATGCATACCGTCTCTCAAAACTCTAGTAAAAAAAAAATTATAAAGCTAAAAAAATGTTTTTCCTGTGATATCATGTGTGGTAATATTCGGTGTGGCCCTCCACAGAGACAGAGAGAGAACGATCTCATGTGGAAGCCCCCGTCCTTCCCTAGCATGCTGAGGAGGATGGTCAGGCCTGGACCCAAGTTTCCCTGCTCCCCTTGGCCCCCACTTGCCTTTGTGAGTGCTGGGCCCTTTGCCAGCATACCCCTCCCCTTTGGCTTGTTTGCTGAATACCTGCTGTCTCTAAGATGTGCAGCTCAAGAGGCTCCCATGAAGATTCTCCTCCTCGCCCCTCCTCCACCTTCCCCCCTATCTCAAGCCCACCGCACTTCTTCCCTCCTCTGGGCTGTGGCAAGGCAGTAGTAGGTGACCTCATTTATGAACATGGCTGGGGGCTACCGGCAGGATGGGTCCTTGAGGGCAGGCACTGTTTCGGTGTCTTTTCAGGATCCAGGCCACCACCCAGCATGCAGGAGCTCGGCTAACCTTGAATCAATAGAACTTTTAATCATGAAACTTTGAGGCTCGCTTTCTTGACTTTAGGCAAAGTGCCCCAAATATGAAAAATATCCATGAAGCAGGCTTCTAAAACTTAAATTTTACTGAAGTTCCATTTACAGAACTGTCCGTGCTTTAATCCTTCATTTTTACAGAATTATCTTACTTTTTCAGAGGTTCTAAGTGTCATACTACAGGGGCCAGAGTCACCACTAAGGGATTTTTTTTGGGGGGGGGGGTATAAAATACTTTCAGGCTTACAGTTCGTGTCAATGCATTCTACTATAGGGGCTTTTCTAATTGAACAAATGGAATCATGCATGTGTTTAATTAGAGTTCAATTTTCCGGCTTGATTTTTCTGCTTTACACAGAGGAAGGCATTTAGGAATGAGCTGAATGCATGTAATTCACATGGTAAATCTGGATGATGATGTGTCCAGGGCCCTCAAAGGAGATAAAGATGATGGAGTATATTCTGGGCCCCCTCAAGACCAAGGCCCTTCTGTTTGTAGGGATGGAGGAAGAGAGCTAACTGCTTGAAAATTCCTTAAGTGTGTGCCCAAGTCTGCATGCAGGCGGCTGCCCCAGAGGCTCAGTGCCCTCCTCTGGCTAGCTGCGTCTCCTGGACCCAGAGCAGAAAGACCCAGGCTGGGCTCTGAGCTGGGATAGACCAGAAGAGTGCATTGCCGCCATTTATTGAGTGTGCATGGTGTGCCAGGCACCGTGGGAGCATTCTAACAGAAATGATCTCATTCAATCCTTAGAGTTCATTCATTCCAGAAATGTCTAATCAACGGCTTCCAGGCATCATAATGGGCAATGGAGATACAAGGATTATTGAAATGGTTAAAACAACAATGTCCCAATTTTCCACGGAGTCCACATCATGTTTGGGAAGGTGCATAGACAATAATTAAGCATATAAACAAGCAAATGAACAAAGGAGTGTTGTGTCAGTAAGTACAACAGGGAAGCAAACCGGGCAGGGAGGTAGTGTGTCATAGCAGGGCGTGGTCTCCGACCAGGTGGCATTTGGGCAGAGACCGGGCTGAAGTGGTGAAGCAAACCACACAGGTTAACAGGGACAGTGGCTTAGGGAGAGAGGACAGCAAGTCTGATGGGCTTGAGTCACGATTCCACGTACTGTGTTTGAAAAGCAACAATCATCCTGCAAAGTAATTACTATTATTCCCATTTTACAGATAAGAAATCACAGGCATTGTGAGGTAGAGCAACTCGTTCAAAGCCACAGAGCTGGTGGATGGTAGAGCTATAATTTGAACCTGATTGGCTCCAGATGTCAAGGCCTTTTTTTGTAAAGATTTTATTTATTTATTTATTTATTTATTTATTTATTTATTTATTTATTTATTTATTTATGAAAGACACATACATGGGGGGGGGTGGGCAGAGACACAAGCAGAGGGAGAAGCAGGGTCTCTGCAGGGAGCCCGAGTGGGACTCGATCCCAGGACCTAAGCTGAAGGCAGATGCTCAACCACTGAGCCACCCAGGCATCCAGATGCCAAGGGCTTTGTTTTTCCCATCACGTCACCACACTTAAAGGCAGCTTTTGGTGGTTGAGAAAGAGAGTGCGACGACCCCTGAACTTCTCCTGCTTCAGCTGCCACAGAGGTTTCCTGGATCCTTCCTTCATCTGTAGAGCAAGCAGTGGATGTTGACTGAGCAGTGATGTGCCCACCTGGGCATGGCAGCAAGGGAAACCCAGTGTTGGATCCACCTGCAAGCCAACTCAGGAGACAGCTAAAGGGGGGGGGGGCGCGGCTAAGCCAAGCCTAGTGATAGTCAGAGAGACAGGGGTGCCTTTCAATTGGGTGGCCCAGGGAGGCCGGCTGCAGGAGAGAGAATATGGGCTTGGAGCATGAGAAGAGTTGATAGGCTTCTGGGTTTGTGTCTGCTTAGCTTTCCCACCATCGTCACCTGTGCTAGGGACAGTTTGCTGATTGCTTTTCCTTTCCCTCCTTCTCTTGCTAGGGCTTCCTTGTGGGCGGAATCTTGTCTGCCTCACTGACCTTGACCTTGGCCATATGGCGAGCACCGGTGAATGGATGTGGGTGGAAGTGACAGGCACCTGTTTTGATTGGAAGCTTTAGAGTCATGGCAAGGCTACCCTAGGCTCCTTCTATCCCTCTACTTCATCACAGGAAGTAAAACACCCAGGTAGCTGCTGGCCCCAGAATTTGCAGACACGTGAAGCAGGTCTACACCCAACCCACAGTCAGGGTGAAGCTCGACCAATCCCAGCCGACTTCGGCCAAACCCGGCAGATGCCAACAGTGCTGCAGCGGATGTGCCCACTGTGAATGTGACATAACTGTTTTAATAAGCCCATGAGATGGTTGGGATTGGGTGTTACCCAGTATCATTACCGCAGTATTCAAATAATACTCCTTTGCCCTCCATCATAAGTAAACTCAGGTAAGCTTCTTAACTGCTCCAAGGGGATATAGGGCACGTGATGAAATCAGCCTGAAAACACATTCATTGCTCAGGTTCAAAGTTCAAGATCCTGTGTCTGACTTCAGAGGGACATCGAGGCTTGGTGGCTACAGACTGCACGTAGCACAGTGCAGGGGGCGGTTAAAATAAACAAAGTTGGTCCCCATTTCCCAAGACCTCTGTTCCTTATAGTGGTGGCTACGAACTGTGCTCCACAGAGTCCTGGAGCACCAGGAAGGTTGCTCGGAGCCAGCCATGGTACGAGGAGGCCCAGGAAGCAGCCCCATCCTAGAATTCTAGCTGCGAATCAAGGACCTCTACTTTTATCGGTTGTAGACAATCAGATTCCTTACAAGATTTTGTTTGCGGTTGAAATCCCCAGTGAGAAATGTTTGGGGTCCTTTGTGTGCGTGGAGAGCTCAAATTCTGCATCCTGTTATTTAAGGGCCTGCCCTCATGGCCTCTCCCTATTCCCCTGTCTGATGGTGCATCCATATCTCTTTAGCTCCAGCCCCTGCTCCCAAAAGTCTGGGCACCCCATTTACTATCTTGCACATGAAGGTTTCTCTCCTCCCTCTCACACACTGCCACAGGCACACTCTGTTCCTCAGGACCCTGCCTCAGTGACCGAGAAAGGCCCTCAGAAATCACCTATCCAAACTCTCTGATTTGCAGTAAGTTCCAACATCTACCGTGTATTTCCTAAAGAGACACTGGCAATCATTCTACCTGAATTAGCTCAGTGAAGTCTTCAGTGTTTCAAGCTGCAAACTATTACTCTTTCCATTTTGCGGGTAAGGACATGGAAGCCCTGAGAGGTTAGGTAACTTCATCAAGGTCACAGAGCTATCTAGTTACATAGGCTCTAGAGTCTGCATTTTAACACTTTCAAAATATCGCACCCTTTATTTTAGATGCAAAAAAATTGTAGTATTGATGGAAAAGGATTTTCTTAAGACCATACGGCTGGCTTATGGTCCTGCAGGCTGAATACAGAGCTGTGCCTCTGGGCCCACTGAGCCCTGGCCGTGCCCACGCTGGAGGTGTGGAGCTGCTGGCCGACCAGGAGGCCTCACCTGTGTGTGGTCCACCCCGGCCATTGCCCCTTTGCTAGCGGTTACAGCTCATTGATGGAAGGCATGTTGAAGCACCCCGGGGCCACTGGCTTTAACCTGGCCACCGATTAATATCATCTGGGAAGTTCTGAAAACTCCTCTGAGCTCTGCTCTCAGGGATCCTGATCAAATGTCCGGGGATCAGGCCGGGACATGGGCACTGTTGACATACTCGCGGAAGGTGCCGAGTGCACCCAGACTGAGATGCTCTGCTCTAACCCAGGACCTTGTTGCCCCACTCATTTCAGAAAGAGAGAGGGCCATGCAAGCTCCAGAGAGCAAAGGCTCAGTCTGGAAGCTAAGCCCCTTTGATTCTCCTTCCCCCTAAATGGAAAGTCTTCCCAAACCACTTCAGCCATCTGCATTCTCTCTCCCTACAGCAAGTGAGCCTGGAGCTCAGTGAATAAAAATCCCACCTGGTTGGAAAAAAATAGACAGCTGGGCACAGAACCTGAATGTCATCGAGGCTATCCTGGGAGATCTAATCAAATCACCAGGGGTCAGGAATTACAAGTGTCATCAGCTTTTCCCATTGTCCTCTGCATTAGATTCAGGAACTCACCCCCACCACTCTCCGCTTCCTGCCCCCACCTGCACCCTGGAAAGTGGTGGTGGCCCCTCAGCTGAGGTGGGCTGAGATGTGGCCAACACCCTCCCGCCACCCACACCGCTCACCCTTGTGTTCAGAGGTAGCACCGCTTGAAGAGTGAATTTTTAATAGAGTTGTAGGGTATTACCAAACATCAAATTTTATTTTTTGTTTTGGATCAAAGGCCTTTAAAATCTGACGTGCCACTTCAAAAAACAAAATTGCAGGAGTATGGGCATGCCAACTTAAACTGGGGGTTAAAAAATGATGCTCACTTTTATAGCCTTTTGCTGTAGAGTTGTCCCTGGTTACTGTTCTGCCTCTGTCTCCACAGAGACCACTCTGGGCCCAGTAACCATGGTGATAGGAGAAGACGTGAGCAGATGGGAGCTCCACTTCCAGAATTTAAACATCCTCCTGTTGGGGGAGGTGTGGGGAATGAGGGAGGGAGGAGAGAGAGCTCACACTATTCTCAACCCAGGAGTGGCCTGTAAAGCTGGGGACAAACCAGAAGGCATGGATTTTTGTTGTCAGGCCAAGCTCTTCTCCTTGACCTCAAAAATGATTTATTCCCCTCTTTCCCCTTTGCAATCCGACCCTTCTAGACAATAGCATTCCTAGGGAAATGGAGACAAAAGGTTTCTGTGACATGCGGAGTTGGAGGCATTTTTTAAAACATATCCAACGTATTTTTAACGATGCATTATTCAATTTGGAAAACACGGATCTGAAACTGTGTTGATTCAGGTCCAGTGTAACTGTGATGCATTGGGAAGACCACAACCTGGGAGGTGTGCCATCGGGACTGTAAGCCTGGTTCTGTTACTCACCCCTCCCAGGCACCCTAGGGCCAGTCCCTTCTTCCAGGGACTTGGTTTCTATCTCTAAGATTCCCTAAGACAGCTGTTGACTTTGAAATTATGTGGAAAAAAATCTCATAGGGTATTAAATTGAGACTTTCTCCCGAGACTCCAGAGGCTGACACCCGTGGAATACATGCCCAACAATGACACAGAGCAAGGGAATAAATGGCAAAATTAGTTTTTCAGTCCTTAGTCAAAAAGCAGATGGAAGAATGTACAGGGAAGATTTCTTTGGAGAGTTTCAATTTTCTGGGTATTGCTTGCAACTCATGGGTGAAAGGGGTGGGGAGCCCTGCCCACCCACCACCTAGCACCCCCGGTGAGAGCCATGATGAACCTGCTCTGAGAGCTTGGCTCATGACCCTTTGGAATTTGCAGAAACACAGGAATGGGGACCTGACTCGGAATGAGGGGGGGGCAGGGTGAGAAAGAGAGTGGGTTCTGGAAATGTGGGGAGGAGAAGGAAGAGTTTTCATTGTAGACTGAAATAGACACATTTATTTTATTTATTGAGGACAAGTGAAAGAGCAGGGACCAGCCTGAGACTTCGCCCAGGGTTGGTGTGGGAGGGGGTGGAGGGGTGTCCATAGATAGCATTTAATGAGGATTGATGGGAAAGAATGAAGTAGCTTCCTGTTTGCACCCTACTGTGTCAGCTCGCTGAAGCCTGGTATGGGCTGAGTTTTGTCCCTCCGAAATGTCTATGTTGAAGTCCTGATCCTCAAGACTTCAGGATGTGACTGTGTTTGGAGACAGGGTCTTTAAAGTGGCAATTAAAGTGAAATGAGGTCATAGGGAGGTAGGCCCTAATCCGCTAGGACTGGGGTCCTTACAAGGAGAGATTAGGATAGAGACACACAGAGAACCCTGTGAAGACACAGGAAGGTGACTGTGGACAAGCCAAGGAGAAAGGCCTCTGGAGAAACCAAGCCCTCAGAGGGCTTCATCTCTGACTTCTGGCCTTCAGAATTGTGTGAAACCTTCTGTTTTTCGAAGCTACCCAGTCTGTGCTACTTTGTGAGGGCAGCTCTGGCAAACTAAGATCCTGGCTGGGATTATTTTGGGACTTCAAGGGCCCAATCATTGTCTTGAAGAACTGAGAAGTCCCTCCCACTGCGGAGTCTCTGCAAAGGGTTTCGCTTCCTGAGTGTGAGATGGAATTGACGTTTTGTTGTTTTCTACGTCCTTCCCAGCTCCCTCTCAAAACAGTGCTAGTTCAGTCGCCTCTGACTCACCCAACTCATGGGTCTGAGATTGTGGCTCTCCTGCCACCTTAGGTTCAGATTCATAGGAATTCATGACACTTCTCTGGGGCCTCAGAACTAGAAGTCAGTGTCGAGGTGGGCCCACCTGTGGGAGAGTCAGGCAGCTGCCTGTACTGGTAGTTCAGGGCAGATGGGCCACCAGGCCAGCCCCAAACCAGGAACCAGGGGTATCGCTCACCAATTCTGAAGGGACTTCTCCTGGGGTTCTCTTCATGCTTCTCCACATTGTGCAGAGCCGGAGGAGCTACAGAGGCCTCCTATCACCATGATGTCCAGTACAGAATTCCCATTTGTTCTTCCACTCAGTCATCTGTTGGCCTCAAATAAACCAAAAGGAGAGGGCAAGATACGCAACTAAGAGGATCTCTATCTTTCCATGAGCTCTCTCTAACAATTTCTGCACAAAAGGTCCAAAGGTTGCTTCTAAAGGGAAAGAAGTTTCCAGAAAGATCCTGCACATTCCCAGGTGGCTGATCATGAGGTGTACTCTGGGTAATTGTAGCGGTGTCCCCACAAGCTCGTTTTGCTTGGAGACTAGGCCAATCTGGACCCAGAATTGGAAAGTCCAGTGAAGACCAAATTCAGTCATGCCTGTGGAGGGAAAGAGTTCTCCTTTTCTACCACAGGCTACCCTGCCTCTGGCCACAGGGCTAGTGACACAAAGATGTCTGGGGCTGGGACAATCCGGTTGGGGTCCCAGTCCTGAGCAGGAACAATACCTGAACACGTGCACTGCTAGGAAGATCTGATGCCAAAGCCTTGGAAGGCTGGTGGTAGCGTCCCCCACCATGTAGACGAGGCAAATCGTATTTATAGAGGGCAAGGGATTTGTCCAAAGCCACCTAGTATGCTTCAAATAGCACAAGACATGCTAGAGTAGCCTAGTGCTCTGCAAGACTTGTTCGAGTAGCCTAGTGCTCTACAAGACATGCTAGAGTAGCCTAGTGCTCTACAAGACATGCTAGAGTACCCTAGTGCTCTGCAAGACATGCTAGAGTACCCTAGTGCTCTACAAGACATGCTAGAGTAGCCTAGTGCTCTGCAAGACATGCTAGAGTACCCTAGTGCTCTACAAGACATGCTAGAGTAGCCTAGTGCTCTGCAAAACATGCTAGAGTACCCTAGTGCTCTACAAGACATGCTAGAGTAGCCTAGTGCTCTACAAGACATGCTAGAGTAGCCTAGTGCTCTGCAAGACATGCTAGAGTAGCCTAGTGCTCTACAAGACATGCTAGAGTACCCTAGTGCTCTGCAAGACATGCTAGAGTACCCTAGTGCTCTACAAGACATGCTAGAGTAGCCTAGTGCTCTGCAAGACATGCTAGAGTAGCCTAGTGCTCTGCAAGACATGCTAGAGTACCCTAGTGCTCTACAAGACATGCTAGAGTAGCCTAGTGCTCTGCAAGACATGCTAGAGTAGCCTAGTGCTCTACAAGACATGCTAGAGTAGCCTAGTGCTCTACAAGACATGCTAGAGTAGCCTAGTGCTCTACAAGACATGCTAGAGTACCCTAGTGCTCTACAAGACATGCTAGAGTAGCCTAGTGCTCTACAAGACATGCTAGAGTAGCCTAGTGCTCTGCAAGACATGCTAGAGTAGCCTAGTGCTCTGCAAGACATGCTAGAGTACCCTAGTGCTCTACAAGACATGCTAGAGTAGCCTAGTGCTCTGCAAGACATGCTAGAGTAGCCTAGTGCTCTGCAAGACATGCTAGAGTAGCCTAGTGCTCTACAAGACATGCTAGAGTAGCCTAGTGCTCTGCAAGACATTCTAGAGTACCCTAGTGTTCTACAAAACATGCTAGAGTACCCTAGTGCTCCAAGGCCAAGAACAATGCCAGTTCTTCAGCTCACCAGTTGGGAAACCTGGAGCTCTGTCATGGTCAAGAAAGTCGCTCACTCACAGATCCTAGAGACAGGTTCACGTATTGAAAAAAAGAAAAAAAATGATAACCAGGCTTCAGACACCTGCAGCAGACCCGCATCTGTCCCTCAACACGTGCCTGGCTGGATTCCAGGAGTGTAAAGCACCCTGGATGGGCAGACCTCATGACACTCTTGTCATTTGGTACACGGAGGGATGGATCCTTGGGCCAAATTCTTGCTTCCTCTGATTGTGGAGACCCGAATGCACATTTTTCAGCTGTCCACACTGACCTCGGAGGACAGGCCCTGTCTGAGCTCAGCCTTCGAGATGGGCTGGAAAGTCAGTCAGCTGGAGACGGGGTGCTGCTTTTCTTTCTGTGGGCCAAACAATCGAGGCATCCCTCCAAAGGATCTGTCTCCCACGCAGGAAAATGAATGCAGGTCCAGGTAGGAGGGTTAGGTTCGAGAGAGGGGCTTGGGAAGGAGAAATCATGGATAGTAGTCCTGGAGCCAGTTCATGGATTTGCTGCCCTGCTCATGAGGAGGGTATGACCAAACTGAGATGAGGCTGGTATGTTCTAGGAGGCCCAGTTCTCTTCTCCCACCAGGCTGGCTCAAGACCTTACACCAGCTGAACCCACAGGCCCTTCTGTCTCTCGGTTCCTTATCTGAGCTTAGAGTCCCTGCTTGGGTCACCTGGCCTTTCTCAGACGCATCACCTACTCTGTGTTTCTCAACATTCTACCTTCCTTGTCCTACAAGTCTTCATCCCTTTCTCACAGAACCAGTGATCTGTGGGAAACAATTTCTCCTGCCCCTTTGGACTCATCATCAAATATTCCATAACCTGAAATGTTGAACCCTGTAATATCATCCTTGAGGACACTACTTCATGGTAGCTGCTGATACTCCCCAGACCACTGCATGTAGGGTTGGGAGGTGCCTTTCCTAGACTTGTATTCACACTGAGATGACAGTAACTCCTGGGTGCCGTAAATGTGGGCCATCAGCCACTCACAGCTGCTCCTGTCTCTGCAGGATCACCCTCGAGCAGATGGGGCCACCTTATGCCAGTGACCAACAGCTGACTGGCACTGGAGTACAAAAGGCCAGTCCCTTGCCTCAAGTTGGAGCCAATTGGTTGGTACAGTCTGTGCCCCAGAGCTGAAACTAGCCTCCAGGCAAGATCACATCCTTGCTTAGCTTTGTTCCTCAGCTTTATGTCGCTTTCCTCACTTCTCTTCCCCTGAGAGCAACCCCTCCATGAATCACTTTCGCAAGAATCCCTGCCTCAGGCTCTGCTTCTAGGGAACCTGACGTAAGATTATATATCTTTCTTGGGGCCCCAGTTTATCACTTTTAGATACCTCCGTCTTCTGGAGCTTCTGTCCCTCCAATTGTTAAGTTTAAACATATAATTCTTTGCTAATGGCCTCTTGTGTTTTGGCTGCTCATTTCTGGCCCCATCTGTAACCCTTGTGTACCAGTGGCTAACCCTCTACTCTTGTCAGATCTATTCTGGATTTTCTTCCTTCCTTCCTTCCTTCCTTCCTTCCTTCCTTCCTTCCTTCCTTCCTTCCTTCCTTCTTTCCCTCCCTCCCTTCCTTTCTTCCTTCCTTCCTTCCTTCCTTCCTTCCTTCCTTCCTTCCTTCCTTCCTTCCTTCTTTCCTTCCTTCTCTCCTCCTTTCTTCAGGGTGGGTTTTAGGGCCCATTCCTTCAGCCTTCTCTATAGACATCCTTTAGTCTCTGTCCCACTATCTTTCTTTTGGATATTCCCGGATATCCCTAATTCTGCTCCAATGAAACCATCTCTGCGCCTCACTAGGACCTCTGGGGAAATTCACACAACTGTGCAGAATGCTGCCAGAGAACATTCATGGTCTCCAACCCTGATGCTGCCAAGAAATCCTTCTGTTCCCAAGTCAACTTTGTTTCCCATAGTAGCTATTTAAAATCTTCTTGATGATTCTCAGACTTCCTACCCACCACTTCCCACTCCTTCCCCGCAGATAACCTTATCTTCCACTTCACAGAGAAAATAGGTGGTGCAGGGTACCATCTCCCTCTGCTTCCTGACTTCACACCTACAGACTACTTGCAGTCATTCTTATCCTTTAAAAACCTCCGCTCTACAGCCAAAAAAAAAAAAATGCCCTGTTCTTCCTGTGATGTCTCAGATCTGATTCTTTCAGTTTTCCCTTACCCCATTGATTATCTCCTCCGTCACTGGCCTTTCCATACTTCCCCTCCCTAGACCTGTCCCTTTCCCTCCACGGTCTTCTGTCTTGTATCCACCTCTGAACACAGCCTCATCTCTCCCTTCCATTCACAATCAAACTTGGTGAAAACGTTGTCTGTGCCATCTGGAGTTTACCCCCTACCCTCCTCTAAGCTGTGCTCACTAAGGGCCCCAAACAGTCCTGTGAAGCTAAGTCCTTGAGCCACTTCTGGGGACCTCATTGGACTGCCCCATAGCATTTATCACCAAGCCCACTCCCACTTACCTCCACTCTTCTCTTCCTCTCTGTGACTCCGCAGGCCAGTCTCAAGCCCTTGGGCCACTTCTTCTTGGGCTCTTATATGAACTCCTGTCTCTTCTGTCTCAACATGTATTCCCTGGGTGCATCTCCTCTGCCCACTTACTGAATATTTTTGAGTGCCAGCATTGATGTGACACAGAGCTTTAGATTTTTTTTTATCTAACCACCTTTTAGATATCAATATTCAGAAATCTCAAAACACTCCAATCTCAGCATATGAAAAATGGAGCTTGTGAGAGATTACCTACAACATCTTCCTCCTTCTCTGTTCACAACTTTGGTGGGCATGATTCTTAACCTTGGTGGGTTGAGTGATACTCTCCCAAAAGATATTCCATCTGGACCTATGAATGGTACCTTATTTGGCAGACATAGTTAAGGTCTCAAGATGAGCTCATCCTCTATTAGGTGGACTCTAGATCCAACGACAAGTGTCTTTATAAGAGAAGAGAAGGGGAGAAGGCCAAATGAAGATGGAGGCAAAGATTGGAAGGATATAATTACAAGTGAAGGAATGCCAGGGCTTGCTGGGAGTCAGAAAAGGCTAGGAGAGAAGCATGGGACAGAGTTTCCTTCAGAGACTCCAGAAGAGATCAACCCTGATTTCACTGTGATTTTGGACTGCTGGCCTTCAGAACTGAGAGAATACAATTCTTCTAATTATTTTTTTTATCTCTTTAAGTTTAAATTCAATTAGCTAACATATAGTACATAATTAGTCTCAGATGTGGTGTTCAATAATTTATCAGTTGTCTACAACACGCAGTGTTCATCACATCATGTACCCTCCTTCATGTCCATCACCCAATCACACAATTCTGCTATTTTAAGCCACCAATTGTGTGAGGGTTTGTTACAGCAGCCCCAGGAAACTAATACAGTAGGTACCACAGCGCCTAGAATCTTCAAGGGCCGGGAAGCTGTGTGTGCTTCTGACTTCCTCAGTCAGGGCTCCACCAAGTCTCCCAGGTTCTTTTGGCTTTTTCTCGCTTCACTGCTTTGTTCTACCCCCACTGCTGTGGTTCTTGGCCCCAGGGTAGAGCAGTGATCAGCGCTTGAGGGCCTCGGTGTGGGTTCTGGAGTTGGAGATCCGGCCTGTGCTACCTTTGACAATTTATTTGACACTGTAGGATGTTCCTCCCCACACCTTTAAGTTGGGGCTGATCATTGTGCTGATACAGGCTGCTGAGAGGTTGAAATCGGTAATGCATACGAACTGCTTAATAATGCTTTCAGCACAGTGAGTGGTCAAAAGCCTGCGCTGTCATCACTACCAGCCATCTTCTGTGGGTTAGGACAGGAGCCAGCATCTCATCTCCCTGCCTCCAGCTGACTGTGCTCCACACTTGGCCTGGAATAATGCATTTAAAGAGCAAATATTGGTGGCTCAGTTGGTTGAGTGTTCAACTCATAATTTGGGCTCAGGTCATGATTTCCGGAGTCCTGGGATCCAGCCCACATCAAGCTCCCTGCTCAGTGGGGAGTCGGCTTCTCCCTCTGCCTCTGCCCCTTCCCCCCTGCTCGCTCACACTCTCTCCAAAATAAATAAGTAAATCTTTAAAAAAATTAAAAACAAAGAGCAAATATTTCTCCGTCTCTGTGCCACCTGCATCCCTTCCATCACACACCATTATTTCGGAGCCTCTCCACCCTCCTTCACGTGGGGTGCGGGTTCTTCACGATCTGAGGTTGCTTTTCCTTCCTCTACTTCTTCCCACTCATAATTTGTGCTCCACCCATCGCCAGCTCCCAGCTGCCTGGACCAAGCTCTCTCACCCAGTCCCATCTCCCTCACCATCCCGCCTGGGCACGTGGGTCGCTCCTGACCTACACGTGAGTGGCCAGGGAGGGCTCTTCAAAGAGAGCAGGGGGGGAAGGTGGAACCCGATGCCCCCTGACTTTCCAGCCCAGGGGCGAGGTGTCCCATGCGTGGCACCTGCTATCCTGGGGGCACCCCTGCCAGAGCCCTTGCCGCGCTGTGCCCTAACCGCCAGCACCTTACCTGGGTTTCCCACCCAACTGTATGCCCCTTGAAGACGGGAGCGCTTCTTGCTCACAGATCCTTCCTAAAAATTAGTTCACTGCCTGGCATATGTTTAGACACCTGGCAACTGTCTATTAAAGAAATTCATTTACTGAACACTTTCCCTTTTTCTTTTTCTTTTTTTTTTTAGATTTTATTTATTTATTCATGAGAGACACACAGAGAGAGGCAGAGACATAGTATTGGCCCCATTTCACAGAGGGGGAAACTGAGGCTGACTCATTTGAAGTCACCCTGTTACATGGCAGAGGGTGCATAACTCACCAAGCCTAGTCTTTCCCTGGGAGCAGTTCACCAGAGTTGCGTGGCATTTCCTCCTGCTCTGGTCTCCTGTCCCCATCCTCTGGACCACCTGTGGCTACCACCCCGAGTGTCTCAGTCCCTGGTAACCTTTGGCCATGGTGAGCATCAAGGAGTCCTGGATCCTTCTGGAACTTTCTCCAGAGTTCTGAAACCCAGCCACATGACCATTGGTCAACTCTCTCCTGGTACAGACTCAAGACTACTCTGCCCCTCAGTTTCCCTGGAAGGGAATGGAATGGACTGTTGGGATGGGACCTGGGAGCTCACTGATGGTCTGAGTCAGTACTGAACCTGGATCTAGGGCTGCCGATCTTATAAAAATGAATTTCTGAGCTGAAATAAAGCCTTAGTTCAGTTTCACTCTGAGCTTCCTACAACATGCAGAGATGTTCTCTCACGTGTAGGGCCTGGGGTTCTTGTCCTCTGCATGTTTCTGGCAGAACTGGTGCTGATGCTAAACTTCTAGCAAGGCATTCAAGGCCCTTCCTGACCTGGACTCTGGGCTTAAACATCAGGCTCGACTTCCACCTCATCTGCCCTTCCATCCTCAGAGCTTGAGTGAATCACTCATCAGTTTGCCAAGACACGGCTCCTGCCTGTGTCCTGGCCCTGCGCATGGGCCACGTCTGCGCTGGGGTCCATCAGGACCCTCCTCATCCTCCCAGATGATGCCTGCAGCCCGTCGCTTCCCAGGAGCATTTTTGAGCCTTCGCAGAAGAGGGACTCACTGCCTTTTCTGTAAGTCCCTGTCCCCCGTCCCTGGTCCCTCTGCATTACAGCCTTCTTCCACTTAGAGCCTCATCGCTCTGTCCCTCCTGGGGCGTGAGCCCCTGTGCAGGGGCTGATGGATTCCCGCTTCCAATCTTCTCTGCTCAATGAGTCAGTGCAAGTACTGTGAGGGAATCCGAGCCTCCCACAGCTAGAAGGAGCTTACGGACCATCCATCAAACGCTCGCATCTTTGATCTGGAGAAAAAATATGCCTTAGGCTCAAGAATGTAAGTAACTGGTTGAAGTTTGCATAGCTGGTTGGCAGTAAATCGGGGCCTATCGGGCAATAGGCCTGACGTGTAGCATGTGGCAGGGGGACCTGCTGGATCTCAGAGGAGCTCCCGAATCAGGCCTTTCAGAGATGATATCTTCCTTTTCTCATCACCCAGTGTTTTGGGGACTTCCGTCAGTGGCGGGTTGCCCATGGACACGGGTGGGATCCTGCCAAGGACGGAGCCCTTTGTTAGGGGCCTGGCTCAGGGCTCGACCCTTCCAGAGTCGTGGACGTGGCCACGCACCCCGGAGCTGCCGGCCTGGGGGTGGGACACTTGCTCTCCCTTCCCTGGGGGACGCACAGGCGGCCCAGCAGCCCTGAGCCATGCAGCGGTTTTGAAAAGAGTTCAGGGAGCAGATGCATCCAGCAGACTCAGAGCAACGGGCCTCGGAAGGAGCCCTTCTCCGTGTCCAGGGGCTGTTGGCTGGTGTCCCCGAGTCCCAGCAGCCTCTGGCCCTGGGGCGAGCGTGGGCGGTGATGGGCGCAGCTCGGAGAATCGGTGTGAACAGTAAGTAAAAACAACTGGGAGCAAGATCACCCCATCCGTGATCCAGGCTGCTTCACGATCCCATCGTTTCTGCCTTTTTGATTCTGGCTTCCGCTCATCTGTTTGTTTTTGACGCTTCAAGGAGACCAGCGACACCCGAGAAATGGAAAGCGACATCAGCTGGGGTTTGGACCCTCCCGAGTCACATCAAACTTGGGATTTCCGAACGATTTCATCAGAGAAGATCCGGGAACAAAGAGAGAGGCTGACAAGATCTTCAAATATCCTCTGCTGTTAGCCAGGGAAAATGCAGGCTGATTTACACATAAATGACATCTGGAGGATTTCTCTGGGCCTTTATCAAAGGGATGCTATCTGACCAACCCAGGGGGCTTCTTTTCTCTGGCTGACATCGCTGCAGGCAGAGAGGCTCCTCTTGCGGGGGCGCCCTCTCCTCGGCCTCCTTTCTGTCCTCTTGGCCTCAGCCCTGCGCTGGGCTTCAGCTACAAAGCTCTGATCTGTCAGCCTGGCTCAGGCCTTCCCAGCGCGGCCTCCCGCTCAGCTCAGCACCAGGCCAGGGCCACGGTCATTCTTCTGAATTGTCGCCAGGCCTCTCTCCTGCCTAAAGCCCTCTGGCGACCATGTCCTGCTCTCCTCATGACGGGCCACACAGCCCTCCAGGTCCTCCTTGCTGCCTACCTCTGCCGACGCCTCCTCACCACTGTCCTGTCCACCTCTTGGCCTAAAATCTAAGCCGGGCGATATCAAAACAGCCCCCCAACTCCAGGCTCGCTTCCATGACCCCCATGCCTCTGCCTCTGCAGCTCCCTCTGCTTGGAACCCCAGTCCTGGCTCCTCCTTTACTTCTCAGCTCACGGGTCCCCTCCTCCACGAGCCCTTCCTAACAGCAGGGCCCCCACCAGGATGAGAGGGAGCCCGCTCCCCTCTGCAGACCGGCTGTCCTGCCACCTGCAGTGCCTGTGCACATCGGTCTGCCCGCTCTAGCAGGAGCTCCTGAAGGCAGGGTCGGCTCTGCCTCGGGAGCCTGGCACGGATTGAGGGCTCAGCGGATGTTTGTTGAATTTGTCAGAGAATGAGAGTAGATCTCAGACGGGATGGCCCGGCCGGCCCTCTCCCTAGCCCCTGCCTGCCTTCGCCTCCTGGAGAGACAGCTGCAGGCCCCACAGGCCACAGCCCCTGGGTCAGAGAAACAACTGTCTTGTGTTCTCTCCAAGAATGAAGATTGCAACATCCCTGTGGCCTTGAGTTCAGGGCTGTGGGAGGAGGCCACATGGGGTGACGGCGGGGGCGGGGGGCTCAGGGTGGAGATGTGGGGACCCCTGGGCCCAGCTCCCCGCTGACACTGGCTGCAAGAACTCGAGGGGAATGGCTGTTCTCCTCGGCCCGCTTTCCAAGTTGCACGGTTTCCCGTATCCGGGTGTGTGTCAATCCCTTCTCATCCCCTGGGAGCCCCACCAGCACCCGAACATATTTACTAAACATCAGCCTTGGCTATTTTTTGCATGTCGTGGGGCTCCAAGGGCATTCAAAGGACCTTGAGGCCGGGAGGCGCGGTGCCTTGGGGGGCGGCGCCACCTGCTGGCCGCAGGGAGCCACTACGCGCATCCCCGTCGCCGCAGCTCCCCTCCAGCCGCGCCCCCCAGGCAGGAGGCTGTGCCGTCCTCCCGGAGGCTCAGAATGGACCCTGCAGTCATTGAGACACCTGTCCTACGCTGGCCGGCCGCGTCTCGAATAAGCAGCCCGGCCTCTCACGTGGGCAGTGCCTGGGCAAGGATGTCACCAGTGTGTCATCTGGAGTCTGCCAGTGAAGGGTGGTGCTGGGACCCACCAGGCTCCCACCTGCCCCCTCCTGGGACAGTCAAACTAAGGTGGGTCTGGAGAAGGGAAGCCCTGGGATAAACTACTTGGAGAGTCAGGACAAGAAGCGAGGTTTCTGGGCCCCTTGTCTGACATTCCTCCGACCTTGTACTTTAGAACAGTTCATCGGGGTGTCCTACTTTTCATTTGAATTGCTGTTTTAGAGGAAAAGGAGGGGCAACCTCCAGCATGAATCTCCTTCTCTTTTCCAAACTATGAGTTGGCTCTGACTCTGGTCTTCCTTCCTCTAGAAGGTTCTCCTGGAGCAGTTGGCTGTCTCCATTCCAAAACCCCACCAGCAGCTGGCCATTCATCTGACTTTTATAGGAGCTTGACCTAGACACCAGCATCAGAACACATGGGAGGAAGTCCTGCACTCAGGGGGCTTCCATTCCAGTGGAGGGAGGGGATAGATGGACGGATGGACAGATGGACAGAGAAAGGCACAGAGACAGGTAGATGGATAGATTATGGATAGATCATTTCAGGTACCAATAAGCACTTTGAAGATAATAAATAAAGAGCAGCTTTGGTAACAACTAGCTAGAGTGATGGAGAAAGATTGTTCTGGAGGGGCCCCAGCTGCAAAGGAGGAGGAGAAGTAAGGAAGAGAATTCCGAGTAATAAGAAGGGTTAAGTGCAAAGGCCCTGAGTCTGGGATCAGATGGGCAGGCCAGTGGGCAGAGAAGGCCAGGGAGGGGGTAAAGTAGTGGACAAGGGGAAGAGAGCAGGATGATGGTATCAGGGAAGTAAGAGGAGCCCAGATTTGGAAGGCGAGCTGGGTGTGTATGCTGCTTGCCTTGGGAAGTCACTAGAAGGTCTAAGCAAGGGAGTGTCACAATCGTATTGATGTCTTGGAAGATTCCCAAGTGCTTTCTACCTGAGCACTCCTGCCTCGTACCTCCTCCTCTCCAGCAGAACGTCTTCCCTCACCCACCAGGCTGGAGGAAGCGTCTGTCTTCTGGGCCCTGGTGCTGACATCTTCACGTCGCTGCTGACGAATGATTTGTGCCTCCTTCTCCTTTACTAGAAAGCCCATCCCATAGGCAGGCAGGCAGTGGTAAGGAGGCCAGATCTGGAATAAAGTGCCGAGGTGCAAAGACTCTACTCCTCATCCTCAGCGGCAGAGTGGCTTCAGGTGACGTAGTCAATGTCTCTGCCTCTGCCTCCTTGTCTGCCAAATGGGGACAAGAGCACCTACAGCCTGGAAATGGTGCCATAAACAATATGCGTAAACTGTAACAGTGGAGGCCACAAAGCCCCCATGTGTTTTCTCGAACTAAACGTCTTTCGGAGCCTCTGGCAGCGGTGAGCATTGCTCATTGAGTGGGAAGGTTCTGGAGACAGGGACTCCGGCCAGAGGTTGAAGGTACTGAGGTTAGAGGGCCAGGCTGGCAGAAGTGTGGATTAAGAGAAAGGATGATTTGTTGATTCGATTATTACTTTAGCCAACATGGATGAGTAAGACAAAATGCCCCATCATCTTTCGGGGCCTCAGGCTACCCATCTGCAAAATGGTAACGGTAGCCTCAGAGATCTGCCAAAGGGGCCTAATATTATAGCGGGGGGGGGGGGGGGCTCATCTCTGATCCCACATTGTGCAATGCCATGGAGCTCCCTCTCCTCTTCCTGTGATTTCCTTGGTTGTTGGACATGACCTAACGAGCTCAGGTTGCAGCCCAGGCTTCAGCCTCACTATAGCCTCACTATACACTATCTCCAGCCTTTTTAGATAGGAAATAAATCCCTTTCTAGTAGCCTGCATCCTGAATTCTGTTCTGGAAGATGCCACCTATGCCTTAGACTTTTGGTTCCGTGTATTTGTAATTGACACAAAATCCAGTGGATAGACCACCTATGTATCCAACAAATTCCTTCCTTCCTGTCTATCCCTATTGCCCCCTCCCTAATTTGAGGACCCCTCAAACCTCTCCTGCCTTCCAGATATTTGACCTGGTCCTCTATAGGCCATCTTCTATACTGCTGCCAAAAGGATCTTCCCAGAACAAAAATGGGACAGTGTTGTCAACTCTACTTGCGACTCTTTTTCAAAGACTCCTCATTGTTCACAGAAGAAAGATGGAGATGGGTGATCAAGGCTCTCTCTGGCCTGGACTCAGAGCTATTCTTCACACTCTTTCACACCTGATGCTCCAGCCCCCCTGAGTGGCTCCCAGGTCTATGAACACACCCCTCATTTCACTGTGGAAGTGGTAAAGAGAAGGTAACCAACCTTCATTGAATCCCAACTACATGCCAGGTCTGTACACAGTGTTCCATGCATATGTTCTCAAAATCTCAAAAACAAATATTATCATTCTAACTGTACTAACTAGAAAAGCATAGATGAGTTAATGAGGCTCTAAGAGGTTCAGTAACTCGGTGAAAACCACATAGCAAGAAAGGTCTGGAGCCAGGCCTCAAACCCACTTGCATTTTCTCCAGACCCTTAGTATCTTTGGACTCTGAAAAGTAGGTTGAATCTTCTGACACTCAAGGATGAAGAAAATCATTGGTACAAATCACTGCCTAAAATGTCCTCTTCACGATCACTCTGAGCTACCAAAGGACTTGGTTATACCCATTTCTTGAAGCCAACTTTCTGTATTATCAATTCTGTGTATCAATTCATTTGAGCCTTGTGCCTCAGCCTGAATTCAGTCAGGACCAGAGAACCACTGTGAGCTTGACAGGAATCAGGGCTTCTGCGAAAGTCAGAGGAGCTGAGGGAGAGAGGTCTACAAAGCCACAGGCAGAGGATGGCAGAAACAGTTACGGATGACTTCAGCCTGAAGTAGTAAGACAGGTGGGGAAACCAGTGCTTACTGGGGAGTCCGAGGAGCCACCATGTCTAAGGACCAAAGTGGGAGTTCATGGAGAGATTTATGAAGCCACTGTGTCTCATCTTCATGCGTCTCCAGCAGGTGGCTGCTGCTTTACCTCCACACTCCAAATCCCAAGGGAGTTCCTCTCATGGAAATTCTGACATGGAACTGTGTGGGGAAGGTGATTCTGGATCCACAGCTCTTAGCCTTAGAGGAAAGAGGCAGGCGGTGGAGTTGAGTTGACAGAAGACTCTCTTGTACACTTCTCCACAAGCCTAGGAGGCAGGGGGTTGGTATCTTCGTGGTATGGGTGGGCAGAAGGGGTAATCTGAAGGCGATCTAGGGAGCAAGTGTTGAATCCAGGATTCACATACAAGTCTCCTTGACTCTAAAATCCAGGGTTGTTCTTTTGAGTTTCTCTATTTCACTCTTATTTTAACCCTATGGCACCATGCGTGAGTGGCAGCTGGTGGTGCTCATAAGCAAATGTATTGACCTAAATGATCGTGGAGGTGTCTGAATTCCTACCCTATCTGCTGTTCGTATGAGGCTTAGCTTCCTCTTCTGGGGCTGGACTCTTGGGTGCACGGGTGTGAGTTTTCTGCTCTAGGTGATAACACCATAAAGACAGAACTGAACCTGCTGTCTTTCTTCGGGCCCTGCCCTCCTCCCATGGACATAACATTCAGAAACAGATTGGACACTGAAATTCGCATTATAATTGTGTCTATCAAATTCTCCCATATTACGTTCAATATATATATATATCTGTATTTTTTTCCAATTTATAATTTGTCCTCATTCAACATTACAAGTGTAGAAATACAAGGTAGGCTGTGTTGGGAGGTAGCGGGGCATGGCAGTCCAGTGCTCTGATCTCCAGTTCTTCAGGAGAGGATCTATGGCCTCACCCAAGTTACCTCTATGTCCCCAGCTTCCTCAGATGAGATAAGTATAATAAAATAATAATGGCATCCACCTCCGGGGTGTCCCTCACTGCTTGGAGGAGCACTGGGTCCACGGTTTGGTGGTAGTGGTTGCTATTGTTCTTATTGTCACTCCAAAGACAGATTTGAAACCTTATTTAGAAAAGGCTGAACATTATACCAGGGAACCAGGGACAGAGGAGTTACTGAAATAGAGACCCATGTTTAATTTTTAAGTGAAAGCAAAATGAAAAAAACCTAACCAAAGCAAAGGGTAAGCATGGCATTTCACAACATCCTTATGGTAACGTTATGCCCACTACGCCCAGCTAGTTGATTAAAAGCGTCAACTGTTACACTGGCAATAAAGTGAACTTGGAACTCCGGAATAGCTCTAGTCTTGTTCTCAGCAAGCAGCACATGTCCACGCAGCTACTGGTTTTAAATGACCTAGGCTGGTGTCACTAGTATCACAGTACAAGGGGCAGCCACTTCTCAGTGCCTCCAGGGCTGTCCCTCTGGTCTGACCATCACCATCTCTTCTCTGGATTGTTTACATCCACCTCAGCCTCCTAATAGGCCTCCGTGCCTCCCATCTTGCATCTTCACAATCTCTCCTCCACGGGATCCCAGTAAGAGCCCACACGGTCCTCACAGTGGTCCATGCAGCCCATTGTGATTTGATGTGAGGACTCCTCTGATTTCTTATTCCTTTATTCCTGGCTCACTCCATTCCTGCCATTCTCTACCTACACAAAGGGTGATGAGCCTCAGTGAGAAAGTTGTCAGGATTTCCCATGAACAGGAACGATTTTCTTCTCCCCTTTCCTTTTCTTAACCTTTCGTTTCTCTTTGCCTCCTCCATACTCTCTGTTACTTTTATTACCCAATTACTAAATAACTGACAGTGTTTCTTAAACAAAATGGTGGTTGGTTCCCTCGGTGTAAAAAATGGCGCCCATTGTGTTCTGAGTTCCAAGCAAATGGCATCAACATGATTCAGAGAGCCTTAGGGAAAGGTTAAAGCTTGTTAACAACAGTTTCTAGACACATCAATTATGAGCTTTATGTTTTTATCTCAAGAACTGGCTTCAAGGGTAGAGGTCTCTAAAAGCTCTATTGAATGGTTCCACTTTGGTGGGCATAATTTCCGCAAAATTGAAATGGTCAGCTATTATTAAACTAAATTTAAGAAAAAAAAAATAAAATCCTGGTTAAAGATCATTAGAATCTCATTCCAGAAAATTACTTAAGTTCTCATTTCTTTTCAGAATGAGGCTGTAAATAGCTTTGTATAAAAACATCCCTTCCCAGAAGAGATTTAATATAATTTTTCCTGCTCACTGCTTTGAAGAGAATAGCTCAGAGGAAATCTGGCTAAAACTCTGATCTGCATCTTGTGACACATGTCCCCCAGTTGAAAGAGTCAACACTGAGTCTGAATCAGATGTTAATTTGTTCATGATTTGTTCACAGGGCAGCTACACAGGACCTAAGGGTGTTCACTTAGATGCTCCACAGGAAGTACACTAACGCCCTGTCATGGCAGAGGAGAGTAGCCATCTGCCTTCAGGCCCACTGGGAGAGGCCACCACCTTGTCATGCATAATCATTTCAAAATGAAGGCAATCTTGGGTGACTGACTCTGCTCTGAATATTGTGATGAGTCCCTTGGGTGGTAGTAGTAGCCTGAGACCTACCTCAGGCCATGGGCATCTTTTAACTCAGATTGTATGGTTGTAAAAGAAAAGAAAATTGTATTGAATAGCATTTAGAAAGTTCTAATAATTATAAAAATGAGCAAATAAACTATTTACATTATGAAATATACAAAATGAAATTATTTTCTTAGCATCCAAAAATATTGAGTTAAAACAACTCATGACTTGGGATAGAACATCCTAGATCCTTTCTTTCTAGCAATTTATGTTACTTTTATCTAGTAAATACAAGCTTACCTGTATTTTAAAAAATATTTTACAGCAACCTTTACAAAATTTGACAGTTTTAATTGACTTAAACATTTAAAGAATTATAGTTACACCCAAAGTCTTGTCTCTTGTAAAATAAAGCTTATTTTTCTTTGCTTTATTGAAAGACAAATAGTTCATTGAGTATTCTTTTAAAGGAATATAATAGGATAACAAGACATACAGGGTCAAGGGTATTTTACTCCCAATCTAGAGCTCTAGTCCTCCTTGCAAGCTGTCGTGAAGAAGGTATTAATGGTGAGCATGAGGCTAAAATCAGGTCTTGGTCAGTTTTAGCAGAGCCCCAAGCTGAGAGCAGCAGAAGAGGTACAGAAAACCTCCCCATGTAGAGCCAGGTGTGAGATCACCTGCTTGGGGCTCACTCAGAGATCATGAGCCAGATTCTGTGAAGTAGGGTACCCACCTCTGTCTGTAACCTCCAACTGTAAGAAGACTGGAGTGGGGCATGCTCAGAGGGGGTTTTGAATGCCACCAATGCCCCCCTCCCTGTTTGTCCCAGGAAAAGAAGAAGGAGCACCCTTCCACATCTTAGTGGGAGAGGCTTTGGCATCAGGGTCTACTCAGAGAGCTTTATTTGTGTTCCCTGGAGTCTGAGGGGCAAATGGCACTGGGGTGTGAAGCGTGTCTGAAAGATTTAATAGCCAAGATTACAGGCTATGCCTGGAGCAGTGGAATCGAGGAAGCCAAGACTGTCCTGGGAGCCATCTGTTCTCCTGCTGCTCCTGGGTCCAGTGGGTGAATTTCCCCCAAGGACCAGTGGACCCGTATGAACCCTCGGAAGAGCTATGTCTGGAGGAATGCCTAGAAGTGGACGTGGGGGCCATGTGACCCAGCAAAATGGACCACACCCTGTCCAGGAAGAGAGGTGTCTCCCATTTCAAGAGAACAGCAGGTAGATGTCCTCAGTAGGGGAATCCCTACAAAACCCACAAAAACACTCCCCCAAAAGAGAGGGCTTAATCACAGGTCATGACTGTACCAGCCTGGTAGGACCTTTCCTGCCTCTTTTTTCCTTCCATGACTTCTAACTGTAGTGGGCAGAATTGCGGGAAGAGTTTATATATACATACACAGACACACAGGTGTGTATACACGCTATACATACATACATATACGCAGACAGATGTGTGTATATGCACGCCAGCTGTATCTGCTCTTGTGACAAACAGGTGCAAACTGTAGGTGCCTCCTGACCCCCCTGAGCAGGACAAAACATATATATGCCTGTTGTGCCCTTCTTCACCCCATCAAGTCTTTTAAACTTGGGTCAGACCTGCACAGGACACTAGGATATATCAAATTTGGGTAAGAATTTGAGGCTTCCATTAATATTCTAGATGAGTCTTTTTGATTATCAGGATGAGCCTGTTCTTATGTGTGGAAGTGCCCCCAGGACACCTCCTTTGAGGAGTGTGACTAAGAAGAACTTTGTGACTTGCCTGATTCTTCATGCAGGGGACAAGAAAATCCCTAACCCATAAGGCAGAGGGAAGGGACAGTGGGGAGAAAAAATAATCACCCTTTATCCTACTGAGGCCTGCCTATTTAATATCATGAGTATGCCAGTCTTTTTTTTTTTTTTTTTTCCTCCCAGAAGCACTGATTGCAAACACAAGTGTGTGAGAGCATAGAAGAGGGACAGGTCCACCCACTCTGTCCCTCTCCCCGACTCTCTTTATACCATATGCTTTGTCCTGTTAGTGGGGGCTGAGGAGGCATCTCCAGTCTTCTGTTTGTCACAGGAACAGATGCCATTGCTGGTAGATGTGGAAACGGAGTGGGCAGACCGGTTGTTTTGGGCCTGGTTTGCATGGGACCTGGGGTACCATGGAGTGGTTGGTGTGAATTCTCAATCCGATTCCTATCTGGCCCATCTTCCTCAGGACAGGCAGGATGCTGACCTCTGCCCTCACCTCCTCCCCATTTCCTCTGTGCAAGCAGCAGAATCCTAGAGCATCCAAGCCCCCTCTCACTTGAGAGCTGAGGGGAACGTGATGCTCCGTCATGGCCCCTTCCTGGCTGGAGGGTTATATCTTTCTGTGGGTCTGGCCTTTGCCCAAGCCTGGTAGCACCAGTGTGGATCAGCAGACTCCGTGGCTTAAGGAAAATCCAAGCACCAACAAGGTGTCCCCCTACACTTTACGCAGACACCCACATGTCATGAGGGATTCTTGTTTGCTCAGTGGTCTTTGGAGCCCTCTGGCATGGTCTCCCTTTAGTCTCTTCCTGGTGGGAATCTGGGTGGGGAAGGTAGTTGGGAAAGAGACAAGTGTCTCAAGCTGCCATCATGAGTAGATGTTTCCTGTCACTCTGCATAAAGTCCATGTGTGTGAATATTGTTACCATATACTTCATTTAATAATATTAAAGGCATATAAACTCTTTGCCTAAACAATTCCACCTTTAGGGATTTATTCTCCACATAAACTATAATCTGTGAGCAAGCTTATTTACAAGGACATTTGTAAAAGCAAGATGGAAACAACTGAACTACTTCCACAAGTTTGGGCTAAATAATTCTATAAGATCCATATAATGGAATATTATGTGGCCATTAGTGAGATTGGGGGAAGACTGTATTTTCTGTCATGTGATTGTGTCTAAAATACAAGTTTAAGTGAATCAAGTTCGTTTTCAATTATTGCTGAACATCCCCAGATTTACACATGCCATGGTTTTACCTAAATGGGACTCCTTTATGTGGCTTCTTATGTTCATTTGTCCAAATAGGATCAGAAGAAGATCTTTGTTTTCAGATTTTTTTTGCTGTGCATTTTTAACCAGTTCTTTATAATAGTCCTGGTATTAGAATATTTGGACCATATAGCATACACATTTGCTATCTGGACACATATTGCTAAGGAGGTCTCTAAAAAAGTTGTGCACATTTACAATTTTATCAGAAGAATATGAGGGGGTCCATCTCACTAGAGCCTTTCTTTGTGGTAGTCAGACTTTGAAAAAGCCCCAAATTTTCACCATCTCCCGGCATCTGCCTTTGTGTAATTCCTGCTCTTGGGTGTTGGCTGGACCTCATGATCTGCTTCTGAAGAACTGAATAAGGTGAGTGATGGAATGTCATTTCTATGATTTGTGCTACATGCAACTGTGACTTTGTCTTGCTAAACTGTTCTCTTGCTGGCATTTTGTCCCACCTGTCATCTTACTTGCTGTGATGAAATAAGCTGCCATAGGGCAGCATCCCACCTGCCAAAGATCTGAGGGCAATCTCCATCCAGCAACTAGCAAAGAACTGAGGTCTTTACCCCAACTTCCGCAAGAAGCCCAATCCTGTCAGCCAGCACACAAGGGATCGTGGATGCGGATCCTCCACAGTTGAACTTTCAGATGAGATTGCAGCCACAGTTAACAACATGATCACAGCATCAAGGAAGGCCCTGAAACATAGGACTCAGCTAGGCTACGCCTAGACTCACAGCGCACAGCCTGTGAGAGGGTGCATGTGTGTTGTTTTAAGCCTCTAAGTTTGGGGGTAATTTGTTATGCAGCAGTAGATAACTAATACACCTTACAACTTCTTATTTTAGGAGTTATTTCACCTGGTAGCTTCTTTAAGAAACCTAATGAATCCTTCTGTATGCTTGAAATAATATAGAAATAAAATCTTCCCATTTCCTCAGATGAGAAACTACGGTGCTGATGCATGCTGTGGTCTTCTGCTACATGGCCCCTCCTGGAATCCACTTAGTTGAGCAAAGTGTTGCTTATATGGAGCTTTATTTCTGTGATTCCTCCCACCTAGATCTTGTCTTCTCTGTGTGTTTCCCTCAACACATTGCACTCATCCAATACTGATTTGAGATCCCCGTATGACCTGGAAACCATGAAGGAATGAGAAATACAGGGAGTCAGTGCATGAATTTCACACCCTCAGGAAGACCCTTCAGATTCTGTCTCATCTCAGATA
The DNA here is from genome assembly GCF_053574225.1 of Canis aureus. Lineage (NCBI taxonomy): Eukaryota > Metazoa > Chordata > Mammalia > Carnivora > Canidae > Canis > Canis aureus. The sequence goes on along the minus strand of NC_135622.1, from coordinate 52,646,557 downwards.
TGCCTCCTCTTTGGGAACCCCTTGCTTCTCCATCCTGGCTTTCCAAATTTTGTATGTTTCAGCCCCTTGGTGCCCATCCTTCTCCTCTAAATGTCATAGATTTCAGAAGCACACATACAAAGCCCCAATTTTTATCAATTTTCTGTGGGTTAACATCTGACTTTGTAAGATGTCAGAGCCCTGGTCAGTTAAGATCAGTGAATGAGTCAAAGACAGTTATGTTCCTGATACAGAAAGGTGGCTCTGGCAGGCTTGTTATACAATACTCTATGATGACATTAAAAGGTCACATGATCACCATCTCACCTTATTACCACGGCTTGGAAATATACTTAATACATTCTAGCTCTTAATTATATTTAGTTGTATAGTACTTAAAGTCTTTCCGTGAATATTAACTTGGAACCAGACATTAATAATTCACTAGTGGACTAAAGGTAAATTGCCTGACCCTAGCCAAATAGAGAATTTAATTTTTAAAAAAGTGTGGGAATCTAATTAGCTATCATATTTAGATCCCAGGAGGCCACGTGTGATGTGCGACTGGCACTGCCAGGTATCCTGTTGGTGGCTTGAATCCACTATTTAGTGGTCTGTCTTAAAGCTGAATACAATGAATTACACAATTTGAAAATATTCAAATCTAATTTCACTAAAATGACATCATGAAACTGGGGTATTTGCAGGATTTTGGGCAGAAGGGAAACAAGCATGAGTTAAAATCATGACATCCAACAAAATTGGACTCCTTCAACTCACTGCTGTCAATAATGCAAGTGCCCCGAGGTTGCTCACATATGGACCATTGAACAAGTGTTCACTGTCGAGGAAGCATGTTCGTTATTTGTCTAAACAATAAGACTTCTGTGGGACTATATGCACAAACATTAGCTGCTCAAAACAAACAAGCTAGTTGTCCATTTATTAGGATGAAACCACCATGATCCACCTCTGTTATGTGGTGGGGGCTTAGCCACAATAGAGGCCCGAGCTTGAGGAATGATTCCAGAAGGCCGGATCTGACAAGTACAAAAACGTGGTTCCCATAAAGTACTTGAGAACTGAAGCTGCCTCTTGTCTCAGACCCTCTGGTCTCCTTGTGGCATCACCTTAAGTTATGTCACAGACAAAACATCAGGCAAAGCCAATAGTGTCTCTCAGCGTCTGTGCCAGTAATCTATTGCCGCAGTAGTGCTGTGTAACAAACCATCCCAAGAGCAGAGTCTTAAAATAACACCCACTTATTATTGCTCACGACCCCACAGATTGGTGGAGTGGTATGGTTCTGCGGATCTTGGTGAGCATGTGCTAGCAGTTCCTCTCTCCCACGTACAGCAGGTGGCAGGCTAGGGTGGCCTAAACAACTGTCTCAGTCTCACAGATGCATTCTTAGGGTGATCTCAGGGTTATGTGTGGGGAAAGAGAATACTAGCTGTTTGCCCTCTTGAGGGTTGAGCTCAGAAGTGGTGCTGTATCTCTTCTCTAACATTCTATTGACCAGAGCAAGACAAAGACCAGGGCAGAGTCAAAGGGACGAAAATAGGGACTCCTGGGTGGCTCAGTGGTTAAGCATCTGCCTTTGGCTTGGGGCATGATCCCAGGGTCCGGAGACCGAATCCCACATCGGGATCCCTATGAGGAACTTGCTTCCCCCTCTGTCTATGTCTCTGCTTCTCTCTGTGTCTCTCAGAAACAAATAGATAAAATCTTTTTAAAAGAGAGGGAACAAAATAGACTCTCTCTAGAAGGAGGGGTTTGAAAAGATGTAATGCAAAAAAAAAAAAAAAAGAAAGAAAAGATGTAATGCAAAGGAAGAGAAAAATTAGGGTCATTCTCCAATCAACATATCACAACATTAATAAATGGATGAACATATTCATATTTGCATTTAGAAAATATACAGCCAGTTACTACTTACAGGACAGCTATGTTCTATAAAGTCACCGCCGATACTGAATTAGTGAATGTTGAATTATGAATTATTATTTTTCCAAGGGGAAATTCAGGGTTAGGTCACAATATGTTCAACACCTTAAATGCCTTTCGTGTGGTATAGGTTTGTTTGCTTAAGTCCTTGTGAAACAAGCCTGTGTCATCAGCACTCAAATCTCGTTCTTCACGAAACCCCTTTCTTGTGTAACACTTAGTGTACAGATTTGTAAAATCCTTCTGCAGCCTCTGATCTCTAGAACTTACCTTTCCTAAGTGTATGATCTCCAATGTGACACAGTCTCACCATATGGCAAGAAAATCCTAGAGCTTCTAATTACATAGTTTGATCTCATCTGTTCATTAAAAAATATACTGGTAGGGGATCCCTGGGTGGCTCAGCGGCTTAGTGCCTGCCTTCGGCCCAGGGCATGATCCTGGGGTCCTGGGATCGAGTCCCACATCAGGTTCCCTGCATGGAGCCTGCTTCTCCCTTTGCCTGTGTCTCTGCCTCTCTCTCTCTCTCTCTGTGTGTGTCTCTCATGAGTAAATAAATAAAATCTTCAATATATATTTATAGATGATAGATATTGAGACAAGAGGCAGCTTCAGTTCTCTCTCTCTCTCTCTCTCTCTCTCTCTATATATATATATATATATATTATTGTAGAGCCATCACCACAACAATCCCTTTGCGCTGAGCTACTCTAATTTCTCACTTGGAAAAATGGAATAGCCCCTTAATTAGGCTCTGCTGTTGTCCGTGATCCCTGTCCACAGTCCTAGTCTCCTCTCCATGGCTAGAAGGATGCTTTTAAAACATCAGTCAGAATCTTCCCATAAGACCCAATGCTAATCTACCCCTGAGTTTCCTTCTGATTTCCTCTCTTCCCACTCCCCGTGTCTTACTCCACTCCAGTGTCAGAGGCTTCCTCTGTTCCATAAATGTGCCAGACACTCCTGCTCCCGGGCCTTTGTTCTGGTTGTTCCCTCTGACCCCAGTGCCAGAAACTCAGACACCAACATGCTCACCTCTCTCACTTACAAATCCTATTTAAGTAACATCTTTTCAACCTCCCCCAAATACCCTCCCCACTCAATCCCCTACACACAATTTGCTCATTTTCTTCTCCACTTCTTCAGCACTTACTATTTTCTAACATACTGTATGATTTTCTCACTAATTATGTGTATTGATTATTATCTGATCACTTGAGGATAAGTATTTTTTAAGATTTTATTTATTTATTCATGAGAGACACACACACACACACAGAGAGAGAGAGAGAGAGAGAGAGAGAGGCAGAGACACAGGCAGAGGGAGAAGTAGGCTCCATGCAGGGAGCCTGATGTGGGACTTGATCTTGGGTCCCCAGGATCACACCCTGGGCTGAAGGCAGGCGCTAAACCGCTGAGACACCCAGGCGTCCGAGGATAAGTATTTTCATCTTTTTTTTTTATTTTTGAGAGTTTTCCAAATGCCTGGGGCCATACCTGGCACATAGCAGGAACAAAATAAATTCAATAGGTATTGTTTGAAGGATGGATTGATTGAATTGCTGCTATAACTTATACATAATGCATAATATGCTACTGATGTTATACTTTATAAACCTTAATAATAGTTAATCATATATTATGATTAGATACTCACCTTTCCCCCCCTCTCCCCATAGGAGTTTTGAAGAAACATCTTTAAGGAACACTGGCTTACATGTATGTGTAGGACGGGATTTGGGGGTAATTATTAAAGCGTTTCTAATTGTTTCCAGGAGATGGCGCTCATCCCCAACAAGTCACCACCAGCAGCCTCCGTGCTTAGCACTTCAGATTCTTGGTGTTTTTAGAGCCCTGCTACTGTCATGTAATTATTAATGGTCCTGGTTCCATCGTGTGACATATCCACGCTGAGTACTTGGAGAGCTATGTTCCTGAAATTCCTACCCAGTGGGGAAGGACTTGAGAGCATCACTCTACAGGTTCAGTTGCTCTATTCCAAGGTCAAGGAGTGCTGACCCATCATGTAGGAGATGTGGCAGGGCCACGGTGCTTGTGTGTTGGGGGTGTCTCAGGGTCCCAGCTGCTCCTCAACCCCTAATGTTAGAGTCCTCCTCCCAGGATGATGCCACAGACCTCAGGACTCTGCTTGCTGGCGAGACCTGTCACTCCTAAAGGGCTGCTGCTTACAAAGGCCCAGTTAGGTCCTAGGCAAGAGGAGGACCCTCTCTGTACATGGTTGGATACTTTCAACGGCCCCGGAAAGAAGGGATTCCGAGCCCCATTTTACAAAGTAGGAAACTAAGATTTAGGGAGATTCACAGCAAGTGGTAGGAAGCAATTGCTCAGTAAGGCAAACAGAGCCCTTCTGCACTGTGCTTTCTCTCCACATGGAAATCTAAGGGAAAAAGAACTCAGACGTGAGCAAATTCTGGTTCCCTGCCCTCCAGTAGTTCACCATGTAGTTAGAGGGGCACACGTGTGCACACACACACACACACACACACTGTTACAAGGCTGAGTGTAACGCGTGCTCAAACAAAGGTACAGGAGACCTGCCAAAGGGGCACTTCATCCATACTTACAGGTTTCTGTGTTTTTTGCTATTATAGAGAAACACTTGTTCTCAACAACTCATGTGGGATTTTTCCAGAGTGTTATTTAGGATCTTGTTAAGAAGGCAGATCCTGCTTCAGTAGGTCTGGCGAGAGGTCCGGGTTTCTGCATCTGTAAGAGCCCATCAGGGGATGCGGCTGCTGCTGGTTCAGAGGTCCCCCTGAGTAACAAGAGGCTAGAGGGGAGCTTGGCACAAGGCCTGTTTATGTGTGGCCCGTGAGGTCAGGATGGTTTTTACATTTTCCAAGTGTTGTGGGAGGAAAAGGAGCACATTATGTGACAGATTGTACGTGGCCTTCAAAGACTATGACATGGACACTGACCGTTCACAGCAGAAGTCTGCAGCTGCCTGAGCTGAAGTCATTCTGCTGCCCCCTCTCTGAGCTGTGCTGGAAGGCAAGCTCTCTCCATAGGGTGGGGGGTGGAGTGTGGACGAAAGAAGCATGCACACTTGCTCACATCCACCCTTCCCCTGATTGCAGGTAGAGAGCTCTTTCTGAGCCCCCAAAACCAACCCTTTCATGTCTTCTCCTTGCATTTCGTCTATGTGTCTGTCTCCTTGCTGGACTCTGGGCAGGTGCTGCGGCCCTAGGCAGACCCGGATTTCTGGACCTGGCTGATGGACTCACATGGCCAGGAGCACCACCCGTGTGCACTAACTGACCCTGTGTCTGTCCAAACCACCAACCAATTCTCACATCGGAGGGCTCGTGACAAGTCAGAGTCAGCCACTGTGCTGGAAAACTGGTCTGCATCGTGGGCCCAGGTGCCACCTTCCCGCAGAAGGGCTTTCTGGTCCTTCCCCGGCTGCCTCAGTGAGCCCCTCCCAAGACTAGCCTGCAGCGACTTGGCAACCCTGGGCCTGAATCACAGAAAAGTAGGCCTGACTTGACAAAAGCAGCAGAGCCATACATTTCTTGCTCTTGGAGGTGTAACCATGGCAATGAGATCAGATGAAGAACTGTTCCTTAATGCAAGCGACACTCAAATGCACATGGCAGTTTGGGGTAGTGGAGATGAGTTTAATTTTAGAATCCAAGCTTGGCTTCATGGAACAGAGAGCATGAGAACAAGCCCCCCCCCCCCCCCGCCCCCCCCACAGACCTTCCACTGCTTACTCCCCTTCCAAGGCTGCACCCCCAGCTGCAGGCAGAGTCGTGTTCATCGGTTGTGGCCTTTACTTTGCTCATGACCTTGTTCTCCTGCTGCAGCTATCATGGCAGGGACGTGCTGTTAGAAAGTCCTTCCATTGTGGCAGTTTCCAGGAGTATTAGCAGAGCAATGGAAAGATGCAGGTGTCCTAGTCATCTGTATGTTGAGTAGCTCTCAAAATCCTCTCCTCAAACCCTCCATGACGGGTGCCATGGCTCTCTTCATTGTACACATGGGGAGGCTGTGGTGCAGAGACAATGTGACATTTGATCCAAGAGATCTGGCTGAGAGCCTGCGCTCCACTGTCTCATCGTGGGAGACAAAGGTTTCCTGGCATGTCTGTGTGTTCCCAGACTCAGGTCCTTGGACCCAGGAGTGCCAGAAACTAGGCTGAGCCAACCTTTACAAGCACAAGCAAGGCTTCACTGGGGCTTGTGCTGGAGCACAAGGAAGAGGAAGCCTCCTCAGGCAGACTCCCCAAGGAGACATCAGGGGGAAGTTTTTTAAAATTTTTAAAGAAACTTAGGTGGGAAAAGAGTGCTGTCTGAGGGTGCAGAGGCAGGGACTTCTTAGCGCCTGCGCACTAAAAGGAGATGCTTCATCACGCATCACATGTCTAATTAACAAGTTAAAAAGTCTCCACCCCTGGGCCTGATTTTTAGTATTGTAATGAGGGGGAAAGTGGGTGAAATGACAGCAGTGGGGTCCACACCTCGGCACAGACTGGATTGGTCTCTGTTCTTCGCCAGGCTTTGTGGTGAGCACCCTCCTTTCAGTAAGCACCTCGCCTCCCCATTCCTGCAAGATCTGCTGCTCAAGAGGCACAGAGCTTGAGCTTTTATTTTCTTCTTATGCAGGTAGCCAAAGAATGCTGGATTTTGTGGTCAAGTTTGGGGGGCACTGGAGTCCAGTCCCTGCTCTGTCTCCTGTGGGAGACCCCAGGAGTATTTGAGTCAGTGCTATTATTGTCCAGGCATCCAGAAAGGCCAGTCTGCTCCCTGGAAAACCCACGGCTGTTGGTTACTGGTTCCCAGAGCCACAGGGCTGGAGGAGAGGTGGTCAGGAGGAAACTGAAGCCCATCAGGAGTAGGCAGTGGGTGTAAAACCAGTCTCACTTCCCCAAAAGCAATTTTTTTTCAATATGTGTAAAGAGCTTTCCAATGTTCATATGTGTTAATCCACTAATTCAATTTCTATAGATCATCCTAAAGGAATAATCCAAGTTCAGAAGAGTTTTTTCTAGCAATATGTGCATCATAGCTTAATTTATAAAGAGATATTTTCAAAAGAACCTACATAGCTAAGAACTGGGGATGATCAAGTAAACAAATCCATGAAGTAGAATAATACGTAGCTGCAAAATGTATTTTTAGGAAATTTTAGGAATGTAAGGAAACGTTTGTGATATAAAGCTGTGTGGAAAAGTCAGGAAACACAGTTATACATAGCATGAACTCATAGATTTGTAGATACACGGATCCAGGAAATAAATGGAGTGTTTCACAAAGATGGAATTGGGGGCATTTTAATTTCTTTATATTTCCATAATCTTTGTAATACGCAAAATCTCTTATAAATAACAACAATTTTGCTAACAGAAGAAATAATAAAAATAAAACAACTGTTTCTGTTTTTTAAGTGCTTGTAATGTGCTTGGCACTGAAAGAAAATAATTTACCTATATTGAAAGTATTTTTTCTTACAAATCTGCTAAAGATAGTTTTTATCAAAAAGGAAACAGAGATTGAGAAATTAGTTGATTTGCTTCAGACTTACTGAAAAAACAAATTACTAAGGGTAAAAATTATAAGCATTTGTAGCATGCTCAAAAAATGAGGAGCCGTCCATTTAGTTGTAGGTTAGCGTCGAGAGAGTCATGAGAAATGAGGGAGCAGAGGAAGGTGGGGCCAGATATGAAAAGTCTTGAATGTCATCCTAAGGAAGGCGAGCCTGACCTACAGGTCATGTGGCACCAGTGCACAAATTAAAAAGAAGATGAGGAGAAAAAAGAAAAGAAAAAGGAAAAGAAGGGAAGACTGTGTGTGTGCATGTGCGTGCACACACCATGAGCACTGGCACACACACCTGTGTGTTCACAGAGGTGATGGGGTCCTAGGGAGCAGTGCTCAGGAATTTTGACTGACATTACGTATCAATTCTTACCTTCATTCGGCATTACATTTCCATACACTCCCTCCAGCATACACATTATTAAATTTTGGAATGTGTTCTCGGAGTTTCCCAGGATAGAAAAGTACGGGCAGCCCAGTGCTCCAGGCAGCTGAAAGCAGAGAACACAAGTGAACGTGGAATTATCTTTAGAATCCTCTTTCTTTCTTTTATAGCATGATCAAGTCCTGCTGCCTCTTGTGCCACAGGACCTCCAACTGCCCTGTGACTAATTCCTCCCCACCCTCTGGGGGTATCAGGACCCGGGCTCTAGGCTTTGGTTGATGCTACAAGCCCACTTTCTCCTTGACATGTGCTTTCAGCCTGAGGGCCGTGGCATCTCCAGCCTGCACACCGCAGGGTGTTGGGGTGTGTGCAGTGTGCAATCCCTTCCCATATTACTGAGTCTCTCACTCTGCGTGGGTCCTGATTCTCCCAGAGCTTCTACCTGTCCACACCTCCTGAGTAGAACATCAGTCCTGTACTCAATAATTTGGTTCTTTTTTTTTTTTTTTAACCCAAACTCATCAAATGACACAACATTTCAATGTTCTTCTTTCCACCTATAAATTATGGGCATCTATCCATAAATATTTAAGTTTATGGCTACTTTCATAATACTCTGTATCAGGCGCAGTTCTCAAGACTTAACTTAGTCACACCAGTAATCCCTGCCATAACTCGTCAAGCTAGAAGCTATCTCCACTTTATTTATTTATTTTTTTATCTTCACTTTACACACAAGCAACCTGAGAGGGTTTCAGTGACTGGTCTGAGAGGCGATCATTAATTAGGTGCAGCCAGGATTTGAATCCCAGGGTTTTGGTTTCAAAGTCAGTGTTCTTAATCATTGCACCGTGCTGCTGTGCACGATTAGAATAGAAGGGATTCTGAAAATGGTGGGGATCATTATCATGATGCAGTCACCACTTCCCTCCAGGCCTCCACCCATGGGGCCTCAACCCTCAGGCTTTGATATAAAATTCTGACTGATTCTAGGCAGATGTGTGGATGGTGATGCCATTCCATTAACTGCTAGATTTTGTGTTCTTTCTCTCCCTTTTCTTCGCCTCTGCTACATAAAAGATCCTCTATTTCCCCCCTCTTGTGTTTATGGTAAATTCTTCCCTGGTGATCTCATCGGACCTAGGGTTTTAGTACCCAGCCCCTCGTTGATGATTTCCCTTCCCAGCCTCCAATTTGCTCCCACAGTTTTAGTCTAAATGTCCAGCGTCGCATGCGCAGTCCCTCCTGTGTGTCGCACAAAGACCCCAAACCTAACAAATCCCAAATGGGGCTCCCGTTTCACTTGCCAGTCTTGTCAATGGCACCACTGCCATTCTGTGGCTGACTCAGAAATCTCAGAGTTAGTGGTGACTCTTGACTTTCCTGCCTCCAGCATCTCGCAAGCATTCCCTTTCTGTTGATTTTTACCTCCTCCTTTCTGGAAGCAGCACTTACCCGCCCACACACCTTGCCCTGGTCTATCCTTTTCCTTCTCTAGCTCTGGGACAGAATTTGAGAACTCAAGGGTCATGGGCTTCCTGAAACACTGTACTCCTTCCCATTTCTCCATTCTCACCGATCTAATTCTTTAGATAGTATTCCTCTGCCAAGATAATGGAGCTGGAAAGTGGAACAAGAGCCTGAGCAATTTCTATGAAGGAGAGAGCCTCATAAACTTGCAGCTCATGAGCCGACAATGCAAGTGCAGAAACCCGCTGAGTCTGGAGAAGTAAGGGCTCAGGTCTCACTTTCAGCCAAGCTGCTGCTCAGCCTCAGGCTAATAATACACCTGCTCTCTGACATCTGAGTGTGAACAACTCCTAGCCATCCTTCAAGGTCCAGATTAAATGCAATCTCCTTCATGAAGCTTTTCCTGCCATAACTCCCTGGCTCTCTGACTCCCTGAGTAACTTGTTCACTTCCCTAACATGATACCGAGTGCTGACCACATTGTCCGTATTTTTGTGTACTCATCTCTTCTTTTCGATAGGAAGCTCTAGATCAAAGTCTGTTTCATCTTTCTTTTTGATCCAGAGTAAGCCTCGCTACAAAGGACCTCACTGAGGTTGGCTGAGTAAATGAATAAATAAACAGTCTGCCCCAAACAGTGTTATGATTGTATGAAAAAATTTCCTTCCCCTCCATACTCTCGAGTAGTCTTTCCTCCTTCTTGACACTGTGCTTGTCCATGTGACTTTGTTTGGCCGGTGGGAGGGTTGACAGTGCTTGGTTATTGAGGCTCTCCTCCCTTGCTGCACTGGGGACTCCGAGGCCACCATGGGAATGGCCCAAGCCATCCTGCTAGATGCTGAGTGGTGAAACAGAGGACAGGCTCTGAGCCACCACTGGCCAAGGGACATGCACCCGACAGAGATCAGCTGAGCTGGCCCAGATGCTAAGAATGGTCAGCTGACCCACCAAATGATAAGATGAGCAAAAGGTTCTTGTCTCAAGCTACTTAGTTTTAGGGTGGGTTTTTATACAGTAAAAGCTCATTGGAGAATGCTAATTTTCAAAGAATTGGAGTGCAGTCAATACGTAGTGAAATACTTCCCAGTCAAATAACAGCCCTGGACTCAAGTCTAGGCTCTGTCACTAGCTGTGTGACATTGAGCAAGTTAGTTTATCTCCTGGGTAATGGCAACTACCTTTCAAGGTTGTTGAAAGAATATAATGAAATTATGTTCTTGAAGTACCTACTAAGACTAGCACAGAGCACATGGTCCATATATGTTGGCTATTTCTCTTGGTTGGCCTTTGACTTGAGGATGAAGTTCTGACTCTCCGCTCACAGGAAAGTGCCTCTCTTCTCTCTCCCCCTCCCTCCTTCTCTTTTTTTTTTCTCCTCATCGCTCTTTCTCACACACACTCCTCTCTCTCTTCCTTCTTCCCCCTTCTGTCTGTCTGTGTGTCTCCCACCCCCCCCCCCTTCTCTCTCTTTCCCAGTATAGACAATTCTTTGCTATTGACATTTATTTACCAAACTGGCCAAACCAGGCAGTACAAAATTTCCCCAAATTAAGTCCCACATTGGTTTCTGGGGAGTTAATTACTAAAACAAGTGCATAAGTATGCCCTGGAAATTCTAAACTAATAGGTGTTTCTGCTCCATAAATACTTCTCATCCTCAAGACCAGCAAATAAATAAAACAGAAACGAGATTGGGAAGACAATCTAATTGTTCTCCATGTGGGGTCCCTTCCTGCTGCATTCTCTGAGTGTCCATGAAAAATCTTAGATGAAAAGATTTGGGGCATCTATTTCTGTCTTGTCTTTTCTCAGGCAAGCTGGGGCCTCGGAGTTAGACTATTTCTTGGTTGCTGGCTGCAACATTTCACCAACTATTTACTATTTATTGTCTAATTAGCCTTGGTGTGTGTCTTCATCATGCTTTTACTCTCTGAGGAGGCAAGTATAGGAGTGACGCTGTGTCAGCAGGGCTGTGGTGATGGTCACACATCGGAATAGTAACTATATAATGTGTTCCAGGCACTGGGCTAGGCATGTAATATGTTTCAATGACCCAGGACATTTAAAAATAGTGACAATACTATCTAAAAGAGACCCCCTCTCCTTCTCTACTCTGTCTCAGTCACTTGGCCTCATCCTCAGCTTTTTCTTCTCCCGATCATTTCATGTCCTCTGAATTTTATTATTTACTTATTTGTTTTTTCTTTATTGTCATCATCCCCATGGGACTGTAAGTCCCATGAGGGAAAGAGCTCAGTCTACCTTGACTATTGCTGCCCAGAGCTCTATCTGGCACACAGCGGGCTTTCATTTGCTGAACAGTGTGGGATCAACATTAGAGCAAAGGGCGAGCCATTACTGCTCTCTCTCACTGAATGCGATGAGAAGTACTCCAGGATTGGTGCTGTGTTGATTATGTAACACAAACTCCCAGCACCGTGCCAGGGACATTATGTGACCTCCATCAATATTTGATAATAGGGGAGTCCTGAGACTCCTCTGGAAAACAGCAATATTCACGGCAAACAAGTAATTCCTGATATCTGAGTTTTCCAGGCTATGGAAGAAACTCAGTAATTAAGTTCCCTTGGATGGATGTATTTTAAGTAGCAATTGCAAGGAAAATCAAATAGATGTATAACTGTTCTATTTATCCACTCCATTGCATTCCCAAAATAATTTGGGTTGGTGCAACCTACTTTTGCTGACCCAGGATTATCACTGGAAATATAATTTGTAGTCAGGATGCTGTATTTAAGGACTGCCATGTCTTTCTCCTCCAGGGACTTGGAGCTCTTGGTAGGCAGATCTTGTCTGATTGATCTTTATACCTTTAATGACTGGCTCAGTGTTTGTTTACAGTAGATGCTCAGTAAGTGTTAAGTTGGATAAATGCATATATGGATGGACATTCCTAACATCCTTTGCTGGGAGTAGTGATGCCCTCAAGGACCAACCAGCCATTTGGCTAGCTGACCTTGCACCTGCTAGCTCCAGGCTCTAGCGCTTTTTCATTGCCATGGTCTCATCTGATGTGTTTTCTCTGTTTCCCCTCATGACTCCGGTCATGTCTCATTCCTCTTCAGTTTGCTCGTCCACCAAGGATAATGACCGCAATATTTAACAGCTCTGCCTACAACAGTATCTTTCCTCTTTCTGACTATATGCTTTTAATCTTTTCCAGATAGAGGACAAAAGGACACATTTGTTAGTGTTTATGGCAGATTAAAGAAAGCTGTAAGTTCTCTGACATTACTCCCATCAAGAGGAGGGTCTGCATCCTCGCCTGTTAAATCTGGATGGCCTTGGTGACTGCTTTGGCTAAGAGAATATGGTGGAATTGACTATGTCAATTTTTCAGCACAGGCTTCAGAGACTGGCAGTGGCTTGGGCACCTCTCTTGAACCCTGAGTCATCAGGTAAGAAGTCCATCTACCATAGTAGAGGGATACTAGGAGAGTCTCAGAGCTGGCATGGGGAGAGGAGAGAGATTCATCTGAACCACGCTCTCAGCCAGCTCACCAGGGCCCCAGGCAGGAGAGATAGGAGACTTCTTGGATCTGCAGAGCAGGCCAGCTGCCACCTGTCTACCACCAGAGAATTCAATGGATGCCACAAGTGGCTGAATTGGTCTGTCACAGCTTGCCAGGATGCCTAATCCATAAAAATCATGCAATATAATGAAGCAACTGTCATTTTAAGTCACTACATGTTGGGGTAGTTTGTTATGCAGCAATAGGAAAGCAAAACAGCATTAATTATAAGATAGGATTAAATGAGTCTCAAATAGTCACTTAATAAAATAAGTATGTTACATTTTATGGTAAAGGAGGTTTTGCAGATGTAATTACCTTAAGATTGTGATATCAGGAGATCTTCCTGGGTTACGCGGATGGCCGAATGCAATCATGAGTCCTTACAAGGAGGGGGCAGCAGGGTCAGAGTGAGAAAGGGGATATGGTAACAGAGGCCATGATTAAAGTGATGTTCTCTGAAGAAGTAAAAATATACTGAAAAAGGCAAAGGCGTAGACTCTACCCTAGAGCCTCTGAAAGGAATGCAGCCCTGCTGACGCCTTGATTTTAGCCTGTGTTTCTGGAATTCTTGTGTTGAAATCTTAACCCCAGTACTTTAGAATGAGACTCTCTTTGGAGACAGGGTCTTTAAAGTGGTAGTTAGGATAAATGAGGTCTTATAGGTGGGCCCTAATCCTGTATGACTGAGGTCCTCCCAAGAAGAGGGAGAGGCATCAGCAGAGAACATGCAGAGAAGAAAGACCACGGGAGAACACCAGGGGAAGATGGCCTTTACAAGCCACCAACAGGGGCCTCAAGAAAACAACCCCGCCGAGACCTTTGTCTTGCACTTCCAGCCTCCAGAACTGTCTGACAACACATCGTTGTCTTAAGCTTCAGCTGCCTATTCTGTGGTGCTTTGCTGTGGCAGCTGGAGCCAACAGGCACAAGGGTCTGTCCCAGTCACAGCAAGTCATTAGCAGCAGAGCTGAAACTCAGCCCCAGGAGTTCTGGCTTCTTGGGCTCTCCCTGCTGCTTCGGGTCCCTGTCCCTCCTCTTAGACTGTAGTGCACGGATTATGAATCCCTGGATCCTCATCTCAGCCGCCTTCCATCACTATCTATGCTAATCTTGGATGAGTTACTTAAATTCATACAGGGTGCCTGTGTCTGTAGCATCTTTCTGTGCCACAATCAGGATCAATGATAACCGTGAGGCAGTAAAATTAGGTTGTACCAACCCAAATTATTTTGGGAATGCATATAATCAAATGAGTTACCACCCATGGGGTGCTTGGCATGCAGTACATGTTCAGTGTACCTCAGGTATTGTTTCTGATCTCTGTATCCCAGATTGAGAGAGGACAAATGGAGTTTTCTAGCAAAATACCCAAGATTTTGGGAAGAGGGAAAATCTGGTACAAGATCACCAGTGAGAAAACTGCACACAAGGGAGAATGTTTCTCTCCTGGTGTAAAGTGTTAAATTTTGCAGCAAAATTTCTACTAGACCAGCTATAGAATCAGTAATCATTTGCAGGGGTGGAAACTATTATTCATCAATGTCACTGTCATCAAATAAAATGTAAGTGCCTACAGAGACGCAGTGTGGTCTAAGGAGGCTTGCGAAGAACCTGTAATTACTACCCTGCCGTTTAAATCAGCAAGAAAGTGGGCGCTTCAGGCAGGAGCTTCCGGTTGCAGATTTTGTTCATGATTCTCATGAACCTTGAAATGTCTGACCCGGGCAGTCCCCCGCAACTCTCTCTTGTCCAGCAACTTCCTGAGGGTGTACTCTTCCTCCAACATGGATACTCAGGGCTATGTGAGGATGTTCTCGGCCCCCAGACAGCCTGAGGATATTTCTTACTGCCACTGCAAATCTGTGATCTCAGCCCCAGAATCCAGTGAGGCAAGCCCAGAGAGGCAGAAAAGGTCCAGACTCCTGTCTGTGCAGCTCAGGAAGCTAAACCCAGTCCTCTCGTATCTTGATGTTTTGTCCTTTCTGAAGTAAGTCCCTGTGCTCGTTACAGTGAGACATAATCAAAAGAATGAGTTGCACAGGCCTGTGGCCACACTCAGCTGCTCCAGAAAACCCATCAAAACCAGCCACGTGTGGCCCCTGCAAGCCAGAGCACATTAATGCTAAAATCTGGGACGTTCTGCATCAGAAAACACATATTTTTGAATAAAAGAGCACAAAATACTCTTTATCTCTTTCCTCTGGTGATTTTCAATTTTTATTTTATTTAACTATAATGAGGATTATCAAATCTAATCTTTTTATCAAAAAGAATTTTACAAATCCTCAAAATAGCTTTATGAGCCCTGTCCACATATCCACAGAGTGTTTTTAGTCATAAGAGGCCTTAAGTGCCAAACTAAGGGTTTTGGTTACATTAAATCATATGATTATTTATGACTCATACTAGCTGTTAACCATTCATTCATTCATTCATTCATTCAATGTGTGTTTTGAGGATTTATTGTGAACCAGATGCTGTGCCAAGTCCTAAGGATTCAAAGATTAATAAGCTGGAGTCTCCACCCAGAAAGGGATTTACAATATGGTAGAAAAATAGTAACAATTACTGTGTTTGGATAGTAGTCTATGATATGCTTCCATAAGCATCTCATTTGTGGAAAGTTTTCTTAAAAATGATGGAATGGGTGAATGTGAGCCAAACAGAAGCTTCAAACCTCTTCTGGGCCTTGGAGACCTCTTTGCTTGCCTGGCCCACCTCTTCCTGGGCAGTGATGGTAAGATCACAGAGCAAATAGGAAAGTTCTTCTGAGGAAGAGCCAGCAGACAGACTGGGTGTCTGTTCTTTGAGGGTTCACTCCAGGGTCGAGAAGCCCCCGATGGAAGCAGAACTTCTCAAGGTGGAGCTCCTTCTAGGACACTGGCTTCTACTGCTGGCCTGGGTTCCAGGGTGAAGGAGAGGAGACATGGGAGGATCAGAGCCTGCATGAGGGAGAGGAAGAGAGGGAAGGTGAACACAGTGAACAGGTCCAGCATGGACTTGTAGAATCTTCTAGTGGAGTTACAGTTGCTACACTTGAAACTCTTGTTTCACTATACTAGAAACCTCCTGTGACAGGTTTCTAATAACAATCTCTGTAGTATATAAATACTATTTACTCATGACTTATAAATATTGTTTTATTTAACAGAATAATCTGAGTAGAATACACTCTAGGGATAGGACTTTATAATATCATGAGCACTGCATTATGGATGAAGGATTTATGAAGATACCTACAAAGCTTGAGCAAGAACATTGCAGAAATAAATATCCCTTCATGCTTAACATGGACTCACTCAGTTATTTATTTATTTATTTATTTATTTATTTATTTATTTATTTATTTAAAAAGATTTTATTTATTTATTCATGAGAGACACACAGAGAAGGGCAGAGACACAGGCAGAGGGAGAAGCAGGCCCCATGCAGGGAGCCCGATGTGGGACACTATCCCAGGGCTCCGGGATCATGACCTGAACCAAAGGCAGATGCTCAACCACTGAGCCACCAGGTGCCCCTCACTCAGTCATTTAAACAAGATTTTTTTTTTTTTTTTTTTTAAAGTTAAACAGCATGAACTGGAGTAAGATGGTAAGACACAGCCCCTGTGTTCCAGGGGCTCACTGTCTAGTGGTAAGACAGAAAAGCAAACAGACCATTACACTTTGGTATGAAAAGTGCCAAGGCTGAAAGCCCAGAGTCCCATGGGATACCTGAGCTAGGGAATGAAACTCCATTGGTCAGAATCCAGGTACACACTCCAAGGCATCATTAAGTGCAAAGGCCAGGAGGCAAAGTCTGTTCTAGGATTTGCTGATGTAGTAGAGGATGGTTGGGGTGCTTACAGGAGATGAAATCAGAGAGATGAGGAAGGCCAAGCAGCTTTGAGGGCTCACTACTTCTAGAAGTTCCCATGCAGGAAGCCTGCTGAAAAAAATCCTTAGATTTGACAAATTTTCCTTAGATGTACCTAAGTTCCCTGCACCTCCTCTTCCCCCCTCCCCCTCTTCCTTCTTCCTTCCTTCCTTCCTTCCTTCCTTCCTTCCTTCCTTCCTTCTTTCTTGCTTGCCTGCCTTGCCTTCCTGCCTTCCTTCCTCTAATTTTTTTTAATCCCACTTATTATAGAAAAACTAATTCTTAAAGTGGCCTCTGCAGTAGTTGGGATAAAGTTAGGAACTCTAATTCCAACCTACCATTGTGTGATGTGAGTGGTCATTTCTCCTTCCAGGGCCCAGTTTCCCTGTACGTAAAACATGGGAAGGGTTAAGTTTGTTGTAATTGCCCTTTTAGACCTAAATATTCTTTATTTCTCTCTTCAGAGCTTAAATCTGCTAAAGAATTTTGAGAAGGGAAGGGTTTTACTGGGAAAGGTGTATTGAGTAGCTCTTTGGTTTGAAGAGGTAAATTTTGGTTTCAGAGTCTCATTAAAGAGATTGAAGGAGGAAGGAGACGG
Source organism: Canis aureus (assembly GCF_053574225.1). Taxonomy (NCBI): domain Eukaryota; kingdom Metazoa; phylum Chordata; class Mammalia; order Carnivora; family Canidae; genus Canis; species Canis aureus. The sequence continues at coordinate 52,629,226 of NC_135622.1, read as the reverse complement.
GATCACTGTTTTCCTTCTGCCCAGTGGCTCATGGTGCTGTTGTGCATCCAGGATTCCCCATCTGTGTCAGAACATCTCCAATCCAGTCCCGGTGCTGGATGTCAGCCTCTGAAGCCTGTGGAATCAGGCTTCTCCTATAATTTGGCTCTTTTAAGTCTAATATTTCCACATACTGCCACCTTGTTTCTTTCAGAATCATTAATTTCAGTCATTTATTAACTACCTACTACGTGCCACACACTCGTTAACTTTAAATACATTATCTTGTTTACTGTACACCAAAGTATGTGTTCTTACCCTAGTTTCACACATAAGGAGAATACTGTGCCTCAGGGAGACGTGGCCACAGAACTATAAGGAGGGAACTGGGGACTTGACATCCAATGGGTCCAATTCTACAGCCCCTACTTCTCTCCTCTGAAGCATGGCCTCCCCAGTCACTAGCATCCACGGCCTCCTCGTTCATTGGGCTCTCATGCTGGCTTCCAGGAATCAAGAGCTCAGGAGCAAGCAAGACATTTTTAGGTCTTTTTCTGGTCTCTGTCTATGAAAGCTGAGCTCCCAGAATCCCACTGTATGTCCCCTGGGTTCAAGTGTCCACATGCCACTCACTTGTTACAATGGCCTGAGGACATTGACACACATGCCCTAATTTCCCACTGAAGGTACCACCTCCTCAAGGAAGGGCCACCTTTGCTTACCCTGTGCTTTCTGCTCTTTATTATATCCAGAGTCAGAGCTGTGGAAAAGAGCATGGCCTTTCCCCCTGATGGCTCCTTGGGTTTTCATCTCTCACTCCCAACTAATGCCACACCCCCTACAATGAAACTGGGAAAACTGAATAGAGGGCTCTGAGTCAGACTGATTCTACTCCACTAGAACTGTGGGGCTGAGAAGTGGCTCTGGGTGGTCCCAAATTCTTAGTGGGAAATAATAATAAGTCATTCCCTGCCTTGCCCTTTACTGGATCATATCATTAACCGTCATCTTGAAAAGAATCAATCATGAGGAATACCTTTTCATCTTCCATGGCCAGTAACAGGTAGCTAACAATTTAATCAATAAGTGTGTTTAAGACTTTGGAAAAAAAAAAAAAAAAACCTGACTATTTAACACTTAATTTGAACTGGAACCTTATCCTGGACACATCAGCCTATATCACTTTATTTACCATCATGGCCATCTTCTGTTCTTTCCCTCCATCCAACTCCAACTCCTTGGCTATAAGCCAAGGAATCAGGCAGCAGAAGGCCAGTTGTTTGGCTACGCTTCACAGAATTGAATAGCCACCACTCTATGAATTCAAACTCAAATTTTTTAATTTCAAAACTCATGCTCTTGGCATGTAGTTGGCTCCCAGTACAAATTAATTTGATGATGAAAAAAAAAAAAAAAAAAAAAAAAACAAATTAATTTGATGAAACCGATTTTTATATTTAGAAGAAGATGGTGTTTTGGTTATAACCTGGTATAGCTCAATGACGAGTATGTGGCTTTAGGCAAACAATTTAGCTTTTCTGTGTCTCAGTTTCCCTATCTGTAAAATACTGTCAATAATAAACCCCAGTGGAAATTCTATGGTTCTGTGACAAGGCAGTAAGGCAAGTGGTCTGAGTGGACCAATTCTCTCTTCTTCCATAACTTGTGAGATTTGTCAACTAACTAATGGGTTATTTTCAACATGTACTCTTCACGTGTGATACATTTTTTTCCAGGAGGGTCATTACTTGAATTATATCTCCCCAGGAAGTGGAAGTTATCTCCAAGAAACCCTTTCCTTTTACTGATAAGGATTGAAGATCTCTGATGGAAAAAAGAGCCCCAAGTTCATAGAACATTCTGGTGACCTCTCCAGAATGCATTTCAATGTATCTCCTACCCAAGAAGTGGCAAACAGCTGGGTTCAGTCTCAAAAAAAATATGCAGGTTTCTGAAGCTTCTTAGTCACTGAATAACTAGCAGCTTCTTCATTGCAACTTCCTGGGGGCAGAGACTGAATTTCAGTGAAGCTTCTCCTTGTGTTACACAAAGTAATGAATAAAAATGGGAATAGCCACCTCTGGAGGATTAGGTGTGCTTTATGATGCAAAATTTGTTTTCTATGAAGTACTTGAACAAAAACCATCAAGTAAAAAGGCATCTGCCTGTAATGTCTGTTTCGAACTCAAGCTGAGATAATGTTTGTCTAATCTTTGGAAACAAAAATATTTTGTTTTAAATTCTAGCTTCACCACTTATTTGAAGCACCACCACAATCTAGTGCTTGTGGGTAGCATAAACAGTCTGACCTTAGTTTCTTAAGCTGTAAAATAGTAGCAATAATTGTTACCTACCTCATAGAACTGCCATGGCATCAAATAAAAAAAAATCGGTATAAAATATATTGGAGGAAATTGTAATTTATGTTTTATATAAAATGTTCTAACAGCATTTTGGGATGTATCTCCTCTCTTGGGGATTCACTACCTCTTCTGGATTCTATTCTGACAGATCTCTATGCACTTCTCAGAACTGTCTTGTGCCACGAGCCTTGTTTCTTATTCCTTCACAATAGATCATTTTTAAAGGAAGTAGAACTTAGGCTTACTCTTCTCACCCAGTGATGGACTTAATGGTTCCTGAAGCTCTGGTAAAGAGGGGCAGCTGAGAGATTCATCTGGCTTTAAATATGAACTTCAATAAGTTCATATTTAGGAATGAGCTAAAAACTCCATTTAAAGAGGAAAGCCATTGTTAATGACACCAGTGTATCAAGGTTTCTTTTATTGAAGTAGTTTAAAAGTCAAGGGCTATACACTGAGAGGAAATAGACTCACAAAAACAAGTCCCTCCACGTGTCCCTGGGTCAGAAAACATTGTGATAAAAATTGCTACTGTCAAGTGAAAAGTTCTTGATGAAAGAACGTTGTCTCTCAGCTCTTGTGATCAAAATCTTTCCAGTCTGATACATTCTCATTGCAAGCATGTCTGCTGCTCTAGTTTAATAAATAGGTTTTCTCCCATCACCTTTGCAATCAGCTTCCCTTGTCCCAGGAAGCAGAGGCTGACTGGGACTGGCACTGTCTCAAAGCTCTTCTTTCTTTAAAATGTTTTCATTTCTATAATCTTCTGATCCCTCATCCAACCACTCACTCATCTGTTCATTAAAATGCTCATTAACTTATTCCTTAATTAAGAATATAGAAAATATCTACTGTATTCCAGATACTACCCAGTGTGAGTACAAAGGGAATAAGAGTGCCCTTCTCTCAAATAACTGACATAATTATGGGGAAAGCAGATAGATCAATCCCTAGGTACAATACAATGCCATAAGTGCAATGCTGAGGATGGAGCACAGATTAAGGAATATCCAAGAGCATCAATGGGTGTCAGGAAGCCGTCAGGAAGCCATCACAACTTAGAGTCTTCAAGGATAAGGAGTTTTAAGGACTAAGAATGGCATTGGAAGCAAAGAAAAACCCAATATGCAAGGGGCATGGGGTGGCTCATTCTGTTAAGTGTCTGACTTTGGCTCAAATCATGATCTCTGGGTCCTGGGATCTGTGATCAAGCCTTGAGTAGGGCTCCCTGCTTCTTCCTCTCCCTCTGCCCATCCCCCTGCTCTAGCTCTCAAATAAATAAATTAAAACAGTACAGGTCTGTGAAGGTGCATGACAAGGTCCAGAAATGATAGAAAACCGAATGTTATAGTAGATAGGACATGGAGAGTGCACCACTAGAACTCCTATAATGAAAAGGACTGGCAATACCAAGTCTTGGCAAGGACATAGCAGAAGTAGAACCCTTTTACATTGCTGGTTTAACTGTAAAATCATATAGCTACTTTGAAAAATAGTTTCATGGTTTCTTCCAAAACTAAATTTTCACATACAATTCCACTCTTAGGTACCTCGCAAAAGAAATGGAAACATGCCTTCCCACAGATTTTTATACAAATGTTCAGAGCATGTTTTCATAATAGTGATAAATTGGATGGAATCCACAAGTCCAGCATCTGGTGAATAGATGAACAGAATGGGCTCAACATCCATACAATGAAATACTACTCAGAAATAAAAAGGGTTGAAGTATTGGTGCATGCAGCAACATGGGTGAACATGAAAGGCATATGGGAAGTGAAGGATGCCAGATACAAATGGATTAAACCACATTAAACATGTGAAGGTTGCAGAAAAGACAAATCTGCAGAGGCGGAACTCAGGACAGCAATGGCTTGAATAGTCAGTGGAAGCAGGGGCTGACGGCAGCCACGCTGGAGGTGACTCTTGGGGATGATGGAAATGTTCTAATACCAGACCGTGATGATGGTTGCAGGACTTGATAAGTTTACTAAATCTCATCACCAACACATACTTATAATGAGTGTATTCTGTGGTATGTAAATTATACATTAGTAAATCTGGGTTTTTTTTTTTAAGCCCATAAAATGAAAAAAAAAATCATTCTATCTATATACTTGCCAGGCCTTTTCAATGCAACCACATTACAGATAGGTGTTTGGAAGGTAATATCTTGCTTGCTCCAGATCTGAAATCCAAAATGAGCCTCCTCTTTGTCATCCATCATTCCATCTTCCTTGTTGTAGCAAATTTAATCACATTGATGGTAAAAGGTTGAAAGAAATGGAAGTTATCTCTTCTGTTTAATTATCAAATAACCTTCTTGTTTTTGAATTAAAGAGCTTTCTCTGCAGAAGCATTCAATCAAGAGTTTTACAGAAGGAAGGAAGGAAGGAAGGAAGGAAGGAAGGAAGGAAGGAAGGAAGGAAGGAAAGAAGGAAGGAAGGAGGGAGGAAGGAAGACCACTCAATCGGCAGTCAGGCTTGAAGACTCCAATTCTGGCACTCTTCAATTTTGCCAAAAATCTCAGCTTTCCTAGTATAAAACCAGAGGTCCTGAAACCACATTGCTTGAGATGATTTTGTGGCCCAAGATAGGCTCAGAAACACAGAAGAAATGGCTTCCTGACCACTGATAAAGTCCTTTGGCAATGGACCCCTCCCAGGAGGTCTGAAAATAACCATCTGGGCTTAACACACTTGAGGAGCAGAAGAACTTAAGAAGCAGGGGTGGAGGGCTGCTCCTTCAGGCACCAGGGAAAGGAAGCCCCATCTAATGTGAATTAGAACTACCAGCTACTAGTTTACCTTTCAGCTTTTGACCCTCAGAAATTTCTTATCATTTTCATTAAAATTAAAGTTTGTAATTACGAATTTTTTCAAAATATTAAAATAGAACAGATGTGTAGCTGTCATGTATATACTCACAACCAAGATCAACTAAATGTTAACTCTTAGACATTTTTGTATCATATGTGCCATAGACTGAATGTTTGTGTCCCCCTAGAATCCATCTGTTGAAACCTAATCCGTCAATGTGATAGTATTTAGGGCATGCGAGGACATGGCAAGACAACAGCCATCTGTGAACCAGAATGTGGGCTCTCCCCAGACCTGAGATCTGCTGAAATCTTGATCTTGGACTTCCCAGTCTTCAAAACTGAGAAGTAAATTTCTGTTGTTTATAAGACATCCGGTCCATGGCATTCTGTTACAGCAGCCTAACTGGACTGAGACGAGGTGTCCTGTTTAAAATAAATATAACTAAAGTCCACTTCTCTGGACCAAATCTTTCACCCTCTCTCCCCAGAAATAACCATTATCCTAGAGTTGGTGTTAATGGTTTAAATATATATGTTTTGTATTTTACGGCATGTCTACATCTGTATATATCACACGTAGTGTTCTTTTCAAAATTCTTATAAATGACACCTTATTCTGTACATTTTAAGATCTTTCATAAGTCATAACATTCATGCATTAAAGTGCCCTCAGCTTGAGTGTTTTGTGCATTTGGAATGTGGGAACTGCTAGAGCAGAAAGTTCTCTCCCTGACCTTCACAGACTATCCCTACTCCCCAAGGCTACAAACTACTCTAACATTTATCACAAGACAAGAATTCCTTCTTTTATTGTGCTTTGCTTTATTGCCTTTCATAGATACTGTATTTTTTCCCAAATGGAAAATCCCTATGGATCACATCTCTCAGTGCTATATTCCCATCAGCATTTGCTCACTTTGTGTCTCTGTGACACATTTTGTTAATTCACACAATATTTCAAAGTTTCTTTCATTTTTATATTTGCCATGGTGATCGGTGATCAATGGTCTTAGATGTTACTGTTGTAATTGTTTTGGGGTGTCATGAACTGTACCCATATAATATGGTGAACTTAACTGGTAAATGTTGCATGTGTTCTAACTGCTCCACTGACTGTCTGTTCCCCCATCTCTCTCCCTCTCCTTGGCCTCCCTATTCCCTGAGACACAACAGGATTGAAATTAAGCCAATTAACTAATCCTACCATGGTATCTCGGTGTTCAAGTGAGAGGAAGAACAGCACATCTCTCATTTCAATCCAAAGCTAGAAATGATTAAGCTTAGTGAGGAAGTTACATTGAAGGCTGAGATAAGCTGAACATTAGGCCTCTTGTGCCAAGCAGCTAAATTATGAATGCAAAGGAAAAGTTCTTGGAGGAAATTAAAAAGAGCTATTCCAGTGAACACAAATGATAGGAAAGAAAAACAGCCATATTGCTAATATAAAGAAAGTTTTAGTGGGTTAGATAGGAGGTCAAACCAGCAACAACATTCCCTTTAGTCAGAGACTATTCCAGAGCATGATCTTAACTGTCTTTAATTCTATGAAAGCTGAGAGGTGAGGCAGCTGCAGAAGAAGTTTGAAGCTAGTGGAGGTTGGCTCATGAGGCTAAAGGCAAGAAGCCATCTCCATAACATAAAAGTGTAAGATGAAGGAAGCTGCAAGTGCTGATGTAGAAATTGCAGCCATGTTGTCCGGAAGATCTGGCTAAGACAATTCATGAAATTGACTACACTAAACGACAGATTTTCAATGTATATTAAACAGTCTCCTATTGGAAGAAGATGCCATCTAGAACTTCCACAGCTACAGAGGAGAAGTCAGTACCCAGCTTCAAAGGACAGGCTGTCTCTCTTGTTAGGGGCTAATGCCATTAATGACTTTAACTTGAAGCCAGTGTTCATTTACCATCATGAAAATCCTTGGATCCTTAAGAATTATGCTAAATCCCTTCTTTCTGTGATATATAAATGGAACAACAAGATATGCCTAGATAACAGCACATCTGTTTACAACCTAGTTTACTGGATATTTTAAGCCCATTGTTGAGACCTACTGCTCAGAAAGAAAGATTCCTTTCAAAATATTACTGCCTGTTGACAGTGCACCTGGTTACCCAAGAGCTCTGACAGAGATGTACAACAAAATCAGTGTTGTTTTCATGTCTATTAACAAAACATCCATTCTGCAGCCCATAGATTAAGAATAAGAAGTTAATATGAACTTCCAAGTCTTACAATTGAAGAAGTACATTTTGTAAGACTATAGCTGCCATACATAGCGATTTGTCTTATGATCTCCGCAGAGTAAATTTAAAACCTTCTGGAAAGGATTCCCCACTCTAGATACCACTAAAAACATTTGTGATTTGTGGAAAGAAGTAAAATATCAACATGAACAGAAGTTTGGAAGAAGCCAATTCTAACCGTCATGGATGACTTTGAGGTGTTCAAGACCTCAGCAGGGATAGTACCTGCAGATGTGGTGAAAACAGCAAGAGAATTAGAATGAGAAGTGGGGCTTGAAAATGAGACTGAATTGTTGCCATCTCATGATCAAACATCAATAGATGTGGAATTACTGCTTATGGATAAGCAAAGAAAGTGGTTTACTTTTATTTTAATAAAGATTTATTTATTTTATTTATTATTTATTTATTTATTTATTTATTTATTTATTTATTTATTTATGAGAGAGTAAGGGAGAGCATGAGCCGGCAAAAGGGACAGAGGGAGAGGGAGAAGCAGACTCCGTGCTGAGTGTGGAGCCTGACAGGGACCCAGTCCCAGGACCCTAGGCATCATGACCTGAGCTGAAGGTAGATGCTTCGCTGACTGAGTTACCCAGGTGCCCCCCAAGAAAGTGATTTTTTGAGATGGAAACTACTCTTGGTGAAATTTCAAAATGACAACAAAGAATTTAAACTATTCCACACACTTAGCTGTGCAATCAGCAGCAGGGTTTGAGAGGATTGACTCCAATTTTGAGGGAAGGTCTACCGTGGGTGAAATGGTATCAAGCAGCATCGAATACTACATAGTTCATGACAGGAAGAGCCCATTGATACAGCAAACTTCACATTTGCCTTATTTTAAGAACTTGCCACAGCCACCCCAGCCTTGGGCCACCACCATCCTGATCAGTCAGCAGCCATTGACCTTAAAGCCAGACCTTCCACCAATGAAAGGACTACAACTTGCTGAAAGCTCAGATGATGTTTAGCATTTTTTTAGCAATAAAGTATCTTTTTTAAAAATTAAAGTGTAAACCATCCATCTTTGCTGTTATCAATAAATAATTCTCACGAGCTGGTTAAAACTCTTCTCAAGCTCACCATGGCCTATACTTACTAGTGATACTATTAATCCATACATGTTGTATCTTGATCATAAGTCAGTCTCATGAAGGTAACAATAAACATCTCAGGCTAATTTCAGGCCTGCTAGAATTATTATTTTTTTTTTGGCCTGCTAGAATTAATTCCCAAATCAGAACCACCTATTGCCTTGTGCAGGACACCATAAACAGACCTAGAGCCCAGTCCTAAGATGAATATTGGGGTTAATATGAGTTACCCATCTCCCCCAATAACACCGTCAGAAGTAACAGCATGGCTACTCACTCGACTGGGAAGTTTAAGACCTCCAGGTCATCATCCACCCTTCCCATGACTCTGATCCCATATGGCTGTGCATTCTGTCCTCCCATTATGTTTTCCATCCTTCCTCAAACTTCCCACAGCTTTCCTCTGCCCTCCTCACTCGCTGTCACCAGTAAATTCACTATTTTTAAAATATCTTCTAAGACTATTCACTGTCTTATTGTATCTCAAAACTGGGTCTATCCAAAGTGCTTTGCCCTATCCAGAGTTCCTCTCAAGTGGGTGCTGTTTTTCACTGATCTCCATGAACTGAAGGATATAAAGGTAGGATAAGTGTGTTTGTAACTTTTGATTGTCGCTTTTGAAACATTCTAGCTTCTTTCAAGTGCTTTCCATCTCCACTCCAAAAGCAGTTTTCTTCCCATAACCTGATTACTTCCACTTTACTTGCTTCTATCTCTCACTTTCTCTTCCCTTCTCAGCTCCACAGACTCCCTATGTGATCTCATTGTGTCCCACATTCTTCCAAGATCTCATACCTTCACTTTCCTATTTGGCATTTCTGCTTAGATTTCTATTGAGCATCTCCAAAGTAACTTGCCTAAACAGAATTCTTGATAGCCCGTCCTCTGAAATAAATCGCTGTCCCACTCCCGCCCCCCATCTTAGAAAGTGTTATCATTGTTTAACAAATTCCTTGGGTTCAAAACACTTGATTTCCTTGTTTCTCATCTCCCACATCCATTAGGAAGCACTATTGGTTTTATTTCCAAATACATCCCATAAACGTTGAATTTTTTCATCTCCACTGCTAACACTGAAGTCATATCCATCATCATTTCTTGCCCATGATTCTGCAATGGCACCATAGAAATCAGATTGTGCATTCTCTGCTCAAAATCCTCCAATGGATTCACATTACACTCAGAATAAAATCTAGATGCCTTCCCAAGACATATGGATCACAATATGACCCAATACCTGTCTCAGTTTATTAGGGTCATCTCTTGTCAATTTCTAGCACTAACTCCATTGCGGTCTCCTCACTATACCTTGACTATGTAATGAATGTTCCTGCCCTAGGACCTTTGCATTTGCTGTTCTCTCTTCCTAGGATGTCCTTCCTCCTGAGGTTTGCAAGACTGGATCTCATTTCATTCAAATTTTTATTGACATATCATCTGTTTAGAGAAGACTCCTTCAATTTTCCCATTGGAAAGAGATTATGTCCCCCCCCCCAAAAAAAAAGAGAGACTACAAGACTATGTCCAACAATCTTGACATTTTACTGTATTATAACTTTCTTCATTGCATCTTTGAAGATTTTATTATATATGCATTTGCATACTTAGTTTTTTTGCATGTATATTTCCTTCCCTAGAATTTAAGTTCCACTTCATTATCCAGAAAACTTCCTAGCACACAGTAGATGCCTAATCACTGTTTGTCCAGATAATACAAATATCTGAGAGTTCTTCATATTCTAAATAAGAATTCTGTGCTAGTTCTCATCTAGTATGAATTATATTTCCCTAGAATGAGGCTTGTATTTTCACACTAATCATGGCATATTTCAAAATATAGAAATTCTTAATTTTATTGTGGTTATATTACCTGCTTTTGCTACCATGGATTTTGTTCTTTTGGTGCCATTAACAATCCTTTCCTTTATTAGCACTTTCCAATTGGGTTTGTGTTATGGAACATTCACCCTGGGTGTCGCACCTGTTTCTACTTACAGTATCGGTGTCAGAGCAGAGCTGGGCCACACTGAAGTGCTTTTATTGCATCAAGCATGTCAGAGCCAACTGCCAGTATGTGGTTATCACACAAGTAGCATAAATACACAAGTGTGAGAGACAATGGAATATAGTAGTAGCTAAGATTTGTTGTGCTACCATGTTCTGGTCAGTACCTAGATTTTATTATATAATCTTCACAACAACTCTATCTGATAGATATTTTCATTACCCTTATTCTAAGAATAAAGGAACTAGGGGCCAGAGAAATTGAGTGACTTGGCCAATGTGGCTAAGAAGAGAAAGGGCTAGAGTAAAACCAATTACTGGAAGATAGAGTCCAAGCTTTTTTTTTAAGGATTTTATTTACTTATTCATGAGAAACACAGAGAAAGAGGCAGAGACATAGGCAGAGAGACTAGCAGACTCCACATGGGGAGCCTGGTGTGGGGCTCGATACTGACCCACATCGGGCTCCTTCCATGGAGCCTGCTTCTCCCTCTGCCTATGTCTCTGCCTCTCTCTCTGTGCCTCTCATGAATAAATAAATAAAATCTTTTTAAAGAAAAAAAGCACTGAATTGTATTATCTGATTAAAATTCGCTACCCTGAGAGATTATGTACTCATCCAAAGATCCTACTTGTCTTTAGTAGACATGCCCTTTTGGGTTCTATCAGTAGAGTAGATTGCAGGCTGCACCTTGATTTACATTAAAATTTAACAAACAGCTAAATGCTATTTAGAGTCAAGTCTGGTGATTAAGAAAGAGAAAGCCAGCCAAGAGAAATAAGAAATAACAAGTAATAAAGCTCTGAGGTTTTCTACAATTGTAACCCAACATTGAGTCGTTTGAAACGAGCATATTGGCTACACTCCTCCCCCCAGAGACTGACTTTGTTTATTCTGTATGACTCTGTGTCATGGGCCATTTAGCTCAACTCCTTTTCTCTGTAGAAGTTGTTTTGACATGGTCAGCCATCTGAGCACCTTCACCAGCCTTGGTGAGCAGGTCATTTCGGGAAATAGTCTGCTCCACTGCGGGGCAGCTCTGCTATTTAGAATACGTTCCTTTACATTAAGCCAGAATTTGTATCCTGGCAAGATCCACAATCATTCTGGGGAACCACACATGTCTTTGGGAAGTTCATACAGAATAGGAATTAAGCTTCTGGGTTTTTGACTCGAACCTGGATTCTAAATCCCAACTCTCTAATTTTGTACAGTTGACTTTGGGCCACAAGTCACTCTTCTATAAGTCTCAATTTTCTCATCAGCATGGTGGAGGTGATAATGACATAACCCACCCACCGGGTGGTCATAAGTCTTTAATGAGAGATTGTGCACCCAGTCATAGCCCAACAACAATTGTATGCAATTTAATGAGGTTCCTCTTCTTTAGGATCATTTACTACCTTCTGCTGGAAAGTTGCTATAGTAACCATCTGAATCTGTAAGTCAAGAAGCAACTTGTCTGCTCCAAGGGACTGTCCCTATTATAAAGTACTTAAAGCCCATTGTCCAACCAGTGGCAATCTACCAGTACATGTTAACAACATTTATTCTCTATTTCTAGGCCTCCCCAGTCACAGGCCCTGGACTAGAAGAAGCATAGTCGGTCTCTCTGTGGCCGCCGTGCGAGACACTATTCTTGTTGTGGATGGCCAAAGGGCATCTCTGTCTTCTTGTAAAAGTAAGAATTGGGAAGAATGGATCACAAAAATCACTGTAGTGTGCAGTGTTTATTTAAAATGAAAAATGGAACAGCAATAGGAATTTTGTCTTCGTTACCCCAGGAGATTTTAAGATTAGGAATATATCTACCTTAAACATTTAGTTACAAAAAGGTGAACATAAAGCTCAGAAAAATGAAACTGAAAATTCTTCTGGAAGATTTTATTTAAATTGTAATAGGTTGTCAAGGGAAACTAATGGACCTGAATTATCAGATAATAGAAGCATTTTCTTTTAGTACCACCCATTGAAAGCACATTACATGTCAGGAACTGCGTTAAGTGCTTTCCATACAAGGTATGCATTATCTTATTTGTAACCCATAACCTGTTCCTCCTCAGGTCTTTTCCTCAGTAAATGGCCAGACTATCCCCCAAAGCAGAACGTGGGGGTCATCTTAGAATTATCCCTTTCTCATACTCCCACTGTTCAACCTTTCATCAAGTCCTGTCCATCCTCTACCCAAAATATACAAAAAATGCACACATCTATCTTTTTCTCCAGGGACCCGTTCTTGGTTCCAATCCCCATCTTCTTTTTCTCATCTATTATGATTTGCCTCTTCATTTGTAGTTCGACTTCTACTTCTGCCCCTGCACTGTCTATGCTCCAGACAGAGGCCATATTATTTAAAAAATGTGGATCAGACAAAGTCATCTTCCCTGCTTGGTACTTTCAACAGCTTCACTTTGCCCTTAGCATAAAACCTAAGCTCTTCCAGGTCTATAAGGCCCTGCATGATCTGACTCTGACCCTGTTCTCAGCTCACCTCTTAACTTTCTCCTTGACCACTGCTCTTCAGCCCCCTGACCCTCCCAGGACCTTGCCAGCCCAAGGCTTTGGCATTCACCATTCTCCCTGCCTAAGTTTCTCTCCTCAGTGGTTCCTTCTCAATTCTAAGGATTCTGATTCAATGTCTTCAGAGAGGATTTTCATGATAGGACTATCTAACATGGGTCTTCCTACCACTGTCTATTAAAACACCTTGTTTATTTTGTTTAGAGCGTTAATCACAGTCTGTAATTATTTGTCCTTTATCTGCTTCCTTTTTATTCTGTGTCTTTCCCTCTAGAATGTAAACTTGAAGAAGGCAGGAAACTTGTGTGTGCATGTAAGTTCCTAGCATGATACCTGGCATATGGGATGCATCCTGTATATGTATTGGTAGAATGGTAAATGAGCTATTTCTTTAAAACTTTCTTATAACAACAACAACAACAACAACAACAAAAAAAACTTTCTTACAACATAAATTTCATGTTTCCAGTTTTACAAATGAGACATTTAGTTTTAGTCAAGCTAGTAAGTGAAGGGCCAGGAAGCAAACACAGATCAATGTGCCTTTTCAAACTGAGCTTTTATTTGCCATTCTGTTCTATATAAATAATTGGTGAGGTGTGTGTGTATGTGTGTGTGGTTTCAAAGAGAGTTATCAGAGACCACAACCCTAGTTTGCCATAATTGTCAACCACAGATCCACTTGGCATTTATCCAAGATAAATGGAATTTAGTAGAAATAAATATAAATTCCAAAAAAATAGAATTATATAAAGGCTAAGATGAAACTCCATGTATTTACAAGTCAGAGGGAATCAGATTGAGGTATTTTTCATTCTGGAGTCTAATTTTCATGAGCATTAAGTTTTGGGCCATTTGTTTTATTTTCCTCTATCAGCACACTTTTTTATAACATTTTGTCATTTGGTTGGTTGGTTGATTTGCTTTCATAAGTAACTTTTCATTTCATTTATGTGCTATTTTACTTTAAAAAGCAGACTTTCCCTGCTACATTCATTCCCTCAGTCATTCATTCAGGAATCATGAATGCAGCATGTGTTGTGTGCCAGAGTGTTAAGGGCAGGAGACCCAGATGTGCCCAAAAGCACTGTGGTAGCTGTGTTCTCTGTTCTGTAGTGGCTGCTCCAACAGAGTATCCAAGGTTCCTCTTCTCTAGCACAAAAGAGGTCCCAGGTAATTTAAGCAGGGTTTATTCCTGGCATAAAAATTCTAAAATCGTTTTATAAATTTGTCAATACAAAAATCAATATTATATCTCATATCCTGAGGACTTTGAGAAGGAGATGAATAATAATGTTTGACTCATCTCCTTTAGGTTGATGGTGCTAACTTGCAAAGATACAAAATGCCATTGACTCTACAAGCAATAAGGAGGGAAGTTCTTATTAATTCAAGTGGAGTTATATCTCTACTGTTAAATTAAAACTCCAAATATGTATTTGCACCTCCTCATTCATGAGCACACACCTTCTGAATCATCAGAGGGGGCCATAGGTGGAAAATTTGGATAGAAATTAACCTTTGCAGGAAGATGAGTGTCAGAATCCACTTTTATGAGTAATGTGTACCTTTTGGTTAACATTTAGGAGAATATACACAACTCTGAGTGGGGAATTTGCTGAAATCAGAGCTAGGATGGAACATATTTTGAGCAGATCTCTTTAGAATGGCCTGATTGCTCACTGCAGCCCAAGGGTAAGATGACCTAACCCCAGTGAGTACTTTGTGGAACTGTAGACAGACCACTGACCAAGAAGGAAGAGACACAATCTATGAACCCAGACCTGTTTTAATATGTCTCAGTGACCCCATACAGATCACACCTTTCCTGAGTATCTCCAAATGGGGACAGCCATCTATCTCTGATCTGTTCTGAGTATGGTATCAGATATTAAGAAGAAAGTGCTCTTCTTGCTGTGTGAGAAGTGTGTTAACTTCTTTGGATCTCAGTTTCCTGCTTTGTAAAACGGGAACTGTATAGTACTTTGCAAGATATTACAGGATTAAATGGTGTGAAGCATTTAAAAGCCCTTGTCTCCCAGGAAGTGCTCTCTACATAGCAACTGATATTCACTTCCTACACTGCCTGACCCACTTCTCTGCTCTCTCCCCACAAAGACAGCTGAACTTGTAGCTGTTTACCATGTCCCAGATTGAAGGACCTGGATGATCAAAGCTAACTTTGGGTTTTATGTTCAGAAGCACACTTCTGGATAATGATGCACAAAGGTATGATTCAGATGTAATGTCCAGGATTCCAGTTTATAGGGAACTCAGTATTACCTCAACTACCCTAAAGGAGGACTATATTACCTTTTTTTACCAATAAGTGTGCAAGAATTATTGTCCTGACCTGGGATGACAGTGAGATTTGCTTCAAGGGCTATGACTTTGCCTTTTGGAGCGGCTTCTTATCGCTTCCACTGTGTGTAGGAAAATCCGCTGCCTGTCCCAGCACCTGATAACTACAGGGAAACATGTTTAGAATGTAGAATCAGCCTCTGATGCAGTGTCGCTTGGGCACACTATTTCAGGACTCAGTTTCTCCAGCTGTATATTAGGAGGGTTGGAGCCATGCAACCACCCCTTCATTTGCAATAACCTTTCCCAAAGACCTTAGCTCAGAACAAGTTCCAGGACAGGGACTGGGGCAGGAAGGGATTGAAGGTGGAGGAGACCTGAGAAGGGGACAAAGCAATGAAGGAGGTGGAACTTTGTTTACTTCTTTCTCAGCCTGAGTGACTGATTTTTTATTTCACTGAAGAGAGTAGTTAACTCTCAGAGCTAAATGAGATGTTTTATGATTTTTTTGAGACTGGGTCCAAGGAGTGCTGCTTCAGGACTCACATTACACTGTAAGATACAGAGTTGTATAACAGCCCTTCCCAACCCTATCTTCCAGCTTCCTGAATGCAGCTTTGACACCTGGAGAGCTCAGGAAGCTACCAGGAAAGTGACTGTGCCTGGCCAGTGGTGTTAGCAGTCAAGATAGGTGTTTGCTGCCCTGACGAGAAGCTACTGGAACCATCTTAAGTACATGTGAAACAGCCCCAAAGAAGCTAACACAAACAGGGAAGATTCTGACATAATTCAGCGGAAGCCAAAAAAGTGGGCCTTGATGTTACTGTGTGTTGTTTGTATGCAGGTGCTGATAGACCTGGGAATATTCAGACTATGTTTCCTTGAACTTTTCATTTTGAAAAATTCAAGACAGACACACAAGTAGAATGATATAATGAGCCTGCCTCACCCCCATATCCATCTCTAGGATTTAACAGTTAACAGTGAAATGTTAATCTTGTTCTATCTATACCCTCATACACCTCATTGTCTCCAAAGTATCTTTAAGCAATTTCAGGGATCTTTCTTTTTCATATTTAAACATTTCTGTATGTATATATGTGAGAAATAAGGACTGTTGTTTTCAATGTAGCCAGAATACCATAATTGCCAGATTTATCAAATAAAACATACAGGGCATATTGCATTAAATATAGTTACAAAAGCAGTTTCTATTTTGTTTATCAGAAATTCAAGTTTCACTGGATATTCTGTATTTTATCTGGTACTTCTGCAAAATATCATTTTTACAACTTAAATTATCAATGGTTCCACAATATCAAATATTCAGTCAACATTTAAATTTCTCTTTCTTTTTCCTTTCTCTCTCTTTTTCTCCTTCTCTGCCCCTCTCTCTTTTTGTCGCCATGCTGTGCATTATATCCTTATGACTTTTTCATTTTATAACTGAAAGC
Source organism: Canis aureus (assembly GCF_053574225.1). Lineage (NCBI taxonomy): Eukaryota > Metazoa > Chordata > Mammalia > Carnivora > Canidae > Canis > Canis aureus. Next base: position 52,612,437 of record NC_135622.1, on the reverse strand, counting down.
TTTTGACTTCCTTCACCTACTTCCCCACCCCCCCAAATTTCTAATTGTTATACATATTTTTTTTTGTTTATAGGTTGTTTTATTCTAGATCAAAAAAGAAAAAAGATCCAGGAGCACCTGTTGGCTCTCTCAGTGGAGCTTGCAATTCTTGATCTCAGAGTTGTAAGTTTGAGCCCCATGTTGTATGTAGATTGGTTAAAAAATAAAATCTTTTTAAAAATTTCTGAAGAATCTCCACATGTTGCAATTGGTTGATACAATTTCTGAACCCTCTTATATCTGCAGATTCACTCTCCACCACTATTTTTTCCCTTGCAACTTGTTTGTTGATGAGAAAAAGGCCATTTGTCCTATAAAGTTTCCCATAGATTGGATTTAATTGATGGCCCCTTGTGATGTCTATAAATCTGTAGTTGACTCTAGGAGCTTTATATTCAGTTTTGAGCTTTTAATTTTTATAAGTCACAGGAGGTATTATGTTTTTTATATTAGGGGTAGACAACTTCTGGTGACTGTTTTTTTATATTAATGACTTTATTAATTTGTTTATTATTTATTTATTAAAAAGATTTATTTGAGAGAGAGACCATGAGCAGGAGGGGCAGAGAGAGAGGGAGAGAGAAATTCAAGCAGACTCCATGCTGAGTGCAGAGCCCGATATGGGGCTTGATCTCAAGACCCTGAGATCAGGACCTGAGCTGAAAACAAGAGTCTGACATTTAACCAGCTGTGCCACCCAGGACCCCCTGTGTTAGTGACATTAATTATTTAGGGGTTGTAAAATAGTGATACTTTAATCCTTGATTCTATTATTTGTATTTCATCATTAGCTGAAATACTTCTATAAAGAGAAATAAGAATGATACTACCATTACCAATATGATTGCTGAAAAATATTCAAAAATTTTATAGGTTATTCTTTTTCCTCTAAAAGTAAATTCCACTGGAAATGTACAAATTCTTGTGTTTTAAAATTGCCTGCAATACTTTCTTATTTAACATTTTTTTTCTACCAACTGGAGCTGGTAAATTTAGTTCATTTATTCATTTTTTTAAATTTAGGTATAGTATTTTATGACTTTCATATTTTATTATCATATAAAATAGTTTCATTGCTTCAAAATCAAATCTACAGAACCAGATCTATTCAAGAAAGTCTGGTTTCTATCCCTGTCTACGCCTTTCCATCCTTTTCCTCTTCCTCCCTCCTTTCATAATTTTACAAAATTTTTATAGTTTATTTGTCCATATTTTAAACATTTTAAACTGATATATTTATATGAATATCTTCACATTCTTAAATTACTATTAGAATGCCACTCACATGCTGTTTTCATTCTTAGTTTTCTTAAAAATAACTTCGTAGCAAAAAATAAAGATACTTCTTATTTTTTCCTGGAAAAAAAAATTCTGGTTTATTCAATTAGTCCTCAGCTTGACAGCCATAGATGGACACTTGTTTCTTTGCCTTGGCTGACCTACATAGCCCTGGAATGAAGATGGGCTACAGAGCTCAGTGGGGCTCAGCTTGCTTAGTTAGGTGAGTTCTTTGGAATAACAGACCATTGACTGTTGGCACTGACCAATCATCATACTTCGTGCTCATGTTGTCACTTATTCTCATGTGGGTTCAGGCACATTATATGATAATAGTATAATAATATAGTAATAACAGTATAATAATAATAATAATAATAATAATAATAATAATATGGAGGCTTATATGTTCTCTCAGTGAGATGCAGGATATCACAGTTTCTTTTTTCATGGCAAAAATGAGAGATTGGAATAAAAGGAAATAAGAAGGATGGATTAGAGGACAAAACATTTTCATAATTTTACTAAATTCTATATGTTAATTCTTCATAATGAATCATGGGCCATTCCCTAGCATTAGGAAACAAACCATATTAAAAATCACTTCTAAGTATTCTAATTGATTATAATTTAACAGATACTGATAAATTAAAACATACTTTTCGTGAAATAAATTAAATTAAAAAAATAATGATTTTGGGTCCAGTGTACTCAGTGGAGTAGAAAAGAAGCATTCTAATTAATGCTACTGGGAGCAAAATTTAGTACAATATTCCTAGCAGGCAGATAATATTATTTATTAAGATGCTTAAAATATTAATGCAATGTGATTCAAAGATGGTGCATTTAAAATGCATCTTGATGCTTCAGCTCCTGGTTCTAATAGAAAATCTTTTGTCAGACTAATCCATTTGCTGAGACAAATTATGAAATATAACAAAAAGTAGCCATTTGATATCATCAGAGAGCAAACAAAGCAACCATGACCTAAGTGGGCCAAGAACCTGAAGAGGTGGGAAACATTGCAGTGAGCACGAACTTCTCTCCCACTCTCCCCTTCATGGTGGGATTCCACTGGCATGAGGGAGATGTTGGTTCTTGGGTGGTGTTTCCCCATCCGCTTTCTGAGCTCTGATATCCCTCTCCTAAAGCTACCATTTTCTTTAGTGAAAAGTAGGTGCAAAGCAGGAATCCTGAGGAGCAGGTGCCAGGAGTTAACATTCATACTAAATTACTACTGGCTCATACTACTGCCATCTGGGGCTAATATGATGGTGGCAGAGGATGGATGCAGTAGACAGGTGCGAAAACTGAGCAAGACTGAAGGTAGAGAGGAAGTTCTGAGCAGACTATGGGGAAGTGGTTCTGATGAAGGAGAGGAAGAGGAACGGGAGGAGGAGGAGGACAAGGAGGTAAAGGAAGAGAGGGAGACAGTGAAGTCACTGAGAGACCACTTCTAGCTGATTTCATATTCTGGTCCCCACCATCACTTTCCTGGCTCCCACCACCACCAATCCTACCGCTTCACTACCATCACCTCAAGGAGAAAGTTGCCAATTCTTTGGTCAGTATCCAGGATATTTATTGAACCCTAAGTCCTATTTCTGACCCTACAGTGGACTTTCTGTGGACCACTCCACTCTTGAGGAGTCACATCCTCTCTACTCTGAAATTCCATCTTTATCACCAGTGTCACCTAGTTCAATCCATTCTGTACTAAATGTTGGATGAATATGCCTCCAGCAGAGCTTTGATATGCACATCACTATAACATACAGAAACACCACAAATATGACCCTGTGCCTGTAGTATCAAGTCCAATCTCCTTACCCCCACTCCCTCCCTCCATTCTTGGCTATATTCCATCGAGTAAATAACCCATTGCTGATTGCCCAGCCTATGTGATTTTCCACTTTTTTTTTTTTTTTTTAACCACAAAATCTAGTATGGAAAACAGTAGCTTCTGCTACCTGCTGTATGTTTATTATTTTTTTAAAAAGATTTTTTAATTTATTCATGAGAGATACAGAGAGAGAAAGAGAGGCAGAGACACAGGCAGAGGGAGAAGCAGGCTCCATGCAGGGAGCCTGACGTGGGACTCGATCTCAGGTCTCCAGGATCAGGCCCTGGGCTAAAGGCGGCGCTAAATCACTGAGCCACCAGGGCTGCCCCCTGCTGCATGTTTAGAAGCAGGACAATGAAGCTGTCTTTTTTCCCTTCATGTTAGGTGACCAACTATCCTCATTTGCCTGATCCTGAGAAAGTTCTCAGGATGTAGGGTTTTCAGTTTTAGAATTGAGAAAGTTCTAGCAAATAGGGGGGAGTTGGTAACCTTACATCTAGTTATGGCTGTGAAATTAGTGATTTCCCTTGATGCAACATGGTCTATCCAATCAGGGGACCAGGATTCCTGTCCTCATCACCTACAAGTTCCTGATGGGAGCTTGGGGCAGGGTTATCTGCAGAGCATGCTAGGGTTTAGAGGACATAGAAATGACCTCAGAGGGCCCAGATCAAGAGGTCTCAATGTGGGGACTGCCTCAGCAAATCCATTTTGAAGCATACATAGAATAAAATACCCAGACCTAGAGAAATTTAAACATTACCACCAGTACAAGACATCATCCAACTCAGTAGTCTTCTGTATCCAATCTGTAAAAGATTTTAGCTCCATTGCACAAATGAATCCACTCAGAAAGGAAGGAAACAATCTTGCCCCAAGCCACACTGGTAGTTAGAGATAAAACAAAGTTTAGATTGCCCAGGCCCTGGCTCCCAGCCTCATCACTCCACACCCCAAATTTCCCACCTTACTCCCTCCTGTAGTGCTGGATTGAGTTGAGGTGATGATACAATGTAACGCCAGGGTGTTGAAGGTGTACCTGTTCTCAGAACTGGCCTAGGGTCCTTGTGCAAAGAAGGACCTGCCATACAAATACCATATGGTCTCTGTATGTCCTTCAGTCCTTCAGGAAGGATGTTAGTTGTTTTCCTCCAACGATTAATTAGCACTTATAGATCCACTCTTCTCATGCATGTAGTTGAGGTCATATGAGGGCCATGGCTGTATCCAAGAAGAGAATCGTATTTCCCAGGAACTTGGGGTACATTTTAACACAGCCCAAAATTATAAGCACACAAGATATACCTGGGTAAGAATAAAATTACAAAGAGAGTTCTGGATCCCTATGTTCAGGGATCTCTATTCTGTTTCTGGCTTCCCTGCTAACTGGCTGTTGCCTTGCACTTGACTGCCCTCCACTGGATCCAGTCCTCCATCTGAGCATCAAGTGATGGTACCCACAGACCTTTGATGGTCTTGCCATTTTCTGATAGACTCTGAGTCTGTGGTTCTGCTGATTAGCAGCCTGCAGAAATCCTTTCTCCACTGGCTTGCTACTACCTCCAATTCTGTTCCCTGTGGGCATTCTCCTAACTTGGTGGGACTCAGGTGTGATGCTGAGATTAATTCTGTTAGATGCCAACCCTTCTTTGTGAATGAGTGACTCACTTCATTTTCTTGGCCTCTAGGTGCTCTAAAAAGTTCCTTGAATTCCCTGCTATGAAGAAGATGAATGAAAATCATTCCCAGGCTGAACCATGGGCAAGAAACCCATGGTTTCTTGGGGTTTCCGGGGAAAAGAACCAAAGTAGGAGCCCTCATGACAATAAAGGAGTAGAAGACATCTAGAGAATGATGTAGAGCAGCCTTGAGCTGAGGAAAGAAGTATGTCAGGACCTGGGAGGCTTAGCATATGAAGAACCCCAGATATCCAAGGCAAAAGGAAGAAGAAAACTTCACTCAGAAGTCAGTTGTAATCATTGACACAAAACTATAGACACAAATATCAATGTAGTTTCATGGAAGAAATTCTACAGGGAAGGTAGCGTCTTATTTTCTGCAATTCTGCTAAACACTTAAGTAACCTTGGGGGACTTTTTTCTCTTCATTAAACCTTGGTCTCTCCACTGTAAAAGGCCCTGGGAAAGTGGCCTATTGGCTGAGACTTGAAGGAATGGGAGGATGTGTTCCTGCTGAAGATGTTCTAGAGAAAACAAATGGCTTGAGCACAGTTGTGGACTTGAGTGAGCATGGGATATTTGCTGAGAACAAGGACTGTATATTCTGTGAGTGAGGAGTTGAATGTGTGAGCCAGGGTGAGGGAATTAGGACCGGGGGCATATTACTTATGACCCTGGGTGATGGGCTAAGGAGCATGGGCCATTTCCTACTGGGGAATGAAAAGATTCAAGCATGGTTGGCTTTGGTTATCACGGATGTACCTGAGTGCTAGCTCAGCGCTACCTTCACCCTTTTGTGGAGGGAAATTCAACCTAAAGCCAGCAGGTTCCAAATTCCTGTGATGTTCTGAAATCAGAGCAGCCTGTGTTTCTGTTCACTCTTCATTTGAGACGCATACTCTCATCTCAAGCCTGACTGGAGACCCAAGGGTCCCTGTTTCTTTATTCTCCAGAAGTCAGTCTTAAAGGCTCTGCGAGAAAGAGAGGGGACCTACACAGTTTGCCTACGAGATACCCACATACTTTAAACAATGCCAACTGGGTTTTGAAAAGACAGCTATCATAAGAAGATTGGAGGAGGGTGGCTGGCAAAGAAACAGATTTGTCACTCATGTATAAAAATGACAAACCAAATGATGTCATTACATCAGAGCAGAAGTGATGCACTTTCCCCAGATCCCTGCATCAAGCATGTGGCACAAAGTGGAACAGAGCCTCACTCTCTTCAGCTCCCCTGAGAAGTGACACTATCATAGTGTAAAGAGCTGTGCCCAGGTTTGGGACTCAGGTACAAAGGGAGGAAGCAAACCTGGAGCAGCAAGGGCAAGCCTTTTCAGGATGTGAGAAAAAACATCCTCCTTCCCCAGGAACTGGAAATGGGAGCTTCCAAAAGTCATTCTCGTCCACTCTCTCCTCTGCCTGACTCACATACTCACTGGGCAACACCGGCCAACACTGGCCAACAAGTGGTGCTTTGCAGCCCCCTCAGGGTTGTTAATATTTTAGAATCAAAATAAGGCATGCACACAGTTTTCAAAACCATGTCCTAATAATGGAGAGGAGTTTGGATGGAAAGCCATAATTTCCTTTTCTGACACAGCCTTGCCCTCTAAAGCCACTACTCCATACTGTTTCCTTTCGTCATTATTCTGGTCATTATTTCCATAAGTCTGTATAATACAGTCAAACCTCTCTTTCTTCATTTGTCAAATTTAAATGTAAGCTATTGATTTCTTGCTATGAGAGATGAAGACTTAGTTCACTTATACCTCTCTCTACCTCCCTTTCCCCACTCCAAAAGAGCATTATTCCACCGTTTTTAGTTACCTTTATAAATTTAGATAATGTACGAACATATTTCTATTCTATTTACCATTGATCCCCACCCCCACTCTTTATTTACTACAATTGGATATTAGTGGTTCTTGATCTTACTTATTCTTCTTCTTCAGTATCTGGTGAATTATCTTGATTTTCACACTTGATTATATTGCCTCATATTCTGCTACCAAAATGAAGTCTGTAGTGAATCATCTAAAGACTGATTTTTAGATTTGAAAATGTGAATATCTTAATATTGGTTTTTTGGAATAATAAACAGTATGTTGTGGTTGTGTTTCCCTTTTTGGTCAATTTGTTTGTTTGTCCTCCAAAGTTTCCACTTTCCTTTTGGATCACTCAATATCCTAGCAGGAAACAGAAGGCCCACTTGAATGGGCTAATTGAGAAGTATTTAATAAAGAGACTATTTACATCATGGGGAGGTTAAAAGGAAGCCTATAGAAGCAATGAAGTGTTTAAAAGCTAGCAATATTGGACAGTAATTGCAACCCCAATCCAAAAAAGGGAAGGAGAAGGAGCACATATCAGGCCTGGGAAAGAATACCCACAATGGTGGGAGAGGATTTGACTTTAGCAGAGAGTCCCAGCTCACTTGCAGAGAGTAAACAGGAAGGAAATCAAGTACAATGGCTGTCAGTCTTCCCCACTGGCCAAACCCAACTGGAAGTCAGAGGGGAAGTGGGCCTATTGATATAGTTCATAAAACTCAGCGTCTTAAGACACGGAGCAGGGTGGAGAAATTTGGAAGGTGGAGCTGGAGGAGGCAGGTAAAACATATTCAGATGGCCTTTGAAAAATCGTTTCTTTATAATCTGGCTCTTTGGTCACTACTATCCATTGCCCCAGAATAGACTTGCACAGCAGGTTTGCGAAGAGAAGTAGCTAATATTCAACTTTGACAAAAATAGGCTCTGAATTCTATAGGAAATTCAAATCTTTAAAATCAAAGCTTATACATATGAGGCTTTTTTGAAAAAAGAAAGTGAATTCTGTTTTTGTTTTGAATGGTAAAGGTTAAGTGCTCTAGGATGCAGAGCATCTTTTTCCCATAAGTGTAGCGAGAAGAACAAAATACCAAATATTGTAGGATAAGTTTTCTACACTGAAGCAATATAGTTGGTGAGGAAAGGCAAACTTGAAGAAAACAACTCGAAGTTAAAAGGTTGCGAATCTGGGAAAGTTCTCTGATATAAATCCAAGCACAAAGAGACATTGCCTAGTTTCTATTTTTCGTTATCTTTAATTTCCCATGAGGTATTGTTGCAAGACTGTAAGCCTTATGATTTAAGAGCCAGGTTCAACTTGGTGCTTGAATAGAAACTGCTGAGTGAAAAGTCTAGGCTGCTGTGCTGCTGCTGCTGCTAAGATAAATAATATTTATATAATGCTCACTCTGTGCTAGTTTCAGACACATTGGATGTATCACTATCGTTCATTCTCAGGACAACTCCAGGAAGTAAAGAATACTATTATAATCACCTCATCAACGAGGAACATGAAGCATGGAGAGATTAGGTGACTGAGGTTGGTCCTTGGTGGGCCAGGATCAAACTCAGGAAGAACGTCTCCAATGTTTGTACATTAATCACTCTACTTCATTACGTCAGAATGGGTCCACAGGCAGCCATACACTATACAATCATCTGGAGAAGGCAAATGTCCAATTTCTGTTATACATGTGTTCTGGGAAGGGTACAAAATGTTTCAGTGTAAGCCAGTAGGCCAGAACAGGTATGAAAGTAGGGTTAAGGAAGATAGAGAATGACCTGCATGAACATAGTGACCAATTACAAACAGAAATGTAGAGTTTTATGTCAGCAATGGAGTGATGATGAAGAATAATCTTTATCTTAGAAGATGCCAACACAGATACATGCTGATGACCACAGGGCACTTGTCCTCCCCACAATTCTTGGATAATAAAGGTAAAGCCCCTACTCAGACCCAAACAAATAGATAAAAAGCAATTCCTAAGAATGACATCATCCTGAGGCATACTTTCAGTAAAGGAGGAGGGAAAGAAAATACTGAATTGGCTTAGTGGTTTCTCAGGAGACTCAATATTAAGCCAGAAGTGACTGAATGTTTCTTGAATTGGTAAGACTAAGTTGTCTTCTACCAAAAGGGAAAGGTGGTTTCCCCAATAAAGTAAGTTTACTTGTAGAGAAATAAAGCAAGTGGTATCTTTACTAGTGAGAAATTTTGACTGTGAAATTTTCATCTATTGTATTTATACCTATTACTTTATCTCTTTGCCTTCTCTTTCATAAAGCAGTTGGTAGCTTTGCTCCAAGCTTCCTTAGTACTTCATTCTTATATTTCCAGAATTAATCCCATCATATGACATCAGAATTTAGGTCTTCTGAAATTATTCAGCAGTAATATCTTTCAGAACAGGGACTTGTTTTTCTTTCTTTTCTTTTTTCTTCCTCCCTCCCTCCTTCTCTCCTTTCCTCCCTCCCCATCCCCCTCCCTCCCTCCCTCCCTCCCTCCCTCCCTTTCTGTTTTTTAAATATTTTTTTTTTCCTGGACACCTTCTTCTACCTAGTATTTGGCACATTAGATAGAAACTCCACTGATATGTTTTTCCACTAGATGAGAGTGTAACAGCTGATTGAGACCCATCTTAACCTTAACTTTTTCATCCCTGAGCTTCAAGAAAGATATATACTATCTAATTTATAGGAGAATAAGTACAGTGAACTTAAATAGCTGGTGCCTCCATCAAGATTGAGCCAGTCCTAGTTGTTGGAGGGAAGTAGAGGTGGCCATAAGGAACAGACAGTAAGTAGGCTCCAGAGATCCTTGGTAATGACTTCAGAACTAAGCAGTTAATTATTTTTTTCATCACTAGCTTATGATTCTGCTGAAAAAAATCTCCAATAAATAATGAAGGCTAAATGTGACTCTTGTTATTTAAGGTTTAGTATTAAAACATTAATCCAGTAAAACAAAATATTAATTGGTGTAGAACTTTTTTAGGACTTTCAGCTAACAATATCTGCCTGTTTTGCCCGTGTACATTTCTATAAAGTAGAAACCTAGAATTAAGGTATATATCCAAAGGACATTAGTCATAAAAGCAATTGCATAAGACTTATGCTTTCTGACTATGATGGAGTAGCTAGTCCTGGTCTAGCCCTCCCAATATAAGCAATCATAACATTGAAGAAAATAGAAAAAGTAATTCTTTTTGGCATTAACCACCGGGCAGTGCAAGACTCCAAACCATGACAAAAGGGAAACTCATGAGGTGAGCCCTATAATTGCACTGGCTTTCTGCCAGCGAGAGATCTGCAAGCAGAGCATGGAGGTCCCACTGATCCACAGATGTAGAGATCTTAGTTCAGGACAACTGAAATGACTGTCATTCTGGGGAAGAACACTGGAGAAGAGGAGAATGTGGAATGGAGGGCTAAGCCAGAAGCCTGTGTATAGGAACAGCTGTTCACAAGTCCTAGCTGAGGGTTGGGCTGCACATGTATGTAGAATTTTTATCATATTTACTTGAGTGGTTGCCATAGATTTGAGAATAAAACAGATAGTCTTGTGGTCTGGAAGGGCTGGGAGACAGTGATATTTTTGTCTAGCTGAAATGTATAAAATCATTATCTCATGAACACAGCACATGTCTAGCTAGGACACCATAAAGGTCATATGTTAGGAGCAAGAGACATGTTTAAGAGAAAAGTCTATCTTAGACCTACCTTCAACAAAACTAAAATGAGGCCCTGATGAGATTTATAGGAGATGCAGAGTTTAAACATTAAGTCCTACTGAGTTAGAAAAGGTCAAGGCAACAGCTTGAGTGTTCCTAAGATCTGGCCTACCAAGGCATAAAATCAAGTCTATCCAAGTTCAGTGTAATCAGCCAGTGCTTGAACTACTTAGTAGAACAAATTCAACATTTAGTGGACATAACAACAGAATTCAGAATCTATACTACATATTGTCCACAAAATCCATTAAACAATCAAGAATTACCAGGCATGCAAAGAAAAAAGGAAATTTTGACATACAATCAAGAGAAAAAGACAGTCATTAAAATGGAATCTTTAAAAAAAAAAAAAGGAATCTTGGAATGCTCCATGTGTTGGATTTTGTATATTGTATTTTTTATTTATTTTAAGATTTATTTATTATGAGAGAGAGAGAGAGAGAGAGAGAGACTGAGCATGGGGGACAGGGTAAAGGAAGAAGGAGAGAGAAATTCTAGCAGACTCTCCCTGACTCAGAGAGATGCCCAACGCAGGACTTGATCCCATGATCTGAAATCTTGACCTGAGCTGAAACCCAGAGTAGGGTGCCCAACTGACTGAGTCACCCAGGCATCACTAATATAGTATTTAAAATGACCTTTATAAAAAGTTTGAAGAGTCAATGGGGAATTACTGTTAAAATAATAGAAGTATAGCTTTAATGCATTAAAAATAATTAATAAATAAAATATAAAAAAAGAACCTCAGCAGAAAAATAAAAACTTTCTAAGGAACCAAATGAATTTCCTGAATTTAGAAATATAACAAGAGAATTTAAAAGAAAAAATCTTTGGATAGGCTTCACAAATGAGAAAGTCAATGAATTTGAAGACAGATCCATAGAAATTACTTAATTTGAAAGAAAAAAATAGAATTTCTTTAAAGATTTATTTATTTGAGAGAGAGGCAGTGTACATGAATGGGAGGAAGGGCAGCAGGAGAGGGAGAAGGAGGAAGCTGACTCCCCACTGAGTGAGGAGCCCTACACTCTGGGCTAGATCCCACCACCCTGAGACCACAAGAGCCAAAAACAAGAGTCAGATCCTCAACCAACTGAGCTACCCAGGTTCCCAAAGAAAAAATAGATTTAAAAATAAACAGAACCTCAAGAAACTATGGGACAATATAAACTATTATAAATGTAATAGGAACTATGAAAGGAGGATGGTGTGAATAGGGCAGAAAAAAATATTGGAAGAAACAATAGCTAGGGCAGCCCTGGTGGCTTACAGGCTTAGCACTGCCATCAGCCTGGGGCCTGATCCTGGAGACCTGGGATCGAGTCCCACATCAGGCTCCCTGCATGGAGCCTGCTTCTCCCTCTATCTGTGTCTCTCCCTCTCTCTCTGTGTGTGTCTCTCATAAATAAATAAAATCTTTTAAAAAAGAAGAAACAATAGCTAAAAATTTACCCCACTTGGCATATAGATCCACAAATCACAGTAAATTCAAGGCAGAAAAAATACAGATAAAATCAGATGTAAGTAGTTCAGTTAAACTGATAATAAAGAGTCTTCAAAGCACTTAGAGAAAACAAGACACATTACATACACAAGAACAATGTATGAATGATAGTTAACTTCTCACCAGAAACAAAGAATGGAATCCAGAAGACTCTGGAACAATAGCTTTAAATTGCTGCAAAACCACAATCCATTGATCCAGAATCCAATAACCTGTAAAACTATCCTTTAAAAATTATAATGTAAAGATATTTTCAAAAAATTAGGAGCTGAATATTTTTGCCAGCAGGATACCACTACAATAAATTTTAAAGCGTGCTCTTCAGTTGAGTTACAATGTTGCATATCTGAAAATAATGCGACATTCTGTGTCAAATATACTTCAATAATTTAAAAAAAAATTCTTTCAAGTAATCAAAATAAAACATGATTTAAAAAAAATTCTTGAGGTCAAAGAAAAATGATCCCAGATGCAACCTGGGATCTACAGGAAGAAATACAGAGTACAGCACATGGTAATTAAATGGAAATATACATACATATATATGTATGTATATATATTATATATATATAATGCTATTTTTGTTATGTTTTATTATTCTCATAACTTCCATAAAAGACACCTGATGATTTAATGCACTATAAGAGAAAGGATGGGGGGGGATGGTAAATGGAATTATATTTTTTTCTGAAGCTATTATATTTGTGAATTAAGGAGAAGGAATTGAGAACAGGAAGCATCAGACATGAAATTAGAAATGGGAATTGGAAAACTTAATATTTGAAATGCCAAGTGTAAAGTGTGAAGTATGAAGTAGTGCAATGTGGACTCTAAACAGACGGATATGTTAATGTTGAATACTGTTAGCCTTGGGGCAAGATTAGGATAGGTGGGAAACCAACAGAGAAAACAAATGGAATACTAAAAAGAAAAAAAAAGAAGATTTTTGCAACAAGAAGGATAACCAGTAGACAAATGAATGAAAAACAAAACAAAGTGTGGATATGAAACAACCATACCAATAATTGCATAAAGGTAAAAGATTTAAGATGCTTATAAAAAATAGAAGAGTGTCAGAACAGAATTTCAAAAAGGAACACTCAACTATATGTGGCCTATAAGAAATGTATTTTCAATTTGAAGGGAAAAAAACAAATAGAGGATGCAGAAGATAATCCCATAAAAATGAGCATAAGAAGGATAGTCATATTTTTAAGAAACTAAATGGACTTCAAGACAGTATTAACTGAGGCTCCTTCCACAGTTTGGTTATTGTGGACATTGCTGCTATAAACATTGGGGTGCAGGTGTCCCGGCATTTCACTGTATCTGTATCTTTGGGGTAAATCCCCAGCAGTGCAATTGCTGGGTCCTAGGGCAGGTCTATTTTTAACTCTTTGAGGAACCTCCACACAGTTTTCCAGAGTGGCTGCACCAGGTCACATTCCCACCAACAGTATAAGAGGGTTCCCATTTCTCCACATCCTCTCCAACATTTATTGTTTTCTGTCTTGTTGATTTTCCCCATTCTCACTGGTGTGAGGTGGTATCTCATTGTGGTTTTGATTTGTATTTCCCTGATGGCAAGTGATGCAGAGCATTTTCTCATGTGCTTGTTGGCCATGTCTATGTCTTCCTCTGTGAGATTTCTGTTCATGTCTTTTGCCCATTTCATGATTGGATTCTTTGTTTCTTTGGTGTTGAGTTTAATAAGTTCTTTCTAGATCTTCCATACTAGCCCTTTATCTGACAGGTCATTTGCAAATATCTTCTCCCATTCTGTAGGTTGTCTTTTAGTTTTGTTGACTGTTTACTTTGCTGTGCAGAAGCTTTTATCTTGATTAAGTCCCAATAATTAATTTTTACTTTTGTTTCCCTTGCCTTCATAGATGTATCTTGCTTCAACGTGGATCAAACTGGAGGGTATTATCCTGAGTGAAGTAAGTCAATCGGAGAAGGACAAACATTATATGGTCTCATTCATTTGGGGAATATAAAAAATAATGAAAGAGATTAAAGGGGAAAGGGGAGATAATGAGTGGGAAATATCAGAGAGGGTGACAAACCATGAGAGACTCCTAACTCTGGGAAACAAACAAGGGGTAGTGGAAGGGGAGGAGGGCAGGGGGTGGGGGTGACTAGGTGATGGGCACTGAGGGAGGCACTTGACGGGATTAGCACTGGGTATTATACTATATGTTGGCAAATCGAACTCCAATAAAAAATAGACACTTTTTTAAAAGACAGTATTAAAAATAGAGACCATTTCATAATAATACAAACAACAATTCCTTTGAAGGACACAGCAATCATAAATACGTATGAATCTAAAAATAGCTTCATAATTCCGGAATGCAAAAATTATAAAATTAAGATAAGAAACACACACATTAACAGTTATAGCTCTACATGTCAACATTCCTCACAGTGACGGACAGGATAAACAATTGCCGCATATACAGAAATTCAGAAATATCTTCTCAACTAAATTTACCTAGTTTAATTTTTTTCTTTGTCAATTGTATCGAGTAATAACTTATGTAAAAACAAACTGCATCTATTCAAAGTACTCGGATTGAGGAGTTTGGTAATTGCGCATGTGTGAAACCACTGCCACGCTCAAGATGAGGAATGCTTCCACCACTGGTAGGATAGATATTCAGTGTCCTTTCTGCAGTCCAACTCTTTCTTTGTCCCCCAGTAACCCTGGATCTGTTTTTTTTTTTTTTTTTTTATGATGATAGACTGCTTTTTATATAAATGGACTTGCTCTCTGTGTGTGTGCGTGTGTTTATTTTTGCATGCGTATAAGCATAGGGATTTTTTCATGCATTTTGTTATGTTAAATCTATTACATCTATTATTAATTTGGTGTACAAATTGGCCCATGTTGGGGCAGTGGAGCCTCTTGAAATTGGCTGTTCTGTTATTTCCCCAAGACTCCAAAGGTCTTCCATAGCTTTTCTACTTTCTGGCATGAAAAGTATCCCAGATTCTCTATGTTTTTTCTTCCAGATTCATTCTGGTTTGCTGTAAAATGGTTTTTAGACACCAATATTTGAGTTGCGGTGCTCACTCCTACAAAGATAGCTACTGTTTTTAGTCCCTACCAGTGGACAGACCTAGAAAATACAGATCATTTTGTAAAGAGAAAATACAGCATGAGTTCACACTTATATCATTTTACATTTTAAAAGATCCAAAAAGATATGGTCAATTGATTTTCAACAGAATTCTGATTCAATGGGAAAAAAAAAAATTTTTTTTAAATAAACAGTTCAGAACCAACTAGATATTCATGTGGGGAAAAAAATGAAATTTGACTTCTATCTCTCAGTATGCCTCCTAAAGTAGCAATAATTAAAAATAGATCATAGACCTAAGTATAAAAGATAAAAGTATAAAGTTCTCAGTAAAAAGGCAGGAAAAGGTTCTTAGCAACTTTGAGGTAGGCAAAGATTTCTAAAAACACAAAAAGCATTAATCATAAAAGAACAAAAAACTGAAAAAATGAAAAATGGAAAGATAAACAATGCAATTAAACATGGACAAAAGACTTGAATGGATACTTCAAAAAAGAAAATATACAAATGGCAAAATGAACACATGAAAAGAGTTCGCACTCTTCCTGTAAAGCACCAGACAGTAAACATTTTAATATTCACAGGCCATACAGTTTCTGCTGCAGCTACTAATACTGTCATTGTCCAGCTCTAAATAATACATAAATAAATGAGCATGGCTAGATTATATCTTTATCTATGGATGCTGACATTTGAATTTGCTACAATTTCCAAATATCACGAAAAAAATGACTTTTTTTTCATTTTTTAACTATTTAAATATATATATTTTTAAAAAGCTTATAAATAAGCCTAACAACGATAGGTGTTGGGCTAGATCTGGCCCATACACAAGGCCGGGTTCAAGGTCATGTGCCCTCTGCAGTCCACAGGTCCCTGCACTTAAAAGGGCTTCTTGCTTTGTTTAATGTTCTGCTGCTGTTATCTTGGAATTTTTATTAACTTTTACGCAAGGGTCTCAGTGTTTTTATTCCATGTATTCCATGTAGTTGGTCCTGCCCCTAGACATAGCCTGCAGATCCCTGCTCTATAAATCATTCATTAGTCATAAAACAAATGCAGCTTAAAACCACAATGGGAATATCACTTCACACACACTAGAATGGCTAACTCGTAAAAAGACTGACAGTGCTAAGTGTGGGTGAAGATGCAAAGGAATTAGAACTTTTGCATATTGCTGGTAGGAGTGTAAAATGGTATGATCGCTTTGGAAACTGGTGGTTTCTTAAAAGTTAAATATATACCAACCATATAAAACCCAGTTGTCTCAATCCTAGATATTTACCAAGAGAAATAAAAACATATGTCCATGAAAAGACTTACGTAGACATGGTCATTAATATGTAAATGGATAAACAAAGTGTGGTAAATTCACACAGTGGAATACTTATTTAGCAGTAAAAGAATGGATTTACGGGGCACCTGGGTGGCTCTGTGAGTTAAGCATCTGATTCTTGGTTTTGGCTCAGGCCATGGTCTCAGGGTCCCGAGATCAAGCCCTGCAGTGGGCTTCTTGTTGAGCACAGAGTCTGCTTGAGATTCCCTTGGTCCCTTCTGCTCGTGCTCTCTCTCTCTCTCAAATAAATAAATTTTTAGAAAAAAAAATGGATATGTGATACCCACAGCATAAATGAACCTGAAAAACATGATGAATCAAAGAAGTCAGGCACAAAGGAATATATTCTGTATGATTCCTTCTACTTGAAACTCTGGAACCAGCAAAAGGAATCTACCAAGACAGAAATCAGGGCAGGAGAAATGAGGGAACTTTCCTAGAATATGGAAATATTCTAGTCTTAATAAGGCAGTGATTGCATCATGTGTACATTTCTCTCTTCTCCATGTTTGCACTGAACAACCCTCACCATGATGAGCAGCATCAGAGTGGTGACCTTGGGGAGGGAGGATTGGCAGGTGCATAGCCCATCTCTGAGCACCAAATGTTCATTAACTGCTGTGGCTTTTGATTCCCTGTGTTTGTCATGTTTAGCTTTCACTCCCGTTTTTAAATATTAGCTGACATTTCTTTTTGATATACTGTCAGCCCATAATTTCTCATTCTACTTCAATTTTTTTTTTTTACTTCTAATCTACCATGCATTTGGGTATTGGTAAACATTATTTCCTGAGTGCAGACTAAGGGAATAGACTCCCCCATAAAGGAATGGAAGGACAGAAGGACTCCTTCTGAGTCCAGTGAAGAGATTTAGATGTACATTTTCACTTGCCAGTGATCAGTTTAGCTTCCCTTCCCTAAAATTTTTAGATAAAAAAATTCCAAATTCTGTCCTCTGAAAATTGAATAGCTGTGACTCTCCAAATTACAGTTTACACCTTGATGCCAGGAAAATACCAGATAGCTGGAATATCAAAAGGAGACACTTTCCATCCTGCCAAGTCTGCAGATGGGGGTCATTTGCACTGGGAAATGGTGTTTACAGTTTGCTTGGTGATTTTCAATCCAATTTCAGAGACTGGAGTGATAAGAGGTTGTTTTCTTGGGAAAGAGCTGTTTTTTCTTTAAAGGTTCACGAGAAATAAGCTCTTTGTTAATGAGATGGAAAACTGTGCATATGGCCCTCGGGAGCTGAGTCACTTTAAAGCTTGGATGAGGTTTGTTGTTGAAATCAAGTCCTGGTAAGGGTCAATCTGCTTAGGAGAATTCCAAGGCCTTTGAAGGCCTTTCTGCCTCTGGGGGGCACTTTGAAGTTCACATCCATTATCTGCAGGGTATGATCTTGATGTAAATAATATAAATTTCGGGGAAGGTGGCACTAGGTTCCTGAGAGGTCCTTTACCTGAAGGAATAGATATTCACTGGGAGAAAGAGAGGGAAGGAAGGAAGGTAGGAAAGCAAGAAGGGAGAGAGGAAGAAGGGAGGGGGCAGAGAAAGAAAAAAAAATAGAATCAAGAAATTTCTCAGGGTGCCTGGGTGAGTCAGGTAGTTAAGCATCTGTCTTCAGCTCAGGTCATGATCCAAGGGTCCTGGGATCAAGTCCCATGCCTGGCTCCCTTCTCACTGGGGAGTCTGCTTTTTCCTCTCCCTCTGCCCACCTCCCCTCCCCCCACCTTTCTCTCTCTCTCCCTCTCAAATAAATAACTTTTTTTGAAAAAATAAATTTCTTATTGCATAATATTGTAAGCATTTCATAGACTTGTTCAACTATTTTAAAAGGCAGTTTAATCTTCTCAATAATCTTTGATAAAGTGCTGCTGACTCCTTTTAACAAATGAAAAATACAAACAAAAATCCATGGAGCTCAGAGAGCTTGCAAATAGTATGGAACTAATAAATGTTGGGTCAGCTCAAAGCCCATGTTCTTGCTCTGCTTTTAGAGAAGAAAGCTCTGGACTCTCTGCTCTCCACCACGGAACAGCTGATCAACACATCAGACCCAGAAGACAGGGCGGGTAACAGATGCTACAGTCTGAGCTGGATCTAAAAACCTAATTACCTGAGTCTGTATTTTTCTCCTGCTCATTTTGAATAGAGCTCAGCAGCAGTGACATTTCCTATTCTCCTCCAGACACACTTCTATGAAATCTTTTTCTGGGGCTTACACATTTAAAAAAAAAAAAAAAAAAAGCTGATTTGAGCTTGGTGGAATTGTTCATTATTAGAGCTTTTATGTATTGACACAAGGTGTGCCATTGTCTGACCCAGTTGAAGACTGCTAGACCATCTCTTTTTCCTGCTTTCATAAAATTTGACAAACTCTGCATCACGAGCTGACCACCCTTTCACCCCCATTAGTGGAAGACATCTTATTGCTACTTCTGCTATATTCTCCAACTATGGCCTCCCACTGAATGTGCTGCACGCTTGCCAAGCAAACATAGAACACGAATGAATTATACATCTTCTGCTTTCCCTTTAGTAAGATCAGAGGCCCTGGGAGGCCTCAGCGCAAAGGATTTCCCTTTAATTCTTAGAAGGAATTGACATTTTATCATGAAATTTTCCTAATGACTGAAAGACATACTCAATACATGCTCAATTATGACATTCACAGCTCATTGCAACCACCTTCTGCCCTCACCTTTCCATAGAACGAGTCTCCTTCAGGCCTCCATACTCTTTTTCTCTCTAAATCCAATACACATCTTCATCCTCTTGTTAATCACTCTGCTGATCCCTGCTTCTGGCACTCTGCTACAGAGTCTGTGGCAAAACTTTCTCCTTCCCCATTCCTCCCCATCCCCACCGCCACCCCTGCAGGCTTTACACTGCTGTTCTCCATGCCTTTTCCCTGAGAATTTCTATAGAAATTCTCATCAGATTTTAGTTATAACCTATGAGCTGATAACTTCCAAACTGACCTTTTCAACATGGTTTCCCCTACCACCTCAGACTTAACTTCAATGGCTGCTAGATGTCCCAGTAGATGTCCACACTTGACATGCCCATCAGAACTTGCCAATACCCTTCAAAACTACTGCCCTAAGCTTTCCTGTCTCAGGGAATGTCACTGCCCTCCACACTCTTCCTCAAACCAGAAACCTGGGAGTCATGCTTGAGTTTTCCTTCTCTCCTATTCCCTTTTTTTAAGGGTTCTCTTGATTTTACTTTCTAAATATGTTTAAAGCCTAGCCTCTTCAAGCCTCAGTATTTACTAACTGTATTATTAATTTATTTTTATTTTTAAAAATATTGTATTTAAATCTGATTTGCCAACATATAGTATAACACCGAGTGCTCAGCTCATCTTGTGCCCTCCTTAATGCAAAATAAAAATAAATAAATGAATGAATTATTAAAATGTCATTAGAACTGGGTCTCTCTCTGTTAGCATCTTCTCCAAGCTACTATCCCTTTGGCCACCCTAGAGAATTCCTTCACATACACATTAGCTATATAAGTCTCCTGTTAATGTCTTTGATAATTCTTCAGGACCAGTAGAATAAATTGGAAGCAGAATGAAGCATGTAGAATCCTTTCTCATCTGCCTCTAGCCTACAGCTTCAGTCCCATCTTTATCTACATTCTGCTTCTCACTGAAAGAGGTTAATATTTCAAGTTGAACCTCCTCTTGCTATTTGGGGTCTTATTCATAGCAGTCTTAATGAAGTATAGCATGAGACAAACTGAATGGAGTTGATCCCAGTGCCTACCAGTCAGATGAATCAAAGTGACTGACATAGTGATGAACTCTTGGGAAAACTGACCAGAAATCAAGATGGTATAAAAATGAGGCAGGGGTGGCTCTGGTTCAGAAACAAATTTCAATGGGTTTCTTGTATTTCTGCATGTCTTCTGAGCAACGAAGACACTGACAACTTTTGATGTGGATGACTTTTTCAAGCTTGTTTCCATAGCAATAATAGACCTTTCCAGAGCAAAGTTCAGGCAGGATTGCAGAGACCATTATAAAAGATTGGGGTTTCCTAAGTGCATGGTTTCTTTCCTGTAAACAACCGTTTGCACATTCAGGCACCACCTGGCCCTTTTCATACCACCCTGTGAGAACTGGGGTCTGGAAACTGGCCAAGAAAATGATGACACTCTGGCTACTGCTTTTGCTGGGAGTAAATAAGCCAGCCTTTGCATCTGACTCAGGATTCTCTTATTTTCCAAAGCATCCGTAAAACTATAATAGGATAACCTGTTCATTTGTAAGAAGGGAGAAATCTGAGACCCTTAGCAGCTCTTGATGGTTTCAAAAGTATACCATTCATGTTTTGTTTTGGTTTGGGGGGCAAGAGGGGCAAAGGGAGATGGAGAAAAAGAGATTGAGAATCTTAAGCAAGTTCCATTCTTAGCATGGAGCCAGACACAGGGCTTGATCTCATAATCCTGAGATCATGACCTGAGCCAAAATCTGGAGTCTGACACTTAACCAATTGAGCCACCCAGGAACTTCCCATCCATGGTTTTTGACAAAATTATTTTAAGGAAACACTTATTTGAAGCTTTGGGTCCATTATCTGCAAGAGGAAGGAAACAGAGAGGTGAGGCCATGTAGCACTTTTCCCTTTGGAATGGTTTTTGATCCATTTGCCTTAGTTCGACATGTTGGGGAAAAATTCAATAAGACTAATTTCTCTTTAATGTGGTCGTGCATTCAGTCTTTGAAAATATCCTCCATGTATGTCTTGAAGGTCCTTTTATCTTGATTAATCATTCTAGTTCCTTCCATGGACCTTAATGAGAAATGATTTGAATCCATTCTCTGTCCTGGTTTGCCTTTCCCAGAGTAAGTTTCAGTTTGTCATTTTCCTGTACAGAATACGGCACTCAGAAACAGGGGCAGTTCTTCTGCTGAAATAATCGTTGCTTTGGTAAATTTAACAATGTGCTGCCAGTGAAAGGAAAAAAAAATAATTCTGCTATAAACATTGAACAAAATATTATACAACAATGAAAATTGTATTTTCAAAGAATGTCTATCATCTATCTATCTATCTATCTATCTATCTATCTATCTATCTAACCATCCATCCATCCATTCCTCTATGGATATACCTACCTGTCTACCTACCTACCCACCAGACTATACTGGATTGAATAATATTCTCCTCAAATTCATCCTCTGGAATCTTATGATGTGATCTTATTTGGAAATAGGGTCTTTGCAGATTAAATTAGTTAAGGTAGGTTCATACTGGATTGGGGTGGATGCTAAGCCCAGTGATTGGTGTCCTTAAAAGAAGTCCATGTGAAGACACATACACACAGGGGGACTTCCCATGTGATGGGAACAGCAGACATCACAGTGATGCATCTACAAAGTAAGGAATGCCAAGGGCTGCCTGTTAGGAAGGGGCAAGGAAGGACTCTTTTCTAAACGCTTTGGGGAGAGTATGGTCCTGCCAACATCTCATTTTGGACTTCTAGCCTCCAGAACTGTGAAAGGACAAATTTTATTGGTTTAAGCCCCCTAGTTCAAAGTAATTTGTTATAGCATTCTTAAGAAACTAACATATTTTCTATCTGTTGGTTTTACAGACGGCTCTGACAAATTAACACGAACTGTGGCTTAAAGCAATACAAATGTATTATGTTAAAGTTCCGTGGATCAGAAATCCAAATAGGTCAGCAGGGCTGCATTTCTTCTGGAAGTCTAGGGGAGAATCTGTTCCTTGCCTTTTCCAGCTTCTAGGGGCTTTGCTCATTCCTTAACTCACACCTGGCAGCACTCCAGCCTTTGCTTCTGTCCTTTCGCCTCCTCCTGTGAATCCAACCCTCCTGCCTTTCTCTTATAAGGAGACTTATGATTACATAGGGCCCACCCAGTATGATTCAGGACAATCTTCCCATATTGGGTCCTTAATCACATCTGAAAAGTTCCTTTTTCCATGTAAGGTAACTTACTGAGAGCCTGGAGATGTAAATGTTTGGATCTTTTGGGGCCTATCTTTATCTAGCTATCTAGCTATTTACACACATTTGTGTGAGAATGAAGCGTCCTTAAATGTCAAAGTAATTATTCCTGTATGGTAATAAGTTTTGTTTTTATTTATTTTGTATATAAAGTAAATACATAAGATGTATGTTGTGCCATTTTATGTGTCACACATAAAACGTTGTGCAGCATTTTGAATACTAATTAAAATGTTGACCTGAATGCCACAAAGAATAATCCACAATCTCCTTTGTGCTTCAAATTTAATTTATTTTATTTTATTTTTTTTAATTTTTTTAAATTTATTTATAATAGTCACAAAGAGAGAGAGAGAGAGAGAGAGAGGCAGAGACACAGGCAGAGGGAGAAGCAGGCTCCATGCACCGGGAACCCGACGTGGGATTCGATCCCGGGTCTCCAGGATCGCGCCCTGGGCCAAAGGCAGGCGCTAAACCGCTGCGCCACCCAGGGATCCCCAAATTTAATTTAAATAAATAATATATTCATTCAGGGGCTTCACCTTTAGGGAGAATCCCCGGGCCTTGGACTAGGAGACCAGCTTTCATGCCAGAAAGTTCAGCAGTTCTTTTTGGTTGAATGCCATTGGATAGATTTTCATTTTCACCAGACTGCTGATTTCTCCTTTACTTGTTTCACAAGTGCATTGATGTCTGCTCAGTGTCAAACATTAGTTTTCTAGGTGCCACTGACGCAGAGATGAGTAACACATTCCTCCCTCACTCTAGAAGCACACAGTCTACTGGGGAGACACCTGGAGAACAAAGATGGTGCCATAATACAGTAAGTGCTGCAAGTCAGCCTGTTCCAGGAGCAGAAAGGAGGCAGAGATAGCATGGAAGGCCACTGAGGGAGATTCAGTGAAAAATGAGTGATGTCAGGTTTTTTTTTTTAAGTGAAAATAAAACTAAACATTCTGGAAGACACAAACACAATTTCTACAGTCGTAATGATGACTCTACTAGAATTGCAAAGGCTTTGGAATATTTCAAGTGTCATAATTCACTAGTTGGACACACACAAGTAAGAGTAAACCTCCCTCCTGGGCTAGATCCTCAAGACTGGGACTTCTCCCCAGGCTCTCTTCATCCCTGACTCCTTCCTACACCTAGTGAGTTGAAAGCACTCACTTCCTAAGCTGTCTGTAAAGGAGGTGCAGTTTGGCATGTCTTGTGCCTGTTGAGGCCCACGTGGGCCTGGCTCTCTGAGGAGCTGTTATGCAAGAGTGGTGCCTGGGGGACGTTTGGTTGACTCAGTGGTTGAGCATCTGTCTTCAGCTCAGGTTGTGATCTTAGGGTCCTGGGACTGAGTCCTGTATCAGGCTTCTCCTTCTGCCAATGTCTTTGCCTCTCTCTCTTTCTCTGTCTCTCATGAATGAATAAATAAAATCTTAAAAAAAAAAGAGTGGTGCCTGGGATGGCACACCATCCTCAAATTGTAGGTCACCCGCTTCACTGAGCATGTCTCTACCCCTGGGGGGTTCCTCTCTACCTGCTGAAAGGGTGAGAAGTTCTCTAGTGCAGGTGCAGCTGGGCATGCTGAAGGAAGTGATCCATGTTCTAAATCTTTGAATACATGCTACAAACCAGTTGAATTCAGAAAAATACATGCTATTCCTTTGTTTCTGCCATGCAGCAAAGTATTTGAGTCAGGGGCCAGGTTACCTGGGTTCAAATCCCAGTTCAGGCATGTTTATTAATCTCTTTATGCTTTGGTACAAGCATAAAATAGAAATAGGCTCACTAAGCAGATTAAATTATGCAATCGATGCGTGTGAAGCGATTAGCAGACTTTTTGGCATACAGTAAAGCCCCAACATATGCAATCTAACATTCAATCCTCTATTCATTCAATCATAGCTGAATACAGAGCCTTTCCTATGAGCAAGAGATAGTGCTTCATGCTTTATAGGAAAGAGAAGATTTTCAAGACCAGAGTTCAAGTTTTCCATGAACACAGAATTGAGTAGGAAAATAAAACACATACCCTAGAACTCGTGAAGGAGCAAAGTAAGCCATTTTACAAGGGAAGAAATTAAAGCAGGCAGGTGAAGTGATTTTTCAGACCTGAAGATCCCTCCCAATTATATCTACTCTCTGATTCTGATTGTATCAAAGACTGATATCCAAGATAAAGGAGGCTACAGGACTTTTGAGAATGGAAAGACCAGTGTAGCGTGGGTGGGAAGGGGGGTTAGAGGTGCAGCTGTCAGGTCCTAGGAGGAAGTGGTGCAGGCAACAGTTTTAATGGTTCTGAAGTGTTCCTGATACACTCCACTATACTACTGATTTTGCAAGTGCCAATTTTGTGAAGAATGTTGTCCTAGCAGAAGAAATGTATAAAGACAAGAAATATATAAATAAATACATTCGTATATTTATGTGCGGAGCGAGAGAGAAAAAAGAAATTTGCCATGATTTCCTTTTTCTTTGTTATCACCCCCCACTGATTGTGTGTGTGTGCATTTCCTTGAGAATATCTGCAGAGTTTATAATATATTCTTAGTTCTTATTGTGGTTACCACCATAATCATAAATGATATACATAAATCTGTATTTCTTGAGGTATTTACTTTTATCAGTATGTTGAACTTTTTTTCTGAAAGATGAGGATATCAATATAATTACATTTTTTCTCAATTTCCTAATTAAGAACATTAATGTCCTAGTTTCTATTAATTTTAATGTCTCACATTGTGTTAGTTTATAATGTTAATGTCTTTTCCTGCAACAATAATTTCCATATTGTTCTTAGCTCTGGTTCTCAACTTAAATTGATCTGATATGAATTCAGTTCATCCATAAAAATGACATCAAATTTTTTACTTCTTTTGATTAATATTTCAAGTTCAGTGACTTTACCAGGATAATTCTTGGCTTTAGAGTTATGTATCGGTTTTCTGGGAAAAAAAAATAGCCTTTCAAGCTTCACATGAAGATTTTCTTTATTTTAGGGAAGTATTTTTACACTATGTATTTGAATACATTTTATTCCATTTATGCTATTCTTTACTTTTAAGAAAAACAATCATGCAAAAGTTCAGTGTCCCTTGTTCCTTTTTTTAGCATAGATATCATTTTCTCTCCTATGATGTTGATCTCTTAGTAATTTTCCAATTACTTTTGCATGATTTTTTCTTAGGCTTATGTTCTTCCATTTTGACTCTATTTTAAGCTGTTCTATTCTTGCTGCTTTTGAGTTGTTTTTATTTCTGTACTGGCTTTTATTATTATCTTCTCCCCCCTCCTGAGGTATGGAGTTAAATGTTACCACCTTCTGCAATCCTGAAATTTCTTATTCAATCTGTTTTTTTCTCCTATCTTGGGTATGTACCTAAGAGTAAAGTGTCTGGAACAGAGTACGAGAACATCTAACATTCAAGATAATGACAAAACAGTTTTCCCCAAGTGGTTCTACACAATTGCACAATCCAGAGCAATATAAGAGAGACCAAGTTGGTCCGTATCCTAACACTTGGATTATGTGACTTTTTTTTTTTTTCCAAATTGAATAGCACTTATATTTTCTAATTAGATCCTTAATTTTTATATTAAAAGTTCTCAATTCATAGGGGGTTGATTTTTATATGATGGGAGAGACTTCATTTCTCCTGCACCTGTATAAACATTTTTTATTAACCCCATGTCCATTTTTTGAATAGATCTTCCCCATGCACATGTGTCATACCATCTCTGTCATTTATCAGGGCTCAACATCATGTCCCATTGATCCAGTTGCCTAGTCCTACACCAACAGGAGACTGTCCTGATTACTTTAGCTCCTCAATAAAACCAACTATCTGTTGGGGCGTATCCCTCATTCTCTTCTGTCTCCTCCTCTCTTCTTCCTTTTCTTTCTAAATGTCTTCGCTGTTCTTACTTCTTTACTCTTTAACAGGTATTTTAGAATGCCCAACATGAAAATTTTTACTCAAAACAAAAGAGATACCTCACAAATCCAGGCCAGGAAATCAGAGAAGAAATTCAAGAAAGCATTTTCTATAGAGAAATTCAAGAGGCACTTGATGATTTGGTTTAGCACAGGACACAAAGGATCATTGTGCAAAAGGCTTGAGAAAGCAGGTACAGGTGGTTATATTGTAAAGAAAAGCTGAGGTTTTGTGGAAGGGGAGGAGGGTGGGGGATGGTGTAACTGGGTGATGGGCACTAAGAAAGGCACTTGATGGGATGAGGCACTAGGTGTTATATGTTGGCAAACTGAAATTAAATAAAAAATCAATTAAAAACCATGTTCAATATTAATAAATAAAGTCTATGTTTAATATTAATAAAGTAATAAAGTTTTTATTATTTAAAAAAAAGAAAAGAAAAGCTGAGGTTAAATGGTGGGGGGCCTCAGGTGTAACAAAGGTTCAAATTTCATTCTGCCAACTGCAGAGGAGGGATCTCCTGAAGCTACCTGTGTAGGATACTTGACTAATGGTGTTCTGGCAAAAAATACTTCAGAAGACTTTCAGATATGTATCGGGGGTAAACAAGATAGCATATAAAAACTTGCGAGTTTTGTCCAAGTCCCATTTTATTTACATTCTTGCTCCCTAACCCAGGATCCGTCTCCAATCCCAATCTGACACTGTTGTGGCAGTTCCATGTCTGATCGTGGCATCTGTTCATCCTGTCCGGTATTCTAATCTGCCCGCTGCTGAGATTAATATGTTTGGTCACGTTTCACAGATGAGGAAGCCAAAATTCTGTGAGCTTGTGTGGATCCCTGCTGTCTCCTAGCCCATGTGGGTAGAGTGGAAATTGGATTTTGCTACCAAAAAACAGGGCAGACAGCTGCTGAGCCCTGGGGGACTGTACAACTTGCCAGGATCCTTGCTACTCTCTGTCTCTGCACAGCCAAGCCCACTTTTTGTTGTGTGTGAACTCAGCTATGCATGAAATTTAATAGTTTCCATAGATAAATCTGGTCAGCAATCTAAATACACCCAAGACTCTGAGAGAACAAAATGAGAATAAATCTTTTTATCAATACTCCCAAGCAAATTAAAAAAAGATAACAAGTCCTTTCCACAGTTACTTCATTTAAACAACCTGACGTCACTGCCTTTCTCAGAGTGATGATTCATCGGGAGACACTCACGTCAGTGGAGTTTGTTGACCAGTGAGGAAGAAATAACAGATACAGTGCGAGATTGCAAAAATCCATTTCTTCCTGATAAACCCACTGAGTTTCGACTTATCTAGCTTATGTAACAACAGGCAAAGTAGGACAAACTCTCTGGCTTCTAAGGAAAAGGAAACTCAAGTGTTTCACTCTGTGTGGTAAGCCCACAGGAACACACAGACACACACAAATACATGCATATATGCATACACACACACACTGTGGTTACACAAGCTTCACACATTCACATAATACTCAGAAACACATTGTAAACAAAACAAAATATATGTATATATGTGCACACACATATAAGCACACACAGTGACACATGTATACAAACAGGTACACATAGAGGAAAGCACAGACCACAAGTAAAGCTCAAATATGTAATACACCCCTTTAAAGTTCCAAAAGAAGATAGAAGTTGTAATGTTAAAAAATAGGAATAATGCAATCACTTTGTGATTCATTGCAAATGCATTAGTGAACTGTTTGATATAAGGTTTGTTAAACTCACGAAGAATTCAAGGTGATTTTTTGATTTGAGGTTGTCTCAAGAAGGCATCTAGCTTGCAAATGCATTACATAATAGAGGGATAACTCAATGTGCCAACAGAAGTTGAAAGATTGAGGAAAATAATGGAAGAGAGGAAGATACAGGCCAGTGGCCACTATCTATGAGACCTGGCCTTTTAAGACTGTCAGTTAGGAAAACCAAACTTTCAGGAAGTTTGCCCAACACTTTAGAAAGTATTAAGCCTGCCAGCAGTAGAAGAATACACAAACAACAATGCATTTGACTGTTATATTACAACACCCAAATGAAGAGTAAATGTGAGAGTGATGGGCTCTGGAGAGTATGACCATTTTCCCTGTGCTGAAAATAAAGTTGTTATGTCCTCTGCTTTACAGTACAGTTATAAAATTAGTTCTGGTTGTACATAACAGGCAGAAAAGAAGGGCTTCAGATGATTGGGAGCATTTCTCTTGACCCTACTGTAGATCTGGAAGTGTTTGAGGAACTTTCATATATTATCCTATGATATTGTTGAGATCAAATTTCCATATTCGCACAGAGCTCTGATTTAAAGTAGAATTCAATGTAAACTCAGATAGAAAATTTCAAGCATGCTACTCTCCTCCCAAACTCTATCTTCAAAACAAAATGGATGAAGTTTTTTGGTTTTTTATATACATGTATAGCCATCTGATTAATGATTTTTGTTTCTGTTTTTCTTTTTTTTTAAACAAACTGTCTTCACTTAGAGAACCCTTTACAGTAAGCCTGAGGCAAGAAATACAAAGAATGTATATACATCTGTCTTATATATTTTAAGGAATATTGAGTTTCAGCTTGAGGCACTAAGAAACTTGGTTTTGGTCTATTAGGAATCTTCAGGTTCTCAGAATAAGGACAAAGGCCATTAGAGTAACATGTCTATCCTGATAAGATGCTCCCTCCCCTCCTCTCTACTCTCCATATAGTTCTGGATGGTTATGGTCTTCTGCTGGCAGAAGGATGAAATTAATGGGAAGAGATTTGGGAACTTACTGGCATTTAGCAATTTCTGTAATATTTATGAAAGCCTGTCTGGGTGGGGACTGGTCTGGGATATCGCCTAATCCTAAAGGATAGAGAAATATGCCAAATTGCTAATCAAATTTAGCAAACTTTAGGATTCAGCAAGACAAAGATTTCTGTTTTAATTCATCCTACTCACAGGACCTCTGGAGCCATGAGAGGGAGTTTAATTTAGTCTAATTATTCCACAGGATGCAAAGAAGGAGACTAAAATAGCCCCAAAGTACTCCAGAGGAGAAATGTTGAACAGAGCCACGAGAGAGGTGATATATCAGAAATCAATCAGTCCACAGAGAGGCTGTGGTAGGCACCAAGAGGGAGACAGAAAACTCTATCCAGCCTACTAAGAAGCTTGTGATAAAGGTACAGTAGGGCAGCAGGAAGGATCCCAGGCAGTATATGCTCTAGAAGTTCTGGAGTCAAAGGAGAACTCCTAGGTAGGCTGAAAAGGTTTGCTGGAGGATGTAAATACTGGGAATTGATCGGTGAAAGGTAAGTGATGCTACAATGTTCCTAAGACAGTGACGGTCCCGTTTTGGCTGGCCCTAACACCAATTTGGGGGTATTTGGAAATACAAAAATAACACAGCCATTCTGGAAAACAGTGCAGAGATTCCTCAATAAGTTAAAAATGGAGCTACCCTATAACCCAGTAATTGCACTACTGGGTATTTACCCCAAAGATACTGATGTAATGAAATGCCAGGACACCTGCACCCCAATGTTTATAGCAGCAATGCCCACAATAGCCAAACTGTGGAAGGAGCCATGGTGTCTTGCGACAGATGAATGGATAAAAAAGATGTGGTCTATATTATACAATGGAATATTAGACATTAGAAATGCCAAATACCCACCATTTACTTCAATGTGGATGGAACTGGAGGTATTATGCTGAATGAAGTAAGTCAATCAGAGAAGAAAAATCATCATATGCTTCACTCATATGGGGAATATAAGAAATAGTGAAAGGGACTATAAGGAAAGGATGGGAACTGAGTGGGAAAAATTAAAGAGGGAGACAAACCATGAGAGACTCCTGACTCTGGGAAACAAAGGGTTGTGGAAGGGGAAGTGGGTGGGAGGATGGGGTGACTAGGTGACAGGTGACTGAGGAGGGCACTTGATGGATGAGCACTGGGTGTTATACTATATGTTGGCAAATCGAATTTAAATTAAAAATGTAAAAAAAAAATAACAATAGATATTATGGTACCAGTTGGAAAAGCATGAGAATCTTAATCTCAGGGTAGTGCGTTCAAGCCCCAGGTGGGTATAGAGAGTAACAATCAATCAATAAATAAAATAACAGGGGATCCCTGGGTGGCACAGCGGTTCGGCGCCTGCCTTTGGCCCAGGGCGCGATCCTAGAGACCCGGGATCGAATCCCACGTCAGGCTCCCGGTGCATGGAGCCTGCTTTTTCCTCTGCCTGTGTCTCTGCCTCTCTCTCTCTCTCTGTGTGTGTGTGACTATTATAAATAAATAAATTTTTAAAAAAAAATAAACAAACAATAGGCATCGGACATAAATTATGTGTATAATTGTATGTCAGATGCTGCTATGTTTATTTTCATGGTATATAATCCTCACAACAATTCTATGAGAACATATATTTTTAGTCCTATGACATATTAAGAGCATAATATTTCAATCTGTGAAACTAGCCCAGGATCACACATCTAGTCCTGGTTTGTAGGCATTAAGAAGACCATACTCAGAATTTCTTTCTTTCTTTTTTTTTTTTTTTTATATAAAGCAGAGCTATTGAATAGTGGAATATATTAGCCAAACCTTTGGTCACTGGGAACATCCAAACAAATAGGTGGTGAACTTGAGTTGTGAGCTTTCCTGTACAGGTCAGGCTTTGAAACAGATGAGTTAAGGTTACTGACAATTTTAAGGCTCTATGGCAATAAACCTTTAATTAATAAACCAAATAAGTAAATAAATGCAAAGTGAATTTTTCTCTCAGCCTTTGAATAAACATCTCCTGGAAGAAATTCCTCCGCTCACTGGCGTTTCGAGGGCCATTTCTTTGGAAGCTGCTGGTGCAGCGCAAATTCCATTTATAAATTCTACCTCTATATAACTTATGGTTAATTTGTCTGCAGACCTTAAATCTGGCAGATTTTATGAGCTGAGACTCTATGCAAGTATAATTAAGAGACGTTTTACAATTTTAGGTTCTAAATGATAGCTTAAGTGCAGAGAGATTTTTTTAAAGGTGAAGAACAGAAAGTGCAAATTAAAAAAAAATTACCCTTCATCAGATACAAAGGAAATATATACTAAAGCAGAAAATTTTGGAAACACCGTGAAGTAAGGATGTTAAAATAGCAATGACCCTTAAGCCTGACACTCTTTTTTTTTATTATTTTATTTTATTTATTTATTCATGAGAGACACAGAGAGAGAGGGAGAGAGAAAGAGGCAGAGACATAGGCAGAAGGAGAAGCAGGCAGAGGGAGAAGCAGGCTCCATGCAGGGAGCCCAATGTAGGACCCTATCCCAGGTCTCTGATCACACCCTGAGCTGAAGGTGGCACTAAACTGTTGAGCCACCTGGGCTGCCCAAGCCTGACACTCTTTACAATTTAGGATAGTCCCAACTTTTCAGTAACTTCTTTCCAGCTCTTCCTTACATAGTTGAAATAATATTTTCTAGAACAAGAGTCCTTAAACTCTTTGGGCTCATCTTAAAAATTGAAGCTTCCCAACAGTGTTGTTCATGTGTTTTGTTGATATTTATTTACTATTTGGTATTAAAATCAGCAAATAACTTAAACATTTATTTGTTCAAAATTCAATAATAAATCCATTACCTCTCAACACAAGTGACATACTTTAGTGAAAATGACTATAGTTTTCAAAAGCAAATATTTAGTGAAAAGAATGGTATTGTTTTATAAATCTTTTTATTGTCTGACTTATTAGAAAACAGCTGGATTCTCACATATGCTTCTGTATTCAACCTGTTGTAATATATTGTTTTGCCTAAATAGACAAAGACAATCCAGCCTTATAGATACAGAATTGAAAAAAGAAGGACTATTTTAATAGCTTTTCTCAGATACTCATGATGCATCCTATAGACTTTGTAAAGCTCCACTGTATACTTGTGAAAGAAGAGAGTAATGAAAATAACATCTTACTATTGTTGTGAACTTAATTTTAACTTCACATACTGCCTAAAAGAGTCTTAGGTACACCCAGTATCTTCTTTACTAGATTTTGAGAATCCTTACTTCATATATATTCCATGGGTCACTCAACAGTATATTTCAAACATTAAAAGTGATTTCAATTAAAATTTGTTATAATTGATTTAACCAATTCAATGTTGTTTGGGAATTTGGTTAATTCCTATCTATATTAACAAATATAATACTAGAATAGATATCTTTCATCCATAATTACACATCTGAATTTCATACTATGTTCCTTTCAGGCAGATTACAAGAATTTGAAGATTGCATTTTATGGTACTTAATATGTTATACCAGTTTGATTTCAAGAAAGATTTTACCAACTATTCATCAAAAAAGATATAAGAGCAGATATCTGAGTCCTAAGTAGCACTGAATATAATAAATCAAATAATCTTTGCTCTGCTCTTAGGAAAAGAATAATTTATATTTCAAATTCTTTGCATATTAATGTGTGAAGCTGACTATATGCTTATTAGTTACCAAGAAAATACTGTACATAAAATATTATAACAGAGGGCTTCCTGAAATTAGTGTTGATAATCCATTCTTTCACTGTGAAAGAATCTGATCAAAAATGCAATGATTTCCCGTAATAATACATTTTAAGCTCGTGCATGTGTGTGTGTGCATATGTGTGTATTAGTTTGTAAGGCTGTTGTAACAAAGTTCCATAAACAGAGTATCCTAAACAAAAGAAATTCATTTTCTCAGAGTTCTGGAGAAGTCTTAAGATGTGAGTAGGGTCTGTTCCTTTTGAGGGCTGTAAGTGAGAATTTGATCCTTGCCTCCCTCCCACTTCCTGGTTGTTCTTGGCATTCTTTGGCGCTCCATGGCTCACAGAAGCATCATTCCATACTCTGCCTGTGTCTTCACATGGCATTTCCCTTGTGTGTGTTTGTCTGTGTCTAAATTTTCCTGTTTTGGAAGGATATTAGTCATATTGGATTAGGGAACTCCTCTAGTCCAGCATGACCCCATCCTAACTTAACCAATTACATCTGCAATGGCTTTATTTCCAAATGAAGTCACATTCTGAGGTTGTGGGAGTTAGGATTTCAACATAAAATTTTTGGAGGGACCAAATTCAATCTATAACAGCATGACTCACACAGGCTAACACATTCAGTGTAGCATGAAATTCAAAGATTCAGAGCGAACCCTAATTTTACCCCCATTCCCAATAAGAAGCTTTGTTTTCCTATGGCCTATCTATTTGAGCATAATAGTAACATAATTTTCACCACCTTCATCATTATCCGTTATGTGTGTCCAGGATTTTAAGGATTACAAAGAGCTTCTGCATGTTTGACATCACTGCACCATCTAGGCTACTTAAGCAAGGCAGGGTTGAGATGACAAAACCTGATTCAAAGGAATCTGAGCTCAGATTGATTGCCTTGCCCAGGTCATCATGAAAGACAAAAGCCTCACCTTGTATTTGGATCAGAGCCAGGAAGGGCAGTTTCAATGACCACAGCTGTAGGTATGAGCCAGTCAAAATGCTCTTTCACAAAAACACAGTTAGCATACTGAGTGGTGAATTAATTATAGCTTAAGTAAGAAAATTCAGTTTCCTAGCACAATTGTCTAATCTTTTAAGAAAATAGCTACAATTTCTTATGTTTTATAATCTTTGTTGTTATTATAAGTTGTATGGTCAAAAGTTAGTTTCACAAGATTTATATTCAGGCAGTTTTGCTTGATCTTTATTTGAGGGTCTAGTTTCTTTCCATTAATTATCAGTAAATATAAGATAAATATATGTAGGCAAAATAATCAGAGGCAATATTTAATCTTACATAAGACCTTCGCTCCATCAGGCTAATTTCTTTTTTTTAAAGGTTTTTTAAAAATTCATTTATTTGAGAGAGAGAGAGTGAGAGCGCATAAGCAGATGGAGCAGCAGAGGGGGAGGGAAAAGCAGACTCCCTGCTGAGCAGGGAGCCAGACATAGGGTTCCATCCCTGTACCCTGGCATCGTGACCTGAACTAAAGGCAGACACTTAACTGGCTGAGCCACTTGGGCACCTCCAGGCTAATTTCTAACAGCACTATTGGTTTATTATATTCCTGTGGTCACAGAAAATGTAAATATTCTATAAGTTTCACTTACTTTTTTGATCATGTGGGAAAAGGCAGTATCAGTAGTCTTCCCATTTTCCATTCATGTCAAAAACTTCTCATCTCTAGAATTGTCATTTACATTTACAATATCATGGTCAGTTGAAATTGAAAGCTTATACTTTTTGATTCTAGTCACGGAGTCAGCTAGTGGTAAATCTATCGGGAAATATACAAAGGGAAGTTATAACAGCAATATTACAATGGCCAAAAGGAGCCCAGCTGTCCACTGTTAGAGCAATGGATAAACACATTGTGATATTCTCACTTAATTAGTGATATAGGGCAGTGAAAATGAGTATGACTGAATCTCAGAAACAAATTAATCATTGAAAAAAGCAAGTCATAGAGAATGCATGCAATATGAATCTGTTTTTATGAAATTCAAAAACATGTAAAAGTCAAGATACACTGATCAAGAACATACCTTGAAGTGTTCAGACTATAAAGAAAGGCAGGACAATGAAAAAATCAGAATTCAGGATTGGATTTTCTGTGTGGTAGGAACAGGATATGACAAGATAGGGAAATTCACTGAGAAGCATCCAGTGTACTCATAATGACCCATTTCCTAAGCCAGATGGTGACTATGGGTATTGCCATTGCAATTTTTCTTTTGTATGTAATTAATATTTATTAAAAATGTCCTTGAAGTGATAGCGCTGACATATAAACAATACCTGTGCTGGAAAAGTATAAGAGAAGATATAGGTTTGCTACTTGAATTAAGCATCCCTGACAGACAGCATCACAGCATGCCTACGGCTTTGTTGAGCACATTCAGAGCAGATTGAGAGAAGGTAGCTAGAAATCAGGCCCAGACCCTGCCTTTGTGGGATTTAGCCATCCAGGAGGTGACGTTCACCTCAAAAAAAGCAAAGGCTTGAGGCAATCTCTGCTTTCTTCATTATGTGTCTGGATTCTTTTCTAATGATCTGATTTGTAAAAACAAAACAAAACAGTTCTGTCCATCTATGATTCATCAAATACACCACTTTGAAAGAGCTTTTCCTAGAGTCTCTGTTCATGACAGTTGTCACCTAAAACTCTTCCTCCATCATGCCCCCAGGGCTTGTAGCATATACTGTGATCTGTGCCTTAACCTGCAGGGCCATTTGCACTCTGCCTCTTAAGTCACCATGCTTGCTCTCTCAGCTCCACATTCCCCCCTCTGGCATGGCACCCCAGACTATTTGCTTTTGCTTCTGCTTGCAGATCTCCTGGACAGAATAGCATGTGCAAAGATCCAAGAGTATGAGAAGGCCTACACGCACCATTCTGTTCAGGTGGAGTACACTACTACTTTTAGGTATCTTTTTTTTTTTTTTTAAGATTTTATTTATTTATTAATGAGAGATTGAGAGATACAGAGAGAGAGAGAGAAAGTGCGGTAGAGACACAGGCAGAGGGAGAAGCAGGCTCTATGCAGGGAGCCCCACGTGGGACTCGATCCCGGGTCTCCAGGATCAGGCCCTGGGCTGAAGGCGGCGCTAAACCGCTGAGCTACCTGGGCTGCCCAACTTTTAGATATCTAATAAATACCACCTAGCACCTCAATCCAGGAAGCCTTTCCTTACCCTTAACCTGGGGTCGATACCCCTCACCTGTACTCTCCAGACACCCTTACACTGGTCACTGTCAATAACATGTACTTACTGCAATGATAAGTGATTATCTGATGCTTTTCTGTATCCCTGATAATTCTAGGAGTTCTCAAGGTACATGAATCTCAGGGTTTCATAAACAGAGAGGATTGATCACCAATAAAATCAAACAGATGAAAAGGCAGTATTTTCAAATTAAAAAAAAATGAAGTGATTCATCTAATTCATTAATTTTCTTAATCTTAAAATGCAGGGTATGCATCTTTTTGGAGACAGTAGGAGTTGAACTGGCCTTTGAAGGGTACACTTGGATTAGCGGAAGAGCAATTATATACCCAAAGGGGAACCACATGAGAGAAAGCATAGATGGAAAAAATTGAAAGTTCTCTTGGCAACAAGGAAAGCATAAGACTGATGAAGTAGGAAGTTCATATTACTGTGGGGGAGGACAATGGGAAGGAAGATTGGGGTAAAGTAGGACAACAGTTGGGAGTCATTCCTGTGTAAAATAAAAGGGACAACGAAGGATTTAGACCATCAGAGTGACCTGATGAAACTGTCACTTCTGAGTTAATAAGAGCAAAATGACTCAAAATTGAAACTGGAAATGTCAAATCTAAGCTTGTGTTTCTGCCCCTGAATACAAATACATAAGTCCTAAATAGTACCTGCCTTCATCTTTCTCGAAGAGGATGCTTGGCAATTGGGAGGCAACAGGAGAGACTGACTCATTCCAATTACTCTCGAAAATGAAAGAGGTAGAGGAAGTAAACTGATTTAAGTGCTCAGGGAAATTGCGAAGTGCCTGTCAGATTGTGGTAATTGTATGGCAGTCTTTTGTGAGCTGTGATGGGAGATGGTCTAGGTAAGCAGAAAACCCCAGCAAAGTAACATATTTTGCTCTACTTAACAGTTTTAGAAACAGACAGTGTGATGATGATGTTTCTGTGCTCCGGGCAAGCTTCCACGGAGGAAGCAATGTCCTGAGGAGGGGGCCTCTTTCCCGGACTAGCTGGAAACCATGACAACATGGTCTGCCTCTCCCAAGGCCTCTATCTCACACCTCCCAGCTCTTCTTGGCTCTCATCTCATGGTGGCTGTCCCAGCATAAGGAAGCTTAGTGCAAAACCAAGTCAAAGAATGATTTGGGGGCTGAAGTGTGGATTTTCACCATGGAAGGCAATGCTGTTGAGAGCTTAAGCGACCTCCAAGTAACAGCACACTGCTCTCACTGCAAGGCAGAGATCAACACCTTCTCATCACAGAAATTCAACTGATGCTGGAGAACGTGACTTCAATAAGGTATAACAACGAACTATCAAACACCCCAGGAAAATTCAACCTCCTCACATTGGGTCCTGGACAATAAAATTTATAGCATGGAAGAGAAGTGCAAGATGTAGACTTATTGAGAGTAGTGAGTTTTCAAAGAGAAAAAAAAACGAAGAAATGGGCCTTAACTTCTCATCCCCAGTATCTTTTATCACATTGGCAGCTGGGAAAAAAATCATCACTTTTCTGAATGATGAGTGATCCAAGGAAAGTAGACCGGGAGGGCCAGAGTAGTACAACTCCCTCCAAGGAGAAGAAATGGCACTGGAACTGTGTGAGACCACCTAAAAAAGGCTGAAATGTCAGTGGTCTCCCTATGGCTGAAGGGAAAAGGCATTTTAATAGCTGGATGAGTAAATAATAGCCTTTATGGGTTTTACACAATTTGATTTACAGGTAAGGGCATGGATGGGGACAGAGGGGCAAGAGTGTCAACTGCATTAAGGGAAGCCGTGAAAAGCTTCATAAAGGAGATGCAATTCGATCTGTAGGCCTAAGAGTCAATGTCTGTACATTCCAGACAGAATGTACAAAGGTATGGGTTTTGAAATGGCATGGCGTGTCTGGAAAATCTCAAGTATGCTGTGCAAACCTGGGGTAAAAGAGTGAATAAGAACTGAGAGGTGCACAGGTGGCCCCATGGTGAGAGACCTTGTTGTCTTGAGATGACCTTATCCTGTTGGAAATGGAAGAACCACTGAACAGGTTAAAAATGATTTACTCCCTGAGACTCTGACATTTCAGTGATCTTTGAACCCTGATATTTTGTTTTTTTCCCACCTTCAGCTCAGCTTCTACTCTGGCTGGTACTATAATAGCAGTTTATTTCAGTTGAATTGTCCAGGTCTTATTTGATGGTGTACAATAAATTCTTTTATAATTCAATTGAATTGTCTGACCTTTTGCTAATAATTGAGTGGGGATGGGAGAAGCCTGAAGATGATAAAAACATGACCCTTATTTTAAGGAACACCTTTTACAGTGCAGGAAGACATGTGTCCACAAAACTAAATCTAGGAGAAATCTAAAACAAATTAAGAAGTCCTGGAGTACAGACAAGGAACCACTAAATACTCTGCAGAAGATTTCTAGTCCAAGGGACTACACATAACGATAACCACAGTATAAGAAAGGGCAGTTTTATATGCCAGACATGGTTGTCATATTAATCTCTGTATTTATTTATGTCTGCTCCAACCTTGTCCCACACCTGTAATCAATTGGAACTTGTACATAGTTAATGGTGTAAGTTGATGAGTGTCTGGAGCTCTGTGAGGAGGTGGGGCATGAGGACACAAACACAAATGATTTATTTTTGGGTCACATTGAGAGAAGAGCTGCAGCTTGAAAGTGAGGGTGTAGGAAGAGCAAGGATATGTTTCTGGAGCTCCTGACTCTGGTGAGGAGGCAAAAATGACTCAAGCCATGAGGACAGTGATCTACAGATGCCTCAAGATATCTGAGAGTAATCCTCGGGAATTGGGAGTGGTAATTTGTAAAAGAATTTGGAATGAATCAACAAGATTACTGAGTGAACTCAATGGAAAAATGGAGATTATGTAGCACATCTCTGGCTTCCCTGATTTTACTGAGTCTTCGTGGATTCTTTGTCTTAGAGCTATAATTTATAGATAACTAACTGGTATCAATGTAGAGGATTTTCTCTCTCATAGATATGCAAATACAGTTTGTCCAGTGGAGAGGACAACTGACCTTCCATCATCTCCTTGAGGGGGATGGAGATACATATCTATTTGGCTTTGAATTCTCCTTTGAACTGGTTATAACCAATCCTATTGATTCCCTCATGAATTAAGTGAAATCTTTGACATGTTAAGTCTATATTTATATGAATGTCCTGATTTTGGTTTCTTTAAAAATATACTTTAATAGTCATCATTAACTTGAATTTTATCTGAATGTGGGTTCAAGAAGCTAATCACCTTTCTCCTTTACCTCACATTCCTAATGGCAGGAAAAGGACTCCCTAGTCCTCCTAATTCATAACCCATATTCATGTTGGCTAACCCAGATATCTGGTGGGTGAGTGGGGGTCATTTCCTCACTCCAGGATGCTGAAATAAAGTGACTATCTCCCTTGCCTTTCCTTCTGGGGAAGAACATGGGTGTGAGCTTAAAGCCTGAGACAAGGATTGCTTGACAAGGACTGAAATGTAAGTAGCTTATTTTAGACAAATAGTGTGCTCTAGCTGTCTTCCAATGTACTCACATCTCATATTCTCTCCATGCATTTATAAGTTGTGTCTAGAGAAAATTTCCAAACCAACAGAACACAATGGCCCATTGGGGAAGGAGTCTTAAGTATAAGCATTATTCCCCAAAAAATAAAATCCAAAAGGCAGTTCATTGAAAGAAATCTTATTTGGGGACATTCAAAACAATGGTACCATCTTATGCTTGTATCCTGCTGGTAGATTTGATAGCCTCCTCTGTGGATCCAGTGCATCAAATATATACTCCTATCCTAGTGGCTGTGATCCTTGATTGCATTTTTAAAAAAATATTTTATTTATTTATCTTAGAGAGAGAGTTTGTACAAGTGCAAATGGGATGAGGGGGTAGCGAGAGATAAGGACAGACTGGGCACTGAACAGAGAGCCTGATGTGGGGCTCCACATGGGGCTCCATGTGAAGCTCGACTTGGGGGCCTCCACTAGGGGTGGGGCTTGATGGGGGGGCTCAATGCAGGGCTCTATCCCACAACCCTCAGATCATGACCTGAACCAAAATCAAGAGTCTGATGCTCAACCAACAGAGCCCTCCTTGATCACATTTATTCCTTGATGTATATCTGTCTGTCTCACTAAGTTGTGAGGCCCTTAAGAACAAGAGACTTAAGTGTTATTTTGAAATTAGCACAAGTTTGGAATATAGTAATTTTCTAATATGCATCCCCACATCTCTGGACAGCTCTCACAATTGCAATTGTACAGAGCCAGAATCCACTTCTCCATCATTTCAACCCTTAGGGTCTGAGTGTGTCCTTTGAAATTGTACAGATCAAATTCGTGGTTCCTCCGATGTCATGGAGATAAAGGATGAGAATAAATTGTTACAAGAGAAAACAGTTAGAACAACGGAAGCCACCAAATTAGAATCTTTCCACACATCCTCCAAGAATCACAGGGACAGACAGGAGAATAAGTAAAACTTCAGTTAGACCTTGGCTGACGCATGCTTGTGAGATGGAAAATACTAAACTTCAATTTATATATAGGTTGAGGGATAAACTTTAGAAAGAGTGGATTGCCTTGGGAGCTGATGCCAGAGGTGAGGTCACATGGGAGTGCATGGAAGAAAGGTGTTTGTGGTAGGGTGCCAGATGTGACAGGACACTGAGCACCAGCAGAAAACAAGTCCCACTTGAGTGAGGATGGATGTGAGACTGAATATCAGAGGTACTGAGGAGTTAGCAACTCTGGAATCTAAGTATGTAGGAGGGCATAGAGATGTTCATTGCGCCATTCTACATGTTGTGTAGGTTTTTAAAATTTCATCGGAGTACATGGTAAAATTATAAGAAGGCCATGAAAAGGCCCCCAAACAAGATAGACAGAACATGCTGTGTATGTGAACATAGGAGAAATGTCACTGGGGCTATAAAAGAAGGGGGTGTTGAGAGGGGTGTGGAGGGAAGTATAACTACCTACTCACCCAGAGCGGGGCTAGGGCAAACATGGTCACTCACTGACTCTGGACGTGGCGCCTGGCACTAACTTGACCACCTGAAGCTTCCGACCTTTTTCAATCCAGGGATGCCTGTCAATAGGAATACTCTGTGTATTAATCTGTCTTCATGTCTTGGGTTACTTTTGTTCTGGAATTTAGGAGGTTCCAGCTTACTTCACAGATAAAATTGGTGGAAACAGACAGGGCAGTGACAAGTAAACATTTCAGATAGATCATAAGAGTCAGCAGGTTTTAGATTTTAAGTTATAAAATCAAACTAATGCTTCACTTTACATCTAGAACAAGTTACTTAGTACAGAGTGCTATTAAGTGCCCTTCTATAATCTCTTTTCTCTACCAGAGCCTATTAGCTACTTGAATTAAGCTAATATTTTTTTGCACATGATTGGAGAAGTTATGCTTTGCTCAGGTGTAGTGTAGGGAAATAACATTTCTTGAGGACATACACAGAGCCAAGCATTGTGGTAGGTGCTTTATGTACCTTTTATCAAGATCTTGCCTGCTTGGGTGTCATGGAAACTGAGGCACCATCAAAGAGTTGCAGGTATGTTGAGATGTGAATACTTCCCACCTTTGAGGTGTTAGAACAGTGAC
The DNA here is from genome assembly GCF_053574225.1 of Canis aureus. Taxonomy (NCBI): domain Eukaryota; kingdom Metazoa; phylum Chordata; class Mammalia; order Carnivora; family Canidae; genus Canis; species Canis aureus. The sequence continues at coordinate 52,570,806 of NC_135622.1, read as the reverse complement.
TGGGATGGCCAGAGTCCCTGGATCAGATACATCAGGCCACAGAGAGCCCATATTTTCTGTATGCATGACTGACACACATCTGGGTCTCACTATGTTACAGCATTTATTCCTCATGGTAAACTCTAAAGTAAATATTATTTTCACCTTTTCAAATATGGTTGGGTTCATAGGAGGCACCAAGTAAACTAGTAACTAGTAAACTAGCTAGCTTCAGATCTCAGCAGCCAGTGGGTGGCAAAACCAGGAGTGCCATTGGGTCTGCCTGGATCTTAGGGCTGAGATTTTCTGCCAAACCATATTCCTCAGTTTACTAGGACCCTCATAAAAGCCCCAGATCCAGAAGGCTTAGGACATCTCTGCATCATATTTGCAAACTCACAGAGGACAAGGACTAAGATTTGGAAGCTAAAGTAATAAAGGAACTGGAAGGATCTCCCAGGCAGCACCAAGTTCTAGAATGCGTGAGACTTTCTGGCTGAAAAGCACAGTTTCATCACAGGAGACCAGTGGGAAGAGGTTGGAGATGCAACTGGATTCAAATCCTGGATATCCTGAATGACAGGTTAAGAAGACTGGATGATGAGGCATAGCTTGGGGAGCCACTGAAACTTCTCTTTCTTTTAATTCCCCCTGCAAATACTTTGTGCTGCTTGTGGAACTCAAATACAATTAGGGCCCCCTGTCTCGGGGTGGACCTGGAGTCGCTTTAATGCCACATAAACTCAGCAGGTTTTCCTTCTTGATGGCTGGACACCAATCCCTCCCGGTCATCCTCAGGGGTGTTATATTCTCTTACAAATTAGGTCAGTTTGCTTCCTCAGCAGCTGGACCAGTGCCCATACTGCTACCATGGCTTGTCCTCTGCCTCTCACCCCAACAAGACCATTGATGCTTGGTCTTTGATGCTACATTGTCATGTTTGCCTCTGAGCTGCTGCTTCTCCCCTCTTGACATTTCTCACATCCCACTGCTGCTGCTGTTGGACTATGCAGAGTTCACTGTGACCACGTTCATTTTCCAGTACCTTCCCCCTCCAGACCACTGACCTACCACGGTCTTGGACTAGTCTAATCTCTGGTTGACTGCTCTGTGTAGCAGCTTGGCCCAGTTGCCTCCACACAAATCAGCAGCAGAGAGGCAGCTGCCACCAATGCAGTTACCGTCACTACCAGGGCAATGGCCCTAATTTAGGTTCTTATGATCTTCTAGACAGGCTCAGCAGCCGCACACGTTGGTTCAAGCAGCTGAAATGCTTCAAGCAACACCCACCTCACTGGACTATGTCTCCTCTCTAATCTTCAGGCTCTGCTACTAAGCCTCGCTCATTATGGCAGATTTCTCCTTCTCTCCAGACAGATTCCCTCCATAAGGATCCACATTCTTTCTTGAAATTTCATTCCACTGGGCTATTCCTGCCCAATTTACCAGATGTGCTTAAAGATGTGCTGGCACCCTAATCACAGCACTATTAATTTTCCTGGGAGGTGATCCAGCATCCATGTTCCCAGGAGATAAGAGCAGCGAGGAAGTCACATCACTCACATGCCTTTTTTCTCCTGATTTCAAAAGCATGTCGTGTTTGTTATAAAGATTGTAGAAAATGCGCTAAAACAAGACGAAGGAAATGAATATCACTGGTAATTTACCACCCTAAGGTAAATGCGGTTAACGTTCAGTGAATGTCATTTATATTTATTATGTGGTTACTACTGTGCCTGGCATTGTGCTAAGCACTGCCACTAAAACATAACTAAATAAATAAAACAGGAGTCCTGTCTGTATAATGTCTTATAACCTGTTTTTTCTTTCACAGTATTATTTTATAATAAGGCCTTTTTTTTCTTTTTAGCCTTTATTATTCTTTTTTTTCAGTTTTCTGAATTTCTTTCAAATTGTGAATTAAATCACATTCAGACATATGTCTTTCTCAGAATTTTCCAGACGTCTTTCTTCTGCAGTGCAGTATTTTGGTCCAATATTTCCCTATTCCCCCCTCTTCAATTTGTTCTTAGCTCGTAATTCAGAGAACTGTCATCCATGGTATTTGTCAACAAATGGGAGGAATAGATGGACTCTAGTCCACTTCCACCCACTTGTATGTGGTTTGAGTCTTCCCCTCATGTTTGCTCTTCATGGCTGTGGCCCCTCTGCCTCCAGGGCTCAACCCCTGTCAGCATTTGCTTGGTGTGCCACATTCTGTGGAGCTGATAGCCCTCCCCATCCCCTGTGTTTAGGGTGCTGTCCTCTGAGATATTGGACCATGTTGGGTGCCTAGAATGGGCTGTGTGGCAGCAAGCCCCCTTCTAGGTGTGTTCTGAGAGCGGCTGTGTACAGGTGTATGAATGACAGCAGACAGTACTCCCTCATGGATCAGTACCCAAGTGGCGGATGGGCTGCGACTGAGCTTCCAGATTGGTTCAAACACTGGATAGTCTTTGAGTTGGGGGTGGATAATAGGAGAAATAAAAGTGTATTTCTGTAGGTAATCTCCATTTTAGGAAATGGAGCCCAGGTAAATGTTTTTCTGTGTAGTTCTAAACCCATTAGAGTTTATAGAAATTTCTCTCATTTCGGACATTAGATGGTCAGTCCATCCAAGTCTCTATCATTACCTTTGGTTTCTTTTCTCTGTCCTTGTTCATATTTTGGTTGGAAGTTGGGAGGGATGTTCTTACTCCACTGTGAGTGCATGTCTTACCTTCTCAACAATCAGAGTTGCTTTATTGAGCACCTATGTACCTGATATTTTCTAACTGCTCGATTTATGTTTTCACGTGATTCTAATCCTACAAAGTAAGTATTATTATCCCCATCTTACAGATAGTGAATTTAAGCCTGGGAGGTTAATAAAGAAGGATTTGCCTAAAAGCACTGAATTTGTAAGATGCACAGCCTGGATTCAAACCTAGGACTCTTTCTCACCAAAGCCTTTGACATTTCTCCAGTCTCTTGACTCTTTGAGGTTAATGATATCATGTTGAGTTATTTTGGGAGTTTTGCACCTGTTATTACTCCAGAAAGGAATCAGGACTAAATTCATGCAAAATTTCTACTGATGCCTGGTGTTGCTGTATTGCAAGTGAAGAATGAGAACAATCTGGAACATGAATGCTATTTTCTCTCCCTCTCTCTCCCCTTCCCCCCTTCCCTTCCTCCCTCTCTTCCTTTTTTTTTTTTTACCCCCCCCCCCCGCTTCATCATTTTGGCTCTAGGTTCTCATGCTACACTGAGTCCATGAGCCAATATTACCTATTTTTTGCATGCATGAAATTCCTAGCATAGTGGAGTTGGTTGGAAATAAGTGGGTTCAAAAGCAATGAAGTAAAAAACAGCTTCTCTGCCATCTGACAATGGAGTGTAGCCAGAACCAGAAGTAATTCACAACCAGAAGTAATTAATGGGTGGTGTTTTCACGTGTTCGTGGAACAGGGGGATAGGGAATTTCCAAGAAGCAGCAGAACAACTGCCAGGCTTTCTTTCACATGCGGTAGCTCAACTCTCTGGTGAAGCTAGTTAGTGCTCTGCAATATCAACAGGGAGATCTGTCTCATGCTCAGGATATATTATTAGGCCACTCCGGTCTCTTGACTCACAATGGCCCTGACAGGTGGATTGAGAAACCATGGGCTTACTCAGATTCCAGTCCTTCCTTCCGTATTTAACAAGTATGGTTGGTGAAACCCATAAATTTAAATCACCAATAAAAAGAAACTACCCATTTTTTTTACATGAACTCAATACATACGCATTTTATTTGCAATTCCACTGATTTTCAAAGCCAATAGTAATGCCTATTCCAGACTAAAATCTGTCTGTAAATTAACTGTTCTAGATTCAATAACAAAGCCTGTCCCTGCACTTGAGCAAGTTATGGTTATGTCTGATTTAGAGAGAGAGAGAGAGAGAGAGAGTTGTTGACTGATTTGTAAGCAATTTCCTTTCCCCCCCAATGGACCTTAAAATTTATTCATATTCTCAATATTTACATATTTGCAGTAAGACCAGATCCCCACAAGTCATACCATTCCTGCATAAATATATCCACGTGCTTTACCTCATTCATTTTGCCAATGTGGATAGATAGATAGATAGATAGATAGATAGATAGATAGATAGATGATAGATAAATTCTCCCATAAAATTCAACAAATTGGATCCATAACCCATCACTATATGATGAGTGTCCATGACTGGTCTTAGCTGAGCAGTCTGGGTTCTGTTTACACATTAATTTATAGTGACAACTCACAAAAGTTCCCTTAGTGAATCTGTCATTTATCTATCCCATAAGGAAAAATCAGATTGTCAGCCCTGATAGTGGAAATGTGTAGTGGTATCTGTCAGAAATCTAAAGCTACTGTTCTCAAATAGACCTTCCAGAGAAACAAAAGCATTCATTCCTAGCGTCCACTAGGAGACCAAGACATGCTTTAGGTAGTTTCTCAGGGAGAAGCACTGTACCTGATGAACTTCAAGACAGCTGCTGCCTGTGAGGCATAAAAGCCACCAATATCCTAAAGAAATTTTTTTTCTGGTAAAGATTTATTTATGTATTTGAAAGAGAGAGAATCGGGGAGGGACAGAGGAGAGACTCTCAAGCAGACTCCTGAGTGTGGAGCCTGATGTGGGGCTCAGTCTCACAACCCTAAGATTGTGACCTGAGCTGAAACCAAGAATCAGATGCTTAACTGACTGAGCCACCCAGATGCCTCAAGAAATTCTTTTATTAAATAGCTAATTGTTGATATATAACCCACATATCACAAAAGTCACTCATTTAAAGTGTACAATTGTCTTTTCAGTGTCTTATAGTTATGCATCCATTACCAACATCTCCTTTTAATCCCCCCAAAGGAAACTCACATCAATTAATAACAATTTTTCATTCCTGATATTCCCCCAAAAGCCCCAGGTGACCACTATTTTACTTTCCATCTCTATGACTTGTCCATTCTGAATATTTTATATAAGTACAATTATACAATATGTGGTCTTTTATAACTGCCTTCTTTCACTCAATATCATGTTTTCAAGATTCATCCATATTGTAGTATATATCAGTAGTTCACTTTTTACTGCCAAATTGTATTCCATTGTATTGATACAACACATTTTATGTATCAATTCATAAACGAATGGTCATTTGGGTTGCTTCTGCTTTTTGGCTATGATGAATAATAATGCTATTAAAATTCATAAACAAGTTTTCGTGTGGATATATGTTTTCCATTCTCTTGGGTATATATTAGGAGTGGTATTTCCAGGTCATATGGTCATTCTATGTTTAACATTTTGAGGAACAACCTAATGCTTTTCCAAAGAATCATCTCACATTCCAATTAGCAATGGATAAGGGTATCTGTTTTCCACATCATAACATTTATTTATTTATTTATTTATTATTTATTATAGCTAACCTAGTGGGTGTGAAGTGATATTTTATTGTGGTTTTGATTTACCTTTAAGTTGTGGATAAGGAATAATGAAGAATAATAATGTTGAGAATGTTTCCATGTGTGTATTGGCCATTTGTACATCTTCTTTGGAGAAATGTCTATCCAAATGATTTGCCTAATTTTGAATTGGGTTGTCTTTTTATTATTAATTTATAAGAGTTTTTATAAGTTATATTTATAAACCTTTTGTCAAACATATGACTTGCAAATATTTTCTCCCAATCATCTGTGGGTTATCTTTTCCTTTTCTTATGTTTTTGAAAGACAAAATTTTTCACTTTTGGTAAAGTCCAATTTATGTATTTTTTCTTGTTTCTCTTAGGATATGAGTGCCCTTATCTAAGAAACTATTGCCTAACTACACATCATCAATATTTACTCCTGTATTTTCTTTTTAGGAAATCTATTGTTTTAGCTCTTAAATTTAAGTCTTTAGTCCAATTTGAATTAATTTTTGTGTATGCATGAGGTAGGGGAAATTTCATTTTTTTGCATGTGGGTCACTGGTTCATCTGAGCACCATTTGTTGCCTGTACAATAGATGTGAGTAACCTAAGTTCCTTTTACTATTGGGGAAAAGGTAGATCTATTAATTAATTGTAGACTCTTTAAAGCTGACATTGAAATCTTAAAGCATATGAATCAAGTGATGGAAATACACCAACGAATAAATAATTTCTAAATCAATAGTTGCAAAAAATAAAAAGATCATCCCTAAAGAATACAGAAATAAGGTGGAATCAAAACAAAAGAAGCAAGATAAATAAGAAAAATATCTTTATATTAATAAAGATAAATCATAAAATTAATAGAAAATATAAAAATGATTTATGTAACAGAAAACACTGTTTTTTTTTTTTTTTTAAACATTTTTTAAAATTTATTTATGATAGTCATACAGAGAGAGAGAGAGAGGGGCAGAGACACAACAGGCAGAGGGAGAAGCAGGCTCCATGCACCGGGAGCCTGATGTGGGACTCGATCCCGGGTCTCCAGGATCGCGCCCTGGGCCAAAGGCAGGTGCCAAACCGCTGCGCCACCCAGGGATCCCCCAGAAAACACTGGTTTTTAAAAAGGAAGCAAAGGTGTGTCAAAATTGATTCAGAAAAAAAGAGAAGGTAGTAATAATTAATATTAATAATTAAAAAGAAGCATATAAAGTTATAAATTTGAGATTTAAAATGATAAAAGAGTAAGTGATAAACTGAACAATTTTCTTGAACATTTTAAGTTCTCAGAGTTGACTTAAGAAGTAGATGATACAGATGGGCCTATAAACACTGAATAAACTGAAACAATAGAAAATTATCTTATTTAAAAGTAATGAGGTCCATTTTATGAGGCAATGTTATTGAATCTTCATGGAATAATCTCTCACTTATTACTTTTTCTCAGCCTGAGACTCAATAAGTGTTTTATCTAAGCTTTCTATCAACACCAGATAAAGCAATTGGAAGAAGAAAAATTATCAGCCAATCATTTGTAAGTATATAAATATAAAATGTGTATATGTTGACAGAAAGATCAAATGTATCATAGAAATACAAAGATTATCCAGTATCAGAATGTCTTTTTTTTTTTAAAGAACAAAAAAATTGCTTATTTCAATATGTGGGAAAATTATTTCAGAATAATTTCTATTTTGGGGGGTACCTGAATGGATCAGCTGGTGAAGTGTCTGACTCTTGATTTCAGCTCAGGTTGTGATCTCAGGGTTGTGAGATCAAGCTTTGTCTTCAGCTTCATGTTGGGCGTGTAACCTGCTTAGAATTCTCTCTTCCTCTGTATTCCCCACCCCACACACCCACTTGTGCTCTCTCTTTCTAAAAAAAGAAAAGAAAGAAAGAAGAAAGAAAGAAAGAAAGAAAGAAAGAAAGAAAGAAAGAAAGAAAGAAAGAACTTGTATTTTAAAAATGCTCTCATTTGAACAAAAATAGATTTTTCTATTACCAGATAAAGGCTCTAGCAAAATGCATGCAAAAATTATACCTGATGGAAAAACTTAAGTACGTCCATTAAAGTTATGGAAACTCTATGTCCGCCTTCACTTCAACTATTCAACACAGTTTGAGAGGCTATAATCACCCACTGTGTGAAAGAAAAAAAATAGAATAAGAGTAAGGAAGAGACTAAAATGCTATCATTGGCCAGATACAGGGAAATTCAAAATTCTACGAAGTACTATATTTAAGAACCTTCAGCTAGTTTTCCAGATATATCAGCAATAACCAATGTAAAATACTGAATATTTTTAAAACATCAGGACATCAGTAAGTTTATCTTATATATTTTTTATCTTCCTCTCTCTCTCTCTCTCTCTCTCTCTCTCTCCTTCTTCCTATATGTTTTGTTTGCTTGTTCTCTCCTCAGTCATTACCAGGAAAGTCTTCCTGAAATAAGCATTCACTGTGTTCTCCCCTTAGGGAATAACACAAATGCCCAGGCTCAGGAGGGGCAGCCCTCACAGGAGAGTGGGCAGGGTGGCTACAGCAAAAGAGAAGCATCAAGGAGTCTGTGCTTTCAAGCAAAGCTCTCCAATTCCTCCAGGGCCTTGTCTTGCTTCCTCTGCCTTTCTTCAACACCTGAGATGCCTGGCAGGGAGTGGATGTGAGAGGAACATCAACTGAGTGAAGACCGTTCAGCTTCTCCTGTGACAATCCTCTGTGTAATTCTGACACTACTCTTAATGAGGATAAGCAGATGGAAGCTGGGAACACATTTCCTTATGTGTTTAATTTATTCCTAATAACCATATTGTAGAGATCTTAGGCAAAAATCAATTAATTTCCTTTTTGTTTATGTCAAAACTCTGTTCTCTATTGAGTGTCCTAAAATCATTGGACCAGAAAGTTTGTATTGATGTCTCACTTTGTTTAGAGAAGCCAAACTCCATAAAATCATTTCTGCCTGTGTGACATACATTTTTGGGAATTTCCTGTGAAGTAAAAGTTAAAGATATCTCAATAGTATCTAATATAATAAAAGCAAAATTTAGGCCAAGGACATGGCCTCACTCATAATGCCAAAATGATATTCAGTAAATATTTACCTGAAAATAAGTAGATTTTACATGTATTTTTCAAAATAGAAATCTCATTATGACTGAAGTAGATAAAACTTTGGTTGAAAATGTAATCAATTATTGGCTTGACATCAATAAAAATAATACTGAAATAGACATAAATAGAAGTAAAACTCATTTAAACCTTATGAAATCAGGATAGGGATTATATATATATATTCTGAGTTTTATATCTAGGGATCATTAGCCAGCTAATTGCATTGGGCGAGAGAAGTGAGGAGGATCTGGGGTTTTATTGAGATTTGCCCCCAGATTTTGGTAGTGGAGGGGATGCTAGTCCAGTTCTATGTGGAATAATAACTGCTAAACTTCACCTGGGCTCTATGTCTCCAGATGTTGCCAGTGGATTGAGGGTAACTGTCAAAATCAGAGGTCACCTTGCAAAATGAGAGAAACTTACTCACAGTGATATTTGGACACATGGCAAGAGCTATATATGTCTACAGGCAATAGGATCCCTGCCTCTGAATTAGCATTTCAATTCCAGGGATTAAATCCCTGGTTTGGGGAAGACTGACAAGGATAATGGGGTCTATACTATAAGCTATACTTTAGGGGAGGTTAATCAAGAAAAACACTTGAGTCCAGGAAAACAAGACTGGGGCCATTCACCATACCTGGTACAAGGTGGGTGTTGAATAAGATAGCTGCCTATTTGGGACATCTGGGTGGCTCAGTGGTTGAGCGTCTGCCTTTAGCTCAGGTTGTGATCCTGGGGTACTGGGATCAAGTCCCACATCAGGCTTACCACAGGTAACCTGCTTTTCCCTCTGCCTATGTCTCTGCCTCTCTCTGTGTCTCTCATGAATGAATGAATAAATAAAAATCTTAAAAAAAAAAAAAAAAGATAGCAACCCAGTTGCCAGATTTGTGATCAAGGTCAAGGACAGAGTAAAAGATATGGACTTGGTGTTATGTATTAGATTGTGAAACTCAATTGATACATGATTTTGGTTGAATATGGTGTGGGGATTAGGGAAAGTGGGAGAGGGAGAGTCTTGTGGCCAGGACCAGGTAGAGCCTAAAATATTGTAGATTAGAGCTAGTTATGAGGATTCAACTTTGTGCAAGCCTTAATACTAAATGCATCAGCCTGACTCTTTCTACAATTTCTAAAAAATTCTAAGATTATTTCCTTATTGACCTCTACATTTGGAAGCTAGGAGGCAGATTTTGTCATAAGGAAGAAAATATATTTCTGGCAAGATAAAGATATTGGATTACTGGTTGTTTCTGTTCTGTTTTTTCCACCCATTGAAGGGCGGGGGTAGGTCTGGTCTGAGGAAGAAGTGTGCAGAAAAAGGTGTGTCTCACTGGAGGTATCTGTGAGGAGGTTAAGTTTCTCTCCAAATCTTAAAATGCCAGGCCCACCTCCTCATCGGTGATTTTTGGTAACAAACATTTATCTCCAGAAACAGAAATGAAATGTCAGAAGCAGCAGACTTTAGCTATTTCTATTTCATGGATGAGTACCTTTCTATTTTATCACCTAGTATAGAATGGTTTCATCACTTAAAAAAAAATTAGAATTCTCTTTTTCCTCAGGCCATTTAAACTTTTTTGGCATACCTGAGAGACACCCCCTTCTTTCCCTGCCCCATCTATGGCCCACATACCGGGTGATCACTCACAAAGGACTCATTTTTTAATTTACTTATGTACATGTAACAATTGATAAACTAGAAGCCCATTTTCAAAGCCATGGAAACATTCTCCTATAATTTACTCAATTCTGCATTTTTTTTTTAAGATTTTATTTACTTATCCATGAGAGACACAGAGAGAAAGAAAGGCAGAGACACAGGCAGAGGGAGAAGCAGGCTCCATGCAGGGAGCCCGATGTGGGACTCGATCCCTGGACTCCAGGATCACGCCCTGGGCAGAAGGCAGACACTAAACCACTGAGCCACCCAGGTGTCCCTCAATTCTGCATTGTATACTGGGAAGGGGAGGGGGTCTGAGTTTAGATATTTGAAAAAATCAAAGGCTCCCTTGGGACATTTTTTGAAGTCTGGCCATTAGAGATGGGATGCAACGAATGAGCTGTGTGAGACCACTGTGGAGACCACAGTGTTTTCAGTGAGCCCGGGAGGCCAACTGGGTGCATGTCTCTGCAAAAGGAAGCTGCTTGAGGATCTTTTCCCTTCTCCATGTTCTTCATTGTAACTTAATCCACCAGTGGATTCCCTTGCATTGAGCCAGTTTCCTCTAAGTGAATTAAAGTGAGTGCAGGTTACTAGCATGCCCTGCACAATGAAGAATCCGGTGTGTGTCTCTTAAAACTGTGTACACCTACTCTGGTTTCTTTTTTAAATCTAGCCCAGCAATTTATTTTAACTTGCCAGTGTAACCTATTTGAATTTATGGTGATTGGTATATTTGGACTTACTTCAAAATCTTGCTCTGTCATTTTTTTGCCTTTACTGATTCTATCTCATTTATCTCCTTTTACGCATTTTAAGAATTATTTTACTTGTTTGTTATTTCTTTCATCTCATCCCCCCCCCCAATTTAGAATTTATGTAGTCACTGTGATTTTATCATGCACACTTTTAAAAGTCGGAAGTTAATGAAGATCTTATATTTCCCCCTGATGCTAAACAATTTAAGAATATCAGGACTTTTCATTGCGCTCTTCCAAAAATTTAAATTCTACTATTTTCTTTTTATGGTGGCTATTATTATTTTTTTAAGATTTAGTTATTTATATGAAAGAGAGTGTGTAGCAGGGAGGGGCAAAGAGAGAGGGACAGAAAATCTCAAGCAAATTCTGCACTGAGTGTGAAGTGGGATGCAAGGCTTTATCCCATGACCCTGAAATTATAGCCTGAGCTGAAACCAAGAGTTGGACACTTAACCAACTGCACAACCCAGATGCCCCAATGTAGCTATTATTATATATTAATATTAATGTTATCATTATTAACAATGACAACATTCAGTAAGTTAACCTACCTATTTACCAATTTCTTTGCTCACGCTCCTTGTATTTCAGAACTTCCTTCAGGGATAGTTTTCTACTTCTAAGGTACATCCGTTAGAAATTCTTTTCATGAAATTCTCTGGTGAGGCACTCTTTGCCTTCCCTTATCTAATGATGTCTTCATTTTATTACCTCTGTTTTTGAAAGATTATTTGTTGGATAGAATCCTGGCTGGCAATTATTTTTTTCTCAGCTCTTTGAAAGTATTATTCCTCCATTTTCTGGCTTCCACTGTTATTCTTGATAAATTAGTTATTTGTCAGTTTAATTGATATTCTGTAGGTGATCTATCTTTATATTCTGGCTTTTTAAAATATGTGTTCTTTGGTTTTGACATTTTAAAGTTTTACCACAGTATGTCACTGAAGTGTATTATTATTTTTGAGGGGCACCTGTGTGGTTTAGTCAGTTAAGTGTCTGTCTTCAGCTCAGGTCATGATCTCAGGGTCTTGGGATTGAGTCCCACATTGGGCTCTCTGCTCATTGGGAGTCTGCTTCTCCCTCTCCCTCTGTCCCCACCCCTCTCATTCTCTCTCTCTCTTTCTCTCTCTCTCTCAAATAAGTAAATAAACTTTTAAAAAATTATCATTTGGAGACTATTTTTCTTCTATTTGTGTCAAGTTTAATTTTTCTCATATTTTATGCCATGTTACTATTTGCACACACATTGTTTAAGTTTTTTATTTCCTTGTGGATTGGTTCTTTTATTATTAAGAAACATCCTTTATCTTCAATGCTTCTTGCAATAGTGTAGCTATACTAGAGTGATTTTGGTTAATGTTTGAATGATTTATTTTTTCCAGCCTCTTTCTTCTCTTCTCTTTATTTTCCTTTTTTCCTTTTATTTTCTTTTTTGGTAGCCTTTCATTTTTTTTTTCTAAATTTTATTTATTTATTCATAAAGACACAGAGAGAGAGAGAGAGAGAGGCAGAGACACAGGCAGAGGGAGAAGCAGGTCCATGCAGGGAGCCCGATGTGGGACTAGATCCCGGGTCTCCAGGATCACACCCTGGGGTGAAGGTGCCGCTAAACCACTGAGCCACCCAGGTGGCCCCCTGGACAGCAGCTGCACCCGGGCTGCAGGAGGCGCCAAACAGGTGCCTCACTGGGGCTGCCTGGTAGCCTTTCATTTAAACTGTGTTTCATATAAGCAGCAAGAGCAGGTTCTGGTCTTTTAAATTTAATCTTACAGCATTGCACTTTAACTGAAATATTTAGTCCATTTACATTTATTATTATACAGGCATACTGGATTTATATCTATGATATAATTTTTCCTTTTTATTCCTTATATATACTATTCTTATATATAAGAATATTTTATATAATATTCCATATTTTATATAATATTCTTTATACTTATTTTTACCTTTATATATATTCTAAAGTGATCAACTATTTTTATTATCCATTTCCATATCTATTGATTTGATAGCAGAATGCTCTTTATTCTTTTTTCTTAGTGATAACTTTAGAAACTATAATATACATCTTTAGTTATTAAGATATCATTTAAACTAGAACTTTTACTATTTCCTAGAAAATGCAGAGCTAAGTGCTTTGTAACTTTTACCTTATTTAAAAAAAACTGGTCTATTTTAATACTTTCTACTTTAATTTCCATAAGATATTATAGTCAATATTTATTTAGATTTGCCACATAGTTATCTTTTTCATTGTTCTTCATTTCTTCTTCTATCTTTACTATTTCCATTTAGGAGCATTTTTCTTGTGCCAGAAGGACACCCATTAATACTTCCTCCAGTGTGTGTCTGCTGGTGATGTCTCCCCTGTATGCCTCTGTCTAAAAAGTCTTTATTTAGCTCCTTTTTGAAGGCTATAGGATTCTAGATTAGTAACTGTTTTCTCTTAGCACTTTGAGGATTCTTTACACTGACTTCTGGTTTTCATTATTTCTATTGTGAAGTTAATTATAAACCTTAATGTTCTTCCTTTGAGGGTGACACCCCTTCAGACACACACACCTTTGGTTACTTTTAAGCTTTTTTGCCTTTATTTTTCAAGAGTTTTTACTGTATTCAAGTTGATGTTTATTGCTTTATATGCCTCTTTAGTTTGACTTTGCTGTTAATTTTTCTCAAACACTTCAAATATTGTATTTTGTATTTAATTTTTTTATATTTTCTAGTTAGCTGCTGAAATTTTCCATTTATCATCCAGTTTTTGAACGCATTAATATATATTTAAGTGTTATTAAATTTATTTTCTGATAGCTCAAATAGATGGAATATCTGCTGTCTGTTGACCATTATCTGTTTTCCCCTTGATTTTTGATAAATTCTTATCCCTAGCATGCCCAGTTAATTTTTTTATTATATGCTGGACATTGTGCATGAAACATAGAAATGATTTAAAGCTCTCAGTGATAGTATTGTTCTCTAGAAAGGATTTACTCTTGCTTCTCACAGGCTATTTGGAAAGGAGTAGCTCACCTTAATCTAATCAGCAAATGAGCTTTAAAGTTGGGCTTTAATTTTTGTGGGTTGGTTTACTTATAGCTCATTTTCACTCCTAAATTCCTAACTCCTAGCATCTTAACTGCATCAAGAATCCTAGCTGAAAGCCTAGGGTACTTAAGCAACATCTTCCTTTTTGGTGGGCTAAACTTCGTTTTTTTTTTCTCCTTTAGTTCCATGAAATGGCCCAAAGCTCTGATTGGATTTTTAGCTACTTTTGTAGATGAAGAAAGGAAGAAGGAAAGGAAGGATGGAGGAAAAGAGGGAGGGACAGAGGAAGAAAAGGAAAGAGTAAGGGAGGGAAGAAGGGAGGGATGGAGGAAGGAAGGAAGGAAGGAAGGAAGGAAGGAAGGAAGGAAGGAAGGATGTTTTCCCTTCCACAGTATTATTATTTCTAAATTTCACTTGTTAATTATCTAATATTTATAGAACTGCCTTCAAGGATGAAGATATTATCTGAGGAAGAGTCATGTAGGGGACATTCAAAGGAGCTGCTGAGAGATTGTGCTCTTTTATTAGGAACATTATAACCTTGGTACAATTTGCCCAATTACTATGTGATCTGACTGATCTGTCCATGTGGAGTTGAAATAAAACAAAAAGACACAAGTAGTATGGTATGATCTGTTGACATGTGCCTAAAGGAATCAAGAAAGAACCCTTATTTTTACACACATGAGTGAAAGGCTTCTTGGAGCTAAGGGAATAGCCAGCTATTGACTGTAACTTTCATACCAGGGTTGGAGAATTCATTGTCAACACTTGCAACAAGGTGTGAAGTACAGAAAGGTTTGAAAAAGCATCCTGTGAAAAGGTAACTCTATCTGGGCAGATATAGGGGCAGGAGTGCCTACTAGTTCAGGAAATTAGCTTCAAACACTCATTCCTACCATATTTGTCTAAAAACTATCCAATTCGTTAATAACTCCATTGCTTTATGTTCACAAAACCCCAGCAATTGTTGTCACTTTCTCCCATTTAAAGATTTAAAACATTGAGGCTCACAAAAATCAACTATCTCAATCAAAGCCAAATAGCTAGTAAGTGTTGGAGCTAAGAATGAACCCACACAGTGTTCACCAAAACTCTCTCTTTCATTGTTATAAGAGCCATCATCCCTCCCAGTTTACTGCTGGGGTGATTCTCAGCAGTGAATACATAATTTTAATCTCTGGCAAGTGTTGAAATACTTGGTTTTCTGTCTTAGTACTTCTTATGGAGGACTGAGAACAAATGGCTGCAGGAGACATGGTGAAGATTGGAGCCCTTGGGGGAATGAATGAATTTGGACAGGTATCAAAATGAACATATTTGCATCCAACGTTAAGAGAAAGAAAGGGAGAAAAGGATGCAAGGAGGGAGGAAAGAAGATATATTGAGAGACAAAGACAGAGAGAGAGAGACTGATTCTTGATTCTCAGGCCAGATTTCTTGGTGAACAGAAATCTTTCTGTTCTTTCTCAAGATGGTTTATAGCTTCATAGCTCCACGAATCCAGTGTGCAAGCCCATGAATCACAAAACTCTTTCTCGCTAAGGTTCTGTCCCTACAGAGAAATCCCACAGTAACTGTAGTTTTGAAAATAGAGCATTTAAATCATCTTTCCAAAAGTGCGAATGGAAATAGTCCCAGAGCACCCAGAACTCTCCACAAATGTTGAGACAAAGCTAACAGAAAGGATTACTAGGGAGAGTAAATGTGAGAGACGTGATTCCCCTTCCAGTAAATGCTTCTCTGGGAGAGGCACTTGTTAACTCCCACTGAAAAATAGGCCTGCTGTCCAAGTCAGCAGTGAATTACAGAAGAAATGGTGCAAAACTTCACAGCCTGGAGAGAAAACCCCAGTTGCACTGAAGTGGAGCTGTGAAATGATTCCTATATTTCAAGGAGAATTATTTTCTTTTTGCTAAGTCACTGAACTAAACAATCACAGTTCTAAACTGTGAAAAACAGGAAGAAACACTTGGAAGATTTATAATACACATTAGTACTCTCTGTAGCATCATTAAGACAGTAAACACAAGCTCATTTCTGAAACACCCAAAATTAATAAAATAATTTCACATGAATTGTCTTTGAATTTTGCAACAGCCTCTGTGAGAGAGATATTATTATTTTACGTTGTCGATGGAGAATGGAATGTTCAAGTAATCTTAGGTGATTTCTCTGTGGTCGCAAAGATGAAATGAAAAGCAGTAATGCTGGCACTGGGGTTCCTATCTTCTCAATTTTCATACAGGCTTTAAAATCCTCATCACAGCTCCTAGAGAAATATCTCAGAAGTCATGATTGCATTACCACAATCTTGAACACATTTATTCTTTACCTGGATCCTTTACTAGCATTCTTTTGGTATTGTCCTATTTTCGTACTAAGTATCAGAAAATATTTACCATGTATTTATGTATCTATTATTTTATAACATGTGGTTCTCCCACTTCAGAATTTAGTTTTTTGTATTCATTTGAATATATTAGAGTCCAGGCTTTGACATTCACTAGCACTGAACAGCTTAACATCCCAAGTCTTTTCTTATACGTAAGTTCTGAATAGTAAGATTTGCCTTAGAATTCTACTGCATCTTCAGGCCTGGTGAATAGTGAGTGTTCAATAAATGGCAGCCTTTATTTTTGTTTCTACCCTCATGCATGTGAATCTGCATTGCATCACACAAATGAAAGGTAGTTAATGTAGCAAATGAGAAAGTAGAAAGAGATGAGATGGTAGAGGGAGGCAGCAGGGAAGAAGCAGCATGGCTAACATAGTTTCCCCTTCAGCCTCTTGCAAGCCAGGATGGAAGACACACAACAGAATTCTCATGGACAGCGTTCGGACCCTATGTCCTGCA
Source organism: Canis aureus (assembly GCF_053574225.1). Taxonomy (NCBI): domain Eukaryota; kingdom Metazoa; phylum Chordata; class Mammalia; order Carnivora; family Canidae; genus Canis; species Canis aureus. Next base: position 52,553,959 of record NC_135622.1, on the reverse strand, counting down.
CCCAGTACTTCTCTCACTCTTTTTGAAATCTTCCCCTCAAAAATTTGTGTGTGTGTGTGTGGTAATTCCTATAGGACTACAAGCTCAATGAGACAAAGCACATTTTTTTCCCTCTTGCCAGCAGGTAAAAGAGAGTCCTTGTCTTATTTTGACAGCTCAATACCTACTTCTCCTTCTCAATCATTCCCCAGAATCACCCCTTCCTCCTCCCATGGTATCTCAGTAGAAAGTGAATCCATGCCACAATTCATTCTGTAAGCCTGAGAGCCAAATGCTTCTTCTTCCTGGGGATAGGTCTAGGGCTTCAAGTCAGCCAATGAAATATTTTCTCCTGAAAGTCTGAATTCTGAGTGCATGTTCCAAATCCAAAAGAAATATTAGAATGTATTTCTCCCACAGGCAGTGTCCTGATCAGACTTGTTGACTGCTGTTGTTTTGCTGCCAGCCCTCCAAATAGGCACTGATTTTTGCCTCTGATACACTCCAGGCATTCCCAACCTGCTAGCATGTGACATTTGCTTAGGGAGTCAGATTTGGTCTCTAGTGCTTGAAGCCAGTGACTCGAAAACAAGAAGATGTAAGTACTATTTGAATTACATTTTGTTTTTAAAAAATCACTTATCAGTTTACCAGAGAAGTATATATACTCCCCCACCTCTCAGCTCAAGTTCTACAAAGTACTTATTGTGAGCTCCTATGTATAAAGGATAGTCAATACCACAACCATTTAGTAGTAGATGGTGAAAAACTCTTTCATACACACATTTCTGATATCAAAACCTCTGTAAAACTAGAGGATAAGATGTTGAGTCGTAACTCAATAGGGATGTTTTTTCCAGAAGTTAAATTAATAAAGTGTGGATATATTGCTTCGTCAACAGCTGGTCTGCTATAGCACAGAGCTCAGAAGAGCTCAGACTTGTTTAGAAGTACCATTTTTTCAAATGGATTTTCAAAAGCCTTTCAATAGTGCTTTTATCTATAGTTTCATAACAGTCGAGTCAAAGCTGAAATCCCACACTTAACCATACTCAGTGTAAAGAAACTTTTGTTTATTCTCTTAGGATTCTATTTTCTCTGACTAGATACTCTAACTTCTAACCTAGATCAACCCATGATGATAGTTGATTTCTCAAAAAAGATGAATGGAAACATTCCTATTGAAACTCCGTGTCTTTCCTGGAAAAACAGCATAAATATGTTGTTTGGCAAACAGTCTCTTCAATATTTGTAAGAGGTGCGGGATACAGAAGCCATCACTTTGCCAAACAGTACATTATTTTAAGAAAAGCCAACACCTTATTGGATTAGTCAGAGATAAGGCAATACTTTCAGGACAAAATTATAATTTGAAGAGTTGAAAAATATAGGGTAAAATAGAATGTTATAAGTACAGCTGAACTCAATTTAAGGAATGCACAAATCACATCTGATGATTACTTTGATGTTTACTCTGAGGGTGTAACAGAACCTGGTTAAAAATTTTAAAGTAAATAATGCAAGAGGAAAATATTTTTATAACTTCCTATTATACCTAGAATGATATTCTGAAAGTATTGCCAGGCTAAGAACCAGGATTTTCCAGTTCCGGCCCAGGATTTATTATATGCCTCAAATTCCCCGTTTGTAAAATAAGAGGGTTGCACTTACTGATCCTTAGTTTTCTTACATTTATAATATTCTTAGATATAGATATATAGATATGATACACAAAAAGACATTGTTTTTGATAGTAGAGTTCCATAACTACTACTGAGAACACAGTGTGGATCAGACACTGTAATGGGCTTTACATTTACACAGTAGCTCTTGGCAAGATTGCACAAAATCCAGAGGAAAAATACTGCCAAGTAACAATTACTATAGAAGAAAATGTTCTGATTGCGAATATAGAGGTAATCATAGGGTGTGGTGGTAGGAAGATCACTTGCCTGGGCCGGGTGTCCAGAGAATGTTCCTGGAAGAGATCATGTCTGTGCTGAATTGCAATGTATGTTAGCCAGGTAAAGAGGAGGGACTGGGGCATACTAGGCTGAAGAAATAGCTTGAGAAATACACAAAGTGTGAAAAAGTATGCTGTGCACAGGAAATGAGATGGAGCCCCAGCACTTCTCAGTGTAAAATGCAAGGCTAAAAGTGGTGAGAAGCCAGAAAAGCTGAGAGGGAGGAGGTTTTCTAGCATGTAACATATTTTATTATTAAGGCAATAAGGAACAGTTGAAGGATTTTTATAGAGGACAGTAAAATGGCATTATTTGTATTTGTATTTTATTTTAAAAATATTTTATTTATTTGAGAAAGAGAGCACAGAAGAAGAGTGAGAAGGAGAAGCAGATTCCCCACTGAGCAGAGACCCACCCCGCCCCCCCCAGCCTGGGGCTCAATCCCAGGACCCTGGTATCATGACCTGAGCTGAAGGCAGACACTTAACTGAATGAGCCACCCAGGCACCCCTGTATTTGTATTTTAAATCAATTACTGATGTGGAGAATTAATTTGAGGATGCCTAGACCAGAAGTGGAAGGACCACTTAGGAGTCCTGATGATAAAGTCTGCACCAGGAAATGGGTGTGAGGATGACATGGAGGAGTCCATTTCTAGAAGGTGAAGGAGTGCTCCTACAGGGAAATGTAGTTGGTGGGTCTGTACAGAATTGATAACTACATGGCACATGGAGAAGAAATCCAAGCAGATAAGACCAGTTTTGCTGGCCTGAGAAACCAAAGAATCAGATTTCAGTGCAGCCTGAGATGTGAATGTGATTTTTAGGGCAGAGCATGAGAGAGGAGAGAACATGCAAAGAAAAAACACCAGAAACTACCACAGGGATTCCCTTGAATCTTTGGCTGAATACTCAGCTTAGTTTGTTCAGAGTTCTACTCAAGAGACCAGTAAGCTGAGCAAAATTGAAACTAACACAAGGCTCAGAGATGTTCAACTTCCAGCCTACCAAACTAGAAAACTGTACTGAATGCCAGCATCATTTGTTATGGACCCTGGGAAAATCACATCTTATTACACTTTAAAAGTAAAAATAAACTAGCTGTATGATAACCTTAAGAAAGCTTAAAATTGATTTTTGAAAGGATGAAGTTAACCATTCAGTAAATCAACTGCCTGCCAAAACAAATTTTAATACCCTTTAAAATAAGACAACAAAATCTAGACACTCTCAAAATTCAAGAGCAAAAAAATTCTCGATGTCCCACAGCCAATCCAAAATTATGTAATCATCTCAATAAATTAAGAAAAAAAAACATTTGACACATTTTAACATCCACTCTTGACAAAATTCTCAGCCAAATAGGAATAGAAGAAATCTTTCTCCACCTGATATAGGGTACCTAAAAAAACCTACAGCTAAAATCATCCCTCTTAATGATAAGCCAAATCCTTTTTATTAAAAAATAAGAGCAAAACAAAAATTCAGCTGTCACTCCTATTTAACATTATATTTGAGGTCTTACCCAATGCAATAAGGCAATCAAAGTAAAAGGAATTCATATTGAAAGGGGACAAGTAAAACTCTCTTTTCACATATTTAACCATGAACCTGAAAACCAGGAAGAACACCAGGATATAATTTACTAATTTACTAGGTTTTAAAGAGGAAAAAAATCCTTTTGACATATATATAAAATGAACAATATTAAATTGTAGTATTTAGAGTGTACCCTAGTACAATGTAACTATAAACAAAGACAAAATAGCGATCGCCATTAAAGGTACAATAGTGCCTTGGTGCCTGGGTGGCTCATTCCATTAAGTGTCTGACTCCTAATTTTGGTTCAGGTCATGATCTCAGGGTCATGAGATTGAACCCCATGTCAGGCTCCATGCTCAGGGCAGAATCTGCTTGAAATTCTCTCTCTCCTTCTCTGCCTGCTTCTTCCCCCTCCCCATCAATCCATCAATCAATCTTAAAAATAAAGGTAGAGTAGTCGTTAATTTTGGAGGGAGAGAGGAGATTCAAGGAGACAATGGAGGGGCTTCTGAGTTGCTTGACAAAGTTCTATTTCTTAACCTGGTTGGTGAGAGCAAGAGTATTTACTTTATTTGTGTGAGTTTATGTATCTGCATGTTCTTTTACAAATAGAACAAAAATGTATTTGTATATTATTGATATGTGATCTTTTAAAAAGCAGAAGAAATATTAGTTTAATTATAGTTGCCAAGTATGGGGTATTTAACCAGTTTTTAAATTTATTGTCTCTAAATGATAATATGTGATGTTTTAAGTACATTTATTCAATATTTACTTGACAAATACATTTTGAGCACCTGAGATGCAGTTAGAGTGATGAATGAACATATTAAACATGCTTGTCCTTTTTAACAATAGAGAACAAACTGAGGGTTGCTGGAGAGGAGGTGGGTGGAGGGATAGGCTAAATGGGTGAAAGAAGATTAAGGAGGGCACTTGCTGAGATGAGCACTGGGTATTGTATGTAAGTGATGAATTGCTAAATTCAACTCCTGAAACCAGGATTATACTATATGTTAACTTACTAGAATTTTAAAAAAATTTGAAAAAGGAATATCTTTGTCTTGCCATAATTAAAGACATGCGAATTAAAATAATACAACAAAAATAAATAAATAAATAAATAAATAAATAAATAAATACAACATATTATGTGCAATGGGGTAGTACATATTAAAGTGTTGTATGAACTCAGAGCAAATAACAACTACATGCTTGGAGCATCTCAGAAGATTTACACTGATGATGTGATAGTTGAAGCATGTGTTAAAAGACGAAGAGAAACTTTCCAGGCAGATAAGAAAGAGATGTTCTACATGAACATGGTTTGAAATGTCAGTGTGCTTTTGGAAAATATGACATTGTACGTGTAGTTGGAACTCAGGGTGTGTAGGCTGCCAGGGGAGATGACGTAGCTGGTGAGAAAAGTTATAGTGAAAAGGAGTCTTGCATACCATGCTAAGCAATTCTGGAACTATGTAGAAGACAGAATTTCCAAAGGATTTGAGTCAGATAGTCATAACTATAAAGAGAACACCAGTATGAAAAATGGGCCAGGTAGCCATTTAGAAAATTCTTATTGTTATTCAGATGAGTGGTCACAGAGTTCTGTGCACCCACAGCATCAGGAAGGATAGAGAGGAAGATGGTTTTGTGACCTAGGGCTGAGTAATAAGTGGACTGCGGACTTGAGAAGGGATGATGACGTTTTTAGTTAGAGCTAACATGGGCACATTTTGAATTTTTAGTTTCCATAGCAGTGATGAAAATTGGAAGACATGATATGTTTGGACGAAATTCTTGTATTACCGTATTGGTGCTAATATGAGGGACTTGTAAAAAGCATGACTAATATAATAAATATACTCTTCTAAAAAATATGTATGTGAAAATATATCATCTTTCAGAAAGACAAAAAACGCTGGTTTCTCCAAGGTATCTTCACATTTTAGTAGAACATGTATGATAGAAATAATTAAAATACTCTGATTTTCATCTATCACAAAAGAATTATCTGGTGAATTCAGCAGCTGCCTGATTTCTACACTAAACAGAGTCCCAAATAATGTCACGTGGTTCAAAGAACTTGACCATCCGAGGGAAAAATGCTACAAGACAGCATGGTATCAGAGATAAGGAATCCTCAGAACTTTTAAACTGATGGGACTAGAACATAAATCCATCCAACAGTTATTCAAATACACTTTCCTTTGTAAAGTCTCCTTTGATTTTCTTCCATCACACTATCTTAATTCTTGTATTACTTCATTTACTGAATGTACATTTAGCATTTGCCATATTCTACCTTTTATCCCAATTATTGGTGTTCATGACCAGTTATTCTATAAGAAGACACATATTTTATAATTATATGTATATGTGTACATATATATCACATATATGTAAATAACTAGATATTAGTATAGAGAATAATGATGATAGAATAATAGATAAATAGAATAATAGATATATAGAATAATAGAATATAGAATAATAATGATAATAATGATAAGCAGTGTCTAAAATGTATAAAGGTTTATTCTGTGACCAATACTTTTCTGAGCTATTTACCTATATCTTAATCTACTTAATAGTCATGAGACTATTGGTTGTGTATAATTGGTATAATTATGTATTATTGGTACCTATGGAAAGGTACCAATAATACAAACTTCATTTTACAGATGAGAAAACTGAGATAGAGCAAGGTTGAGGATCTTTCCCAAAATCGCACAGGGAGTTACCATCTAAAGAGAGTCCTGATCCACAGCATCAGCATTTAACCACTACCGTGTCCTTTCTCATTGTCTATGATCTTCCACAACACTTTAAAGAGTGCCAGATGCACAGGGGAAATAAACAAACATTTAATTAATAATTGAACCATTAGCAAAGGCCAGAAATTATGGAGTCTGTCCTCACCAGAGAGAAAAATTACAGGAGCCTGGAAGCCCTAGGTTTCTAGCTTTCAGCTGTCTTATCTGGATTTCCCTGTGACACCCAGTATCTGAAGTAGAGATAAGCAGACCAGAGCTTCAGATCTCACCTGCACCAGGGGGAAGCAATGAGAATAGGAACAGGAGATTGGTAAGAAAAGTTGGAAAAAGATGCTGTTCTCCGCTAACTTGACCATATGCCCCAAATCATGAAAATGGGAAGACCTCTTCAATCTCAGGCAAGTCATTAAAAGAGAGAGGAGCACAGGTGGCCCAGGAAGGCATGTCCTTCAGGTAGTGCATATACAAATGGAACTATCATTGATGGGACATCTCAGGACAGATGGTTTCCTTGCAGACACACAGATCTGCCTCATGCCTTTCTTCTTCCAATTCAACTCAGTGGGCTCTAAGCAGTTATACTGTAGTCAGAAACCAAGTGGATGAATTAACTTTGCCTTCCTAAAAGCCGACCCATATTATGGAAATGTAGAACAGAACACTGGAATCGGAGAGAAGCATGGAGATTATCTGGTCCACATCTTGGAAAAGAAATCTATCTAGAATGGGAAGTAATGACTAGGTACTTGGCAGAGTGAGTGTGCCCTTGCTGCTGAGACTCTATGTGTACAGATGTACATTACTCTCAGAAGGGCCACATCCAAGCACACTGTCACACCATCCTGCTCCTAGTTACCCATCATAACTGGCCCTTGGATTTAATGGCTCTCTTCTCCTTAGATAGAGAAAAAAAATGTTAATTTGAAAACCACTTGTGTTAGTGATATTTTTAGACAAATCTGAAGTTTTTGTTGTTTACACAATGAACTTAAATTCCTTCACGTGGGGCCCAACTTTGTGTTTCAACCATTGTCTCTCTCCTACTTTACAGTCTTATCCATTGTATTCACTCACTTCTCTCCAACACACACTTTCTTACCATATCCCTTTACTGAGTGCTGTCCCCATTGCCTTCCCCTTTTTAGGATCATCAGAACTCATTTTCCTGTCAAAAGCCAACTGAAGTGTTTCCTCCTCTGAAGAGTTTTCCTTGCTGAATGCCTTTCTCCTTCTTGAATCTTCAGTATCTTGTATCTGTAATACAACACATCAGAGTCAAACATGTGCCTTTTTAGAGTTGTCTGCCTCTACTAGGTTTTTTTTTTTTTTCTTTTCTATCTTAGTGCATAGCTTGGTTTATGGAATATGGTATGATCCCAGTTGGTGTTTGGTGAATTGCCGGGAGATTGTGTAAGATAATAGAAAGAGGACAAGATTTGAAATTGAAATGTCTGTTCAAACACTATCTATCTTCATCACACTAGCTATGTGATCTGACAAGTTACTGAATCTTGCTAAGCATCAGACTTTTTATACGCAATATCTTCTTAAAATGGTTAACACAGAGATTGATGTTTCAGACTAACCAAAATGATACCTGTAAAAAAGCGTGTTGTAAGCTGTAACGCTCTATACAAATCATTGTTGTTAAAAGCTCCTAGTTAATTTGGGATCGTGCTTGATCAAGAAGGGTTGCTTCACAGGCAAATATGGAACTTTATGCTGTTATTTCAAACCAAACAAGCTGGTTGGCTTTGCTTCCTCAGACCCCCCACTCACCATATCACAGCTGGATAGAACTTGCTTTCTGATTCAATGCCTTTTTATAGCCACTTTTCTCACAAGCCAACAAAACAGAACACACTCTTCCTACTGCTAATCAATGCCACATGTAGTACAATGAGCAATTAAGCCCAGAAAAAGGAAGAGGACATTAATAATAGAATGCTTGATTACTGAGAGATTAGAACCTGAAATTGTGTTTGCATTCTCTGTTGGAAGGTATAATTTAATTAGCCAACTTGGAAAGGTTTTAGATGTGACAGAAAACTAATATTCCACTTCTGCAATTTCATAACCTTTTTCTTTCTGAAAGAAAAAAAAATATATAGTTTCTGAATGAAGTCTCTAAATAGGCAGATGTTGACACCTCCAGTTATCTACACACTCCAGTTATCTACACCTTGGACCCTTTATTATGCATGTAAGAGCTCTCACTACCCTGGTTTCCACTCTGCTGCCTGGCCGTAGCCAAATAACCCCAGAAGCGTGCCAGGTTGGATGCTCACCTTTCTGCCAGTTGCTCCCCAAGAGAAATATTTGGGAATGATCTTTCCCTAATAGCTATCACTTGGCTACAAAGTCCACCATCAGTCTAGTTCTCCTACACAGTAATGACCTTGTTATTCTTCCCTTCCTCTTCCTAAGCCATTCCTAGGTGCTGACTATATGCCTGGTGTAGGAACTTTAGGTGGCCTTTGACTAAAAGTGCACAGTAAAAAACCAGCTTTGCTAAACTGAATTTCTACTTAAGTGGTGGAAATGGTCCTAAGTCTGTGTCCACACCCAACATGTTAGGACTCTGGGTGGGAAAGGCCATGGTTAATTTACCTTTTAGGGAGTGGAATGCAAAACCCATCAACTTCCCTGGAGGGTAAAACATGAAGTGACTCACTTCCTGGAAAATTTCACAAATCACAGCAAGTTGGGTTTGAAGAGACTAGTCTGGATTGGTTGTTCCCAGAAATGATGGGACCAAGAATTCTCAGTCTCGGCATCTTGCTGATGAATAGGAGAAGAGTCTCAATACATTTAAACTCTTGCTCATGATTAATTTCATTTTAGGAAAAATATCATATGGGAAAAGTTGCTGAAAGAACTGTATCAAACCACTACCCTTAGGGTGTTTCCTTACCTGAGGGTAAATACCAGATAAGCCATCTCTCAGGGAGCTGACTTGGGGAAGATATTGGGAAATCCCAAGCTTTCATTATGAAGGCCTGTGACAAAACCCCAGAGGGTTTAATTTAGTTGGCTTGACCATCTTGATTGACAAAGATCCCATAGAAATTATCTGACTATAGCAAAAATATTCAGAACTGTTCATCTATAAGAGCATTCAAATAAGGAGAACATGATTCATGACGTAGAGGGGCAATAGTAGGTTGGGAGCGAGGTTATCTAGTAAACTGGTAGGTAGATAAAATACAGAATACTCAATTAAATATGAATTTCAGAGAAACAGCAATTTTTTTTTTTTTTTTTTTTTTTTTTTTTAGGATCAGTATGTCCTAAGTATGCACAGGACATACTGAGCCTAAAAAATTATTCATTGTTTACCTAAAATTCAAATTTAATAGGAAATCTTATATTTTCAATTGGGAAATCTGGCTGCCCTACTTGGGGAAATTCTTCTGTCCCAGAAGGAGGTTGGAGACTCTTGTACTTGTTCTCTACTAACACCTGAGGATGGATTCATACATTCTGTTGTTATCAACAAATTTAAAGTCACTTAGGGATAAGACTTTCTGGTTTTGGAATTCTGTATCCCCAACACTAACTATAACTATGGGCAAGTTAATTTTTCTGGGCTTTAGGTTCTCCATCTATAACATGGGAATCATATTAACTGAACCTGTCTCATACTCTTGTTGTGCAGATTAAATGAATAAATGCATGTGATGTCATCTGAACAGTGTGAGGAACATAATACTCACTAAATATTTGTTAAAAAATTTTACCTATTTATTATTATTATTATTATTATTATTAATATAACTAAGAGCAGTAAGTAAAAGAACTTTAGTATAGTGGACCATTAGTGTTCTTGCACAAGGATACTGACCTCTGCCCTCCCAATGACCTTGGCATATCGATACAGGAACTTACAACAAACTACATCATGGTATCATGATACCATGCTCACATTTGAAAGGAAACTAGTGCTTCTATTAAGGCAGCAGCTACTTCTAGTGCAGAAGTTTCACAATGGAACAAGAAAACAGAAACTATAAACACAGCTCAGCAGACATGGCATAGAGTGAGAAAAGGGTAGATCTAGACCTTTCTTTAATGGTCCCATTCATTAGCCAACCTTCTAGAAAATCTGAAACACTGAGGCTCTTATTTCTGTCTCTTATTTAAACCTGTGCAGATGACTGAGTGACATTCTCAGCTCAGGCCAAGCCCAGCATTCTTCCTTTTTCTCAGTTCAGGTGAGGGCCTTTGCTTCCCATTTGTCCTTTGAGGTGCTTCCACGGCATCTATTCCTAGCTCCTAGCTGTGTAGTAGGACACACTTTGCCCAGTCTCTCGGTTTAATATTATTTCTAAAGACGAGCACATATGGTCTTTGGGCTTTTAAGAATTTTAAATTTACTCTCTAGGGAGGACTGAACAACAGAACCTTGTCACAGCCCCACTGTAGAATGACTGGAGCATCAGAGCTGACAGCTGTGCCATGGGCCTGTCAGCTGGCTCTGTCACCAACCGTGATGTGCTGTTGGCCTGGCTGGTTAATCAAACTAGGTCTTAGTTTCTGCACCTGTAAGAGGAGCATAATTCCGCTCCCTGTGCTGCCCACCACAAAGGGTTTTTGTGAGCGTCTAATAGAATAATATATGTAGAGGAATTGTGCAACGGTTCAAATACCAAAACATGGTTACTTTTATTGTTATGAGCTCTCACAGCCTGTGAGAGACTGAGAGGTTGTGTGTGAGACGTTGCCATATGCTTTCACACGTTAGATTTGGGGCACTTATTCAATGTGAGAGCAACATTCAAATTAAAATTTTAAATTCAAGAGTGAACTGTGCTGTTTCTGAATCAAATATTTTTATTTCTGTGGCCTGAGTGCAATTCAGGATGTTGCCCTTGAGAGAATGCTACTTCCTCTAAATGAAGTTGCTTGGCTCATACAGTGAGATCTGAGTAAAAAGTGGCTATATGCTATAAAAGTATAGAATCTCTCTTGGTACAATTTCCAATGAGTCTACTAAGATGATCCTCTAATATTCCTGTGGCCAGGGTAGCATCCCCAAATACCTTCTTTGCCAGAACTCCCAGGAATGCTAGAAAGAAAAGCAGAGCTAAACCAAAATTTTAATTGAAAGATAAAGTTTAACTTTAACTTGATGATCTGTTCACAAAGGCTCTCAAAACTTACTTTGCTTCTTTCCTGAGGTGCTAGCTTAACTGACACGATGGGAGTTTATTTCATACTCAGCAGCTGCTATCATCATGTCCCAAGGGACAGCACAGTGGGCTCCTGCCTCTCTTTGGGTCCCTCCAACCAGTGTAGCTCAGCTGTGCTAGTCTTTTGCATCTCTTGGCAAAAATATTCAGATAATTTACAGAGCTCTTCTCATGTCTATGAGGTGGGAGAGACTATAGTTTCTGTTGCCAATGCTTTCTTCTTTGAAGAGTCTTATTGGTCTCTTTTGGAGCATTTCCTTTCCTTCTATTTCCTGAAATCTTCTGTCACTTTTTTATACTGTAGCCATGGGAAGAAGGAATGAAGGAGGGAAGGAAAGGAAGAAGCGAGGGAAGAAAGGAGGAGGGGAGGAAGGGAGGGAGGAAGGAAGGGAAGGAAGGAAAGAAAAGGAAGAGTAAAGAATAAAAGAAGGAAGGGAAGGAGAAGGGAGTGATGGACAGAGGGAAAGAAAAGGGAAAGGAAGGAAGACTTGTTAAAAATTTTGACATTCTTCTAGGCCCACATTTCGAAAAATATTTTATTACTAAAAATGTATATTTTTAGGGTGTACAACATAATGATTTGATAAATATATATATATCCACAAACAGCGAACAGATTATTACAGTAAGCCAGTTAACAAACCTCATATCGTAGCCATTTTGTGTGTGTGAGGAGAGCACCTGAAATCTACTCTCTTGGCAAATTTCTACTATTCAGTACAGTACTACTACCTATAGTCATCACGGTTTGCATTAAATATCTAGACTTATGCATCTTACATAATTGAGACTTCATACCCTTTAATCAACATTTCCCTATTTCCTCACATCCCACCACTCAGAACCACCTGTCAATTGTCTATTTCCACGTATCTGACATTTTTTAGATTCCATATATAATATCATGCAGTATTTATTTTTCTGTGCTGGGCTTATTTCACTTAGCATAATGGCCTTTAAATCTCCATGGATCACCAGTGGCAGATATTACATGAGAAACTCATGATCCAGTTTTTCGTTTTGTCTTTATTTTTATTTTTTTTTACAAAGTCTTGAAGCTAATAAAGCAGAAGACAAGTCAAACTCTTGTAACCAAACTAACATCTATTTCCACTTAGAAATCCTGATCTCCGTGTAAACATCACAACACTTATCTCATGTTTGCAGCCCCTGAACTAGAGTGGAGGAAGTGGTGCATCAATTGAATCGAATGCATACTTGATCTACGCCATTTCCTCATGTCCTGCTAATTGTTTTTTAAGAATGAACACAATTGGCACCTTCCTTAGGAAGTTTAATTTACTGACACAGCATGTGGGTAGAGCTCTAAGTGCCCAGATATCATGCTGAATGTCACAAGATACTGATAGATCTCCACAAGATTGGAAAATATTACTCACAAGAAATACTCTTAAAAGATAAGCCCTCAGTGGCAGGCCAATTTCTCTACTGATCATGTCTGCAGTTGATGTGATGGTGAAGAATGGCTGCAATCGGAGAGAACCATGAGAGGAGGCAGTGGGATAAAGTCTGCACCTGGCTGTCATGAGTTTTGTTTAAGAAGATGTTCTTTAGTGCCTTGCCATCATTCCATGTGCTAGAATTATCCGTGTCTCATCTCTATATTGATCCGGAGGGAATGAATGTGTAATAGCTATCTGAAAAGATGGTCCTTTGAAGATAACAATGAAATCTTCCCTTTCTATTTATTTCATTCAACTATGCTTGAAGTTATTCTTTACAAGGTGCTATCCAAAGATTGACTAGCAAAGATTGCCTCTAGACAGGGCAACCTCGCTGTCACAATTCACCGCTTGATCTAATAGAAAGGCATGCAAGTGCTTTGATGTTGCTTTCTCAAGAAGAAGCAACTAGTCCTGTTATGCTCAGAGATACATAAAACCTCCTTAAAATAGATGAACGAGACTGGAACAAGACATTGGAAAAAAAACAGCACTAGGTATTTTCATTTAGTTTTACTAAATTTCTTATTTCTGAGAAGAAACTAAATTCTACATGAAGGGCTTGTTATGAATGTCTTCAAAAAAGTTTATTTTTAAAGAGCTATTCAGCCAGGCAGTGCGAGTAGATGCTTTCAAAAGCCTTAGTTGACCGGTTCATTGGTTAGGATCCGAAACACGAGTTCAGATGAACTAGCAGAGCTTACACAGCAGGATCCCTTCCCTGCCTCTTCCTTTGGCTCTACTCTTAACTCCCCTAATAGCATTCCAGGGTCCCACGGCTGCTTTCTCAACTTTCCCCTCTCTGTCTTATTTCTCAGTGGTGAGGCAAAGAGTGAAAATCCATCTGTTGTTTGTGTTTAAAATCTGCTATTTAGGAGCCCACCTAAGGAGCACATAAGAGTCTTGTTGCTTTTCTGGATCAATGTCATACTTCTCAAAATTCTAATAGGATTCATTTCATTGTGCAATGAGACCCAGACATTCTCAGGAGGCTTGCACCATGGTTGGCAAATGAAGTTAAGCACAGAAATATGGGCAGTGTCTGAATTCCCAATTAGGGAAAAGAGTACTGAGGGAGATCAGACTTTCTGAGGCATGACTCCAGACCTGGAATTAATACACTGTGTGATCAGGAGTGAGAGCCTTCCAATTTCTCTGAAAGGAGGAGGCCGAATAGATTATTTCTAAGGGTTATTCTAGCTTTGATATTTGTTTCTATTTGTGAGCTTCTTGGGCCAAGTCAATAATGTATTTATCTTTCTCAAATGACAGGACCTAACAAATGAAATACTTTCAATAAATATTTATCAAAAGAATGAAAGAAAATGGAATTTCAGGGGAGCCTGAGTGTATGAGTTGGTTGAGCATCCAACTCATGATGTCAGCTCTGGTCATGATCTCATGTGTGGTGAGACTGAGCCCATGTCAGGCTCTGTCCTCAGCTGGGAGTCTGCTTGAAGATTCTCTCCCTCTGCCCCTCCCCTCACTCATGCTCACTCTCTCTCTCTCTCTCTCTCTCACACACACAGACACACTAAATACATACATATATACATACATCTTAAAAAAATGGAATTTCAGCAAGTGCTGATGGTTAGCACCATCCTCTTCATTAGTAACCTATGGCCTATTGGCTGAAAATATAGCTTCAGTTTAGAGAACTGTTAACATCCCTTAAAAGATCTGTGATGGTTAATTTTATGTGTCAAGTGGCAAGGCTTTGGTGCACAGTTGTTTGGTCAAACAGCAGCCCAGATGTTATAGTGAAGGTATTTTTTAGGTCTGATTAATATTTAAACCTGTAGACTTTGGGTAAAAACATTACCCTCCATAATGTGAGTGGGCCTCATCCAATCAGTGAAAGGTCTTAAGAGCAAAGACTAAGGTTCCTCAAAGAGAAAAGAGGTTTCTTTCCAAACTGCCTTCAGACTTGAGCTGCAAAATCAAGTCTCCCTAGACCTCCAGATGGCTGGCCTGTCCTGCAAATTTCAAATATGTCCCCCAAATCCCATTAGCCAATTTCTTAAATCCCCCTCTTGCATCCTCCTCTCTCTAATCATGTGTGACACACTCTATTAGCCTATTGGTTCTGTTTCTCTGGAGAATCCTAACACAAACCTCTGTATATTTCTGATAAGAGAGGAATAGATGGTATATGTTCTTATTTGGACGTCCAGAGCATCCCGCTAGCTTTAAATCTCATCTTCAACTCCCGTAGCTCCTTGCTTCTATATCTACTTTCTGATTTACAACTATGTTTTAGAATCACTGATTCCAACATTTTCTACTTCATATATACTTCTCTGTGCAAAATTGACAGGTAAATGTTTATTCTAGGTTAGGAAAGTCTGGCAAGATCCCCCCCTTGCACGCCAGTGATGGTGTGTTCAAGGAATATAAAGTAGGGGGTCAATGACCTATGTCTCTGTGGTCATACAAGATTTAGTTCCACATCTGCAGCATCAAGCTGTATATGAAGCATAGTATTTCCCCATCAATTTTCCTCTTTTCTTGCTTTTCTCCACATTTTCACCAAAGACCCTTCCAGGCTAATTTCATCTACCTAGCACATACACTTGTAATTCCAGACAGAATTTCCATTCTCACCTCTCTTAAGAGCTTCAGACTCCCTAGGGACCCCCAACACTTGATTGGAGATTGGTCACTTCTTAGCACTTCCACGGCGAATGAGGCTCTCTCTGTATCCATGATTATTATATTGTTTTGTTAACTGTTTACATCTCCTGCCCTGTCACCAGAGTGTGTTTTCCTGGCAAGTAAGATCAGATTTGACTTTATATGTTCAGGATCTAGCATAAAGTAAGGTTTATTTAATGGGTGTGAGATAGTTATCTGATTGGCTATATGAATTTATTATATCCACATGTTCTGAGCTTTTTTTTGGCAAACAAAAGATTTAGTGATTATGCATTCTAGGTGGAAATGGATTGATACATTTAATGAATACAATTCACACAGATATGACAACTCTCATCTAAAATGTAAAAAATGGATAAAATACATGAGTGATTGTAGCTGTAAATAAAGTTCGTAAGTCATGCTAAATCCATTCCCTTTGTGCTGCTCCAATAAATCTAGGCATTTGAATGTCTACTGTTTTAGATAAATAGTCTATTATGGAAAGGGTATTTTGAAAGCTATACCTAGCTTCCTAGGAATAACCTCACAACCTTGGAAGGCGACATTTAGCACAGCACTAGTTGCTTTATGCACATTATCAAATTTATTCTGACAACAAGTCTAGAAGGTAGGTAACCCGCCCCTCTCGGAAGTTGAGTTTCTGCAGTGTTAAAAGGCTCACAAATGTTCTGACAGCTTCTAGGTGGCAGATTGGGCTCTGAACTGTTTCCTGCTTGACATCAAAGACTGAGATATCCTATTCTCCTCAGAGACACCTTGAAGATACAGTTGGGGTTATTGTTCTTTCACAGCCATTGGCTCCATGGGGACGTGGATTAAGCATCCGTTCTGTTTTCCCTCCATCCCAGCACTGGGCATAGTGCCTTGTGTTTGGAAAGCACTCTGAAATCCTATCACACATTTCCAGCCCTGACAGATCAAGGGCCATCTTATCAAAGTTGCTTCCTGCACGATCTCATGTGTATTATTTATTTCCTATGATTGCTTAATTTTGATTCTGAATAATCCCTTCTGAGGAAGCCTCTTATACATGCTTGTGTTATCATTATATTTTTCTGTTTACATTTTATGTGAACCCCATAAATCTAGAAAGGGGAATGGAAGGTAAAGGGTGGGAAATGCATTGCCAGCTGGCAGATCATGAGATCCTTTGTGGGTCGTGGTTAGGGAAGATGGAGCCAGTCGCTGATCCCTTACAAAGCTGCCCATTGTGAGCAGAGAGCAGGCTTCCCTGAACCAACTTACTTTGGATCTGACAGATTAATAACAGCTTGCCCTTAAGTGTTTCCTTACATCCTTTCACATTTACTATTCTCTCGGCTAGAAACATCCTCCCTGAGATGCTCATGTGGCTGGTTCTCTCAGTTCATTCAGGTCTCTTCAGATGGCACCAAATCAGAGAGGTCTTTGTGGGCCACACTTATTAAGTGGGGTCCCATCATTTTCTCATCCCTTCTCCAGCACTGCCTGGGGTTTGACATACTATATGTTCACGTGCTGACTTGTTTCTTATCTGAGTACTTCCACTAGAACGCAAGGTTTCTAAGTGTAGACTGTGTTTGTGTATATCATCACTGTATCCTCAACGTTTAAAAGAGTGCTAGCACTTAGTAGGTATTCAATAAATATTTTAAAAGCGAGTGAAATAGTGAATTGTGGTCAATTATGGCAACCCTAAAATCAACTATTTGATGCTTAATATCCCCTCTCACCATACACACACACACACACACACACACACACACATACACATACACAGGGCCTTATTATCACACTCTGGATCTCCAGGATGGCAAATAATACTTTTCTTTTTAGCCTTAGACTGGTCATTTGTAACCATGGAAAGGACCTTAAATGACACATTTTTGAGAGATGAGAAATGGGCTATATTGTTTTTCACTTTCTTTGATGAACACATTACATATATATATATATTTTTCATTACATATATTTTAAATTCTTTACAGCACTCCTAGTTCTCATCAGTACAGGTCTAAACAACGTTGTATTGGCAGCAGCAAACATCATGATCTCTCTGCTGCTGGAAGGCCAACTTAATTCACGGTCCCTTCCTTGCTTGCTAATGATCAAAAGAGAAAATTGCATCTCATGTTTAGACTTACCAATGGTTAGGTAGTCAGGTGCTATTTTGAGTGGCAGACTGCCAGTGCTGGAAAAATTGCAAAACTCATGCAAACAAAGGAACAAAAAAAGTGGAGGTGTCTAGGTCAGAACTGTAGACGTAAATCCTCTCACCAGCCAAACACCATTTTCTGCTGCCCTTTCTTACCTGTTCTCTGGAGGCTGAATGGCAGCTCCAACGTCTGTGTGGTGAACAAACCTCCTCCTAAGTGAACTAACCTGCAATTGAGTCTTTAATTCATCCATATTGATACAGAGGATTCCTACTGTAACCTTCTGTCCTTTTGGTTTTTAAAAAGCAGGTGGTTGAAATTTATACTTTAAGCTTTGAAAAAGCTGCAGGGGGTGAACTCACATGGTCTGAAAAAAAGTGTGTCCAGATTTGATCAAATACCAAGACTGGGCCATCCTTGCTCAGATCCAGGACTGACCTTTGGGGAGAAGACCTGGGCTTTAGGCTCTCAAGATGTTGTGGCAGCAGGAAGAGATGGACTCTGTCCGGAACTAACACAGACACAGTGATCTATTCTGGGTATTAATATATGTTTGTTTCCATAGATACCAGATTTAAAAGACCAATTATACAAATATCTTTTCCAAATGTATTCAAATTCTATCACTGATTTGGTAAACCTCCTAACATCTTATTCATTTTCTTTCTCATTTCTCCTTTAATAACATGCAAATGCTTTATTAAGCCTTTAATAGAGATTATATGAACAGAAATAGAATTTTGCCTTATTGTGGGGATATGCATCTGCTTTTCTTCTGTGCAGTGAGCAGTTTGAACATAAGGATTAAAATTGCCTTCTCATTCTAACAATGTGTTTGTCTCAGAAAGAGTTTTTCTAGTAACGAACACTTATCTACATATTTAGGTACATGTAGATATCAACTTGCAGAATTATCTATTCGGTAACCATAATGTATAAATAGGAACTAAGGAATTTTGAAAAAGCATAACTATTCCCCCACTTTTATTCTAGTACATGCTTTCTGAAGGATGCTATACATGTGCTTCTAGTAAGCTACACTTAAACTTTTATCTCTCTTCACTTAATACTTTGGAGTGTGATACTAAACCTCACAGATAAACTTCGACCTTTCTCCAGCTGGCCAGACACCTCCAGAGCTAACTTACTACTTACAACTTCCTAAGGCCAAAATTTGAGAGGGTGCAATGCTTATTTTTTCTAGAGTCTCCTTTGAAAAATGAGGTCTACCAGCGGCAGCCCTTGCAACTGGGTATTTCAAAGTGGAACAGGTTCACCAGTGTGAAAATCAAGTGCAATCAAATTTGGGATCACTTGGGGATGAGTAAATCATCCTCTCTTATTTTAATATATTCTCCTAATGCACAGTACTAGTCCCTTGAATGTAAAGAAGACATTTTCCTTTCCAAAATGCATCCTCACATATTTTATTTTGATCTTGAAAGGTACAAATACATCATTATCTGGCTTCTACTGAAAAGAAATAGAAGTATAGAAATTTTTTTGAAAGAGACTGTTGGAAGCACCCGGGTGGTGCAGTTGGCTAATTGTCTACCCTGGGCTTAGGTCAGGATCCCAAGGTCCTGGAATTAAGCCCTGTGTTGGGTTCTCAGCTCAATGGGAACCCCGCTTCTCCCTCTGCTTCTGTCTAATGTTTCCCTTGCTGTGCTTTTTCTCTCTGTGTCAAATAAATAAATTTTTAAAAACTAAAAAAAATAAATAAATGAGACTGTTGGATCCAGAAGAGCTACTTATGCATGGAAACTTTTCAGGTCTAGAACCCAGGCCTCTGGATTCCTAATTCTATGCTGTGTTCATAAGTATTCCTTTATCTATGTCGCATAAATGACTGAGTTTTGAGGTTACAAATATAATGCTATTTCTTTACAATAAGTCACACATTCATATACTTCTCAAATCTCTCAAAATTTAAATAGGTAAGTACACTGTAAACAAACTAGGGTGTATATGTGTGTAGAGATGTATCACACATACACATACATGCACACGCACTTGCCCTGTCATTACCGTCTTCAATCCTTTTTCCTCTTCATCTAATTTTGAAGCTGAATCCCCTGAATCATTAGAAATCCAATGGGTGTTATCTCAAAAGGGCTCTTTTTGTGTGGGGCAATGATAAAATATTATTAACATTTCTGTAACATAAGTCAGGACTTTTGGTCATTTTGCCACCATTAAAGTTAACACAATGCAATTCTTGGTCATTTAGAGAGGAAACACATACCAAATCAATGAACGGTCAGAAAATATTAACAAATCTTGTCTCACATTTAGATCTTTCATCCATTTTGAGTTTATCTTTGTGTATGGTGCAAGAGAGTGGTCTAGTTTCATTCTTCTGCATGTGGATGTCCAATTTTCCCAGCACCATTTATTGAAGAGACTGTCTTTCTTCCAATGGACAGTCTTTCCTCCTTTATCGAATATTAGTTGCCCATAAAGTTCAGGGTCCACTTCTGGATTCTCTATTCTGTTCCACTGATCTATGTGTCTGTTTTTGTGCCAGTACCACACTGTCTTGATGACCACAGCTTTGTAGTACAACCTGAAATCTGGCATTGTGATGCCCCCAGATATGGTTTTCTTTTTTAAAATTGCCCTGGCTATTCGGGGTCTTTTCTGATTCCACACAAATCTTAAAATAATTTGTTCTAACTCTCTGAAGAAAGTCCATGGTATTTTGATAGGGATTGCATTAAACGTGTATATTGCCCTGGGTAACATTGACATTTTCACAATATTAATTCTGCCAATCCATGAGCATGGAATATTTTTCCATCTCTTTGTGTCTTCCTCAATTTCTTTCAGAAGTGTTCTATAGTTTTCAGGGTATAGATCCTTTACCTCTTTGGTTAGGTTTATTCCTAGGTATCTTATGCTTTTGGGTGCAATTGTAAATGGGATTGACTCCTTAATTTCTCTTTCTTCAGTCTCATTGTTAGTGTATAGAAATGCCACTGACTTCTGGGCATTGATTTTGTATCCTGCCACGCTACCGAATTGCTGTATGAGTTCTAGCAATCTTGGGGTGGAGACTTTTGGGTTTTCTATGTAGAGTATCATGTCATTGGCGAAGAGGGAGAGTTTGACTTCTTCTTTGCCAATTTGAATGCCTTTAATGTGAGACAAGATTCCATCAAAATCCTAGAGAAGAACACAGGCAACACCCTTTTTGAACTCAGCCATAGTAACTTCTTGCAAGATACATCCACGAAGGCAAAAGAAATAAAAGCAAAAATGAACTATTGGGACTTCATCAAGATAAGAAGCTTTTGCACAGCAAAGGATACAGTCAACAAAACTCAAAGACAACCTACAGAATGGGAGAAGATATTTGCAAATGACATATCAGATAAAGGGCTAGTTTCCAAGATCTATAAAGAACTTATTAAACTCAACACCAAAGAAACAAACAATCCAATCATGAAATGGGCAAAAGACACGAACAGAAATCTCACAGAGGAAGACATAGACATGGCCAACATGCACATGAGAAAATGCTCTGCATCACTTGCCATCAGGGAAATACAAATCAAAACCACAATGAGATACCACCTCACACCAGTGAGAATGGGGAAAATTAACAAGGCAGGAAACAACAAATGTTGGAGAGGATGTGGAGAAAAGGGAACCCTCTTACACTGTTGGTGGGAATGTGAACTGGTGCAGCCACTCTGGAAAACTGTGTGGAGGTTCCTCAAAGAGTTAAAAATAGACCTGCCCTACGACCCAGCAATTGCACTATTGGGGATTTACCCCAAAGATACAAATGCAATGAAACGCCGGGACACCTGCACCCCGATGTTTCTAGCAGCAATGGCCACGATAGCCAAACTGTGGAAGGAGCCTCGGTGTCCAACGAAAGATGAATGGATAAAGAAGATGTGGTTTATGTATACAATGGAATATTACTCAGCTATTAGAAATGACAAATACCCACCATTTGCTTCAACGTGGATGGAACTGGAGGGTATTATGCTGAGTGAAGTAAGCCAGTCGGAGAAGGACAAACATTATATGTTCTCATTCATTTGGGGAATATAAATAATAGTGAAAGGGAATATAAGGGAAGGGAGAAGAAATATGTGGGAAATATCAGAAAGGGAGACAGAACGTAAAGACTGCTAACTCTGGGAAACGAACTAGGGGTGGTGGAAGGGGAGGAGGGCGGGGGGTGGGAGTGAATGGGTGACGGGCACTGGGGGTTATTCTGTATGTTAGTAAATTGAACACCAATAAAAAATAAATTAAAAAAAAAAAGAAAATATTAACAATTGTGATATCAGTCAAGCACTTGAATTATGGTTCTGTTAGTAATTATGATCAGGTATCTATAGAGGCAGCTTTATGCCAATTCTCAAAATACAGAATTGGCTTGCAAACTGGCTTTGTTTTGGTAATATGTTAAAAAATATACAAAAAAAGAAAGCAGATCAAAAGGGCTTTTCTTCATATGATTATTACCTAAGAGAACCTGTAAAAGAATTCCTCAAGGTCAATAGTTGCTTCATGAACCATCATTTCTGGATGCTCAGTTAAAGCCTTTGTAGGATTAAATATTCTGGGTATGACTGGCATCTATTAGAATCATGATTATGTGGGTATTCAGAACACTGGAGTCTATGGTACTCTTTTGTATGGCATGGCCAGACATCTCTTTTGTTTCTAAATTTCCCATATATAAAACAGTATCCAGGGGTAATAAGTGGTTTTTAATCATCCGGAATATGAGAAATAGTTGTTTGCAGGACAGCAGAAAATCTTATTATTGATAGTACTATTTACGCTGTATTACTGTTCATATATCCCTCATATTTCCCTGATACATACTTTCTAACTTTACCCAGAACGATCTTGATTTTAGTCCTGGCTTACTGATTCCACACTTTACATGAAGGCTGTGGGGGTGTGTACAAACTGGGCCCAGAATGGTAAAAATATATTATATATATATTATATTTATATATAGATGGATAAATATAAAGATATGTAGATGTATATATAGTGCCCAAGGGATGTAGAGGGACTGTTAATTATCAAAATGAGGAAGTGTCTAATAGCCTTTCAAGCAAGGGAGCCAAACTCCCCAGGCTCTTGTTCAGTAACAACACGTGATGTGTCTGTTAGCATCAGTGCATGTGTGGAGAAGAACAGGACCAACAAGCTGGCTCCTCTAACTTAGTACAAGAGGCAGTGCTCTATATGGTAAAGGCTACAAACTGAAGCCCCAGATGGCACGTTTGAATCCCAACTCTGCTGCCTGCCAGCTGTGAGACTTTGGTGAATGGACTAAGCTGTGTGTCTCAGCCTCTTTATCTATAAAATGGGGATAATGCTAATACCTACTTCAAAGAGCTGTTGGCTAGACTGAATAAGTTAAGACATGAAAAGGTCCATCTGTCTGAACCATGGGCAATTTGTGAAGGAAGTTAATTTTTATCTAAGAGAGAAGCCATCAGATAACAGCATATGGGCTTAATCTTTTTCTTTTTCATTTAGAAAGAAATGGAAAAATGTTAAGAAAATAAACTCAAACTGGGAAAACATCACAAAGCACTGGGCTGTCCTGGAACCTGTCTACACTCAATACCATCTCCCTCTCTGAAATCATAAAGGAGCTCTGATGACAGGTCAAGCTGAGATTCTAAGCAATGTCAGCTGCTTTATGAGTCAAAATAAAATTAACTCAGATAAATTGAGTGTTGAAGTCATTTTTTAAAAGATTTTATTTATTTATTCATGAGAGACACAGAGAGAGGCAGAGACATAGGAAGAGGGAGAAGCAGGCTCCCTGCGGGGGGCCTGATGCAGGACTCAATCCCAGGATCCTGGGATCATGACCTGAGCTGAAGGCAGATGCTCAACCACTGAGCCACCCAGGTATCCCCCCTGAAGTCACTTTCTTGTACTTCAATGCCATGGGCAGTGGAACTCTAATTATAGGGAATATAAGAACCCTATCCTATCCTTGCTCATGCAGCAACACACACACACACCCCACACACATACATCATCATGACCTACACTATTTTAGTAGCTTTCTCTATTCTTATCATGAGACACCTAGATATTCTCACAGAAATATATTTATCACATAGCCCTCCATCTAAAACACTGATTTCTCTAAGCAGCTAAATTCCTTATACCAGTCCATCTATGCACACACCCTCTCCATCTCTGAAAACTTTGTATTTTTTTTATTATGTTTCCTTTGAGGCTTACGGAATATAAGTATACGCATGACCTCAATTGATCACATAGCAACCTCATGGAAGCAAACAATGTAGTTGGTTACCCCATGCTACAGGCAAGGGAACCAAGGCTCAAAGAGCTGTTCCTTAGCCTAGGTCAGTCAATGTAAGTGCCAGGAGTTTCAGGCCTGAGTCTACATGCTCCAAATCCTGTGTTCTTGAGCCTCACCCTATAGTCGCCAAAGTGAAAATGATTAAGTTTAAAATGACTTGTTATAATGACTTACTCTCCCTTCCTTCTCTCAAACCCAGGAGTTTCCTCAAACTTCCAGAAGAGACTCAGGAAAGCATGAATTCTGGCAAGAAGTCACTCAAGCAATACTGAATTACCATCAAACAATGAGATATCAGGGCCATGGTAATGTTCTATTGGAATGCCTCTACTCCAGGAAAACAAGTAAACAAACAAATAGGTAATCATTGTTTCTTTTCTAAAAAGAGAGAATGAAATGAGAAAGATAAACTCAATTTATAAGCCACTGCTTGTTGTTCAACTTCTGCAGGCTGAGTTGACTGTCAAGATTGCTTCCGTAACGAAACCTTGTTTTGCATTTCCAGAATCAAAATAATCTTATCTTTCATTGGAGACAAAAACAAGACACTCTGTTCCAACAAAATCTTTCTTCCTGATGCATCACAGCATCCTCTTTATAACAGAGGACCAAACTCCTAATTTCTAATCTTTTATTCCGTTCTTCCTCCCCTTCTTGCTTCCTCCATTCCACAACCTGGTGACAAGTTCTACAGTGTACCAGCCTTGGGGACAAATGTATATATGCCTTTTTTTTTTTAATAACTATGTCTTTAAAAAAATAAATAAATAACTATGTCTTTATTCACTTTCCTTTATCCCTATGTGTAACCTTGCCTTCAAATCTCCACGGATATCTTTCTTTCTTTTTCTTTCTTTCTTTCTTTCTTTCTTTCTTTCTTTCTTTCTTTCTTTCTTTCTTTCTTTCTCTTTCTTTCTTCTTTCTTTCTTTCTTTCTTTTTCTTTCTTTCTTTTTTTTTTTTAAGATGTTTCTTTTGATTCTTCAAAGGCCTTTCCCAATGTTTTCTTGCTAGGAAAACAGAAGCGCAGTAACTTGGCAAGAAAGTTAGTCCTTACTGAGATCTTCAAGGAACAGAAAGGTAAGGAAAAGAAGGGTAAGACAAGTGGGCAACAAGTAGGCAGATAACAGGCCATATCTGGAGTATGGTAAGTATATTTTCTCAATCAATTCACTGACTGACTAGTTAGAGGCATGAAAGACCATTAACATCATATCATGAATTTTTATGAATGACCATAAGTCAATTAGCAGATCTTGAAAGGGTCTGTGTATAAATAACACTATTGTCACCATAGGACTTATACCTCTGCACAGCAACATGTCACTGAGGACTGTGATATTCCTGTCTATAGGATGTTTGAACAGATTGCTTCACATCTTAAGGTGATAAATGCCACCCAAACATATCATGAAGATAAGAAAAGCTCACATGGGCTGTTTCTAGGAAGGGCCAAGAAGACACCGAAAAATCTGCTTAGTGTTTTCCCTATGGTCCTGTCACTGCAGGATCTGATAACAGTGCTCACACCTACCTGACACTGGGTGATTTGCAAAGTGTGTACACAATCACTTCTGCCCAGCAAGGTGGGGGCTAGTCACTCTTGGCATAGTCTGGGTCTGTGACGGGAAGCTATCTCCAGGAGGCAGATCGATGTCCATGTTTACTTTTGACTTCAGCAATTTCAGTGAATACAACCAAGAAACTGGTGACACAAAGCACCCACTGTGAAGAAACCTGCAGCCCCTGCTTTGAACCCTCATGTTGGGGCTTTCAGGGAAAGATGGCTGTTGCTCAAAGGATGTTTGTCTGATTCTGCTAAAATAAGTCCTTTCCATCCACTTCCCTTAGGAGGGGGACCAGTCTAATAAGAGCTACATGTGTGTCTTATACACTTTGTGGGTCTTTGTTCTCCAAAGGTATATCTTCATTTGCAACTTACTAATTGCTTTAGAACATTAACAAATGGATAATTTGATGACGCCACAATGGGTATTGAAATACACTTTTGGCAAAGTTTATTTGGGATCACATTGTGGTAGATTTGAATCCCAGGTCCATAATTCACCTAGAGTGTGACTTCAGGCAAGTCATGTCAGCTCTATAAACCTCAATCTCTAACATGTCCAGTACTTTCTTCCCTAGAAGTCATGGCTATTTGAGGATCATGTGATTACTTAACGAAAGACAAAGATGTAAGTCGGACATTTGTCCAAGAGACATTTTATTGGGGGTACCTGGGTTGCTCAGTGGTTGAGTGTCTGCCTTTGGCGCAGGTCGTGATACTGGGGTCCTGGGATTGAGTCCCACACTGGGCTCCCCACAGGGACCCTGCTTCTCCCTGTATCTATCTCTGCCTCCCTCTGTGTCTCTCAAGAATAAATAAAATTTTTAAAAAAAGAGAGACATTTCATTATCTTTGTGATTTCGGGAGGTTCTATGGGCAAGAAGAATCTTGGTGCTCATGTGCAAGACAAAGTAAATTTTGACCTACATTTATGTAGGCATTAGAAGGATATCCTTTCCTGAGTGTACAGCAGGAAAGGTATAAATGATTATCTTTTTAAAGAAGTTTTTAAAAAATTTATTTATTCACTTGAGAGAGAGAAAGAGAGTGGGCTCACATGTGGGCACATGTGGGGGGAGGGTCAGAGGGTGAGGGAGAGAGAGACTCTCAAGCAGATTCCACACTGAGTGTGGAGCCCAAAGTGGGGCTCAATCTCACAGCCAGTGAGATTGTGACCTAAGTTAAAACCAAGAGTCAGATGCTTAACCAACTGCACCACCCAGACACTCTAATGAGCATCCTTTTAACTGTTATGTATTATTTTATGGTATCCATGCCTGACAATCACAGAAATTTAGAGGTGAAGAGTGATATTGTCCTTGTTTTTGAAAGCTTAAGCTATCCAAATTGTATTTATAAAATGAAAAACTAATTCCCTGTCAGGTAATAAAAGCCCACAGGATAAGTCCCCCTTATTAGTAAAATGATTAATGTGACAATACACAGATGTGGGGACATTTAAATCTTCTATCTCAGAGTAATTGTCAAACTCTCAGGAGTCAATGGGGAGGAGAAGTGAATTCTCAAGTACTGTGATCTGTATTTACTGTTGGAATAGGGACAATGGGTATCTCCTTTTTCTTGCTTCAGGTATTCCTGGAGAGACTTCAGTTAGTAAAACACCCTCCTTGCATCCCTGCAAGGAAGAGGAATTAACTGTCTGGCAAATCTGAAAGCAGGAACAGATCCAAAAGCTAAACTCATATCATTATTTTTGGGATATGCCTGTGTCTGGTCCCCTCTCACCATAGGCTATAGGATATTCCCCTTGAGAAGGAGCACTGCTATTTCATAGAGCCAACTTTACTAGACAGGTAATTTTGTCTCATTTTAGGGTTCAGTGGTAGCAGACTATCACTGCTAAATTTGTGAGCCACTTTCCCACTACTATCAGTTTTAAAGCTGACATTTTGACCTCCATTTGTCTGCTTTCTTTGTCTATCTCTCAATTGATACAGAACTTGGGTGGTGAAAAGAAGGACACTATTTTTTTTTAAGTTTCCATAAAACCCAGCAACTATTACTTCACTCTAATTTATATTCAAACTTTATAAAGTTAGTTTCTGTCAACAATTTCTTCATCTATTGGAGAAGGATAGTAAAATGACCTTATATACTGTTATGAGGATAAATTATAAAAATCTATACCATGCATTCTCAACAGGAGGGTTATTACCTGACTTTAGCATACACCACTCATGAACTTCACTGGTCAGCTTGGTTGGCAGTGGGGAACTGGTCCTTGTAGCTTTGCTCTAGCTGGGAGGCAAAGCCAAAAGAAGGACATTGTAGAGTTAGAGGTTCTTCCAGAAGTGGTTCAGGGAATAGCCAATAATCACAAGCCAAGTATAAAGCGTTCTTAAAAGGCAGGAGTTGGTTTAATCTGAGGAAGTGGGAGTTTTACCAGTGCAGCAAAAATGTAAGAGGCAGCTCAAGTCAGAAGATCAAGGCTATGTGCAAGAGAGCTTTCCAAATGTCGAAGAAGAAACATGAAGTGATAATGATACTGCCTTTTGTGGTAACATGTAGTATGCACATACCTCATCTAATTCAATCTTAGGAGCTCTTGGATCTTTGCCATATCCATGAGAAGGACATGCTCAGGCTGGTAGGGGTTCTCTGATTAGCTGAGCCTTCCTTAGCTGTGCTGTGAGGTCCAAAGAACTAATCAGTAATAAGTGACTGTGATGCTAAGACATTCAGTTGTGGGCTGTTTTTTTGTGTAGCTGTAGCTAACTGATGGAGAAGTTCATAAGTAATGAGAGTAACAAGACTAAAGTAATAAAACTTGTGAATAGCAGAGCTGAGATTCACACTCAGTTGTTATCTCTTCAAAGTCAGTTGATATAAGCTCTACCCCAGGACACTGGACTAGTATTTTGTCCTTGAAGTTCAGCTGGAATACAAGACACAGGTCTCCCATGGTCTCTAGAAACCTAGAGAAGCCAAAACTTGGATTCATTCCCAAGGCACTAATATTATAATGCTAACATTAACGTTGTAAACTTAGTAAGGACAGAAGCGTATTTGTTCACCATTTTATCCTCAGCACCTAGTATAGTGTCTACCCAGAGTAAGTGTCCAGGAAATATCTGTTGAATGGATGAATTAATGAACGGCATCATTCACTATATAATTCACTATATAATTTCAACTTATTTGGCCATTCAAAGAAAGTTGATAAGGCCATGAAATATAGCTATAATTTAATACTTAATGAGAATTACACAAATCAGATTATTAAACGCTAAGAAATTTCTCAAGAACCGTCCAGAAAAATCTAATGGTGTATAAAGTCAGGTCCTCACTTCGGTGAAGTCCTTGGAAATGAAATTGCTCTTTCCCAGCAGACTGCTCTATAAATGCCAAGCTTACTGCCTGAATTAATTCTAGGTTATGCTGCACGAAGATGGTGGGATTGCTATGTTGGACTTCTCTGGAACAGATGGAAGGGTTGCTTCAAATAGTGTTTTCTTTTCCAATCTTTCATCAAACATTCTCTTATCCCTATTTTTATACTGAGTTCTAATTAGCATTTTATCTTTGATTTCAATTTTCATAAAAGACACAAGAAAGGCCTTAACAAAGATTAAGTGAAATTGTGATTGTGTTTTTATGTTTTGTATTTCTTTTTTATATGCTCCCATCCCTATTGCCCCTGACAAGTTCTAAGAATCAAAGCAACTCTATTTTATAATGGGTTTTGCTGCTAAGTAGCTGTTTGATCTTAGGCCAGTCATTCAAGGTATCTGAGCCTCAACTTGCTAAATTCCTAATTTGAATAATAAAGATGTGGTGCAGAATTAAATTCAAGGTCCTTTTTTTTCTCTGAAGGATTTATGATTCCATATGTAGGGGGGCACTAGGTATAATGAACTAATGTGCTGCGAATCAACCTTGCCTTGAGGATGAATGATCATCATTGGATTATCTTTAAAAGAATGTCAGGAATAAGGCACTGCACGAGAGAGGCACCAAGGTAGATATACAGAAAGGATTCATATGGATTTTAAGGAATATCCAAGAAAGTATAAGCAGCCCAAATATTGCTGTTTCTCTTGAGTCAAAAAGCAGCTAGATGGTATTTCCAGGTTGGTGTGTTCTAATGGGTCTCAGAGAGCCAAGCTCTTTCAGGTTGCTTAAAACAAAGGTAAACTCAGATTATCTTGATAAATGGAGATCCTTTGTAAGGAGAGGGAAAAAGAGACATTCTTTCAGCAGTGATATAGCCATGCCGTAAAGGGAACCAGAATATTATGATATATTAGTAACTCCAGCATCATGCTCTTCAGTGATCTGCAAGTTTAGACAGAACACAGAGAAAAACTATATTAGAGCCTCTATTTACATTTTTTAAATCTCATTATTTATCCTTTTTGAACCTTGAATGGTTTTCTAATAACATGCATCATAAAGTAGGATGGACATCTAAGTCATATACACATAAAAATATAGTACTTGTTGCATGTGGCAGAGAGAGTCATGCTTACCAAATATTGCTTCCCTACATTTCCCAGCCCTCTGCAATTAAATGGGTTTGTTTGGCAAGACTTGAAAAACAAAATGTGAGCAGAAGTGACCCGCATCATTTGCCTGTTGAGGCCATGACAATCCCACACATAATTCTCCGGTGTCCCTTGCCTCTGGCTCTGACTGAGAAGTCTGTGTATTCTGCTAGATGCACGTAGCTATAGAGTGGTGGAGACAACTATCAGCCTGGGTCTCTGATTAACCATGTAGAGCAGAGCCCCCATTAGCACTAGATAAAAAAAATGTGTGTAAGAAATAAAACATCTTTAGGCTAAGCCACCAAAATATGAGAGCTATTTGTTACTGCAGAATAACATAACTTTTCCTGACTAATAAAGGAGACCTACTCTCATTTTTTAGGGAGGGGGCAGGTAGAGTGAGTGATTTATATAATTTACGTGCTGACTTTTGTTTTTGCTAACACTCTCTGTTTGCTGACTAACACTCTGTTTAGATTTGGTGAGTTCTCCAATCTATAAGAGAGCCACTCCTTTTTAGTCTAATGAACTGTGGCCAAGGTATCAGGCTCATAAAAGGAGAGAAAGTACTTTTGGTGGTCACTTCTGCCGTCGGGAGAGGAACTTTCAAATAAGGACCTGTTACTTGAGAATGTCATTAAGAATGTAAATCAACAATTTCACACAGAGACTTGATGTCCAGGAATAGAAGCCAACAAATAATCTTGTGCTCACGGATTTTGTCAACTCTGCATTCCAAGTTCTCATAGATCTTGATCCATAGAAGGCCTTTAATATGTGATTCATGAATGAATGGAAAGGCTAGATGAAGAAACATATGCTAGAATTGGTGGCTTTTACAAAAGGAAGGTGGCAGTGTATTAAGTAGGAGGGAACTGTCTTTGACAGAAAGCAACTCCTTTGGGAATGAGATCTTAATGTAAAATTCTGCAGGCATTTTTCAATTCACACATTCATTCAACAAATAGCTACTGAGTGCCCTTTAATGTTCTCAGGTCACTTTCCCAAAATAACTGCAAAGAAAATGGCTTCCACTTTTTCCTCTTCATCTAGAAAGATCTATTTTAAAGGCTGGGATTATGGATTTGAGCACTGCTTTTTGAACACAGTCACGAATCCAGGCATTTGGTCCAGGCAATGCTGGGAGGAGAATAGGTAATGATTTTAACAGAGCCTGCTGCAAACGCCTACTCATTCTTCCACAAGCAACTAATCTTAGGTCTCAGCAATGCAATATCCCAGTGAGTAGAGGGATGAGGTGGACTAAAAGGCGAAACGCTGCCAACAAAAGAAGCCCAAAGTACCTCACTCTCTAAGGCCCTCTCACTGGTGTCAGCTCGGGTCAGGATGGTGTTGCAGTGGGCTGTCTATTGAGGGGTGCTACTCTGACCTCTTTGCCAGGAGGTAGGATGAGAGCTGCTGCTATTAGCTCTTAATGTAATGTCTGGGCAATTTCCTTGTGAATATAGAAAAGGAAATTGGTAAGAATGCTCTCATGTTTGCCTTTAGTGATGATGTGTAGAGAATTTTAAACAAGACTGTGAGAGTTTAACTTCAATAATTCATCAATCAAACATTTCTAAGATATTGACTCCATGTTTGGCAGTAGGTAAAGGCCTGAAGGAAATCCACACACACAGGATCCAAAAACAAAAGGCTTTTGTTTTTACTGAGGGTTACCAAAGAAAATGATCAGTGGATAAAGAGAAGCCAGAACAGAAAAATGATACCAGCAATGAAGAGAAGAAGAGTTTAGCAGTCAGGCAGGCAGACTGTGTGGGCAAGTAGCCAAGTAGCGTGGGTTCAAATCCCAGCTCTACTACTTAATACCAAAATAGCTTTAGGCAGTTGATTTAACTTTTGATCAATTTTCTCATTTAAACAATGAAGATAATAAGAGTACTTAAATTAGAACACATGAAGTGTTTAGAAAAGTAAGAAGCATGTGGTAAGGAATGACTGTTAGCTATTATTAGGGGCAATTGAGATTTACAAGGATATCATTATGGTTGATTATTGTCTGTCATCAAATATTCCTGTTAGGATTTTGTTGACCAGAGGAACTTGACCAAGCTAACATGATCCGCTATGGTATATCAAAACCACTGGTCTGGAATCCAGGGAGCCAAGATTCACTACTAACTCTGTGGCCTCCAAAAAGATGAAGGATTGTCCCAATGCTAAGCTCTCTCCTGGGGTCACAAATTTGTTCTTCTGATAAAAAAAAAAGAAAGAAAGAAAGAAAGAAAGAAAGAAAGAAAGAAAGAAAGAAAGAAAGAAAGAAAGAAAGAAAGAAAGGAAAGAAAGAAAGAAAGAAAGAAAGAAAGAAAGAAAGAAAGAAAGAAAGAAAGAAAGAAAGAAAGAAAGAAAGAAAAGAAAGAAAAGAAAGAAAGAAAAGAAGGAAGGAGCTAAAACCTTCCTTCCTTCATTATGTACCTTCTTCTGTCCTCTTCAAACAAAATGGTTTTTCTTCCCCTCTCCACTGATCTAAATTCTGTATGTCTCAGGATCCAGGGCCCTGTGCAAGATCTATATTTAGGGATGATGTGGAAAAAGGAATGGATTTTTGAGCAATGAATTATCTCAGTGGATCTCTATATGTCCCAATCTTTCTGAGAGTCTTAGCTGTAAGTGAAAATCTGGTCCATTCAGAGGACGTAGCCCATGTATGTCCAGAAGATTCTTTCTGATGATATACAGTTATCACTAGTTCAGCTTCCTTACGGGCCAGATGAGTCTCAAGGGAATTTGTTGATCAAGGCCATCTGCATTCCTGCTCTAGCCCTGCCTATCACCTGCTTCTTCTTTGTCTTAGGACTTTTAATCAATCACCAATTTACATGACCAAAGTTTGCCCACCTGGTGGCAATACTACACTGATGATGGCCACCATACCC
Source organism: Canis aureus (assembly GCF_053574225.1). Taxonomy (NCBI): domain Eukaryota; kingdom Metazoa; phylum Chordata; class Mammalia; order Carnivora; family Canidae; genus Canis; species Canis aureus. Next base: position 52,520,952 of record NC_135622.1, on the reverse strand, counting down.
GAGGGTCCATTGCCTTATTTTTAGCATCATTGTTCAGGACTACTCCTTCCTCCATATAAACCCTTTATGGTATACCAGTGCACTATCTCGTCTATCTGGCTAGTTCTTGAACGACAGTAGGATAATCTTCCTTTAGATCCCTCTAACTTCTTTTAATGATTCATCTGATAAGGTTGAGACAATCTCCCTTTTTAATGACTCATGGCCAATTGATTAGGGACCTTAATTACATCTTCAAGATCCCTTAAACTTCGCCATGGTGTAAGGTACTTATGGAAGTGGTAAACTATCATACATCCTGCTCACAGTCAAAGGGAAAGGTCATACAGGGCAGGAATCTTGGGGGCCATCTGAGAATTCTGCTTACAACAGTTTGGGAAGGTACTTAAGCATGTAAGAAGATCCAGTACATTTTTCCATTTCATGCTCATGAACACCTTTTTTTCAGCTTTTCACTTCATGCAAATCATAATAGGCCTCATATACAGACCACATTAAGGAATAGTTCTCACCATACCATAGTCATAATATAAAGTCTAGGCCTGAGACTCAAGAGATTTGTTTTTTAATGACATCCCTGCCATGTGCTGAAATGTTGAGTATCCTCAGGGAATAGAATGTACCTCACTGAGTTTCTATTTCTTTTATTATGTTGAACATACTATCACCAGTTATACCCTTCCACCTTTTAGGTTCTTTGGTTCAATAATCTCTATGTCCCCCAAAATAAGTGTTTGATGGTAAATCCACAATGAAAAGTAGAGTAAGTGCAGGAGTATAAAGAGAGCCAAAGATCTAAAGATGGGAAAGAAGGGTAGAAGACAAGGAGGCTGGAGTTAACTCCCCAGCATTGTCTGGCAAGGCAAACTCTGCTTGGGCTTTAGGAACCTGGGTCCTCCCCTGGGATGTCTTGTGAACATTTCAGGGAGCCAGGGGAATATGTATACTTCTGGGCCATGTACTCACCCTTCAAGCCTAAGGCTGAAACAACCTTTTCTTGCTTGTATATGAACTGAGAATGTGAATGTTAGCTTTGCTTTTTTTATGGTTAAGTGGTTTTATGTTGGGAGCTTTGAAGCTAGAGGTTTCCATAAATCAAATTTAAGGACAAATTAGACATCCCTAGCTCCCATATGTACTAACCTCAATCTTCAATTTTCAAAGGGTAATAACATTTCTTCATCAGCCAACATATCTCCATGGTTGGAATAGTTTCCACAAATATGGCAAGGGTTTTCTATCCAAAGCTGAATCTGTGTGGTAAATTATCAGTTTGTATGGTTTCTTTCAGGGGTAGTCAAACTTCAATAAAGGCAAATGGCAGGGGCTGGCCCTGGGATAGGTGGCTGTGTGATGTAAAGGTAACCAAATATAGCTGTTCCAAACCTGATGTGGAATTAACAGACTCAGAGCTCTGGAGATAACCAACCTGTCTCAGAAGTTGACTCTGACTTCATAAGCCCTGGGACTTATTAAGTGACAAGTTTCTTCCCCTATAAAATAGGGGATCATTATTGCTATAGCTATAGTCATGAGGTCACCATTCCCCAAGGCTGACCCTCAGCCCTGTGTGTTCTAATTGCTCATTGCTCATTGCTCATTTATTTTGATTGATTTATTGGTTGCCAAGTCCTTGAATAATCATTGAAGTCAATAAAATAAAAGTTAATAATCACTGAAGGTCAGTCTGTGATGTGTCAGGCACTGCTTCAGGTACTTCGCATATGTTTTCTTTTATATATAACCACATGTTATGGACTGAATTGTGTCTTGCCAAAATTACATGCTGAAGCTTTCATTTTCAATGTGAATCTTTAGAAGCAGAGCCTTTAAGAAGGCAAATAAGATTAAGGTGGGGCCCTGATCCAGGACTACTAGAGTCCTTCTAAGAAGAAAAGACACCAGGAACGTGCACATGCAGAGGAAAGGCAGTGTGAAAACATGGCAAAAGGCAACCATCTATATGCCAAGAAGAGAGTTCTCTCTAGAAATGAGCCTGCCAATACCTTGATCTTGAAATCTAGTCTCCAAAACTATAAGAAAATAATTTCTGTTGTTTAAGCACATCACCATGTGGTGCTTTACTGTGGCAGGTGAGAGAGATGACATTTATCTTTTACAGAATTGATTAGGGCTTAGAAGGTGGAGTCAATGGTTTGTCATACCACCACTCATGGCCCATTGCCACTTTATGAATGGGTGCAGTAGAGGCAAGACATATGCCTCTTTTTTTTTTTAAAGAGTTATTTATTATTTATTCATGAGAGACACAGAGAGAGAGAAAGAGAGAGAAGCAGAGACACAGGCAGAGGGAGAAGCAGTCTCCGTGCAGGGAGCCTGACGTGGGACTTGATCCCGGGACTCCAGGATCACTCCTTGGGCCAAAGGCAGGCGTTAAATGGCTGAGCCACCCAGGGATCCCCCATATGCCTCTTTTTGTACGTGGAAACCACATGCTGCATGCCTCCTTAACTTTTTGGCCTGGAACATAGAAATATTTCATCAATAAGAAATAAAGTATTCCTGACTCAACTTTTCATCAAAGCCATCTACACTTAGGTGTATGTGGTTGGCAGCCAGCTCCTGGTAACTTCACGAGGAACATGTGTGAAGAAATTCTTGTTAACATCATCTAGATTCTGTTCAGAGAAGTTCCCTGTATATTCTGTTTAAATCAACGCTTGGTTTAACAGCTTTCCTAAGCCATTCTTTGCAGAGACAAAACAAGAAGGATGTTGCAAAACTTTCTAAGATAAAGCCTCTGGACTCTGGGTCTTGCTTTTCTTCTCTTTGCAAAGGATGGAACTAGGAAAGGGAAAGGAATGGAAGGAGATGGGTCTTTCTTTTTTTTTCATCCATTTAAAGGGGTGATCAGTTCCTGCCCATACGTGGGTATTAAGGCCTAAGACAATTGATACAACTTGGGCATGAATCACGTCAGGTCTTCAAGTCTCTCTGCTATACTGGAGTCAGTTTTATCCATTAGATTACAGGCGAAAGTTACAGAGGCCTAAAATGCTCAACTCCTCCCTATTGATCTCTCCTCCCTTCATTTTCCACCATTCCATACAAAAGAGGATTCTGTTTATTAAAAGAGGTCTTCAGGGGATCCCTGATTGGCTCAGCGGTTTAGCGCCTGCCTTCGGCCCAAGGCATGATCCTGGAGTCCTGGGATTGAGTCCCACATCGGGCTCCCTGTATGGAGCCTGCTTCTCCCTCTGCCTGTGTCTCTGCCTCTGTCTGTGTCTCTCATGAATAAATAACTAAAATCTTAATAAATAAATAAATAAATAAATAAGGTCTTCACTTTTGAGAAAAGTTTTTTTTTTTTTTTTTGAGAAAAGTATTTAAGTAAGCTCTGATTTGAGGTTTCTAACATCTTCCTGTTTTTGCTGCAAATAATCTTCAGAAAATTGCCCTTTATGGACTTGTATGTTTTATTGTATTTTTGTTTTGTTTTATTTTTGGGTGGGAGGAGATAAGCATTAAAGCCTGGATCTCTGATGAAACTTTGTGGAAGCATAGCCAGGACATGCCCTATTTTGGTTGACTGGGGAAAGAAAATGCAGAAGAGTTGACTGTTATAAGGATGTGTATTCCAAACACTTTTAGACGACTTAAAAGTTCTCGCTTCAAAAGTCCATCTTTAAATCTTGATGGGAAAACCAACTATCAGAAATCGCAATATGCTGTATGCCCAGGCTTGAGTTCCTAGAAAAATTAGACCAATAAATCATCTTTTTTTCTGTTGAGTCTCTCAAAACTTCCATACAAATCATACCATGTTTAAAGACTGTACATGTACTGAAGTATTCTGAAAATGACAGTTTAAACTCAGATCTCTTGGTTATAAAACTAAAACACCACCAACACGACCTAGTAATATACCTATTAACTATATTTTCTTTAAAATGTCACAATTTGATGCAGGCAAAATAAAAGGATTGTTTTAAAGAATTCATCACATACAATTAATAATGAAAATATTAGAATAAGGATATAATTGAGGAGTCTGCTCATCCTATACTTTTTTCATACATGAGAAATCCAAGGTTCTGAAAATTTAAGTAAGACACTCAAGGTCACATAACCAATCTGTGGTGGAGCAGTGTCTTAGCCCAGTTCCCTGTTCCCTCAGGTAACAGAGATTTGGAGGGTCATAAATTCTCACTCTGTGTGAGACCAAGTGCTCTGATGTATAACTGGCTAATCTTCTCTGGACATACCTTAGCTAAGCAAACCTAACCAATATGCTGTATTTGACAAAAACACAAAAAGTAGAAGACATAAAACTGCTTTTTTCTATGTAGTGCCTATTATACTGAAGATAGTTAAACCAAACCATAATAACAAGAGAGGCAGAAAAATGGCATGTGGTTTGCTTTGATCATTTTCATGGCCTGTGTTGTAACATTTTAAGACAGTTCAAATACAATAATAGCTGACCTAAAAATGCCTAAACATTAAATTGTTAACAATAATATTGAAAACTGGGGTTGTAAATATTTATTATAATTTTATTATGTTCAAGTTTTTCCACAAGGAAATGTAAGAGTCTAAAGATGCTTCCCATTGAAGAATGTCTAACAGAGGACATAAAAGAAACCTGCAGAGAACCAAAGTCATACAGGAAAGGAGGCTATAGACTAGATACAAGTTCAAGGTGATGGAAGCGTCGGAGAAGGACATATCAACATCGATTTACCTTATTCATGACAAAACTACTCAATTTTCCAAAGAGTTTTTCAATTGACTGATTTGGAAGCTTTTTATTCTCAAGCAAGATATCCTCAGCTGGAGCAACACAATAAAAATAATTGGTAACAGCTTTTCAGCACTGTGGTAATCATCTTGTATCATAAACTTACTTAATCCTCACTACAACCCTACAAAGTATGTGCTCTTAATATCCTCATTTTTAAAGAGGAAGAAATAGTGGTTTAGTGAGATTTAGTAAATTTCCCAAGTTTGCCCAGCTATTAAGTAATGAGCAAAGATTTGAACTTAGGTAATATGAATCCTACACCCATGGTCTAAGTGCTCCCCCACCCCCCTCCATACATACCAGTATTAACAGTTGCAAAATATTTGGAATAATAACTCAGTTGCTTGACTTTCTACATGTTGTTATTAAAAACACAATAGCTAAAAATTAGTAGCAGCTCTCATGAATAATGACCTTCATTTTGGGCAACTTGATTCATAGACCCTTCTAGCTGAATTATGGTAGCAATTATTGACTGTTTGATGTCCTGTGAATTTGTAGTAATAAAAGTATAAAATATACATATAAATATATGATTTTGTTTCTAGCATCTAGTCTAAAATAAGAGAACATACATCTGGACCATTCAAAAGTCATATCCTATCACTAAGAAATGTATTTTAACTAAAGATAAAGCATTTTCTAATACTGTTACCTGGTAAGAGATATTTTTTATTGATCTGTACCCTCTTGTATTCTGAAGATGTAGGTTCTGAACGAGCAATATCAGCTGAGGGGCTTTGTTGAGCTCCTAAAGCTCAGTCATACCTGATTCCTGTTCATAGACAAAAGTCAAAGGAAAATCCATAAAACTGAGTAAATAATCTCATGTGGTTACTGACAGATTTATCCACAATGAGCTATTTAGGCATTAAGTGTAATAAAGGAGAGCCATAGAAATATAAACATTCTGTGTCTTTGGCTACATTGTGACCTAGAGACATATAGATCACGTGCACACACACACACACACACACACATTTATTAGGTAAGAATCAACTTGCAAGAATACTAATATAATTTCCACTTTACAGATGAAATGACTGAGGCAAAAAGAGGTGAAGTGACCTGCCCAAGACCACTCAAATGTGTGTGTGTGTGTGTGTGTGTGTGAGCATGCACATATGCAAGCACATGTGTTTCACAGTGAGGAGAATGGAGGAGAAGGCAGATACAATGCCTGTATACCTAATGAATTTCTTTTTCATTTGTTTCCTTGGAGATACACACATTTATGGCCCACAATGTTGCAACCAGAAAATATGGCCTAGCCTGTTCTGCTCATGGAGAGTTAAGCTAATACAATGGGAGATTAAAAATCTGAATTAAACATCCGCATGAGGGGCAGCCCTGGTGGTTCAGCGGTTTAGCGCCACCTGGGTATGATCCTGGAGACTGAGGTTTGAGTCCCACGTCAGGCTCCCTGCATAGAGCCTGCTTCTCCCTTTGTCTGCTTCTCCCTCTGCCTGTGTTTGTTTCTGCCTTTCTCTCTCTCTCTCTCTCTCTCTCTCTCTCTCGCTCTCTCTCTGTGTCTCTCATGAATAAATAAATTAAAAATCTTTAAAAAATAATAAAAATAAACACTAAACATCCACATGATAAGGTCACTGTAATATATGTAAATTAATTACAGCTAAGCCATCAGATAAATGCTAATAACTCCTAAGTTTCTGGAAGATTCCCCAAAGAACTAGATTTCTCTTTAGCAGGACTGCCTTTGCCTCCCCATGATGATTTAACCCTGAGGTACTCTGACAAAGAGAGGTGTACCTATCTTGCAGTGTTTCTCAACAGCAGGTCTATGGACATTTTGGACTTTGTCACTGTTTGTTGTAGGGAACTTTCCTGTGTGTAGAAGGGGATTGAACTGTATCTGGCCTGTTTTCAATAGATGCCAGTTGTGAAGATCAAAAATGTCTCCTAGTATTGCCGAATGTTCCCAGGCGTGATGGGGCAGGGGGAATTAGCCCAAGTTGAAAACCTGCTTCAGTACAATGGAATTTTAAAAGCTGAGCTATAGGTCCCATTAATAGTCATCACTATCTAACTTCATGCTGAATTATCATCAACTGAATCATTTTTCAATCTAATATTTATAGGGCATTTAACCAGTATTAGATACTATGTACATCCATATGTCTTGCCTTCAAGAACATTTTATATAAGTATATAAACTTTATCACTAATAATGAATCTAGATTTTTATAAGTTTTTAATCTCCATAAATGTATGGAATTTTTACCACATTAAGTCTTAATTTTTTACTCTATCACACAATGATTTTTTCAAGTTTTGATGGGGCCTACATAACTTTTATTTTAAGAGCTATCTTATGATACTTCATTAGACAAACTGTTAATGCTTGTTGTCTTGTAAAATACTGATCATGGTTCCAATTATTTACTATTATAAGTAATACCCCAATGAACATGTTTATATTCGTGTTTCTTTGAGAATAGGCCTAGAGCTAATTAGTAAGCCAAAGTGTGAAAACATTTTATGATATATGATGCAGATTACCATAAAATTTTTAAGGAATATAAAAGCTCTGAGTCCAACTTCAGCATCATTATGAAAACATTGGTTCTCCTGAACCGTCTAAAGCACTGTTAATAACAATGTCGAGTCCTTACCTTGCAATGCCCTATTCAACCACTTTTGATGTGTTAGTCATTGATATTCACGTTAATCCATTATAGCAGATACTGTTATTAGCTCCACTTTACCAAAAAGAAAATTGAGCAATCAACAGGTTGACTATCTTGCTCTAGTTCACATGGCTAGCTTGTGGCAGAGCTGAGATTTAAAAAGCCTGATTCTAAAAACTTTGGTCTTAAATATTCTGCTTTGGAGGAATCCCCACACTACACTCTACATTTTATACACAGGAAGAGTATGCAGACAGGGTGGTAAGCTCCTTAAAAACTAAAGTTTCAATCTACAAAATTAACATGTACTAAATGAAATCAAATTTATACAAATGCCAATGTGCAGGTAATGTCAATAGACATTAATGTATGATTTAAGGTACTATAAGGTCACAGATATGAAGCACAGATTCCTAATCCCAAATTTAGTTTAATAGCACAGTATAGAAACAAAGTCTCCCTATGATCACTGTTGGGCTGTTGCACTGGAATAGATCTGTGCATTAAAAGAAGTTATTTTTTCATTTTAAAATGTTTCTAAATGCATTTTCTTAATATTTTATATAAGGATTATTTATTAACTGTCTAAAAAATTACAGCCGATATCACATCATATATATTACCATTACCCAACTCAGCTCATATGTAATATTAGAACCTGGGTTTATTCACATATTTTATTATATTTACAGCAAAATGTAAGCTTCTTGAGCATGGAAACTTTCTCATGTTCATTGTTCTTTCTTCAGTACTTTACACCATCCCTGGCACATAATGGCTACTCAGAAAATGTTTTTTGAGTGAATCAGTGAGTCCTTATCATATGCCTACATGATGTACTTACTGGGGGATACATCAATGAATAAAGTTCCATCTTCACTCTCAAAAGTCTTAAAGTTTAGAAGGAACAAGTATGCAAACAAGAAGTCTGAAGTATTGTGAAATATACTAAAATAGAGTATTTTATACTAATACACAATACTAATACACAAAGTTCCAAAGTAGTATAAAAGGTAAGATGATATACTGGGAAGAAAGGGTTAATTAATGTCATAGAGCTTGGCTCTGGACAGGAACTGTAAAGATGAAAAAGTTTCCCAGGTTGTCAAGGAAATACATGGAGGACATGGCCTAAAGATGGAAGACAAGGGGTAAATGCACAAAAGCATGAGATAGAATGATCCCATCAGAGAAATATAAGTAGTCCACTCTTATAACCAAATACAGTGTAAAAAAAACAAGATGGAGTACTATATAAATCAAAATATGAACTTGTCAAATGAATGGCATCAGGAAGAAAGCACATTGTGAAATTTCATAAATCTGTAAGTAATTGATTTCATTCTTTCATTTGCAAGTAAGTATTCATTGAGCATCTACTGTGGACCGCACAGGGCTAGACCCTGGGGAAGCATGGAGAGCAAGACAAACAGCATTCTGTTCGTATGGAGGTTAACTTCCAAAAGATGGAGATAGACAAGACAATGAACAGGCAAATAAGCAAAATAAACAAAGTAATTTCCAAAAGTCAAAAATACAGTGAAAATAAAATAACGATATATAAGAAGACTGAGGATTCTCCTTTAAATTGGGTTATCTAAGGCCTTCTGAAGATGTAACATTTGAATTGACCTGGATGATTTGAAAGAACCAAGTACCCGAAGATATAGAGACACACAATTCTAGGTAAAGAAAATAAAAAGTGCAAAGCCAAAATTAAAGGTAAGATTGGGCTTGCCATATTCCAGAACAAAAAGAAGACAGGGTATCTGAATTTTAGTGAGCAGAGGGAGGAAAGATAGTAAATAAATTCAGGAAGGCAATTGGGAATGAATTAAATTTTAGGCGTTGGTAGGTGTTTGGATTTTTTTCCTGAATGTCATTGAAAATCATTGAGAGATTTTACATAGAAAACTGCACTGAATAGAACAGATTTAATGGGGTGGTACCAAAATCAGGGAAACCAGTTAGGAGGTGACTTCCAGTAGTCCATAAGAGATGCTGGTGACTTGGAGGGTGGGAGATAAGATAATAGATTTGAGGCCAGGGGGTGAATGATGGCACCATTTCATGGGACTGCTCAATACTACTTCTGACTCTGGGCCAGTAATTATTTGCAAGGTTGTCCTAGCCAATTAGTTATAGATAGTTTCTTTAGAAAGGCCAATTTACTCACTGCCCCCCCCCCCCCCCGCCCCTTTTCTCTCTGTAGCACTGACATATCAGGAAATTATGCTTTCTGAAAGAATCCTCTCTCTGAGACCTGTTTATGCCTTAGGAAAGAGAAGCTGACTCTTGGAATCTTACAGAAACAATTACCCTCACAAAGGCTCTGGTTTTTGCATTTCTACAGGACTTGGTTTCACTATAGGGCACAGGGTATTGCTTAGCTCAGGGTCCTAGTGGAGCTCCTGGCATACTGATGAGGAGAATTACACAGTGATTCAGCAGCTCCTACAGCCTCTTCAGCTTCTGGCTTTTGAATACCTGCTGACTTGGGTTTAGAAAAGCACAGTGATTAGCCTCCAGTGTCCTTTTCAGGAAGAGCCTCACTTAACTCTCTCATAATGTCTGTCTTACATTAGTGGCCTGATCCTCACCCCTCCTGACCCAGAGGGGACAGGAAATTAAGACATAGCAGTGCTTTGAGCCCTCCCTGGTGCCACGTCTTCGCTCAGGCCCGCAGGGCACTCACTAATGTTCACAATACCGAAGACTTCAATTGCCAGTGACCTGTCCCTGAAAATCCTTTAGTAGACTTCAAATATTTCTCAGAAAAGTCTAAAACATCAGTTACTCTATTTTTGAAGTTTTTTACTATAATATATAATATGTACACATACAAACATACACACACCTCTTAAAATGCATTGTTTAATCAGTTATTTTAAAGCATACACAATTCACCAACTACAACCCAGGTCAAGGAAGAGCGCTTTGTCAGCTAACATAGAAGTTTCTTAATGTACCCTGATCCAAACATTATCACTAATCCAATTTCTATAAGCACTTCTTTATCGTTTTATTACCCAAGTGTGCATTCTTATAGCCCATAGTTTAATCTTCCAATTTAAAACTATGTTATGTCTGTTATGTCTATCTTAATAGTCTACATCTCTTTCATTTCCTCATATCTTGTCTTAAAAAACTGGGTCATTTTGGTTATAGAGTTTCCCACTGTCTAGATTTTGCTGATTACATACTCCTGGTACAGTTCAACACTTTTGTCCTCTGCACTTCTTGCAAATTAGCAGCTGAATCCAGAAGCTTGATGTGTCTGATGTTCAACCCTTTTGGCACGACTAGAGGTGGTGTAATGTTCTTTCATCATGAGGCACAAAACGTAGAGTCATCACTCTTTATGGTATCAGTAAATGTTGATACTCATGCCTGTGTCCATTAATTCATTGGGGATTACAAAATGTTGGTATTCTAATTCTGGCATTTCCTTTGCATTTACTAGTAGGAATATTTTTATAAAGAGAAAATGTTTCATATGTTTTTTGTATACTTAGTGGTACAGTGCACATAGATCAGGTAAAAAAAATATTTGATTCTTTCCTTCAACTTTTAGAAACGGGTGGGGTTCAGGATATTGCTTCACTGAGCTACCGCCTGTCTTGTTTCATGTAGTTCAAAGCTATAGCAACCTCTTTTCTAAAAACATTTGGTTTTGTTCCTTTGTACTTTATTTAAAAGTCTTCCACCTTTGTCTTTCCTATTTCTTTTTCTTTTAAAAAAATTTTATTTAAGTTCAATTAATTAACATAATGCATTATTGGTTTCAGGGGTAGAGGTCAGTGATTTATCAGTCTTATATAACACCCAGTACTCATTACATCATGTGCCCTCCTTAATGTTCATCACCCAGTTATCCCATCCCCCACCCACCTCCCCTCAAGCAACCCTCAGTTTGTTTCCTATGATTAAGAATTTCTTAGGGTTTGTCTCCCTCTCTGATTTTGTCTTGTTTTATTTTTTCCTCTCTTCCTCTATGAGTCTTAGTTTCCTTTCTTAAATTCCACATATGAGTGAGATCATATGATAATTCTCTTTCTCTGATTAACTTATTTTGCTTAGCATAATATCCTCTAATTCCATCCACATCATTGCAAATGGCAAGATTTCATTTTCTTTGATGGCTGAATAGTAGTCCATTGTATATATATATACACATATATACATATATATATACACATATACATGACACACATAAATATACACATATATATGACACACACACATATATACACACATATATAAATATGACATTTTCTTTGTCCATTCATCTGTCAATGGGTATCTGAGCTCTTTCCAGCTATTGTGGACATTGCTGCTATAAACATTGAGGTGCAGGTGCCCCTTTGGATCACAATATTTTTATCCTTTGGAGTAAATACCCAGTAGTGCAACTGCTGGGTCATAGGGTAGCTCTATTTTCAACTTTTTGAGGAACCTCTATATTGTTTTCCCAAGTGGCTGCAGCATCTTGCATTCCCACCAACACTGTAAGAAGGTTCCCCTGTTTCACACCCTTGCCAACATCTGTCATTTCCTGACTTGTTAATTTTAGTCATTCTGACTGGTGTGAAGTGGTATCTCATTGTGGTTTTGATTTGTATTTCCCTGATGCCAAGTGATGTTGAGCATTTTTTCATGTGCCCATTGGCCATTTACTGTCTTCTTTGGAGAAATGTCTATTCATGTCTTCTGCCCATTTCCTGATAGATTATTTGTTCTTTGGGTGTTGAGTTTGATAAGTTCTTTATAGATTTTATCTGATATGCCTTTTGCAAATATCTTCTCCCATTCTGTTGGTTACCTTTTGGTTTTGTTGACTTTTTTCTTTGCTGTGCAAAAGATTTTTATATTGACAAATAGTTCAATAGTTCATTTTTGCCTTTGTTTCCCTTGCTTTTGGAGGTATGCCTACCAAAAGTTGCTGCAACCAAGATCACAAAGGTTCCTGCCTGTGTTCTCCTCTAGGATTATGATGGACTCCCATCTCACATTTAGGTCTTTCATCCATTCTGAGTCTATTTTTATGTCTTGTGTAAGGAAATGGTCCATTTTCATTCTTCTCCATGTGTCTGTCCAATTTTCCCAACACCATTTGTTAAAGAGACTTTTTTCAATTGGATATTGTCTCCTGCTTTGTCAAAGATTAGTTAACCATAAAGTTGAGGGTCCATTTATGGGTTCACTATTCTGTTCCATTGATCTATATGTTTGTTTTTGTGCCAGTACCATACTGTCATGATGATTACAACTTTGTAATAGAGGTTGAAGTCCAGAATTGTGATGCCACCAATTCTAGGTTTTTTTTACTCCCCAACAATCCTTTGGCTATTCAGGGTTTTTGCTGTTTCCATACAAATTTTAGGACTATTTGTTCCAATTCTGTGAAATAAGTTGATGGTATTTTGATAGGGGTTGCATTGAATGTATAGATTTCTCTAGATTCAGCAAAGTGGCAGGATGTAAAATCAATGCACAGAAATCAGTTGCATTTCTATACACTAACAATGAGACAGAAGAAAGAAAATGTTGCTATTACAGCTATCTTCCTAGAACTACCTCCAATTAGTCTACATTTTAGTTCATACACAGGCATCATTGCTGAGGCTCTGGTTATGTTAGATCAGTGAATATCAAATCTGTAATCCTGATATTCCATAGGTCTCAAAAGTTATCATGATATTCTCTTTAAAAATTCCTCCAGTGGGGGCACCTGGATAGCTCAGTTGTAGGAGATGTTTTAAAAACTAATTTTAGGGCACCTGGGTGGATCAGTGGTTGAGTGTCTGTCTTTGGCTCAGGTCTTGATCTCAAGGTCCTGGGACTGAGCCCCGCATCGGGCTCTCTGCTCAGTAAAGAGTCTGTTTCTCCCTTTGTGCTCTCTTCTCTCTCTCAAATAAATAAATAAAATCTTTAAAAAATTCCTCCAATAATAATTCAATTAGTTAACCAATTTAACAAGTACTCCTGGTATGCATGATATAGAACCACTGAGTACTAAAGAAGGAGGAAAATCAACACATTTATTAATTCTTTTATTTACACATTCTTCCATCAAACTTCTGTGACTAATTACAGAAACTAATTACACTGTATGGTGATCTAGTATAAGAAGACATAGCTCAACCTTCTCACTGTGTTAGATTATTCCATTCAGCACATATGTCCTAAGTACATCCTTTATGTCATTGTTTATGCTGAGTGCTGCTCTAGATTAATACTGAATGTAGAAATCCATGGCCACCTTCATCCTATCAGGATTTGTTAACTTGGGAACATCAGGAGGCTTCTCTGAGCTTCATCCTTAAGATGTACATAGTAGTATTGTTTACTTACAAGATGCTTTTAAAAATTACATGATTCAATAGTTCAAAAAGATTTTTAAAAACATTATTAATTGTCTTCCACATGCAAGACTCATTAATTTACTCATTTAATAAATATTTAGAACTCACTGTGTGTCTGGCGCTATATTAGCCTTTGAGGATATAGCCAGTGACCAAACAAGATTTTTGCTCTCATTTAGCTTCCATTCTATGGAAGAAGAAAGACATTAAACAAATATATGATACACTTAAAACAGAATGAGGTGTTCAAGAGAAACCAAGGTGCTCCTTAGGCTCAGTGGTCATGGATGCCCATGCCAAAGACTTTGTTTTTCTTCCAGGATTTCCATAATAAAAATGGAACCCTCCATGTCAAGATGATGAGGGTGTAGAGTGTGGGAGGCAGAGGGACAGTTGGTTTAAGGTTCATGGTCAGGAACACATTCAATATGATCCAGGAACAGAAAGCTGAAGAATGTGGCTAGAGAGAGTGGGAACCTGCTAGAGATAAATTCAGAGAGAGGGAGCAAGTAACTGGTTTATGAAGGCTTTATGCTTTAGAGAAAGAAGTTGGATTTTTTTTTATATATAGAGAGATAGAAATCATGGAACAGTTGAACACTTAGGAAATTATTTCAATAGTCCAGGTAAGAATTGGTAAGATGAAAAGGGAAATGGTGGTGGCTTAGACTGGGGCCATAGCAGCGGGAAATGACAAGGAAGTTTTATTAGCAAAATGTTTTGGATATAGAGTCAGGAGGACTTGCTGATTCATTGCTTATGGAGGATTATATAAGGTGAGTAATCAAAGATAGCTCTAAGGTTTTGGCTTAAGAAATTGGAAGGAGATAGGAAAGAACAGAATGGATGAGATTTTAGAATGGGTAGGAGTAGTACTTGGGGAAGAATCAAGAGCTCTGTTTCAAATATGTTCATTTTTAGATGTATATTTGACATTTAAATGGATATGGCAAGGAGGGTTTAGGTATATGAGTCTGAACCTGTGCTTCTTGGAAGAGGTCAAAGCTGGAGATAAAAGTATTAGATCGCTGACACATAGATATCATTTAATGGTAGGTCACCTAGGGAGAAAGTGTTGAAGAAGAGGCTTCTAGATCACAACTGACAAAAGAAATGGGAAAAGACTGAGAAAGAGGAGTCAGGGAGACAGGGAAAGAATCAAGAGTATAGTGCTCTAAAAGCCAATGAAATGATAGATCTCAATAAGAATAGAATCATCATTGTAGAATGTTGTAGAGAGTTTGAGTAAGTTAAGGGTAGAGAAATGATCATAGGTTTAGGCAACATTGAGGTATTGTCTTTAGAGAGAGCATTACAAGTAGCCAGACTAGTGATAGTGCAGAGTTCAAAAACAGTATGTGTCCTCAGATTGTTTTCAGTTGTAGAGCACCAATGAACCACTTCCAAAAGTAAAGGTAAACTTGGCTTAGAATTATTATTACTTTCTAGAAACTATAAAGAGTAGAACAGATCAACAATCTGGATCCCTTATAGTTATGTCGTCCAATATGGTAGCCACTAGCCATGTGTGGTTGTTTAAATTTTAAGTTAATTAAAATTAAAAATTGTTAAAAAATCACTCATCATGTTTCAAGTTTTCAATAGCCACATGGGGCTAGTGACTACCATGCAGGACAGCACAGATATAAAAGATACTTCTATCATCACAGAGAATTCTGTTGGACAGTCCTTCCCTAGAGGATGAGGACAGATCCCTCTTTACTGGCTTTAATTGCTAAGGGAAATAATAGGGGCTTCAGTGGTTTAATTAAGGAATTACAGAAAAGGGAATCTGACTACATCTTAATCTTCTCTGCTTGCCGACAGAGCTGTGAGACACACTGACCACAACAAAGTCCTGGTTGATTTCCAAGGATGGATGAGGTGAAGAGAGAAATGCCACAGTGAAATAGACCAGCAGCTATGAGATGCCATTATCCACAACACCGGTGAGAATTACATCAAGAAATTCATCATGACCAGCTAGGTGTGCCAAGGCACTGAGACAGCTGCTGCCAAGCCACTTAGCCTTAAGTCCCAAGAAGAGTCCCAAGAGGGAAAAGAGAACGAATTGGTTCTTTCGGTCACATTAAATTGAAAAGGCACTCATTATGTGGCTTTCTGTATGCCCTTGTCTTCTCCTGCAGTGTCCTCTCCCATCCTTCCCTTCCTATTGCCATCACGATCAGATGCCTTCTTGTGCATGAGGCCTCCAGTAATGCCTCCTTCACTGTGCTTGCGTGGCACTTGTATAAGCCATGCAGAACTCAACATACTCTGGCTTTTCATGTAGCTTTTTCCAATGGTAAGAATATAGACTTTGACAGAAAACTCTAGATTTGAATCCTGATTTTACCTGTCACCTAGCAGTATGATTCAGATAAGTTACTTTCCTAATTACCAAATTTTCCTCTGTAAAATTGAAACAATGATCCCTTTTCTTCTCTTTTTTTTTGAGATGACTTTCTTTTAAATTGAAGGATAATTGATATACATCATACATATATTTAAATTTTTTCTATTTAAATTCAGATACCATATTATTAGTTTCAGAGGTAGAATTCAGTGATTCATGAGTTGCATACAACACCCAGTGCTCAATACTTCAAGTGCCCTCTTTAATGCCCATCACCCAGTTACCCCATCCTCCTACCTACCTCCCCTCCAGCAACCTTCAGTTTGTTCCCTGGAGTTAAGAGTCTCTTATAGTTTGCCTGCCTCTCTATTTTCCTCATGTTTTATTTGGTGCTCGGTAATTAATGCACATTGTCTCTTCTAAAACTTAACCATCTGGTTCCTCTGAAGGACAGTTGTTATTTATTTATTCATTTATAACTTAAATTCAATACACAATGCATCATTAGTCTCAGATTTAGTTTTCAATAATTTATCAGTTGCATATAACACCTAGTGCTCATCACATCACGTGCCATCCTTAATGGCCATCACCCAGTTACCCTATCACTCCTCTCATCTCTCCTCCAGCAACCCTCAGTTTATTTCCTAGTTAAAGAGTCTCTCATGGTTTTTATCCATCTCTGATGATTTCCCATTCAGTTTTCCTCCCACCCCCCATGATCCTCTGTGCTATTTTCTATATTCCACATATGAATGAAACCATATGATAATTGTCTTTCTCTGATCGATGTACTTCACATTCAGCCTAATGCCCTCCAGTTCCATCCACATTGATGCAAATGGTAGGTATTCATCCTTTCTGATGGCTGCATAATATTCCATTGTATATATATGTATATACCACATTTTCTTTACCCATTCATCTGTTGATGGACATCTCAGCTCTTTCCATAGTTTGGCTATCATAGACAGTGAAGTTTTAGATGAGATGCACCAAGTCTGACAGAGTATGGAGGCTTTAGGATGTGAGCTCAACCCTTCTGATTGCATTTCTCCCTACAGTGTGGGATGGCTTATAAGCTCCAAGTGCTCTTTGGAACTCTGCATCACCAGATTCTTTCCAGGATTTTTTTTTATATGCTATACAATGACCATTTGAGAAAAGCATGAATTAATTTAGAAGTTCCCAGATATGCATGGGATAGAGATTAGCTTTGGCTCTAAGATATGAGTATATAAGGAAACAAATGATCCCCTGGGAGCTTCAATTCAATTGGAACAGAGGTACATATTTTTTCTTCTAACTTCTATCTGACCCAACGACTTGAAGTTAAGTTCTAAATAATGAGCCCCAACGTGATGTCTCAAACTCAGCCAATGCTACTGTACAGAACTATCTATTCTGATGAAAATATTCTGTATGTTCTCTGACACAGGGTATACTAGCCACATGTGGCTTTTGAACACATGAAATGTAGTTAGTGCAACTGGGAAAGTAAAACTTTAATTTTAATTCATTTTGATTTTTTAAATTGAAATTGAATTGCTGCTACATGTGGCCAGTGGCAAAAATCTTAGAATTCATAGCCTTAGGATAATAAGATGGAGAGGATTCTGAGATCCATGAGCCCAACTTCTTCATTTTACGAAGGTAGAACAACAAAAGAACCAGTATTTCCTGAGCACTTTTCGCATGCCAAGGCCTGTACTAAAGGCCTTCATGTTATTGCCTTTTGGGATCCCTAATGGCTTCATGAAGTAAATATCACCAACATTTTACATTTATGAAAACCCTCTTGTTAGAGGCACATAGTTATGCTTATTTCAGTTAGTGTAGAATAGTGAGGATGGAGAGGTGTGTATGTAACTGATGTGGATCATCCTATGTAAATTTCAACCTCATGCACCAAGTTGGTCTTGCCACACAGGAGTCCACAAAGAATTGGTGAAATGAAAAGCCAGTATCAACATCACACCAGCAAAGCAAGTGAAGATTCCTCTCGATCACATTCACTCTCCTGTCTCTTGACTTTCAGCACCAGGAAGTTTGTCTTTATATTTCACTCAATTTCCTAGCAGCCATGCCCACCCTAATTATGCAACATAAATTTTTACTGCTAGCCTAAGCAGGACATAGTCAGGTGGTAGGATTTGCTTCAGAAATATGCTGATCACACATGGAAAAAAAAGAAATATGCTGATCACACATGGAAAATAAACACACCAATTCCTTTGGCATCAGTCAATCCCATTAGTTGGACCACAGCTCACAGATGCAAGGAAAATTGAATGCTGACAATTCTATCCAACACATTAGAAAGTTCTTTCCATTTATTCTTGTGTCCCATCTTGGGAGCTCAAACTGAGGTGATTGATCTTTGCGGTATACTGTTGTGCCACCTTACTCTTCTATCTGACCTCTATACCCATATCTCTTTTCTCAAGGCATGATTTGAATAATATCCTCCCCATCCTCATTAACCTCACATTTCAGATCTTGTAACTCAGCTTGCAGAGGGCAGAATGTGAGACTTTGGGGCTTCCATAATCATGTGATAAATTTCTATAATAAACCTCCTCATGTATATCTTATTGGTCCTGTTTTGCTGGAGAATCCCAGTAATACAATGTGATTGTATTAGAAAATGAGGTAGCTTCATTCTACTATCAAGAAGCCACCTCCAGTACATCCCACGTGGATTGATGAGCAGAGAGGAGCCTAGATGTAAGACCAAGAGGAAGGAGTTCCAGGGTCATATCTTCCTTCCAGAGGACAGCTTCAGACTCCCCTTGAAGAAAAAAAGAAGAGACTTTGCCTAACAGGTTAGAATTAAGAAGTCTTAGGGCCACAAACACATACTCAGAATCAAAAGAAACATTCCAAGAGTGAAAAATATAGTTCATTCATACTACGCAGATCAAGAGGCTCCAGGAGTAGGAAAGTGTTCATGGTGCTGAAAACAAAATATGAATACTGTTTCTGGAAAGAAAACACTCAAGACTATCATGGGCATGGCAAGAAAGGTGTTATAAACTCAGGGAAGCAGAGACATTGCAGCTGCTTTGAGAAACAAGTAACCATCTCTGGATTGGGAAATAAGGAGCCTGAGAGAGCAGGGGCAGGAATAAGGGCAGAAGTTTGATTTGCAAGAAAAAAGAGAAAGTTTGTTTTTTTTTTTCACAACCACTGCTGACGTATGAAAGGTGGTCAGTCCCTTAGGTGTCATTACATCAGGAGTGTAGACTAGTAGAGACACAGCATTTGCAAGGTTTTCACTCAATGCACAAAGTACCCAAGGTGTTTACCTTTCTGTTACCCCAGGGGTCTGCACAGTGAACCGTCCTGACACAGCCTCCCTATCCTGTTCATGAAAGTCAATAGGCCTAAAAGTGCCCACAAAGCTGTGGTCCCAATCCTTCCAGATGCTTCTACATGAGGGAGTTGGAGACATACTAACATTATTCTGTTCACATGTTGCCCTCCCCATAGTACATTACGGCGGCCCAAATTATCATGTTAAGGTTTAAGAAGACCCAACTCTCATAACAAAGAGATTTATATAAGATCCAAGATAATTCTTACCAGAGCAAGGTGAAATCTGTCTGCATAAATGCATAGTCAGGCATTTCTCAACAGGCTTTAATATAAAACAATGAGAAGGGCCAGATGAAGGAACACCTTATCCACATGCTTATGAGATTAGAGCTTGTTATTCACACCAATTCCCTTTCATAAATTGGTTTCCAGAGTCTGATATATTAAAATCAAATCAGGCCTCTAAAATCCATTTTAGGTTGATAGTCTCAACAGCTGACTTGAATTGTTTTCTGATTTAGAAATGGAAATCTCAAAGACTTAGCTATGCTCCGCCTAGCTTGCCTAGAAACTTCACCAGAATTAAGATTTATGTGCCTCTCTTTTTGACAAAGTACTGCAATCGGTCTTTAAAGCAGGGTGAATATCTCCTTTTTCCTCGAAATCACAAGGTTTATCTTTGCACACTAGGAGAGCTAATTCACAGACCAGAGGAATTCAAAGATCTACTTTTAAAAATTCTTGATTACATTGGGTTGGTGGACAGTTTATTTCCAATTTGCCTCAGAAATAAGCCAGATGAAAAGAAGAGTTCTGGTGAAATAGATCAAGGGGCTACAGCCAACTTGAACAGTCCTGTCTGAGAAATGGGGCCATGAGAACTGGAACTAGAGATGCCATCGATGAGGGCAGTTTCTTTTTTTTTTTTTTTTAAGATTTTATTTATTTATTCATGAGAGATACAGAGAGGCAGAGACACAGGCAGAGAGAGAGAGGCAGAGAGAGAGAAGCAGGCTCCATGCAGGGAACCTGACGTGGGACTCGATCCTGGGGCTCCAGGATCACGCCCTGGGCCCAAGGCAGGTGCTAAACCGCTGAGCCACCCAGGCATCCCAATGAGGGCAGTTTCTACAGTTACATGGGAAAGTCTAAATGGAGTAGACACAGAGATGGCATGAACGTGGGCTCTCAAACCAACCTTGATTAGCAGTGGGCTAATTATGTAATGCCCATGTACCTCTATTTCCTCATGTGTACTTAGGCAAAGGTAGGTTTATCTCATTCTTATGGGGATAAAATGCATATAAAATATTTAAACAGGACTTTGCAAGAACAAAATAAATATTAAGTATTTGATTTACTATCATTTTCATCATGGTTGTTGTTCTATGGGACTTCCTAAAAATGTCTGCTTAAAAAAGTTTAAAGCCATACTGAGGCCTGTCATTAGCCAACATCTTTATTTCATGGCTGTATGCTTTTCCTTCTTTTTTTTTTTTTCCAATTCATTTATTTAACAGAGAAAAAGGGGGAAGCAGGAAGCAGAGAGAGAAGCAGGGCCCCCACTGATAGGGTGCCTGATATGGGACTCGATCCCAGGATCCTGAGAACATGATCTGAGCTGAAGGCAGATGCTTAACCCACTGAGCCACCCAGACACCCAGTAAGTTTTTCCTTTTAAGTTGTTTGCTCTGCCTGTTGTTAGCCACAGTGGGGTATGTCTGCCTCCGCTGCCTGCAATGCAAAGTCCCTCCTGAAGGTCCTAAGGAAAACAACTGTTTGCATAGAGCAAATAAAGACATACCTCTGAGGAGCATCTGGGTGACTCAGTGAGTTAAGCCTTCAGCTCAGGTCATGATCCCGGGGTCTTGCTCAGCCAGTAGTCTGCTTCTCCCTCTACCCCACTGCTCAGGCTCTCTCTCACTATCAAATAAATAAATAAATAAATAAATAAATAAATAAATAAATAAACAAACAAACAAATAAATAAAATCTTTAAAAAAAAAAAAAAACAAGCCATACCCTGAGAGTGGGAATTTCAAATACTGATAGTTCCCTGGGTATGGGATTTTGGGTGGGTTTCAAATCTGTTCTGTTCCCGGAGGTAGCTGACATGCTGCTAGCTCTCACAGCTGTGATAGTTGTGACCTGGTCCATCTTTAAGGCCATCACAGAGCTGGTACAGCGTTTATCCCATGGCATTGTAACAACTTGTATGCATGTTGACATTTTCCCTGGACTCTGAGGTCTTTGAGAACAGAGATATTTTCTGATACTCTTTATTCTCAGTCCTTAAAGGTATTAGCTTATCTGTGCTCTGTCATCTTCTTATTCCAAACTACTTCCCAGAATTCCACCCTTATCTTTTAAGAGTTTATTTAATATGTATATTCTGGGCATTATATCTTTAAACCAGTGCATTATCCAAGTGTGATTTTAACTGACCAAGAAAGGGAATGCAGGACTGTTCTATGTAGACCCCCAGAACTCACTTAGCTTATTGCTAGCTTCTACCAATTTGGTTTGGCTTTGCTTCAGTCCCTGATCCCAGGATTTTATACTTCCATACTTCCATTTGAACGTGGTACCTGAGGTATTTACTGGCTGGTATCATGATCTGGTCTCTATATTCAGTGCACCATCCCATTCTTGCTCTGTCTGCCACCCTCTGCCTGCCCTCTCCACCCACTCCCCGCAGGAGACTGGAACATTCCAATGCAGCATCAGTTCCATGGCTTGCTGGCAAGAGGCAGAGTTCCACTGGATGTTGGCAAATCTCAGGCACAGAACTGCAGCCCCTAGGGAAGGACATAAAATCTAACCATGTGCTGTATCAGATCTTTTCCAGATCTAGACAAGGTATGGAGAATCAAAGGATCCCCAGGTAACAGACCAGTGACAATTTTAGAAGTACAGGGTGGTGGGGAGTGTCAGAGAGAGAGCCAGGATGTCCTAGAAATTTCATCTAAAATAGGGCACAGGAAATAAGAGAATCCAGTCCCCAGATGGGGCATGGCGGCATCAAGGACATGGCAAGCTTCTGAGAGGCTAGCCCTCTGGCCCCTCCTATCTGGTCCCTCTGGCCATCTACTTTCCTGAAGCCCCTGTAGGGCTCCCCATCAGTACCCTGTAAGTAAGGCTGCGGTGCTCTGTAAAATAAAAATTCCAAGCACAAGGGCTTGGAAGTTTCTTCACAGGTATGTTCAGGGGGATATTGTCACCTGGGAGCAATGAAAAATCACTGGGACCTGCCATCAGGCGTAAAACGATGACTGCAATTTGAAAACCCTTTGAATTGGAGGGATACGGCTCCTTGTACCCTGACCATGTGACTTCCCCTTAGCTCCCGTGTAGCTGGCAGGTAGCTACCTGTACTGTAGCTGTAAAGCATTCATCCGCTTGTTCATCTGCCTTTCATACAAAAATTGCTGCTTGTCAGACCAAATGTAGAAGAAGAGAATATAGTCTGTTGATTCGCTAGAGAGAGAGAGAGAGAGAGGAGAGAGAGAGGAATAAAACATTCAAGTATTCTCTGGGTTGTCACTTGGCAGTTTCAAATGCTTCACTGCATCTATTCACAACAGAAAGAACCGACTGCATCTAACCAAAAGGTGCTCGTCTTTTGATTTCTGGCTTGGGGATGGTCTATTAGATTTCCTGATGTGAGCACTTGTTTCAAATGCAGAAAAACAGTGTCGATCTATTCTCTTCTTGATGTTTGCTGCCATTTGGACATAATATTCTTTCTTCCCTTTTCTTTTCTTTTTTTGTATGATAATCACATTAGCCAGTCAGTCCTTCTATGTCTGATGGGCAGGTCTGAACACAGAGGCTAAACATAAGTATTTTTGAAAATGAGAGGAAGAGACAGCCTTCTAGAGTGAAAATGGTCCCTGTAACTCTTTTATTTGGGAAAAAATGAGAAAATATAAGGTCCCTGAAGTGCTGAACGCAATTGTTTATTGTATTTTTTCCCTTTTTCTGCTTTCCCCCTGACATAGATGGTGAGATGGCATGACAAGTGTTACTTGTAGGTCTCATTTTAACCTGCCCCTAGAAGAAATTCACCTTTTTCTGTCATTGATTCACTTAAAGAAAAAAAAGAAAAAAAGATTTGAGAGGAAAACAATCTTCTCTGAGGAAGCAGATTTTCAATAACCCGAGGTCAATTTTACTAGGCTCAAGGTCAATTACTGGAAAATCAGTGAGATTTTAGACCATTGATCAGATTTGTTTGTCATAGTAAGCAAAGCACTAGAATTTTCTGAGATCTTTTACTTGGGAAGAGGATTACAGGAAAATAAATCCATTCAACTAAGAGACTCAAAATAACCATTTTATCCTAAAAACATTTTAATTTCTCTGAGAATATGGTAGCTTGATAGAATAAAGTTCCATTTATTCAGTGAATGGGGTAGACCATCCAGGGAAAGCTCCGGTACCTGGAGTTTACCCTATGAGTGCCAGAACTTTTCTTTTTGAAGATTTTCAAAAGAGAAAACTTTAACATTCTGATTATTATTGCCAAAATTCATTATCCTTTTTTTTTTTCATAGGGAATTATCTTGAAATCCAGTTCCATGGCTTGTATTGAGTGTCATTAAAGGGCTTTTAAGATGGAGTAAGTTTGGGCAGTGTTGAGTTAATGCAAAAAAGTAAAAAGGTTTATTTATTATCATATTTATTATTTTGTATGCTAATATGCAGTGTGAATCATCCAAAGGCTTACATAAAATGCAGTAGTTCAAACCCTGATCTGGCCATAAAATCCCTCTGTTTTTCAGCAATTCATTGCTGTGGGACTGGTATATCATGAAATATGCTTATAGAATCTCTTCATTATAGTCTTTCCTGCCTTTTAAAATAATGTATACTGAGTATTTCTCTTAGTGAGCAATATATTGTTGGTGATCAATATTATATTGAGTTGTAAGACGATGAATGACCTTACATGCTGTTGCGGAATATGGAGTAATTTCTCCCTACATTCAGTGCAAAACAGTAATGTGCCTGTGTGGGGGCGGGGGGAGAGGGTGGATGGATGTGTGTGTGTGTGTGGAGGGGCCAGCAGACAGTGTAGTTCTTTTATGTGTTCATAAGAAATATAATTCCACTGGCAGCTATGTCAGTCACATGACTCCAGTGTGACATTTCTGTCCCTCTGGGCAACTGTCTGTGTGCGTGTCTGTAGCAATGCCTTTACCACCTGTTATGTTTTGTTCTTCAATTGGTGTACATTAGGAAGCCAAATAAAGGGTACTTTGGAGAAATAGCACAGGGCAGGGGAAAGGGCAAGCAGGGCCATTGTGAGTCACTTAGAATCATGCAGCCTTGACTTCAGAATCTGGCTCTGCCTCTTTCCAGCTGTGAAACTCAGTAAAAGATGTGACCACTGTGAACCTCTACTTTCTCATCTACATAGTTAAAGCGATGGTCTCTACAGAACAGAAAAAGCTGCTTCTTCTCTTCCTGTCTGTCTTCTCTAGGTTCTTCCACCACCCATGAGAGGAGGATTTTGTCATCAAATCATTCTCAAAGGCTGGAATACAAATTATGCAAGGTTTACCAGTAGACAGACTAGATGTGCATTAAGTGGTCACACACATACAGGCTTGAGGGTCACTCTCGGAGCACAGCCAGCTCATTCTCTCTCCTCTTTCCT
Source organism: Canis aureus (assembly GCF_053574225.1). NCBI lineage: Eukaryota > Metazoa > Chordata > Mammalia > Carnivora > Canidae > Canis > Canis aureus. The sequence goes on along the minus strand of NC_135622.1, from coordinate 52,495,838 downwards.
TATTCCTTTAGGGGATGAGAGGATACCTGAATTTGTACATGAGCCCTGGGGGAAGGTGGGGCCCATTGCATTTTTCTCAGGGAGCCCATATGGGCACTAACACATCTAATAATGAGGTAGTGTTTTTTCATTTCCTTTCTGCCATTATATATTGCATTTTCACGAGTTCAATCTGGAATCTCTAAGCGAAAGGGAGGTGCTCTGTAGGGCCATTCTTGCTCTTAATTTTGGTCACATTTCCAACAAATGCCACAAATATAGTACATCTAAACACACTTCCCTCACAGCATCATGAGAGAATTAAAGGAACAGATCTAAAGCTGCTGCTGATGCTTATCCACCAGGAAGAGCTCTTCTGTTTATTATAACTCATTCTAAAGTCTGAATTCACAGACTCCGAACAAATTTCTGATGATCTCTTGCATAAACAAAGTGCAGGTGCTTTTGTGCACGGATCACAACTATGTTCAGATCAAGCACCTGAATAAACAAGAATTGGCATAATCTGCACTTGTCACTTGGTGTCCAAGAAATAGCCAAATTTTAATAAATATAATACATAAAACAGGAAAAATTTTCTTCTTAATTTAATGTGCTGTTTTACAAATGATAGCCTCATAGCACGCTGTGACACCATTCCACTTAAGATATTTGGAACCACGTAGCAGGGCTGCCTACCTGTAACACCACCCCACTTAAAATATTTGGAACCACAGACTACCTTAGGGTTGGTTCTTAAATAGTTCTAATTGCTTCACTTATTAGCTACACATGGGATATAATTTTTTCCCTCTTTAACCTGTATTGCTGAAGGCTTAAATGGCAATCCATTCAATCAAGAAGAATATCATCCCCTGGGCCATAGGTGAAAATTAATATACCATTGGCATTATGTGGGTTAGTCTGATTTGTGTATTTGGTAAATAAATGTTTAGATATTAAGAGAAATGCTCTGTCTTCCTGCCCCATTATCCTGATGAAGACTGGATTTGAATCTTTAAAAATAGAAAATATAATAAAGAGATTGAGATAGGATATTTAAAAAAAAAAGACGTCTGCTGTCCAGTGGAAAGGAAATGACAGTATTTTTTCCATTTATTTATTTATTTATTTATTTATTTATTTATTCATTTGTTTATTTATTTATTTAATCTATTGCTGCCTTTAGTAATGACTTTTTGTTGTTGTTATTAGGAATTTAAAATTTCTTACAGAATACTCTGGGAGAAAAAGCTCTTTATAGTGTCCAGAAAAGTGAAAAAAATCTCAATACTCCAGAAAAGTAAACCCTACAGTACTATGCTGGTATATAGCATTTCTAATTCATGTCAATTACCTATTTGATAAGTTAAAGTTCAATGTTTTTCTTGAGAATTATTCTTTTATGACCTTAAACAATAATAACACTAAGTAATTTCAGATAAAAATCATGTGTTATTCATAAAGGAAAAGTAATCCTCCCTCACATTTGTGCCTTGCAGTTCCATTTATAAAGCTCTCACATGTGACCTTTCAACCAAACTTCCTTGTAGCCTGGTATGGACAAGTTTTATAAACACAGAGTACTTGAATACCAAGAGGTTAAGAAACTTAGCCAGTGTCATTCAGTTGCTGAGAAACATGGGCATGTATGGTAAGAGGCCTAAACTTCTGATTCTCACTTTCTTTCACTCATTTTTTGAAATTTAACAACACGCAGTCATTCATGTACCAGTTACTCTCCTAGGCCTAGAGGTCTCAGGAATGTCAGAGGCAGGCTGATCTCTGCTTTAGAGGAGTTTCATTTCAATAAGGGGAAGGTAGACTAAAACAATTTAATAAACAAATGTAATAATATCAGGTAATTACAACTAAGGAAGAAAAATAAAGTAACTGGGGGGTGCGGGCAGGTATTTGGCCCATATACCTAGATCAGTCATGGAAGCGTATCAGCTAAGAATCATACAAAGTGAAAATCCCAATTAAAGTAGCAACCTTTAAACCCAATTAAAGGTTAGAGTATAGTAACATCACCCTGCATAATAAAACATGGAGTAGGCAGCCGGAGGATTGGTTGACGCAGCAATGCAACAATGTCAGGCTCTGGAATGTTTCTGGCTTTTCTCTCCTGGTATATGATGGCTGCTACAGTTTCAAGCATTAAGTCCTCACTTAATGACAAAAGAAAGCATGGACTTTCTTGTTTTCTTTGTGAAAACAAAGCAAATGTCTTTCTTTCTCTCTGAAAAATAAAAAATAAAATAAAAATAAAAAAAGAGGCACCTGGGTGGCTCAGTGGTTGAGTGTCTGCCTTTGGCTCCAGTCATGATCCCGGGGTTCTGGGATCAAGTTCCACATCAGGTTCTCTGTGGGAGCCTGCTTCTCCCTCTGCCTATGTATCTGCCTCTCTCTTTGTGTCTCCTATGAATAAGTAAATAAAATCTTTTTAAAAAGAACAAAAAAGAGAGAGTATTATGTGGCTCAGTTGGCTAAGCACCTGACTCTTGCCTCAGGTCCTGATCTCAGGGTTGTGAGATTGAGCCCTGCATGGTCTCTGTGCTGGGTTTGGAGACTACTTGGGATTCTCTCTCTCTTTCTCCCTCTCCCCTTGTTCCTCTGCCCCCTCCCTTTACCCTCTCTCTTGCCTATGCACATGCTCTCTCTCAATAAAAAATAAAAAATAAAAATAAATGTTATAAAAGGAAATGTCTTAAATACCCTAGTTTCATGAGGTTGGATGGCGTCACATAACCATGCCTAAACCCATCCCTGACAAGGGAATTGAGATTATCAAAATTGGGTTGGATTAATCATCAGTCCTACCCTGGAACTGCAGAGGGCTCATGGAAACACATGGAAACACATCTGATACCTGCGCAAAAATAGTAGAGAAGCTTTCTGAGGCAGTGGTATTTGAACTTAAGTTTGAATGAATTAAAGGAGGCCATTGGTAAAAAGTGAGGAAAGCATATTCAAGCAGCCTCATGATACCCTACATGTATTGAGCACCTTGTAAGGTCTAAGCATTGAGTTAACAAATAGTTTTAATTCATTTAATGCAGCAACACTACTATAAGGTATTTCCTACCATTATTTCCTTTTTACAGATTAGAAAACTAAGGCACAGAGTGATTAGGTGACCTATCAAGGTCATGGGGCTAATAAGCAACAGAGCTCTGATTTAAATCCAAGCAGTCTGACTCGAGGACATACATACAAGTACAAAGGTCTGAGGCAGAAAATGTCTGTTGTGCTCAAGGAACAGGAAAAAGGGCACCATGATGAGAATATAGCAAGAGAAAAGGTGACATGAAATGCGATCCTTTTTTGAGGCAAGGGCTACATCACATACGGTCTTGTCGATCAAAAGCGGATTTAAAGTTTTATTCTCAATGCTGTGGAGAGCAACTGGATAGTTTAAGCAGGGAATAACCTGTCATGATTCACCTTCAGAATTATAGATGGTTGTATTAAGGTATTCCAAAGAAACATAACCAATTGGAGATCTCTCTATCTCTATCTATCCACCATCCATCTAATCTATCTATCTATCTATCTATCTATCTATCTATCTATCATCTATCTATCTAGAGTTATTTTAAGGGATTGGCTTATGCAATAGTGAAGACCACGAATCTGAAAGTCTGAAATATGTTGGGGAGGCAAGCAGGCTGGAAATGCAGGTAAGTAAGAGTTGACTTAAATCCATATTCTGTTGAGCAATAGGCTGAAAACTCAAGCCAAGTTTCTATGTTGCAATCTTTGCGGAGTACTCCTTATTTGGGAAGCCTTAGTCTTTGCTCTAACGGCTTTCAGCTGATGGGATGACACCTACCCACATTATGGAGTCTACTGATTTATATGTTAATCCCATCTAAAAATTACCTTCATAGCTGTAGCTAGACTAATGTCTCACCAAACAGCTAGGCACCATAGCCCAGCTAAGTTGACATATACAATTAACAAGCAAAATGGTGTATGACAAAGCAACCTATAAAATGTAAATCCCACTCTTGAAGACCATTATCTCCATCCTTCCAACTTACCCTATAATTCCTACACCAGCATCCCCTCAACCACTGATCCCATAGAACTTATACTTTCAATCCCTCCCCACGTCCTTATTCCTTCAGTAATCCAGTTTAGATTCCATGGCTCAGCACTATAAATATCCTATTACAAACACTCTCACTTCCTCTGCCCCATCTTCCTTCTGCTGTGCTTGACTATCAAGGACCAAGTTCTGGTGAAACCTAAGCACTCATTTCACTTCTGAACTTGAATTATTGAATGTTAAGGGATTGAAATCATAAAGCTATATTGACAAGAATTACATATCAAAGACTGCGTGTTTCAAATGGTCACTCAATACTGCTAGATGATGTCACTCCATTCCTCTACTGATTTCATTCTCCCACTCTGCAGGATGGCTATTTCACACTTTTTTTTTTTTTAATTCTACTCACAATTCTAAGACTAATCACCCTTGTCAGCTGATCATCTCCATAAAGAAAAGAACTGCACTCAGATGAAAGCTACATCATTTTCACAGGACCAGCCTATTAAACCACCAGCATCTGAACTTTTTTTTTTTTTTGACATCTTAGTAAATGGAAGCAGTAAGCTCTGATTTCAGTCTAAACCCTGCACTTATCTCTAACTCCACCCCATCTTACTTTCCGTGGATCTGCAATTCTACATTATATATTTCCTCTCTAAAAGACCACTCCAATCAGCACACCAATGTGCTTCTGAAACTCTAAGTCACACTCCAGATACAATTACATTTTTCTTCTGTTCTTAACATCAAAACCTTTCAAAAGTGATGTTTAATACTCATCCTCAATGTTGTCTCCTAAAATTACTGTCTCAACCTACTTCTAGGTTTTTCCATTCTCCATTCCACTGAAATAGTTCAATCATTTTACCCAAAACTACATCTTGACAAAGACAACGATCAATTTTCATTCACTTTTATTTGACTTCTCAGTAGCATATGACTGAGTTGATCTGAAACACTCTCTTTGAAACATTCTCTTACATAGGGCTCAGTAAAACTGTCCTCAACTCAGTTTCCTTCTATCCTAATATACCTTTCTTCTCAACCATCTTTCATGCATCTTTGTCCTCTTCTAAGTTGTGTTGGGATGACCCAAGAATATTTACTCCACCTCTATCTTTTCTCTCTTTATTTATGCCCTGTCCTAGGTAATCTAACTCAATCTCAGGCACTAAATTCCCTCAGACCAAACCTCTTCTTAGATTCCATGCTTTCATATCCTACTGCTTACTCAACATCTAAGCTTTGGTGTGTCATAATCATCTCTGTGCCACTATACCAATAACAGTGACAATGTTTCCACTATTCACCAAATCTGGTTTTCTTGCACCCATTCAGCACCACCTCCAATCCCATTTCAGCATTTCCTATCTCTCCCATCCAGTTGCTCAGGCTCAAAAGTTCACTTTCATATTTCTCTTTCTTGAATACCCCAAATTCAATCCAGCACTAAGCTTTGCTACTATGACCTCTAAAACATAACCTACCTCTGACCATTTCTCACCATCTGCCAGTCTGAGACTAGCACAAATTATTGCCATGTCTTCCTGGCCCATTCAATTGCCTGTTCTTCCCCTGAGAGCCATTTCTCTCATAGCAGTCACACTGATCTTTCAAAGAACAAGTCAGGTCTGTTTGCTCCAATAGCTATTGTGGAGTTTTAAGCAGGCACTTGGAATATGATCCAAACTCTGTCCTGGCAAGTTGCTTCTTGATCTCTCTCCCCTACCTCTCTGTCTGATATCATCCCCTCCACTTTTCCCTTTTTATTCACTCTACATTTTTCTATTTTACCTTTGTTATAACACTTTCTGGGGGCACCTGGATGGCTCAAGCAGTTAAATGTTCAACTCTTGATTCTGACTCAGGTCATGATCTCTCAGGTTCTTTTTTTTTTTTTTTTTTTATGATCTCAGGTTCTTAAGACAGAACCCTACACTGGGCTCTGAACTCAGCAGGGAGTCTGCTTCTCTCTCCCTCTGCCCTTCCCTCCACTCATGAACATGCACACACTCTCTCTCATAAATAAATAAATAAATAAATAAATAAATAAATAAATAACACTTTCTGTTCCCTCAAATTATCTTCATTATTTGTTGTTCATTATCCATAAATATAGTTTATTGTTTATAGATCCCCACTTGAGTACAAATTCCATATGCATATTTCTTTCATATTCTCTGCTATCCCCCACATACTTGGATTAATCACTGACACCCTGGAAGCACTAGTTAAATATATGTCACCACATATCTTCTGTTTTGTCATTTGGTAGAAGTGTAGATAAAAGAACTAGATTCTTTCCCTCTGAACTTGACTATAAGAAGACAACAACTCAATGTTACAACAAATGAAAATCAACACCCAACCTTGCCGTGGGGCCCTTGGGGATTGGAAGGATCCATGGTAGTGAGGAAGGTTTGCATCTCATGCAGAGGGGATGACTGCTATTCAGCATCAGCCATCAGCCACCGTGAAGAAAGGTGAGTCCACAGTCACAACATGCTTGATTTTATTTTCTTTTAAGTAAGCCTTCCATTCTGACTTTAAGTGTTATATCCAGACTTATAAATATTCAAAATTAACTCAATTCTTTTAAGACCCTTTATGAAGACCAAACACAGCCCATCTGCAGAATGGTTTTATTTTGTTGACTTTTATTGTGCAGCTTTTGCTGTAGATAATTTCATGGACAAGGAAGAAAAGCCTAAAGAAACTTCATTGAGTGTCATGGCTGATGATGAGGAAGATAGTGGAATCTGTAGGCCACTCAAAGAAGTTTCACCAGTTTCAGAGTTTTGCCCCTAAATATGGCCCAACTAAGCCTTTTAGAGTCAGTCCAGTCTAGGGCCTAAAGCCACAATCTTCACCAGCAACTTTTAAAATGGCGGAGATATTTTCTCTTCCTGCAGGATATTGGTTGCTGTGGTTCATGAAAATAAAAATCACACAGGGAAAAGAGGAGGGCGAAAACAGGCAGAGGCTTACAGGGCTGGAGACGGGGCAAAATTTCTCAACTACGGTTTGAGGGGACTGGGAAACTCATTTAATTCAGCTCATACTTAGGTTCAGCTTCTCTCTTCTGTGACCAGAATGATGCTGAAAATTTATCTTGAGAAACATTTAAAGTCACATTTATAAAGAACAGTGAGTATATATTTCCTCCTCCATTTAGATAACCTACAAAGGTATAATTGTTATAACTCAGTACTATTCGATTTAAATAAGCCTATGGGCTATGCACAATGTTTGTTGTTGTAAAAATTGCTGATTTAAATAGTATATAGACAGTCCCCAACTTATGATGGTTCAACCTACAAGTTTTTGACTTTACAATGCTGCAAAAGCAATATGCATTCACTGGAAATAATACATCAGATTTTGAATTTGGATCTTTTCCTCGGCCAGCAATACATGGTACCACCCTTCCCATGATGCTGGGCAGTGGCAGTGAATGCACCTCCCAGTCAGATCACGAGGGCAAACTACGGATACACTGACAATACTTTCACGCCCATACAATTATTCTTTTTCACTCTCAGTACAGTATTCAAGAAATGATATAAGATATACAACCCTTTATTATGAAATAGGCTTTGTGTTAGATGATTTTGCCCCACTGTAGGCTAATGTAAGGTAGACTAAACTCTGATGCTTGGTAGGTTAGGTGTATTAAATGCATTTTAACATAATATTTTCAACCTATGATGAATTTATCTGGATGTAACCTCATTATAAGCCAAAGGTTATCTAAATAGACTTTGCAGTTCATGAGAAAAATATATTCTCTACCCTTTTTCTTCCATGTCAGTTAGGATCACTCCCTCATCTTTAGAGTCCCTTTGAAGGAGAGTCAGAGACAATTGGTGGCAGTTAGCAAAGACTTCCATAAAGGGCTAAATGATTTATTATGTCCATTTCATGTTTCCATTACCATGATTGTAGGCTTTTGGAAGGGAAGAAGTGAGTTTCAAACTTCTTTCTTTCACTTCAAGGACCTAGCACATGTTGGGCTTCCAGGATTTGCTCAATTATGCCATGTTAAAGTTAGGACAGCTTAAACTTTTGTCCTAGTTAAGGACACTTATCCCTGGTTTTCCCAGGAAATGGAGTGAGTGGACAATTGGTCAAGCTTCATTTTTTTGTTATTATTCCTCCTAAGGTAGGAAGAAGAAAGTCTGTACTCCTGCATGGAAACCATGATGTATTTTTTTTTTTTTTTTTAGCCTATCTGGATGTTTTCAGAATTTTAGCAGAACTCTCCCCAAAAGTTATACCTTCTAGAGTATAAAATCCAAAGAAAATGACATTTGATTTCACAGTTGAGAAGTTTAGGAGAAGCATGGGTTTTCTTAGGTCTATGAAATTCAAAAGAATCTTAGTGGTATGTTTCCCACCTCATTCCAACCTTAAACACTGATCATGAATTCCACCGTTGGAGAAAATGAATCTTTCAAAATTTATTGAGATCGAGTTTCTCACTATGTAAAAATGGTAGGATGAGCCTCCCAAGATGACAAGAATTGTTTCTGTATTGAAATAGGCAGAAAGTGTAATGGAGCAACATACTGGGAACTCTGTTATGGGCTGCCCACCAGGGAAATATTGTGCATTACCAAAGTTCTTAGTTAACATAGTTAATATCTCTGATAGGTAGTTTGATTAGTCTGTTTAATCTCATTTATGCTGAGAGGCACAGAGAAATTAAGTGGCTCAGAGTCATAGAAGCTGAGAAATAGGCTGAGCCAGAAGTCATTCTTACTTGGACCATTTACAGGAACAATCCTAAGTCTTCCCCCCCCCCTCCAGAATCTATTTCAAGAAACTCCCCCTCTGATGTGCTGGTCAGTGTCCCTTCTGCTGCTACACATGAGGAATGGATGGGAGCCTGTTGAATGGACCTAGGATCAAAGAGAAAGGAGGCTTTGTAACTCTTCAAGTTTCAACAGAAAATAAAGGCCCAGAACTCTCAGATGACCTCAACAGAACTGAGCTTTATTTTTACACCTGCAAAGGAAAGAAAGAAGACCTAAGCCCCCAGATTGTCTCACTAGGCAGCTTCATGCATTATCTCATCTGATTCTTTTCTTTTTTTTCTCATCTGATTCTATTCTCTCAACAACACTCTGACATAGATATATGAACCATATTTTATGGATGAGTAGGACATAGCTCAGAGAGGTTAAATAAATAGCAGAAGCTATTAAGTAACAATATGTGGCCTGAAATGATTACAGAGTCTATCCTTTGCAGGACACAGTCCTGCTTCCACACAGCAAGTAATAAGCTGTGCAACCTTGGAAAAATGATGTAGTCTCTCTGGATCTCTTTAAAAATGAGGAAGCTGGGATAATATACTGGTGGCCATTAAATGTCTGAAGTTCTGGAGGGGGATTCCTTTTCTATTTGGGACCTTAGGGGCCATATAAAGAAATGTGGAGCATCTGAGATTTCACCCCACTTGAAAGCCAACAAATGAGGCTATGACCATCTCACAGGTACTGGCAGGAAAGATGAAATTTCTGAGTCAGAGACAAATAACTTTATTATTCACAGCACAGCAGATGCCATGAGCTTCATGTTTTTATCAGTTCCCCTTGCTTTCCAAGTCCTACAGGGGTGATACAGAGGGACCCAAGTGGATGCTTCACACATGATGGGTTTGTGTCACTGCTAGGAACCTGAGCTTGGGAAACTCTGATCTTACAAGGGTCTGCCAGCAAATATCCCCAACACTTATCCCAAAGTACATGCTGGTAAGGAAACAAATTTGCCCTCTGTCTGAAAGAGACATTACCAATATTTTCTGAGGTTGTTTGCTGCACAGGCATTCTTGAAGGGATAGAGGATCATCTCTCTCCATGGCAAATCATCTCTCCACAAACTGTGCATACAAACTGTGAAGTGCTGTGGCCAGTTCTGGGACTAGACTGAGCCTTCTCTGGTTCACTCCAATGTCATTTGAGCAAAACCTAACTGAGAATCTACTCTATGCCAGGCACTGAGTTATACACATTGTGGATAAAGAGATGAATAGGGTAATGGGATCCCTGGGTGGCGCAGCGGTTTGGCGCCTGCCTTTGGCCCAGGGCGCGATCCTGGAGACCCGGGATCGAATCCCACATCGGGCTCCCGGTGCATGGAGCCTGCTTCTCCCTCTGCCTATGTCTCTGCCTCTCTCTCTCTCTCTCTCTCTCTCTCTCTCTGACTATCATAAATAAATAAAAAAAGTTTAAAAAAATTAAGAGATGAATAGGGTAACTTACAGCTGGAGAGACACATGAACAAAAGTACCAGACAATAATGCTTGGGATAATGTGTAGCGCAGGCCAATAAGAAAGGGAAGAGATGCATTTAATATAGCCCAAGGCTTGGAGAAAGCTGACACCTGAGCTGAGCCTTTAGAACTTGTAAGACTCTGGTGATAAGGTGAGAAGGATTTTCTAGGTAGAGGGAAGAGCTTGAGCCAAAGGTGCTGAAGGATGCTCAGCTAAGCATGTCAAGTGTAAGGGAGGGAGGGAGGTGGATGCTCTTGGCCAAGGCAGTATGAAAATGAAGGTTCTTGTATCCAAGAATGCTTAGATGTTTTGCCCTGAAAGAAAAAGGAACCAATGGAGGGTTTTAAGCTGAAGATAATCCTAGATGCTGTAAGAAGAATAGACCGCAGAATTTGAGACTCCAGGCAAGGAGACCAGTTAGGTGGGTATTGCTTTACTCCAAGAAGGAAATGAACAAGAACACCAACAAATGGGCAAGGAATAGAAAGAAGGAAAAAGACATGATGACCTGCTTAGAAAAGGCATTCTGTTGTGTAGATGGAATTGGGAAATTATGGAGAAATTGGGGAATGACTGAAGCCAATAGGATTTGGAAAGGATTCTTAATACTTTGAGATATTAACTGGCAGTCAAGCATAAGGGGTCAGGGTTCTGGCATCAGGGAGACGAGTTTAAATCCAACTATGGCTACTCATCAGCTTTGTGACTGTTAAAATGTTACTTAACTTCTCTGAGCCTGAGTCTTCTCATATGTAAAATGGGGAAAGGTAGTGACACCTATCACATGAAGCTGTTGTAAGGATTAAATAAGGAACGAAGTAAAAACTTGTAAAGTACTTGGCACGGTGCCTGGCACATAGTAAATGCTCAAAAACATAGTTTCATTATGATGAGCCAGAAAAGTCCCATTACCCCTACACCTCAAAATCCAAACAGCAGCAGGAATGGCATTTATATATACATCATCCATGAGCACTGCTCATTAAATTCATCAAGGAAAGAGTTCTTTTGAAACTTCTGAAAACAGTTTTTGTAATGAATTGACTGCAGCAATGTCCACGGGCAGTGCATACATTCCAGTTTGATTACATCTTTGTTCATATTGGACGTTATAATTTCAGTTCCTGTTTTCCCTCTTACTCATCATCATAGGTCTTTCAATATGAAAAACGTCCCTGTGCCCATTAGCTGACTGTATACATACAAATAACAGGACAGAATAGGAAGGTGCTGGTGAAAACCAAAGTCAAGTGATGACTCTAGAGATTGATCTGAGTCAGCAGTTAAAAATAAAGAAGAGGGAAAAAATCTCATAAAGAGTATCTGATTTTCTAATTCCACCAAGACAGGTCTGTACAAACTGTGCACAGCCTCAAACTTAGTTACTCTGGCTCTGTAGCTCCAAGTAGGGAATTGACAAAATGTTATCAAGTATTATTCTCCATTGCATTGTGGGAGTTTCAGCCTTTATCTAGAATGAAGGAGGCAGAATTGGAGGAAGTAAAAGCCTGATTGGAATTTGAAGACAGGCACAACTTGTTCTGAGACTGTCAGGCAGCTTTTCAGAGAAGCCCCACGCCACCTGATAATTAGCTTATAACCGAACTGTTCAGATCCGTGATGAACTTTATCAAGTCCCCTTCTCTCCAAGCTCTACTAAAGATGACTGATTACATTTATAAAGTTTGAATCACTAAGATTCTATCCAATTCTGATATGTAATTCATAAAAAATGCCACTTGAAAATCAAATATAAAAGTACAGGTACCTCCAAGGATAGATTACTAAAGTTAACTTACTCTATAATTTTTTTTTCAAATAAGTGTTACATAAAATACGTTAGACTTTTAATCAAGCATCTGAAAATACTCTTCTAACTATATCCTTGCCTAAAACTTTGATCTAACCCTCCAACTTCATCTCTTCCATTATTAACAGTATTCTCACTGGAATATCTGCCTCCACACTGGTTGCAATAAGCAGAAATTATTATTATTATTATTATTATTATTATTATTAAGGCTTTTTAAAAGATATATTTTAGGTTCATAGCAAAATTGAGAGGAAGGTACAAAGATTTTCCATATATTCATTGTCCCCACACATGCAGAGCCATCCCCATTATCAACATCCTTCATCAGAGTGGTACATTTGTCACAATTAATAAACCTACACTGAGTGACATAATCACTCAAAGTCCATAAGTTTACATGAGAGTTCACTGGTCATATTGTATGTTCTATGAGTTTGGACAAATCTATGACATGAATCCACCAGGCAGGCTTCTCAAGAACAAATACAAGCAATGTTACCGTGGGAGTTTTATAAGTAACTCAAAGACATTGGCCAAAAGATCATTCAACTAAAAAGCCTATAGGAAGTTGGTTTTTAACATGTAGGGCCACAAGAAATACCATATTCTCAAGTTCTTTCTGAGGAATATGTTAAAGGATGGGCTCCAACCAAATAAGGGTTAATTGGGGGGGAATTTTAATTTATCCCAATAAAAATTAACTTTTCTTTTTACTATAGCTAGATAAATTGATACTAAAGACCATATGGAAACATTTAACATAAAATAACATATAATATTAGTTATAATATACAGCAAAAGAAGACCAATGAGGGAAGGAGAATTAGTTTTAATAGATATCAAAATATACAACCACACTTACTAAAACATACTAATGCATAAATAGGTAGAAGACCAATGGAATGAAATAGAAGGTCCAGAAACACAATGAACTACATATGAAAATTTAGTATATTAAAAAGCTAGTGTCTCATATCATCAAGGAAAGGGTCTTTTAATGGATGACATTAGGATAACTGAATAGCCATTTGAAAATTTTAAACTAGAACATTTTTCACAACATGTGTAAGAATAAACTAATATATCAGAAAAGTAAAAAATGTATTCAAATATTAGAAGAAAAATTTTATATAATCTGAATATAATAAAGGTACTCCATGACACAAAACCCAGCCTCAATTAAAAAAAACTGATAAATTTTACCAAAAAATTATTTTAAATCATGGTAAAAGAAACAAAAATCACAAGAAAAATGGACAAATTGGAAGAAAAAAACATTATATATCACAGATAAATGACTATTATCACTAAAATATGAAGACTTTATTTTTAGTTGGTAGGGAATAGACCAAAAATGAGCAAAGGGTATTTTAAAAATTGCAAAAAATATGCTTTTTAAACATATGGAAAGATGTTCAAGCCTATTCATGAGAGAAATGCAAACTTAAAATTATACTGAAATATCATTTCTCACCAGTTAGATTAGCAAGAAATCCAATAGCTTGATAAAACACACCAATGGCAAACTGTAGGAAATAGTCACTCATACATTGTTGATGGAAATAAAAACAGTATAAGAATAGAGAGAAAAAAAAAAAAGAATAGAGAGAAACTTAGGAGTATCTAATAAAATTGAATGTTCATGTAGCCAGAAATCCACTAAGAATTTACCTCTTAACCCCAAAATCTTCTAAGAGTGTATCTGACAATACAGGTCCAACAACAGGAAAATAAATTTGCATGAAGTTATTATTTGCAATATTATTTGTAATTGCAAAATGTTGGGATGAACCTACACGCCCTAATATAGAAGATTCACTAAATAATTATGTTGCATCCACCCCAATGAGTGCTACACAGCTGTAAAAATGAATAAAGAAGCTCTCCATGAACTGATACGGGGTGAATAACAGGACATATCATTAAGTGAAAAAGCCCCGAACTATACATAGTGTGTTAACATTCAGGTAAGAAAGAGAAGATAAAATAAAATAAGACGTATATATATCCACTTAGGGTTGCAAGATGGAACACAGGAATGATATGTATATAAACTGTTTTATTTTTTTTTTATTTTTTACATATTTTTTTAAATTGGAGTTCAATTTGCCAACATATAGCATAACACCCAGTGCTCATCCCATCAAGTGCCCCTCTCAGTGCCTGTCACCCAGTCACCCCCACCCCACACCCACCTCCCTTTCCACCACCCCTTGGAACACTGGAATGATAAACCAAAAACAATGAAATTGGTCATCTGCAGGGGATAAAAGGAAAAGTGGACTATGGTACATGGTAGAGAAGACCTGTCTCTGAGTATATCTTTTTTGCAACTGTTTTCAGTTTTGAAAGCACACTAATGCTCTACACATTAGCAATATACAACAAAATCAACAAGGCCAGGATAAAAGAAAAATTGACAAATGAAAATGAACAGACGAACCCTATTATATTTCAAAATTGGTAACATAACACGCAGAAACGACATCTCTGGTATGAAAATGGCAAGAGTGAACAAGGCTGTTTTCCTCATTTGTAAATGAGAGCCCATCCATTTTCACAAAGAATATGAAATGTTCACTGTGCATGTGTCAAAAGGGCACACCGAGGGAGAGGGTGCATCAGGGCAGGGCCATGCGTATGCCTTTCACATGTGAAGCACACTCATGGGAGAAGGAGTAAAGGAGACTGAAGTCTTCAAGTCGCAGATGTGGGATTTGGAGAGTTTGATGTAACCTCTAGTTTCCTCATATACAAAATGCAGTGATTAGTGCAATCACAAGGGAAGATTGCATGAAGAATTCAATGAGACAATGTGGTTCAGAACACAGGTTGTGGATTCCCATCCCTGGGTGCGAATCTCAGTTTAATGGCATTCTGATTTTGTAATGTTGGACACAATATTCCACTTTTTTGTGTCTTAAGTTTCCTATTCTGTGAAATTAAAAGAACTAGTCATACCTACATCCTAAATGTAGGGCATGGACTGAGTGCCTTTATGCAATTGATGAGGTAATTCATGGGAAGGATTTCACTGAAATGTCAGTGCCACAAAAAGGCAGAAACTTTTGCATTTTGTTCACTGCTGTACCTTCAATCCTAGACCCTGCCTGCCCAGCACATGTTAAGGGCTCGTCACACATCTGTGGAATGAATGAACAAAGGCCTTTTCCTGGCCCCTGACACATAAGAGCTATGCAAATGTTAGCTGTGTTGCCATTATCTTCATAATTATGAACATCCTCATTATTATTAATGTATGTACAGGTGCTTTGTCTCCAAAAATAAGTGGGAAAATGTACAGCCCCTTTTACTTTCAACATGTAATATTGCATGTCACTGCATAACATAAAGAAGATTGACAACTGAGGAGTAATCTGGAAAAAGAAGCATAATTGATGGGAGAAAAGAATATATGTAGCTTGCTTGCTCACCTTTCTCTCTTTCTTTCTTTCTTTCTTTCTTTCTTTCTTTCTTTCTTTCTTTCTTCTTTCTTTCTTCTCTCAGTTCTTTCTTTTTGTTTTTTTTTTCTCAGTTCTTTCTTGATTGATGTTTCCACATTGGTGCCTCCTCTCCCTTCTCTAGCTTGAAAAGGGGAAAACAGAGGGGAAAAAAAAAGGCATCCAGAAGCTAAAATTCTCCATCTGAAACTATAAAAATGAAGTCTCAGTTCTCAGCATCAGTAATTGATCCCTTTGATGTTTTACGTGAGGAGAAACTCAGGCGCCCGACAGAAGCTCCTGATCTCATCAGGGGGAAAGTAAATCCTTTCGAAATAAGTCTTCTTACAGCTTAATAACTTAGGTTTCAGTTCTCCTTGAGAAAAATTCTTGGCTAGATTATACCCCAGAGCCACATTTCTTGCACACTCTGGCATCTGTACCTCTGCACCAAACAATGAAACAGTTGAGGGAAGAGAAGGGAAGTTTATAGTTAGAAAAGGCAATGTCTTTGACGGAAACTCAGACCTACACTGTGCATTGTTATGCCAGCAGGATTCAAACCAGGAAGGGTTTTACATGGGCTCTGCTCAGTCAAGAAATGATTTACTTTGGGGGAACCTGGGTGGCTCAGTGTTTGAGCACCTGCATTTGGTTCAGGTCCTGATCCCAGGGTCCTGGGATGGAGTCCCTCATCAGGCTCCTCACAGAGAGCCTGCTTCTCCCTCTGCCTATGTCTCTGCCTCTTTCTCTCTGTCTCTCATGAATAAATAAATAAAACCTTTTTTTAAAAAAAAAATGGACAATGAGAACTTTTAGAATAAAAACAACATGATTCAAATGACAGGTGGAGGTTTGTGCCATAGGGCTCCTATAATGCAAAGACTACATTGGGCTCTTGAGAATTTTATCCAGAAGGAATCCATGTCTAGGTCCAGTTCTGGTGTTAAAGAACTGGCTACATTAGGCGGGTCACTTCCTCTAGACTAGTCTCCTCGTTTTAAAAATACCAAGTGGACAAAGGAGGCGAGTTGGACTGAATATTTCTAAAGTTCTTTTCCAGCCATTTGATAACTACACTGGGGTTGACCCACGGCACAGCACAGCACACTGCAGCAATGGCCTGCTAGCTCCTCCTGCACTGGGGACAGGAAGGGCCATGGCCACCCTTTTTAGAAATTTCATGCCAGTTAGATCCATTTCACCTGAAGAATTCTGATTTTCCAAGCTTAAATCTCCATTCCTACCATGAATGCCAGAAAGCCTTTCTAGTTCTGGACAAAAGGCTCCCCGTGCCTGCATACTTGTGCCCTCATTCTGCACTTTACACTGGACTGTCCCCTTCCTGCCTGATGGTCCCAGAAGAGCAAACACTGCGCATTTGCTACTGTGCCTGGCACAACTCTGCTCATATCAGTAGCTTCATACTCAGGTGTGCGTCTAATTTCACAGTCTAATTTCAAGTTGGTGGGGGCATTGAACTTGATGACTTTGTGTCCACAGTCCAGGCGGTGGCTGCTTTTGGAATGAGGTTATCCCTCCTTCTCCCTGCCTTGACAATGACTGGTGTGAAGCTGGCATCAGCCTTTCTTTTTTTTTTTTTCCCCTAAGATTTTAATTTAGTTATTTGAGAGGGAGAGACAGAGAGCACAAGCAGGGAGGGGGGCAGAGGGAGAGGAGGAGCTGAGCAGGGAGCCTGAGCAGGGAGCCTGATGCGGGGTGCGATCCCAGGACCCTGGGATCACGACCAGAGGTGAAGGCAGACACTCAACCGACTGAGCCACTCAGGAGCCCTGTCATCAGACTTTGATCATGCAGCAGCATGGGAACTAAGTTTCAGTTCTGGGACATAGATCTCTTACTACCTTTGTATGATTTACTGCATGTTCCATCGTACAGATGTGGAGTATGATGTAGGTAAAAACAACATCAGCCCCAGAAAAAGCCCTATTCTCACTCTAGCTTTTTTCAGAGAGCCCTACATTTATGGTGGTAAGAGTAACTGATAGTCTGGGCTACCATGTGCTTCTTACCCATTAATGAAGCTGGTTTTCCTTGGTTGTACCCTCCCCTTGCTAACACTTTTGAGGGGAGAACAGATGAGCTATAGGCTGACTTTCCAAGAAGCGATCATGAGAAAACCTAAAGCTTTCTCTTATGCCGTCTGGACCCTATAGCCTTTCACATCTTAACTGTCTTATCAGGTACTACAGGCAGAGCCCTGACCTAGAAGCCAGGAGACAAGGCTCCAATCCAGCTCTTGACCTTCAGATTTCCTTCACTTAGCGTAAATGAGAAGATGAGAAGAAGAGATGCAGTGTCCAGTTTCCTAAATAACTAGGTCTGGATACAATAATCTGAATTCTCTATTACTCCATAGAGTATTTCTAGGAGTTTGTTTTGGGGAGACTAGGAATACAGAAGGCAATGATTTCCAAAGATGAAATGATACCTGTAGCAGAGAGCAGACTGTTTTAATGGTTAAACTACTTTTATTTACTAGAAACAAGCTTTCCCTTGAACCTACAGTTAAAAATAAGGGGAAAATGCTTAGTAAACCCTAAATCATTGAATTATTGGAGGGAATCAGAGTAGCTCTACACCCCCTTAATTAATAGGGAATGAACAAGCAATTCAGCTGTGGGTGGAATTTTTACTTTAACTCAATTTAAAAACAAAAAAAATACATATTTCTCTGGTAATTCTAAAATAAATGCACTTATCTCCATAAATCCTTGGAGTATGCACCACACTTACAGGACAACATTTGATAGATACACTATACATAATTATAGATGTAGCGGACTGAAATCTCTCCTCCTCACGCCCATGAATTCTTAAGTGACAGGTTGTTAAGGTACCTGACAAAAGGATGGAGTCTTATGGAAATATGTATGCTGTATTATCTAGGACAATGTCCAAATGATGTGTGAATTCCTGCATCATTTTCCCCCCAAATGTTAATCCCATTTATGACTGTTTAAGCAGTGCTGCCATTACCATGGCAGGATGTTATGTATTCCAACAGCGGTAATTATTATGTTGTTCTAAATAGTGAGCCAAACATTGCCTCCCTGCAACTTGGCAACCCACGATCTGAAATCTGCTCTTTGGGTTTGCCAAGTTCTACTTTTTCCAAACGATGACTCTTGAGATATTTGTTAACATTTCTTACTTATTCTAAAGATGAAATCTTCTCATATCTTTCAAGAGCTTTCTTAAAGCTCTTAATTCAAGTAATGGTCCTGTATGATCATCTTTTGAATGTGTTCCCGTTCCCTGGATGTCCTCCTCTTCTGGTTTGAAAATGAGTTTATTATTTAATTTAAAATCTAGATTCCCGCTACCTGATATGTTATTTAACTGTCGATTGTCTATTTCTCCCACTAGGCTCGAAGTGTCATGAAAACAAATATTTGCTGTGTCCCTTACTATCCATACTGTGTAGAAGAATGCCATCGCATCGCAGGTGCTGAACAAATATTTACTGAATAAAATAAGTGAATGTATCATTTCTCATCAACATGTTAAATCAAAATGTTCAAGAAAAATGATGAAACTATAAATCATCCACAATTCCATAACCCACAAAAAAACTGACAACTTTCCGGAACTTGCTCTGAACCATAAGGGATGAAAATATAAATAAGTGATAGTTTTTTTTCTTAAAGGCATGATAGAAATATTTAGCAATGAAAACATCTTTAAATTTATAAAAGTCTTATCATAAAAATATTTAACTTAACTGTAATAAATCTAACAAATGTTAAAGAAAGTGAAGCAAGTAATTTCCAAAATAGGGAAACGTGGCAAAACAGATAAATGTCTCCTCATCTCAAGAGTTATTTTTTTTAAAGTTCCCTGAAGTTAAGGAAAATTATTTTAAGAGCATCAGTTGACTCTCGTAGCAATTTAAAAACAAAAACAAAACAAAACAAAAACCTTTCTGAGTTAAATTTAGGCTAGATCACTGAGCTTCCTGATACGAAAGAGCAGAGTGGTCACTTTTGCACATGGTGCAGTTCTGCTCCCAATTTCACAATCTCCTTGTTTATGAAGTTCAGAGTTTCTAAGATGTATATTTTGTTCACAATTCACAATTCGTCCTATGTTTTTGGTCTTTTTTTCTACACTTGATGGATTCCGGTGCTTTTATCATGGTTTCTCCTCTCTCTTAGATCTTTATTTTGAGTTATCTCTTGGTGGCTTTGGCTGTCATTAATGACAGAAGTCTGTGTTCCCGTGTTCTTTCATGCCAGCGAATCCTTCCTTTGTACTTACATAGCGACATGACTGAATATGATATTCAGAGATTGTATCTTCTTTTCCTCAAAGTTTTGACATTGAGCCATTATCTACTTATATTAAATTTTTAGGCCGGCCAGCTTCTCCCCTCTCTTAGGTGACTGCTTGGTTTAATCTACATACAAGAAGAAATTTTCTTTGCTCATTAAATCTAGTAACTTATCTAGAATATCACTCACTCTCAATTAAACCACATCATTTCTTTCTGTTTCACGGAGGATATTCTTCATCCGAAAGTTAGATATTTCTCTAATTTCCAACTTCCTTACTTACAAAATAACTTTTCTGTATGATATATATTTTTTCTATTTTATTGTGCTTAGCATTTTTCCTATATTTTGATTTTTTTACATTCCCTTAGATTTTTCAAATGCTTTCTTTCTGCTATTAGTTTGATTAATTTAGTTATTCTATATTCTTTTCTTAAATGTATACATTAGACCAGTTATGAGCTGGTCCTGGATTTTAGTATGTTCCCTCAAGTAGTAATAATCCTGTCTTTGAACTCATGTCTTATTGAATTCATTTTCCTAAGTTCTTATGCATTACAAGCATCTGACAGTGTTCAGTTTCTTTCTCAGTTTTGTTTTCCTCCAAATTACGTTCTTCTTTCATTTTTTATATGCTACCATTAATTTTATGTTTTTTAAAATTTTTTTATATTTTATTTAAATTCAATTTGCCAACATATAGTATAACACCCAGTGCTCCTGCCATCCTGTGGCATCAAGGTACACCACCACTAATTTTGAAATATGTTTCTGTGGCATGTTTGCCATTCCATTCCTTCTGATTTCTGTTATCCCTGCCCAGCCTTTGTATTTGTTCAGTTGATACAGGTTCTATTTTCTTTGACACATTTCCTACCTTATCTGGGATTCTTGCCTATCTTTTGATAGTAAGTTTGAGGATTTGTGGTTACGTTCTACTTACCTTACTGACATCTGAGCAAGAGTAGTCAGCATAAATTGTAACTCTCGCTTCATCAGGTAGCTGCCAATGGAGTTTTGGCTACGCTTTATCTCATTGTTCCATGTTTATCGTTTCTCATTCATTAATCGCCCACTGGGACATGGAGTCTGGGATTTGGCTTCATTCTGACACCTTTACTCAGAGACCTGGCTTCTCTACTCAAGTCTCTTTTAAACCTGGCACTGAAAAATGAACATAAAGCTTAACTGCTCTGGCCATGCTATGCACATTGATGTGTTCACTTTCTTTGCCCTAGACAATATGCTAATGTTTCTGTATTTTCTTTCTAGGTGATCTCATCTGCTCACATATCACATGAATGTGTGTATATGCATACACACATACATATATATACACACATATGCATATATATATATACATATTTATGTCATAAATGATTACTAGTTCCTTATCTTCAGCCAAGACATATATTTTGGATTTTAAACTTGCAAATCTAATTGTCTCTGGGTTTCTTAGCCTGGATGTTTCCCTAGGCAATCCATACTCAATACCCATTAACTTTAACTCTTTCTCTCTTGAGCTCCCCAAAGCTGCTTCTCCTCTCTACTGCCTATGTTAGGGCCTATTAACACCTTCCACCCAGTCACCTGATTCATCTCTGCTTATCCCTCTTCCATATGCTCTTTACATTTAATCAACCATAAAATACTATGTTTTACCTGTAAAATGTTTGCTGAATTTATATTAATTAAACTTACTTGGTGTACAAAAATACATTTACACAAGCATATAGCAAAGCATTTTTATGATAGAAGACTCTGGGAGAAATGCCAAAGTATCACGGGGAAAGCACATAAACTGTAATATATTCACACAAGGGAGAATAGTGGAGCCATTAAAATAACATTATGAAAATATTCAATGGCACAAATATCTCTGATAAAAAAAAACTGCATTTAAAATCAGGGAACAAAGTAGCTTACAAATTATAATTTCAACCGTATTGATTATAATTATTCATAAACATTCTAGAAGAAAGTATATCAACAAGTTTTTCACAGGCTGCTTTTGTCTTCTCTCTGATGGTTATCTCCCATTTTACTCTTTTCTACATATTTCTTATACCAAAAGTGATAATTTATTGGATGTATACTATATACCAAGCATTATACTAACTGATTCACTTATAGGTTCTTAGTAAATTCTCAATTGCCATGCATTAGTATGTAAGAGGAAAAAAATATTATAATGGTGTTTCTTAAATCAATTCCTTTTCCTCTCTCTCTGTAGTTATTGCTTTAAGTCAGGACCTAAATCTGAAGGGCAGTGATTCCCAAAATTTTATTGGTTTTCCATAGCACACCCAAGCCAGAAGAAACTCCTCATAATTACATTTCCTCAATATTTAGGTCCAAAATTTAATAAGTGTTTATATTCTAACAACTAAGTGATCATTTAGAAATAAATACGAATGAAATTGAAAGAGAAAATATTTTTATTTCATTTTTATTTTTTATTTTTTCAAAGTTTTTTTTTTAATTTTTTTTATTTATTTATGATAGTCACAGAGAGAGAGAGAGGCAGAGACACAGGCAGAGGGAGAAGCAGGCTCCATGCACCGGGAGCCCGATGTGGGATTCGATCCGGGGTCTCCAGGATCGCGCCCTGGGCCAAAGGCAGGCGCCAAACCGCTGCGCCACCCAGGGATCCCTATTTCATTTTTAAACAGCCAGTTACTTACTAATGGAATATGTACACCTGTTGGGCTCGAGCATCTTTTTCAGCCTTCCTACCCTTGCTTCCTGTCCCATGTTGATTTTCACATGATGCTTGCTTTTTATCCCAGCAGCCTCCCCAAACCCAGCTTCACATACATATAACATGATGGCAAGAAATGTAGATCTGTCTCATGTTGAAGCTGTGAACACAAGCTCTGTTTCCCTCACACACCCTACAGTGTTTCTATGAGCACAAGTGTTGTGCATATGTATTTCCCAACCATCCTTACTTTCCTCTACCTGGGGAATTTTTATTTCTCTCTGTGCCTTGACCTGAAATAATGATCTTTAGTTTTTTCAAGGCTCAATGTCAATTTTTTTAGATTTGCCTCAGTATGTTCATTATCAATAACTTTGTGATCTTGATTTTTCTATCATTTCTATCCAATTTTGGCTGAACATCTAGTCTTTATCCAAATTGTTGCTGGACTGTGGATTTAGGATCCAGCTACTATCATCCTCTCTCTAATCGACTCCAAAGGAAAATTGAAGGAATTCACCTTAATGTATTAGGCATGAATCCATTTTTCTCCTTGTTCCCTAGGGGAGAGCACAAAGTCCTCACTAAATGCCTTGCTACATTTTCTAATGTGTCAGACTAGTTACATCATTGGGAAACAAGTTGCATTTTTTCATTCACTAAAAAAAAAAAAAGTTTTGATACCTGTCATGTCCAGGCACTATTTTTGGTTGTAAAGAACAGGGGGCAGAATTTATCCCTGCTCTCACATTGCTTAAGGGAGAGAGATAGTAACAAAATAATCACACAACTGCATGGAAAAATTTACCTGTCACAAGTGCTACAAAGAATGGGTGTGTGGTATCACAAAGATATTAAATAAGAGATTTGAGCTAATAAAGAGTTCAGGGTAGGAATAAGAGGATATGCTAAAGTAATGAATTTACCTGAGGTCTGAAGGTTGGGCAAGAATGAAATTACAAGAGGTGGGGAGGAGCAGCACATTTCAGAGGAAACTGTGTGAAAGTGCTGCTGTGGCAGAGGAGGTGATGTACCAGACAGGCCAATGGCAGGGGTCAGGGGAAGCCAGGTGCTAGCAGGAGGGGCAGGCAAGGGCCTTGACAAGGCAGAAAAAAATCAGTCACGTACTCCTTGTTAAGAGCTTTGTCTTCGGGGATCCCTGGGTGGGGCAGCGGTTTGGCGCCTGCCTTTGGCCCAGGGCGCGATCCTGGAGACCCGGGATCGAATCCCACATCAGGCTCCCAGTGCATGGAGCCTGCTTCTCCCTCTGCCTATGTCTCTGCCTCTCTCTCTCTCTCTCTCTCTGTGACTATCATAAATAAATAAAAATTAAAAAAAAAAGAGCTTTGTCTTCATCCTTTGAACCACTGCATGCTACTGAAGTGTTCTACTGAGGGGGTGCTTGGACCAATCTACATAAAAATATCCCTCACATCTTAGAGCACTAACTAGAGACCCCACTATTGTCTACATATCTTCAAGGATCCATCCCAGGAATTCAGTGACCCCCATCACACAGGCCTCAGATGCCTTTCATCAGGGTCAAGTGGCTTGAGCTACTTTAAGGCAGCGGAGAGGTCTCTTATAGCCCATCTGTGTCTGGGAGGCCTTCTCCCTGCCTCACAGAACTGTCCTCATCTTGTGCTTTGAAGATCACGCTCAAACTGGGGACTGTGGTGGGTGCCTGTGGATCCCCCTGTGCTCAGCAGCACTGGCTTGGCAGCTCTCCTAAGTTATTACTATGCCCACTGAACCTCGGGGAGACCCCCGCATTTCACCAAATCTGACTCTCGTGGAACATTAGTTTGGTCCTCATGACCAACTTGTAGAAAAGATATCACTGTTAGCCCTGTTTTTAGAAGAAGCAAAGATTAGAGCACTGAGGTAATTTGTTCAATGCCATCGTTGAGAATGGAACCAAGAAAGGATTCATACCTGGGTCTTGCTCCAAACTATATCATTTCTCCATGAGCCAATGATGTGGAATATCCTCCCTGGGTCTGAGGATTTTCCACCACAGACTACCGCATTTCAAAAATCTCCTTTTTTATTTAGATGAGTATCAAGTGATCATTTTACAAGAGCCTTAGGTAGGGAGAGACACTGCAGTAGGATTGAGGATCTCTGGGTCCTTGTCCTTGCTCTGCTACCAAGTCACTGCATAACCTTGAACAGGTCACAGCAGAGCAGATTTCTACTCTAATAAATCATGAGTTCATTGATCAGGTCTTTATTTTAACTCAGCCAGTGCTGAAGTAGATGTTCTATAGTCAGTGATAAAGCCACAGAATACTGCTGAGAATGACCTAAACCAATCAGTTATTTTATTGATTCAGAAATTGAGGCTGAGGGTGGGAAAGTGACTTATTCAAAGTCATCAAACCAGAACCAGAGTCAGGACAAGAATCTTTTATCTCCTGACTCCCAACTAAGTATTCTTTCTTTTACTTCACACTGGCTTATGTTCCAAAAAAAAAAAAAAAAAATCGTAGATATTACCAAGAGCTTCCAGAAATTCTTATTAAGGATTTAGGATTTATCATTATCAATACTGAAACTGCACATTATTCACTAATAGGTATGATTCTGGAATCCCTATAATCAACATCAGCTGTACCTCATTCGATGGCATGTCTGAAATACCCAGACTCTAGGCAAAGATGCTTTTATAATCTGGGTCATATTGGCAGAAAAATGGTAGCATCTAGCTGTTGAAATTGGGTTGTATCCCTCATGCACCTTTGGAAATGTTTAACTTTTCTTGCTTCAGTCTCATTATCTTTAAAAACAAAATAAAGGGTTGCATGTAATAAATTGGTTAATGTTTATAAGTAAATGCATCTAAGTCCAGTAACAGTGCATCTGGCACAAAGTGTGTACTTTGTGCACAAATGCAATTGTTACGCTTTGGGAAAGAGATTCAGCATGTTTTCCTTAAAGGACTTCTAGTTACTTTTACAGGGTGATTTGGTATAAGAAACAGGAATGACACACAGTGGTTATGAATGAATATACCCAGGAGCCCTGCCACTGCTTTTATTTCTCTGTCTTGATGTGCAGCAACCGGTACTACCATGTGTCTCCAACAGAACTGAAGAAAAATCTTATTCTGCACCGAATATCTAAAATATTACCTGACACAGTAAAATTCTGAAAAGCAAAATGGGCCTCTTGATAGAAAATGCTGCCAAACCTACCAGAGACCAGTTATTCATTCTGGGATCCCCCATTACCACTGGTCATAGCCCTCTGTTTAGACTTCTCACCAGTCACACTGTGCTCTACGGACCAAGAGCATCCACACCACCTGACAGCCTGTTAGAAATCCAGAATCCCAGCTCCCTTGTAGATCTACTAAACCAGATCCCCAGGTGATTCATATACCCATGGAAGTGTGAGGAGTTCTGCTTCAGAACACTGGTTCTCAAATTTTGATGTGCACCCCAATGTATGTGGGCAGGTAAGAGAAGTGGGATAGAGCCCATGCACTAGTATTTTTACCAAGTTCTCCAGACAATTCTCATAGAGATAAAAGGTGGGAAAATGTGGCTTTAGATGACACAGGTGTGTAGGAGAGAAGGTGCTATGGTGGCAACAACCTTTTGTTTTGTTTTGTTTTGTTTTGCTTTTAAAGGTGTGGAGCTTGATGAAGTTGCAGAAGGAACTGTCATCTGTGGGAGGAGCACAACGCTGTGCACTGGAAGCCTAGATGAACTGCAGGAAGGGGCATGACAGGGCAGTGGCCATTCTTCTTATGCGGGGCTCGTGGCTGGTGTTGGTGGTCTAGCTCCCAGGTTCTGAGCTGTGGTGGATGTGCTCAGAATTCTGGCATCCGGGCAGCCTGGGTAGCTCAGCGGTTTAGCACTGCCTTCAGCCCAGGGCCTGATCCTGGAGACCCAGGATAGAGTCCCACGACCTGCTCCCTGCATGGAGCCTCCTTCTCCTTCTGCCTGTGTCTCTACCTCTCTCTCTCTCTCTCTCTCTCTCTCTCTCTCTCTATGTCTCTATGAATAAATAAATAAAATCTTAAAAAAAAAAGATTTCTAGTACCCAAAGGGTCATGTCCCCATAGAGACCCACCTCCACCTCCTGGTCTTCTCTCTTTACTAATTCGCTCTCTGAGCCCTACGAACTTCCTTAGAACTTTGAGCCTCAGTTGTACTTTAATGAACATGAAAATTAAAGATCTCTGATCAGCCTACCTCACAAAGTGTATGAATAAATACTATAAAATAACCAGATATGGCCCCTCCTGGGGCCCTATATCTGCTCTTCCCACTGTCTGGAATGCTCCTCGCACCAGTCAGCTGAAAGTTCTACTTTTCAGAGAGACTCCTCTGATATTAGATTCCCTCCAGTTGATATTAGATTCCCTCCTATCATTTTGATTCTCTACCATTGCATTAAAAAAAAATCACAGACTTTATCTTTTAAGTTTATAGAAAAGTGGAGCAGAAAATACAGAGTTCCCATACAGTGCTCCTTTTCCCACTGCACAGCCTCCTATTATGAATCTCTGACGTTAGTGTGTACATTTGTTCCAAATGACAAAACAATATTCATTTATTATTCACTAAAGTCCATAGTTTGTATTAGGGTTCACTCCATGAATTGACAAAGGCATAACACCATTACAGATCCATACAGAATGGTTTCATGGTTGTTGAAATCCTCTGCTCTCCACCTATTCATCTCTCTCTCCACCTAACACCCTAACAACCCCTGACCTTTATACTGTCTTTACAGGTTTGCCTTTCCAGGATATCATGCAGTTGGAAACATACCATATGTAGCTTTTTCAGACTGACATATATATAATTTCTGAATATCCCATTATATGAATGCACCAGAGTTTAACCTATTGAAGGATATCTTGATTGTTTCTAATTTTTTGCAATTATGAATAAAGTTGCTATAAATATTTGCATGCAATTTTTTGTGTGGACATATGTTTTCAACTCATTTGAGTAAATAAATACCTACTAGTGTGATTGCTGTATCATATAGTAAGTAAGACTATGTTTAACTTTCTAAGAGTCTGCCGAACTGTCTTCCAAAGTGGCTGCACCATTTTGCATTCCCATCAACAATGAATGAGAGTTCCTATTGCTCCACTTCCTCGCCAGCATTTGGTATTGTCAATGTTTTTTTTTTTAATTTTTATTTTAGTCATATCACTGCATTTTGTCCTAATCAGAAATTATCCTGTTGATTTATTTGGTTATGGATTTAATAGCTGTCTTCAACCCACCACTAGGTCAAAAGTAAAGATTTTGTCTGTCTTATTGACTGGTCCATTTGTACACAGAGTTAGAAAAAGAAGACCTGGCTCACTGGAGGTGTGCAATAAATACATAACTAAAGAATGACTAAATGGATAAATCTGCCCTAGGAATTGTGAAGGAGTTGACTATTACCTTCATTGATTCCCACACCTACTTTGTTTAGTTCCAACCTCCATCAACTCTTTCATCTTAGTCTCTCCCTACACATGTCCCTCTTCTTACTATTATTGCCAATTCCCTGTTTTCTACTTTGGACTTGCTATTTGAGTTGGGGGGTGGGTACTGCACTATTTTTTATCAAATATAAATGCAGCTCCAGAACTTTGAGACTAACTTACTGCTTTTTTTTTTTTTTTTTGAAACTAAGGTTTCTATTTATTCTCTATGTTACACTTTGATAGGAAGACATAGCCTGGTTTTCCCTTATTCCTACTGATTTGCTATTTTTGAGGAAAAAATTGAATCAGCAACATGAATAACTTATTGTGCAGATCCCCAAGAGCTCATAACTACTACAAACTGATGACATGAGAGTGCTCTCTGTTCTTCATCCATCAGAGATAGTACACATATTCACCAATACCTTCCAGGGATCCAACTGGGTAAGACTCAGAGAGTAAATATTTGGAATGGTCATTGGAGCTTGGGATAATCGTATTGATGAATCATCATTCATTTCTAGAGTCATGCTATGGCTAGCCTAGATTGCAGTGGAATGTAAGTTGAGACCATTGAGATCAACCAAAGATATAGAAAAGAACTAAGAGGAGAAAAAGTTAAGAGCCAAAGACACTGGGCAAATTTATTTGTCCATTTATCTGCTTTGTGCAAGCTGTTCCTCATCTATTGTGGCTTTCATAGAATCCACTTGATCAACTCAACATCCTTCAGCAGGCCACGTGGTAGATGAATGAGCAGTGAAATAGGATTTCTGCTCTGGCAACAACTTGCAGTGAGACTTTCAAAAAGTCATGAAAATCTCTATGATTAAGAACATTAATGTCAGGGATACAAGTGAATTCTTCTATATTGCTTCCTCATGGATTAGCCAAATGCATTTACCATTAAGAACTTAACAGCAAGGATGAATCCAGTGCAAAATGCATGATGGTAAGGCAAAGGTATTCAAAAGCGAAATGCATCCATTGCCCTAGCATAAACAGGATTCATCAATAGTTCTTTAGGGATGGTCCGTCACATGTGCTGCTAATTCAGAGAGTGTTTAAGGTAGCCTAGGTCCTATCTCCATTTTGAGATAGCATGAACCTCAAGGATACTTTATTCTTCACAAGATACCAAGTCCCCAGTTGTTCTGTACTTTGAGTGAGACTTTTTATAAGTGCCTTTGGCTATCCAACAATAGCCTGTAAATTTAAGAACCATAATATTTAGGGAAAGTACTTAAATTTGGGGCGTTTTAAAAATGGGGTTAGCTCAGTCAGTGAACACTTTTGTTGTTGCTGTTGTTGTTAGAGATTTAATTTATTTGAAGAATTTGGCATATTCCAAATTCAGAAAACTTCAATATACAAAAAACTGAATTTCAAAATCAGGCTTATTCTATTGATGAAAGCATTTGCTTACATCCTTTTTTTTTTTTTTTTTTTTTTTTTTTTTATTTGCTTACATCCTAACCTTCTTGGAATTCCTTGGAATACTTGAAAGCAATAAAACTTTATTGAAAATGTTCTTCTCAGAATTTTCACTATTTCAAAATAATCTCTGTTCAATTAGTACAATTTTGCGAAGCTCTTCCATGATAATGCACTTTCCACATGTAATCATATGGCATCTTAACTTGAAAACATCTTGGTAATCATCTTAGTTTCTCTTGTGGGGCTGGACTAGAGAAGATGAATAGCTTGTTCAAGGTCACTTAGTGAGTTTCTTGGTAGAATAATTGACATTTATCACAGCCTTGGATTTGCATATAATCACTTTTAGAAAGGCCATTTTATTTTTGTTCATGTTTTGTTTTTTTGTTTCAAGTTTTTATTTAAATTCAAATTATAGTGTAATAATAATTTCAGGAGTAGAATTTAGTGATTCATCACTTATATACAACACCCAGTGCTCATCACAAGTGCTCTCCTTAATGCCCATCACTTATTTAAACCATCCCTTCACCCACCTCCCTCCATCAACCCTCAGGCTGTTCTCTAGCATTAAGAGTCTGCTTTATGGTTTGTTTCTTACTCTCTTTTTTTCTTTCCCTTATGTTCATCTGTTTTATTTCTTAAATTTCACATATGAGTGAGATCATATGGTATTTGTTTTAGAATGGCCATTTTCAAGAGCTCATGAGACAGCATAATCTCCATTTCTTTTCAAAGATCTGAAGCCTTCCTAAAGAAATAAGAGGATCCAAACAGCTAAATACATGCACAGAGTTTGGAATCTGCTGTCTCTGAGTAGCACATATGTAATGACTATAGAACCCTGTTTGGTGAGTTAGCAGTATTTAAAACAAAAAAACAAAAGCCCCAACTTCTCTCTTCCTTTTACCTCTCCTCCTTCCCTAAACCCTCTCATTTGAGAGGAAAACTTTGTGTCCTTGTCCAAACCATTTCCTTGCCTCTTTCTGACAAATTCCTCTTTACACTGATGGGTTTATCACAAAGGAGATATCTTCTGTGAAGAGCTCTACCCTTTTCCTTGCCCCAGGCAGTTATTAGTCTCTTCTCTCTACTGTCCCTGAACTTTGTATGTATCTCTGTCACAGCACATTGCACATTATTTTGTATTTATTTCATATCTGTCACTGTCTCACTGCAAACTGTGAAATTCAGGAGCCAAGTCTTATCTATCTTTTATCCCAAATGCCTAGGACACTGCAAGCAACATAATAATATGTGCTCCACAAATATTGTTGAATTTCTATCAGCCTCCATTCATTCATCTCCGAAACATGAAACAAGCCCAGGCACCACTATGAGGTCTCATTGACAGGTTCCCTTCTGAGCCTTTGAAATTGTGAAGGTAAGGAGAGGTACAGAATTATCCAGCTCACACTCCAAAAATCTCATCCTCTAAAATGAGGCAAAGGGATACACAGCCTCTTAGATGTTGCTTTCTAGCCAAGACAGAAATTGACCTGTAGCCAAAATACATGGGAAGGAAATAATAAAAGTGTTCGGCAGCTATGAGCTTGGAGTCTCAAATTAGTTCTTGTTATAATGCTGTCCCCCACCTTCATTCCATTGTTCATCACTCAACAAATAGTTACTATACGTCTACTTTTTCACAAGACAAGGTGAGAACAGAGAAAAGGGATTAAAATGTTCTCAACTGGTTTTCCATGCCATGGATTTGCTGCTATAAACCAAGCGTTTAAGATAAATTATTGCATTTGTTAGACATAATTTTCCTGTTTTTACAAAAGGTAGCACTGGGACATAGAGGGACACATTAATTCGTCAAGTATTGTACAGCTCTTGATTGCTAGAGACAACTCATTCTTGTCTGAGTTCAAATTCTGTGCTCATTTCACTGCAGCTTCACATTAAGAGTAAAGACACAGCTTCGTTCTGAAGGGGTTTGTGATCTAAGAGTGGGCATCCTGCAAATAGCCATCAGGTAAAAGCTTGCCTTCTATCACTTGCCCTCCATTATGGGACTGTGTGGATCTCAGTTTGGAGAAACTACAAGAGTCATAGAAGGTTACCAGGTAATTTTCCTTAGGGGGCAGGCTGGCCAAGCCTTCATTCTTTAATTAGTAGACAGGACATTAATTATCACAACCCTGGGGCAGAATCAGCTCTTCCTCTACATCTGAGACTTTCTCCTGGTAGCATGAAGGGAGTCAGAATACAACCTTATGGGCTCAAAGTGGTCTCTGTCTACCAGTCCCACTGCAAGGCCCTGACTTCTTGGCTTCTGCATCTGCTGTGTTCCCCAAGCTCGGATAGTTCATGGTCCTGTCAGTGCTGTATGTACTGAAGTAGCTGCTCTCAGAGAGAAGCAGCTTGACACAGAATAAACATGAAGGAGCACAGAGGATGGTGGAGAGGAATGGTGTTGTCAGCCTGTATGTCTAGGGTTATGGACTGAATGTCTATGTCCCTCCAACTTTATATTTTGAAGCCCTACCCCTCAATATGATGGCATTTGGAGATGGGCCTTTGGGAGGTAATTAGGATTAAATGACATTATGAGGGGAAGAGGCCTCAAGATGCCTCTTCATATGAGAAGAGACCCCAGAACACACACTCTCTCTCTCTCTCTCTCTCTCTCTCTCACACACACACACACACACACACACACACACGAAGAAGAGATCATGTGAGCACACAGCAAGGTAGCATATACCTACAAATCAAGAGAAGAAATCCCCTAATAACATTTACATTGCTGGTGCCCTGATCTTAGAATTTCTGGCCTCCAGAACTGTGAGAAAATAAATTTTTGTCGTTTAAGCCACCGAATCAATGGTATTTTGTTATGCCAGCCTGAGTTAACTCAGACAACTGGACAGATAGATGGGGGCAGGATTGTGTGTGTGTGTGTGTGTGGCTGGTTAAGTCAAGAAGTCTGGACGGTACAGAAAAGAGGAGATGTTTAATGAGAAGAATGACAGGGTAAGATCTAGAATTTCTGAGGACCCAGAGGAGAGTGGCCACAGCTGATAGTTTATAAATCAAAGATCCTCCCTGCTTCCTTTGTATTTTTTTTTGCCTAGTCTTTATAGAGAGCATCTCCTCTGGGCATGACAGTGTTAGGAATTGGAAGACTGAGGGTCAGATGAAACACAGACCCTGACCATCAAGATGGCGTTCATAGAACAGCAGGAGAAAATGGGAGGGGTACACTTGGCGGTTTCTGAGTGTGTAAGTGTCTCCCTGGGGTTTTAGCTTAGAGTGCTGCTTTTCAAGACCCACTCTTATTTTCAGCCACACTGTCTACATGTGAAGATCCTGGGCTCAGGTGGAAAATAAGTTGCCATTGTCACTTAACTCTGGGTATGCTGAAAGGACCAGGCAGTGACCACTCTTGACATTCTTCATAATAGGTATTGCTCCATGTCAGCAGAAGTTCTTCATAGATCTTGGATACTAGCCCTTTATCTGGTATGACATTTGCAAATATCTCCTCCCATTCTGTAGGTTGTCTTTTAGTTTTATTGATTATTTCCTTCACTGTGCAGAAACTTTTTATCTTGATGAAGTCCCAATAGTTCATTTTTGCTTCTGTTTCCCTTGTCTCCAGAGATATGTCTAGGAAGAAGTTGCTATGGCCAAGGTCAAAGAGGTTGTTGCCTATGTTCTCCTCTAGGATTTTGATGTTTCATGTCTCACATTTAGGTCTTTTACCCATTGAATTTATTTTTGTGTATGGTGTAAGGAAGTGGACCAGCTTCATTCTTCTGGATGTGGCCATACAGATTTCCCAACACCATTTGTTGAAGAGACTTTTTTCCATTGGATATTCTTTCCTGCTTTTTTGAAGATCAGTTGACCATATAGTTGTGGGTCCATTTCTTGTTTCTCTATTCTGTTCCATTGATATTACTTTAAACGTGTAGATTGCTTTGGGTAGTGTAGACACTTTAACAATGTTTGTTCTTCCAATCCATGAACATGGAGTGTTTTTCCATTTTGCTGTGCCCTCTTCAATTTCTTTCATAAGTGTTCTATGGTTTTCAGAGTACAGATCTTTTATTTCTTTGGTTTAGATTTATTTCTAGGTATCTTATGGGTTTTGGTGCAATTGTGAATGAGATCAATTCCTTTATTTCTCTTTCTGCTGCTTCATTATTGGTGTATAGAAATGCAATGGATCTCTGTAGGTTGATTTTTATATCCTGCAACTTTGCTGAATTTGTGGATCAGTTCTAGTAATTTTTTGGTGGAATCTTTTGGGTTTTCTACATAGAGTATCATGCCATGTGTGAATAAAAAAGGTTTGAGTTCTTCCTTGCCAATCTGGATGTCTTTTATTTCTTTTTGCTGTCTGATTGCTGAAGCTAGGATTTCCAGCACTATGTTAAATAACAATGGTGAAAAAACAAACAAACAAAAAACAAACAAATAAAAAAAACACAAACAAACAAAAACAATGGTGAGAGTGGACTTCCCCATCTTGTTCCTGACCACAGAGAAAAATCTCTCAGTTTTTCCTCATTGAGGATATTAGCTGTGGGTCTTTCATATTTGGTCTTTCATATTTGGCCTTTATGATGTTCAGATATATTCCATCTATCTCTACTTTGTTGAGGGTTTTTTATTAAGAAAGGATGCTGTATTTTGTCAAATGCTTTTTCTGTGTCTATTGGGAGGATCATATGCAGGTAGCTAACAGACACATGGAAAGATGCTCAATATCACTTATAATCAGGGAAATACAAATCAAAACCACCATGAAGTAAGTACCTCACACCTGTCAGAATGGCCAAAACTAACAACACATCTGTTGGAAGCAACAGATGTTGGCAAGGATACAGAGAAAGGGGAACCCTCTTACACTGTTGGTGAGAGTGCAACCATTCTGGAAAACAACATAGAGGTTCATCAAAAAGTTAAAAATAGAACTACCCTAAGACCCAGTAATCGCACTACTAGGTATTTATCCAGAGGGCATAAAAATACTGATTTGAAGGGACACATGAACCCCCATGTTTACAGCAGCATTATCAACAATAGCTAAACTATGGAAAGAGCCCAAATGTCTATTGCATCATGAATGGATAAAGAAGATGTCATATGTGTGTGTGTGTGTGTGTGTGTGTGTGTGTACACACAGCAGAATGTTACTCATGCATCAAAAAGAATGAAATGTTGCCATTTGCAAGATGTGGATGAAGCTAGACTGTATGATGCTAAATGAAATAACTCAGCCAGAGAAAAAATAAATTCTATATGATTTCACTCATGTGTGGAATGTAAGAAACAAAACAGATGAACATAGAGGAATGAGGGAAAAAAGAGAAAGACCAAAGCAAACCAAGAAAATCTTAACTATAGAGGACAAATTGAAAGTTGATGGAGGGAGGTTCCTGGGGGGATGGGCTAAATAGCTGATGGGCATTAAGGAAGGCACTTGTGATGAGCAGTGGGTGTTATATGTAATTGATGAATCATTGAATTTTCACTTGAAACTAATTTTACCATATATGTTAACTATCTAGAATTTAAATAAAAACTTGAAATAAAAAGAAGGCAACACATTCACTGTCAATTAAAAATGATGCTAGGGATCCCTGGGTGGCGCAGCGGTTTGGCGCCTGCCTTTGGCCCAGGGCGCGATCCTGGAGACCCGGGATCGAATCCCACATCAGGCTCCCGGTGCATGGAGCCTGCTTCTCCCTCTGCCTGTGTCTCTGTGCCTCTCTCTCTCTCTCTCTGTGACTATCATAAATAAATAAAAATTAAAAAAAAATAAAAAAAATAAATAAATAAATAAATAAAAATAAAAAAAATAAAAATGATGCTAGAACTTATTTTTTTTTTTTTTTTTGATGCTAGAACTTAAATGGGAAGGAGGTCCCCTGGGTGGCACAGTCAGTTAAGTGACACTTGGTTTCAGCTCAGGTGGTGATCTCAGGATTCTGAGATTAAGCCCTGCATTAGCACAGAGTCTGCTAAAGTTCCTCTCTCTCTCTCCCTCTGCCCCTATTCACACTTGTGCTCTCTCTCTTTCTAAAATAAATAAATCTTTAGAAGGTGGGAAGGAAACATGGAACAGAGATTTCATTTTTAACAAGAAATAACAAAGAAAGGAAATTATAAAATACTTAGGAATGGACTCAAGGAGAGATATCTGGAAACTTTGGGTAGGTAACTATAGTTCCATATGATACTATTCACAAGACCATTTGAACCAATGAAGGGAAAATTATGTTACTGAATGGGGAAATTGAATATAATAAATATTTATTTTAATGCAAAGTACTTTATCAGACACCAATTTTACATTAATATCACAGTATTTTAAATGTTCAATAAAAATTATAAAAATACACTTAGGAAATTAATGTTAAAGAATTAAAAGCTCAGATAAAAGTACAATAAATCAGGATATGGTGATGGTAAAACGAGAAATATAAGTGGATGCAACAGAAGAGAGAATCTATAAATAGAACCAATTCTCTATACTAACTTTATGTAAGGTAAGTATTCTCTCTAAAAAAGATAGAAAAGGGTAATTCAACAAGGTGATATATACATATATATATAATCGCATTGTGGAAATCAAATAATAAAATAGAGTATTTATTAAATTAGTGGGTAAATCACAATTTTTCATCTATGAAGCAATAGATAAAATTTCAAATAAAAGTAATAGCAACATCTATGGGAATAAGATTTTAGAAGTCAAGGTCTTTAGTCATGATAAGATTAAGAGAGCCAGGTGTTTATGTTGGTTCTATGGTATTACAGAGTTTAGGTATGATAAAGAGTTCTCTTAGGCTGAGTTAGGAGCAACACAGTGACCTAACAAAGCTTAGGACATGACCAGCAGACAGCTGAGGAAAGCCACATGCCTGTGGGATTCAGGGCCAGGTGAGAAGATGGTCAAGTAAGATGGTGGGGAAGTGGCATTTGAACCAAGTACAGGGGCAGGCATTGAGGAAGAAGTCCAGTGGAATCAGGAGATTGATTACATGTAGGGAGAAGGAGCAAAGAAGATACATTGGGGATAATGAGGGAAGGTTGGGAAAAAATCAAAGTTGGAACGAAGCTCATAGTGTTGGATTGTAATTTGAAGTATTAGTGTGTAGTCATGGTTCACATGGGCTCAGAACTTCATATTAATTGGTGAATTCTCTCTTATATCTCTGATATCTGTTTAAAGGAATATATGTTGCCCAATTTGACAGACTGAATCTGACTTAGGGGAGGACAAAGTGGATATGAGGAGAAGAGAAAGAATGAAGAGAGGGAAGGGGACTCACATGTAACTTGCAAAGCAGATGCTAAATGTCCTAACAGGTAAATATCCTTCATATTTGCCTAGATGCTTGAAGATAACTCCCTCACTTCTGAGCATGAAAGCATTCCTAGGGAGTATAAGCCAGGACTGACTTCCTGTGTGTCATTCTTTTTCCCCCTATTTCCAGGAGAAGTTG
The DNA here is from genome assembly GCF_053574225.1 of Canis aureus. NCBI lineage: Eukaryota > Metazoa > Chordata > Mammalia > Carnivora > Canidae > Canis > Canis aureus. The sequence continues at coordinate 52,458,923 of NC_135622.1, read as the reverse complement.
TATGTGAGAAAAAGTGAGCCTTACTCCTGCCATCTTCCCTCTTAAAGGAACAGAGTTTGATAACTCAATCTGGAGATGCTGGAAATGGGAATCTGACCCTGAGGCTGGGCAGAGCAATATCTGAGAATATTCTCACTCCCCTCTGCCACATCACAGAGATGCTAGGGTTTGCAATTCCTGGAAATAATGAAGGCAATAACTCCAAAGTCTCCTTTCTGAGAAGGAGCTCTAATGATAACCATCTCCGACTTATTTATGCCATGTCACTGTTGATGAATTCATAATCTCCAGATCTTTTTTTCAAAGTTTTTTTAATAATAAATTTATTTTTTATTGGTGTTCAATTTGCCAACATACAGAATAACACCCAGTGTTCATCCTGTCAAGTGCCCCCCTCAGTGCCCATCACCCATTCACCCCCACCCCCCACCCTCCTCTCCTTCCACCACCCCTAGTTCATTTTCCAGAGTTAGGAGTCTTCATGTTCTGTCTCCCTTTCTGATATTTCCTACCCATTTCTTCTCCCTTCCCTTCTATTCCCTTTCACTATTATTTATATTCCCCAAATGAATGAGACCATATAATGTTTGTCCTTCTCCGATTGACTCATTTCACTCAGCATAATACCCTCCAGTTCCATCCACGTCAAAGCAAATGGTGGGTATTTGTCATTTCTAATGGCTGAGTAATATTCCATTGTATACATAAACCACATCTTCTTTATCCATTCATTTTTCGATGGACACCAAGGCTCCTTCCACAGTTTGGCTATTGTGGACATTGCTGCTATAAACATCTGGGTGCAGGTGTCCTGGCATTTCATTGCATCTGTATCTTTGGGGTAAATCCCCAACAGTGCAATTGCTGGGTCGTAGGGCAGGTCTATTTTTAACTCTTTGAGGAACCTCCACACAGTTTTCCACAGTGGCGGCACCATTTCACATTCCCACCAACAGTATAAGAGGGTTCCCTTTTCTCCGCATCCTCTCCAACATTTGTGGTTTCCTGCCTTGTTAATTTTCCCCATTCTCACTGGTGTGAGGTGGTATCTCATTGTGGCTTTGATTTGTATTTCCCTGATGGCAAGTGATGCGGAGCATTTTCTCATGTGTGTGTTGGCCATGTCTATGTCTTCCTCTGTGAGATTTCTGTTCATGTCTTTTGCCCATTTCATGATTGGATTGTTTGTTTCTTTGCTGTTGAGTTTAATAAGTTCTTTATAGATCTTGGAAACTAGCCCTTTATCTGATATGTCATTGGCAAATATCTTCTCCCATTCTGTAGGTTGTCTTTATCTTGACAAAACTCAAGGGAGATGGTAAAGAAAAAAATGAATTTGCAACATTGGCAGGGTCTGCTACAATTTGCATAGCCAACAAAGACACTGCATGATGATCTCTGTCTTTCTCCAGGAAGGCAGATGGATTCCACCAAAATGGAGCATCTCCAAGCTTCCTCTTTAATGGAGAGAATGGAAGATGTAGCCTGGACTTGAAAATCTCATCAGGAATCTCAGAGCACCAAATCTCTAGAGATGGAATATTCTAGCTCACTGAAGCCTCAATATCTTTTGCAGGCAAGATCACAGCCTTTTTTTTTTTTTTTTTTTTTTTTTTTTACTTGATGAGAGCCTGAGTTTGATGGATAGATTGAGAAAGCAGGAAGTTGCTGGCTGTCATCACAGGTGGGAAGGAGAAGTAGAAAGGAGTTCTGTTTATTTGATTTTGGATAATAATGCCCAAATAAAGTCTTTCTGACATGTCTGCTGAAGCCTAAAAGCCTTTTATCAAGGGATAAAGTCTTAGTGAGAAACTAAGCTTAAATGCAAATTCCAAGGAATAGATCTATATGAGAATATCATAAGGAACTGAAAATGATTGACTGGAGGATATTTTCCAAGTGCAGGTTAGAGGGATATAATAGGAAATACTAAGGATAATAGAATTCGGAGTTTTGAAGCAACAGACATAGCATGTCCTTCCACTAAGAATTATATAGAAAAAGCAAATAAAAAACTGAAGAATAGAAATGAAATGAGAAAGGGTAATATAAAACCATAAGTTTCAGAGTTGACTTTTATTGAAACTTTAAAGAACAGTTAATTTCAATGTTATCCTATCCTGAACCATAGAGGAAAAAAATGATTTAAAAAACCCTCCCCAATTCATTTTGTGCCGATAGTATGACTTTTTTATTAAAAGCTAATAAAAGTAGCACAAAGGAAAAAAAAGTTCAGTTTAACTTAGTTCAGTTTAACTTACTAAAATAGGTGCAATAAATTTAAACAAAATATTTTTAAATTAAATCCAACAGCATATTAAAGAATAACATATCAAAATAAGAGGACTTATTTCAGGAATGCAAATTGGTTTACCATCAGAAAAATCTATAAATATAATACTTTACATTAAAAAGAGAGAGAATAATCATAAAATTATGCCAGTAGATACTGAAAAGTGACTTAAGTCTAGCAGCCTTTTCTAATAAAAATGCTGAGTAAATTAGCACAAAGCCCCAAAATTTCCAAACATTGGCATAAATCGTAAAATAATAAAACTACTTCCATAAAAATCAGAAATAAGACCTGCTTCCACCACATATAATACAGTTTGATGTTCCTAGCTAATAGAGTCAGAGATAAAAATTAAATTAACTAATACCATGAAACAAAAATGTACTTTCAGATAGTATGATTGTATACCTAGAAAAAAAATGTAAAATGCCAGCCAAAATAAAATCTTAAAAAAATCTTACTTGAGTGATAATATAATCATATACAAATGATGTTATATCGAATAATTACACATAAATCCACTGTTTTTTTCATTCAAAAAATGTTTGAATAGCTATTGAATAGCATTGTTTTTCATACTATAAATACAGAGGCATATAGAAGCTTCTGTAGAGCTTATGTTCTAATAGGAGGGAAATAGGTAATAAACAGCTTTTTAAGATCAATAAAATATTGTGTAGTGAACACTGGGATGGAAATAAAGCAGGTTTGTAAAATGAGCATAAAAAGAGAAAGAGAGAGATTGAGTAAGAGGGGGAGTTCTTTAAGTGGGATGATCCTGGAAGGCTCAGCAAGGAGATACTATTTAGGTTAACATGAATGGCAAAATTCTATCATGTGATTCTTAAGAATAACATTTTAGAAGTCAAAAAGGAAAAAAGTCCCTATACATTTGCAACAAATTTTGAAATGTACCTTAAATTAAAAAAAAAATGCTTTCTACTCTGGTATGGTCTACTTGTTTATTTTGTTCTTGTGGTCAGCATTTTTTGTGTTGTATCCATGAAATCATTACCAAGACAAATGTCACGACACTTTTTTTCCTATTTTTTTAGAAATTTTACAGTTTGGGGTCTTAAGTTAAAGTCTTTAATCCATTTTGAGTTGGTCTTTGCGTACGGTGTAAGCTAAGGGTTCAATTTCCTTCTTTTTTTGTATGTGGATATTCAGTTTTTCCAGGACCTTTTATTGAAGAGACTATCTTTTCCCCATTGTTTATTCTTGGCACTCTTGTTGAATATTGGTTGACCATATATGTGTGGGTTTATTTCTGGGCTCTATTCTTCTCCATTGTTCTATAGGTCTGCCTTCATGCCAATACATAATATTTCAATTACAGTAGCTTTGTAAGATATTTTGAAAACAAAGTATTATGCCTCCAGCTTTGTTCTTTATCAAGGCTGATATGACTATTAGAGGTCTTTTGTGGTTCCATCCATATAAATATAGAATTGTTTTTCTATTTCTGTAAAAAAATGCCACTGGCATTTTGGCAGAAATTATTTTGTATCTGTAGATTGCTTTGGGAAGTATGCATATTTTAACGATAGTAAGTCTTCCAATCTATGAACATGGGAAATCTTTCCATTAGTTTGTGTCTTGTTTAATTTCTTTCATTGACATTTACAGATTTTAGTATATTTCCTTAGTGAAGCTTATTTCTAGATATTTCATTCTTTCAGTTGCTATTATAAATGGGACCGCTTTCTTAAGTTCTGTTTAGTTTGTTATCAGTATTAGAGACACAATGATTTGTATATGTTGAGTTTATATTCTGCAACCTTACTGAATTCATTTATTGGTTCTAACAGATTTTTGGAGGGGGGAGTTGTTAATGTTTTCTATATATATAGGATCATATCATCTGCAAGTAGGGATAATTTTATTTCTTGCTATCTGATTTGGATACCTTTTATTTCTTTCTCTAGTTGCTCTGGCTCAGATTTCCAGTATTATGTTAAACAGAATTGGGGGTAAGAGTTGGTATCCCTGTCTTGTTCCTGCTTTTGGAGGAAAAGCTTTGAGTATTATGCTATCAGTGAACTTTTAATAGATGGCCTTTATTTTGTTGAAGTAATTCCCTTCCATTCCTACTTTGTTGAGAGTTTTTTTTTTTTCTTGTCATAAAAGATTGCTGAATTTTGTCAAATGCTTTTCTGCATCAATTGGAGATAAAAAAGAGAGAAGACTAAAATAAATGAGATCAGAAATGAAAGAAGGGACATTACAACTGATCCTGCAGAAATAAAAAGGATGTAAGAATGCTATGAATACATATAGGTTAATAAACTGCATAACCTAGAAGAAATGGATAACTTCCTAGAAACATACAACCCACCAAGACTAAATCACGAAGAAGTATAAAATCTGAACATACTTATAACTAATATGGAAATTGAATTAGTAGCCAAAACCTCTCAATAAAGAACAGCCCAGGACCAGATGGCTTCATTGGTGCATTCTATCAAACATTTAAAGAATAATTAATGCCAATCCTTCTGAAACTCTTCCAAAAAGTGAAGAGGAGAGAATGCTTCCAAATACGTTTTTGAGGCTGGGATTACCCTGATACCCAAGCCAGAAAATGATACCACAATAGAAGAAACTACAGGCCAATATCCTTGATAAATATGGGTGCAAAAATCCTCAATAGAATACTAGCAAACCAACAGTACATTAAAAAAAAATCATACGCCATGACCAACTATGACTTATCTCTGGGATGGAAGGGTAGTTCAACATTTGAAAATCAATTAATGTGATAGACCACATTAGCAGAATAAAGAATAAAATAACAGCTGTTTCTTTTTTATGGCATATGTTCTCAACAAATTGGATCTCCAGCAGTCACAAATAGAAGTAAGTATCCAAGTTTCTTTGAAGAAACCAAGGAAGACATTTTGCATATTAAAATCAGAACAGACTTACAGAAAATCACCCAAAGTACCTGCTAGAATTTTGAGTAGACCTAAGAAATATTGAGGAGTCCATTTGGCTAGAAATCCTGTGAGATTTTTTTCAAGCCTGCCCATCAGTAATTACAAAAGTTTCATGGGAAATCTTGCCTTATACCAGACTTGGTGCAATGCTTAAGGAGAGTTGCAAAGACTCAGGCCTCTTTGTCCAGTCACACTCTTAATCGAGGCTGTATTCTTTATTCAGAGTTCATTTTAACTGGGCCCTTCAGCTGAGGTCTCTCTCAGGTATCTCTGCAAGAGCCTTCTTAAAGCAGTAGGGCAACATTGAAGACACTTTTCTTTACTCTGATTCAGTACTTAACCACCTTCCCACTCTTAGCCCTCTCCTATCACTTTCCACCAGCCACTTAATCCATAAAACAACAGGATGTTTTTGTTGGGGGTTCCTTGGCAGTGAGTTGACTCATCTGGTGGTACTGGGCCACAGGTAAAAAGGAAGAGTAGGAAGTCAGCATTTTCTCCAGTTTAGCCTCTTGCTTATACTATCACAGTAGTGATTAAAACCTTAGTTTTTACTTTCATTTTTTGCTTGTTTTAATCAACTACTCTGACACTTGGCAGGTTCAGCTGAGCTTCCAGAAATCAAACCTAAAGCTTGCTTAGGAAAATGTGCTTACTTAGGAGGTTGGAAAGTCCTTGGGGCTTGGGACTTATATGAAGGCTTAGGAGAGTTGCTTTTTTTTTTTTTTTTGAGTTGGAAGCCACTATGGGCTTTTCACTTTTTGAACATGAATGAGTAGCACTATCAAAGCTGGATAGGATGTGGAAAACATATCCTCCAAATATTCTTTTTAACAAGAGGAAAACTAATGCCCAGAGTGGTGATGAGTCAATAGCAGGAAAAGGACAAAATATACGTGGAGCACCATGCTTATGATTTATCTTGGGGTAGTAGCCTAGCCTTTTTAGAGAAATGGGATTGACAACAGTTTAAACTCTGACTTGACATTTTTCTTGACCCCCATCATGATCTCTCCCTCTCTTTTGAGCCCTGTCAGTTGTCTATTTCCTAATGAAAGTCTGCTTGAGAAGTTTAGAAATGTTCTAATCCAGCATCAAATGCAGAGAGACTACAGGGACTCTTTACTCAAAGAGAGGCTCATCATCAGCCTATTTTAGATCAGTAGTTCTCCAGTATGGGTGATGTGTCCTTACAAGATTTTGGTGATATTTGGAGATATTTTTGGTGGTTGTGTCTTTGGAGGGGTTGGTAATAGGAATTCAAAGGGTAGAGGCCAGGAATTTTGCTAAATAGCCTACAGTAGGCAAGAAAACCTTCCAAGACAAAAAAAAAAAAAATCACAGTGCCAATTATGATCATGTTGAAGATGAAAAACTCTGTACTATGGCCTTCCAGATTAAGGATCTCATCCACAAAATGTGTACCCTGGGAGGACCCTTCTCTCTTTGCCACAGTTAAATGCCTGGGTAGGTTGATTTCTGATTTTGCTTCCCATTCCATTGCACTATAATTATACTACATTTTCAGAAATTGAGAGTGGTTTAGTGTTCCAGAAAGCATTTTTTTAAAACTGTACTTCCTACTTTTTTCTTCTATTTCTCACAGTCTGATTTTTTGCTGATTAGCCCAGCCCCTGAGCAGGCCAAAGGAGCTAATCAGTACTTCACACACTCACTTGTTTATCCAGCTCCACCTCTCACACAGGGCCATCCATGTTGTAGAGGCCCCCTCATTAACAAAGAATCCTACCACCTGTTCCAGTCTAGCTGTCAGCTCCTTCATTTACATGTCCTGATTCAGCAGAGAAAGAACTGTGTTTCATGGGCATGTGTCCGACTGCCAAAGTGCAAGGAAGTTAGCTGCTAATAGGAAGTGTTGACAGGCCCTCACCCTGGGGAGCTGGCTTGCTCAGCAGGATTTTGCTAAGTGTTGGGAGTAACAAAAAGCATTTTCCAAGTCTCTTTAAAGATAAGCATGAAGGACTGTAAAAAAATGACGTGAGGATGGGGCCATTACCTTAGATCCAGCTGAGTGCAGATACTAGGGAAACAGCAGAAGGGAAGAAAGGAAAGCAGAAAAATATAATTAAATTTTATGCTTTTGTTTTCCACGCCTCCACCCTATTATTTTATGTCTGTGTTTTCAGGGTAAAGTTAAGTGTGAAAGAGCCTATTCGGATTTCCATTCCTGCCCTTCATGCGGCCTTACCCAGGGTCACTGAATGAGAGAATCATTTAAGCATCTGGCCTAAGATACAAAAGCTTATAGAGACACATAACTTTTTCCCTAGTCACAATTAAGTGTCCCTTACAGGTGCTGGCTTCATGCACCATAGCACTGAGATGACTGAATATTTGTCAACTATATGTCCTTTCTAACCAAGATGACTCTCTCACTGAAGCTGGGTATATTCCGAATTGTGGCGTTTATGTATCATCATCTATATGCCATTTTCAAATATTTTAACACCGCAAGGTGTATGAAGAAGAGAAAGAGACAAAGATAGGCAGGCAAGCAGGTGAAAGGAAGGAAGGAAAGAAGGAAGGAACTTTCAGAATTACCATGCTACGTATTCAATCATCCCTGAGTCCTCGAACAAGATTGTAATGTAAAATATTTTGAAAAAAAAAACCAAAATTATTTTTCATATTTCAAGTTCATATTGAACTTGATTTCTTAGGGCAGCAAAACATGCAGAAGCAACTGTGAAACTTCCTGTCTATAAAAATGTCAGTCTGACATTTAACGGAAGTCGGTGGAAGATGGCTCCAACTGGGCAGAGCCAGCCTCTGCAGTCAGAGGGTCATCTGAACCAGAGCTGAGAAGGAGGCAATATCAGGGCACTGGGAGGCAAGCTGTGGCCTTACTATGGAGAAGGTGGAAGGCAGAAACAACAGATTTTCACTCAACACTTTGAATACATTCACATTAGTTTTCCCATTTTGCCAAGTGGTATAGGAAGGGGTAGATATTTCTGTGCCTGGTAGTTAGGGTAGTGCATTGTGAGTGGGCAGGAAAAAAAAGCAATTTTAATAATAATAAGTTTAATAAAACTGGTTTGCAGGCTAATGATGTCCTAGACCAAAATCACTAGTGATTCCACCTCTAGTTCCATGGCTGAGGTGGAAATTATTATACTCTCTGCTTTCTAGAGTAAGAAGAGCTTCAGAAACCATCACCAAAATAATCTATTCTAATGGAATACCAAGAAAAGTATTCTTTTAAATGAATTCAGATTTTCATATTCTTTAAAATTATGTTTATTTTTTAACACTGTAACTAGAAATAAAAAGCTATAATTCCAGATATAGTCTGATATTGAAAGAAACGAGAGGAGAAAGACTGCATTGTGAATGGCCCTGTGACACCGGTCTTGGTTGGCTAAAGATCAGTAAGGGATTAAAGGCTTCACTTAGAGACACCAAAGGGTCACAAAGAGAAGTCTCTCACCTGAATAGACTCTGCTTCTTCCTTCATATGTATTCCTAAAACGAGCTACCCAGAAAAAACAAAAAACAAAAAAACAAAACTTTGGTCAACAAAGAATAGTAATGACAATAGTAATGACAATTCTCTTTACATTAGTAAAAATCGATGCTATGATAAGGTGAAATAAAAGGAAAAGGAGAATAGGAAAAAATATGAGATGAAGAATAACCAACAGAAAGAAAATCTATTGTGACAAAGAAGGTGAAAACTGTAACGGAATAGATAGATCCCCATGGCTTAAAGAAATACTATGAAGCAATCACGACCAAAATATGAGAATACAATCAGAGATATATGAACCTAGGGAAAGTATGATATGACAACAGGAAACAACAAATCATGAGCCAACTGGGCCAAGGGCAAATAAACATGTAAGTAACTGGGAGCAACCCAAGATGGAGATGAAAAGGCCAAACATACTAAAAGGAATTAGACATGAAAACAGAAATGATGAATGTAAACATTTAAACAGAAAGAAATGATAGCTATACTAAATGGAAAGAGACACTCAAACCGTATCTATTAATAGCCTCCAAAAATGTTAATAGACCCAAAGAAGAGAAATAAACAATGGCACACACAAAAAAACGATATAGGGCAGCCCCGGTGGCTCAGCGGTTTAGTGCCGCCTTCAGCCCAGGGCGTGATCCTGAAGACCGGGATCGAGTCCCACCTCAGGTTCCCTGCATAGAGCCTGCTTCTCCCTCTGCCTCTCTCTCTCTGTCTCTAATAAATAAATAAAATATTTTTTAAAAATCTAAAAAAAAACCCAATATATAAATCTAATATGTTTTTAGAAATGAAAACCTATACAGATTGAAGGCAATGAAGAACATATACAGATTGAAGGGCAGTGATCAATGGGAGTTGGGAAAGAAACATTGTAAGCCCTATAATTGTCCAGCTTCCTGCCTCAAGAGAGTATCAGACCACGGAGCATGGAACAGGATCCCAGGCAAAGCCCTCTGTGCTTCTTGAGTTGAGGAGATAGAGCCAACACTTTGGGGAGACCATGGTGCCTAGAGCTGGCATCGCAGAATATCAGAGAAGAGACAGCAGCACAAAGGACTCTGTAGATCCACAAAATGCCTCCCAACATCCTGCAAAATATTGATCAGTGCAGGAATGTGAGAAACTTCTTGAAGCTGGAGATGAGCTCACCTGAAAGGACCACAGTGCCTGATGCTCAAATGTTCAGAGAGTCAAAAACACCTGTTTCTACTACCTAGACTTGGATCACAGAGAAAAAGAAAAAAAAAAAAAAAAAGAAGAATCTAAAAACTAGAAACCTTTCTTATGAAATATGAAAATGGGTTCCAGATGAGAGAGTAAATCTAAATCAATCCATTATCACAAGAAATAAAGTTATCAAAGATATATCCACCAAAAAATACTAGATCCAGATGATTTCATAAGGAAAATATGTCTAAACTTGAAAAGTGAACACCTCTGGCTAAAATCAACACAAGAAACAACATGTGTTGGCAAGGATGTGGAGAAAGGGGAGCCCTCTCACACTGTTGGTGGGAATGCAAACTGGTGCAGCCACTCTGGAAAACAGTATGGAGTTTCCTCAAAAAGTTAAAAATAGAAGTACCCTAAGATCCAGCACCTGTGTATTAGGTATTCATCCAAAGGATACAAAAATACAGATTTGAAGGAGTACATGCACCCCAATGTTTATAGCAGCATTATCAAAAATAGCCAAACTATAGAGAGTACTCAAATGTCCATCAACTGATGCATGGATAAAGAATATATGGTATATCTATGCAATGGAATCAAATCAGCCATCAAAAAGAATGAAATATTATCAATTGTGACAACATGGATGGAGCTAGAATGTATTGAGTGAACTGAAATAAGTCAGTCAAAGACAGATATGATCTCATTCATGTAGAGTTTGAGAAAGAAATCAGATGAACATATGGGAAGGGGGCAAAAAAAGAGAGAGGGAAACAAATCATAAAAGATTCTTAAGGATAGAGAACAAACAGGGTTTGTGGAGGGACCTGGGTGGGGGGATGGCTAGATGGGTGATGGGTATTAAGGGGGACACTTATTGTGATGAGCGCTGGGTGCTATTTTTAAGTGATGAATCACTGAATTCTACTCTAGAAACCAAACTTTACACTGTATGGTAACTAAGTAAAATTTAAATTAAAAACAATAAAAGTGAATATCTCCAATACTATTTAAATTCTTTCACAGCATAAAAGAAGGAAAACATTTCAAATTCATTTTACAAATTTAGCACAGTATTGATAACAAATTCTGTCAAAGATGATGCAAAAAGAAAACTACAGAAAAAAATCACTTATGCATATTGATGAAGAAACATTTAAAAATTGCAGTTAAAATTCCACACTTAGCCAGATCAATAGGCTATACCAGAATACACATTAAAAAATTCTAATTACAAATGGGCATTTACTATAGAATGAATTTGACATTTCAAATCACTAATGAAAAGATGGGTTGTTTAATAAATGGTTATTTAAATAAATTTAAACTAAAATTATTAAAAAGCAATCTGGGAAAAATAAGTAGGACACATTAAATCACAATAAATCCCACAAATAATTTGGATGGTTATTTAAATTTGTAAGATAAAACTACAAAAGTAGTAGAAAGAAACATGGATCATTATTTTTTAACAACTATTTTTTAACTCCTCTTGGAGCATAATACAAGTCTGAGAAAAGCCCATTTAAGCATAATACAAGTCTGAGTACCCACAACATAAAAGACTAACTGACCCAGTGATGAAGCCATGAGGGGTGGAGTAGGCCGGAAGTAAAGATGGAATAGAGTGGCCATAAATTGTTGGTTGTTGTAGATGCATGATAAGTTCGCGGAAGCTTATTGTGTTATTTTTTTCTGTTCTGGCAGAAGTTTAAATAACAAAACATTTTTTAAGAACACAGTGTTATACCATAAAAAAGAATCAGTCTAAAGTACACATTATTTTATATTGTCCAACAGATTTATTACATATGCTTCTTCCCATTAGAAAGAGAATTTATGAGCCCATTCTTGAGTAATCAAAGGAAGATTACATGTCTTTGTGGAATAGTACTAGATACTAAGTTGCATAATAGGATATCAGTGGATTAAACTATTATCTGGAGACTTGGAGAGGAATTAATAATCATATATCATATATGGGAAAATGCAAGGAGCTATTGTAAGATTAGAAGAAGACTACTTTAACTTGTCAACATAATCACATAGATTTTAATAAATCATTTTTGAAATCAAATGAGCACCAGAGGTCCAGAACAGTTCTCAAGACAAAAGACAAAGCGAAAGGACAAATGGTAAACTGGGTAAGAAAACAAATGCAAGCCACATCTCAGATTATTGTGCAAAAGGCTCAGGGCAAGTCCTCTTTGCATTTTTGGTGATCCACAGGCAGAGGGGCAGCAAGTTGAATGAATCCTGTTCTCTTGATAACTGGAAGGATCCATTTTTAGATCCGGTGCAAATTCGATTCTCTTTGGGGCTGTGCTGAAGGAGAGGAGCCTTGCTTCCTCGTTGCTCTCATACTCTATGAGGAAAGTATCAGGACAGTCCTGTAAGTCCAAGGAAGGACAGTCTGAGCTGCTAAACAGGTGCCAGGTGTTTAGCAGAGTTGTGTACTTTTACTGGGTCTGCCAGTTAGTTCTACCTCACAACCTTGTAGGCAGTTATGACTGAACCAAGCCCATGCTACTCCGGAAAGGAGAAGCTACTAACTCATGATCAGGCAACCAATAGAGAACCGTCAAGCATTCTCTTTTGTCTTTCCATACAAAAAGGTCATTTCACTAATATATAAAGAGTTCCTATACATCAATAAACTACTGACAATATAATAGAAGGTGAGCAAGGGTTATGAACAGAAAGTCCATTGGAAAAGGAAAAGCGTAAATGGTTCTCAATACAGTTAGTATCACTCATCCCTAGTAATAATTGTACCAATGCTCATCAAATAAAGAGGCAGGTATGTAATGGAGAGGGCTAAACATAGGATTAAACTACATTGTTATTATATTTCTGTGGCTGCTGGTGGGCACAAAGATTCTTGTTGAATTATTTTTTATGACTTTTCTTATATTTAAATGTTTCATAATACTTTACAAAGAAAAACACTACAATAGATAAAATCCTGTATAGCATCTATATTTTTTAAACTAGGGAAATAATCGATAATGTCTGCCTTGAGTGTTGTTTAAATAAATTACATTGACTTCATTCAAATAATAACCAGTAGTTCTAAAAGAATGAGGCAGTTCTCTATGTCCTGACAAGATATAATCACTGACATATAAATATAAAAGTACTGAATAACCTTGCATGTGAGATGTATTTGTATAAAAAGTAGAAATTATGTATATAAAAGTAGATATACACAGGCATGGGCACACACAGTCTCTTGATGTATCTACAAGAAAGGAGTAACAATGATTGCTTCTTGGAGGGGAACTAAATGGTGCAGAGACAAAGATGTGGGAGTCCAGAGGAGAAACGTATTTTTCCATATATTTACTCTTCTAAACATTTTGTATTTCCTGAAATTTGCATGTAGGCCTACTACATCTTGAATATCTTCTATGGCATTCTTTAAGAACATTCAATATAATATTCTGCAAATACATGTTAAACGTCTATTCTATACTTACAGTGGTGGGTACTAGGGACACAGCAGATCCTACCTTTATGAAATTTGCATTCTAATAGTGGGAGCATTTCTAACCAGTCTCCCTCTCTCCTCAGTCCAAAGTCTTCAGTGGCTCCCCAGTCTTCAGTTCTAGTCTCCATCCTTTCCAGTTTATTACTTCCTCTGCTAGAGCCTATGCAGACTTGATGGCTTGGTGCCCCTAGTAGACACACATCCCTACTCCTGTACATCTCTCTGCTCATTTTGTTTCCTCTAATTGGGACCCACTTCATTTCAACTTCTTTGTCCTTTTTTTTTTTTTCCTTATTATGGTCCAGTCCAAAGACCATGACTTCTGAAAATCCTTGCTTTTCCTCTCTGAAAGGAAGCCTTTCTTTCTATCACCAGTCTTTTACTTTCTCTTACTGCCTTCTACCTTGTATTACTTTTTTAAAAAAATATTTATGAAATCTGTATTAGTATCCATTCTCTTTGAAGGCAGGGACTATTTCTTACCCATCTCTTTATCTCCCATAGCCCCCAATATGTTGTAATTAGTCAACTTTCAATCACTGAATCAATTATTAAATAACTAAAATAAAGAACAAATAACTGAATTAATGAATGAAAAACATTATAAAAGTCAGTAGTATTTGCATATCCAGACAAGAAAAAAATACCGTGCAGCTGGTAAGTGGCATTATCTCATGGCAACAAGATATCTGACAAGAGAATGTATTAAATCTGATTGACCAAGAGAAGTACTCCAAAGAGCATGAGGTGGAAGCAGAAATCTTCAAGCAGACTGCCTCCACCTACCTCCTAATTCAGAGCAAAGCAAGTGCTCATCATCTATAATTTATTAAGCTGCAGGACTCTGTCCGTCAGCCTGGCCCATCCATTGACTGTTTTTTTTTTTTGTTTTTTTTTTTGTTTGTTTGTTTGTTTTTTTTTTTTAGGACTCCAAAAGTCTTTATTTTTAGATATAATGAGGTATAATCCCAGTACCTATTCTAAACTAAATTAACATGTCTATTACTTTTAGGTAACAGCATTAGACTGCACACTACCCATTTATTTCAGCTGGAAAACTGAGTATAATATTCATTTTAAACAAGACCAAAAATAACTCCTGTTTTAGACTATTTGGCTTCCCAGGTGGTGCCTCGATCTGTGCTATCAGTGATCCTGTTGAAGTCGGCCGTCCTGCTTATGATACACTGTCCACAGTGGCGCCTCAGTGCTTCCTTAGCCTGAGACACACTGTATTACCTTGGATGAGAAAGATTCAAGCTGAGAATCCTAGAGTTACTGAACCATTTTATGTTCAGTATATTTGACAGTCCCTGCTGTTTTTTCTTCTGCATTGCTAGGTATATGTACTGGATTTATATTTGAAAATATACTTGGTACACCAGAGAATCTGTCTTTTTAAACTTCTCTTTTTTAAAGGGGATATGACCCTGGGCACCTGGGTGACTCAGTTATTTAAGTGTCAACTCTTGATTTTGGCTCAGGTCATGATCGCAGGGTCATGAGATGGAGCCCCACATCGGGCTCCACACCGAGTCTGCTCAAGATTCTTTATCTTCTGGGATGACTGGGTGGCTCAGTGGTTGACCGTCTGCCTTCGGCTCAGGGCATGATCCCGGGGTCCTGGGATGGAGACCCGCATCAGGCTCCCTGCATGGAGCCTGCTTCTCCCTCTGCCTGTGTCTCTGCCTTTCTCTCTCTCTCTCTGTCTCTAAGGAATAAATAAATAAAATCTTAAAAATAAAACTTCTCTCTCCCCCTCTCTGTGTGCCCCTCCCCCTGCTGCTCATGCACTCTTTCTCTCTCTCTCAAAAAAAAAAAATTAATAATAATAAATAAAGGGGACATGACCCTTACAACACTTTCAGTGAACTCACTGTTAATACAACTTGAGAGGAACTTCAGAATTGGAAATCTGACTATCTTTTTCCTCCAAGCTGCTTTAACTCTTTATTTAAAACCTCCCTCCCTTCCTCCCTTTTTTTCTCTCTCTCTTTATGTGTGTTTGTGTTTATTTAGCTTGATCAACTGACCAACATAAAATATACAGAGACAAAAGAGCATATAGATCAGTGAACATTCTCAAACTGAACTCACATAACCACATCAAGAAACACAGTTGGCCAGCACCCTACGAGTTTTCCTCCTACTCCAATTCTGACATTACCTTCTCTTAAAAGTAACCACTATTTAGGCTTTAGACAGCATAGATTACTAGTGCCTGTTTTTGTTGAAATAAATGGAATAACACTTATGTGTTCATTTGTATTTGCTCCATTTAATCTAGAACTCTATGTGTGAGATCTTTCTATGTGACTGAGAATGATGGTTGTAGATGAGTCATTTTCATTGTTGTATAATATTCTCCTATGTAAATATGTCACTTTTTTTTTGTTGTTCCACTCTTGATGGGCACTGGGTGATTTCCAATGAAGAACTACAGGAGCTATAAACATGCTAGTATATGTGTGCTAGTAGAATATTTGAAATTTCTTCTTTATTCAGAATATGTAGGTTTAGCTTATAATCTGTCCAATAATTTGTTAGCATCCCACTCTCATCAATGATATATGAAAGTTCAGTTACTCCAAATATTTGCCAATACTTGCCATTTTACAACATTATTGCATTTTCATTCTGACTAATGAAGTTAGGCACTTTTCATTTATTGGTTGGTCATTTCAATGTCCTCCTTTGTGGACTAATCATTTTAGTTATTTGCCCATTTTTCAATTAGACTAATGTTCTTATTGACTTCTAGATTATATATATATATTTGTTCAGGATATGGGTCCTTTGTTGAATATATGTACTGTAAATGTTGTCTCCCATTCTGTGAGCAGCTTTTACGCACTCTTAATAGTTTGTTTGTTTGTTTGTTTTTTAAAAAGGCCCTTAATTTTAATATAGATAACTTTATCAAGTTTTTCTTTTATTTCATATGTCCTATTTAGAAAATATTTGTTTACCTCAAGGTTATACAAATATTTGCCTATGTTTTCATCTGAAGCTGTATTGCTTTGACTTTTACATTTAGATCTACAATTGATCTAGATAGCACATGTCTTATTGTTAACAAATAAGAAAGAAAATCATGGACCAGCTCTCCTCCAGGAACCATACTTTGAATTGGTATAGAGGTTCTGTACATCTTTCATTAGTTTTTTTTTCTATCTAATTTTTTTATGTTTTTGTAAATGGTGTCATTTTTAAATTTCCAGATATAATTTTTGAATTGATTATTTCCTTCAGCATTTTGCTTCCCTCAAAGAAATAAATCTTCAGATGCCTTTGCTTCCAAGAACATCTGTTTCTAACAGATTCTCTACTTCTTTTGATCTGCCATGTTTGGAAAAACAAGCTAAGTTATCTTGACATCAAACCTTTTCAGAAAAAGGAAAAGTGCTTTTCTATTCTCTATGCCCTACTCGATTTTGGTGACATTGAGCTGACATTCACTCACATTAAATATAAGGATGATATTTCTTTTTAAATGAGCTTAATAAATTGATAACTTTTCTACCTATGTAAATTATAGATTAAAACTCATGCATCCTGTGGAAACTTGATAATGATCTATTGAACAAAAGAGAAATAACAGCATTAGACCATGCATTACTTCTCTTTTCTACCTGGAGGGCTGATTATAATATTTCTTTTAAATCAAGGCCAATAATAACTCATATTTTAGAAGGTATTTTCTCTAAAATATAAGACAAAATCTATAATGCAGGAAATTTAAATGGTTTTTCTGAAGCTCTTCAGATTGTCAAAAGCTGAATAAATCCAGAACTCCTAACAGCCACTCCTGCACTTTCCCTTCTCAGTTATATAGTTTACAGTTTATGACAAAGTCTTTCTCCTCACCCTCTATATAGACTATTTGTAGGTGTTGTCTGAAAGGATAGGGCAGTGGAATAAGTATTGCTTTTTGGTCTTAAACCCCCTACTTCCCTCCACTGACACAAATTCTTACTTCTCTTCCCAGTTGTCCTTTCTCCCTGGACTCTCACATATAGCTCTTCACCAAAAACTCAGGTACATATGTGATCCGTTTGCAAAAAAAGGCATCTCTGTGTTTTTTACCTGTGATAGATAAAACAACTTTAAGTTTGCAAATAAAATTTTGATTTGCCATTAAATGCACGATCACTCTCAAAAATCAATATCTCAAACAAAACAAAACAAAACAAAAATCAATATCCAGAAAAGCCTAGGAGCAAATGTCTCATTAATCATAAAATATGACCTGTAGCAGCACCCTAGAAGTCATTCATCAGAAAACAATGAACAGTAAATACATGGTAATAAATATGCAAATTCACTAGAAATCATACAAACTAAAACAAGAATTGATTTTTGTTACTCTCTTTGAATACAGATGAGTTACATAATCTTTCCCAATTTTAGTGTTTGCCTATGTTAAATCAAGAAAAATATTAATACTTACTTAGAGTTTTTGTAAATAATAAGTGAGACAATGCCTGTAAGTTTCTACATGATGGCGGCATACAATATGTACACAGTAGATATTAGCTCTTACTTACAAGATATTACAAGGCACTGGAGATCAAAATCATGTGTTACTCTTTACCTCACCGTACTCCTTGTAGTAAGGCTTTGTAATACACCACTGTAATTCAGTCACCCTGTTCCCTTTCAGAAAGCTTGTACCTGTACACTATCTCTCCATGGACACAGTAAGCGTGGTCTCTGGGACAGAGATTTAGGCATTCAAGGAGATATGAGTAGAAACTCTGCCTGAAGTCGAAGATGTAACACAGATATTCACCCACTGCATTTGCTCACGTGGAACACCAGTAGCATTCTGAGTATACCCAGCCGTAAATACCTACTAAAGAGATTCTGAACTTCAACTCTTTAGTAAGTTTTCCCCGAGCTCCTTCTGTGTATTCAGGTCTGGACTGTAGATCTTTTGGACAATGAGAGGGGGAATGAAAAAGGCTACACACCTGCCCACAAAGAGTATAATCCAGAAAAGAATCAGGGAAGAGGATGAAGACATAAGCAGTTTAGTTGTAAGAGATTTGATTTATTTCTGATCCTCTTGGACGCTTTCCTGTTTTATCTACAGCACAAAGGAAGTACAGAATACTAAGGACAGATCAGCTGTTCTTGGAACTTCTTTCTCAACGAATTCAGCTCCAGTGGAAACATGGCAAAGCCCTCATCCTCCCACTGGAGGATCCACAGAGTGTCCTTAGCATATCTGCAAATTCTTCGGCAGGCTCTGCAGACTGCTCTTTTGACCAATGGCCTGAAGACACTGGGAAATTTACTGAAGCACCAAGTTCAGATAAATCTGCAAGACAGTCACTGAAGAAGCCAGTGAGTGCGGCCAGCTGACCACACATCATCTGCATCAGTCCAACACTGCTGTTTATTTACCTCTAATCAACTAGTTTGCATCAATTTGAATTCAGGACCTAAAATGGTCACTTGAATTGCTCATAGTTTACTGTAATTTTGTAAAGGAAATTATAGACTTTCAGGGTATTTGCAAATTAGAAAATGACACCTGTGACAAGCAAGAATTTAAAAAAATTAAAAACTGAGACATTCCATAAGTGATCATGTGTACTTAATAGCAGTTTGCGCCTCTTCAACATTTTGCAAAAAACCAAATGGTAGCATCCATCAGTGATGCTACATGGTGCTAGCGTGTGTCAGCTCAGATATTGCCACTTCTCCCTGCTACAGCCATTCTCTTTCAGAAAGCTCACATGAGTCTCAGTGGGCAAAAATCAGCTTCATTCTCATAGAGCTACTTAGGAAGCAGATGTAATTCATAAGCTTTTCTTTTTCTTTTTCTTTTTTATTTTATTTTAAAGATCATATTTATTTATTTGAGAGACATAGTGCGCACAAGCAGAGGGGAGGGCAGAGGGAGAGGGAGAAGCAGACTCCCCACTGAGCAGGGAGCCTGATGCGGGGCCTAATCCCAAGACCCTGAGATTATGACCTGAGCCTAAGGCAGATGCTTAACTGACTGAGCCACCAGGCACCCCTTTTTAAAAAAAATTTAAATACATATTAAGCATGTTGCTTTCCAACTCAAAGACGTTCAAAAATTGCCTATTTTCAAACTTCTTAGCTTGGCACTCAGGATCTTCAGTATGTGAGTGTACAGCATATGTTTTCTACTATAGTTCTGGAAAGTACAATCTGTTCCTGAACCGCATAGCGATACTTGCTCCTTTGAACCTGTTACTTACACCTCTAATTTTAAGTTCTACTCACATCATTACCTGCATCTATAATTTTCACAATTTCTTTCTCTTCAACTCTTGAGCAGCTATGCTGTTCAAAGAACAGCTTAAATCTTGCCTTTACTATGGAAATTTTTCAGGATCCTTCAGCATTCCTTGAGTCTTCCTAGTAATTATCTGTCCCATTATTCCCTTGGTACTGTTACTGTCAGTTGTTGTTCTTGGGAGATCATGGGTGCATATCATTTATTCAACTGACATTTATTAAAGGTCTCTTCTGACACTGTCTTGGGCCCAGAGGGTACTTCTATGCCCCTAAAGATCACTGAGTTTGACAGAGAAAGGTTTAAGCAAAAAAAATTATCAGAAGTACTCACAGAGATTTTTATGGAGCCCAAATAAAAGGTAAAATGAATAAGAATAATGGATCTTGTCAAGATCACAGGAAACTTGACAAGAAAGTTGCCTCTTGAGGTATACCTTGATATAGAATAAAACAAATAATAGTAATACTTATTCAGCACTTAATATTTATGGCAGGTCTAACTGCTTTACATGTATCACTTCACTTGATCCTCACAGCATCATGTAGGCATCATCAACACACCTCAAACTTCATTGTGCATATAAATATCCTAGGGATCTTGTTAAAATCTGAATTGAGGTTCAGTAGGTCTGAGA
The DNA here is from genome assembly GCF_053574225.1 of Canis aureus. Taxonomy (NCBI): domain Eukaryota; kingdom Metazoa; phylum Chordata; class Mammalia; order Carnivora; family Canidae; genus Canis; species Canis aureus. The sequence goes on along the minus strand of NC_135622.1, from coordinate 52,438,615 downwards.
TTCTCTATTTCCAGCAAATACTCATATCAGCTGGAGCTGCTGGTCTGGGGTAGCACTGGGGTAGCAAGGCATATCATTATGTTTTCTAAATTTATAGATAAGAAAACTGAGGCAAAAACAGGGTACATAATGTGTCCAAGGTTGCACGGCTAAGTAGGTGATGAAGCCAGAATTTTATCTGAGTCTGTGTGGCTTCAGAATCCACAGTAAATAAGATTATGTAGGCAGAGATCAATATGATCACAATCAAGACAGTATGAAAATATTCAACCAATGTGAAGTACTGTAATAGTTTACTTGGACTGGAAAATAGAGTAAAAGGAGGAAGATGCGCCTATATGATGAGCACTGGGTAAACAGTGATGGACAGTTCTCAGACCCTTTCTCTTCAGGGCCTCACCATCCCCTACTTCCTGAACCTGTACTATTTCAGCCTTTTCTGAGAACACCAGCATATTTCTCTTTTCAGGAGCCTATTTCCTGGGAAAATTTGAGAGGGAGGCCCATGAAGTGGATGCATTTAAATATCCAGTCCCTTTTCTTCCTTCTAGGGACAGAGAGTTCAGTCAGAAACAGAAGGCCGTTTTCTGTCACATGTCACATTCTGATATACCATCATCAGTGGGCAGTTGTTCACCGGTACATGGGTGAGGGCTTCCACCAAGTGAAGGAAAAATAGTGAGCCACTGTGTGGGAATTCCTCAGAATGATCAAGTATTCAATATAAAATTAGATGGCACCCTGAGGACATTGCTCTAAGAGTGAGCATGATGTCCGGAGTAACAGAGTTTCTTCCTTTCCTCCACAAATCAAAAACATCATAATAGTAGCAGCTACTGCTCATTAAATTTCTACAGTGTGCTAGGCTCTTTGCTGCACAACTTATATACAGTATCTCTTTCCCTCCAATCGATTCTGCAAATCAGGGCTACTGTCCATAGGAGCAAGTCAGTTCATAGTCTCAGGTCACAGAGCTTGTAAGGATCAGAACAGAAATACAAATCTTCCCACTCCAAAACCCCTATATTTATCACCATATCTTGCTACTTTTATTGTTCAATCTGTCCATGATAACTTTAGATGGCTCAGAAGCAGCCCTTCACCCTGATGCCTTCAGCATATGGGTACATGGGGGAAGACATATTTCTTCTCCATTGCAACCTTCCCACTTTACTGCACTGGGAATGCTGCCATTTGGGGGAAGAGATCATCAATATTTTACCAAGTGCAGGTACTCATGCTTGAACTTGCTTTAGAGGAGCCAATTCTAGGCTTCATTATCACATATGAATGGAAACAAATTATGGGTGAGAAATATCTGATAGAAAAAAATTGTATACCCTGTTTTGATGAGCATTGCTCAGAATCAGAGGTCTGGAGGTCAACCCATTTCCAGCATGGGGTCCCTGCAGAATCGGTAGGGAGGAGAACAAAACATCATCTGAGCTGTGAGTAAAGTAGCTCCAGCTTTATCTGCAAGTCTGAACATTGAGGGTCACTGGAAGCCTCCCCGGACAACCTGATAAGGAATATTCATTATATTAAAAAGTTATTTTCTTTTGGGAGAACTTTATTGTCATATTCTCTGGTCCAAGATACCCAGTAAGGAAAAAAACAAAAACAAAAATAAAAAAAAACACGTAAGAAAGGAAGTATTTAGGGGAAGTTATGAGAGGTCAGAAACCAACATCTTTGGTTTTTATTTAAACTACAATTTAGCTGCTACTAAAAAAATTGCTTCCTAAGTTAACAGATGTTTCAAGAAGTATTTTAGGTACCTCGTTTCATTTCATCATCATAAGAACTTGATGAAGTATATATTAGCCTCCTTTATATAAGAATGGGCTCTAGTATCTTAACTGAGATTACACCACAGACACAGATTTCAAATCTCACCATGGTCAGCCCATTTCATGGATCTTCTGAAGCCTGATTCACTGCTCCCAATATTCAAAATTAAGGAAATATTCACAATTAAGGAAACATAAAAATAAATACTTAACAATTAAATTGTCATCTTTACAGACTGAAGAGCTCATAAGGACAAGATAGCCTTTTATATAGAGCTTATTTAACCAACATTTGGTCAGAGATTGACTTTTTGGAACTTAATGGCTGGTAAAAACTTATAAAATACCCTCAATTTTAAAGAGGAACCCACTTACACTGTTGCTGGGAGTGCAAACTGGTACAGCCACTCTGCAAAAAATGAATGGCGTTTCCTCAAAAAAGTTAAAAATAAAACTACTCTATGATCCAGAAATTGCACCACTAAGTATTTATCCAAAGGATACATACATAGTGATTCAAAGGGGCACATGCACCCCAATGTTTATAGCAGCAATGTCCACAATAGCCAAACTATGGAAAGAGCCCAGATGTCCATCGACAGGTGAATAGATAAAGAAGATGTAGTGTATATATTCAATGGATAGTTCTCTGCCATCAAAAAGAATGAAATCTCACCATTTGCAATGACATGGATGGAAGAGAGTGTATTATGCTAAGCAAAGTAAGGCAGAGAAAGACAAATACCATCTTATTTTACTCATATGTGGAATTTAAGAAACAAAACAGATGAACATAGAGGAAGAGAAAGAAAAATATAGATGAAAATTGAGAGGGAGGCAAACCATAAGAGACACTAAACTCTAGGAAATAAATAAAGGTTGCTGGAGGGGTGGGGGGGGGGGGAAGGGATAACTGGGTGATGGGCATTAAGGAGGGCACTTGATGTAATGAGCACTGGGTATTACATGCAACTGATGAATCACTAAATTTTACCTTTGAAGCTAATTACAAAATACCCTCCATTTCAATGAAGATACAGGTCTCTGGATCGCGTTGGCATAGCTGTCTGTTTCCTTTCAGTAACACATCAGTGCCCATGGCAGCCCTGCCATAGCAGAGCCTGCTCAATCCAATATTGTCAAAGGAAGACCAAGTGCCTCAGAAAGGGTGGCATTCTTAATCAGAGAAAATCTCTTTGTTGAATAATCACAAGTCATTTGATTAAGTGCTCTCTCCCCATGACACTAACATTTCAAGTCGAGGTTCAGGGCTGAGTTGTCCCAACACTAATTAGTTGGAAAACAGACTGTGATTAGAGAGCTAAAGAGCCATAGAAGGATAAAACAGAAGTGGCTAGTGGCTAAATTGGTTTCCTACAGAAAGGAATCTTTCTTCAGGAGCCAGCTGTGATGCCCGGAGAGTTATATATCTGATCCCTTCACACAGGAAACTTGAAAGAGTAGCAGATGGGAGAGTCAATTATATAGTCTCCAATAGACTTGGCCAAGGCGAGGCCACTGTGACTCTCCGTGCCAAGGATGTCTAACCACAATAGAGGACATTCCCTCCAAGCATGACTTGTTTCTGTCCTATGCAAACCTAAGTCTAAGAGCTGCCAGATGGGCAGTTTTGCTTACTAATCACTTGAGATTCCGGTCATTAATCAAATGAATTTATTAAGGGTCTTTCAAAAATTAAGACTATTTATTTAAGACCACTGTTTTAGAGTAGTCTTCTATTCAGAACATAATTGATAGGATGGTACAGAGATTTCCCGGACATCCATGTCCCACCACACCCCCAAATAGCATTTTGCGTTATTGGTATCCCCCACTAGAGTGGCACGTTTGTTAAAACTGGTATACCTACATCAACATATCACAATCCCCCAAAGTCTAGAGTTTACATTATGTTTTACTCCTGCTGTTACATATTCTATGCATTTGGACACATGTGTAATGATGTATATCCATAATTATGGTATCATACAGAATATTTTCCTGCCCGACAAGTCTTCTATGTTTCGCCTAGTTATCCCTCCACTGTTGAACCCCTGACAGTCCCTGAATTTTCTCCTGTGTCTATAGGATTGCCTTCTCCAAAATGTCTTGTAGTTGGAGTAATACCCAATGTACAGTTTTCAGTTTGTAGTGCCAGTCATCCAACTTTCTTCTTCTCCTTCACTATTGTTTGTTATTCTGGGACTTTGGCCTCTCTTTATAAACTTTAGAATAAGTTTGTCAGTATACACAAAAGAAATTGCTGGGATTTTGATTGGAATTGTATTAAAACTATCAATCAAGCTGGGAAGCATTGACACCTTGACAGTACTGAGATTTCCTATCCATGAAGAGAGACATCCCTTCCGTTATTTAGTTCTTTGATTTTGTTCATCAGAGTTTTCATAAATTCTTCTCATACAGATCTTGTACAGATTTTGTTAGATTTAGACCTAAGTATTTCATATTTGTGTCTGCTAATATAAATGGTAATTGTGTTTCAAATGTCAAATTCCACTTGTGCATTACTAGCATATAGGAAATTAATTGATCTTTGTACTTTAGCCTTGTATCTTACAACTTTGGCATAAACACTTATTAGTTCCAGTAGATTTTTTGGTCAATCTTTTAAGATTTTCTATGTAGATAATTGTGTCATCTGTAAACAAAGACAGTTTTATTTCTTCCTTCACAATCTGTATTCCTTTTATTTCTTCTCTTGCCTTACTGCATTAGATAGAACTTCCAGTGCAATGTTGAAAAGGAGTGGAGAGAGGAGATACCCTTGGCCTGTTCCTGATCTTAGGGGAAAACTTTGAGTTTCTCACCATTACCTATGTTGTTAGTTGTAGGTTTTGATGTAGATATTCTTTATGAAGTTGAGAAAGTTTCCCTCTATTTCTAGTTTACTGGGATTTTTAAATCATGGATGGCATGATAAATTTTGTCAAATGCTTTCCCAAAGGTCAATAGATTTGATGTAATTGTGTGCTTTTTTTCTCTTTTAGCCTATTGATATGATCAATTATTAATGGTCTTTAAAACACATCTTCCAAAACTAAAAATAAAAATAAAGTACGTCTTCCAACTCATCCTCTATATCACTCTTATGGCAATAATTTGAATATGCAAACATAATCATGCTACTTACCATATATTATTCATGAATGATGCCTTATTTCCTACATAATAAAATCAAACATTACTGGCTTGGCAAAGAAGACCTTTCATAATCTGACTTTTGCTGATATCCAGACTTGTACCCTGCCTTTTCTAATATCCTTACATTTTATATTTCAGGTGAACTCAACTCTATATAGTTCATTGAATTCCTGAGCTTAAAATATCTTCTCCAGGGATGCCTGGGTAGCTCAGGCATACCCTTCGGCTCAGGGTATGATCTTGGGGTCCAGAATTGAGTCCCACAGGCATTGGACTCCCCAGAGGGAGCCTGCTTCTCCCTCTGCCTAAGTTTCTGCCTCTCTGTGTGTATCTCTCATGAATAAAAAAATATTTAAAATAAAATAAAATAAAATATCTTCTCCAGACTTGTCCACCTAAAAATAATTTCTATATAACCCTCAAATCTCAGCTCAAAGGTTTCTCTTCTATAAAAGCTTCCCTGATGCTCCTCAAAAGATTTAGGTTATTTCTCAGTGTTTATAGAACTTATAACAATTGTTACATTGCACTGTAAATATGTTTATTTTCTATTCCCCCTAGTGTACAGAAAATAATTTTATATCTATCTTTCATATTTTGGTACAAAAATACTAGACAACTTATGATTAATATGGAATGCAGAATAGAGGAGGTACCTCATCTACACATAACTAGATACAAAGGAAAAATAAAATAAATGCAAATCTTTGGATCCCATCACATGTATACTGCTTCATTATTTCTACATTAGACCATGTTGTTTATCTTATGTATGACCTTTCTCATTAAATTTGGGTTTCTGTTATATTTGCGTAGCAGTAACAAGAAGAGATAAGTAAGGTTCTAAATCAATCCTTCATTACAATTGAAAACATTTGCCTTTACCCTACTCTCTTTATCCATCAACCACAGACCATCAAAGGTATAAATAAGCTCATGTTTACAGTGACTTGAGTAATTAGTGCTATTTGTCCTTCTCATGTTGGAGCAGAGCAAGAATTTTCTGGATGTTATGACTACTTCACATTTTGATCTTCTTTCAACCTCATATTTTTCCTTTTTTCCTTATCTCTCCCCTTAAATCCAACCTGCTAGTTGGGACAAGATATTCTTTTCCCCTTGCCCAAACTTCTCCCTGAGCCATTTTCACCTGACAGGTAGCATAGCCTGTACCCTGCAGTCAGGGAGCAGGTGGCCAGAAGCAGAGTTGGAAAAAAGGCTCTCAGACTACACCCAGAGTGGAAAAAGTCAATGCATTAGACGTAAGTGATCATCATCAGTTATATTAATCACACATTCTATTAATCTAGAAATCCACAAACTAAATCCATTTACTCATCAATTAATTTGTCACTCATCGGCTTGGTGTCTACTAAGTGTCACACACAAAGTATAGACTGAGCATAAAAACTGAAAACACAGTGCTGAGTCTAGGAGTTAGTGGGTTTTGGTAGCTGCAAAGCAGCTTGTATGGGTCAGACCAGAGGCAAGGAGCTGAAATAAAATTAATTCGTAGATCAGGGTGTCTCTGAGGAGTATCAAGAGAGTAATGAACTTTATAAAACTATATTGCTAAAAACTGTCAGGAAGAATTTGCAGTGATGAGATAAATTATTTCAAAAGGTATTTGGTGTTTATTGGTGCAACTACATTCCTTCTTTGTCTCACCCCAGTAGCTCCAATGGTCACAGAGTTTTATCTACATAAAAAGATTTTCTTCCCACTGATTGCCACTCTGTCAGTAGATTAACATAAAATAGAATAGAATAAAGTCAAATAAAATAAAAGAGGGAGGACTAAAATGCAGGCCACATAGGCAATTCAATTATCTGAAATTCAAGTATGAACTTTGTTCTCCCCAAGGAGAGAAGAAATGCAAGGATCCTGGTAGGAGTCACCAACAAAGCGACTTAATTGATTTTTTTCATATATATATATTTTTTCATATATATATATTATATATATATATATATATATATATATAAATTTTGTGATTCAAAATAGCATTTAGTACTGCAACACTTTAAGTTTTCAAAGCACTTAAATATTTGTTTTATGCTCAATTTCTTAAAATCACTACATGTTTATTTGCTCTAGCCTCTTCCCTCAGGAAGCTCACAGTTCCACGGTACAATGATCGTGCTATCCAGGCTCCTATATAAAGGTGGACTCAGTAATAGTTCTAAAGTACAAAGCAAACAGTGTGGAAGTTTACAGAAAGTGATGAGTAGCACATTGTTAATGGGTTGAATGGTGTCTCCTCCAAATCCCCATGTTGAAGTCCTCACCTGTAGTACCTCAAGCTGTGATCTTATTTGGAAATAAGGTTTTACAGATGTACTTAAAGTGAGGTCATCGCTGTGGACCCTAACCCAGTATTACTAGTGTCCTTGTCAGAAGGGGAAATTTGGACACAGACACAGGTAGATGGAGAATGCCAGGTGAAGATGAGTCAGAGGGGAGTAATCCCTCTGTACCTGAGATTGCCAGCAGACTGCCAGCAGCCAGGGAAGGGGCATGGGACAGGTTCTCCCTTACAGTCTCCGAAGGAACCAACCCTGCCAACATCTGGATGGGACCTCAGACTCTGTCCACCAAACTGTGAGACTGTACATTTTAGTTGTTTAAGCTGCTCAATGTATGGCACTTTGTTACAGTAACCTCAGAAAACCAACACACAGGACGCCTAAGGGGCTCAATGGTTGAGCATCTGCCTTCAGCTCAGGGTGAGATCCAGGGATCCTGGGATTGAGTCCTGCATCAGGCTCCTTACAGGGAGCCTGCATCTATGCCTCTGTGTGTGTGTTTCTCTCAGGAGCAAATAAATAAAAATATTTAAAAGAAAAAGAAAACTAACATTCTTTCTCTCCATATTCTGATCACACTTTTTCTCCTTAACCTCTTGGAGAGTATTTCCATTTCTGCCACTTAACAGTTTTTCAAAGAACCCCAGTAAGGCTCTAATCTTCATACAACTGGGCATGGCCTCTCTCCTCCTCCTTCTGGGCCCTCCGTGGCATATGACTCTGCTTACCATCTGCCCCAGCCCCTGTTAGACAGGTAGGCAGGGGGCCGGTCTCTCTGTGGTGGTGGTGGGGCGGAGGTGCTTAGTGCTCAGGTCCCAATAAATGTCACAATCATGTCTAAAGGTGGCTGCCGAGTTTGAAGAAAATTCCTATGAAAGCATCTTCTTCAGTGAGGGTGGGAAGCCAAGGGTTAAATAGAATAACCTAAGCCTTCTCAATATCAACCTCAGCACTATTAATATTTTTAAGATTTATTTATGAAAGAGAGATAGAGATAGAGATGATAGAGATAGAGACAGAGAGACAGAGAGAAAGATAGAGATAGATAGAGATAGAGATAGAGATAGAGATAGAGATAGAGATAGATAGAGATAGAGATAGAGATGATAGAGATAGAGATAGAGATAGAGATAGAGATAGAGATAGAGATAGAGATAGAGATAGAGAGATAGAGAATCCTCAAGCAGACTCCTCCCTGAGCATGAAGCCCGTGCTGGACTTGATCCCAGGACTCTGAGATCATGACCTGAGCTGAAATCAAAAGTTGACCACTTAACCAGCTGAGCCACCCGGGAGCCCCATCACTATTAACATTTTGAACTGGATAACTCTCTATATTTTTGCAAAAAAATAAAAAAATATTTGCAACTCTTTACATTTCAAGATGCCCTCCACCATCTAGATACCAGTAACATTTTTTTCTAGTTGTGACAATCAAAAATGTCCAGTGATAAGAGTGGGGGATTAGGGACAAAATCACCCCAAATTGAGAATGGCTTGAATGATAGTACTGAGAGAAACAGACAGGCAGAAGTCAAAGAGCTCCAGACAAGTTGAGCCAAGAGAGCAGGGTGAAGGGGATAGATACAAGGAGGGCCTAACTGCTTCTGGAGAGCTACGAGGGGACAGTGGATCTGTCAATGCCTCTGGGCCTCTGTTCATATCCTTTCTTCTTCTTGAATACTGTCTTATCAATTGATTCAGTCACTAGCTGTCCTTTGAAGTCCAGATGAAGGCCACCAAGTTTGACCACATCATGGCTCAGAGATCTTTCCCTTTCCTTCTGAGTTCGACCACCCTGGATCATCTCTGTCCCTCTTTGGAAACCCAGCCACTCAGTCTTCTCAAGTTGTTGTTGATTTAAGTATGAAGCTTCCTTTCCAATTACAAGGTAGCTCCAGAAAGGTGGGGTATGGCCCTTGTCTACGGGGCCTTGCACATCAGGGATGTTCCAGACACTGATGAGGAAGGGAGGAATCAGATAATTATGAATGGTTGAATGCTCTCTGATATATATGGGACCTTTTCCAGAGCCACCTCCTTCTGAATTTGCATTGTGCTGCCTTTCAGAAGAGAAAGTAAAAACTACTGGGGTGGAACTCCCCAGCAGTAGTCATCTGAGGATCAGCAATGAGATGTTCAGACTCAAGAGGCCATGGTTCCCCCTTTATCCTAAGTGACAACCCCATCGTGGCAGATTTTGTGCTCCTAGTGTAGCTGAAGACTAGAACATTCTTACAAAGTTCTGTTTCTGAGAGACCTAGTAAATAGGACTACAGGGATCCAGGATCCTCCACCATCTGGTGGCCATTGTTGCTCTGTTCACACAGTTTCCATGCATGGTCATGCACCCATTTACAACAATCTGTCCAAGGCAGATACCTGCATGCCCACACATCTCTATCGGCTATTTGGCATACAGATTTTCTCTGCATCCATAGCACTCCCCCAAAATACCTTTTGACCCACAGCAAGGACTCCTCTATGCCAAACTACTAGTGAACGAGGCACCTGCAGAATTAGTGCCACATTCTTATTATATATTATATGAAGGGCCATTACCATGTGGTCCTTGGGCTTCAGCCCTACCTACTCCTGTTCTGCATCTGAATCCCACTGTATACTTCTTAACCACTTACTGTCCCTCAGACAGACTTGCCCTCTGCCCTCCATTTCTCTCTCCTATTGTTTACTTGGAAAACATCTATCTGCTCACCCTTTGAGACTCAGACCACTGAAACTTTTCTCAAGCCCCCTAAGCGGAGTAGATTCCTACTGTCTTAGGCCATCTCTTTTCCTCACATCCAACTCTATTATGTATTCATTTTGTCCTATTTTAATTACTTATTTCCCTGGGTCTCTTTCTCATCATTTCTTAACTCGACCAAGTAACATTTTGATTCATCCTCATAAATTTATAGAGACAGGTCAGGCTGTACTAGGGTCTTTTCCTATACCAACTGGCATTTTGTAACTTAAATGGTGATCAATCACTTGAGAACACATTTGACATCTTCTAGATCAAATTAATGGGGGAAATTGACTGACATTAATATAAAGATTTTATTGTCCTTTATTTCTCTATATTTCATGACATCAATAGAACCACTCATGCAAATTTTACATACATAATGTTTACTCAGAAATGATGGATTAACATTCATTTGACTAAAGTGCAAACTGTCTCAATTATATTAAAAATTATTCATTAAAACTGGTATATGTCATATCAATCTTTCCTCAGAAATAGAATTCTGTATTATATAATAAGGGGAAAACTTCTCATTTAGAAGAAATGCATTTAAGCTTTAAAATCTACCTCTAAATGTTCGAGGATTTGGCACTGGCAGTTGAAGTGTTTGTACTTGTCAGGAATTTAATAATTCCCTTTGAAAATGCATTTTTTTCTGATCACAAAATTTTTTTTGACAATTTGTCAAAGTAATAATTGCTAACTTTTATTGAGCAACCCTCAATATTATTATAAACTGCTTTATTTAATTCTCATAGTAGTAGTTTGAGATGGATTGCCCTTCATCTTGCAGATTAAAAATTTACAGCTCAGAGACATAGGTGACTTGTACAAAACCACACAGCTGGGAGGGGTGAAACTGGGATGTGACACCATCTGTCTTGCTCCAGGAGGCCCACTCTTACCCTCTGCTTATGCTGCATTTACCTAGATCAATTTGCAATCCAAGACTTCTGCAATCCAGCTACTAATGATACCTTAATGTACATGATCCTGTACAATTTGCACTTTGGGCACACATGCTAGACAAGTCTGGTAATTCATGTGCTTGTTCCTCCCGTTACAAATAAGTAATCTGTGGCCCAGCTATGTAAAACGACTAAATTTAAAAAGCTAAAAAGTAGCAAAGCTTGGGCATCAGGGCCAGGTAATATTCAGGTATCGTTATTCTCAGGTCAATGCCTAATCCACCCAGCACACCTTGTCCGCATATTTGGACATTTATAAGAATTAGGGAATTATTCACAAGCAGATACACGTACACATGCCAGTTTTACCTAATTCTGAGGCCTTTAAAAGTAACGTGAAAAAGAGACATTAAATGGTAAGAATTCACCACTCATTTAACCCTCCAGCTGGATTAAAACATATGTTAAAAAATTGGCATGAATTCCCCTAACTGCTCCATCCTTCATAGGGATAGGGAGGGTTCATACTTGGCAGCTTGATTGTTGTTAAAAGAATTTGTATAAGGTAATATCAACATATGATTCCTTACATATGATGAAAATGAATCAATAGTTTCTAACTTAAAATTTTTAGAAAGATGCAATTTTCTCTGCAGGTTAGATATGCTCATCATCAAGGTCATTCAAGACTCAAATAGCTCACAGTACAACCAGAACGCTTGCTCAGATTTACTCATAGACTTACAGTCTGTGTTTGCTGGTGAAGAGCATCGGCTGCATACAAATGACTTCACCTCTGCAGCACAGAATTTAAATCAACCAAGCAAGAAGCCAACTAGTCCCTCCACTACATGGTAATCTGCCTCTAGAATAAGGCCACAGACTGACTAAATATTTTGGTTGCATCAGGACTTTACCATATCAAACAGAACTTCATCTAAGGCGACTGCTAAAAGCAATCGATTGTATAAAACTACTCAGCATTTCTTTTTTCTTTCTTTCTAGCATTTCTTATAAGAAGCTCAGCTCTGTTCATCTCTCGTTTACACCCTCACCGAAGAATAATTGACTGCCAACAAAATGCATATATTTAAAGTGTTCAATTTGATATGTTTCACATAAATATACAGGCATGAAACCATCACCACAATCAAGAAAATAAACATATCTGTCACCCCCAAAAGTATCCTGAAGATCCTTTGTAATCACTTGTTCCTGCCTTTCTCTATCTCATTCTTCTCATCCACTGATCTGATTTCTGTCACTAGAAGTTAATTGGCATTTCCTGAAGTTTTTTTTATGAATGGAATCAAACAACATGTACTCTTTTTATCCAACTTCTTCACACAGCATAACTGTGTAGTCATATGTGTTTACAGAATACATATTGTCACATGCATTAGTATTTCATGTTTTTATCTCTGCATGGTGTCTCATTGAATGAGAACACCACAATTGGTTTAGACATCCATATGTTGATGGACATTTGATTTAGTTCCAGTTTTTTTTGGGGGGGAGTTGTTTGTTTGTTTTTAAGATTTTATTTATTTATTTGAGAGAGAGAGAGAGAGAGAGCAAGACAGAGCATGATCAGGGAGGAGAGGGAGAAGCAGGCTCCCCACTGAGCAGTGAGCCCAATGAGGGGCTCAATCCCAGAACCCTGTGATCATGACTTGACCCGAAGGTAGATGTTTCTGCACCACCCAAGTGCTCCTCCAGTTGTTTTTATAGTTTCTTTCTTTCTTTCTTTCTTTCTTTCTTTCTTTCTTTCTTCTTTCTTTCTTTCTTCTTTTCTTTCTTTCTTTCTTTTTTCTTTCTCTTTCTTTCTTTCTTTCCTTTCTTTCTTTCTTTCTTTCTTTCTTTCTTTCTTTCTTTCTTTCTTTCTTTCTTTCTCTTTCCTTTCCTTTCCTTCTTTCTTTCTCTTTCCTTTCCTTTCCTTTCCTTTCCTTTCCTTTTCTTTTCTTTTTTCTTTTTTTCTTTTCTTTTCTTTTCTTTTCTTTTCTTTTCACAAACAAAGCTACAATGAACATTTTCCTGTAAGTTTTCAATGCATGTAGACTTTCTTTCCTCTTAGGAAAATATGGAAAGAGTGGCTGGATCACATTTTGGACATATGTTTACCTTTTTTTAAAGAAACTGCCAAAACATTTACCAAAGGATTTGTATCATCTTAGATTCCCACTAACAGCAGATGAGATTCTTGTTTTCCATATTCTTGCCATCACTTGGTACAGTCTATCTTAAGTTTTAGCTGTTCTATTAGAAGTATAGGGCATCTTGTACTTTTAATTTATATCCCACCAGTGACTGAGAAAGTCAGTTTATGCATGCTCATTTTCTATTTATATTTCTTCTTTAGCAAAGCATCTATCCAAATCCTATAAGAAATTTTAACTGGATTGTTTTCTTATTGAGTTCTGAGAAATCTTTATCTAGATACAAGTCTTTTGGCACATCTATGCTTCTCAAATATATTTTCTCTCAAATTGTCTATTGTCTTTTCATTTTCTCAGGAATCCCTCCTGAGAAGCAGCTGTGTTAATTTTGATGTAGTCCAGTTTCCCCATTTTCTCTTTCATGGGTTCAGATTTGGGGAGAAATCTTTGCCTAACCCAAGCTCCAAAGATTTCCTACAATTTTTTTCAGAAGTTTTATAGTTTTAGGCTTTACATTTAGATGTATGATCCATTTTGAGTTAATTTTTGTACGTATATCTGGCACCATTTATTGAAAAGATGATCACTTGTCAGAATGGCTAAAATCAAGAAGACAAGAAACAACAGGTGCTGGAACGAATGTGGAGGAAAAAGAACCCTTGTGCACTGTTGGTGGAAATGCAAACTGGTGCAGCCACTGTGGAGAAAAGATGGAGGTTTCTCAAAAATTAAAAATAGAAATACCACATGATCCAATAATTCTACTATGAGGTATTTACCCGGGGAAAACAAAACACTAATTCAAAAAGATATATGCATCCCTATGTTTATTGCAGGATTATTTACAATAGCCAAGGCATCAAAGCAATCTAGGTGTCCATCAATAGACAAATGGATAAGAAAAATGTGGTATATATACAATGGGATATTATTACATAGCCATAAAAAAGGATGAGCTTATGCCACTTAAGATGGATGGAACTAGAGGGTATTATACTAAGTGAAATAAGTCAGATAATACCATATGATTCCACTCATAAATAGAATCTAAAAAATGAATAAAACAGGTATGAGGTGATATCTCATTGTGGTTTGGACTTGAGTTCCCTGATGATGAGTGATGTTGAGCATTTTTTTTTCATATGCCTGTTAGCCATCTATATGTATTTTTGAAGAAATGTCTGTTCATTCTTCTGTCCACTTTTAATTGGATTGTTTTTTCAGTGTTGAGTTGTATAAATTAATTATATATTTTGGATACTAACCCTTTATTGTATACATCACTTTCAAATCTCTTCTATTCCTTAGGTTGCCTTTTAGTTTTGTTGATTGTTTCCTTCACTATGCAGATTTTTATTTTGATGTAGTCTCAATAGTTTATTTTTGCTTTTGTTTCCTTTGTCTCAAGAGACCTAGAAAAATGCTGATGGATGATGTCAGAGACATAACTGCCTGTGCTCTCTTCTAAAATTTTTATAGTTTTGGGTCTCACATTTAGGTCTTTAATCCATATTTACTTTACTTTTTGTGTATGGTGTAAGAAAGTGGTCCAGTTACATTCTCTTACATGTAGCTGTCCAGTTTTCTTAACACCATTTATTGAAGAGACTATCTCTTTTCCTCCTTTGTCAAACATTAATTGTCTATATAATTGTGGGTTTATTTATGGGATCTCTACTTGGTTCTGTTCATCTATTTGTCTACTTTTGTGCCAGTACTATTCTGTTTTCATTTCTTCATCTTTATATTATATCTTGAACACTGGGATTGTGATACTTCCAGTTTTTTTCTTCCTTTTCAAGATTGCTTTGGCTATTTGGGGTCTTTTGTGGTTCCATACAAATTTCAAGATTATTTTTTCTAGTACTGTGAAAAATGCTATTGGTAATTTATATTAGGATTTAATAAGGATTGCATTAAACCTGTAGATTGCTTTGAATAGTATGAAAATTTTAACAATACTTGTTATTCCAATCCATGAGTATGGAATATCTTTCCATTTGCTGAGTCATCTTCAATTTCTTTCATCAGTATTTTATAGTTTTCAGAGGTTTCCACCTCCTTGGTTAAGTTTATTCCTAGATATTTTATTATTTTTGGTGCAATTGTAAATGGAATTTTTTTCTTATTTTCCTTCTGCTTCCTCATAATGTATATTCCTTCATAGTGTATGGAAATGCAATGGCTTTTGTATATTGGTTTTGTATCCTGAGACCTTACTGAATTTATGTATCAGTTCTAGAAGTTTTTTGGTGGAGTCTTTAGGGTTTTCTATAGGTAGTATCGGGTCACCTGCTAATAGTGAAAGTTTTGCTTCTTCCTTACTAATTTTGATGCCTTTTATTGCTTTTACCTGTTTGATTGCTATGCCTAGGACTTCCAGTACTATGTTGAATAAAAGTGGAGAAAGTGTTAGTTTCATTTCTACATTTCTAATTTTGTTTTAATCTTTTTTTTTTGATGTCTAGCAAAAGGTTTTTCAATGTTGTTGATCTTTTTAAGAACCAAAAAAATTATCTTGTTTTATTGATCTGTTCTATTGTTTTTTTTTAGCTTCTATATCATTTATTTCTGTTTTAATCTTTATTATTTCCTTCATTCTTCTGATTTTCAGTTTTGTTCTTCTTTTTCTAGCTCCACTATGCATAAGTCTAGGTTGTTTGAGATATTCCGGCTTGAGGTAGACCTATATTGCTATAAATCCCTCTTAGAACAGCTTTTACTGCATCCCAGTTGGACTGTTATGTTTTTATTTTCATTTTTCTCCACGTATTTTTTATTTCTTCTTTGATTTCTTCACTGACCCATTTATTATTTAGTGGTATGTTATTTAACTTTCATGTATTTGTGCTCTCTTGAGATTTTTTTTTCTTGTGTTGATTTCTAGTTTCATAGTGTTGTGGTTAGAAGAGATATATGGTATAACTTTGATCTTTTTGAATTTGTTAAGACTTGTTTTCTGTCCTACTATGTTATCTCTTCATGTTCCTTGTGCACTTTAAAGGAATGTGTATTCTGCTCATTTAGGTTGGAATGTTCTGAATATGTCCGTTAGATCCATCAGGTCCAAGGTATCATTCAAAGCCACTGCTGCCTTGTTGATTTTCTGTTTGGATGATTTATCCATTGATTTAAGCAGGGTGTTAAAGTCTCCTACTTTATGTATTACTATGAATTACTTCCTTTATGTTTGTTAATAGCTATTTTATGTATTTTGGTGCTCCCACGTTATGTCCATAAATATTTACAATTGTCATATCTTCTCGATGGATTGTTCCCTTTATGATTATGTAGTGTCCTTCTTTGTCTCTTGTTACAGTCTTTGTTTTAAAAGACTATTTTGTCTGATAGAAGTATTGCTACCCGGGCTTTTTTCACTTCCATTTGTATGATAAATGCTTTTCCATCCCATCACTTTCAATCCATGTGCCTTTAGTCTAAAATTAATCTCTTATAAGCAGTATATAGATGTATCTTGCTTTTTTTTTAGCCATTCCATCACCCTATGTGTTCTGATTGGCACATTTAGTCCATTTACATTCAAAGTAATTATTGATAGATATGTACTTACTAACATTTTGTTACTTGTTCTATGGTTGTTTTTGTAGTTCTCTGTTCCTTTCTTCTCTTGCTCCCTTCTCTCACAGTTTGCTGGCCCCTTTTAGTGATACAGTTGGATTACTTTCTCTTTATTTTTTTGCAGAGCTATTACTAGTTTTTGATTTGTGGTTATCATTAGGCTTATAACATCTTATGCTTATAGCAGTGTATATTAAGTTGATGGTTGCTTAAGTTTGACCCCGTTTAGAAGCACTATATCTTTACTCCTCTCCCCTCCATGTTTCAGGTAAATGGTGTTATACTTTGCATCCTTTTATTTTGTGATATCCTTGACTGGTTTTTTATAGATATCCTTAATTGCTTTGCTTTTGTGCTTCCAACTGTTCTTAATCCTATGGTCTTTCCACTCAAAGAGTTCCCTTGTTAAAGAAATGTTAATTTCTTGTAAGCCTGGTTTAGTGGTGATGAATTTCTTCAACTTTTGTCTGTGTGGGAGACTCTATCTCTCCTTCTATTCCAAATGATAGGTTTGCTTTATAGAGTATGCTTGGTTACACATTTTTTTTTTCTTTCAGTACTTTGAATATATCATGCCACTCCCTTCTGGCCTGCAGTTTCTGCTAAAAAAAAAAATTATCTGATAGCCTTATGGGGTTTCCCTTAAATGTAACTTTTCTTTTCTGTTGCTGTTTTAAAAATTTCTCTTTATCACCACTTTCTGCCATTTTAATTACTATGTGTCATGGTGTGGACCTCCTTGGGTTGATTTTGTTGGGTGCTCTCTATGACTCCTGGATCTAGATTTCTGCTTTCTTCCCAATATTCAGAAAGATTTCAGATATTATTTCTTCAAATAGATTTTCTGCCTCCCTGAAGATCTCTTCAGGGATCTCTGTGATCCCTATCATGTGAATGTTATTACACCTGATGGTGTTGCTTTGTTCCCTTAATCAAATTTCATGTTTTAATTATTCTTTTATTCTCTCTCCTGTTCCTCTTGTGTGCTTCCTATCACTCTGTCCTCCAGTTCTCTGATCCATTCTTCTTCTTCTTCCTCTGGCTTACTATTTATTCCCTCTAGTGTATTTTTTTATTTCAGTTATTGAGTTCTTCATCTCTGATTGGTTCTTTTTTGTTTTATGTCTCTGTTGAGGGTCTCACTGATGTTCTTCCAGTCTTTTTCTGAGTCCAATTTACTTTACTTTAAATTCTCTATCAGATGTATTAATTATCTCCATTTCATTTAGACCTCTTGTTGTGATTTTGTCTTATTCTCTATTAAGGACATAATCCTCTCTCTCTTCTTTTGTCAAGTTCTGTGTCTGTGTCTATGTATTAGGAAAGTCAGCTATGTCCTCTGCAAGATCCTAGGGTGCCCTGTAGTGCAATGTTTCCTGTTCATCAGAACCTGGCAGTTCAGGAAGGTCTTCTTTGCATGCTGCATGTGCCCTACGGTCATGCTGAGCCATGTTTCCCTTCAGTCCAATCACCTGTAATGCTTTCTTTGGTGTGGGCAGGTTTGGTCCCTGTATTGTTAGTGGGCCAGTCAGGCTGTCTTGGACTTGAGGTGAGTCAGACCAGGTATTTGCCAGAGGTATAGTAGCACTGAACCACAGGACACTTTCCCTCTGTTGTCCCCTGAGAAGCTTTTGTTGGTGGGCAGCACCTGCTGTCATACCGGAGGCCCACCCCAGCACATTGCTTGGGCCACAGTCAGACTAGTAGGTGTGGTTATGTTCCCCCCTGGGGCAGGAGTCACTTTGGAGTGGTATTGGTCCCTGTTGAGGCTGTTTGCCTACTGCCAGGCTTGTGGCACTGCTTTAGATGGGCCCAGGCCAAGGCTATATTGGAGGGGGCAAGTCTGCAGGGGAATGTAGGGGCAGAGTACACTCTGTTAGCAAGGTTTACACAGGTCTGCTGTGGGAGGAGACGGATCTGAAGAAGAATGTGGGGGTGGGGCACACAGTGTTAGCAAGGTTTTCAGGAATCTGCTGTGGGAGGAGACCTAGAGTGGAGGTCTGGATGGACAGGCATGTCCACAGGAGAATGCCTGTGTGGGGCATACTGTTAGCAAATTAGGTAGAGAGCATTGATGCTGAGCTGGTGCCCAAAGGTGAACCTGTGTTTTAAGTGGAGGTGTGGGAGAGGAAAATGGCACCTCTCAGCTCCTTCATTCCTGGAAAAAATCTAAAGATCCTGGCTCTCTAGCACATGCTCTGAAATTAGTAAATAAACCTTCCTGTATACCCCAGGCATTTCTCAAACTGCTGCTTCTATGTTATGTCTCCTGTTACATCCTGTTATATCTCCTGTTATCTCCAGGCTGTTTGTTGGACTGTTTCTGTAAGGGATGGGACTCAGTTTCCTATTGCTTTCCAGCTCTCCCAGATCCATGCCCACTGATTTTTCAAGTTCCAGGTGTGAAGCCCCACTGACTATAAGAACTTGAAAAGTTAGGCCTCTCTGGTTTTTAAAGTTATGGGTTTAAAGTTACGGGTTTTAAAGTTTTCAAATGTTATGGGGATTCATCTTCCCAATGTAGGTCATTGGTACCAAAGTGCTTGATGTGAGTGTTTGTTTCTCTTCTCTGCTTCCATGGTGTCCCTCCCTCCCAGAGACAGTCCTGTGGGTCAGTTTTGCTTCTGACCAGGTTTCTGCCCTTCCTACCCTCTTTAGTGGGGTCTCCTTACATTTCACTGTGGAGAGTCTGTCCTGACAGGTCTTCAGCTCTTTTTCTGGATTTCATGCCAATGTGGGTGTTACCCAGCTATATCCATGGGTTGAGGTGAGCCTAGGATGTTCCTACTCTGCTATTCTCCCCAGAAGTTGATCTTAACTTACCTATCCTGATGTCAGTATCACTCTATCTTGGTGACTCTTGTTTTAACAAGACTTGAAGTCAAGTAGTCACAAACCTTGTCTCACATTTTCAAAGGTGTCTTGGCTATTCTAATTTCTTTGCATTTCAATATAAATTTTACAGTCAACTTGTCAGCCTACCAAAAATTTATAAGAATTTTTATGGCCGTTGAATCTTGAGATAATTTGGAAATAATTAACATCCTAATAATAATGAATCTTCTGCTCTTTGAAAATGTATTTAGGTACATTCTCTTAATCTTTTGTATTTTTCAGTGCACATGTCACTCACACCTTTTGTCAGATTTGACTATAATCATTTCACATAGTTTGACACTATGGTAAATTACATTTTAAAATTTCAACTGAATAATCTTCTAGTCTTTTGGTAGATTCCATTAGATTTTCTAGGTAGATAATAATCTAGTTTAGAAATAACGGCAGTTTAGGAGTACCTGGGTAGCTCAGTGGGTTAAGCATTTGACTCTTGGTTTTGGCTCAGGTTATGATCTCAGGATCATGAGATCAAGTCCCATGTCGGGCCCTCCATGCTGCAAGGAGCTTGCTTAAGATTCTCTCTCTCCCTCTCCTTCTGTCCCTCCTCCCCACCATGTGCTCTCTTTCTCACTCTCAGAAAAAAGGAACAAAGGAAGGATAGAAGAAAAAGAGAAAAAGGAAAGAAAGAAAAAAGAAAGAAGGAAAGAATGAAAAAGGATGAAAGAAAAAAACAGTTTTTTAAATTCTTTCAATCCAAATGCTTTCAATTTACTTTATTCATTTTTCTTGCCTCATTGTATTTAGCGCCTCCAATGTAATGTTGAATAGAATTGATAAAAAGTGGACATCCTTGTCTTATTCCTGACCTTAGGAGAAAGTGTTTAGGCATTAGGTATGATGTTAACTGTAGTGTTTTCCTAGATGCCCTTTATTAGAGTGAGAAAGTTTCCTGATATCCTTAATTCACTGAGAATAGATGTTGGATATTGCCAAACATTTTTTTTTCTGCATTTATTAATATGGTAAATCACATTGCTTGGTTTTTTGAAGGTTAAATCAACCCTGCATTCTTGAGATAGACAACACTTGATCATGATGTATTAAGCTTTGTATAGATTTTTAAAGTCTTGTTTGGAACATTTTCCTCTATGTTCATGACAGATATTTTTCTTTATTGGAACATTTCCTGAAATATGTATGCCTGGCTTGTGTGTCAGATAATGTCAGTCTCATAGAATGAATTAGGAAGTATTTCCTCTTTTTGAATATTCTGGGATACTATGTGTAGAAAATTATAGTTGGTAGAACTTACCAGTGAAACCACTTAGACCTGGGATTTCCCTTCTGGAAAGGTTTGTAACCACATATTTAATTTTCTCAATGCATATAGGTTATCTATTTCTTCTTGAATAAGCTTTTGCAGTTTGTGTTTTTCAAGGAATTTGCCCATTTCATCTGAGTTTTCAAATGTATAGACATATTATCTTTAATAACATTGCCTTTTAATATCTAATAATATAGTGATTTCAGCTCTCTGATTCATAACTCTGGTAAATGATGTCTTCTATCTTCTCTAATCAAACTCTAGAGGCTTATTAATTTTACTGATTTTCTCAAAGATCCAGTTTGAAATCTTGATGTATGGGAAGAAATATTGAAGTATGTGAGGGAGATAAAAGGATAAGTAGAATATTGATAGAGTCTTACAGCCTTAAATAACCTTAAGTCAAAATATTTTTAATATCAAAAGCAAAGAACACCTTTTCAAGGAGCCTTGATCTTAACTAATAGGAGGTGGCTGAGTATAATGGTTACAGGCAATGGATTCTGAAACCAGGCTGCCTGCATTTGTGTCCTGGCTCTGCCTCTTCTTAGCAGTATGAGTTTGCACGAGTTACTTAGCCTCTCCATGCCTCGGTTTTCTTATCCATAAAACACTGGGAATAATAGTACCCATTGCATAAGATTGTTTTGTGAGTCAGTGTAGTGAGTATATGTGAAATGATCCTAAAACTTCTGGAATATGACGAATACTACAGGAATGATAGCTGTTAGGATAAGACAAAAAAATCGAGAAATTATTTGCCATACCTTGGAATTACAAAATGAAAATATTTCATATTACAGATAAACATTTTTTTTTTCTTCCAAGGAAGCAAACTAAAAGCCCAAAGAGATAAGCCGGCCCCAAAGGAAAAATTAATATGTGAGAAGAATAAATTCAGATCCTAAATTATGCCTATCTTTTTCTTGGATACATTTGTAGAATGCTTCTGGGCATTGTTTAAAGTTAGAAATTCTTATATCTAGTAGGGTCTGAACATTGTTCTAACTATCCTTCCTAGGCTCACAGAACCAGATATAATTTCAAATGCTATGTCACTATGTTCTCTGTCCTTATAAACCACCAACATGTCTCTCATATGTCAACATTTCAACATCCACAGTGCATTTCCTAGATTGTCATACCACCCAAGATTGGCATCAAAGTCCATGCTCAATTTCTTGGCTCAAAATGTGTGGTTCTCTGGTTCAAAAATCTCGTTACATAGATGATAAAAAAATGAGTCCTCAAGAAGTGACATACTGACAGGTAGACTCTTTCCCTTTCACAAAGTAGAACTTACTAAATTTGAGCTTTCCATGGAACAAATACCCTCTTATAAATAATTAATGGAAATTTAAAAATGGAGTGTTGATCGATTTCACAAAATTCAAAGCATCGAATAAGAAAGCAGTGAATATTATCAATATTTTAGCATTTTCACAGCTATCTAGGTGATAGATGCCAGGCAGGAATAAAGAATATTCACATCTGTAATCCCAAAAAAGCATACCATTCTGATTTTTCAAGGCCTCAGTTTATGTTGGAGAATATCATATACCTTGGACTCTGGCCCTATTTAAGCAGGAGTGGAGATGTACAACATACCAGCTGTCACAAAAGCTCTTTTTCATGAGGTATTTTTACCACTTGAAGTTTAAAGCTATTCAGTAAGAGTGAAAATAAAATACCCAAGGATTAGAAGCCTCTCCTGTTGGTACTTTCCATGTTTAGTGATCCCTTGGATTAAAGTGGACCATTCAATCTGTCTAGGAAGTTGGAAATCTGAAAAGGAATATAGAAGCTGAGTAGAAGCACATGAAGTTAATAAATAGAACTATCCTTGCTCTCACTTAACTGCTGACACTGAAATCCATTCATTCTGTAAGCACAGGGGAGGTCTACAGGGCAAATCTCCCCAAGGAAGAAAACATATAGGCTTGTTCACACTATTATGATCTTGGGAATTGGAAACAGTCTCCATGAGCTTCTATAAACTTTTATATCACATCTCAAAATATAGTCATCATTTCTTCCTTGTTTCTGAGAAAAAGGAAGTATTTTTTTAATTGCTAGAAGAATGTATAGATTCTACAAACACAATGGCTGAGGTCTATATCCTGAAACTCCCATTTGACACTTAGTTGTCTTAAAGTGAATGCTTTGAGGATATAGTTCTCTCTCTAGTGGATGAGAGTTTTTACATCTAAATGTTATTTTTTTTTTTTTAGAGAGTTAAGAGAGAGTGGAGATTAATGACTGACAGGCCAAGTCCTCAAAATTGAAGAGGTACATTCAGTCCAGGTGATTTGCTCAAACTCCCATCAAACATACGTCATTCAAACCTGTTCCCACCTCACCTGCAGATAACTACCTTCTCTCTCTCCTGCCAAAAACTCAAAACACATCTGTTCTACCCCAAACTTTAATTACATAATCTTTCCCAGAACTACATGTTATTATTTGTCCCTCCCATCTAGGTAAGTATTTTTATGTTACCTGTCTCATCTTCATAACAAGATAAGAAAAAACCCGAGATCTGGTGGTATACCTTCATCATTTGCAATGTCCCAAGAAAACTTTCCATTCGTTTATTAGTGAATATGCATAATCATTGTCCCTTAATAGGCACTGAGATAAGCCTAGACAATGAAAAATATTATAGGATATCCTCTCCTGGTCAGGGGCTTACATAACAGAGCTCATAATATTATGGGTCAAGTTCGACTCTAGATGCTGGGGAGTTGGCAGTGAACACAAGATATAAAATCCCTACTCTTGTACAGTTTATATCATAGTGAAAAGCTTTAAAAATAAATTATACAGTATTTTAGAAAATATTAAGTTCTATGGAGAAAAAAAAAAGGAGGGAAGCCAGAAGAGTACAAACTTAAATAAGACCTGGAGAATGAAGCTTCATTGATGTGGTCACGTTGAAGCAAATATCTAAAAGGAGAGCAAGCTAAGGGCATCTACAGGTGAAGAGTGTTTTGGGAAGAGAAAACATTGAGTGCAAAGGCCCTGAGGCTGGAGCATAACTAGTGCATTTGATGAACAAAAAGAGAGCCAGTGGGGTTGCATCAGAGTGAGCCAAGGAAGAGAACAGATTATGTATGGTTTTTAGTCATTACAAGTGACTTTTAGACTAAGATGAGGCTTCACTGGGATAATTTGAGCAGAGGAGTAGCAAGATCTGTCTTTGGCTTTGAAAGGCTCACTTTAGTTGCTCTGCTGAGTAGAAACTATAGGGCAGGGGTAAAAGCAGAAAGTGTTAAGGAGAGGATTGCAACAATCTAGGCAAGTGGGGATAAAGGCTAGGATTTGAATTGAATGGAGGTAGAGAGAAATAAATTCTGGATATATTTTGCAGATGGAACCAACATGATTTCAATATAGATTGGATGTGGAGTGTGAGAAGAAAAGGAAGAGTCAAGGATGACTCTGAGCGTTTGGCCTGAGCCAGTAGAAAGATGGTATTTCCGTTTACTGAGATGACACAGCTTGTAAGCAGAGCATCTTGGGTGGGGTGAGGGAAGATCAGGAGTTCCATTTTGGATTTGTTACTCATCCTGATGGAAATGTCAAGTAGGCAATTGGACAGGCTGAGTTCAGGGGAGAGGTCTGGGCTGAAGAGATACATTTAGAAGTTGTTGGCATTTGGATGGAATTTAAGGACGTGAATCTTGATGATATCATGGGAGTGAGCATACTTAGAGAAGAAAGGATTTGTCCAGCTCCAGGAGCTGCACTGCCTCTGAGATGTGTATATATATATATATATGTATATATATATACATATATATATAACATATATATATATATATGTATATATATATACATATATATATAACATATATATGTATATATATATGTTTGTGTGTGTTTCTATATATATCTTATGTTCTATATATATATGTTTCTAACATATATCTTATGTTCTAATCCATTGCAAACTGATATTTTGATAAAAACAAATAAAAGAAAATTACTAGAAAAGGGAAACCAAGGAAAAATAAAGGCATACATAACACAAGCCTATAGTTTTATTATTAAATTCAAAAAACATAAGAGTACATTTCAATAATATAATCAGAAGAAAACGCAATCAATAAAAATTGACCAAAACTACCCACTGCTCATTGAAATTATGCATATAGTGATTAATAGGAGGATTGCATTTGTAACTTTTTATCCTTTTGCAATTATAGTTAAACAAAACATGAATTAAATAGTGATTCCCCATTTTCAAAGTCTGAATATATGCTGCAGATATGATACCTAACTTTTTAAAATGATAAATGAGCTTGTTTCTTGCTTGCTGATTTATCCACTCTCGGATGGATTGATGACAAGCACTTATTCAGGGTAATGTATACCTAAACTGTTTCTATGTTTTGTTTACATATTACTCATGGTAGATAGGCGGGCTGATGGGAATGGAAAAAGAAATTTTAAAGCACTCTCTGGGTCTCAGAATATTCTTTCTTTCTTTCTTTTTTTTTTTTTTTACTTTTACACAAAATGAAATAAAGGACATCATATTTTTAACATTCATCTTCAATCCTTCATTAGTAGTCACTTTCAACAATTTATCTGATGTTTCAATGATTTAAATTATCTTTCAATAAAAGAAATAAATTCAGATTTTATGAAGTTTTCAGTTGACCAATTAAACTTAAAATACCACACGTTGCAATGTGATCCTATTGTTCATACCTAGGATTCAGATTGCATCAGCTGTGACTTACTGCTTGAGACCAACAATGCTGAAACTATCCCCTATTAGGTGGTGAACAATGAGACAAGTCTATGACTGCAGGTGTAGATGTAACAACAATGTCACATTGTTCTAAATGTTTCTAGATGTGTTCTGTCAATATCTGTCCTAATCTTAGCATGAAGTAGTAAGAGTGTACAGACCAACATAGTCCATTCTATGATCATGCTACAGTACATACTGGTCTATGTGACTAGCTGGGCACTGCACAACTCCAAGGAGTACTGAGGATATGGAGATCTCTGTGAAAGCGCCCTCTGGTGTTCATCGGTGTAGCACCTAACAAAACTAAGAACCAAACACTGGTGGAGGATATTGTTTAGAGCTCAGGTTGATGAGAAAGAACTCCGTGAAGCAGAGCAACATATGTAGGATGAGTCAATCCAGGAGACTATTGTGTCCTAGAAGGCAAGTAATCTACTAGGTCAAATGCTACTGATAGGTCAAGTAGGACAAGCCCAGAAATGATATATAGAATTTGCATCATGGTCATTGATGACCTAATAAAAGATGCACAGCATGATTAGGAAGCTCAGAGAAGGGCACCACCAACAAGATCAGTTCCACACTATCTTCTTCAACAGAAGCTATTTTTATGGACTTTATGAACCTTCACTATTTTGACAATGGAAGGATGAAAAATCTCCCAAAAGGAAGTAACATCATGTCATCATGTCCAAGGCTATAAAGACACAGAACATAGACAGCCTACTCCATCCCTAGTTTGCACTGATCACCAGGCTCAGATTTCACTCTCCATCATTGTCCTCTGCAGTGAGGGTTTTCACTGCCAACATGCCACTGGCTCATAGGTACCCTGCAATGTTCTTATTCTGAGACAATGAGAGTGCTGTTCTATCACTGCACCCAGCATGGAGCTTGGCATCTAACATCTATTTAATTTATATCAACTTCCATGATGATACAACCATATGTATTGTGGGGGGTTGTTTTTGCTTTTAATTATCAGGATAAGGACAACTATTTGAAATGAAATTAATTGGGAGAATACCTCTCTGAAATAGAAACAGCTCTGGGGAATTAAGCTCTTTCAATCACAGTGTTACACCCACCTATTAATCATGTTCAAACATTCCCCCAGCCTGTGTGTAAGCATCCATTGTCTCATCCTGCTACTTCTCCACCCTCTCAAAACTCCTAGCTTCTGCTGCCACTGCCACATGAAAAAAATAAATCCAGAAAACATTTCATTGATTGAGTCAGGTCTCCTAGTTCACTAGAAACACAGTGAAGGCCTTCCTAGAAGAGTGTGCCTGCCTGAAGGGTGCTGCTCTCCACGACCCACTTCAAGATGGCTTTAAACAGCTGTATGTTATCTTGCTACCTCCCACCAGCAAGAAGTGAATTAGGGTGTGTCTGGTTTGACTGGACCCAAGACAGTGTTTCCTCAAGACTCAACATCTTTTCATCTTAGCAGATGGAAGATGTAAGAATATTTTGAAAATAAAACAAATTAAGATTGGCGGTTTCACGAAAATAAGATGTTGGGTATGAGTGCTTATTGGTCCTAGATGTTACCTCATGAGAGGTCATTGGGAGCTGACATATGGAGCCATGCAACCCAGCACTGCTCCCTCTCTGCTCTTCGCCTAAGAAAGATGTAGGCTGGACTCCATGGCCCTGGAGGTCCCTTGCAGCATGGGCAGTGGTGATGCCTCATTTCTGTCCTTTACATAATTATTTATGGGGGTGTGGGCTCGATTATCCTGACATTTAAATGCTGAGTAATTTTCTCAAAATACACACACTCTCGGAGGGATGCAGGCAGTTTGTGTTGTGTTCTAGACAGCAGTGTAAATGAGGTGACAACAGCATGTGGGGGCCTGGACTGGGTATGAGGGAGGTCTGGGAGGCCTTTGGGGCCTCAGAAGGCAAAGGTAAATAGCTCCTTTGATAAACTCAAATGTTTTGTGAACCCCAAAGTGAGAAAACTGGAGATCATTCCTTGGTGGAAACTGAAGAGAGAATAAGCAGAAAGGTTCTGAAGGGAGCAGGGCTGTCAGGAGAGCCCCCTAGGAAAACCTACCACTACCTTGAATGAAGGAGAAGGAGGGCAAGCAAATCTCTCTCTGTTCTGGATTCTGAGGTTAAACACAAACCCATCTGTTTGACTTGAGAAGTGTGTCTTGTTTTCAAGAAAAAAGTAGAAAACGGCAGTCTCACTGACAAGACTTCTCAGCAGCCCTAACCCTGGTGCCAGCCCAAGCCTGCTGGAACTAGTGTAAGAGTCAACGTCAAGGCTGACTGCTAGAAACACAACCCTGAAAGAGCACAGTGTTGGAGGGATGGACGTGTCCTTGCAGCAGCAAGTCTGGACACAGCTATGCTTGGAGTACTCAGGCATCTCATCATCATGCCAGGGCCTAAAAGTGAAGGACAGGAGAAGATAGTGGTGCAGTGCCCTAAGATCACTTTGCATCTGAATCAGGGGGAGGGATTTCAACAAAGTCAGAGTTCTAATCAACTGGGAGCATGGAAAGAAAACAGGCACCAAAAAGTGTCCCACATTGTTGAAGAAATCCTTATCATGCAAGTCTGGGAGTTCACTTTGAAAAGCTCAATGAAATCTAGTGGGAGAGGCTTTAGAAAGAACAAGTCTATTCAACTCAGGGCCCATTGTCAGATCTGGGTTTGTATCACAGGAACCAGCCAACTCTGGGGAACCAAAATGGCATCTAGTGGAATCCAGAGGTTCCTCTTATTTACCCACATAATCTGCCTAGAGGTCCTCACAGGGAAATAGCTACCAGCATTCTCTGGTGATTTCAAAGGTTCTGATTTATTGTGATGCCTTGTGATTCTATTTGAAATGCCTTTGTCAATATAGTTAGACAATAGGACAAATTAATTCCATTATTTTCTTCCAAGTAGGTAAGCACTTTATCTCCCAAACAATGACTCCATAGAAGGCACCAGATCAGACACTAATGACATCAATGACTGAGACTTAGGGATGCCTGTGGAGACTTCAGTCAAGTGCAGGAGAGAGAAACAGATATGAAGATGGTCTTCAGTGTGCATCATGTTAACTACAATGCTAGAGGGATCTACGTGGTACTCTGTGAGCTTTGAGGAAGGAATGAACTGTCCTTGAGGAGGACAAGTGTGAAAGAATGCACAGAGAAGGAAATATGTGAGCTGGATCTTGAAGCAAGAGGAAGATTTCACCAGGTCCTGAATTGGGAAAAGAGGGCATAAAGTTGGGAGAAAATTCTATGCATAGAGATTTGAACATGCAAAGTAACATTGGCCTGAGATCTTAATATTTACCTGTGCTCATTAACAAGAAGTAACCACCATGAGCTCAGATTGACCAATTGCCAATCAGCAGGAACCAGGGTTCTAGCTCCTAAGAAATGACAAAACAAAAGGAGTGAATGGGAGCAGCTAGGCTCCAGGCCTAGAATCCACTGTGTCTTCACTGTCAATCCTCCAGTCCACAAATTCCCCCTTCTGGACAGTAGGGGCAAGAATAGAGAAGTATAAATAACCAAGGACATCAAAAACAGAAACATTTTTCATCCTGATGTAAATTATAGACT
Source organism: Canis aureus (assembly GCF_053574225.1). Lineage (NCBI taxonomy): Eukaryota > Metazoa > Chordata > Mammalia > Carnivora > Canidae > Canis > Canis aureus. The sequence continues at coordinate 52,409,460 of NC_135622.1, read as the reverse complement.
GATTACATTCCAGAGGATCTGAATTGCTACTTTGCTTTTGGTAAATCTATAAGAGGAAATGAAACACTTATGGATTGGAGAGATGAGAATAAGAAAAAAAAGAGACTTGGCTTTTCTCAAGCCATAGAGCACACAGCCGAGAGTGAGGGGCTTGGCAGAAAATGAAGTTGGAGGCATAAGCTAAAGCCAGATTAAGGCTGAATGTTCTATGCTAAGGAGCACAGACTTCACACTGTACAACTGAGAGCTTTTGAAGAATTTTAAGCAAGGAATTGGCATTACCACCTTTGTGTTTCAGAAAGATTACCTTGGCTTCAGTGCAGTTGGATGGATATGAGGGCAAAGACTGAAATCAATAAAATGAGACTGCTCAGTGTTGTTTCTATAATCCAGGCAAGGCACAACTGGTAGCTAAAAAAGGAATGGGGACTTCGAAAGGCAAAATTTGGTGCCTGACCTGATGTCTGGGGTGAACATGAAGAAATCATGGATGCCTCTGAGGTTTCTGGACTGAGCAACTGGATACAAGCTGGCGTCATCCACTGAGCTAAGGAGCACAGGAGGAGGAAAAGGTGTGGTAAGGCAATGTGCCATGGACAAGAGCAGGTCAGTCATGTTGATTTGAGAGACCCATGTGGTATTCATGTTGGAAGTCCAGATGTCCAGAGTTAGACACATGTGGCCGGTGCTCAGAAGAGACATGTGGAGTGAACAAAGGAGATTTGGGAGAAGTCAGAAGATGGAATAGTGACAGCACCAAGTGAAGAGGCAATCATGTAAGATATCACGGTAAGGAGAACAGCAGAGAAGAACCCAAAGTGGTGCCCAGAAGTCAAGGAGGAGTTAGGTTTGGGACTCTGGGAGTGGTTCAAAGTATCAAGAGTAGCAGCAAGGATAGGAAGGTTGGAGGTGAAAAGTGCTGTTGGCAAAGCTATGGTTATCTCTGACCTTGGTATGGGACGTCTGAACCAGGCTGTGAGGACAGGAGAGCCAGACTGAAGTGAACTGAGGAGTGACCAGGAGGGGAGGAAGTGACTCTGAGGGAGGGAAGAGATGGAGCTGTGACTAGTGCCAGCTATTGAGCTGCAGGAGACATTGGTGACTATTGTTTCTCTTTTTTTTAAGTGGGAGAGATTTGTCCATATTAACAGATATAACAGACATATTAACATATAAATAGGTCATATTTGTGGACTTTCTTAGGTGGAGCTTTGGACAGATCCAAGTCCTGCAGGAGCATATTCCAGAGTACAGGCAGGGAGACTTCCCTTGTGAGGGAGAGAAGGAAGAGAAGGGTGGCCATGTGTACTGGTAGTTGAGTTTAACAAAGTGGGAGACAGAAGGCTGAGGGATGCCCAGCCTGATTTTCTTGAATTTTTAAATTAGTCACAAATTTGCCATATAACGAAAAGGTTTCATTTCCCACTAACTTTTATTTTTTAAAGATTTTATTTATTTATTCATGAGAGACACAGAGAGAAAGAGGCAGAGACACAGGCAGAGGGAGAAGCAGGCTCCACACAGGGAGCCCAATGTGGGACTCGATCCCAGGACTCTGGGATCACACCCTAAGCCGAAGGCTGAAGCTCAACCATTGAGCCACCCAGGCGTCCCTTTCCCACTAACTTTTATCCAGATCTTATAAAAGTATCACAAAATGTCACAAAACCCTTGGCAATCTACTTTTTGTTTAATTGTATCTGAGGAGGCCTTGTCATGAATAGCAGGTTGGTATGAGTAAGTAAAAGAACTATTTCAGGTATTTGAGAAAGCCAAACTCCATACCCTAATATCAACCCAAAGCAAACACATGCACACACACACAACTCTAAGACACTGCAGAAACTACAGGAATCATAATTAAGTGATAAGAACTACCAACCACTATCAAAAATGAATCTGATCATACCAATGCAGTCCCCATTCACGCAGAGCCTTAGCCTGTGGCTCTCTCAAAAACTCTTCCCGTTAACAGGGAATAAGTAATAATCAAAAAATGAGAAAAGAGTCCAGCAGAGCCTTTCCTATGCCGGAAGTATGTCTTTTCCTTTCCCTCATTCCAGGGGCAACACAACATGAATGTGCTTTTTTGATGTTCATTCACTGAAGAATGAATAATTTATAAAACTGGTTTTCCACCAATGCAGCTAAGAAATGATAAAGTCTATTTACGTGAAGAAGTGGCCACATATTTCAGAAATATTGAAGAGAAGATATATATATATATAAATGTAGGCTCCACGGTGGGGCTTGAACTCACATCCCTGAGATCAAGACCTGAGCTGAGATCAAGAGTCAGATGCTTAACTGACTAAGCCACCTAAGCACCTCAGGAGAATTGATATTCTGGGGACATTTTCCAGCTTAGGATCCTTGAAGTACTCTGAATGTATGCTGTATGGTTACAAAATCCAAGGACATAATAACATTCCATAAGCCAGCATGAACCCTTCCAGCAATGGCAAGCTCATTACCTCATAAAGCAGTTCATTTCCTTAAGTGAGACAACACACTGCCTTCCAATAACATCCTTTAATTCATAAATTTAGAAACATTAAACAAAAAGGACCATACATTTTTAAGAATTAAAGTTAATTGTTCCATCAAAAAACTATTTCTGGAGTACAATTCAAAGACAGTAACTCCAACAGCATTGATTTGAAGTTTACATGTGTAATTATTTATTCAATATGTCTCCTTCATAAGATTGCAGAAGCTCTGTCTAAATTGGTAGATCTCATGCATCTCTCTTTTTTAATCATAATTCAAAAATTAAATATTAGTCACAACCAGAATTCCAAGAGGAACATTACAAAAATCTTTTCTAAGGTATTTTAGAGCAAGAGCATCATAGTAGATACGGATATGAATTCATTTTAATATGTTTGATATGATGAAAGATTGGAGCCTCCAAAAATAAGAAAGTCCAGCATGTAAGGGAGTCCTTAAAATGCTTTGGGTAGAAGGAGGTTCTATTCTTTGTTCATCAACAATGTCCACACAAATTGGTATGACCTTCAGAAGTCAATACTGGGTGAGAACAGAACAATCAGAAAAACTTAGCCTGAGTTTTTTTTCCTGGCTGAGGGAAAAGCTCATGATGTCCAGAAGCAGAAAGCAAAGGCACCCCAGCTATATAAAGGCTGGTGAGGACCCAGGGGGAGGAGAAGCCCAGCACGGTGCCTGATAATTTGCCCCAAACCTTATGGCTACAGCATGAGTTAAGTCTGACTGTTGTTGGGAGGGTGACATTCTCCTCAATTATTTATTTTTTCATGGACATTTAAGATAAATGCATCCATGCAGCTACTGTTCACTTATTGTACACACTACGTGCCAGATAACATGCTGAGTATGGCATATTATTTGTTCCCACATAGAATTTACAGTTTGAGAGGATACAGAGTATAAGGAAGTCCACAAATAATCCCACAGTTCATTGTGGTGAGGGTTCCGAAGGTAATAAACCCAGTACAGTAATAGAAAATATGCAGTGTCAGGTAAAACATTTCCAAGGAAGAAATACCTAAGATGAGAAGCAAACAGCCATAAAAGCAGGCATAGAGTGGCCTGGACAAGAGGGGCCATCTGGCATAAGAACTTCTGCTCTAGAACCCAAAGGTAGCTGAATGGGCAAGGCAGGCAGAGGTCAGATCACTGAGACCTTGGCAGGAAATTTGAACTTTATTCTAAATACAGCAGGAGACTGTGTCTCTCTTGCACATAAGTTGCTCAACAAGTATTTGTTAAATGGTGATCACGTCAATGAAATTGTTTTCTTGACCTATATTAGCTACCCCCCAAAATGGGACTTGGTCCATGTCTCAGAAGCCTGAAAGGAATGGAGAAGGCAAAACAAAACATCTGGATGTGGAGCAATCATGTTGGGCACCAATATAAAGCACTAGGGGTGAAGAATCAACAGTCCAGGAACAAAAAGGCAGCTTATAAAGCCATAAAGGGAGGGCTACTCACATTTATGGACACCCTCTCTTCATGACTCTTCTAAACACGACTTCCATGAACATATTCAATTATCACAACAACTATGATAGGTAGGTATTATGGTATCCATATGTTACTAAGGCTTAAAGAATTTACGTAATGTCACTGTCAGGATTTGAAGCCAGGATCATCAGCTTCTAACCACTTGATCTTCCCATGCACCAGAGAAAATTAATGAATATGGAACAAAGTCATCAAGAGGTAAAGGACAGCTTAGAGCAGGTTTGACAAGACCAGGCATTAATAATGACTACCACTGAGTGCATATTATGTACTAGGCCCTGTTCTATGGGCTTCATATGTGTTCACTCAATTAATTATTATAACAGCACAGTAGAGCCCTGGAATATAAGTGCTGTTATTACTCCTTTTTTATATGTGAGGAAATTGAGGCACAGGCAGGATAAATAACTTTAAGGCTACAGAGCTGGAAAATGATGGATCAGGATTTGAGCACAGACTGTTTATGCCAGAGCATGTACTCTCCACCATGATGCAACACTCCTTTTAGTAAGTACCTACTGACAGCTAGTTTGTAGACACATCTGTTATATCAGGAGAGCTTTCTAATTTATATTTCAGTAAACTCCAAACATTCATACTCAAATATGAACCTAAGAAGATATTCCCCAAATCAACAAACTATGTCAAAAGAGTTTGATAAAAGGATGCCATGTCTCTGCGTGATCCATCTGCCCAGAAACTCCAGCCAAGAAATCAATCATGGCCATGACATTAATCTACTCTAAGAAAAACTTTTGTTCCAAATGCTATGCCATTTGTTAGTCAAATATTCACAAGAAAATGGTCCATTCCTCAGTGATGGGAACATTAATATCCTCTGGTTTTTCTTTAGGGTTGAGATTTTCACTAAAACGAATCACAATTGTCCTGTGAGAATGAACAATTCAACGGTACTTATTAATGAATATTGGTGCCTCAGCTTTTCTGAGAAACATAAAAATTTAACACAGTTAAAAAAAAGAGATAGTCAAGGGCAGAGGATTCAGAGCGCCCACATCAACCATCTAAGCAAGGGAGATGCTAAGTGGATAAACCCAGAGAAAGGGACAAGTCCCCCTTTCTTCTATAAATCATCACATTCATATCCTGAACCATAGATTTTATAGGACATTAAACATAATCAATAGGACTCCAGAACAAATTTTTATTTACCATAAACTAAGGAGCAAAATACATGTTTTCACCATTCCTACCCATCTTCAATCCCTACCCATGTTACCATAATTAGTTTCATAAAATTACTGCCTGGGTGTAAAATGAATTTTGTCCATTTCCTGGTGAGAACAGCTGAGATTTGCTATAAACATTCTTATCACAAAAATATATCTAGATGTTTCATTAATAAACAATAAGGAAGTATAAAGATCATAAACTGCATATAAATCATAACATCCGTCAGCAGCCTCAAATTTCAAAACTCATTTCCCTGACTCATTCTCATTAAAATTTACTTATTTTTCCTAGAAGTGGAGATTCTAGAGAGCAGCTTCTCAGATTTTCTATGCCAGTGCGATGCTGATCCTTAGAAGTTAGAATATTTTTCTCAGTACCACCGCAGTTCAATGACTACCTTATCTATGGCAACTTCATTACATATCATAATCTTTATTCTAGAAAACTTTACATGTATAAATAACCACTTCCCATGTACACATCACCACCTGATCATTGTTGTCTAAGTTAGCACAGATTGCAATAACAAATTCCCATAGACTGGGTGGCTTAAACAATAAGCATTTATTTCTCTAAAGTCCCTCAAATCTCTTCCTCTAAGGCTTTGATCCCATTCACACAATCCAGCCTCATGACTTAATTGCTTTCCAAAGGCCTCACCTCCCAGTACCCTCACTCTAGGGGTTAAGATTTCAGCATGTCAATTTGAGGGTACACAAACATTCAGACTATAGAAATTATGAATTTATTTTTTAATCTTATCACTCCTGCCTGTCCCCTCTGTATTAGTGTGAAGCAAATTCCAGATTGCTTTAACAAAAGAAATACTATGAAACATAGCCACAATACCAGTAGCATAGTATAAAACATCAACAGTTCTTCAATACCATCTAATATTTTCAGTGTTCAAATTCCCAATTGCCTCATAAATGTCGTACATTTATTTTAAAGTTTGTTTGCAAAAGGATCTAAATTTGGATCCACATATTACGATTGGGTTATACAAACTTTAAATCTCTTGTACTCTATAAGTTTCTTTTCCATCTCTGTCTTTCTTTTTCCTTATAATTATTTTCTGGAATAAGTCAAGTTATTGATCCTGCAGTCACCTGTTCAGATTTTATTGATTGTATTCCTGATTAGTTTAACACATTCCTCCTTTCTTTGATTTCTTGTAATTAGGATTAGGATCTCAAGACTTATTCATAATCAGTATCCATTTTATGGTAAAACAGATAGCAGTATGTTCTCCCACCAGGAGGAATATAATTGTTGGCTCTCTTTCAGTGATATTAGCAGCCGTTGATGTGCAATGTCTAGCTCCATTAATTATGGCACTAGTTCTTCCAGGATTAGCTGGAGAAAGTGTAGGGAGAAACTTCCTTTATCTACTATTTGATTGGCCAATAGTGTAATTTACATAGAAAAACAGGATAAACATTTTACTCTTTTCCTTTTTTTATTCAATTTGATGCTACCAAAAATCCTTTTGTTTTTTTTTTGTTTTTTTTTCAAAAATCCTTTTTAAGGAGAACTTAATGACTTCTTCTTGTGGTTGCCATCCTGTTTCTTTTGCCATTTTGCTTTTCCTGCTTAGACTAGAAAGTCATTTTCTATCTTCATGAGGTTATGCAGCACTTTTGCTAAATCATTCCCACATCCCTCCCCCTTTCTATCGAAACTCTGTGTTATTATTGTACACCTGTATCACAGTCTTATTTGACCATGCTGATGTTAGAAATAAGAGGCCACAGTGCATTTCCTTATTCCTTCAATTCTAAGACATTATAACATTATAAATATCACTGAAAGAGAGAGACTATGAAAGAAAGTATGCAGTCCCCAAGATAGTTGAAATAAACAAGTCTAGTCTATTTTGTTTGTCTAAAACAAAGAAACTGCAATTTCTTCGTCTTTAAAGGAAATCAAATTTATTGTATTTAATAGAATAGAATGTAAAACAATGACTGCTATTTGCATTGTCTGTGAAAAGCAGGGGTCCTATGTTTTGGTTGGCATTGCTGACTTCCCTGGATGCTTCTTCTGTCACTAGGCAGCTACTCACAGTTGGTTGCCCCATTGTCTAAGATAGAGCCAATTCTGGTATCAGAGTGAACTCAAGGGAAATGTTTTACATAAACCCAATTTATAATTTCAGCTTTATCCTGTGGTTTGAAATTGTCACTATTTAAAATCTGAGTATTCTCTTCTGTAGAATGAGAAATAACACATGCTTTCAAAGATATTATCAAGATTAAATGAGATAATAATGGTACAATGCCATTAAGTATTTATCAAGAGCTGCCATTAAGCAGTAGTTGTAAATACTATTGTATTCCTAGCTTGTAAAAAAGTAAAAGTTTCAGAAAGCAGATAAAATATTCACTTCCCTTAGGTCTTTAAGATCCAGCGAATATAATAATCATTCACTTTGCTAAAACAAATTCTAAAATCTCTCCTACAGAGGACACTCACTAGGCTAAAGACTCCTCCCTCAGATTGTAAACTTCCTGAAGACAGGCACTCTTTGTATCTTTGAGTCCTAAACTTATGGCACCTGACATATGCCACATGTTCCATGAGTAGCTTTGAATTGAAGTGATCCAGCTTTAATGACAATACTAGAGTGCCTCACAAAGCTACAGCATTAGATAAATATAATATTCCTTTCCTTGGAAGGTTATGAGAATTCTAGAAGACGTCTTATGGGACCCTGCTCTATTTCACACAGCTAACATATGGTGGGCACTCAAACAACACCAGCGGTCATTCTGAGAGTTTCATGAATTCTAGCTCCTGCTCTTATCACACCTTCAGGCCATAGGAATTCGGCATGCTTCTGCCTGCCTGTCCTCAATAGGATAAAATGCTTCATCTGTCCTAATCTAACTACAAGGCCATAAAAATCTGTGACTTCTCTCTCCAAACATATCACCAAACCCAGAACCAATTCATCCTGGTTTGCCTGGGATAGTCTTGGTTATGTCTGTTACTCATTGCATTTATTCATGGTGCTTCTTTCATTCTCAGAAATGCCCTAATTCGATCATCCTAATGACAATTGGTGAGGCATGCCCTGGGTCTCCGTGGTATCCCCAAGTGCATGATTTACTCTCAACAGATGTTTTCTGGTTGAAACAAAGATAGTGCTTTGCTAACCAGTCTAAGAAGAAGCAGGTGTTCCCGTCTCTGTGTGCATTTTCCCCAAAGAAATTCTGAATGGAATTTCTTCTCCAAAAGACTTTATTTTTGACATATTAATAATGCTTCCTTTGCCCCTAAATAATTGATGGGTTTAAAAATATCAGTCAATAAAAACAGAGTGATCTGGAGTGGAAGAAAACAACATTCTGGCAGGAAAATAAAAGCTGCATTACTGAGTATATGAAGTAAACTTCACTAATGGGACTTATTGGCATTTTCACAGAGTTTTCATTTTCTTTGTTACCAGAACCAATAAATCCATCACATGACTTGTCCAACTGCATATTCAAGACTGACACTATTATTCCTATGGAAATTCATGCTTCTTCAACTTGTGCTGGCAGAAATGTGGGTGACATGGACTGCCTCAGAAAAGAATGCAGAGCATGAGGGCCCCTGGGTAGCTCAGTGGTTGAGCATCTGCTTTTAGCTCAGGTAGTGATCCCAGGGTCCTGGGATGAAGTCCTACATCAGCCCCTCCCCAGGGAGCCTGCTTCTCCCTCTGCCTATGTCTCCACCTCTCCCTCTGTGTCTCTCATGAAAAAATAAATAAAATCTTAAAAAAAAAAAAAAAGAATGCTGAGCATGGCAAGACTCAGCCATCACTGGACAGGAAAGCTTTCTAAATGAATTGGCCTCGATTATAGCCACACAGACAAAAGTGTATTTCCTAATGCTCACTGGCCTGTTTTTATCACTTGCAAGGGATTCAGCTACTTAGCATAGCTACTTCTTAATGAAGAGTCGAGGAGAGACTCAATCAAGTCAAGAACTAATTGCAGGCAATTTCATTTTATCATAAACATCAATCATGTTGACTAAAACTCTAGTATTCAAAGTATGAGAATATTGCTATCATTGACATAACAAAATGCTGTCTCATATAGTCCAATATTAGTGGATCTCTTCTGGGAGGGATTTCTCTCCCCAAGGACATTTGACAACAATGTCTGGAAACAAATTTTAATGCCATGACTGGGCCTCTGGCATGCAGTAATCAGAGGCCAGACACATATGCTCCTAACCATTCTATAATGCGAAAGACAGCCCCTAAAACAAAAGAATTATTCCACTCAAAATATCAATAGTATCATTATTGAGAAACCTTGGCTTTATCAATGAAAACACATGGTATAAGAGAGGGGACAATCATATTCAATGGCCACTTACTAAGAAACTAAGTTTGTCTTAGATTCTGATAGAGATAAACAGAACACAGTTCTGAGAGATCCTACTCTGGCAATTAGAGATCTGGAAAGCCTCCTGTAATACAATTATGGGAATTCTCCAGGTACTATTAAGAATATTCTTGTAAAAAATGGAATGGGGCTGTAAGGGGAAAAAAAGAATTCTGTTCTTGTCAAGAAGTCAGAATACTGAGACCAAGAAGGTAGCCACAGACGGCACCACCTCTCATCCTGAGAGTTAATGGAATTCTGTGCACTGAGCTTCTGCAAACTTGGGGAAAGGGGCAACAGTTCTGCCTTTTGAATCATATCAGTGTTTTATATATTCAGAAAATAAAATTAGCTTTACAAGAAGAAAATGCAAACCCTAAAAATGAAAACAAGTAGAAACAGAAGTATATCAAATACATAAGAGTATATCAAACTAGTAACAAAATTCACAAATAAACATTTCAGGTGATTTTGAAAATGAAACTACATTCTGAGGGGGATATATGTTATAAGCAAAATAACTTAAAAATCTTAAACAATGATCAGTGATTTATTTCTGCTGGTAGAAATGTCAGTCTTGTTCATATTAAGACTTTTTTATGTGTTGCAGATAGAGGTTGCCCAGGAAACAAAAAGTACATTGTAGGATACAGAAAATTAAACAATGTTCAAGCTATTAGGAATCAAATGTGCAGTGTAAGAGAATAGGAAATATAATTTAAGAAATCTGACAAAGGGTGCCTAAGGTGAACTTGAATTGAGAATATCAATACAAACACATGATCCTTAAAAATGCCTTTATTACTTTCCTCCAAAAGGGGCTAGAAGCCATGATACCCTGACAGCATTAAATACAAGTTATTTTATCAGAACCCAGCAGTGGAGCCATGAACAGGAGAGAAAACAAAATTGGAGTGCCCTGTGTGAGCTGGGACTACAGAGGGATGTCTGGAGAGAGCTGAAGTCATGATGAGAGGCCACCACCATTAGAAGGGGCAGAACAAGAGGGAGGTGGGTCCTGGTTTCATGCTGTCTTGCCCTCTCGCCTTCCAACAGTCCCTCCTCCTGGCTGACCTTCCCTGGAGGCCATTTGGTAAGGAAGCCTGGGAAATTGAGTTCATCGTACACTACAGTGAAGATCAGAGCAAAGGAATGGTTGGAGAAGGCACATGATGAGCACAGTAACACTTGCCTCCATTGGAGATAACTCTTACACCAACTCCTTACTCCGAAAATCAGTAGATACAGGGAAAGAATTATCCTGTCTTCGTAAGAGAATCTGTAGTTGATCCTCGGTTATAAAGCTCTTCTTTACAAAAGAATGCCAAGTAAATAATGAAAGAAACTAATAAAATCAATCAATTACCATTTTTGCCACATTCAATGAATATTTGATTTTGACTAGACTCATGAGTAAATGTTAAAATCATTAACTATAATGTTGGGAAACAGAATTTTTACACAGTGGCAAAACATCACAACACAGAACACTTGCTCTTTGTTAAAGGGAAAATGTTCTCTGACAATGGAGCCACACTCCTGTTGGTAATAACCATACAATAATCACCACTTGAATCAAGTGATCACACTCAGCACTACCGAGATCAGCAGCCTTAACTGTGCTTCTTGAAATAAGATGAAATACAAAACATTGCCTTTGGAATATTATTGCCAAAAATAACCTACATACTAAAATCTTTAGGCATAATATCCAATTTACAGGAAATTCAAGGAAGAAGTTAACCACCATAAAGAAATAATCAGGTTAATTCAGAAAATGAGATATTCTATTAGACTACTACATTCTATGAGAAAAATTGGAATATAATAAAACAAAAGAGACATATCTCTTTTTTAAATATTTTTTAAATTTATTTATTCATGAGACATGAGAGAGAGACAGAGAGAGAGGCAGAGACACAGGCAGAGGGAGAAGCAGGCTCCATGCAGGGAGCCCGATGTGGGACTCAATCCCGGGACTCCAGGATCACGCCCTGGACTGAAGGCGGTGCTAAACCGCTGAGCCACCCAGGCACCCCAAAAGAGATATATCTCAATAAAAAGCATGAACATTGATTTGAAACTGGCTTTCAAAAAGTTATTGAATAATGCCATGTAATTACTGTGAAATCTCATGTGTGACATAATAGAGTTGCAGTAATATAAAATAATATCTTTATTCTTGGGATCCCTGGGTGGCGCAGCGGTTTGGCGCCTGCCTTTGGCCCAGGGCGCGATCCTGGAGACCCGGGATCGAATCCCACGTCAGGCTCCCGGTGCATGGAGCCTGCTTCTCCCTCTGCCTGTGTCTCTGCCTCATTCTCTCTCTCTCTCTCTGTGACTATCACAAATAAATAAAAATTAAAAAAAATATATATATATCTTTATTCTTGGGAGATTATGTTGAAATATATAGGGATGAATCATCATGATATCTGCAACTTGCTTTCAGATACATGAAAAGACATATATGTATGTAAATATGTATGTGTGTACAAATATATATGTGTAAGCAAATGTGTGTATGTGTGTGAGGTCAATAGTAAATAATTACTGAACATAAGCAGTGAGTATATGACTGTTCATTGTAAATTTTTCAACTTTTCTTTGTTTGAAGCTATCATAGTAAAAATGTGCAAAACCCACCACATTTATAAAGGACAGTGTAATCACTAGCACATATTTAGGCTTTTATAATTATCATATTTTTAAAAAGAGATTTACTAATGAATAAACTAACCCTCAGAATGTGAATTTACATGCCTATATTACAGGGTGAACTGTTCCCCTGGCTGAGAATGCATCAATGGCAAACCTGCTTTTTCTGTTTTCTACACATTAACATGTTAAAATACTGCTCTGCAATTGAAAGCTTCTCCCTTATTGCTTCTTAGTAGCTAAGAGCAACTACTTCTGCATTCCTTTGTTGTGGAATCTTAAACTGTTAGTTATGACTTTAGATATTAATTTTTCCAGGAACTGGTTTTATGACTATTTTTAGAAATCAAACCAGAAAAAATAAAATTCATTTTAGTATTCACATGATAGCAAGTCATCATTCTGGAATTCTTGCTTAGCCAAGGGCACATTCTAGAATAGTTTTTGTATCTGCAGCTATCTCCTAGAGTCTCACTCTTACCAAATTCTCAGGAAATAGTGAGTAAGTGTCTGAATCAGTATGAATTGAGGAATGAGTCTGCTAAGCTTATTTACTTACTTATTTGCCACCTGACAAGTTAAGCAATTATTTGTAATCCTTTTTTATTTTTAATAAGCTACCATTTTAATGTGCAGGGGAAATCAGTATTTTCTTTGCTGTTTGTCTCTTTGAAATTGAAATAATTATATTTGGTAGCTATTCTATTTTCACATCATGCCATCTTAAATAATAATTTGATTTTATTAAGAAAATTTTGTGTTATTTTTATGGATACGTGTGAGATGTGAGAAAGCACTAATACATGCATTAAAATGTTAAATAGTAACTATCAAACTAGATATTTTCATTCCTCAGAATCTTTTTTTATTGAAGTACAACTGACCTATAATTATTTCTATTGTTCTATTTGTTCCATGAGTACAACATAGTGATTCAACGTTTGTACACATTGCAAACCAATTACCCCAATAGTCTAGTTACCATGTGTCACCATATTGATTTTATTCCCTGTACTATATATCACAAAATTACAATTTATATACTACGCAAAATATCTTTCAAAAATTAGAATAAAACAAAAACATTTCCAATTTAAAAAATAAGATATTAACTCTGAATAGTGTCAACTAAGGGAATTTCTTTTTTTTTAGCAACGTGAATTTTCATAGTTTTATTTAGAAACAAGGAAATAGCAAATTGTCTGATTTGAAGTATAGAGCTCCTACTTCAATAGTCAGAAGGCAGGGATTTCATGTCCACATACAAGGTTGTTAGTGAAGCTAACTTGGCTCTTCCAGCTAACCTACTAGGTTTTAAACTTTAGCTAAAGTCCTTAGTCACGTGATTGATTAAATAACCTTCATGCATAGATCATGCATTCTTTCTTAGAGCACTCTTGCATGTCACAGAATAGGAAACAACCATGGGACTTTCTAAAGGATGAGTGAAAATAACCACAGAGGGAATAAATTAAAAAATGAATAAAATGAATTAAACTTCTATATTTTTATGCATAAAAAATAATCTTAAAACATAGAAAGCAAAAGTCAACAGGATTATACAAGGAAATTACTTGATAAGCATATGATAAAATCCTAATTTTGGAATAATTAGTAGAAAAAACTAAGACTATAATAGATTTCTATGTGTTTAACAACATTAGCCTAATGGATAAATGCTGAATATTTCACAATACTATGCACCAACATTCAAATAACCACAAAGCCTGAAAGAAAAAATATATTTTAAAAGAGATAACATTAAAACTATGCTGTCTATTCTCTGATGAGTAGGTCATTAAAAAAATAAATAATACAAAGATGACTAGAAAATGTTACACTTATTTTTTTTTATGTATTAGAAATAATTCATGGGTTAGAAAACATTAATTATTGTGGCATTAAGAACTTTTTTAACTGAATTATTGTTAAATATGAGAGCTTGTGTAATGAACCCAAAACAGTATTTTGAGGGAAAATGATAGCTTTAAAGCTCATATGATATCATAATGATAGCTTTATTCCTCATGTGAGAAAAGAGTGACTGAATAATTAACAAGCTAAGAATTCATCTACAAAATGTAGAAAAGGAACAGCGAAACAAATCCAAAAAAAATGAAATGGAAATAATTTGACAAAACCAAAAGTATTTATTTAAAAAGAGTAATAAATTGGCTGTTTATAAGACAGATGAAGAAACAAAGGAAGGTACAAAAATAGCATTATGACAAAAGAGACATATCTAAGATCCAGAAAATTTTTGAAATGATAAAGAGGATACTGTGAACAATTTAGAGACATTCTATGCTGATTAGGAGACTTTGGTTGTATAAGATCTCTCCATTCCAATCATGAGATCTCATCATTCCTCCCATGTACTTAATTCTATCCCTGGCTCTATTTATTGCCCACCACTATGTTTTGTCTTTTTTTTTTTTTTAAAGATTTTATTTATTTATTCAGGAGAGACACACACACAGAGAGGCAGAGCCACAGGTAGAGGGAGAAGCAGGCTCCATGCAGGGGCCCAATGTGAGACTGGGTCCTGGGACTCTGGGATCACGCTCTGAAGCCAAAAGCAGGTACTCAACTGCTGAGCCACCCAGGCGTCCCATGTTTCATCTTTAGGTCACTAATTCCTCATTTGGTTTCAGAAAACAGTATAAAATATGGAAGAGTATTTTGTCAAATATCAACCTTGGCACGTGAAGTCCCTGGTCCCACTTGCAAACAAACACTTGCTTAAGGGACAAATTAACCTCCAAGAATCCTCAGAGATGAATGTACGTTTCAGAAAGAGCTAAGGAACATATTTAAACAAGTGAATCAGACTATACTCACTATTTAGAAACTCTTTTCACATAAATTATCATTTACAGGAATGTTCATCTTACTAAATTAGGTCTATCTCCTTTCGTATGAGCATAATGTTAACAAACATGTCATAGTTGGGACTGTTTACATTCTGTGTACACAGTGTGTGTGTACGTGTATGTATATGTATGATTCCTCTGTTATGCTCTCGCATGGCATTCTACACTTCAAGGAACCAACAGTCATGGTTTAATTGTGCACGGCATTTGGCTATTGGGATTCTTATTTAATATCTGTCTGGCCAAGGAAAGCAGAGTATTGATAAGATAAGGAATTTATTTTGACTGCTATTTTATACCTTTTAGACCAGTGCCTAGTACAAGGTGCATATTTGACTATTTCAAAGTAAATTCTAAAACTGTAAATGCTAGATTAAAATATATTATGCACTTAAATTGTTAGATACTGTGAAATTGCCTTCTAAAGGTTTTATTCCAAGTTAAAGTTTAATAATAGAGGATGAGTGAGTCATATTTTATTTTTTATGTGAACTTTCTGTTCATATACTTTTTTTTTACCCTATCTAATCCTTTTTGCATGAGGATTAGAATTTGTCGTTTCAAACTACGTTTTTGAATTACTTAGCAATAATGGTTCATAATATTCTCTTTTCATCTTTTTAATTCCTCCAGGATTTGCATTTTCCCATATTGGTAGTTTCTGCTTTCTCTTTTTCTCTCTTATTTTTTTCTTAATTAATCTGGCCTAAAGTTTATCTATTTTATTGATCTTTCAAAAAGTCATCTTTTGTATTGTTCATCAAGTCTTTCTCTTGTTTTATTTTTTTGTTTGTTTGTTTTGTTTTTTTCTATTTTCTATCTAGTTGATAGGATTCCCTCTTCCTGTAATACAAGCTGGAAACTCTAGATGATAAGATGGTCAATTGTGGGTCTCCCCTTGCTTATTTTCCTTTTCTCAGGGATCATAGTCTTGTACTGCCTGTTGTTCAATATCTAAGAATATTTCTCTATATATTTTGTCCAGGAATTTAGTTATTAAAGGTAGAAACGTAATTCAGTACCTGTTAATCCATTATGAGAAAAGTGAGAAATCTTTTTGTTTTGTTTTAAATTAAAAAAAAATTATACTTTTCTCCCTCTGAGTGCAAATTATATTAACAGATTTCCTGAAGTTTAAATATCTTAGCATTGCTGACATGGCTTAGTTGTTCAATTATATTTATGTCACTTTAAGGCCCTGTTAAACAACATGCAAATACACTGCCAAATAATATTTTATGTACATATTTGCATATATATTCAAATTATAAGTAGTCTAAAAACTTTCCCCTTTTGTTAATCTACGTTGTGTATCAAAAGGTTATAGCTTGGGCTCTATTTAATAAAATGAGAAGTTCATCTTTTTTTCATGCATGGAACAAATTTAAATATATATGTTTATAATATTTCCCCGCAGTCAACCTTTAAAAAACCCTGGGCTGCATTTATTTATGAGGGATAGATCTTTTGAAAAACACTGCAATTTTTTTAAACCAGGTAATACTGTTTTGTATGACTTCTTGGGTTAATTTATATTTTCCTAAAAAACACTGATTTTATCTACATTTTCCAACATATTGTATGATATCATACAAAATATTCTACTTTTTTTTATTCCCTAACTGTAAGTATACTATCTTCCTCATTCCTGATACTGTTATTTATGTTTTATTTTTTATTTTTTTAGACTTGCCAGCTTTTAGTTACTTTATCGGTATTATTGATGAAGTTTTGAAATATAGGTGAGGTCTGTAGCCCATGACCACAAAAAGGATTCTTGAGATGTCTTTGATGCAAAATGGTGGTTTTATTAAAGCAGGAGGACAGGACCCAAGGGCGGGAAGAGCTGCTGCCCCGGGCTTGTGAGGGATGGCTGATTATATACCTGTAGAGTAGGGGGAGGTAAGGAAAAGGGAGGTTTCAAAAGGATTTTCATATGCTAAGGAAGACCTACAAGATACTAGAGGCCTTGCTATTGTCAAGTTAAAGATTGTTTTTCCCTCCAGCAAGACATTAAGACAATTGGAAACTTTCTGAAGAAGATGACACAAATCCCACCCCACACAGGGGTCCTTTGTAGGATATCAGCTGTACTTTGTTCTCAGCTAGCCCTCTATTCCCCATCATTATCAAATAATTGGCTTTGATTTTATTTTTCTTAAACCGTATTGTTTTATATCACTCTTATTCATTTCTTTGTACATTTTTAGTCTTTGTTGCTATTTTTCTTTTCCTTAGTACAGTATCCGGATGCTTTGAATTTTTCTGTTAACTGGATGAAAGCACTTTATATTCTTAATGTAAATTTCCTCTAAGTACTGCCTTGGCCACAGCATGAATTCTTTAAATGAATTCTATTTGTTAGGAAACCCTGATAGAAACATTTAACAAAGCATTAAGCTGATAATTCAAATGACAACATAAACAAATCTATTCATTTTCTGACTGCTCGGTTCAGCAATTCTTTCCTATTATCTGCACTTCTACTAGGCATTAGGTGCAAACATGGACTCAAAAAAATTGTTTAAAATCTACCATAATAGATCATTACCCACAGAAGTCTCTTATAATATTAGTTACTCTAGATCCTGTATCTGATCCCTACTTCACTCTTGCAGCCTTTGTTTTTGTTGGTTTGGCTTCATAGTACAACTTTTCTTTTAATTGATTTTTTAATTTAAATTTTAGGCAGTTATCATACAGTGCAATATTGGTTTCTGGAGTAGAATTCAGAGATGCATCACTTACATCCAATACCTAGTGCTCATCATAACAAGTGTCCTCCTTAATCCCCATCACCCGTCTTGCAGCCTTTCATTTCTGATTCGACAATAGACTAATGTTACCCACTCAGATGTGGAGCTCCAGTTGAGCAGTATTATGGCCTGGGTTGAGTCAATGAGTCTGCTTTGGCTTCTTTCTCTGGCATCTTGTCAATGATATCTTGACAGTAAATCCTTAGCCTGCTTCTAAAATTTTCTGCACAACTCCTGTCTTCATTACAGATTATATAGCCTTCCACTTGGTTACACAGCCTTAAACACACACGCGCCACTGATTTCAAAATTACCACTACATTTAACTAAACTTTGCTGAGAGCTAGACCCCAAGCCCACCAGAGGCTGTTTTTATAAACGTCTTCCCATGCCCAGAGTTATAGAGCTTGCACAGCCAAACCTGGCTCAGTAAATCCCTCATCCATTTCCTAACTCCTTTCTGTGTAACAGAGGAACAACATTCTTAAAGTTCTGCTACATTTTGATTAAGTCTCTCTAGTCTCTCCTGGGTTTGCACTATGAAAATGTTATTCCTGCCCTACAATCTCATTTACTTCTCTTCTTTACACTTATGTTCTCTTCTTTTAAATGTTCAAAAATTATTAAAGTCATACTTTAACAGTAAATGTTATTTGAAAACATTCATAACAGATGAGTAATGAATACATATTTATAATGGATGACTGTACTCTAAATAAACAACTTTTATATTGTTTAGAATATCCCTTTTCATTTTACTGTACATTCATTTTTTTCTTACTCTGAATAATACTGTGTAATATATTACCTGAGGTAAAAATTATAGGCAAAAATATGGATATTTTAAGGCTCAATCCATAGTACTACACACTTCCATTGAAATGTTATAGTATTTACAGCAACAATTATATATGTTATATTCCTCTTATTGCACTTTTAAAATCATTGCTCTCTTTTTTTACTTCTTCTGTTAAATAAGTAAAAGTAGTATCATTTCTTTTAAATTTGCATCTGTAATAACTAATAATTTTTTAGATTTTAAATTGTGCTTATTATCAACCTGTATTTCTCCTTCAGTAAATTTTTTGATATTTTTTTTTAGTTTTAGTTCTTATTAGTTCATAAGAATGCTTCACAAAATGTATCGACTTTCATTTTATGTGATACAAATATTTTTAATATATTAAATTTTAATGTAGTCAAATACACCAGGCTTTGCCTTTTTTTTACCGTTTATATCCTTTTTCTAATTGTTTATATCCTTATGCAGTTCATGTTCTTTGCAAAATCAATTAATAATCATGTATATATTTTACAGCTTATAATTTCACCTTGTTAAAAACACTTTTACAACTGAAATTAATTATGGTGCATTATAAATTATAATGACTTGTGGAGAATTTTTTTCCACTAATCAAACTCTTTTAATATAATTTGTTGAATAATTTTCATAATACCCATGGGTTTGTGACTCCATAGTTTAATTGGTCAAAATGATTCACTCAAAAAATTTTTAGTCTAGATTTGGTCATATTTTCAAGTATATACCTGAAGAATGGATAACTGAATTCTTTTATGGATTCCCATGGCTAGTTTTGCTATTATTTTCCAAAGTTCAACATTTCATAAAATGAGGAATACATGCTCCCCAGTCTTTTTTCTATGTTCAGAATTCAAAAAGGGTGTTGCCTGTGTTCTTCTCTAGGATTTTGATGGAATCTTGTCTCACATTTAGATCTTTCATCCATTTTGAGTTTACCTTTGTGTATCGTGAAAGAGAGTGGTCTAGTTTCATTCTTCTGCATGTGGATGTCCAATTTTCCCAGCACCATTTATTGAAGAGACTGTCTTTCTTCCAATGGATAGTCTTTCCTCCTTTATCGAATATTAGTTGACCATAAAGTTCAGGGTCCACTTCTGGGTTCTCTATTCTGTTCCATTGATCTATGTGTCTGTTTTTGTGCCAGTACCACACTGTCTTGATGACCACAGCTTTGTAGTACAACCTGAAATCTGGCATTGTGATGCCCCCAGCTATGGTTTTCTTTTTTAAAATTCCCCTGGCTATTCGGGGTCTTTTCTGATTCCACACAAATCTTAAAATAATTTGTTCTAACTCTCTGAAGAAAGTCCATGGTATTTTGATAGGGATTGCATTAAACGTGTATATTGCCCTGGGTAACATTGACATTTTCACAAAATAAGAGAAATTCATTGAACATCTCTTCTACTCTCAAATTCCAAAAAATAAAACAAAACAAAAAAACTTCTAGAGATGAGAATTTGAGTAAGTTGTAGTTGAATTCTCAATCTCCACCTCCCAGAGTCTTGTATTTGATAGATTTTGAATGCATAATGCCCCAAATACCGTCATTAGAGCTATGGTGGGTTTATAAACTTAGCTTCTCTGTGACTTTGATGAAGTTTTGGAATATAGGTGAGGTCCAGAGCTGACAACCAATAATGAATTCTTGAGACATCTTTGGTGCAAAATGGTGGTTTTATTAAAGCACAGGGACAGGACCCGTGGGCAGGAAGAGCTGCTGACCTGGGCCTGTGAGGGGTGGCTGATTATATACCTGGGAGTTGGGAGAGGTTTGAGGATAGCGCACTCTCTAAGGAATGTTGGAAGCAAGGTTTCCAGGACCTTGAGGGGGCTAGCCATTGTTGGGAAAAGGTCACTTATTACCATCTAATAAAACCTGAATCATGAGAGGTGCCTGGGTGGCTCAGCAGTTGAGTGTCTGCCTTAAGCTCAGGGCACGATCCCGCGGTCCTGGGATTGAGTCCCACATTGGCTCCCTGCATGGAGCCTGCTTCTCCCTCTGCCTGTGTCTCTGACTCTCCCTCTTTGTGTGTTTCTCATGAATAAATAAATAAAATCTTAAAAACAAAAAACAAAAAAAAAAAAACCCTGAGTCATGAGACCCTTCAGATGTGTATCAGTGGGCCATGTGCTTGGAGGATGATTACTAACATGTATCTTGGGGGTTTAGAGATAAAGGAAATTTCTAAAGGAATTTTTATATGTTAAAGTAGACTTACAGCCTCCTGGAGGTTGGGCTAAGATTACCTTCTGCCCTTAGCAAAGTATGAACATCGAGGCAGTTGAGTCTGTAGAGGAATGTCCCTTTGCCTGTTTCAAGGACTTGTCAATATGGTGACCCATGCTCATGCCTTGCCCTCAGTTAGCCTTGTGTTCTCCCATTAACTTGAATCATGGAGTAAGAGATTTTTATCTCTCATCAATAGAGACTGGGAACAATGAACCCATAATATTTTTCGTGTTACTCCACCCAAGCCCTCCCCGATGCCATCTTCAGAGCAACAGTACACTATCTTATAAGATCAAGGTACCGATACAACCAAAAGTAAGTGATCTAGCCTCCACCTCAGCTCTCACCAGTAGACTGGAAGAAAAGTTTCATTTATTGATCAGAATTGCTATAATTTTGAAGTATATATTTTAAGTTTTCAAGTTGTGAAATATGTGCATATGCAATTATATTGTAAAAGATCCCATGGACACCAAAGGGAGGAGCTTTTTAATTTAATTAATCTTTTTAAATTAATTAATCTTTTTAGATTAATTCCTGTTTGTTTGTTTGTTTGTTTTCCTAATCCAAATTACCATTCTTAGACTGATTGAAAGGATCTATTGGATGAAGAGAATTCACATAAAAACTCAATGGCCTTCTACATGATTATTTTACATTCTACAGAAAGGAGGGACCTAAATATAATTACATTTTCCACTGATTTTGTAGGTCTATCTTACACTTTCATGCTATTTAAGACAAATGCACATGTATGTTCCTGAGCTTCAAAGTTATTACGTACGGGATCTTGCAAACGAACTTCACACTATGTCACTATAAAGGAAAATCTAGACTCCTTAGGATGTCAATTACCTAGTCTGATACTGGCATCCTGGAGATTTATGAAGACTAGATGGAAATTTGAACATTTTTGTTCATTTGCCTTCATATTTCATTCCTGTTCTGCCATCACTGTCAAAGCGTATGGTATCTAAATGTACAAAGCCTGGTCCTTTTGTAGGCCAGTGAGTTGGTGAGTTGTTTAGTTAGTTGCCAAGTTTCATGGAGCAAATTACATTCCTCACACTCCCCAAAGTGATAAAGTATCAGAATTTACATTGATATCAGCTCTGCTCTGCTATCCATAAATGCTTGTCTTATGAGGCAGCATTTCCAACCAACATGTTTACATATATAGCTGACATCATATTGAGGAGCAATAAAAGTGTTCACATTGTAATTGCAAGCATGCCCAAGGTGAAAACATGGTGGTCATTGGCTAGTCCTGCTCCCAACACACATTAAAATTAGGAGAAGGAAGACTGGTTAGATTAGCCAGAGTCAAGTTGCCCATATATGAGATGAGGTTATATATCTGGACCCTCATGTCTCCATTCTATCTCCTCACTGCTTTTATCCTGAACTATAAATCCAGACTCTCATCTGGTAACTTAATCTCAATTCTAGATTATGCTCTTTGCTGCTTGTAAGATTTCAACCTTATCTGGTCTTGACCCTGAGCTCTGCAGTAGACTAATCTCCTTACCCTACAAATCAATTATATTATATCTAGTATGTTCCAAAAAAGTTAATCAGAATGCTATTTTGCTTCCAACAGAATCTCTTGTAAACAATAAAATAGCACAAAGATTGATTTGATCAATATTTTGAGTTAGAATGAGCTGTCAGAGTGCTCAACACTATTTTCGGTCTTCTAATTTTCATTAATTTTAAGGAAGATAAATCATATTAACTAAATATGCTGTTCTAAATTGGATGGTGTTATAGACTAGGGAGAAAGGACTCAAAGAATGCAATTGGAAATGACTGGGTAGCAGTGGTAAACAAAACACACAGGATTCATCTCAGAAAAGAAAAACAAACCTCCTAAAAGAGAGTTTATCTGTGTATTTTGGCTGCACTTTAAAGAGAAACTACACAAATATAGTAGACCCAGAAACTGACATTGGTGAATCTATAATTTACACAGCCTACCAAAGGGAAGCTACAATTTGGAAGGAAAAACTCAGTTCATTAAATCCATCAAATCATGCTTGATCATCGGCTCTCCAAATTGTAGAACTTAGAAAATGGGGAAACTCAGGTGTGAACAATTCAAGCAACTGTGTTAGACACACTGTTCATGCTCAAGTTCACTACTCTGGGCCCCAGGAAACATGTCACTTTGCCAGTTACTATCTGTGTGACTTTGGGCAGGTACAGGTACTCAAATTCTCTAAATTGCAAGTGCCTTATCTGTACAATGAGGATAATACTAATTTCTACTTTATAGGGTTAAGAATTAGATTTAAAAATGCATGTAAAAGCCTGAAACTTTTCTTGTTATTTAGTAAGTGCTTGATATCTGTTCATAATTTTTAAAGGCTTGTGAGTTTTGGTTTTTTTGTTTTGTTTTATTTTGTTTACCAGACCCCACAAGTTGTGTATGGTACTGTTTGAAGGTAAGAAAAATACACTATTAAAAATGATAAGAAATATATAGACAAAATAAGATCTAAATCTGTCAATCCAGATGTAACACTATAAATCTACATAGCAGGAAGGGTGAAGAGGCCATGTCATAGGCAAAGAGGACTAGAAAAATAGGAATACCTGACCTCTATAAGTTCACAGACTAGAGAAAAATACAATTAAGTATAAGGGAATGCATCGATTTCAACAACAGAAACACATGTTAAGTGCTATGAAATTCCCAGGGAAACTATCACTAAATCTGTATTGAGGAATTAGAAAAGCTTTCAGAGGGGAAATAACATTTGAGTTGTTGCTTTAAAGATGAGTAGGAGTTTTGCAAGTGGAGAACAGTATTGGAGCATCTTGAAGATTGGGAGCAATGTTTCTGAGGCCAGAAAGTTAAAAAAAGAA
This sequence comes from Canis aureus, assembly GCF_053574225.1. Taxonomy (NCBI): domain Eukaryota; kingdom Metazoa; phylum Chordata; class Mammalia; order Carnivora; family Canidae; genus Canis; species Canis aureus. Next base: position 52,385,665 of record NC_135622.1, on the reverse strand, counting down.
AATAAGGCAGAAAAAAAAGGCATGGGTGAGTTGTTTGATACAGCTAACACAGAGAGAAGTAAAGCAAGAAGTAGAAGGAAGAGAGAGAAAAGATTCAGCAGAGATAAAGAGAAGTCCAGTTGGCCAAAAACAGAGTGACATGCTAGGAGTTTAGACATCATCCTGAAGATGATGGTGAGTTGGAGGACAAGACATTACTCTAGGGAAAGATAAGTCTTCAGGTGCAACCATGAAAAGGACTGCAAGAAACCTGTAGGGCAGAAATGAGGTGGATGTTTATCCTGGTCAAGAATATCTCCAAAGGAAGAAAATCTCCACAGAAGATATGTAAATGTTCAATTGGGAGCATCACAGTTCCTGGAGCTAGGCTCTGAGGAAAGAGAGAGAACCTACCAATGACAGATCCTAGAGTTTATTGTGCTGTATTCTTTGAGAATTTGTCCAGATAAGAAGCCTACTTGTTATAGTGAAATGCTGACTCTCTGATCCATTGGTCAAGAAGAGTTTGTATAGAGTTTTCCAAGGATCCACAAAGCCAGGGCCACTATGGTCTAGGAGCTGAATCACCCTTGAAAGATCAAAGTTGCTGAGAAGTAACTTTGGAAAGGAAAACTAGAGCCAGTAAGAAGTACTGCCTTTATGACCCACAGAAGAGTTCTCTTTCTTGAAAAATGTCTGCGAGGGGTTCATGAGGAAAAGGAAAAACACATCTATCCAGGACCAAGTTTGGAAGGACTAAGCTTGGAATAGGCAGGACAACAAAAATGGGCTTCGCATACTTAATACTTGAATTTGAACTCCAACTCCATTATTTAGTGACTACATGATATTGAATCTATTATTTAAATTGTCTTAGGTTCTGGTTCCTCAGCAGTAATGTTGGGATCATGGCTGCCCATACCACAAGGCTGTTGTGATGATGAAGCATGACAGAGTATGTCAAGCACGTAGCAATAATAGATGCATACACCGAGGCCCAGACACATTAGTTCCTCTCCCTCACCTCCACCCCTGACCAACGCTAGCAGCCTACAGGTATCAAACACACATATCTTGATAATTTTATCCCAGCTCTTGGCAACATTCAAAAGCACAGGAGAATTGAGGCATCTAGGCCTCAGACATGAAGAAGACCACCAAAACTTGCCCTGGTTCTCTCAGTTGCCCTTCTAGTGGTTTTTGTTTTGATCATTATTTTCTGTATCTTTAGAAGAAGAGTTTGTGCTTATGTTTAGTGCAAGTGCTTTTTGATTAGCTGCTAATTCCATGGGGCTCATCATCTATGGCTTTAAAGGAGCAACAGTATAATATAGATTCAAAAATTACTCTCTGGTTGTTTTATTAAAACAATACTGGTAGGGGCACTGAGGTGCCTCAGTGGTTGAGCATCTGCTTTTGGCTCAGGTTGTGATCAGGTCCTGGGATGGAGTCCTACATCTGGCTCCCCAAGAGTAGCTTCTCCCTCTTTCTGTGTCTCTGCCTCTCTGTGTCTCTCATGAATGAGTAAATAAAATCTTTAAAATTAAAAATAAATAAATAAATAAATAAATAAATAAATAAATAAATAAATAAAAAAAACCGTATTGGTAATGGATAGCTACAATCTTGTTTGATAGCCTTTGACCATCAGATTTCTCAAGGGGCAGTTCAAGCAAATATATGAATAATCCATTTTAGTCAACAGGTATTGGGAAATTGCAGCACCATTTAAAAGCCACTGGAAAAACAAAACTCACTGTCATTATTTCCTGAGTTCCAGACTATGCTATCAATAAGAGATGAGTAATTTTCCACCTCTATTGGACCTCAACTATACCCTGATTTCCCATCAGCTTATTAGTCTAGCATTCTTAATAAGAAAAAAAGGTGTTATCATCTAAATTTTCAGAATTTATCTAATATCTTCTAGAACACAGACCTGCGGCATTATGAAGAATCATAAATTATTAAAATTAAACTATGGTCAAGTCTTGATTTGCTCGCTGAATACATAATAAAAGTGCTCTCATCGTTATTAAGGGGACTGAAAATGCTTTAATGCAAAGAGCTGATAAGAGTCAAGTGAGTTGGGCTCTTTGTTAGTTTCTCTGGGGCTTTGAAAAAAGTCACTTCACCCTCCATTGCCTCAGCTTACCCGCCATAAAGCCAGAGAGATGGTTGCCCTGGTAACACTCTGAATTCTTGAGAATATATTTTTTTAAATGTTATTGAAAATTATAACACACAATGTAAAAGTCTGCTGGAATTATTGGTATTGGAAATGGTACAATTTATGTTGAATTTTAAACTGTCAGTTTATCAAAGACTTGTTTCCAGCATTGAGTTCACTAATGCCTGACTCTCTCTAAAAATAACCAGCAATTTCAGTAAATTGTGAAAGGGGAACATTTGCACGGCTTCCTGTCAGTAAAGACCATTTATGTGCTTGAAAGAAATGCCATTTAGATATGACAAATATAAACCCTGAAATTCTCTATAACTAACCTTGCTCAGCAGAGAGAATATTCCCTTAGAAACTTACCATGTCAACAGGATCTCCTGGCAAAAGGGAGACTTTATTCCAACATGGTGATGTTGAAGACAGTTTATAATGCTCACTATAGTTTTAAAACTTTTCTTCAAAGTCTATTTATTACCACCTTTTAATTTATAAATGTTATCCATATGGTGATGATTCCTCAAACTATTTATCTCTAACTCCGGTGACTCTATTGACCTTAAGCTCCATTCATTCAACAGCTAACCAGACATTTTATGCTCAACATATTCTTGACTCAACTTTTCAGCCTCTACATTAAACCTAGTCTTTCTCCATTCATCACATGGTCATGACTGATTTCCTTTTGCACATGTCAAAACCTGTTCAGCCAACTGAAGCAAGGTTCTATGCCACCCAGAACCTGATTGACCTTTATACATAAAACATCCATCTTTCATACTGTGTCTAATTCCACATGTGCCTAAAACTATCTTGCTCCACCATTTCCACACTCCAGGTAGAGAAAGAGCATGGAGTAGGGAAATAGAAAAGAGGCCGGCAATATTTTTGCTTGATCCTAGGACTAAGAAGTTATGTTTGATATGTGTACAGATGTTGAATTTGACTATCTTTCCTGGCATTGAGAGAAGAGATTTATCTTATTATTATTTTTTTATTGGAGTTCAATTTGCCAACATATAGCATAACACCCAGTGCTCATCCCAACAAGTGCCCCCCTCAGTGCCCATCACCCAGTCACCCCCACCCTGCCCACCTCCCTTTCCACCACCCCTTGTTCGTTTCCCAGAGTTAGGAGTCTGAGAGAAGAGATTTAAACTGAGTTCAGGGGGATCCCTGGATGGCTCAGAGGTTTAGCGCCTGCCTTCGGCCCAGGGCCTGGTTCTGGAGTCCCAGGATCGAGTCCCACATCGGGTTCCCTGCATGGAGCCTGCTTCTCCCTCTGCCTGTGTCTCTGCCTCTTTCTGTGTGTCTCTCATGAATAAGTGAATAAAATCTTTAAATAAATAAATAAACAAACAGAGTTCAAATGCTGACTCATCACTTACTAGCTTATTACCAGGAGAAGGTCATTTGGCCTATCTGATTTCATGTCTGCTATAACCGATCAACCAAACAAATGAGCATATCCATCTATGTCTGTATCCCCACCCAGTTCCAGGACTTTCATCAAAGCCACTATAATGAGTGGTACCAACTACCATAAAAACCCTCTAAGTTGTCTCATTTCTATCACTTTTCCCCACTTCAACCCATTATCCCCAGAACAAAGCGATCATTTCAAAGATCTGCTACATGTCATTCCTTTTCTAGGTTATAGCTTATAAGTAGCTCCCCATTATTGAAACTGAAATCCAGATCTGGGGAAGGCCTGCCAGACCTCACTTTTTGTGCATCAACACTCTTGTTCACTACGCTGCAGGAGCACTGACTTTCTCCTTGTCCCTTAGGCATAAACACTTTCTTCCCACAGGTGCTTTGATTAAGTACCCTTTCTACCTGGAATGCCATTGAATGGATGGCTCCTTCTCCACAGTCAAGGTTTCACAGTAGATATATTTTTTCTAGAGAGAACTTACTTCTCTGATCACCCAGTATAAAACAGGTGCTAGTCAATATGTTTGTTTTATATCTTCTCATTAGAATGTAAAGTCTAAGAGGATATAGACTTCATCTATTTTTGTAGACAAACACCTATACAACACATGTGCATTCTGTTTTGAATGCAGGTATCAGCACCATGATAATTATATTTTTTTGCTCATTTGCCTTGTTTATTTGTTTAAAGGAACTATCTGTTCCTCCAATTTTGTTTATTAGCTGTGAGTTTTAAAATGATATTACATTTAGATGTAGAAGAACCTCGATTTTAAATAAATTAGTTTTTTGTTTTTCTCCCAATTCATTAGCAATTTCTTTATGATATCATGTATTTGTTTATAAATATATAGAGAGAGACATAGGGAGATGAACTAAAATGGCAGATTTTTCTTTTTTAAGATTTTATTTGTTTATTCATGAGAGACAGACTGACAGAGGAGAGAGAGAGAGAGAGAAGCAGAGACACAGGCAGAGGGAGAAGCAGGCTCCATGCACCGGGAGTCCGACGTGGGATTCGATCCCGGATCTCCAGGGTTGCGCCCTGGGCCAAAGGCAGGCGCCAAACCACTGCGCCACCCAGGGATCCCTAAAATGGCAGATATTTATCTAGTGCTATCTTTGGATTCTATACTTTTATTTTTTTAAAAAATGTTGAACTAGCCTCATAAAATGATCTGGGTTGCTCTCCATCTTATTTTATATCTGTCCTGGATGTAGACAGTCTATCCATTTATTTCGTGGGAATTTTGTCCTGTGATCATCCACAAAATCTTTAATACCTGCTGCACTCTCTCATAGTTTTAGAAGCCTATTCTTTTTTTTTTCAGATATTGGTCGAGTTGAGCTTCTGCATTTTTTTCTCCATCGAGGTAAATTTTACATAATGTTCCCAGTTAAAAATACACTCATTATTGGGATCCCTGGGTGGCGCAGCGGTTTGGCACCTGCCTTTGGCCCAGGGCGCGATCCTGGAGACCCGGGATCGAATCCCACGTCGGGCTCCTGGTGCATGGAGCCTGCTTCTCCCTCTGCCTGTGTCTCTGCCTCTCTCCCTCTCTCTTGGTGACTATCATAAATAAAAAAAAATAAAAAAAAATACACTCATTATTAAGATATAATGTTAATACATTGGAAACTACAGTTTCTAATGTACAGTTCTACAAATTTTGACAAATGCATACAGTTGTGTGACCACCATGACTAGAACATAGCATAGTTCCAGCCCAAGGAACTCCTCTGCCCAGTGTTGCCAAGTTCTCTCCTAGTCCCCAGTTCTGAGCAACCACTGGTGTGTTTTCTATATCTGGAGTCTTGTCCTTTGTAAAGTGTCAAATAAATGGAGTAATACAATATGCATCCTCTTGAATCTGGCTTCCTTAGCAAAAACTTTTAAAACGTATTCCTGTTGTTGTGTGTATCAATTCATTTCTTCTTATTTTCTGAGTAACATTCCATTCCATGGATTTATTACATTGTATTTATTCATTCACCAATTATGGCAGGCAAATTAGTGACCTCTAAAAGTAACCATGCACCTAATCCTTAAAAACTGAGTATGTTATGTTAGGTGGTAAAAAGAGACTTTGCTAATGCGATTAAGTTACAGGCCTTGAGATGGGAAGGTAATCCTGGGACAAAATATCATATGGATTGGAGAGACAGCAGTGTCAGAAGGATCTGCTGCCCTTTTGCAGGCTCTGGAATGCAGGGTCCAAAGGCCTTTTAGGAACTAAAGTGGAACCCAGCTGACTGTCAGCCAGAAAACTAGACCCACTCTTATATCACATGGAGCTGGGTTCTGCCAACACCTGAATAACTAAGGAAATACATTTTCACCTAGAATCTCCAGAAAGGAATATAGCACTGCCAACACTTTGATCTTAGCCTGAAGGATAGGTAAGCAGACTTCTATCCACCAGAAGTGTAAGATGATCAATTTGTGTTATTTTAGGTCACTAAGACTTTGGCAATTTTTTTGCAGCACCAGTAGAAACCTAATAGACCAGCTGAAGGACATTTGTTTTTTTTTTTCCAATTTTTGGTAATATTGAGAAAAGCCACTATTAACCATGGAGTACAGTTTTTTACGTAAACTTAAGCTTTCATTTCCCTTGAGTAGATTTCTGGGTCCTATGATAAGCACACAATTATTAGAAATCGCAAAACTGCTCTCCAAGTGACTAAATCATTTTTTATTTTCACAATCCATGTATGAGTGTTCCCACTGTTCTGAGCCTTCACCACCACTTGGTATTTACAGGAAGTTTTTCATTTGTTGGTTTGATAAATATTTGGTGGTAACTCCTTCACTGGTGATTTTAATTTGCATTCTTAATGATTAGTGATGTTGACTTTAGTAGAGTATTTGTTCAAATCTTTTGCCAAACCTTAATTAGGTTATTTTATTATTGGGTTTTGTGCATTTTTCATATATTCTAGTGTATTAATTTCCTAGTGCTGTGTATATTACCACTAACTTGGTGACAACACCCATTTATTACCACTCAGGTTCTATGTCTCAAAAGTCTGGGTTCTCTGATCATAGTCTTACAAGTTAATTCAAGGTGTCAGCTGCTGCATTCTAATCTGGTCTCATCTGGAGCTCAGGATCAACCTCCAAGCTCATTCAGGTTGTTGGCAAAATTCAGTTTCTTGCTGCTGTAAGTGGGGCTGAGATCCTGGTTCTCTGCTGGCTCCTCGCTGGAGTTCTCTCAGCTCCTAAAAGCCACTCTGAAGTCCTAGCCAAGCAGGATCCTAACAAACTGGCTGCTTACTCAGAATCCCTCTCTATTCTCTGTAGTGGGTTCTTAGCCTTAAAGTGATTGTCCTATCACATTTCCCTTATAATGTCATCTAATCCAGGAGTGTTCCATTATATTAAGAGGCTCTACCCAAGGTAGCTGGGTGGCTCAGCTAAGCATCTGCCTTCAGCTCAGATCATGATCTCAGGGTCCAGGGATAGAGCCCTGCATTGGGCTCAGTTGCGAGTCTGTTTCTCCCTCCCCCTTCCCCTCTCCCTGCTTGTGCTTTCTCTCCCTCATTCTCTCTCTCAAATAAATAAATAAAATCTTTAAAAATTAAATAAATAAATAAATAAATAAATAAATAAATAAATAAATAGCTCTTCCCATACTGAAGGGAAGGGATTATATAGTGCAAGACATCTTGGGACCGTCTTAGAATTTTCCTACTACATCTGGATATAGATCTGCCTTAGAATTTTGCCTACTACATCTGAATATAGCAGAATATGTGTTTTACAAATGTTTTCTTTTGGTCTTTCACTTCTCATTCTCTTTTAAAAATATTTTTTGAAGAATAGAAGTGTTTAATAATGAAGAAGTCAATTTTTTTATTTTGTTCCTTTTCATGTATTGTGGTTTTGGTGGCGTACCTAAGAAAGCTTTACCTAACCCAAGGCACAATGATTTTTCTCCTATTTTCTTCTTGAAGCTTTATACTTTTCCATTTTCCATTTGAATATATGATCGATCTTGAGTTAATTTTTGCATATGGTACATGGGTATGGGTCAACATTTTGTGGGGTTTTTTTCCTCTTTTTTGCATATCAATATGTAATTAATACCATTTATGAAAACATCATCTTCTCTCTATTGAGTCTCCTTTGCACCTTTGTCAAATATCATATATATATATGCATATATATATACACACACACATATATGTGTGTATGCACACACACATACACACATATATATGTCTGTTTCTGGACTCTGTATTTGCCACTGTTTTGGATTACTGCAGCTTTATACTGAGTTTTAAAAGCAGAGTGAAGCCTCTAAATTTGTTCTCCTTCAAAACATTGTGACTTTACATTTTGTATTATGTTATATTTATAAGACAGAATATATTGCCCTACCAGATACATTTTAGAATCAGGTTCTCAGTTTCAACACTAACAAAAAAATCTTGCTGGGATTTTGGTTGTGTTGAATCTACAAATAAGCTTGAGGAAAACTGATATAGTAACAGTAATGAGCCCTCTATAAATAAACATGATATACCTCAACATCTATTTAGATATTCTTTTCATTCCTTTTCCAGGGTTTTGTAGTTATCAGTATATAACCCCTACATGTATTTTGTTAGATATATACCTGAGTATTTCATGTTCATTGGTGCTATTGTAAATGATATTTTCAAAATTCAATTTCTGATTGCTCATTACTAGTATATAGAATGACTTACAGGTTGACTTTCTGGCTTGAAACCTTACATTTGTTAGTTCTTGTAGATCTTTGAGAATTCTTTGGGATTTTTCTATATAGATAATCATGTCTATGGAATTTTTTATTAGTCTATTTAATTTAATCTCTACTATTGGTTTCATTTCATACATTTTTAAATGTTTTAGTTGTTGCCCTTGAGTTTATGTCATCAGTTAGTCATAATAATTTCAAATAATATCATATCAGTCTATATAATTATAAGAACTTTACAATACAATGATTCTGTCTTGCCTTCTGGGATGCTTTTATCCTATATTTTGCTTCTGAATATAGCATAAATCCAAATACATTTCTATTATTTTTCCTTTGGAGAGAATCACTGTTAAAGCAAGTACAAAATAAATAAATAAATAAATAAATAAATAAATAAATAAATAAATTACAAATAAGAAAGAAAACATTCGCTCTTATTTTAATTATTTATAGGGAACTTTGTAACTTTTCTATAGAGACAGGTTTCTATGTATTACTGTATTCTTCTGCCTAAACAATTTCTTTTAATATGTCTTCTAGTGTAGGTCTGTTGATCAAGAATTATATCTTTTTTTTTTTTTTAAGAATTATATCTTTTTTAGGTCCTATCTGTGGAAGATATTTTCGTTGGATGTAGGAATCTGTGTTGGCCTTTTTCTTCTCAGTACTTTGAAGACATCCCTTCTTGTCTTCTAGTTTGCATAATTTTTAATGAAAAGTCTATCATAATTCTATCTTTGCTCTTCTGTGTACGTTTTGGTTTTGGAAGGTTGTTTGTGTTTGTTATTGCTTTATTGTTGTTGTTGTTGTTGTTGTTGTTGAGCTTCCTTAAGGATTGCCTCTTTTCTTTGTTTTTTTAGCATTTTGAATATGATGTGTGTGTGTGTGTGTGTTGATTTTATCACACTTGGTGTTCAAATTTTCTAGATTTGGGGTTTATTTTTTATGTTATTTTTAGAAAATTATCAATCATTATATCTTCAAGTAATTCTTAAGTTTCATTATCTCTCTTCTTGCATTCTAGTATTCAAATCACACATATGATACTTAGACCTTTGGATGATATTCTATAGTGCTTGTATGCTTTGTCTTATTTTTATTTTTCTATCTTATTATGTTTCAGTTGATTTCTATGGACCAATTCATTGATGTTTATATTCCTTAGGATTGTTTTGTCTACTAATGAATTAGTCAATACAATGCTTCAGTTTTGTTACTATATTTTATTCTAGTCTCCAATATAATCCTTTTTTTTATAGTTTTCCCCTCTGCTGAAATTCCCCATGTGTTCATACATGTTTTCCACAAAATTTTTAACATATTAATTATAGTAATTTTTAATTCCCTGTTTCATAGTTCCAATATCTGGTTCTTACCTGAGTCTGGTTCTGTGGACTATTTTGACTCTTAATAGTGGGAGTTGGCTTGTGTTTCTTTTTTCCCTGACTTTGTGTGTGTGTGTGTGTGATAGATAGTCTTTGTTGGAAAGCCACACATAAGGTATGGGACTGTAGACACTGAAGTAAACAGCATTTATGCCTGACATATGAATCAGAACCTCTTATTCTGTTTGGTCATTAGTTAAAAGTGTTTGTGTCTTCCAGGCCTGCACTGCAAGGTAGGCTTTCTATGATCCCTTGCCCAGTGGTTAAAGTTTTCCATGATTTCTTGGTGAAAATCCAGGAAGAAGGACCTATGAAAGGTTGAAAACCTCCTTTGTGTCTAGAACTCCAGAAACCTTGCATTATCTTATATAGAGACTAACAATTCATTAAACATGTTAGCTAAATTTTTCCTTCCCACTTAAATGAAGGACCAGTCTTCCTCCCCTGCTTTGTAAAAGGTAGTCATTTCCTGTTCTATTTCTCCTTGAATATACCTGCCTTTCCTTAGGTCTAAGGCTAGGTGCTTACTTTGTAACTTCACCTCTTTGAATTTGATAAAATTATGATTATTTTAATATGACATCGGTTTTCCTTGTTGTGATGGGAATCATCATCTATCTAACATTCTGTACTCTAAGTGAAAGCTAGAAGTCCGCAATTTCTTAAGACAAGAAAAAATCATGTGTATTTGTACTACATACTAATCAAACCAATCTAGAAATCAATGGGAACTTTAGTTGTACATAAATGAATTCACCTTAAATGATTCTAGAAATTAAATATGTCCAAGTCAATTAAGGAATTACAAGTAAGAGTCAAAATCCATTCATGTTTTTAAAGAGCTTACAATCTATTGGGAGAGAATAGAATGATAAGGAGAAAAGTATAAAAATTCAGTGTCAAATTCTTTCTGCTATTCCCTTCTATTACCTTTAAACAATAATGATAAAATGAGTTTTCTGCTATCAGAGATTGAGGTCTGGGTCTAATCTCATGAGAACTCGGACAGCCATCTCTGAGAGGCATTAAGAAGCTTGTGGGGAGCACAGAGCCACCTGACTATAAGTGTCTTGTCTTAATAAATCACTGTAACAACTGATTATACAAAACTTGACTATTAAATGTGGCTCAAAAGCAATGCTGAGGTGTGCCTGGGTGGCTCAGTCTGTTAAGTGTCTGCCTTGAGCTCAGGTCATGACCCCAGGATCCTGGGATTTAGCCCTCACTACAGGCTGGGGACTCCCCACAGGGAACCTGCTTCTCTCTCTCCCTCTACCACTCCCCCTGCTTTGTTCTCTTGCTCTCTCTCTCTCTATCAAATAAATAAATAAATTTTTTTTTAAAAATGCTGAAAATGATAGTCTGATCCCTATTTGTCTTCTTTGATGGCATTTGTATATATTTTCACAATTAATTACTACTTTTCATTGATCATGCCAAGGTGGGAAAAAAAAGATAAAAAGGAAGTAGAAGTAGATAGGAACAAGGAAAGTGTGAGATCATAAGAACCCAAGAGGTAGTTCATATTCAAATATATATATGGAAATAGAGTTTTAAAATCCTCTGCAAAACCAATCTTAATCTTGGGTTATATAACATGGTATAAGGACAAACTTGGCTTTTGAAGCAGAGCAAAGAAGAGAATAGAATCAACCAGATGTTCAGACAAATTGCTGAGGCCTCACAGCAAGTTTTACTTAATGCCACCCTATCATCCGCTTTAGACAATTTAAGATCGAGAGCACAGTCAGACTGACAAATACATTTGCTCAAGACCTTCTCCATTATAATTCCATTAATATCTCTGGGCCCAGAGCCAGAGAAAAACATCTGGTAGGGATTATATTTTTGCAGAGATAAACTTGCAGATGTTCAAAATCATTTTTAAGAAAATTTATCTATAAAATATTGTGATAGACAAGATGAAAAAAATGGCAAAAATGAGATTGGGAATTATATATTATAGAAGTATTTTGGAGTTTTAAAATATTTTAATATAATAAAATCAATATATTCACACATTAAAAATAAATCCATAAAGATGATAAGAGGGTATTTAAAATATTTCAGTCCAATTCCTTACACTGTCACTCCCTATTTAATTTCCCTTACAACAGTCTTTATTTTTATAAAGTTGATAGCTCTCACAATTCCAAAGAGTATACTCAATCAGCGCCCATTTCTTAAGCTAGAAGCATTGTTTAAATATTGGCTGCCTATGTAAAATGGGAAAAAACTAGTTTATTTCATATTATTCCTCCTCCATCTACTCTTCATATTTATGTTACTAATTTAAATCTTCCAGTTATTATTTCACAGTTAAAAATAAAATCCTTGGAGGACACCTGGGTGGTTCAGTAGATTAAGTGTCTGACTCTTGGTTTCAGCTCAGATCATGATCTCAGGGTCCTGGGATCCAGCCCTGAGTTGGGCTCCACATTCAGTGGGGAGTCTGCTTGAGGTTTTTTTTTTTTCCTCTCTCCCTCTCCCTCTACCCCTCCCCTTACTTGCACTCTCTATCTCTCTCAAATAAATAAATAAATCTTTAGGAAAAAAAAATAAACAAGATTCTTAAACTTATATTTCTTCATCCATTATATCATTAGCTATTAGATTAAATATAATACCTTTCTAGTGCATAGAACAAGGAAAGGAAAGTCCTTTACTTCTTCTCCCACACTAGTTCCACTTACTGGCTATTGTAGGCTCTAATATTATTCCTATATTCATGCATTTATAACATTCAAATTCTGCTTCCTAACTATTGTTAAGACATCCAGGTATTATCTATAGGAGAATAATAAGATTGAAAACTGAATAATTTAAAATATTATAATTTTTCAATATTATATACTACATATTCAGTAGTGATTGATTCCTGGAGAAAGATATGGAAGCCTATTTTAAACTCTTGCCACTCAAAGACTTAATGCTTCAAGGTCAAAAGATTCTTAATATTTTTTTTCTACAGCAATTGATAAAATACATGGCACAACTCTATTTTGTCCATAATTGGATGACTTTTTATGTAGTGTCATGGGTACTATTAAATAAATCATCCTTTACATTTTTAATTATGATTATTAAAATTCTCTATTGATCTGTTTCTGGAGCCTGAGATTTCCATTGCCCAAGAGGTGAGGATAAAAGAGTTCACAATATGAGTGTTTTATTTTTTAATCTTAAAGACAAGCTTTTAAGCTTATTTGAGGAAAAACAGTTGGTTATGAGAATTTCATATCCCAAATCTTTATTTTATGAGAGTAGAAAAAAAATATTAGTGAATAGGAAGAAATAGTAGCCCAAAATAGGGCCCTTTGCCAAAACATGAGGTCATGAAGGTGCAGAAGTTGCCAGACAGGTCAAAAGAATTGAGAGACTGAAAGAGGTACAGCAATAAGACAGGGAGTGAAAGAGCAACCACAGCAAAGAGGCAGCAGCAGCCTCTTCTAGCACATCTCCTGAAACAGTTTTCACACATTGCATCACAAATGACATGGCTGACACCCAAAAAACAGATAGGATGAGGTATCTCAGTGAAAGGCCATTGAGAATACATTGGATAACAAGAGGATCTGAGTAATTAGTAAGAAGTAGGAAAAAAAAAATGACTATAGGAAATTTTTAAAATGCAGCATGACTTGACCTGATGCATTTAGAGCACAATGCACAAAACAACTGTTAAACACATTTCCTTTTTAAGTGCATATACCAAGATAGTCCATATAGTCCATTAATTATAAATATATTTCAAAAATTAAAATCCTACAAGCGGAGCACTTGGATAGCTCAATTATCTGACTTTTGATTTCAGCTCAGGTCACAATCTCAGGGTCATGAGATTGAGCCCCTAGTCAAACTCTGCATTGGCTGGGGAGCCTGCCTCAGATTCTCTCTCCTTTTCCCCTTCCACCCTCCACCCTTAAAAGGAAAAAAAAATCTTACAAAGCATATAGTGTGAATACATCAGCATTAAATGAGAAGCCAATATAAATAAGATATATAAAAAAAGTCCACACATTTAGAAGTTGAACACACTTCTAAGGAACCATGATGAAAATAGTAATTTAAACTGAAAAAATAAAAATAAACATATCAAAATTTGTAGATACAGCTAGCAGAGTTCAGTGGGAAATTTATAAATGAAATGCTTGTATTAGAAAAGAGAAAAGATTTGTAAAAAAATTTTTCATTTTAAGAAGCTAGAGAAAAACAAATTTACCCTAAAGGAGGAAGGGAGGAATTAAAAGACGTGGTAATTAATGAACTAGAAAACAAAGAATAAAGATATAAACAAATAATAACAAGATTATTAAATAACAATATATAAAATATATTGCTAAATCTCAGCAAGACAGATTAGGATTAATAAAAATGAAAAAATACAAGTTATTAATGACCAGGGGATAGTAACATATAATTGTAGCTATAAAGAGACCTTAAAATGATGGTAGAGGCTATTATGAATAATTTTATGCCAATAAATTTTATATATTAAGTAAAATAATCTTTTTAAAAAATATTTTAATATTTATTCATGAGAGAGAGGCAGAGACATAGGCAGAGGAAGAAGCAGGCTCCCTGCAGGGAGCCTGATGTGGGACTTGATCCCAGGACCCTGGGATCATGACCTGAGCCAAAGGCGAGTGCTCAACCATTGAGCCACCCAGATGCCCCCTTAAATAAAATAATCTAATTAGTAAACAATTTATAAGAAGCAATAGAAAATATAAATAGCACTAGATTTAATAAAAAGTTTATAATAACTTTCTCATGAAGAAAAATTCAGGCCCTGATGTTGTCCTGGTTAAACTCTATAAAATACTTAAAGAAAAAAAATAATACCAAATACTTAAGAAAATATCCCAAGAAATATAGAAACTTTCATCCTAATAAATAAATTTAGCAATGTCAAATGATAAAAGGAAAAAATTAAAAATTCACTGTATTTACATATTCAAGTATCAATTTGAAAATGAATTTTAGAACAATTTAAACATCAGAAAAACATATAAAACCTCTAATACAAACTATACAATGTTACAAGAAATGGAAGAAGATTGAAGTATGTTGAGGGATACACTATTCTCATAAATTAAAAAATTCAATATTACCAAAGTGTCCATAGATTCAACAAAACCTCAGTTGTCTTTTTGGTACAAACTGGCTATTCTGAAATTTCCATGGAAACGAAAAGTATTTACCTTAGACAAAATAATATTTAAAAAGAAGAATAAATTTAGAGGACTCACTCTTTAGTGTTAAAATTTACTGCAAAGTTACATTATCAAGACAATGTGATATGGTTAAAAGGTAGAGAAAAAGCTCAATGGAACAGAAAAGAGTCTAAAAAAGACACATGCACATATGATTAAATGATTTTGAAGAATTAAAAATACCAGGGAAATTAAGTTGGAAAATGCAAGTTTTTTTCAAAAACTTCTATTGAAATAACTTGATAAATTTATGGGGAAAAAAATCCCAACTTCTCCTCAACATTACGCACAACAATCAATTTGGGATGAGGGTAGATCTAAATTGTAAAAGCTAATGTTGTGGTAATTTTAGAAGAAAATGTAGACTATCTTCCCAAGTTGGGGAAGGTAGAGATTTCCCAGAGAGTACACAGAAAGGTCCAAATGGAAAGTTAAATAGTGGTAAGTTGGACATCATTAAAACTTAAAACTTCTTGCAAGTTTGAAACCAAGTGCTTGCAAAACAAAGTTGTGATAATCACAGTTATAATGGGTATAGGAATTGTCCAAAGGATATAAATGCTAAACAAATGTATTTGCCTGCAATGAACACTCTTTATACCCTTGCATTTATAGTTATTCAGTCAACAAACCTTTATTAGTACCTACAATGTCCAAGCACTAAGCTAGGCTCTAGGAATAAAAAATTGAGCAAGTCATTGTCCCTGCCATCAAAGAATTTGCTATCTAGTAATTTACATTGACAACTGGATGTAAGAGGAGCTGTTCTGGGGGTAAGTAGAGGATGTGCCTGCTATTAATTGAAGGTTACATAAGTCTATTTTAAGACTCAAGGACTGGCATCCAAAGGAAACCTAGAGGCTAAGGAGAAATTACCCAGTTGAAGAAATGAGCAGTCGTGCTTGGGAGGTGGGGGACTTCACAGAGGTTGAAATGGAGAGGAGATGTTTGAGGCAGGAGGAACAAAGACCTGTACAGAGGTTCTGGGGAGAGAGAAAGATGGAGTATATTGTGGAAGCCAAGTGGCCTTTAAGATGACTGAGTGCCCAGCACAAGAATGGAATGGGGGTGGGATAAAGCTGCATATAAGAGCAGGGATTTCATCTTTGTCAATTATACTGAGGGGATGCGATTTTATTCTGAGGACAATGAGAAGAGAGTCAAGTGTTTTGTTCGCTTGCTTTTATCAGGGAATGACTGGATGTGCTAGGAATTCTCTAGCTGTGGTGTGTGCAACAATTGGGTGGGTTGGCGGGGTTGTGGTAGACTAAACTGGCATTGCAGATACCACAGAAACTGATGAGCACACTCTGAAGTGGCAGCAGATAGGCTGGCCAGAAATGGGCAGGATAGGTTTGAGAGAGATTTGAGAAAATGTGGCTCTAGACATAGAGACAGGGGAAGGATGCAGAGTTAGAGAGGTCATCTATGGCTCCATGTGCTTCAGGTTGGAGAGGCTGCCCCGTCTTATCCTACTCTGTGGAATGGTCAACAAACACTAGCAGTCAAAAGTGTCCATGAGTATGAGCGAGAAGGAGGTCTCTGGTGAAGATGAGATTTCCAGTGTCACAAAGGGGCACAAGATGAATTCCAGGAGTTTCAAAGAGTGAGTAGGAGAAGAACAGGTCACTAATCTTAATGATATTTTTTTAATAAACAACTATGAAGAGAAGGGGGGAAAGTCTGCTTCTGAGAGAAGCAAGGATAGAGATTTTTTTTAAGTTGAGATTTGAGCACATTTAAATATATTGTAATATATAGAATTGAATCACTATATTGTACACATGAAACTAATATAACACTATATGTTAACTATACTGGAATTAAAATAAACAATATAATGAGGAAAAGAAGAGAAGGAAGAGACTAAAGTTACAAAGAGGAAGGGAATGATCCACATGGTGATTTCCAAAGGAGTGTGTGCAGGAAGTAGAGAGAGAGAAAGAACAGGGAGATGAAAGCAAAGTCAAGGTGAAGGTTAGCTTAACCCTGAAGAAAGGACATCTTTCCACTTTATTCAGAAGGAGTGTTTGCAGGTATGGAGGACAACAGTTGAAGGAGTTGCTGCAAGGCCCCATTTGTGTGTGTGTGTGTGTGTGTGTGTGTGTGTTAGTGTTTGTCTAATAAGAGTTGATACCACCTACTGACAGTCTCTGAAGAGAATTAATGAATTATAGGAGGAAATTTTGAAATAACTATCTTAAAAATGTTAAGGGCAACTGGAAGCATAGAAATTTGTTAAGAGTCCTTGAGGTCCTATTTTGTATTGGTGACCTTGCATATGTGAGGCATTGAACTACATGGCTGTGTATTTTGATTCAGTAGTTTTCACAGACATAAGCTCATGCACAAAGAAGTTGGACCATTGCTTCATTTTAGTGATTTTTCAAGTAAATATGCCAGGATATAGGGAGGGAAGCCCACGCTATTGGCAAGGGTGATTGATGTGAAAGACTCTGGTGCATAATAAGCTGGATACAGAAAAAAAAATTGGATAAAGCTGAGAAATAAAGAACATGTATGGAAGTTTGCAGACCATAGATCTTGATAAGGTCTAGGATTCAGTTACTCAGTGAGAGTCATTGATGGGATGCACTAGGAATGGTAGGAGATTCTTGTTAGAGAATAGCAGGTTTAAACATAAAATCTTAAAAGTTGGATCATTCCTAGGGGGTCCCAAGTACTGGAAGGGCATGATTGAAGTAGGGTGGACATACAGGGCATTTAGAACCAATAAGGTCAAGGTTTGGAACAGCTGTCAAAGTAAACATGGAAATGACTCATCATAGCTTGAGTGGGAATGAAGAGAAGGATTCAATAATGATAAGATGAATAGTAGTGAAGAAAGCAAAAGTAATGATGCATTGAGGTTATTAAAAGCAGACAGAAACCTGTGCAAGGTCACAGATAGCCAGAAGAATGTAGCAAATGTCACAAGTCCAAATGGTATTGTCTTGAGTCCCGGGCAAAGGAGAAAGGGAGAATGGGGCAGCAGAGGTCTTGGATTCATATTTTACTAGAAGAAACTTAGGAAGGTCTGTTTATTTACCAACAGATAAAGAGAATAAATATGTTTACAAACACATCTGTTCAACCTTTACAGATTTAAGTAGCAGGTTGGATGACAACAGGGAAATGAAATGACACTGTCATTATATCTGAATTGAAAAAGTCACAGAAAGCTGTAAATAGTAGTTATTATCTTTCCAAAATTTACTCTCAGTCTCTAGAAATCTTCTAGAACCTGGAAATTTGATGAGGAGGTGACTTAAAAAGAATAAAGGTGTTTGTGGGAAGAAAAAAAATACATAAAAGAGCTGCTGGTGGAGAGAGACAGAGATGGTCCATAATTAATATGAACATCAATCTTTTTGAAATGTCAGGGTGAAAGCCTATTCTTGCTGAAATAATTTGATTCACTATCTCTTAAAATAGCACAGAAAGCAAGGGAAAAGGGGCATTGGCAAAGAAGAAGTTGATGAAAACAATAGTACCTGGCTTCTTCTCATCTTTCCTTGGTGTGCAAGGTCCCAGGGGAAAGGGGTGGGGGGGTCAGCTGATGTTACTTGCTGGGTCCTGGCACTGCTCCTGGCCTCCAGTTACTGGTTTGAGCAGTAGAGATAACTGCAGAGTATGGGAAGTTCCTTGATTTATGCTGCAATTTATACTCTAAATGAAGTCAAGTTCCAGAGGTATTTTAGCCTAAAGTATAAGCTTTCCTCATCATTCATTCCAGAAACATCCCCTCCAAACTGCTGACACTGTTTTATATAACACCAGTATGACAATAAAGCATTATCATTCCTTTTTTTTTTTTTATCATTCCCTTTTATTAAGTGGCTTCTGTGGGGCAAGCATGCACTTTCAATGTATGGCTTCTTCCAGTTCTTACATTGGCCCTGTGTGGTTAACACGATCCCCATCTTGGAGAGAGGAGAAGAGAGACTCAGAAAGGTTAAGAGTGACATAATACATTTTTAGATACAAGTTGTTGGCTCTGTAACTGCCCCTCCCCCACCCGATGACCTTTCCTCCGTGTCACACAGCCTTCTGAACAAGTTTCTCTGGCCACTGGCTTTTTCTCAGAAAAGGTCTGGAAAAGACATAACAAATTACAGCCTGTTGCTCCTCAGACCACTACTTGTTTCAGCTCAGTGGCTCCAAGGTGATCAGGGATCAGATCCAAGACCCCATGAGAATATGATGAATCCATGCCATCCTTTATGTCCACACCTCACCTCTGTAGGAAGCACAGATTTTTGCCCTTCCCTAATGCTGGAAGGGGCTCAGTCCCTACAAGAGAGAGCCAACACATTCTGGTGATGATCTTAATTTAGGCATTTTTTTTCATCCAACATGCATTTACTGAGTATCATCCACGGACTCTATTCTGTGATGGGCATTTGGAATATATATCTCAATAAAACATTGCCCTTACCCTCAGTGAGCTCACAGACCCATGAGGGCAAAGCCATGAGGGTAAATGGTTACAAGGCAACAAGGCATGGGTAAAGATAGGATTATGCAAGCAAACTCCAAAGTAGGCAAATGGAGAGAGGCAAAGATGAGCAACCACACCATGGTATTCTCAATGGAACTGTGAACCACACTCAGGCTTACACTCACTGCCCCCAGGGATATTTAGTTTTGTCAGTATTACCACCTTAGCCATATCAAAAAGAAACAGAATCAGGGTCTTGAAGTTAATTCAGTTTTTCAGCCATAAGTCAACCCAGGACCAAAGGAAAACTAAATAAAAATTGAAAAACTTACTTCCGAAAAAGGCTAAATGACATTTTTTTAATAATGAAAATGTGTTTCTTCTTAAAAAAAAAAAAAAAAACTGTGACTGTAAGACCAAAATATACTGGCTCGTGCATTGCTGGTTTCCAGACGTCAATCTTTTTTCCAGATTTCTGAAGATATTTTTATCTAGAGATACATTTTATCAATTAGTTTGCTCCCTCTGGGTAACAGAAATCCTGGCAAGTAGAAGAAAGGTAGCTTTAGTCCCTTTTTGCCTCATGAAACTACAAACTCTGGTAGCAAGCTGTGGTTAGTATTGGTTCAGAGGCTCGTCAAAGTCTCTGGGACTCTCTGCTTTTTCCTTCCAGGCTGTGTTAAGAGAGCTACTGCTGTTCCCTAGCTGCTGCTGTATTCATGGAAAACTTAGTTGATGTGTGTCCTAGTCAAGGAAAAGGGGCATGAGCCAACTAAGTTTGCCTTTCGTTTCTGGAAGCCCTACCCAGTAACTTCTGTTTATATTGCAAAGAGCACCGTTCCACCACAGTGGATGTCACATGTGTTATATCTCAAAGACAAACACCACTGCTGTGTCATCATCCCATCTGCAAGGGAGGCTGGGATTTTTCATATACACACATACACACATGCATAAATATATTATATAAATATGTATTTGTACTGTTTCCATCATTGCTTCTCCCCTTGTAGGGCTCTGTTAATAAGAAAGATGGAAGAGTGTCTATCGAGGATGCAAATATTAATCTCCACCATAATCTTTAACATTTATTTGTAGAAAACAGTATGGCTTTGGTCTTTCAGGAAAACTTTTATAAATCACTCTCCCTTAATAAATTCTAATGGGGCAGGAAGAGAAACAAGTTAGTGTGCTCAGCTACACTACCAGTACCACCGAAATATTTATAGCTCTCAAAACACAGATCTGCACACAGGCCGTTAAGGTACTCCTGATTCATTTGTATCAACTGGTTGAGTCTATATACCTGAATTCTTTTTTTGGTTCTAATTATTGCTTCGTAACTTTATATTAATATGTTTAAACACTGGTTCATAAATTATGTCTTCCTTAGGAAAGAGATGCAAACTGTCAAAAGGAAGAGTCTTACATTTTTCTGCTTTGATATCTTGAGGCTTAGGGAAAGAGAAAATAGAGCATGAAGCAAAAATGCAATGTGATTTGAGGTTGGTATTCTTGGCTCAGAAATTCCAGCTAGCAAAGCAGTTAGCTGATTCAAAATAGTACCCTTCTTAAAAGACAAAACTAGTATCTGTATATATGCATATGCACATATATGTGTATATATACATATTTAATAGGTGCATCCTTGCACATATGTGTATTTAACATCTCAAACACATATTTTCTTCTGAAATGGGACTCACATATTTTAGGTTATTTTATTTGTTTATTTTAGTGTTGCCAAAGAACAAAACCATTCCCCAGAGCAAATCCTGCCTTCTACCAGGGGATTTCTTAATGTTTCCTGTTGCGAAAAACTTAAAAGATGTCTCCTAATTGCAAGGACTATATTAGCTGACCAGCTTATTCTGCTCCCTGTCATCTTTTTAACATCTCAGCAGCTCTAGCAGGTTAATTTATTAACTTCTGAGTCACTACTATGTCCTGGATAAATATTACCAGGCATATTAAAATACATTAGTAAATCAAGTAGTCTTGTCAGCTGAATAACTAATTAATCATATGATAAAACATGTATTTACATCTATTATGAATCAGGACCTCTGCTGGACCCTAGCAATACTAGTAGGATCTCAGATGTCATGTCTCCAGTACTGTGGCCAGGCAGTTACAACAGCATACAATGAGTTCCATGGAAAAGCATGTGATCTTTAGAATGTTTTTCCAAAATATTAGTTGAATAGAGAGAGCTAAGGGGAAATATTTTTAACCAAACCCAATATCTTTATCTTATACTGGTACATAAATACATAAATATACTTTCTTTTTTTTGTAAGAATGCAATACTCTAGCATCTACTCAAGTGGATGACAATTACTATTTTTCCTAAACTAAGCACCCTTTATATGCTTTAGTAAGTACTTATGTGAATTATACTCATATTCTTTTTCAAAAGGATTTATCTAATTATTTAAGAAAGAGAGAGAGAGAGAAAGAGAATGCATCCATGAGCAGAGGGAGGGGTAGAGAGGAAGGAGAGGGAGAAAGAATCTCAAGCAGACCTCTGGCTGAGCACAGAGCCCAAAGGACCCCGAGGTCATGACATGAGCTCAAGAGTCTGATGCTCAACCCACTGAGCCCCAGGTGCCCTACACTCACACTCTTTTTAATAGGCTTTGGATTCTTATTCATTCTTGGGAAAAAAATGTTTAAGTGATGTTTTCCAGAGATATCCTTAATAAATTAACACATTCTGCTGATTTCAGAAAACTATGACCTAAAAATCATTTTTATTTTGGTAAAATAGTACAGGTAAAATATTTTATTTTTCTGACTTTGGAAGAGTAACTGTACTCTTTATAAAGCTGATATTCAGTGTGTGTGTGTGTGTGTGTGTGTGTGTGTGTGTGTGTGTTTGTGCATGTGAGAGAGAGAGGGAGGGAGAGAGGGAGAATATTTGTATTGAAGGCTGGGGAAGGTGAAGGTTTCCATTTTCTGTTAATTTGTTTTTATAAATTATGTTAAAATTTTGGTATATATGGGATCCAACAGCTATTGTTTGTCTTTGCGGCTCTTATCTAGAAAGAATTGGGAGCTTCTTCCTTGTGCAGGGACCAAATTCTAGAGACATTTTTAATGTCCTGGCAGATGCTTCAGACTTTTCTATTCAAGTATTTAGATTCTACTTAAAGGGAGGCAGTATCCACAGTGGATATGAGCATAGGCTTTGGAGACAGATAGGAGTAGGTTTGGGCTGGATGGTCTGAGTAGACTGCTCATTTGTAAAATGAAGCCCTAATGTCTTTTTTTTTTTAAGATTTTTATTTATTTATTTATGAGAGACACACAGAGAGAGGCAGACACATAGGCAGAGGGAGAAGCAGGTTCCCCTCAGGGAGCCCAATGTGGGACTCTATCTCAGGACCCCGGGTCATGCCCTGAGCCAAAGGCAGATGCTCAACCACTGAGCCACCCAGGAGCCCCATCCTAATGTCTGTTTTATTAGGGTATTGCTACTCAATGTATGTGAAGTGCCCATCTTAGTATTTAGTAAATGTTCCATGACTAGGTGCTATCATTATTACTATCTAGTTATTTCAAACACCTTTGCACTTATTCTCCTCATATTAATTAAGGCTATTTAATTCATATCAGCTGAGGTATAGTAAAAGCAGCTGTTTTCCAGGATGACATGGCAGACAGTTGAAACAGGTCCTATTTCTACAATGTTATTTACTAATATATGTTCGAACGTCAAGCGATTTGTATTCTTATCCAGGATACTCATAACTCAGAAAATCATCAGTTCAGTAGGTAGAACTGCCAAGATATTAAATGGATGATTTAGGACTAAGTAAGTTGGCCAAATATTATCACAATATTCAATATGTTCCTTCAGAAGAGAATTGAAATATTTATGACACTATGTTTCCTGACAAGCTGTTTAAAGCATATTTTTGCTTTCTACTACTTCTTTGCAGTAAAGAGAGAGAGAGAGAGAGAATATTCATGAATAAACCTAGTGAGAATAAGGCATGACCTCAATAAGAAAAAGTACAATTACAACTGGAAGTTATAAAAGAACACTTGAATAAGTGAACAAATGTATCCTGTTTTTAAAAGAAAATGAAATATTCTGAAGGTATCAATTCTCCATATTTAAAATATAAGCCCAACAAGTATTTTTTCTTACTAGTTATTTATTTTTTTAATTTTTTTTTTAATTTATTTATGATAGTCACAGAGAGAGAGAGAGAGAGAGAGGCAGAGACACAGGCAGAGGGAGAAGCAGGCTCCATGCACCGGGAGCCTGACGTGGGATTCGATCCGGGGTCTCCAGGATCGCGCCCTGGGCCAAAGGCAGGCGCCAAACCGCTGCGCCACCCAGGGATCCCTTACTAGTTATTTAAAAAGCTGTAAATTCACCTAAATATATACATAAGTTTATATATATATATAGAATTGATAAAAATTATCTTAAAATATATTAAATATAGCATAAAGACAAAATGATGACATTATCAAATTAATCTGTAGATCCTGATGGAGAAGGGTAAATATTCCAGCAGTAGACCATTTCTTGCATTAAAATTTTCCATGGAATTAAGGCAATATTGGGACGCCTGGGTGGCTCAGCGGTTGAACATCTGCCTTCGGCTCAGGGCGTGATCCCAGGGTCTGGGATCGAGTTCCACATCGGGCTCCCTGTGAGGAACCTACTTCTTCCTCTGCTTATGTCTCTGCCTCTCTCTTTGTGTCTCTCATGAACAAATAAACAAATCTTTTAAAAAAATAAGGCAATATAAAAAATCAGTGAGAAACAGAAAGATTTATCAAATTTTTAAAACTGAGTACCAATTGGGACTTAAATTCATTTAGTTTCCTCTGACCCCATAACTATAAAATTACTAATGACTTAAAAAATAAAAATTTTGAGGATGCTTCGGTGGCTCAATTGGTTAAACATCTGCCTTCAGTGTAGGTCATGATCCCAGTGCCCTGGGATCAAGCCTCAGCCGACTTCTCCCTCTCCCTCACCCAACTCATGCTCTCTCTCTCTCTCTCTCTCTCATTTATTCAATCTCTTTTAAATAAGTAAAGCCTTAAAAGAATTTTTAAGATAGGTAAAAATGTTAAAAGAAGGATATATCAGAACACAAGAAAAGCCAAAAAAAAAAAAAACCCAAAAAACCAAAAATCTCTAAAATGAAAGAAAAAACCCAGCAATGTTTAAACCTGACTTAAAAACTGAGCTCTGTGCCTATCATTACTTCCCATCCTCTGCTAGATTGTACCACCTTACTCGGGATATTTCTCTTATACATGAAGATGTGCCTTTTGTCCTTATTTATATTCCTCTGTACATCTCTTAATGGATATTAGATATTCTAGGGTAAATTCAGGAAAGGGAAAAAACGGAAACAATAACCTTTATGGATGGAATGCATGTCATTTGTTTGTAACTACTTCCTAGCATAATCCTTGTACATACCAGGTATTCATTCAGACTTGCTGAATAAATGGATAATTGGATGAGAATAAGAATACCAGTGACAAGTCACAGTAGCTTTGAAAGAATCTAGAAACAGAATAGCACTGCTGGAAAAAAAGAGTTGAAGATTGATTTAGTTGAGTCTTTTAATATGCAGACAAAGAAATCGAAGCCCAGAATAATGAAATGACTTAATCCAGATCACATGGTTTGTAACGAGCAGAAGGTGAATAAATTAAAATTAATACTTCCCTTGATATTTTTCTGTGTGCCAGGACATCCAAAATATAACTGAAGTTGTGATTACAGACCTGTGATCAGTTAAGAAAGATACTTTCTCTCCACATTTTAAAAATTTAGATATCCCATAACTTAAGCAGAGAGGAAAGCTGAGGTAAATATATTATTAGTTTTTTTAGAAGCACACTATGATGGTTAATTTATTTGTTCAAGGGCTCACATTGCAAGCATTAAACCAAGCATGGGCTTTGAGTCCATAAGTGCACATTTGCTTATTTAAGGAAGAGAAAAGTGAATGGTGATCCATGAATGTGGATGAAAACTAAAGATTCACGGTTAGTCATATTTTAGTTTTTCTAGCTCTACAGCTTAAAGGCCAGAAGTTATAGGTCTTTTAGGTCTTTCTGGATGTCCCACAAGGTATGTGCACTTTTCTTGAGCTAAGCCACTTCATCATCGTTCAGCTTTCAGTTGATAACACTGGTTAATCCCCAAACATTCAGGATATAAGGAAGATTCAGGAAGACTTCCTTCCCCATGGCATGCATTCCCTTCACCATCACTGACATTGCATGAGCACTGGATAGATTTTCAACATGGAGTGGATGAGATCAACCACACTTAATCCAAAAGCCCCAAGGGTATATCCTTTTAGTTTGATGACTTCATAGGCACTTTCGACCACCATCTTAAGCACTCTCTTCCAATTTTCACTGTCATTGTCTGTTCCCATTTCTGGATTTCATTCCTGGAGACAAATTGCTGTTACATTCACTCCACTCCACAGAGCCACACTTGAGTTGCAACGTTCTCCTGAAATCCATCCATGGCAGCTGCTAAGATGAATGCCAAGTTTTTCAGCCATTAGATAGTGAAATCTAGCAGAATCCAGGTTATGCCCACTTCTAATCACACAGTGCTTGAGTAGTTCATTTAGTTTCCAGGTAACATATGTGAGAATATCCACTGGGATGAAAGCCACAATTATGATACAATCAGGACTGTACTTGACTATCTGAGGAATAATGAATTTGAGGACATTAATATTCCTCTGCACCAGGTTGAGACGGCCTTCTCCTTCCTGCTAGTTACCAACACAATCTTAGAATCGGCAGTTATAGAGTAATCCTTGTCTGCCACAGTTTTAGGTGTCTGAAGAAATTAGCTCCTATGTTTCAGAACTACCATTTCTTCTCTGAGTTTTTCTTCCAAAACGTCCATTGCACAAGTTCATCTGCCAGAGATTTTTCCAGAATGCTAATGGCACATGCCACACCAACTTGCACAACATCCACTACAATGATCTTATTGGTTGGGATGGTTGCTTCTTCTTCTGCAACTGGTGCAATCAGTTTTGTTGGGGTTATTATTATTATTATTATTATTATTATTATTATTATTTATTTTAGAGAGAGAGCAGGGGAGGGGCAGAGGGAGAGTCTACAAAGCAGACTCCTCACTGAGCACCGAGCCTAATGTGGGGCTGAGTGTGGAGCTCCATGTGGGGCTCACTTTCACCACTCCAGGAGGATGACATGAGATGAAACCAAGAGTTGCACATTCAACCAGCTAAGGCACCCAGGTACCCCCAGTGCAATCAGTTTTTTCTGAAGAGTTACATTGTGCCCAGGAGGGAGATAGCTATTAGACTCATGTGAAGAAGACAATGAGGTAAATACATTCTACCTAGAGACCAGAAAGAATTTGGGAAATTTTCTGAACTCTATCATTGTTAGCTTTCATGAGGCCTAGAGATGAAACCATTTTACCAAATATAAGGTCAGTTGTTAGCAGAATAGGGTAGGAGCTCAGCTCTCCTGTGTCCATGTTTAATGCTCTTTCCACCATACTCGTATGCTAACCAAAACCTTTCTTACTAAAACATGTAAGGAGAGAAAACAAGATCCAATGGTGTTAAATTTTAAGAATAAGTGTGGAAAAATTTATGTTTAAATAAACTTGTTAAAACTAATACTTCAAGAGGATATGTAAAATAGGATATTTTTTTAATCAGCATTTATTTGATTAGCATACATTTATTAATCACCTACCACATGAAGACACAATAGAAGATGTAGGAGATGCAATGATGAATAGATCAGAAGTTGTTCCTGCTGTCGTGCAATTTTTCAGTTTAGGGACTAAGGGTCAACAGTGAGACTGAGATAACACAATGTACCACTCTAGGGATGGGTTACTTTGACCTTTGACCACCTACCTGGACCATTCTGGTTAACTAAAGTTAACCGAGGAACTGAGATTTTATATAAATATAAGTAAAAAAAAAAAAGTCTCTGAGAGAAACCAAATTTATTCAAAATTCATTCAAGTAAACCTCTGAAGTTTATTTCTCAATTTTTACATAGAAAGCCTGCAGCTTAACAGCCACAAATCCAAACCAGTCTTCAATCTCTAGATGAACTATCAGCCCTCATTAAAATGTACATAAAGCTGCCTCCAATGACTTCTACTAAATCGAATCAATCTGAAATAAAAATAAGATCTTCAGGGGAGGTAAAAGTAGAAAGTTTTAGAAATTTTTGAGGAATAGTAAGTATTTCCAATTTGCCAAATAAAGATCCAGGCCTGTATATGTATCCACACTTTTCAAAGAGTTTTTAGGTCAATGACATCACAAAGGTTCCAGGATTTGAATGGTAACATGTCGGATATCACTCTGAATGGTGATGAAGGCACTTGCTTTCCTAAACCGACCTACTGAAAAGGAAATTCTTTTGCACATGCACTTACAGTAGAATCAGTTGACCCTGGAATCCAGCAGCCTGGTTTACTGGGAAATATAAATAGCACAGAGAAGATAGTCACATATAGACATCACTTCCTGGTGGTACTTCATTAAGATGAGTCCTGGGGGTGCCTAGAAATTCCTGTATCTTATTTTCCTCTAAGTCTCTATTTTCCTACCCTGGAGAGAGAAGAAAGCAGATCTATGGGGAACTGAGTTGCAAAAGGAAGCAGGATGCTGGATCAGCCTGAGATGACAAGGTATCTCTGAGTAACAGGGCAGGAGCAAAGGTGCCAAGGCTAAAGCTACAATAGAAAGCCAGCGCCCAAAGAAAACTTAGGAAGGATGACCATTCTAGGAACCAGAATCCTGCCGTGCTGTGATGAGAACTGTTAGTGGTTGGTAAGGTTTACTGTACACCAGGCACTATGCTTACTGCTTTGCATTTCTGTTTAAATCCTCACAGCTCAATGAGTTTCCATCTATTCTGTCCCTGACAATTTATCCCACACTTGATGTGCCCAAACATCTGTACTATCCTTGACTCTCAGATGTGTCTCTACAGCATGGACCTCCTTTTCCGTCAACTACCTAAATCTTAATGGAGTTGTTTTCATATTTAAATAAAACTACTTCTTCCTTTGTTCCTCTTTCCTATTTATGAGTTTTCCAAAAAGATGACTGAAATCTAAAATGTCTCCTTGTGAAAAAAAAAGAGGGGAGATAAGATATTTACCCAGAGGGCACTTTTTACAAAAGTACCACTGTACACATCAGTGAATATAAAACTGGAAGTAACCTTGGAAGAAGGCCAAGGTCTTGGCTAATACTCCTTTCTCTTCACCCTGTTTGGTAATCATCAAAGATCTAGTGTATGGTCTCCACAGGGCAGCCAGTAAAGAACACTCAGAAGCAAGAACTATGATGTCAGATGACAGAGAAATCTATGATTCCTGGCCTGGAATCAGTTTTACAGTTTCTACAGACATGTAAGGCTGCCTTACTCATTAGTCAGTCCAAGCATGTGATAGCAATTGCTCATCCAGTCACTAAAACCAAGGAAGATGTGTGAAAGCAAGATAGCAGCAAAGGTTGCTATTGAATGTTAACATTGTAATATTGCTTAGCATCACAGCAAACATGACAAAGAAAAGGGAAAGTAGAACAAAGAATCTCTAAATAACAACAAAGGTCCCAAGAAGACAGTATATTCCCAGTAGTCTTATCTCAGTTGGTTCTTTGAACTGAGTATTTTAACCATTTTCTTGATTACAAAGACCATCTCTGATTAAAACAAAGAGAAAGAGGCACCTGGGTGGCTCAGTGGTTGAGCACCTGCCTTTGGCTCAGGTTGGGGGCCTGGGATTGAGTCCCTCATTGGGCTCCCCATACGGAACACACTTCTCCCCCTGCCTATGTTTCTGCTTCTCTATTTGTGTCTCTCATGAATAAATACATAAAAATCTTTAAAAAAATAAAACAAAGAGAAAGAAAAGTTTCTTTTCTTCTTTCTTTCTTTCTCTTCTCAACAAAGTTGCCTGTTGTTTATGACAGCATCGTGTCTATATATGTGTGTGTTAGGTGCACATCCTGGTACGTAACTCTCTGTGTGTATGTGCATGTCCGCACGTGACTGTGCTCCGTCACACTAAGTGCTTGAAATAAGCTCTATCATGAAACAGCTCTAACAACAATCACACCTCAGACACACCTGTTAGCCTCCTATTAAATTTAAGATCCCTCACTTTATACCCAACTTTTATGACTTCCTCTGCCTCTCCTCGTTTTTAAGTATCCAGAACATTTACCTCCTAAAATAGAAGCTTTGGATGTTCCCTTTGCCCTCTCCCTTTTCCTTCTCCAAACAGTCCTCTCATCACTTTGAAGGAGTTGGCAAAGTCCTCAGTGGAAGGGAAATTTTTTATAAAACACCTGGGGAGGCTTGAGGTGAACAGACAAGGATACCTGGATTTACAGGCCAGAATACAGACTTCCGTTTGGTCTTGCCTATGAGTTTTAAAAGCAAATTCCCTGCTTCTGTGGAAGCCCAACCTTGCCTTATCCATTTGAACCATCCATATTAACAAGCCTCTATCCAACATAACATTGCCCTGAAGATATTATGGTTCCTGGCACTTTTAATTAAGAATCCCGATCTCTAAGAAGAATATCCACTCAGCAGCATCTGGAAGGAGAAATTGACAGAGTGGCAACAAATCGCTCCAAGCTGATGGCAGAGAGCAGAATTGCTATTAATGGGAAATCATTGAATTTTGGCTCCAGTTAAGCCTGAAACATTAAGCTTTTTCTAATGTTTCTCTCCATGGTAGTAAATTGACTGAAAATTGTGATTTTTTTTTTTAAATGGAAGATGTGATGAACCATTCAGCTATAGCCTCAGCTCTTCAGCTGAAATTTCCTCTTCTACTGTTTATTTGCTATTTTATTACTCAGAGCTTTAGAAATACTCCGCTTTTTAAGAGTTTTTTATTTTAATTCCAGTTAGCTAACATGTAGTGCTATGTTAGTTTTACGTGTACAATATAGTGATTCAGCAATTACATGCATCACCCTGTTCTCATCACGACAAGTGCGTGCCTTCATCCCATCACCATTCCACCCACCCTCTCTGGACACTATTAATTCTCTACAGTTAAGAATCTGTTTCTTGGCCTGCCTCTATTTTTCCTCCTCTGTTTTCTTTATTTCTTAAATTCCATGTATGAGTGAGATCATATGGTATTTGTCTTTCTCCGACTGCCTTACTTGCTTAGCATTGTCTAGCTCCACCCCTGTCATTGGAAACATCAAGATTTCATTATTTTTTGTGGCTTAATAATACTCCTGTGTGTGTGTGTGTGTGTGTGTGTGCGTGCATGTGCCACATCTTCTTTATCCATTCATCAGCTGATGCACACTTGAGCTGCTTCCATATTTGGCTATCACAAATAATGCTGCAGTAAACATAGGGATGCACATACCCCTTTGTTTTTTTTCAAAGATTTTATTTATTTATTCATGAGACACACACACACACACACACAGAAAGAGAGAGAGAGAGAGAGAGGCAAAGACACAGACAGAGGGAGAAGCAGTTTCCATGCAGGGAACCTGACGTGGGGCTCAATCCCGGGACTCCAGGATCATGTCCTGGGCTGAAGGTGGCACTAAACCACTGAGCCACTGGGGCTGCCCACATGTACCCCTTTGAATTAGGAAACATAACTCCTCTTAAGCAGATTTTTTTCCCTGTAAAATGTGCTACAAATCTAAGCTGAGTGAGTCATTATTCAGTGTCACTTTCCTCAAAGTTTCAATTTAACTTTATACTAGTTTTGAAAGTGATATTGATGTTTATTGGTGTGTCTCAGCTCATTGGTTGTGAACATGAAATGGTTTTATTTTTTTCCAAAAATTATTTCCCAACTATGCTGTGTCTCTCCTCTTCCTTGCTAGGCAATATTTCCCTTAGTGACATCTTGGTCTGACTTCTTGACTTTCCAGTAACTTTAAAATTATTAAAGGAGTCTTATTCAGGTATATGAGACTTCATTTGAAGGGATAATCTCAGTCTTAATTGAAACATATTTAGCATTGAGGAAGCAGACTCATGGTCCATGGTATTTGTGTAGGGGAGAAAGGGGGGCTATAATCTCTGCCTTTAAACATTTGGAGAGTGTTGGGAGGAAGAGACTGTAGACTTGGATGCTGTAATTTCAAAAGCTAGGTCTCAGATCAGTGAGAGACGTTTCCAGGAGACAGGTTTAAACTCAATATATGGAAATTCTGCCTACAAATTAGTTGTCCAAAAATAGAAAATCTGACTTATAAAGATGCCCATATTCTTACATCAAGAAAAAGTTTGCTCAGAGAATTCTTCATGATTTCTTTTACTCCTCCCCACCCACTCATACCCACCATTCCAGCCAATATCTCATCCAGTAGCCAATCCTGCCAGGCCAACCTTGGCTCTCCATCTCTGCTAGGTCTGCCCTTCTACAACTACCATCATTTATTGCCTTCAATACTGGAGTAGCCCCTGATCTGGAACATCCCCCAATAGGAATGGCCTCCTGGTGCCTCCTTCACCCTTGCCTCCCTATATCTTCCAACAACAGCCAGACTTGCATTTTTTAAATAGGAATTATGTCTGTCTCTCTCTGAAAAGCTTCTATGATCTCCCCTGGCATTTCAATAAAATGCATGTTTCCTACCATGACCATGGAGACCATAAATGGTCTTGTCCCTGCCGACCTCCATCTGAGGTTTTTGTATTTCCCTTGCCCCTGAGGTTGGTCCTCACCAGCCTCTCCTGCTGCAGGGCACCTTGCTAAGTCCTGAATGTGCTAAGCAAACACATTTCACGTCCTTTGACCTTGCCATTCCATTTGTCTAGAAAGTCAGCGTGCACATGGTCTACTCCTTATTATGTGCTGCATGGCTCAAATGCCACCTCTTTTGAGTGGCCTTCTCTGCTTCCTTATCTAAAATATGCCCACACTACTCTCCTGGTCTTTCTGAATCACATCATTCCATTTTATGTCGTTTTAAAATAGCACTTAATACAACTGGCTTATTCCTTTGTTCAGAAAATAATTCTTAAGTACTTACTATGTGTCAGATGCTTTTCTAGGCAGTGGGAACAGGTGAACACAAGGGCAAAGTCCATGCCTTCATAGAAGCTATGTGAGAACATCCTCCCTTGCAGTCTGAATTACCATCTTCACTTTTTGTTTATCACCTGTCTCCTTCCACTAGACCCCCACGAGGCAGTGACCTTGGCGATCTTTTTGTCCACTGTATTCTCAGCTCCTGGAAGGGTACCACTAAATAATGTAGCCCAGTGAGTATTAGAATGAATAAATGGATTGAAACTTTTAAAAACATTTAAAATCCTTAGATTAATGAATTCTAGCTATCAAAGCACCTAGTTTCCTTCTCTTCTTAACCCAATGTCAAAGCTAAGAGGTTTTAAAGAAAATCTGGTCCCATGCTTGTTGGAAGTATGGACAGCAGCGAATCTGGGGTGTAGTTACAAATGCAGAGTCTCAGGCCCCACTCCAGAACTTCTGAGTCCGAATCCACATTTGATGAGATATAAGGTAATTCCTATGCACAGAGTTTGAGAAGCACTGAGAGAGTCCATATACCTTCTGATAGAGAGAATAAACTGAGGCCAAGAGAGGACAAGGACTGTTCAGGGAATAAGATCCTGTTCTAATCTGGATCTTCTTTCCTCTAAACTGTGAAACTTTGCAGGTATCATATCTGCATTTCAGGAGGGGCTGGAGACCAAATAAATAAATAAACAAACAAACAAATAAATACAACCTGAGAAGTGACCTTGAGGGTGTTTCCAGAAGCCTGTCCCTCAGGACCCCTGGCATCTGGAGGCACATGTGCCTGCCACCCTCTCACATCCTATTCTTCCCAGCACCCACTGCTGAGTGGTTTCTAGAGGTGAGTGCTTTTTCTCAGGGGTCATTCCTCGGTGTGCACTCACATCCTGCTTTCTCAATATAAGAATTTATTTTTGTCATTTTATTCTCCACCATCAGGAAGTTCTCATCTGAAACCTTTTTTTTTCCCCCTGAGGGAGGGTTGTTTTCTGCTCATCTCATGAGAGAGATGCAAATGTTCTCTTTGCATTATTTCTGTGCATACACTCTCCCTGCGTGTCTGGAAAGGCAGCTGCATTTTACCCGTTTGCCAGCAGAGCCCTGGCTCACACTCTCTTGGCTGTTGTTTTCCTTCCTCTAGCTCCTCGGACTCTGCAATGCAGTAGAAGGTGTTTCTGTGATTCCAGCGGCTTCTGAGCTGTCCCATTCTTCCCCGACTATCAGGCTTCTTCCGCAGACAAACTGCTGGTGATGCTGCTCCATTTCTAACGTCTCCAGGACATGTCTAGCAAATAGTATTACTTTGGTCTAACAACTAGCAAGGAAAGGAGGACTTCAAAAGGTTGTATTTTTTCTCTTGTCTTCAAACAGTTGCATTTGGAATCCAGACTTGAGCCTGTGCCTGAGGATGGTTATGCCCCCTGTGTGGCACACCAATTCACCTGGCCTCACCCCAAATCTCTGCACTAAAAGAACGAGAGAATGAATATGACATATGAATAATAAATATGAAAAATCATTCTCAAGTCTCACCTTGAGAAAAGGCAAAACTGTGTCTTCTCTCCTACAGACAGATTTGAAATACTGCAACTAATACTGACCTGGCACAAATAATGAAAAGACATAATTTGCCTTTCCTTAATTTTAGAGGAAGTAGCAGGGGTTTGGGAACCAGCTGGATTTGGATTTGAATCAAATCTCTGCTGCTTCCCAACACTGTGACCTTGAGCATGATACTTAATCTCTCTGAATCAAGGATTCTGTGTCACAGTAAGGAATTAATCCACCTCCAAGGGACACTTTAAAGCCTCCTGAGGCTCCTGGCATGTGGTAGCTTCAGTAGACAGTGGATGCTTCTGCAGCTGTGATGATTAGTAGTGGCAGCCTTCAGCGGTGCAGGTAATGGTGGTGGTGGCAATAAATATATCGTGTGCAGCCACTCAGATAAGTGGCTGTGGACCTGGGATTTAAATTGATTTAAAATGTGTCCAAGTATATACACAATAAATGTGGACAATCAGTCAACAGGGAATGGTAATTAGTAAATTCCTGAACCATGGCTCTGCTTGCAAGGGCCAATAGACAATTACCTGCTGGCTCAGAAAGCCACATCATCAGGTGACAGTATTGGCTAACATGGCCCTCATATGAGCAGGACAGGGGCCCAAGCTGGGGTGGTGGGCTGGGCAGGACCTCAATCTCTCAACAGACATTAAGCAGAATTGAAATTCTGAATCAGGATCTCTGGGCTTAGAATCCTGCAATCTGAGCCTTTCCATGTGATTTCTACGCACTCTAATTTTTCATAATCTCTGGTTTAAAAAAAGCCTTGCAGTACACCCTCCATTTAGATAGTATTAATCCCACGAGAAGGAGGCCTTGGTCAAAACAAATAATTACGAGACAAATACACAGCCTGAGTCAAAGAGTTTCCCCACATCGTATCCCTCTTTTTATAGCATCCTATATCCATTTCCGGGCAACATATACAGGATTAAGAATTTTCTGAAATATGCAGAAATTGCCTATCCCTTTTACGGTTGAACTTTATCTGTTTTCCCATTTTGTGAAGTTCTAGAAAACTCTATATAGCATGTAAAACATTAGATAAAATTAGTATCAGAGAAATGGACAGGAAATTACTCTCTCAATTCTACATTTTTAGTGACCATGTAATTGCCTATCAGTTACCCTCAGGGAAAAAAAATTACCAAGTGTTTACTAGGCACCGATACCAGTCAATTGCTTAGGGAATCCAAAGTCCAAAACCTTTCTCCAGGTGTTTTTACAGCCTAGTATAGAAGAAAAAGAAATGCAAGAAAAAAGTGGGGTAATACTAAAAAAGTTACTATTGTAAGCAAAAATAATGATTGAAGTAATAGCAACCACAATATCCATTTACTGAATGCCTCCTATAAATCAGGGGCCATGCTGGACATTTATACAAATTATACCTGACCCTTTCAATAGCAATACAAGAGAGGAGCCATCTCCTCATGTTGCGTAAGAAACTGAGGTCAGGGAGGTTAAGACCTGGCTCAAGGTCATACGGCAAATGAATGGCTGGGGTTCAAACTTTGGATTACCAAGCTCTAAAGTCATTACTTTTTAAAATTAGGAGTCCAGAGAAAGAATTCTCAATGACACAACTATGTTGCCAAGTTCTCTCAACCATGCTGACATAGGGGATGAGGTTAACAGCTTGGTCAAGGGTATAAAGCTAACAAGAACTCAGGTGTCTTTACTACAAACTGTGAGCCATTGGGTCAGAAGTGTACAGTGTCACAATCATCTATCCAGTCCCAGGCAATCACAACTCAGCAACTTTCTGTCTACTTCCTCACCTCTTCTCTCCTACCCCATACTCCCGGCCCCACACCAGCCTCAAAACAGAATATATTGAAACCAATGATTCTGAAATCATCATTGGTGTTTGATCCATGGACCATGTCATCTGGAAAGTGTGTTATCCGTTTTTATTCTGCTCTGCATCTTCAGAGGCAATTAATGCACTGAGTATAATGCCAGTCATGCCTGTCTCGGGTAGGTAGGTCTCATTTCATGGCCTATCCAAATATGCGTCTCTATATGAAGCCTTTTACCTAACACCTAAGCCAACTTAATCATTCCTCCATCTGTGCCCTCACAGCTTCTGCTACTTTGCTTCATCAAAACACTAGATTTGGAACTCCTTGAGGGTAGAAACTATTTTTGATTCATTCTTTATCCTCAGCTTCTAACTCAGGACAGAGAATGAATCTCAAAAGTCTAGGTAGATGGCAGATGGAAGATGGGTATAGTTTTGTCTCAGCCTTTAGAAGACCCCAGAAGGCCCCAGCAGTACAGAAACAATCTCCTCCTGCTGCACAATCAGCAAAGTCAGCCATTTCCAGGCCTGTGGAGAGAGTGAGAGGAGATCATGGCCATGGGAAAATACCATTAGTCAGAAACCCCAAGGGAGAACAAGTGGCGATCGACAGTATTATAATTAATTAAAAGATTTTATGGATTATGACTGTGGCAGGGAACACTTTTGCCATTAGAAAATAGATATCCTACAGGTTTCTTGGATGGGATTTCTCATAAAGCCAGAGTGTTTTCAAACAGCCTGACCTTTTTCTGTTAACTTCAGTATAAAAGCTCCTAGCCTCTCTATTTGACATTCGCTCTCCAAACACACTCACATTATATAGACCATCTTCCATTCTGGCTGATCATTCTTGTGTGCTTTCTCTCCTTTAATAACAGCTGTTCTTGGGATGGGATTTTTTATCAGTTATTATTAACTTAGCATGGATTCGAATAACTCATTCCTATTGGATCTTATGGGATCCTATGGGATCCTCATTCTTAACTTTCAAGACTGATTTTACATCAGTCAGTAACAACATGGCATGAACTTAGGGTAACCTGGAACAAATCCCTGAGGAGCTGCCATCCTGAAAAACAGGGCTTTTCAGTCCTCAGAAAGGGATCAAGGCTGGGGAAAAGAAGAATGGTGGGGAAGCTCTCCTTGGAGTGTCGCAAAATATCTGAAGTGGGCAGTCACCTAGCCCAATTTTATTGTTCTCACTGTAACTACTGATGATTATTATGTCCCAGGCACTGTGCTAGGAACTTAAATAAGCGTAACCTATGATCCTCACAATAATCCTATAAGGCAACTGATCCAATTCATCCTGTTTGTCTCAACTTTAGGGCTTCATCACTACCCTCCAAAACTGTGCTAGAACCTTCTCCAAACATCTTGTATGATTTCTCAATAGCCTTTATCACAATTTTAATTATATAACTGCGTATTTAGCTATACTATATCTGCCTTCTCCATCAGAGTCTGAGTCCATTAAGATAATGCTCATGTCTATTTTATTTTTAATCCATGGCTCTATCCCTAGCAACTAGGATAATGCCCTACCTCATAATAGGTATCCAATAAAAATCTTTTAATTCATGAGTGATTGAAATGAGTATCATGCAATTGTTACTAAACCCACTTTACAAAAGATGTCAAGATCAAGACCAAGTTTTGAAAGCTTAAGAGTAGCTGAACCAGTTCCCCCAGGTGTGCTTGACTTCCGAACTCATGCATTTTCTCCTACACACACTGCCCCTCTTTCAGCTTCAGGTAGGAACATACTGCTTAATGGAGTATCAGATGTACATCCATATTTTTTCTTTTAATCCTTCCACACACAAGTCTAGATAAACATCTTCTGATGTTTGCATTCGAATCTTACTCATAAGCTTTGGATGGGCCATCTACTAGGATCAGATCAAGTGGTCTTCTGAAAGAAAGCCAAATTAATTACTAGATTTTTTTTCTGTTGTTATATTTCTGGATAAGGAATGACAACTGGATTTTAAAATAAAAGGAAATCAGGATGAGAATCGTTATATAAAACATCCATCAAGAAGGCATTGTACCAGCCAGAAACCATTTTGTGGCTTGAAGATGAGGCATCGCACCTATAAGCGGTAATTGCAGGAAGAATTCTGGAAAGATAAGAAGAAAACACTGACACTCCAGAGGCCATGTGGTTGGGAAACAAGAGCTGGGGATGGGGGATCAGATGACACAAGGGAGCCCCAGAGCCTCCTCTGTCATAGTGATAAAACCCACCGAACAAAGTTGACCTGAGAACTAAATGATAGGCTATATTTGGAAAATGCTTAGAAAAGCCTTCATAAATGTGACAAGTTGAAGGCTGACAAAACAAAGACTGGGAAATGCCCATCATATTTCCTGGAACTGACTAAACTCACAAGAAACCCATGACATGTTTGAAGAGAAAGAACCAGGACTTACAAAGAATCCTGACATTTGAGTACCTGGGACCAGTGAAGCTGTACAGTATATTAATCTAAGAGTCATTTTCAGTTTGGTTACTGCAGACTTCGCCTGCTGTAGAAAATAGCTCTCCCAGAACCTGTTAGCCTCATGGTTAGCCATTGGTATCATTTGCAGCACAAACTTAGATTACACAATTTATAGGCAGAAGAAGATGTCTAATTTGCACGTAACTGATGGCAGGAAAATGAAAGATACGTTCGTAACATTTCAGCTGACTCTGCAGTACTAGCTTGGCTTTTTTTTTTTTTTTTCATTTCCTTACAAATTAAAAGGAACAGAAATTCAAGCACAATGATTTCACTGCCTGTGGACGGGACTCTTTACCCAGTACTCAAAACCCTGGATGATCTGGCTCCAACCTCCTTGACACTCCAGGGTCAGTGTGAGGGGTTTACCGATGGAATTACCCACACATGCTACCCCCCTATCCCAAGGATACATTTTTCATTCTCAGCTCATGATGTCTCTTTTATCCATACACTAATGAATTCACTTATTCTTTCATTCAGATGAGTCACTTTCTGGTGTTGGGATCTGGGGATGTGCTGATCAATGAGACAGGCATGGCCATTTGGCTTAGAGACTACATACCTTACAGACAACTGCTATAAACATCTCTTCCCAATTTCCATCAGTTGATATTACTGTCTCTCCTTTCCACATGTTACTTATTTTTTCACACCTTTATGAAACATTCCAATGGGTACAACTCTCCTATGCTCTGTGCCTCCCCCTGACATTTCATAGCTACTGTCAATGAAATGCTATATGGCTAGTGCTGGACTAAGTGCTGCAGACAAGATATCAGATTTAATTTTCAAAATAACATTATGAGGTAGATAATGTCATGAAACTCAGGTTTACCAAAGATGAGACTGAGGCTTAGAGATGCATTCTGCCCAAGGTCACTCTACTCTAAATGCTGATGCCCAGCTTCCACACCAGGCAGCTTGACCCCAGCACCTGGGCACTTCATCATTATGTCTTACTGACCCCACATTTTATCACCCTCATTCTTGTCTCCTCCCGCTCTTTGCACCCTAGGCTGAGAGTCTCCTGAAGGTCTCATTCTCCCCTGCCCGTCACACCCCACCTCCCTGCTAATGCAGCCGCGTGGGACAAGATACAGAGTCAATATTTGCTGGATTTAATTGAATTCTATGGATATCCAATTTAAATTCTGTGATCTATTCTTGAACGATCTAGATGACCTTTTGAGTTCTTATAACACATCAGTTCACTTTGTACTTCAATATTTTGTGGTTTCATTTGCATAAACTCCTTGGTGTTTCTGTCTCCAGATATTTTATCATGCTAGAAAGCTGGCTGCATTTGCTTTTATTCATGCATCTGCTGTTATAGAAAATGAGGAGGGAATCTGACTTGTCCAGGGGGCTGAAAAGCATTTCAAAGAATAGATGGCTCTGGCAGCCCGGGTGACTCAGTGGTTTAGTGCCGCCTTCAGCCCAGGGTGTGATCCTGGAGACCCGGGATCGAATCCCACATCAGGCTCCCTGCATGGAGCCTGCTTCTCCCTCTGCCTGTGTCTGTGCCTCTCTCTCTCTCTCTGTGTGTGTCTCTCATGAATAAATAAATAAAATATTTAAAAAAATAGATGGCTCTACTAAAAAGGCTGCTGGGTTTTGCCGGGAGGGCACAAGTCAGGAAATACTTTAAGCAGAGGTCTCTGCAGACTCATCTTTCTCAGTGACAGGTCCTGGGATGGCTGCCACTGTCACCACCATCAGAAGGCCTAATGGGCAACACCCAATCTGCAAGCCAGTTTCCCTCTTAGCAATTCTTCCTCCAACTGCTCCATAGAAAGTCTACAGTAGAAGTTTTAAGTCAAATTGCAGGAGAGAAATTTGAACATTGATCTTATATAATAATTCCTGATCTCTAGTGAAGGCCT
Source organism: Canis aureus (assembly GCF_053574225.1). Classification (NCBI taxonomy): domain Eukaryota; kingdom Metazoa; phylum Chordata; class Mammalia; order Carnivora; family Canidae; genus Canis; species Canis aureus. The sequence goes on along the minus strand of NC_135622.1, from coordinate 52,345,478 downwards.
TCACTAAGACAGAAAAGATGTAGCTCTCAACAACTATGTGCTCCACAGAGACTTCAAGAAACTATATCCTATGGAAGAAGGTGGGTACAAGTGTTGGGGTCCTATGCAATAGTATTGCTCTTAAGATTTAAGCAGAATCATGTAGAAATCAATTTTTCATCCATAATTTTGGTGGAACTATAAGTTTCCTGGATTTCTGGAATTAAATTCTTAAAGATACTAAAATTATATGGTTATTGACTGTATGAAATTATTTTATTATTGGCAATATGAATAGGTAGGTGTTCATAGTGTGAACCTGAGCTTAAACTGCATTATCCTTACTAACATAGGCGTCAAAGCCAAAGGAATGAGCAACAGAATTGGGGCACTGCCTCCCAGTTTCCCAGTATCAAACTCATATCTTATTCATTTCTGGCCAGAAGTGGCTCTCGGGAATTATGTAAGATCTGTGAGAGAAACAAATGTGAACTCGTTAACATAGGGCAACATGATGAATACTCAAGTACAGAAGAAATTGGCCAATACTAAGAAAATAAATGGATACCATTTAGCATAATCACACAGTAGAATATTACATCACATTGAAATACATGAATACTCCTACATGACAACATAAAGAAATCTCACAGACAAAATATTGAGTGAACCCAGTTGACAAACAAAAGAATACACATACTGAATGATTCCATTTACATGGAGTTCAAGAACAGTAAAACTACACAAGAGAGAGGATGGGAAAGAATGTAGCCCAAGGAAGGGATATTGAAGCATTAGACTTGCTGATGAATAATTATATTATTTCATATTTCAGTGTTTTGCATATGTTCTTTCCTGCCTGGAATGTGGCCCTCTCTCTCATATGCCTGGTAGGAATCTGCTCCTTCTTTAGGACTTAGACCTGGGAAGACATTCAGAAGACCATTCCTTATCCTCTGGGGAATATCTCTGGTAACTGGTTGCCAAAAACTAGTAACAGATTTTCTTTGGCAAGACAGAACAGATGTCTGAGAAAAATGAATAATAAAGAGCTTTACTTTTTTTCCCCTTTTTCTTTTTTTTACTATTCTTTTTAAAGATTTTTATTTATTTATTTGACAGTGAGAAAGCACAAGCACAGGGAGCAGGAGAGAGAGAGAGAGAGAAGCAAACTCCCTGCTGAGCAGAGAGCCTAATGTGAGCTCCTAATGTGCCTAATGTGATCCCCAGGACCCCAGGATCATGACCTGAGCAGAAAGCAGACGCTTGCTTAACAGACTGAGCCACTCAGGAGACCTGAGGTTTATTTCTTAATGGATACTTTTTTGTTGTATGAATTATCTATTTAAAATAGAATTTTGGGGGAAAATTAAGTACAAGTGAAAGTTAAGTGCCTGAGCTAGCAGTTTATTTATTTTATTTTATTTTTATTTTTTTTCTGAGCTAGCAGTTTAATGTAAATTAGGAATAAAGGAGCAAACTCCCTCTAAACCCCTTAGGAACTTCCTTCATCTCACCTATCCCAATCCAGAAACCACTTTTTCTTTTTTAAGAAGACATAGAACAGGGATGCCTGGGTGGCTCAGTGGTTGAGTGGTTGTCTTTGGCTCAGGTCATGATCCCAAGGTCCTGGGATCAAGTCCCGGGCTCCCTGTGAGGAGCCTGCTTCTCCCTCTGTCTATGTCTCTGCCTCTCTTTCTATGTCTTTAATGAATAAATAAAATACAATCTTAAAAAAAAATAAGACATGGAGCAAAGTTAAATTAAGCTGGAGAGATAGCAAGTAAAGAGGGAGTTAAAATCTGTAAGTTGGGCATAGTGACTTTCTGATACAAAGCTCTAGTAACTTTCCTATATGAGAGCAGAGATTATGAAATATGAAAGTCAAAAAGAACAGAATTTACTTGCTATCCAGGTTAAAACAATGGTGGGTCAAATCTCCCCAGACTAACTCTCCCCTGCTTGCATTCTGTGGTCCGTCATGTCTACACTGTGTGTAAGATAATGCATCCTTCTACAATGAGACAGGGAAAATTGCTATAAAATAACATGCTTTTCACCTTGAAATCAGAGGATCTGACTTTGGAGAGCCAGCATATTTTTCTGAAATAGGATCCACAATTGATTATGGGCAGCATAAATTTAATGTTACCATCGACTACAAACCACAGTAAGATGTTGTTTTCTGGAATCCATTTTAATCTTAAGCTGCTCTAATAACAAAACAGGCAAACTGTTTTCATTCAACCTAGCAGCAGATATTTATTTCACATTTACTCTATGTAGGATATAAACATAATAAATGGTCCCAGTTTCATTACATTTATGCTCTAATAAATTATGAACAGAAGAAAAATAAAACAAGGGACTAATATGGGATTTCACATGAAAGGATTGTGGTTCAAGCCACACCTCTACTATATTTTGCAACACAGTATGAAGCAAGTCACCATATCTCTCTAAATCTTCATTTCCTCATCATAGTATTGATTAACCAGACTGAAGAACAGGATTTTTAGGAGCACCCAAAAGAATTACAAATTACAGCACATATTATATAGCAGATCCTCAATTTCTCTCATGTATTTTCTTCCTAGGATATCTTAGCATGGCATGTACTAATCATGAAACTACTACCTTCCACTTAGCCAACCAATCAACCTGTAGAACATAAACAGAGTCAACATGATGTAATTGTTAAGTTTGGGGTGGTAAACAGCACAATTAAAATCTTCTCGGTTACTTACTGTTTGTCCTCAGGAAAATTTTCTGATCTCTATGAGTTTTAGTTTTCGTATTTCTAAAAAGGGGGATGAAACTATCTTCTCTTAAAGGATGACGTGAGGCTAGCCCAGGATACACCCTGCTTACGAAGTCACTGAGTAAGCATTTGTTTCGCTGCTTCTTTCCCTTAAAAATCGGTGTGTTTTGCATTTTTAAAAATAATTTTCTGAAATCCATTGAGATAATTGGAGACACCTCAGAATAGAAAGCCATCAAGAAAGCCATCTGAAGTAGGAGGGGAAAAAGGAAGAAAAGCACAAAGCTAGAACATGTGTTCCTTGATTCTGTTTTCTGAAGCAGAAGCACCCTCACCAAACTCTTGCCAAACACACAGCCATGCTTTGGGGACTGGTCAGTTGTCAAATGGCACCATGTCACTTATCCAGCCCTCAACACATTACAGGATTCCTCTTAAGATGTAGGCTTCCTCATCCTTTTTTCCAGTGGACTCCTTCAGCCAAGACAAGGCACTGTTCCAACACCCACTTAAAGAGCAGTTGCTCCATCTCAGGAAATGAACACATAGACTTCCTGCCAGTTTGATCCCTTCACTGCATATGAGCTTCAGACCAACTCCCAAGTTCTTTTTGTATTCTTCATGACTGACCCATCCATTCATGCTTAAGCATCTACTGTACAGAAATTCTTGAGCATGTACACCAGGAAATATGTTCAAGAAAGTTCATACTGAGGGCTGAATTATGTCCCCTCAAAATTTGTCAATGTCAAAACCCTAACCCCCCAGTACCTCAAAATAGGAACTTATTTTGAAATAGGGTTGTTGCAAATGTAATTTGCTATGTTAAGATGAAGTTATCCTGGGGTAAGGTAGGCCCTCTAAAACAGTAAGATTAGTATTCTTATAAAAAGAGTGCCACGTTAAGAGACAGACACACACAAAAGGAGAACAACATGTATGGGGTCACAAACCAAGGAATAGGCAGAAACTGGGAGGGGCCTTGGGTCAAACCCTCCTCTAGTGCTTCAGAGGGAGCACCACCCTGTGAACTTTTGGCCTCTACAACTGTGACATGACAAATTTTTGTTATTCTAAGCCACCCATCTGTGCTATTTTGTTATGGCTACTCTGGCAAACCAATATCGGCTGATATTCAATATGCACTGGTATAGCTTATGAGTTGTCAACATACTGAGCTAACTTTCCTCCAGTTAGTATATAGATGCTTATGTCACTGTTCTGAGACTTCTATGCACCCCTGGCCTCCCTGCACACCCTTTCTTGGGAAACATGGGCTTCCATTATGATACAAAACTAAAGGTTTAAGGCCTCAAAAACTCAGCAAACTCCATCTTTAAAGCTTCAACCACCAGTTCAGGCTGGTTTACTCTCTCCCTGCAAGAGAGGCTGAAGAATATGCCCATTCTCCTCAGCGCACCACGGCCTCATTGCACCTTAAGAAAAGGCCACATTCTCTTACATTGTAAGGATTTTAGCACTAAGTTCTCTGGAGAAGAGTATGTTTACATATTGACCATCATGGGAATGTAATAAAAATCCCAAATCTATACAATTCTCTATAGTTCCTGGTTCCTATCAAAAAGGAGCTCTTAAGTTTGAGGATGAGTTTGATTCACCTATGCAATGTTTTAGACTTAAAGATCCAACAAAATATTCTTAACTTACATCCATTCAATGATTTCCCATCTCGAGTGGTATTTTCCATCCCTTGTTTCTGCAGCCCCACCCAGGAGTCATTCCCACACAGAATTCCTTTGCCAAGGAGCCTAAGACATACATGCTTCCCCTGTCTCCAGGCATCTATAGAAAGCACAGATGGAGTTACTACCTCTGTTAAACTGTGGCAGGGAAACTTTGATGCCATCTGATACATGAATAAAATGCTACAGGCTATACCTTTATTGTAGGTGGCCCTCTCATGAACTGTTGTGATCCTGTGATCTCTCCACACTAGATCTATCAACAGCTCAGTATGCTCTAAGGGGAGACTGCTATGTAGACATGATGTCATATGAAGTCACTACTGCCTAGTTGAAACAGTCATGCATGCAGGCCTGTGATAACACCTGTGCAGGAAGGATGTGGATGCAAACTACAGTTTTAATAGAAGCCCTGAGTTTCTAGAGAGATTATATTTCAGAACCCGTATTCATGCATTTCAGTTGCCATGGGCACAGGCAGCTGTGTGGTTATGAAGCAGCTTTTAAGTTAAGCAGCCAAAGGAGACCCATGATTAAAGTAGATCTCAGCTTGCTTAATGAGTAATAATAGACCCTAAATCCAATACACCAGCTCTTTGAGGGAACTGTCAATGTAGTTTATTTGCTTCCAATAACATTTCTGAAGTCACGTCTGTTACATGAATAAATGAATCAGAGAATGAATAAATGGTTCATTTAATGGTTATACATTGAGGGATTACCTGTGGCAAGTATTATGCCAGCTGGCAGAGATGCAAAAATGAATAAAATATGGCTTCTGCCCTCAAAGATTTCCCTCTTTAGTGAAGAAGGATGGTGTACATTATGGTAATTTTCAGGGTAGACAAGCTCTATGTCATATAAGGCAAACCATTTCTAGGAGAGGGCAGTGTCAGAAAAGGCTATATAGGGGGAGGTGACACTGAGACTTAGTCCTCATGGATGAGTTGGCTTTGCTCCAATATGTTTGAAGATCACAAGCATTCCCAGCAGAAGGAACAGTATGTAGAAAACACAGTCATGAAAGATCAAGAATCTTAGGGACTGTGAGGAGTATTTCTCCTTCAGACAGCTAGTTCTAACATCCCCCAAGTATCAACCAGTCATGTCTTCAACATTTAGCAATTATAATGATACAGAACATGGTCTCAATTCTGCAAAGGGCTCCTCAGCATGGGTGCATACTACTGTTTTTGTGGAACAGTGGCATCATCTTCAGAGCACAAACTGGGTAAGGCAAATGTTTCATGTGACATCAAGTTTGGCCATTTAACAAACACAATTTCCAGTAGTCTTTTGGGAACACACACAGAGAAGAACAGAAGCTGAGAACAAGAAAAATAACCAGAAAAATGCAGAAATCTAGGAATCACCTTTTTAGCCCTTCTCTTGCTCCAACAAAAATGGATCCAGCTCCCAAAGCACTTGCACATAACAGGAAAGTGTAATAACCGATATTTGTAAAAATCCTTCTGACTAGGAAACTGGCTAAGATCCTAAGTTTATACTTTATTAAAGGTAACATGCAAAAAAAAAAAAATAAAGGTAACATGCAATGACTCCACAGTTTCAGATTAAAGCCACTAAAAAAAAATCCTGGTTCTTCAAAGTGTTAGTTTTTGCTCATTTTTAAACATGTTCATGGAATTATCCATTTCTGAAAGGCCTGACTGGAAAACTGAGATGTCAGGATATTTTCACTTATCTCATAATTACAAAGTGGATGTTGCCCTCCTTATCCAATTCTTTTCTGTGATGAACAAAGTCGTTAGGTTAATCAGAAAATGGTTCATATAGTTGAAATACATATTTTATTTAGATGGACGGAGGCAGAAATATGATTACAGAAAGCTACAAAACTGAAAATCAAGTGGAGTCATTAAGTAGGATTTTAAAGGGATAAAGCTACGCTCCAACCCTGGAAGAAGGCTGCTCTTGCAGAGACAGGGGCTGAGAGTCAGGCTAATGGAAGGTTCTGACTATCCTTACATATTTCTGCAAAAATGCAGAAAAGCACAAGCATATGCAATATTAAGGACACACAACGGATTCATGACAGCTAGGATCTGGCTTACACCCAAAGAAAACAGAACTGTATCTCAACTGTACTACCTGTTAAAATTGTAACACATCTGAGAGTTTGCCTTACTCTGAATCACTGTTTAATCTCTAGAAATTTATCTAGCTAGCTTTCAGATACCTTTGAAATTCAAATGAAGTAAGTCTGTATAAATGCAGCAGTCTCATTCCATGAATCTTTTCTTTCCAGCAGGAGTCTAGAGAGTAAAGATGACACCTGGGAGGACTATTGCTGTAAATTTTTGCTCTCCCAAGTTGTATGGGGCTCTGGGGAGATTAGAATAAATGGATGGTAAGTGCTGGCACATATGTAAATAGTAAGTAGTGACTGTTGTTATTCTATGCATTCAAAGCTCCAGGAAATAATTGCCATCTTAAATTGTCTTTCTATAGGAGGAGATCATTAGAGAGCATTTCTGATTTAAAAATAGGTACATATCTGTTCTTCAGTTAAAAACCTGACTCATTCCTCAAGTTACAAATATAATATCCTCATTACATTTGGTGGTTTGGTTTCTGCAATGACAGGACTTTCTGCTCAGAAGTAGATTTAGTATAAAGTTTAATCTTTCAGGGCTTTCACTTGAGCAAGTCCCCTCAAGGTTCTGGAGGAAGTGAACAATGTATTCAGTCGGCTATGTGATTTTACAAAATTTGCAGAATAAATGTGTTTTAGCAGCAGACAGTTGAGACTGTTGACTTTCCACTTTATCTCTATCACACTTGCTCTCCTGTCAGGTACAGAGTACCTAGCTAAAAGGAACACAGTAAGGGTGCCTGGGTGGCTCAAACTGTTGAGCCTCTGACTCTTGATTTCAGCTCAGGTCATGACTCAAGGTCATGAGATTGAGCCCTATTTTGGGCTCTGTGCTGAACATGGAGTCTGCTTATAAGATTCACTTTCCTTCTCCCTCTATCCCTCCCCCTGCATGTGCTCTCTCTCTTTCTCTCAAATAAATAATAAATAAATATTTATTTTTTAAAGATTTTATTTATTTATTCATGAGAGACACAGAGAAAGGCAGAGACATAGGCCGAGGGAGAAGCGGGCTCCTTGCAGGGAGCCTGATGTGGGACTCGATCCCTGTACCTGGGATCATGACCTGAGCCTAAGGCAGGCACTCAACTGCTGAGCCACCCAGGTGTCCCAATAAGTAAATCTTTAAAAAAAAAAGGTACAGAGTACCTAGCTAAAAGGAAGGTTGAACTTGGGATACATTCAGTTTGGTTTTAAAGAAATATACTAATGTGGCTCATAATCATTTCCATGTGTAGGTAAGTGTTTGATAGCCATTGTGTATAGGAATGTCTTCCAGGAACACTACTGCCATTAACTGTGACAAGAGGCCCCATTTCTTGACACGAAGGAATAGGGCAGAGGCCTGCAGGCTGATAGATTTGGTCCTATAGCACCTGGTGCTAGAATTAAGTGGGTAGTGGAAAAGAGACAAGGTTTGAAACATTCACAACTGAAAATTCTTCCAAATCCTATAACTTAATATGAAAGATCACAGAAATTTTTCCTAAATTTAACAATGACCCCCCGAATTTAAATATCATTACTAAAATTATTATTGACCAATTTTAAAAAAAATTAAATTAACCAGGATAAAAAACTGAATAATCTTTTTATTCTCTCTATAGATAATATTATAAGTATCCTCATAGGAAAATATAATCAATCAGAGCTTAACCAAATAATGATAGAAATGATATCATAGAGGTAATAAAAGCAGTTAATGAACACTGTGATAACTCTCAACTTTTAAAAATTTTTCATGTGTTGGCATTTTGCATTTTTTCATATGAATATTTTTCAGTCTAAATTAATGTTTACTTTTTTAAATATTTACTTTTATATCTTATTTTGTTCTTTTCTAAAAGGAAGATCCCTAAGATAGATATATTTTTTTAACTTTATCAACCTTGCTTCAAACTTTATTCTCAAGCTGCTTTGGCCTAATTAGCTGCAAAGAATGAATTGCGTCTAAGCAAAAACTGAAAAGAGCTGCAGGGTCTAAGGGGCTTGGGCTTAAAAATAATAGAGATCTAGATTTTATCAGATCCATGAACAAAATTTTAAAAATCAGTCATAATATAAAATAGCAGCTTCCAGCAACTTCTTCAAGTGTTATCTTCTTCAGGAGAAGGCTTGGGGGAATAGGGTTGGTGCTCAGTGGGTTTTCAGCAGACCTGCCGAGATTAGGTGAACACACACAGAGAGGCAAGATGGCAACTCCCCAAAACAAATGTTTTAAGTCCCATAAAACCTGCATCAGTCAATCCCCCGTCTGCATTCACTCAGATTCTGAACTGTCTATATATACAGGACTTTTAGGGGTCCAAGTGGCAATGAATCATCCTCTTGACCTCCAGCATTTAATCAGTAGAAAAAAAAGCACCAGGAATAAAACAGAGATCAAATACCATTTTTATTAATAGATGCCCAAGGACTATCATAGGGTTCCAAAGCATGCAACTGAGACCTGAGGCCAATCTGAGTGGTCTATTTTCTCGCACATGTGAAACAGCAAGACATATTCATATGCCAGTCAATCAGAATAAGTGGAAAATATCTGATGTCTTCCTCAAATTGGGAAGCCTGTTCCACGGGTTCATTTAATAGAAACTAGAAACTTATTCAATGCATCTGGGCACATTGGATTAAAAGAGGACAATAAATAGTAGAAAATCCAACATCCACATTGCCTTTCCAATAAAATTACTCTGGTGACTAAAAAAAAATGCTTTCCAAAGTATATAAGGATGTACCCAATTAAATTAACTTCACCCCTTTTTGTGATGAAATGTGTGTATATGGTGGAGTGTGGTGATGGAGAGGAACAGAATAAGTGTTTCTTTATATATCTCCTCCCCATGGATGTTCTTTCTTATGAAAAATGAAAAGGGGGTAATAAAGATTTATTATTGAAAAAGGTCTTAAGACTGATTTAAATAAAAGACTCAAATTATTTTTTAAGATTTATTTATTTGAGAGAGAGAGAGAGAACTCATGGCAAGGTGGTTGGGGGGCAGAGGGAAAGGAAAAAAGAGTCCCAAGCAGACTCCACACTGAGCCTGAAGACCAAGGTGGGACTCAATCTCACAACCCTGAGATCACAACCTGAGCTGAAACCAAGAGTCTGATGCTTAACCAACAGCACCATACAGGTGGCCCAAGACTCAAATTCTTTGAACTGATAGCAAATCATAGTAAAAGCCAATGTGTATGTATTAACTTTATTACAGAGTACACCTGTTAACCTAAGTTCTTTGGGTCTTTGCTAAATCTTGGAACAAATATGTACATTCACCTGCCTTATGAAAATTTTCCCAAAGCCAATAGATAACCAACAGATATAAAACAATCATTCTATAATATATACATAACCTAAAGCTGCTACTAAAGTTTAGTTTGCTTCAGGGACTTATACAATTCCCAGAAATTTTATTTGTGTAGGTGTATTTTTGCAGTATGAAAAGAAGCATATTTTGATGTACTTGTAATGTCAAAGGGAAATAACCTATATCTCCCAAACAAAAGGACTATAAAAATTTACCATGGGTTTACCATGAGAAAAGAGAAAACCTCACTAAGTCTGCTCAGGAAAGCGTAAGAACCAGATGTGGAGTCAGGAAGGAGGAACCTACTGAGGGATGTAGGTACCACAGTGAACTGAACAACAGAATACTGCAAGTGTTCTCACCATAATTATGCTGCTAGACAGCCATATGATCTTTAAAAAGTGAACTATAGGGGATCCCTGGGTGGCTCAGCTGTTTGGTGCCTGCCTTTGGCCCAGGGCGGGATCCTGGAGTCCCAGGATCCAATCCCGCGTTGGGCTCCTGGCATGGAGCCTGCTTCTCCCTCCTCTTGTGTCTCTGTATGTCTCTCTCTCTTTCTCTCTCTCTCATAAATAAATAAAAAAAATTTTAAAAAGTGAACTATATTCTTTATGGACCTCCATACCTCCCCCCCACCGCCCTCTCCCCTCCCATACACCATGAACTCATCTGTCTGTTAAGACCTGTGATGTAGTACAGGATTGAATTCTTGATGCAGTGCTTCCCAAAGAGTAATTTTCTCAATCCCAGTCCATGAGACAAGTTCTGAAGGAGAGCTTTCCATGGTCAAGCAATTTTAGAAAATGTTGCATATTTCCTCCATTGATACATTCAGTGTGCATTTGCCTTATGTTAGCTCTAAGACGTACAAGAGTAAGAAAACAGTTTTACCTTTGTTTAGGATAGAGTTTGAAAAACGTATTTGACTGTGAAAACCTCTTAGCACAATATCTATGACCTATAATTTGGGAATGTCCTCTAAGGCAATAGCTGAGAGTTTCAAATAAGTTCTTTAGAGAGACCTACAACACAGTACTGCATTTAGATAGCATAGTCGGGATCCAGTCGGGAGCTGTCCTCTTGTGATAGTGCTGAATTTGTTACTTGTAACTCCAGCAGACAGACACACAAGACTCCTTTGATATAAAATATAAAATGGAGGGGAAGAGATGCTGCAGAGAGGTAGGAGTTGATCTTTAATGGTATTTTTCTTCCTTTTCTTTTTAAAGATTTTATTTACTTATTCATGGGAGACAGAGAGAGAGAGAGAGAGAGAGAGGCAGAGATACAGGCAGAGGGAGAAGCAGGCTCCATGCAGGGACCCCGAAGTGGAACTCAATCCTGGGACCCCAGGATCATGCCCTAGGCAGAAGGCAGTCACTAAACTGCTGAGCCACCCAGACATCCCCCTGATATTTTTCTTAATGGAGATAAAAACTATTTTTAGTAGCAGGAAATCATGTGGTCTTGGAGATTCATTGACTGTAAATACAAGTTTGCTACCATGTTAGGACCTCATTTGAGAAAAGGAAATATATAGCAAGAAAGGAAAATCACAAGTTCTAACTGTGAACTATATTCTATGAAAGATACAAAAGAGAATACAAATGTATGGTCTTTATTTTAAAAGGATTCAGATTCTAATTAGGGAAAATAATGCAAATATATGTAACCCCCAAAAAGGCATTCGAAGTAGATTTAAAAGATAAAGCAGAGACTGTGGAGCTGTAGGTATTTGCAGAAGGGATAGATCCCTCTGTGTAGTCAGGAAAAGCCACATAAAGGAAATGGGTGGTGCAGGTCTTCTAATTCTAAGAATGATTATCCTGAGGAAGGAAGGATGGATGGATGGACACATGGATGGATGGATGGATGGATGGATGGATGGATGGATGGATTAAAGAGAAAAAATCAGTAATGGTTAGTTAGGGAAGTGATCATGTATCAGAATACCTGGGATGGGATTACCACCAATAATACCTGATAATGAGAAATTTAAAGAAAGCACTATCAAGCCCCAAATAGATGGCATAGATAGATATAGATAGATTTTTTTTTAAAGGCAGGGAAATAAAGGCCAATATCTGTCTCTAAAAGCTCACAGGCTTCTGGAAAATAGGTCAAGTTATTTCAATTCAGTAAACAACCATAGCCTAAGCCCTTAGATGTCAAATAAGTGTTGAAGGCACAACAATAAAAAAAAAGAATTTTTTTTAAAAGACATGACCCTTCCACCACAGGAGCTCAGAATATATTGATACAGAAGAGGAAGAAATAGGTATATACACAAGTAACTTAAGTAAAATAAAGTAGCAATTTAATCTTTAACATAAGTTAAATATCAAATTATAAAGCGCGAAAGAGAGAGTTAAATTTTGACTGTGATATTCTATAAAGATTATATAAAGGAGGTGACATTTAAGCCCAGTCTCTAAGAATAAATTACACTAAATGAGACAGAGAATGAAAAGAGAATTTCAAAAAGTCCAGACCAATAAGCAAAGGAATGGAGACGGGAGAGGAAATTGGATGATTAAAGAATGTTAAATAGCAAATGTGCCTATGAGGTGCAAGTAGCAGTGGATGAGACTGACAGTATACTTCAGGCAGAACTGTGAAGGATCTTAAATGCCATATTAGCAAAGGAGCCGTGCAGAAGAACATTTTGATCTGTGCATTAAGAACATTACAATTAAGTCTGCTTTAAAACAAAACTTTTCCAACCATTCTGTTAGGATATGCAGTGGCCACTAAGGAGCCAATCCAGAGAAGACAAGTTCAGAAAAATGTTAAAGCAGCACTTGCTTCCAAATTCTATATCCTCAACTCAATTTGAATAGCTCTACCTCATATCTTATTTCATGTTCAGCTTCCACTTAAGATTTAGTTTAAACAAAAAGATCTACAAGTTTTAAAAATGTTTACTAGCCAACGATTTGGAAAAACAACTCTGGTTGTTAAGTACAAGATACTTGGGATACCCGGGTGGCTCAGTGGTTAAGCGTCTGCCTTCGGCTCAGGTTGTGATCCCAGGGTCCTGGGATCAAGTCCCGCGTTGGGCTCCCTGCAGGGAGCCTACTTCTCCCTCTGCCTATGTCTCTGCCTATCTTTGTGTCTGTCATGAATAAATAAATAAAATCTTTAAAAAATACTTTAGAAAGGCAAGGATACTTTAGGAAGATATTGTAACAATTTAGGTAAATATGTTTAACCTTTATTAGAGAAATTAATGCTAGTAGAAAATGGAAATATTAAAAAATGCGTCTGAGATATAATAAGGAGAAACTGTCAGCATCTTGAATGTTGACATTGAGATACAAATTGGACACACAATGATGACCCCAAGGTTTATGCTCAAGGGTCTAGAAATATGAGGGTATCGTTCACTGAGATAAGGATCGTAAGCTGAAGAGAAGATAAGCTATGGCACCTGTTCAATTTTATATTTGCTGATTTTAGATCCAGGCTTATAACTGAGTACAGAGATACAGTTAGGTGTTTCAGGAGACAAATATGGGTTAGAGATATGTATTTGGGTGTTTGCTAAAGAGTGGATATATGCCCCAGATATGAACCCCTAAGGAAAAATCATCAACAATAAGAGGAATATTAAGAGGTTTTATTTAACATTAGCTAAGCATTTAATTTAGCAGTAACTCTGCCAAGCGTTTTACATGCATTAGTTAATTTATTGCTATGTGAGTTCTATGAATAAATAACATCACTATTGAGAATAATGTAGAAATTAATATCTGAAGTGGAACTAGCTATATTCAATCCTGACTTGGTTGGCTATTTACCATCTGTGTCATTTAGGGTAATACTCCCTAGGGCTGTGATGAGAATGGATAAACTTTTAATGCATATAAATTGTTTATCACAGTCCCCGTGTTCGATAAATGTGAGCAATTATTTTCCACCCCATTTTACAGATAATGGAAAGTAAGTCATAGAGAGGTTAACTATTAAGGACACATTGCTAAATAAATGGCCAGTGCCATCTATTCCCAAGTCCACTTTAAACCTTTATGCCAGCCTGACACATATGCAGAGGAAAAAAAGGTCAAGATGGTAACCTTGGGAAATACCTACATTTAATCAGTAAGAAGAAATCAGAGCACTAGTTAAATAGACTTAGAAGGCATGGTCAGACTACCAGGAAAGCCAGGGAGGATGGCGTTGCTATGCTATTAGAGAAAAAGGGTAGTCAGTAATTTCAAAAGCTTCAGAGAATTTGACAAGGAAATGCAATGAGAGACTGCTAGATCTAACAATCAGACAATTCCTGGGAACAATTAACAGAGGACTGAGCAGAGTAGGTAGGATAAGCCCCAGGCAGCCATTTAAGAAATAAATATAAGGGAGGGAAATAAAAACAATAAGTGTAGAAGTATAAATGGAGAATGTCAATTTAACACACAACTTAAGAGAAAGCTTAACGTAGGTGTTCACAGCATGGGGAAGCCTTCGCCATATTTCCACATAGCAACAGGAACCAGTAATGGGTGTAGATAATTAGGAAGGGGCTGATGAATGTATCATGCCCAAAGAGGATGTCAGAGCACATGGGGAAGAGAGCACAGTGGCACATTTTAGTCTTGGAAAAGGAAGACTCAGATTACTTTGAGTCAAGAGAGACAGGAAGATGTGTTTAGTACTCATCATGTGAGGGAAGCAGATGGAATTTACCCCCTCGTGGCTTCAGATTTTTTTGCATGAAGGAAGAAATTCATGTATAAGCATCAAAAAGGATGGTATTGGGACCTTAAGAAAGAATAAAAATTTTTCAAGAATAAGAGAAAGATGGCTGAGCAACCGCAAAGGGTCTGCTGAGTTTAGAACAAAACAACTGATGAAGCAGCTTGTACGAGGAAGCGAACGAGATCATGAATCTCCAATAAGTTAAAGGGAGATCGAGGGATATAAACCCCTCACATGAATGGAAATGGTGCTTATAAGTCATTATAGATTTCAGAGAAGGAAGAGACAGAGAATGCAAACAAGTATTTGAATAAGGTATAAGACACAAATGTATGCAGCAGGCTGTATGGTGCATGTCACAGAGCTGTGATAGAGGAGCAGGCTTTGCAATATCATTTTCAGACATGTTAGTCACATGACACATGTGTGGCAACTTGCAAGACTGATTCTAGTTCTGACTGTTGCTAATAACTCATTAATGGCCTAACCCAGTCAAAATACATGTCCACTCTCTGGGCTTCCATGTTCTTGCCTACAAAATGAAGCTGAACTAGAAGCTCTCTAAAGATGACTCCAGTTTTATGATTGCAGGACTCTATATTATAAATAATAATATTCACTGGCTTGCTTTTCCACCAGCTGTGCCTCCAGGGATCTGTTTTTTGAACAGGATGTAGCTCTTAAGCTGACATTAAAGGGCCGTATTAGTGCTCTTGGGTTACAGGCACTCCTCACTGCCAAGGGCAGGTGTGAGGGGAAGACTCAAAAAGGAGCTGCCATGTTCTAATCACTTTCTGCAGCTTCCTGTGCTACTAAATCTGCGTGAAGATGAATGTACCACAGTTCCAGGGGTTTAAGGGAACACTTCAAATGATAAACTAGGATCTTTGAGTCCCTATTTCAACTGGCTTTGATGGACTTGAGAATCTCTTCTACTTCAATATATTCTTGGATAAAGGGGTAATCTCACTATGTGTGTGTGTGTGTGTGTATACTCATATCTATTTGTATATATGTATGTATATGTGTATACACACATTTCTGGAGGCCCACATTATGAATCAAGTACAGTGATTCTAAGTTGTACAAAAATCTATTATAAGGGGTTAGATCAAAAGGTGGCAATGTAAGCATGATAAAAGGGTGGAAAGATCCTCAGATATTTTGGTCTCAAGATCAGCAAATTGGGGCATCTGGGTGGCACAGTTGGTAGAGCAACTCACTCTTGGTTTTGGTTCAGGTCATGATCTCGGTTGTGAGATCAATCCGACATCAGGCTCTGCACTCAGCTCAGAGTCTGCTCAAGATTCTCTCTCTCTCTCTCCTTCTGTCCCTCTCCTCCTCTCTCTCAAATAAACAAATCTTTAAAAAAATCAGCAAATTGTTTTGTTGCAACCGAAAATACGACACCCCAGAAAATTATGTGTACTGTCCTCTTCACTGCTCCCCTTAATAAGATTCATATTACTAGTTATTTTCCCTGTTGGGTCAAGAAACACCTTCTTTCAATCACTGGTAGTTTCTATTCCCTCCATTTGCATCTTCAGGCAGATAGAAGAAGCATGTAAGTGGACTGTTTAACACATTGTTGGCATTTAATAAATACTTGCTGAAAAAAAATGCGGCAGGATAAATCTTGGCCTCTAGATGCCCAAGAAGATTTTACTCAAGAGAAAGCATAAGAATCCTTTTTTGCAGTTGGAATAAATTGTCAACACAGGGTGACATGGTACCCAGATCACAAGGGTCAAACTATTCTGATAGGGATTCTTGGGCAAGCCCACCAACTGATAACCACAGATACTTGGTAAACATACTTGAAGCTAAACTTATGATATGATTCTTACGTGTATGCCTTCCACCAGCCTTGTTACTCTACCCATAGGAAAATAAGTCAATCTGTAGATCTAATAATTTTAATTTCATTAGAAAATATTTTTTACAATGACATTAGTAAGTAATTTCCCTTGTTAACTATGTCTCTCTACTTGAAGCAGATACTCAGGCATAAACAAATGCATTTGTAAATATTTTCTCAAAGCTCATTCATATATCCATTGAATACATGTGCACTTACTTCCTTTTGGAACTGCAACCACAAATTTCATTTACTTAGAGAGGTATGTGAATTAGTATGAGAAAAAGGTCTTTCCTCAACACAAATCAAGCAAAAATGTCCACTCATAGAAATGCTAATTTTAAGAATTACATGGTATGTGTAAAAATAAAAACACCAAAATTAAAATGGAAAAGAGATATAGAAAGACCACATCTATTTTATAGTAAAGCCATAATAATTAGGAAAAAGATTGGCCTTTGAAAATGAATATTGCCTCAAAATATGATCATAATCCCCTTGTGGATAACCACTGGAAAACTTACATAGAATATTGATTACATGTTTCATCAATGATCACATGGTTCTTTATTATTGATAAAAAATTCTGTAACAACAAACCACTTTCTACATGTGGCACATTATTAAAAGTCTCCATTGTAATCCCAATAAAGTAAAAATCCACTAAGACACCTGTATTTAAACCTAGATCTTAACCCAGATATATGTATACTGGAATAATACTGACATATAAATATAAACATAT
Organism: Canis aureus; assembly: GCF_053574225.1. Classification (NCBI taxonomy): domain Eukaryota; kingdom Metazoa; phylum Chordata; class Mammalia; order Carnivora; family Canidae; genus Canis; species Canis aureus. The sequence goes on along the minus strand of NC_135622.1, from coordinate 52,328,307 downwards.
ACACATAAATATTAGAAATTCTTTAATAACATTTAAGTACAGTAAAGTTATCACCATTTCAATTTGATTTCTTTCTCCACTGTTGCTAAGAAACTACTATAGCAAAATTCAAATATCTTGAATTGTCAGAATTAATCCATACTTGTGTATAAATAAAGATAAATCTCCCCAGCCAGCTTGTAACCATATAACCAAAAACACTTTAATGGCCCCTCCTATGTTTAAAAACAATTCAATATCCTTATTATGGTGTGATGTAGTCCTCACTTACCTCTCCTGCTTATTTCTCTCTCTGTACTCTGAGCATGCTTCTGCCTTTATGTCCCTGTTCAGGGCGTTCCCTCTACCTAGAATTCCTTTTCTCATGTCTTCACCCATTGAAATACTATCTAGACTTTCAAGTTCATATAAATACTTTTTTCTCTATGAAACTTACCCAGAAATCTCAGTGAAAAGTGTTTTGGTTCCTTGACCTCCTATGGCATTCTCTGTTTCTATGATTGATCCATTCCTACCAATCTGCCACTTCTCAGCCTCATGATTTTCCCTCTCTAACCTTATGGCATCAACAGCACAGACTCAGGTAGTTATTTGAGTACTTGGCTATCTCCTTGCTCAATTACATCTTGAAGGCAGGCACTGTCTTTCCTTCCTTCTTATCATATCAGTTTTCTTCGGACTCTGATCCACTTTAGGTATGAGGCATGTATTTGTTGGATGAAAGAATAAAAATAGTACTTGAAAAAATCACCTACATTGTGGTGAATTAGGAGGTAATCCTTTAATCTTTTCTGTATTTTCAGTATATTCCACATTGTATGTATAATTTTTAATCAGATTAAAATAATTTCATAATACCCAGCCATTCTGAAACTAATTCTGTTCACCATAAGAAAATACTCTAATACATCTAAACATGCTGAGCTTTCCTCAGTACATACCCATTGAAACACTTGGACTTTACCACCACTTAAATCGGCCAAAAAGAAACACCATTAAATCTTTGGAAACATAGGAGTTTATGCTATACCATGAGAAAAAGAGAAAACATGCAATCAAAGGGCTTAGACAAATATAAATAATTTTTAATACTATGAACACATGGGCAAAAAAGAAGATTAATTAAAATGCTTTCTTATAATGGGACTACTTACCTGCTCTTACTATAGTCTGAGGTCTGATCAGGTTTATTGTCGTAACCTTCTATATATCCATCTGTATCCAAGTCGAGGTAGCTAGCAATCTAGCTATAATGATACCTGGAGGGAATTCCCTAATCTAGAAAAGTAATAACAAATAAAAGAATAACAATACAATTGAATAGATCCTCTGGATTGAGAATATATATAGCTTACTATGCAATGCAACAAAAGCGGACATGTAATGGGCTTCATGTCAGATTCTTCATCACTAGGAATCTAATAAGCATGCTTAAAGATTTAAGTGCAGCAACATAGACTTTTTAGGGGCTCATGTAAAAAATTTGGGCAACCTCAGGTATATTTTTATAAAAGGATATTCAATATTCCAATTTTATACTTTGAAAATCAAAATGAATACTTAATCTTTTGTATACAATCTATGAAAAATAAATCTAAACAAAATTTCTTAGGCTATTGAAGTTCTACTTTGATCACCTGATTTCTTTCACTGATCTACATAGGGAAGGCGGAGGGATGCTGCATCTTCCTCCTTCCCCACCCTCCTTGCCTGAGTGCTCGACCTTTTCTTGCCAGCTATGTTCTCCATACTGTGGTCATACTTTGCACTCTTTGGATATGAAAAAAAGCCTTATTTCCCCTTTTTGTTAGGCGAGCCAAACCCTGTCAGGATGCAGAAGGAAAGTAAATCTTGATTTGGACAGTTGACATGACAGTTGCTAGAAATATGACTGCCCTGGGCATTACTGTTTAATCATGCCTGTCTAAAAGCATGTGGGCTGTGTACTAACCAGGAAGAAATATCAGCATTTTCAGAAACAAAAGAAAGCTGAGCTTCTGTCAACAAGCTTCAGATGTTTCCTCTTTAGATGCCCATCCGGGTCACTAGTATCCAAAGGCAGGGATTGGTAGCAATGAATATAACATCATTCTCCAGTTTCATCCTGCTCAGCTGTTTGGGGGTAACCCAGATATTCCAAAATGGGAAGAAGAACACCCACTTAGGTAAAAACATTTTTATTCAATGAGAGTGATTATTTGGCAAAAGGGTTAGGTAGGATAAAGATTTGAGTTTGTGTTCATGTCCACATAGTTAGAATCCTCTGTGACCTATTTTCTTCGATTCTGATAATTCCAAGATGTGGGCACTAATCATGAAAGTCTGAACTTAGCTTTTATGCAAATCTTCGGTCATGAACGTTTTCTTACGGTGGAAAATATCTTTATTAAGCACTGCAAATTATACAAGATGAGTGTCAGCCATCATCATCACCCTCCATGGGCCTGACCTGCCTGACCTCTTTGAACTGATTAGGTTGATTGTAAATTCAAGCTTCATTATAGTGTGATATGAGTGCACAGTCTCTAGCTCTCCAAAACACCACATCTGTCTTGTGAGCAAAAAAATGTAACATATATGTCTCCTTGAATGATTATTGGGAAAATTATAATATGTGAAATCTTTTGATATAACACCAAGAGAATAAAACACTCAAAATTACAGATTTCTACTAACTGCATCTTACATGTATCTCATCATCAGTACTTTGTACTTAACAAGTATTCAGTGAACATTTGCTAGATAAATGGATGAATAGATTGCAACCATGTCAAGATAGGTATAAAAATGACCAAAATCTACCAGAGAACTTGAAAAAGTGAAACCACTGTGGTGTTACAAAAGTGGGATTTGGGGTGATTTTATTTCATTTAAAAAGATCTTTCAATATCATAGCAACAATGCCTTAATAATAACCACAGCTTAAGTTGGCATATAATTCAGTTCATCCAAGATGGTCCAAGTGAGCATATGCTTAATACTATAGAACATACAAGAATACCTAAGCCAAGGCCCCTGTCCTTGAATACCACGTTATGTCCTGGAAGATAGGAGGTAGGATAGGAGGAGAAGTTTCTAGACAGATCATGACTTAATGGAACTCCCAAATGAGCAATACACAGAAGCCTTGGAAGCAAAAAGAGCTCTAGCTCCTACTTGAGGAAAATCTATTAGAGCCTTAAACACTCAAAAGTGAAGCATTTGTTTTGCCTGATGCAGCAATCAGAAGCTGGAGCTGGAATCAATGCAGCACCACTGGAGCAATCTGCAGCTTGGGGACAGAGTTACTTATAGCCATCAATTTTCCACTGCTTTGGGGTTTGGTTCACCTCACTCCTATCACTTCAGATCTTCTGTGGCTCCAAGGTGTCAAGCACAGTCATTGCTTCCTTGAAAATCACCCAACAATCATTACTGTGCTCCAAATCTGCAAGAGCCACAGTAAGGGAAAAGTCACAGAAAGACTTTCTGACAATTGCCAACCATTGCTAAAATGTCACTGCTCTCCCTGGTACAATCTTCAATCTTATTTAAAGCAAACAAACTGGCTCTTACTTCTAATCGTAAGACTCAGAACTCTTCACCTTGAGGGTGTCCTCAAATGAACTTCTAGCTTCATCTCTTGCTACACGGTCCTCTCCCCATTCTCCTTCCATAAATTCAACCCCATCAGTCTATTTGACATTCTTCAAATATGCACTAAACTCTTCAACCCATGGAATTTGGCGTAAGTCTTTCCTTCTTCAAACATATCCTCAAGACCTTGCTCAAGTACTACCTAGCCCATACCATGTATTCAAACTAACTTCCCCTTCTCTCTCCTCTAACCTAATATATCTTAATTATAGAACATTAAATATTTTCCCAGGTATGTCTCACTTACTCGAGTATTAGTTTCCAGAAATTCACTCACATTTTATCCAACACCACATCTTGTATTATGTACCACACACATGAAAACAAAAATAAACCAGGCTAATGTAGCATTGTGCAGCACCCCCCTCAAAAAAAAGTGCCTATCAGAACACCAGGATCATGGCACCAGTAGTCACATATGGTCCACAAGGTCAAGATATATATTTATAACCATACCTGAAAGGAGATCATTAATCTAATTTTGAAACAATGATAAAAGGATTAATTGGGGGGCACCTGGGTGGCTCAGTTGGTTGAGTATCTGCCTTCGGCTCAGGTCATGATCCAGGGTCCTGGGATCAAGCCCTACAGCGGGGAGCCTACTCTTCCCTCTCCCTCTGTCTCTCCCCTCTGCTCATGCTTTCTTTCTCAATAAATAAATAAAATTTTTTTTTAAAAGGATTAATCGGGAATAACAGGAGCTACATTCTGAAGCTTCCGGAATGAGACCCGTTAGGAGTGTGTTACATGAGTACTAACAATGCATGATAAAGAACAAAAATAGGGTCTGAACTCAATCTCTGATGCTTCACCAAGAGCAAAGGTGGCCTGGACTAGCCCATCTGCTTTTGAACTTCAGAGTGCTTATACTGCCAACCCTATCAGTAATACTGCATTCTTGCATGTCAACTCTAACAGGCTAGGGAAGGTGCAGGGCTGCAAATGACTCTGCATTAGGTTACTCTTACATTATCTGCAAATTTTTACTAAAATCTCATTAAAGGATAAAGCCTGGTCTCTGCAGACCAAAAGGGAGTTAATGGTAGAGTAACCCATGGGAGAGTAACCCACAGGAGAGCAGGGTTTCCTGTCTCAGGACTTCAGTAAGAACAACAGCCAGCAGTGGCAGCTACGTGGCAGCTTAAAGAAGAAGCTCAAGAGACAGGACAGAACCTGAGCATAGGGAAAGCATCATATGGAACGCTTCAGAAATCACTGGAATGGATAAAGAAGATGTGGTTTATGTATACAGTGGAATATTACTCAGCCATTAGAAACGACAAATACCCACCATTTGCTTCAATGTGGATGGAACTGGAGGGTATTATGCTGAGTGAAATAAGTCAATCGGAGAAGGACAAACATTATATGTTCTCATTCATTTGGGGAATATAAATAATAATGAAAGGGAATAGAAGGGAAGGGAGAAGAAATGGGTAGGAAATATCAGAAAGGGAGACAGAACATAAAGACTCCTAACTCTGGGAAACGAACTAGGGGTGGTGGAAGGGGAGGAGGGCGGGGGGTGGTGGTGAATGGGTGACGGGCACTGAGGGGGGCACTTGACGGGATGAGCACTGGGTGTTATTCTGTATGTTGGCAAATTGAACACCAATAAAAAATAAATTTATTATTAAAAAAAAAGAAATCACTGGAAGATGCTTCAAGGAGTTTGACAAATGTTTGACAAATTTATTTTGATCTTGTGATAGAATGTGGATTACAGGACAATGCCAAAAAAGCTCAGAGTGCCTAAGAAATTTCCCAGTGTAAGACTTCCATTCCCTTTAATAAAACAAGTTATTTAAAAATATATACTTCTATGGGTCAGTTACTATATTTGATAAATCCTGGTGATTTTAGATCTTAAACCTAGTAACTATCTCAAAACTCCCCAATCTTATATACACTGCATCAAGATGAGTTTAAAATCCAAACAATGAAAGGCATTGAATGTGATCGGTGAGGTCCCTTTCCACTCTGGTATTCAAAGGATATTATGCATTTTTTCCTGAATATGGTTGAACTGATGCTTGAGAGGATACTAGTGAAATATGGGATAATAAGCTCCACATATTTGAAAAAAAGGTGGAGGATTATTTTGCTCTGAGCAAGAGAGGAAACAGCCTGTTTGCAGTTTAATTCATGTCAAAACTCTAAAGAGTTTCTGATCTGTTTCCATATCGTCTTCCAGACTCAAAATACGTGATGCCCTTTATGTTCAAGAAACTTCAGTCTAATGGGGGAAGCAGAAACAATAATTTTCATTTAACATGAAAATGTTATGATAGTGTTAAATATAAAATATCCTCATGAAGCAGAAGTATACCCACCACATTTGAGGAAATCGGGACCTTTTTAGGGAAACCTAGATCTCAGTTTGCACTGGAAGTTTAGCTAAAAGTTGGTCAGACAAGGAGAGAGACAAGGACAATCCAAGCAGCTGTCACTGAACAAGAAAAGGCGTGAAAGGAAAAAACAACACAGTGTGTTCAGGAAAATAATAGCACGTCTTCAATTCTAAAGAGTATAAAGGAAAATGACTAACTGTCAAGGAAGTAGAAGTAGGTATGACTTTCCTCTAACCATGTAAAGGAAGGGGGTCGTTTATAAAAATATGTGACAAATTATCCAGAGCCTTGTGACTAATTTAAAATTCAGCTGTGATGATTGTACTTTCCTGTTTCACAGAGGACCTGTCACTCTGTAGATACCCAGCAAATATTTTTATAAATAAATGAAAAAAACAACATACAACGATTTTGTTCTTTCAGTGACAGGAAGAGAAAACTTACCTTGGCTATTCATTATTTGTTTTTCCACTGCAGTTAGATGGCTAAAATAGAAAGCAGATGCTGCTAGATTAGCTCTTTGGAAAAGTCCATCTTCCAGAATGCCATTCTTGGGCCAGGCAAGCCACCTCATAGCCATATCACTTAGCCAATCTATCACTATGTTGATCAAAGGATCTGGAGAGAAACACTGCATTTTCCTGAATAACACATTCCTACCCTCATATAAGGGAGATCTCAAATTACTAACCTCATTGTCAGGCGATGGAGGAAAAATAAAGTAACAAACAAATTAATCAATAAATGAATAAATAAAATGGTGACATCACTAGAACATTACTAATTCTTTTTGAGCAAAGATAGGTGTAGCAATAGATAAAGATATCAAAAAAGGCATAGAAGAAGATATGTAATAATAGTAAGTACAGTGGTGTTCTTGGGTTGATGACTAAACTCTGGGCTATACCACATATTTATCTTTAGGGAAGTCTGGATATTTCAAGCCAAAGACCATGCCAAGCAAGATGAATATCCTAAAGCTGAGTCATTTGAGATTTACTTTGTGATGTGACAGTTTGATATATTTTATGTCATTATACTAAATTCTCTATTTCCTAATTTAATTTTATGACTACTGGTATTCTGAATTTAAAATGTTTTCCCCATTTTAACAAGCAATCCTGTTCTTCATTGACTAGGAAACTGTAAAGAAATTAATGTCCTACTGTTCCCAGCCTCTGCAGAATATTTTCAGATTTCATGGAACCCCAAATTTGCAGTTTAAAGTATGCTTTGAAGGGAGGACAGATGGGAGGCAGGCAGCCACATGTTGTTTTGGACTAAGAAAGAAAATAATAATGGAAAAAGGGCTTAGAAAAGTGGGAAAAGACCAAGTCAGCCATGCATTTGAATGTCAAATCAAGGAATTTGGACCTTTCAAGAAATCTCATGAGGTAATCCTTATCTAATAGTGGATTTATGGTTATCTTATAAACTGATTCTAATACAGCCTAGCTTAAATGTGATCCCTCTTTTAGATGATGAAGCAATAAACTATTGGCTCACACTATGAAAGCTTGATGCCAACTTAGTTTTTTGTAATGATACCGAATCCTTTCTGAACCTCAGGATTTGGAAGCCATTCTATTTCCTATAATTTTATGCCTTTTCATTTGTAAAACAAATCTGGGTATATAATGGAAAGTGATTACCAAACATTAATATTTCAGTGTGAGCCTACTGTCCATTTCTCCAATATAAAACAAAGAAATTTTATCTTAAAAAATAATCATGCCATGTTTCTAAAATAATTAAACAGGCTAAAGGATTATATGATGAAGTACCCAGCAATTATGTCTGTATATGTGTTTATACACATACAAGACACACATGCAGAGTCAAATCTAATCAGGAGTCAGAAATCACATCCTTAATTAAACAGAGAAAATGTAATAAAAATAATTTACCAGGTATAAAAAATTGTGACTAGGTGACTGATCCTACTAGAGCGCTCCAGCACTCTGACTTCTCTTTTGCGTTCATAAATTACTTTATCCTGTGATAACACATTTTATCCCACAATTAGTAACATCAAGATTCTGATTCCTACTTCAGAGAGTTGCACTGATATTCCTGTATGGTCTTACAACTACTTCTGCACATTTATAGTCTGGTAGAATGAGATTTTACTTAAATTTACCATACTATGATTTATTTTCTTATTTTTAAAGATTTTATTTATTTATTCATGAGAGAGAGAGAGAGAGAGAGAGAGAGAGAAAGGTAGAGACACAGGCAGAGGGAGAAGCAGGCTCCCTGCAATGAGCCTGATGTGGGATGTAATCCTAGACCCTGGGATCACGTCCTGAGCCAAGGGCAGATGATCAACTGATAAGCCACCCAGGCATCCATATCATACTATGATTTGTTTTTATAAATTTATTTTTAATTGGTGTTCAATATGCCAACATATAGAATAACACCCAGTGCTCATTCCATCAAGTGCCCCCCTAAGTGCCCGTATGATTTAACTGGATATCTTACTTTGGGATTCTTCATGACCCAATTTAATTGAATTGAATGTCTATCACAAGCAAGGCCAAAGAGTCACTTCTGAGGAAGGATAAGATCAAATTGGAAAGAAAATCCTACATCCAGGTAAAACCTGAAGAAGCATTCTTTTTTTTTTTTTTTTTTTAATTTTTATTTATTTATGATAGTCACACAGAGAGAAAGAGAGAGAGGCAGAGACACAGGCAGAGGGAGAAGCAGGCTCCACGCACCAGGAGCCCGATGTGGGATTCGATCCCGGGTCTCCAGGATCGCGCCCTGGGCCAAAGGCAGGCGCCAAACCGCTGCGCCACCCAGGGATCCCCTGAAGAAGCATTCTTTGAGTGCCTGGGTGGCTCAGTCAATTAAGCATCTGCCTTCCACTCAGGTCATGATTGCAGGGTTTTGGGTTCGAGCCCCAGCATCATTGTGCTCCCTTAGCAGGGAGCCTACTTCTCCCACCCCTTCTGCCTCTCCCCCCTCCACTTGTGCTCTTGCTCATTCTCTCTCTCAAATAAATAAATAAAATCTTTAAAAGAAAATAAAGAAGTATCTTTCCTATTGTTTTAGGCTACTCAGCCCTCTTTCTTCTGAAAGAATTTCTCAACAAGAGAATTAGCATTTCTGGCTCCTAAAACAACATGGTCTCTGATTTATCACACAGGAAAGGGGGCTATACCTCATTATCTAAGTGAAAAACACACAGTCGGGTACCAATGTCAGTCCACTGGTTTGGGACTGGCCTCCAAGCCATCACCCTCCATACACACCCAACCCTGTATTCTGTCTCAGTGCATGCTACCCAGAACACCCTACTTCCTTTTGAAGCTCCCATGTTACATTTAAAAAGTCTACCACATCTCAGTTGAAAAGATTAATTTAAACTAAGAATCTATTTTCTCAGTCACTTATGGGTGCTGACTGCCTATTTAGATATATCACTGTAGGAACCAAGCTCTTAGCAAATATTATTTCCTCCTTCCCACACACAGAGAGATTGAAAACTGGAAGGAAGAGCAAAGCCCTGGGTACTCGGATCTGGTTCTCTTACTTAGGCATGCAATTCGGAGGAAGTTGTTTAATCTTCCCACACCTTAGAATTCTTGTCCTTAAAATGCATATTATATATACTTTGACATAATAAAGGCCATGTATGGCAAGCTCACAGCCAACATCATAATCAGTGTGAAAGCTGAAAGTTTTTCTTCTAAGATCAGGAGCAAGATAAGGATGACCACTCATGCCACTTTTATCCAACATAGTATTAGAAATCCTAGCCAGCACAATTAGGAAAGTAAAGAAAAGGAAAATAAGAAAAGACATCCAAATTGGAAAGGAAGAAGTAAAACTGTCACTATTTGCAGGAAATGTGATATTATATACAAAAACCCTAAACATTCCACCAAGAAAATTGTTAGAGCAATAAACAAATTCAGTAAAGTTGCAGGTTATATCACCAATATATAAAAATCTGTTGCATTTATATTATTAAATAATAAACTATTAGAAAGAGAAGTTAAGAAAACAACCCCAATCACAATGGCATCAAAAAAAAACATTTAAATACCTAGGAATAAATTTAACCAAGGAGTGAAAGATCTTTACACTGAAAAACATAAGACACTGATATAAAAAATTGAAGGAAACATAAATAAATGGAAAAATATTCTATGCTCATGATTTGGAAGTAATAATATTATTTAAATGTCCATACTACCCCCCAAACAATCTACAGATTCAATGCAATCTCTATTAAATTCCAATGGCATTTTTCACAGAATAGAACAATCAATCCTAAAATTAGCATGGAACCACAAAGACCCCAAATAGCCAAAGCAATCTTGAGAAAGAAGAACAAAGCTGGAGGCATCAAACTCCCTGATTTCAAACAATATTACAAGGCTACAGTAATCAAAACAGTATGCTATTGGCATAAAAACAGACACAGAGATCAGTGGAACAGAATAGAGGGCCCAGAAACAAACCCATGCATGTGTGATCAGCTACTTTCTGACAAAGGAAATAGGAGCAGATAGTGGGGAAATGGCAGTTTCCTCAACAAAGGATGCTAGGAAAATTGGAGAGCTACATGCAAAAGAATGAATATGGACCACTATCCTACAGCATATATAAGAATTAACTCCTAAAGAATTAAAGACTTAAATATGAGTCCTAGGGGAAAAAAAAACATGTCAGTAAGCTCCATGACAACAGTCTTGGTGTTGATTTTTGGGATTGATCCCAATAAAAGCAAGCATACACAAGTGGGACTATAGTAAGTTTCTGTATAGCAAAGGAAATCATCAACAAACTGAAAAGGCAACATTTTCAAATGGAAGAACATATTCACAAATTATGTATCTGATAAGGGGTTAATATGCTAAACATACAAGTAACTCACAGAATTACATAGCAAAAAAACTCAAACAATACAATTTTTTTAAATGGGCAGAGAATCTAAATAAATGTAAATTGGTACAGTCACTATGGAAAACAGTATAAAAGTTCCTCAAAAAATTAAAAAATAGAAACATTACATGATGCAGCAACTCCACAGCTGAGCATTTAAAAAAAAATACTAATTCAAAACTATACATGCACCCCTATGTTCACTGGAGCCTTATTTATAATAGCCAAGACAAGGAAGTAACCTAAGTATTCATGGATAGATGAATAAAGAAAATATGGTACACTTATAAAATGGAATAGTAAAAGCCATAAAAAAGAAGGAGGTCTTGACATTTGTGACGATGTAAACAGAATGTGAAGACATTGTCTTAAGTGCAATAAGTCAGAGAACGACAAATACCATATGATTTCACTTTAGAATCTAAAATAAAAATGAGCTCATAGATACAGAGCACAGGTTTGGCTGTGGGAGCAAAATGGGTAAAAGGGTCAACAGGTATACCTTTCCAATTACAAAATTAATAAGTCATGGGGATATAATGTACAGCATGGTGACAATAGTTAATAATATGTATTATGTATTTGAAAGTTGCTAAGAGAGTAGATCTGAAAAGTTCTCATCACAGGAAAAAAACTATACTATAACTATGTATGTTGACAAATGCTAACTAGATATTGTGGTGAACATTTTGCAACATATACAAATATCAAATCATTATATTGTACACCTGAAACTAATAGAACATTATTTCAATTATACTCAATTTAAAAGTAAAAAGAAACCCAAACTTTGTTGCTGCCTCACATTCAAATTCCAGTTTCAGGTCTAGCATTGACTAATTATATGACTTTGAGTAAGTTATTTAACCTTTCTAAGACTTCTTTTCCCAAGTCTTTAAAATAGAGAGTTGGTAATCATCTGTTAACACACCATTATAGATACATTTATAAAAATAAAATTATCTGTCTAAAATCCAAGACATATAACATGTGTTCAATAATTAGCTATTAAAGTTTTTGTAAAAGAACAAGATGCATTAGTAGACATTTTACCTCACTAAATATTTTGTAACTTCATAAATACATTTTGACTCTACATCCTACAGTGCCTAAAAATCTGCCTACATAGTAGAAATTCAAGGCATATACTGAGTGAATAGAAATAATGTCAGTGTTTCAGGACCAGATTATTCTCCCTTCCTTGAGTAGCCTTTCTGGCAATAGTATTTACCCTTCTTGTGTTCATGGCATTAAAAAAAAAAAAAAAAAAAAAAAACAGGAGTTTTTAGCGGAACATATTAAGAGATTAAATTCCTTCCATCCAACCATCCATCAATCAAATGCACATTACGAAAATTCTTACCACACAAAGGCCTGTGCTATGCAGAATTTTGGTCCCCATGATCTCTGTCCTATGGTGTTTCTCTCATGATTGTTTTACTACATGAAAAATAGGATTTTGCAGATATAACTAAGGTTACTAATCAGTTGATCTTAAAATAGTAAGATTATCCTAGATCATTTGGGTGGGCCCAGTATACTCACATGGGCCCTCAAAAGCAAAAGAGGAAGGCACAGAGATTTCATTCATGAGAAGAACTCGATGAACCATTGCTTGCCTGCAGAGGGAGGAGGCCAGGTGAAAGGCATAACAAAAAAATGAATTCTTCCAACACTGAGGGAGTGTGGAAGATCCTGATCTCTACATAAGAATCATAGCTACATATCTACAGAAGATACCTTGATTTTATCTTAGTAAGACACCAAATAAAAAATTGGTTAAATGTTTGACTCTTGACTTTGGCTCAGGTCATGATCTTAGGGGTCATGAGATTGAGTCCCATGTTGGGCTCTATGCAGAGTATAGAGCCTGCTTAAGATCCTCTCTCTCTTCTTCTCCCTCTGCCCCATGCTACTCATGCTCTCTCTCTCTAAAAAAAAAAAAAAAAAAAAAAAAGAAGAAGAAAAGAAAAAAAATCCAACCATACTGTGTTGCACTTTTGACCTATAGAACTATGAGATAAATAGTAGTGGTGTTTTAAGCCACTAAGTTTGTAGTAATTTGTATAATTTGTGATGAAGCACTAGAAAGCAAATGTAGGGCCAATATGAGAATTAAATAGTACATGTAAAAAGTCACTGTAATTAATTCAAAGCTTTGCAAATATCTTTTGTGTATTAGGGTATTCCAGAGAAGCACAACCAATAGAAAATTGTATAAATCTATCATAAGGTATCAACTCACATAATCATGGAGGGTGAGGAATCCTATGATCTGCTGTCTGAAATCTAGAGACCCAGAAAGGCCTATAATGTAGTTTGAAGGCTTGAGAGCCAGAGGGCTGATGGTATAGATTCCAGTCCAAGTCTAATGTCTAAGAATCAGGAGTACCGAAGGCAGATCAATGTTGCAGCTCAAGCCATCAAGTGGAAGGCAAATTCAACCTTTCTGTATTCAGGTTCTATTCAGGTTCTTTTTTTATTTTTTTTTAATATTCTATTTATTTATTCATGAGAGACAGAGAGGCAGAGACACAGGCAGAGGGAGAAGCAGGCTCCATGCAGGGAGCCTGATGTGGGACTTGATCCTAGGATTCCAGGATCACGCTCTGGGCTGAAGGCAGGCACTAAACCATTGAGCCACCCAAGGGATCCCATCTATTCAGGTTCTTAACATACTGGATGTTCACCACATTGGAAAGGCCCATCTTCTTTACTCAGTCCCCCAACTCAAAAGCCATTTTTTTCCAGACACCCTCACAGACACACCCAGGTATAATGTTTAACCAGATATCTGAGCTTCTTATGATCCAGCCCAGTTGAAACACAAAATAAAATGTCATACTTTGTTTTTGATGTGATCATTTTTTCCCATTACTAGAAATTCCCTATGTCTCTGATTTCCAGGGGGTTTGTAGTCATTGGCTTTTGTTTTTAAGGTTTTTTCCACAGCTCTATTAGGGAATTATTGACAAATAAATTTACAATATAGTTAAAGTATACAACATGATGATTTGATATAGGTATACACTTCGGAATGATTACCACAATCAAGTTGATTAATACATCCATCACCTTGCATACTTTGTGTATGTGTGTGAGAATGCTTAAGATCTACTCTTAGGGGACCCCCAGGTGGCTCAGCAGTTGAGTGTTGGCCTTTGGCTCAGGGTGTGATCCTGGAGTCTGGGATTGAGTCCCACATCGGGCTCCTGGCATGGATCCTGGTTTCTCCTCCCTCTGCCTGTGTCTCTACCTATCTCTCTGTGTCTCTTATGCATAAATAAATAAACTCTTTTAAAAAATCTACTCTTAGAAAATTTTGAATACACAACACAACATTATTAAGGCAATGAATATGCTGTCCATGAATTCCTCAGAATTTATTCATCTTATAACTGAAAGTTTATACCCCTTGACCTCTAAAATCAGGAACAAGACAAGGATGTCCACTCTTGTCACTACTATTCAATATAGTACTAAAAGTCCTAGCTAGAGCAATAGGCAAGAAAAATAAATAAAAGCCATCCAAAATTTGAAAGGAAGAAGTAAAATTGTCTGTCTTTATAGGTGACATGATCTTATATAGAGATAATCCTAAAGACTCCACCAAAAAGCTGTTAGAACTAATTAATTCAGTGAAGTTGTAGGATACAATATCAACATACAAAAAATCACTTTCTCTGTACTAACAAGGAACTATGTGAAAAAGAAATTAAGAAAATCCCATTTACAATAGCACCACCAATAATAAAATATTTAGGAAGACAATCAAGGAGGCGAAAGGTTGGTAAACATTGAAGAAAGACTGAAAACTATAAAACACTGTTGTAAGATGCTGAAGGAGACACAAATGAGAATGGGAAGGCATCCTGTACCTAGTTGGTTGGTTTTAACCCAAGAAGCATCTTTAAGAAAGTTACCGTTTGGGGGATCCCTGGGTGGCTCAGCGGTTTAGCGCCTGCCTTCGGCCCAGGGTGTGCAGGGTGTGATCCTGGAGATCCAGTATCGAGTCCCACGTCAGACTCCCTGCATGGAGCCTGCTTCTCCCTCTGCCTGTGTCTCTGCCTCTCTCTCTCCCTGTGTCTCTCATGAATAAATAAATTTTTAAAAATCTTAAAAAAAAAAAGTTGCCATTTGATAATCCTCTTTATCTGAAAAAACTTTGTTAACTTCTCTCAGGGAAAACTGACAATGTATGACTCACTAGGTCCATCTAAGTCCATGTTCCTGCTGCAAGGTGAGCTCCTGGACCTCTTCTGACGGCCTATTTTGGCTGCTGTTCCCCTTAAGACTCTGCATTCTTCCATTTCTAATTACTCTGTAGGTAAGATCTGTTCACCCATCTGCAACTCCACATTGGCTCTGGGGTTGCCTATGTCCCTGCTGCCCCCTTTTTGGCCCCACACAGTAACAAATGCCAGGTTGCTCCATCATCCTTTTTCTCCTTTGTCTCTCTGAGGGCTTCTCACTGTCTGTGGCCATGTTAGCCTGGAGGCTTCATTCCAGTTGCTCATTCAACCAACTAGGATGTAAGCGGAAACATTTAGTCTAATTTTGAGCTAAAACACAGAGACTGGTTCTTTGTCACGTACCATTTCATATATTCCCCTCTCCCTAGGAAGACATATCAAAAAGAAGGCTCTTACCAAGGAGAAAAACACAAGATCTGTGGCTTTTCCCTATCACTTGTACTCCTATTTTTTAAAACACCATATTTCATTTCTTACATCATCTGTCTCTCAAGCTTTCTCCAAAAATAAAAATCCTTCTTTATTAAAATATTTCCCATTTCCCTCTATGATTTTCCAGTAATTAGATATCATAATGAAAGGCATAATTTTTGCCTGTGGTAATATAGCACACACAATTACCTCGAAAACTGAGAACTTGCCCTGATTGTCATTAAGAGTGTTCTTAGTTACAAAGCAATTTGGGGTTGTAAATATTGCCAGGGTGTTTTTGTCTGTATTCTGGCTCAACTAAGTATGCAGAGCATAGAGTAGTTGGGAGCTCATACTCTGAAAATCAACCACCTCAGTTTTATGTTTCAGCTCTGAGTTATTGGCCATGACTTTGCACCAGCTATTCAATTCCCTAAGCCTCATATTTTTCATCTGTAAAATTCATCCACTCATTACACATACTTATTGAGTTCCCACCATTTTCATTATCATTATAATTAGTGTCATTCTTTTCAGACTCACATGAGATACTGGTGTCACTGTGTTTAACTAAAATGATCACAGAAGATTCAAGTGGTTGGCATAAAACATAAATAACAAAGCCATAGCTCAGATGGCAAGACTAAGATCAATCTGAGAGCAGCGTGCCTTCTTTCAACATTACCATAGCACTCTGTGCTTATGAGCTTGGTAGTGTTTTTCAAAATGTTTAGTGTTTATAGACTATGCCCCCTCTTCCTTGCCTTGAAGTCAGGGACTGTATTATACATCTCTTTATTTCCAGCTCTTGCTAAAATACTATGTATAATATGGTAGAGCTTAATGAATGGTTTTTAAGTGAGTAAATGAATGAATGAATAATGAAGCATTTATAGTAACAGATAGGAAAACAATTGGAGAAAATAAGAAAACAATTAGAGAAAAATATCAGACAGCTTCTAAAATTTAAGTTCATGATAAAAATACTCATGTTCTTTTCAACATTTGAGGATATGTCATTGTGATTGAATTAGTTTATTTTTTGTTGATTCCATCTTAGAATTGCTGTCTACTCATAACCTAGAGGGAAATACCTTAATCTAACAATTAATTCAAATTTATAATGTAGAGCTCTGTATATTACTATACAGAGATGTATAGTATATTAACCCTTGAGACTCTGTCACCCAATCTTTTCCTTCGACTCTATACATAATATTTTGGTTTTGAAAATTTTTTTCTGCTGACAATAATGTATCTTGATACTTTCTTTCATTGCTTTTGTATACTTTATGGTCTAGGTAATACATATTTTATAAAAAAAATGACAAATTTAAACTTTCAAATGTCTGTTTTGACAGTTTATGCTGTGTTTCATTCAAGTTCACTAAAACTCTAAATTTAAAGCTTCCTAAAAGTTTCCTATATTATATAAGATGTCAATATCTATTTTTTCACCTGGCAAAAATAAAATTGGATATTCATATAATTAAACAATCTAAGCCTGGGTATTCATATAATTAAATAATCTTAACTCTGTATATATCCTGCCTGCTGTTAAAATAAGTCAATTATTTTAGTTCCTCTAGTTAAAGTGACAATATGATATATTGCTCTTATGATTTTTTCACATAATCAAGCAAAGATATCACCTATTTTCACACATAGAAATACTCTATAGCTTTGTTCTCCATTAATTTTATGTCAGACTGCACATTCTACCTCTATAGGACTTTGACCCAACTAATAGAATAAAGACTCAAAATTATAGGCCATACTATTTTACCAGGATTTCTTATTATAATAGAATAGCTTTATGAGAAAAGAAAGTAATGGAATAGAAAATTAGTCATTCTTTGCACATAAACTTTTAGCAATACATAAAAAATAATTTCCACCAGAACTCACAAGACTTGCATTGAACCCAAGCTAACATGGTGGGCACAGTCTCTCATAACACCTGTAACCCCCTTGTACTTAGCCCTTTTCATGTCAATAACTGTGAGCCTGTTGAGGACACCATGTGTAATTTATTGTTGTACACTGTAATCCAACAAAGTGTATAGCACATAAAAAGTGCTTCATAAATATTTACGATACAAATGTCCATTAGTTCTTCCACAGCACATTTTCCCTCTCTCTGGAAATTTGTGATCTCTTTCTGTGCCCCATAACTTAGCAAATTTACCAAAACCTAAAGAGAAGACTACTAAAATAACAGACATGGAGCCTAACAACCATGTGATCACTGAGAGAGATAAACTCAAACCTCAGCACACTTGTTATAATAGTTTCAGAGTCACCCAGATCTTGGCTTTGAAGACTGAAATATATATGCTGGAGAAAGACTGAAGCCTAATAACTAAAACTGTAAAATCACAAATCTAGATACTGTCCTTTTCTTCCCTATAGTGCAAAGCTTTGAATTAATTTAACTCAACTTTCTCCAGTCCTCCAGTCTTTTAAAGCCAAGAGGCCAATGGGGACACAAAGAAAGTTATTAAGAACACATTCAAAGAAATATTTTAGTCTAGATGCCCTGAGCATAGCAAGCATTTATGCTCTAAGATTGAGTTCCTACTATAGACTAAATATGTCCCTCAAAAATTCATATTTTGAAACTTCATGCCCAGTGTGATGGTATTTGTGGAGGTGGGACCACAAGCCATAGGATAGAACCCTCATGAATGGGATTAGTACTCAGAGAAAGGGTCCTTCATCCCTTCCATCACATGAGGACACAGTGAAAAGACAGTTGTCTATGATCCAATTTACAAGCCCTCACCAAACAATGAATCTGCTGGTGACTTGATTTTGCACTTATCAGCCTCTCTAACAGCGAAATAGAAATTTCTGTTGTTACAAGCCACCTGGTCTATAGTGCTATACATATATGTATGTGACCTTATTTTTACATTCATCATATACTTTGATATTTGAAATGTTATACACACTAGAAAGGTCACTTACATTATTTAGAACAGATTAGATCTTATGAAAACTTTTTTCCTTAACAGCAATCAGAAATAATGAACAACAAAAACAAAACATAACAATGGCCTGTTCTCTTATTACAATGGAGGGATTGGAATCTCTGTCAACCATAATAATTATAATAAAAATGAATCATGTTTGGGAGCCTGGGTGGCTCAGTTGGTTAAGCACCTGCCTTCAGCTCAGGTCATGATCCCAGGGTACAGGGATCAAGCCCCACATTGGGCTCCCTGCTTAGCAGGGAGTCTGCTTCTCCCACTCCCTCTGCCCCTGCATGAGCTTGAGTTCTCTTTCTTTTTCTCCCTCCCTCAATAAATAAAATATTTAAAAAATCAATCATCTCATTTATTATAGTCTGGAGCTAAATAATCTACACATAGATTGGAGAAATTATATCTCATGCTTCCATTTTCAAGAGCAAACTGTATCTTCATGGGGACAAGCCTCAAGGGAGGTGATGTGACATCCTCAGTGTAATAATCAGACAATGACTGCTCTCAAATATGCTGTAAAGAGAATCCTCACTCAAAGTGAAAGCAGACAGAGAACGGCAACTTCCATATTATCTCACTTATATGTGTAATCTAAAAACAACAAGCTCCTAGACACAGAGAAGTTTAGTGATTGCCAGGGGTTGGCAAAATGAGTAAAGGTGGTCAAAAGTACAAACTTCCAGTTACAACATAAATAAGTTCTGGGGATATAATGGTCTTCTCCCTTTTTGGGCATTATGTTCCAATGGGTAATTCTCTCAAAAAGATCTAAGATGGCCCAGACCAGCTCCTTTCTGGGGACACACAGAGTTCACTCTCTGTATAGTCCTCTAAATTTGTCCTCTGACACAGGGTACTTCTGCCAGATTCTCCTCTAGAGACAAATTTTGGAGCATAGCTTTGCCTTGCTTGGTACATTCCCCTCAAAAACTCTAAGGAACCTAATTCAATTATTCTGTTTCCTCCAAAGTTCCTTACATGCTCTCCCCTCTTGTATGGAGGAGGAAGAAGGTGACAGAAACACACTGTATGGCAACAGCTCTCTCCCTAAGAAAGCCTTCTCATCCAAAAAAGTTTCCCTTTTCAACTTCCTCGGCCTTAAGGGATTTTAATATCTGAATGTACCTTTAGGTAATATTGAGATCTCAAAATTGAGAACTCAAATTTGTGAACTTCCTTGACCAGCTGATCTATCATCTTTTCTTTGTGTTACTCTCAGTCTTTGGGACCTTTAGCCCAAAATAAAATACAAAGAGTCCCATTTTGCCATTCTATTTTATATTGTTGCAGCACTAGTTCTCCTTCTTGTTGTTTGCCAGAGAATACCACCAACCTTGCCCTGAGTCACACTATCACTGATGAGTATTTGGGATGAAAATGTGCCTTTCAGAAATGCTGCCATCCCCATTCCAATCAACTCTTATGGAAGTGGAAGTCTAATCTACCTCTCAATGATACTGGACCCAATTAAGCATCCATCATAGGTGTCTCAGATACCTCTGGGGATGATAAAAACATAAGGAGAAAGCCATACTAGAGTAGATATAAACCCAACCAAGAGCTGATGTAAATGGAATCAGCTGGCGACTATCCAATTTATATTTTTAGCCCCCAGCATATGGCTGGCATAGAGTAGCTACTCAAAATGTTGTAGTTCTCTTCACTTCTCTACTGAACCTCATTTTTCAAAGGAAGAAACAATATCAAAATTTTGCCCCTTTTCTCCAATCACTTTGGAGAGAAAAATCATGAGATATTGCAAATGCAAGAGCCTTGTATCACCTCTGCATCTGTACATGTATTCCACCCAGGAAAATTTCATGAAACTAAATTATCTCATGGAATGGGTTAAATGCTAATTTTGAAAACAGTGAAATTGGAATTTGCTTCAATCATGTGAAGAATTAATAGATGAGAATATATTCATTTAACACCAGAAAAATAAGAGACTAGAGTGGTAACACTCCTTACCCAAGGTCAAGCAAATCAGAGGCAGAGGGGGTTAGTCAGTTCTTCCTAGGTCTCCTCGATCCAGCACATAAAACAATGAGGGAAGCATGATAAAACAGTCTTTATTCCAACTTTAGGAGAAAGGCTAAGAAGTAAGGGTGAAGCCCTGGTGATCCACTCTCCTTCTGATAAACATTGTTATCTATCAAGGCACCCATGAGCATAACTCCTTTCTGAGACAACAATGCAATCTGTTTTCATCAAAGAAAAAAATAAAAGATTGCCAGGGATTTGTACATAACTCAGTATAGCAAGACATTTGCTGGGCCTTTGCAGCAATGCCATTTTACTTATAAACAGTTTAGAGGAGGAATATTTATGGCCCTTCGACCTCTCCCACTGGCCCTGAAAGAAATTGGATTTCCAACCAAATCCATTTACAAGGAGAGTGCTATTCATTCTAATAAAACCACATGGTAAGTACATTAAGTAGGAAAAAAATGTCTTTTGATGAACAGAGACATTATACCCACAGGAGTGGCAGCAGCCTGAGTGAAAGTTAAGCTTGGCTGCTTCTGGTCTCACTTGAAATTTTTCCAACTCTTGAAACATGGCAATACTATACAGACTGCTTCAGAGTTGTAGAAGTTCAATTAAGCAATGGACCCAGTTTCAACCTTGATACTCGGGGTGTGAGACAATATGTATGAAGAAGAAATACACCATGGACTCCTTAAGAGGGACTGCAACTTCTAATCTATATATTTATAGCCCCAGGCACCAAAATTAACAAGAAAAGGAGTACCTTTGAGAAATATTTTATCTGTTTGGAGAGAAAAGACCAGCATATGCAATGTAGAATATTGCAAAATTAAACACAATTGGAAGTTAAAAACAGACCATTGGGGTGCCTGATGGCCTCAGTTGGTAGAACATGCAACTCTTGATCTCCAGGTTGTGAATTTGAGCCCCACACTGGGTGTAGAGGTTACTTAAAAAAAAAAAAAACAGACTGTCAACTCTTAAGAGTAGTTTGAGCATAATCAGTGAACTTCCCTATAGCATGACAGTGAGAACTGTGAAAAGAATATAAATTCAAAAGTTTGGAAGAAATATTGACTGAGGTAAGAAACTGGTAAGTAAAGGGCACCTAGGTGGTTCAGTTGGTTAAGCTGTTGCCTTTGGCTCAGGTCATGATCTCAGGGTCCTGGGATGGAGCCTGGAATAGAGCAACCTCCTCAGTGGAGAGTCTGCTTCTCTCTCTTCCCCTTTACCCTGTTCATGCACTCTCTTCTCTCTTTCTCTCTCTCTTGTGCACATGTGCATGCACACTCTCTCTCAAATAAATATATAAAAATCTAAAAAAAGAAATTGATAAGTGAGAAAAAAAGAGTACTAATGATTACATCCTTGTTCTCAACTTAACAGAATTCATGAATTATGGAGACATTCACTGCGATCTGGAAAACAGAAGAAGAATTGGGAGGAAATATGGTGGGTTAATTTAGATGTGCTGAGTTTGAATGTTCTATGGGGTATTCCAAAATATCCAGCAGTGGTCTGGTAACATATATGAAGTCCAATATGTGTATGCTAGAGGAAAGAGCTCACAGTTGCTAAGGTATTAAGATGAGCTCTAAAAATTTAAAACTTTGCTTTTTGTTTTTCAGATTATATAAGTTATTCTCTTGTGACTGCACCAAATTTTAACCTTGTTTTTAAAGAAAGATGTGTTACATTTCATAATACACAGAATTAATACAGCAATAATTCATATATTGCTTAAGGAAAAGCATTCTAAATTCTACCCAATTGTCCAACCATGTAAATGCCTCTTCAAATTCATTTTTAGTTATCTCTGGCAAGACTTTTGGAGTAAAGTCCTTAAAAGGAATGAAAACTGGCCAGGTAGCATATAAATCTAGGTTTTCCAACTTGGGAAGCCAAAGAATTATTTGGCAAGATTCAGTTTATTGTGCTTGCTGATTTAGGGGCTATCATACTCTGGACCTGGGGTCTCTCATCCAAGTACTAGGCAGCAGAGTCTAGGTAGTGATATTTCTGCTGGGTGAGCCACAAGGAGCCCCAGAAGTAAAGAATATAATTAAAACAAAGAGACAAGCAACACACACACACACACACACACACATACACACATATATACACACACACAAACACACAGAGATTTCAGCCTTTAGTGACTAGGTTGTAAGTGGTCATGGAAAGTTCCAGCTAAGCTTGGAGAAGATGGAGGGAAAAATCATACATCAGGCAGAAAATGGGACTGTGAGAATACACGGCAAGAAGTAGTTGCTTCTTTATCTTATACAAAAGTCCCCCAATTTCCCTAGGTGCTAGAAACCAAAACCATGTTCCTGGCTGGTCAACAAAATGAAAGAACAAGTCTACATGTGAGAATTTGAGAGAAAAAAATCTAGTTTTTCTCTATAAATATAACTAATTGATGAACTAGATTAAGCAGGATGAGTTGGGGGCAGCAGCTACTAAGTATCTTGAGAAATACCAACATATAAGACATGTACAAAGAATAAGATGCCTGCAGAGGTATTCCAGATGGAGATAATAGGACTTAACTGAAATTAAAATAATAAAATACAGGTTAAAAAGAAGCCTTAGGGAACTGGATTTAATTTATGGATAAGAGAGAGTGCTATGGTATTAAAATATTATTTGTATATAATTAATGCAACAAGTCCATAATTTAGTGTGTGATGAAGAAAAGGATGATACTGGAGGGCTGTGTGCAGAAAATAAAATGACAAAATGAATCTTCCTTATTTCAAAAGGAAAGAAGAGGAACATAGGTTCCTCCAGTTCTGGGGATATCAGAGAAATATCTTTTTTAACTCCCTTCCTTCCTTCCTTCCTTCCTTCCTTCCTTCCTTCCTTCCTTCCTTTCTTCCTTTCCTCCCTCCCTCTGTTCTTTTTGAGAAAGAAAGCACACATGCAAGGGAGCACAGGGGAGGGGCAGTGGAGGAGGGAGACAAAGCGAAACTTAAGCAGGCTCCATGCCCAGCCCAAGCCTAACATGGGGCTGGATCTCATGACCCTGATAACAACCAGAGCTGAAATCAAGAGTCAGATGTTAAACTGATGGAGTCACCCTGGTGCTCCCATAGAAACATTTTTTAGTTCAAGTGCTTGGATAGAGCAAAGTTTAAACAAGCATTATTTATGATAATGTATAAAACCCATGATTCTTCGCAAATGGAATGTCAGATGCTAGCTCAATGAATCTGGAAGCATTGGTACCAAGGGATGTGGAAGATGTTTGTGTTATACAACAGGGAAATGAGAAAGAATATTTGAAAACAACCAAGACTCTTGAAGATTGAAATGAGTTATTGATATGAGCAAGGATGGAACTTTATTTCTCTTCTTATGGAGAAGTAGGGAGGCCATTGGTCAATGTCAAATGTTCACATATGGGTCAATACGTTTTCCTATGAGGTCTCAATAAGCCAATAAAGCAACATAACCCTGTGTTCCGGGAAGAGGATGGAATTATTGAATTTGGATACCCATTTCTTTCTCCCACTCAATGATACTATATAGACTAGAAAAATAAAGCAATAAAGTGACCTGGTGGGCAAAGATGGCATTCAAAATATTTTTTATCCTATATGTCATGGACCCCAACCAGTCAGAAAAGGCCAATAAGAATGCACATAAGCCACACCCATATCAGTGAGGACCAGCAGAATTTCATATGAATTTGATTTGCTTCTTAAAGTCACTATGAATGGATGAGACAGTTAATATGCTTCTAAAGGAGCTTCTGCTTCTAAGGAAACTAAGTAAGCCGTGCTGCCACATTATTTACTCTATTACTATACTTTGGAAACTTCATGTTAATAGGATTGTGCAACAGCAGAATTCTTCCCAGATCAATGACAACAAATCTGCTGCCAGGTCCTGACAAATACATCTCTGAAACTTTTGCTCATTCCTTATATCTTTATTTGCATTTTTCCCACTGTCATTACTTCCTTGGACTTTTCTACTCGTATCCAGCTGATTTTTCTATCTACATTTCTTATCTCTTCTGTCCAGCCTTCATACTGCCACCAGAAAATAGTGCTAAAATTATTAGTGATCTGCATAAAAAATAATTAGTCACTTTCTAAAAATAAAATGCACATTTTTCTTCATGGTACTCAAAACTTACTTCTTTTTTTAAAAAGACTTTATTTATTTATTCATGAGATACATAGAAAGAGAGAGGCAGAGACATAGGCAGAGGGAGAAGCAGGCTCCAAGCAGGCGGCCTGATATGGGACTCGATCCCAGCACTCCAGGATCATACCCTAAGCTGAAGGCAGATGCGCCCAACTGCTAAGCCACCCCAGGAATCCCTCAAAACTTATTTCAAAATTGGTCCCAACCAATCCTTTTCATGTGCAACCTTTATTGCTACTCCATTCTCCATCTCCCCAAAGCCCAATAATCTTTCCCAGATTGAGATCTCCAAAGACTACTTCCTTATACATTCATGTAATCTTGATGTTGACTTATGGTTCCCGCCCTTAGATATTTTTGAAGCTTCATGACAGTTCTAAATTATTTACTTCCCTTTCCTGTAAAAAGGTCATTCTTTCCTGCCATACAGACAATCAGTCTTGGCTGTGTGACTTATTTGGCCAATGAAGGTGAGCAGAAGAAATATTTCTTTGCAGAAACTTTAGAAGCTGGGACATCATTTCTGACATCACTCTTTCCTTTGCTATGAGACAGCATGTTCCAATCTGGGGGTGCTCCCTCAGCTTAGATGGCATAATAAAACTGTGTAGAACAGGGTTGCAGTGGACCCACATACAACATGAAGCTGATACTAGACTGACTTTGCAAGTTATGCAACAAAAGCAACTGATGCAGTGATCTCATTAAATAAAGTCCAAGTATCACTCCCCTGGCTGTGGCAATTCAAAGAGCTCCCTAGCTTCTTAGGCCTTCCCTCCTCTTACTTAATCCTCTCTGCCTTCACTCCAATGAGTGCGACCTGGATTATGTCCCATGTAAAACCTAGACCCGAAGGCCAGCCCCTTCGTAGTTGTCTGGGACAAATCTAATCATACATTCAGTAGTCCATGAGTTCGGTGACATTCAGGAAGACTTGGATGGCTGAAAGATTGGATCAACATTTCACAGTGCACAGTCTTCTGTTAACATTTCTCAGCTTCTCCTACTCCACAGCCTTCCAAAACCTAGCAGCAACTCAGGACCCTCTCCACCCCAAGAATGCTTCCTTGAGAAGGTAAGTCAGCACCATGCTCCTATGGCATCTCTGACTGGGCATAGCCCCACAGAGCAGCTTGTCTTCCCCCCACATCTATTCTCATCATTTATTGAAACCAA
The DNA here is from genome assembly GCF_053574225.1 of Canis aureus. Taxonomy (NCBI): domain Eukaryota; kingdom Metazoa; phylum Chordata; class Mammalia; order Carnivora; family Canidae; genus Canis; species Canis aureus. Next base: position 52,302,444 of record NC_135622.1, on the reverse strand, counting down.
AATTTCATTTGCTATGAAGTCATATTTTAATGCTATCACTACTAATGTCCTGCCCTAGGAGATAATACCTAACATCCTATCAGACTTTTCCATTGTAAAAGCACTTTCAAGTCCATTATCTTATTATATCATCTCTATTTGCCCTCAATCTCTGTGAAGGCAAGTGCCACAATGTATATATTAGATGGAGTCTGTAGCTCTCAGCACAGTACCCACCACATGGTGGATGCTCAGCCATTATCTGTGGGCAAATGATGAATAAATGAAAGCATAAACATAGCTATTATGCAGCAATCCAAGGATCATATCTTCTAGGGACAGAACTGGGGTTTCAGGTCAGGTCCCTATGGCCTTACTGCACTGTGCTTTTTCCATGGACTTACAGTCTGTTCACTATGTAGGGGGTGCAGAGAGAGGTAAAGTGTGCACAGTCTAATGATTTCAAAGAGAGGGTGAAAGTACCACACAGGAATTAGACTACAAGGTTTTTAAGGTTTCTTCCTATTTTAATGAGAAATCTAAGAATACTCCAAGAGTTGCTATAAGTATCTATAAAATGAATTTTTCCTCTAAAGCTTATTTTGTTTACATACCTGAAACTGTGTGAATGCAGATCAAATAAATTCAGCAGGGATCCCTGGGTGGCACAGCGGTTTGGCGCCTGCCTTTGGCCCAGGGCGCGATCCTGGAGACCTGGGATCGAATCCCACATCAGGCTCCCAGTGCATGGAGCCTGCTTCTCCCTCTGCCTATGTCTCTGCCTCTCTCTCTCTGACTATCATAAATAAATAAAAATTAAAAAAATTTCAGCATACCTGGGTATTCAAAAGGGACAATCTAAATTGAGATGTCAAAGTCATAAATTCTCCCAGCAAACGCTCCTTTCTTTACAATGATAGACAACAAGGTGTTTCTATCTGTTAAATAATTCATTCTCTTCAGTGTTTACAAACATAAGAAGGATTTACACTTTCATAATTACAGTAAACCTTTCATTTTGAAAGCCTAGAATCAGTTTCTATAAATGCATAGGTTTATTATTCTCTAGCTGCTATTGTCACAAAGTGAACAGAATCATCTTTCTCTCCTAGAAACACATAATTTGGAGTCCTTCAACCCACGTGGAGGTTTTAGCACAACTACTTGTTGATTGTTAGACTTGGAGTGAGACATAAAGTTTCAGGTTTGTGATTTCTAAAGTTCTGTTAATATGTTCGTATTATGAACATATGTTTATAGTTTGTATTAATATATTTGTAATAAGTGAGCAGTGAGGATCAAGTGAGATAAGATGGTGACTTTCAAACTTTCAGTTTATAGAGATTTAAGGCTGGGGAGAGGCCAAGCCAGAGAAGCCACAGATTCCTCCCTATCCTCTCTGCTGAGACCAGAGAAAGTCAGCTTTTAACTTTGCAGATCTCAGCTGTGGGCCATCCAATTCCCGGTTCAATTATTTGTCGGCCGTAATCAATGGTTGCTTCCATTATGAACACTCCTTCACAAATATCCAATATTATAGAATTCACAGAGCACATCCACATACATTATCTCATACTTAATCCTCACTGTGATACCAGAAAATTTTTTCCATGTGGATGCTGAAAGACTGAGGGCCTAAGAGATTAAGTGACTTGCCATCATTCCCAAGACGAGGCAGCATTAGCTCCCAACCAGGGAGGTGTGCTCTTCCTGTAGCTCAGGGCAGCCTTCACATTCTCGATTTCTCTAATACATAAGATATCATCTTTAATTTGAAACTGTTTGCCTTTTCAGATGACCTATGTTCCCACAATAAACAAGCCACATTCTCATTTTTCTTCAAAGAATGAAATTTTGGGCTTATCTTAAGGAGACGGTGAAAGCATCAATTCAAAATCTGATATAACTTAGAGCACAGCCCATGTTTGTGTTTTGAAGGCCACAAAGGACATGTTGTCCCCGGAACATGGAGATAGTCACCCCAGCTCCAGCAAAACACACTAGGGAAGGACAATTGTCCCTAGATGGAAACAATAAATATACTGGCCACAAGTACCACCTGATTTTCTTGTTGACGCTAACATATTCTTCTCATTTGAGAGGAGTAACTTTTTGGATTTTTTTCAAGGTAACATGTTCTATCCATTTCCCCTGTAATTCCAAATGCCTGCCCATGGATATAATGATACATTTCCTCTACTCACTGGATTCATTAACTCATCTGTTCATCAAACAAGCAGTGACTACCTTTCCTATGCTGGATTTGGGGCTAGGCATTGTGAATACCAAATTGATAAAAATCAGTTCCTGCCATCAAGGCGTTTGCAATCTTGCTTGGAAGAAGTGACTTGTATAAATACAAAACAGAACGAGATAAGGATATGAGAAATCTACAAAGAGTTATAAAAATTCAGTGAGGAGAGACCACTTGGACTCAGATTTTCAGCAGCAGTTTCTGGGATGAGACAATCTGAGTGCTGCAAGTTCATGAGTATGTGGACTCCCAGCAGGTGAAAACGGGGCCAAGGGGACTACTCATGCTGGAAAGAATGACAAGACCAAGGAGACAGTCTGAAGAGTTTGAAAGCAGAAAAATATGATAGCAGAAAATTGGGGTGCCTGGATGGTGCAGTTGATTGAGTTTTGGCTTAGGTCATGATCTCAGGGTCATGGGATGAAGCCCCATGTCTGGCTCAGTGCTTGGGGTGGAGTCTGCTTGAGATTCTCTCTCTCTCTCTCTCTCTCTCTCTGCTCCTCTCCCCACTCACACTCTCTCTCCCTCTCAAATAAATAAATCTTTAAAAAAAAGGAAGAAAAAAATGTCATATTATAGAAGTTAGGGAGTCTGGATTTCATTTTAGTTCCAACCTCTTCCTCAGGTATATCATTTTGGACTAGTTATTTGATCTTCTTTTACCTTAATTCAATACTTTTAAAATAGAAATTTAATTAGATGTCATTATAAGACTATGGACCTTTAAATATTTTGCTCAAGTTTGGGGTTGAGTTCTAAAGGTTCCTGACAATATTTATTATTAATTGAGACACATTCTTGACATAGCTGTAGGCTTCAAAAATGTTGGGCTGATATGTGTGAGCTGATAAATAACTATGTTTAAAGAACTTTTAAAAATTGAAGTTCCATACTGAAGCCCACTGTTATAAATAACAGAAAAGATTACACTAGTGCTCATGAAAATAATGAATTAAATAAGAGTTCAAAACCCCAAAGCTTTGTATTTACATAATATCATTCCTTTTATTGCTCTAGTGGCCAATTGAGGAGAGTGAAATTTTCTTATCTCTTTTAAGATATGTGATTCATATTCTTATATTAGGAGGAAAAGTGGTTGCATTTCTATAGTGAAAATCGAATTATAAGCATTAGGATTAAAATAAAAGCAAAGAAAATTTTCTTTGGGGAAATTGACAAGCTGACGTTGAGGTTTATCTAAAAGTTCAAACAGTCAAGGACAGCCAAGATGGTTTGAAGAATTTACTCTGAAGGATGTCAAGATTTGTTATAAAACTACAGTAATTAATACATGTGTTGATGTCAAGATGGACAAACAGACCACTGTCATACTTGCAGCATAAGCTCTGAAATCTCTTTCTCTGTCTCCACACTCCCTCAGCCACCACCAGAGATATGGTTGTATAGCACGATAATTAGAGCACAGCTCTGAAATCAGTTTCCCAAGATTAGATGCCAGAGAGAAGCAGAATGCTCTCATAGCCTTATCTAAGGCTTGTCCTGTGATGCAGCAATGCTCTTTGAATGTGACACTGAGTCTACTTCACACTCTCAAAGACATCCTTCAAATTAGAATAGAATTGTTCTAACATAATATAAAATGATTCAATATAAAATCCCTTATTTTAATGCAGATGATGTGACCCATACAATAATGGGAAGTGTTGCAGGAGAGGAATTGTAATATCATCACATAGCTAATCAAAGACTCAGTTTTAGTATCTAAATATTGATTCTTAAATAATAGGATTTCTTTCTTTCTCTCCCTCTCTCATTCTCTCTGCCTCTCTCTTCCTCTTCCCTGGCCTTTTCTGGCTACCTCTCTACAAAAGAGTAAAATTGTCAGAATGCTCATTTATCTTGGGAAAATAATCTCTTGGTATCATCAAAATTATCCTAAATTATTCCCTATGGTCATCAGCTCCCTACCCATGTAAACTTGCAAAAGAAAAGTGCTCCACTTTGAGACAAACTGCTATTTCCAATATCCTCATCTAGGACAGGAGGTTTAATGATACAAAAACAAAACAAAACAAAACAAAAAAAGAACCTCTGGCAGTATCTTAGGAAACAATTAATGGTGAAAATTTTAAAAGAAAACATAAATCATTTACTAAGAATTTGGGGGAAAAAAAGGAATAATAACTTGCCATTCCTTTAAGGCACAAGAAGGGAAATTTGTTCCACCACAATGATTTAATTCAATTGTAGCATCTGGTTTCTTCTGAAATGCATAAATAAACTCCAGAGAAAGAATAGAAGGAATATATAGAATTGAGAGAAGGAGCTGATCAGAGTTGTGCCAACACCTTTGAAAACCTGCTATCACAACAGCACTGCATCCATACAACAAGTCTGCTATCAGCAATGAGCAATGGTGATACAAATGACTACAGTCAAACATAAACTGATCAATATTATGTCCTCATTATTCCACTTCATGCACTCTACATCCTGGCCATCCACAAATACTCACTGTTCTTACATGTACCCCCAGCATTCGTTCCATACACTTCTCTTGTCTGAAATCCTCAATATTCCTCTTTTGCATTTATTTAAATACCAAGCCCAGGCCTAGGTAACCTCTCCATTTACTTAATTTTAAATAGTTAACCTAATCACACGGATCAAAGCTAAATCTTCCCCTATTTCTGTTCCCCAGTTACCATTTACCTCCACAGAAATGACCAAATAAATCTTCAAAAATTTTAAAAAGAAGAAAAGATGAAATTTCAGCAGCATTAATGGTCATGTTTTAATGGCCTTTAAGTAGAAATTTATGGGCAAAAACACAACATGAATATAAGTATGGGACAGGTGAGGCTAGGTAAGGAGAGACAGGTAGGGAGCAATATGAGTGGGGTCATACAGGGAGCTATGTAACCAGGCTCACAGAAACCCCAGGTGTGAAGAAATGCTATAGACAAGGTATTAGCCAGAGAAAAGAGAACATAACAAATCCACCTTGTTTGTCCTAAATATAGATGAGATATTTTCATATTATTTACAAATCCACCTAAATAAGATGTTTAAGACAAGGTCTTAAATGTTAGAGACAAGATATTTACCCAGTTCACTAGTCATTTTTTTTTTTTTTACAAAAGACCTCAATGGCAACCCATTCAGGACCCCACTCACTCTAGAGAGCTTTCCTTTCTATTCCCATGTTCCTTTAATAAATTTTCACTTCATCTTACCCTATTGTGTACAGGATTTATTCTTCTACTCCATGAGAGAACGCTGCAACCCTACAACAAATAAATGCAAGAACTTCCTCTCCAACTTCAAACCACCAGAAATAGATTTTTTTTAATTGCTAAAAAAAAGGAAAGAAAGAAAGAAAAAAAAAAAAGAGGTGGGGATTTTCTAGGTCCTGGGAGAGGAAAGGAAACACAAGTGTAATAGTGACCAATGCTTGAAGCTAGGGAGTTCACTAGGGCACTGAAATCTGAAACACACTTTAGAGGGTAGAGCTTTAACTTCCATATGGAAGCTATAATTGGGTCAGAAATCTCACATATTAGAGGAATCCAGCAGTAGACACCATCTGAACTGAAAAATACCTGCCCATTTCCCTAGATCACAGAAATAAAAAGCAAGTTGCTTATTCCAGGCTGTTAATGGAAAAAGAATCAACCACCAGAAATCAGTAACTTAGCTTTGCTTTCAAGTTTATACTAACTGAATATTTCAAAAACTCTGGAGTTAAGAACCTAGCCTAAAAGCTGATTAAGAGTGGAGAATCCCACAAAACTTGTACAAAGTCATCTGTGAAATCTTTGAATCAGGAGGCTTCTAATAGCCATATACAGAAATGCTATGAAGTATCTCCAATATTAGTTACAAAAAAGCATAATGCCAAGAAAGACAGCCTGTGGATTAAACAAATGGAAACATTCTCACTGTAGAATTGGAGATGACAAAACTTTACAACGAGCATATGTGAAATGTTTAAGGTAATAAAGAATAGGTAAATATACAAAAGACTAAGTAAAATATAAAACAAAAGAAATAAAATAAAAACATAGTTTAAAAATAAGCTTATTTTTAAAAGTTTAAAATAAAAAATTAATTTAATATAAAGATAAACATTAGGGGAATTGAACAACACAGGGCAAGAGTCATGAATTTGGAAGGCATATCTGAAAAAAATAACAAAACCAGAGTATTAAAAGTTAAAGAGGGAGAAAAATGTGAGAAAGAAGTTAAGAACATGAAGAATTGGTGTAATTTCTAACACAACTTTAAAATGAGTTCCAGAAATAAAATGGGAGAGAAATAATATGAAGAAATTTGAAAAATAATGGTTGTAACTAAAAGAATACCTAAGTCTTCAGATTTAAAAGGCAGAGCATAAAACAGTATAAATCACATAAATGTACCTCTATGTATGTTTAGTGAATTAAAGAAAAACAGAAGGACTTTGTTTCCAGCTCTGCACATAAGGAGCTTAGAAGTTGCCACCCCAACCTAACAAGTAAAAAGCTGAACAGATTGAAAAGTCAACAACTCTTATTGGATACATAGAAAGGGCAGGACACAAGGCAAAGTTTGTCAAAGGCAAATACAGGGAGCCATGGCTTACCAACGTAGAGACTCAGGGGTGCAAACCACTGTGAGAAGAGGATCTAGGGGAAGAAAACCTGAACTGTAGTTGATGAATTGCTGGAGGCTCAATGTAGACAATTCTGAGATATAAAAACCTCTAGGAGGACCCTGTCACATGGAGGACCCACAATATTGTAAGATTTACTTGCAGCAACTCAGCCAGATTTCCACAGTAAATATTAGAGAAAAAAATTCCCATTTGCTTCCAGGACCATTTTTAAATACATCACAGCCCTCTGTTCTTACCAGTCCCTACCTTCAAGAGAAACTAACCAGAGCCTAACTTGCTGGGGTTCTATCAGAACCTAACTGATCTGGGGGAAAGGAAATGACTAACTCCAGTTCCCTTTATCTTTTCATATGGAAAAAGGAAAATAGTCAAGTCCAGCTCACTCTAGCCATCTGGTCAACTTAAGGAGCAGAGGGAAAAAAAATGGGAAATGTGTTTAAAGTCCAGAGGCATAGGCTCACTAAAAGACTGAGATCTAGTCATAGGATTATAAAACACTTCCCCTACTCTCACAGCTCAGCACCACATTACTGAAGACCTATTTAAAGCAGTTACTTTTTTTTAAATTGGAGTTCAATTTGCCAACATATAGCATAACACCCAGTGCTCATCCCATTAAGTGCCCCCCTCAATGCCCGTCACCCAGTCACCCCCACCCCCCGCCCACCTCCCTTTCCACCACCCCTAGTTTGTTTCCCAGAGTTAGGAGTCTCTCATGTTCTGTCTCCCTTTCTGATATTTCCCACTCATTATCTCTCCTTTCCCCTTTATTCCCTTTCACTATTTTTTATATTTCCCAAATGAATGAGACCATATAATGTTTGTCCTTCTCCGATTGACTCCTTTCACTCAGCATAATACCCTCCAGCTCCACCCATGTTGAAGCAAATGGTGGGTATTTGTCATTTCTAATGGCTGAGTAATATTCCATTGTATACATAGACCACATCTTCTTTATCCATTCATTTTTCGATGGACACCGAGGCTCCTTCCACAGTTTAAAGCAGTTACTTTTAACCAGTAACCAAGAAAAAATTACAAGACATACCAAAAAGCAAAAAAGACAGGTTTAAGAGATAGAGCAAGCATGAGAACAGGCATGGCCAGGATGTTGGGATTATCAGAACAAGAACTTAAAACAACTATGATTAATAACCTAAGGGCTTAAATGGATAAAGTAGAGAGCATACAAGAACATATGTACAATGTAAATAGAAAGCTGAGTTTTCTATGTAGAGTATCATGTCATCGGCGAAGAGGGAGAGTTTGACTTCTTCTTTGCCAATTTGAATGCCTTTAATGTCTTTTTGTTGTCTGATTGGTGAGGCTAGGACTTCCAGTACTATGTTGAATAGCAGTGGTGAGAGTGGACATCCCTGTCTTGTTCCTGATCTTAGGGGAAAGAAAGGCTCCCAGTGCTTCCCCATTGAGAATGAATTTGCTGTGGGTTTTTCGTATATGGCTTTTAAGATGTTGAGGAATGTTCCCTCTATCCCTACACTCTGAAGAGTTTTGATCAGGAATGGATGCTGTATTTTGTCAAATGCTTTCTCTGCATCTAATGAGAGGATCATATGGTTCTTGGTTTTTCTCTTGCTGATATGATGAATCACACTGATTGTTTTATGAGTGTTGAACCAGCCTTGTGTCCCAGGGATAAATCCTACTTGGTCACGGTGAATAATTTTCTTAATGTACTGTTGGATCCATTGGCTAGTATCTTGTTGAGAATTTTTGCATCTCACCACTGCTATTCAACATAGTACTGGAAGTCCTAGCCTCAGCAATCAGACAACAAAAAGACATTAAAGGCATTCAAATTGGCAAAGAAGAAGTCAAACTCTCCCTCTTTGCCGATGACATGATATTCTACATAGAAAACCCAAAAGACTCCACCCCAAGATTGCTAGAACTCATACAGCAATTTGGTAGTGTGGCAAGATACAAAATCAATGTCCAGAAATCAGTGGCATTTCTATACACTAACAATGAGACTGAAGAAAGAGAAATTAAGGAGTCAATCCCATTTACAATTGCACCCAAAAGCATAAGATACCTAGGAATAAACCTAACCAAAGATGTAAAGGATCTAAACCCTAAAAACTATAGAACACTTCTGAAAGAAATGGAGGAAGACACAAAGAGATGGAAAAATATTCCATGCTCATGGATTGGAAGAATTAATATTGTGAAAATGTCAATGCTACCCAGGGTAATTTACACATTTAATGCAATCCCTATCAGAATACCATGGACTTTCTTCAGAGTCAGAACAAATTATTTTAAGATTTGTGTGGAATCAGAAAAGACCCCGAATAGCCAGGGGAATTAAAAAAAAAAAAAAACATAGCTGGGGACATTACAATGCCAGATTTCAGGTTGTACTACAAAGCTGTGGTCATCAAGACAATGTGGTACTGGCACAAAAACAGACACATAGATCAATGGAACAGAATAGAGAACCCAGAAGTCGACCTCAACTTTATGGCCAATTAATATTTGACAAAGGAGGAAAGACTATCCACTGGAAGAAAACCAGTCTCTTCAATAAATGGTGCTGGGAAAATTGGACATCCACATGCAGAAGAATGAAACTAGACCACTCTCTTTCACCATACAAAGATAAACTCAAAATGGATGAAAGATCTAAATGTGAGACAAGATTCCATCAAAATCCTAGAGGAAAACACAGGCAACACCCTTTTTGAACTGAGCCACAGTAACTTCTTCCAAGATACATCCACGAAGGTAAAAGAAACAAAAGCAAAAATGAACTATCGGGACTTCATCAAGATAAGAAGCTTTTGCACAGCAAAGGATACAGTCAACAAAACTAAAAGACAACCTACAGAATGGGAGAGATATTTGCAAATGACGTATCAGATAAAGGGCTAGTTTCCAAGATCTATAAAGAACATATTAAACTCAACACCAAAGAAACAAACAATCCAATCATGAAATGGGCAAAAGACATGAACAGAAATCTCACAGAGGAAGACCTAGACATGGCCAACATGCACATGAGAAAATGCTCTGCATCACTTGCCATCAGGGAAATACAAGTCAAAGCCACAATGAGATACCACCTCACACCAGTGAGAATGGGGAAAATTAACAAGACAGGAAACCACAAATGTTGGAGAGGATGCGGAGAAAAGGGAACCCTCTTGCACTGTTGGTGGGAATGTGAACTGGTGCAGCCACTCTGGAAAACTGTGTGGAGGTTCCTCAAAGAGTTAAAAATAGACCTGCCCTATGACCCAGCAATTGCACTGTTGGGGATTTACCCCAAAGATACAGGTGCAATGAAATGCCGGGACACCTGCACCCCGATGTTTCTAGCAGCAATGTCCACAATAGCCAAACTGTGGAAGGAGGCTCGGTGTCCATCGAAAGATGAATGGATAAAGAAGATGTGGTCTATGTATACAATGGAATATTACTCAGCCATTAGAAACGACAAATACCCACCATTTGCTTCGAGGTGGATGGAACTGGAGGGTATTATACTGAGTGAAGTAAGTCAATCGGAGAAGGACAAACATTATATGTTCTCATTCATTTGGGGAATAAAATAATAGTGAAAGGGAATATAAGGGAAGGGAGAAGAAATGTGTGGGAAATATCAGAAAGGGAGACAGAACATAAAGACTAACTCTGGGAAATGAACTAGGGGTGGTGGAAGGGGAGGAGGGTGGGGGTGGGGGTGACTGGGTGACGGGCACTGAGGGGGGCACTTGACGGGATGAGCACTGGGTGTTACTCTGTATGTTGGTAAATTGAACACCAATAAAAAATAAATTTATTATAAAAAAAAGAAAGCTGAAAACCCTAAGAAACAACTAAAAAGAAATGCTACAGGTAGAAAACACTATAACAAAAATGAAGAATGCCTTTCACTGGCTTCATAGTAGACTGGTTACAGAGGAGGAAAGAATTTCTGAGATGGAGGATATAACAATAGACACTTCAAAAATTAAAGCCAGGGATCCCTGGGTGGCGCAGCGGTTTGGCGCCTGCCTTTGGCCTAGGGCGCGATCCTGGAGACCCGGGATCGAATCCCACGTCGGGCTCCCGGTGCATGGAGCCTGCTTCTCCCTCTGCCTGGGTCTCTGCCTCTCTCTCTCTCTCTCTCTGTGACTATCATAAATGAATAAAAAAAAAATTAAAGCCAAAGAGAATAATACCAAAAAATTAAAAAAAAAAAAAATTAAAAAGAACAGAATATCTAATGATTGTGAAACAGTTACAAGAGATATAACATGCATAATGGGGATAGCATAAGGAAAATGAATATTCGACACAATAATGACTGAGAATTTTCCCAAATTAATATCAGACACCAAGCCACAGATCCAGGAAGCTCAGAAATATCAAGCAGAACAAATGCCAAACAAAAAACTACACATAGGCATACCATTTTCAAACTACACAAAATCAAAGATTTAAAAAAAAATTTTTTTTGAAAGAAGCCAAAGAAGGGGAAAATAAACCTCACAAAATAACAAAGATAAAAATTACCTCTGACTTCACCTCAGAAACCATGCAAGCAAGAAGAGTAGACTGAAACATTTAAAGTGTTCAGACAGAGAGAGGGAGAGTGAAAGACCAACCTAAAATTCTCTATTTTACAAAATTATCCCACCAAACTGAGGGAGAAATAAAGTCTTTCTCAGACAAACAAAAATGGACAGAACTTGTCACTAACAGGGCTATCTTGCAAGAAATTTTAAAAGAAGTTGTTTAGAGAGAAGGAAAAGAATATAGATCAGAAACTCCGATCTACATAAAGAAAAGAAGATCATCAAAGAAGGAATAAGTGAAGGTAAGACAAAAATGAGTATTTTTCTTATTCTTAATTGATCTACCAGATAATAGTTTGTTCAAAATAATAAAGCAACATTGCATTTGATTGTATATGCTTATGAATAGATAATATAGATATATGTACATATATGTGGATGGATAGATAGATAGATAGAAGATAGATAGATGATAGATAGATAGATAGATAGATAGATAGATAGATAGATAGATATAGGGGGCTCAGCAGTTTGGCACCTGCCTTCAGCCGGGGGCGTGATTCTGGAGTCCCGGGATCGAGTCCTGTATCAGGCTCCCTTCATGGAGCCTGCTTCTCTCTCTGCCTGTGTCTCTGCCTCTCTCTCTCTCTCTCTCCCGGTGTCTCTCATGAATAAATAAATAAAATATTTTAAAAAGATATAGATACAGATATATGAACTAACAAAGCTTGGAGAGGATTCTCAGTGACAATGGACTCAATGGGCCCAAGAGTCCTCTTGCCCTGAATTGTGTGTAAAATCAGATGCACCTGATAGCTAGAAATCCAATAGGTCTCACCTGTCCAGGTAGAAAACAACCTAGAGCAGATAGCTGCTGGTGGAATGCACTCCTTTCCCTTCCCTTCTACCTACCAATTAATAGACATATGGGAAACTTAATTCTTTAGCAGAGAAATTTGATTCTTTATATAACTCTTTAGATTTGTGTTTGCAAACATTTAGCATGGGGCGGGGGAGGTGGTAAATTACCATAAACAACCCAAGCCAATCTTTCCCTAGCTTTCTGGCAGAAGCAGGGCATAGAAGAATAGGTTCTACATATGGGCTTATGCATGCTTAAATAGAAATAAATTGAGTGACAGCAATGACGGGAGGGACAGGAGAGAATAATTAGGACTATCCTGTTATTACTAAGGTACTCACTCTACTTGTAAAGTGGTACAGTATTATTTGAGAGTGGACTTTGATTGGATGTAATGCATATTACAAACTCCAGCACAACCACTAAAACAAATGTAAGAAAAAGTATGATGAATATCCTCAAAAATTTTTTTAAAAATGAAATCATATAATGTTGCTCAATTAAAACCACAAAAGTCAGGAACAAGTGCAGTAAAAAAGAGGAGCAAAGAATATGGGCAACAAACAAAAAATAGCAAATATATTTATAGTATATAAATATTAATCCAACTATATAATAATCACTTTGAACATCAATGGTCTAAATGTATCAATTAAAAGACAGAGATTATTAGAATGGATTAAAAAAAAATGACCCTACCAGTTGCTGTCCACAAGAAATTCACTTTAAATATAAAGACATATATAAATTAAAATTAAATAAATGGAGAAAAATACACCATACTGACACCAATCAGAAGAAAGTAGGAATACCTATATTAATTTCAGATACAGCAGACTTCAAAGCGAAAAAATTTATAAGGGATAAAGAAGGACATTACATAATGATAAAGAGGTCAATTCTCTAATAAAGTACAGTAATCCTTGTGCACCTAAGAACAGAACATCATACTACATAACGTAAAAATAATAGAACTTCTAGAAGAAATAGATCTACTATCACAGTTGAAGACTTCAACACTCCTCTATCAGAAATGGACAGATCCAATACACAGAAAATCAAAAAGAACATAGTTGTACTCAACAAATCATCAATTAACTAGATATAATCAATATTTATAGACTACTTCCACCAACATCAGAAAAATAAATATTTTTCTCAAGCTCACATGGAATATTCACCAAGGTAGACTATATTCTGAGCCACAAAACACACCTTTACAGGTTTAAAAGAATAGAAATCATACAATATCTGCTCTTAGACCACAGTGGAATTAATATAAATCAATAACAGAAAGATAACTGGAAAATTCCAAAATACATGGAAATTAAATAACACACTTCTAAAGGACACAGATGTTTTATAAATATATATTTAACTAAATGAAAATGAAAACACAATCTATCAAAATTGGTGGTGGGGGCAGCCTGGGTGGCTCAGTCTTTTTTTTTTTTTTTTTTTTTTTTTTTTTAGGGTGGGGATAGGGAATCAAGGTGCGAGTCTCGCGACCAGAAAGGATGTTGTGGTCGTGGTGTGCTGGGCAAGCCAGTGCTGGAGGTGAGTGATGGGTCTGGGGTGGGGAGAAAGTTCTGGACTGTGATGGGGGAGGGGATCCCCACGAGGGGTGTGGTCAGGGAAATGCTGCTGGGTGGGTGGAGAGGGGGGAGGTGGAGAGGGGGGGACGTGGGGGGCCTGAGGACGGTGGGCAGCTCAGCTGGCTGCGGTGGCAGGGGGGCGGGGCGGGGGGTGGCAACAGGTGTTAACTATCTGACTCTGGATTTCAGTTCGGGTCATGATCAGGATTGCAAGATCAAGCCTGCGTGGGGTTCTACTCTCAGCATGGAGTCTGCTTTAGAGTCTCTCCCTCTGTTTCTGTCCCTCTTCCTGTTTATGTGGTCTATAAATGAATAAATAAATAAATAAATAAATAAATAAATAACTTAAAAAAAACTTGGAAACAAATGAGATATGTTTCAATATGTGAGTGGATAAATAAAGACTGCAAAACAACCAGGCAATGGAATATTATTATCATTAGAAAAAGGAACTACTCAAAGTATAAAAAATAGAGAAACTTTAAGTATATATTACTAAGTAAAAGAAGCTAATCTGAAAATGCTGCATTCTGTATGATTCCAACTACCACATTCTGTAAAAGGCAAAACTGTGGAGACAGTAAAAAAGATTGTATTTGTCAAAACCCATAGTATATACAGTACCAGAAGTGAACCCTAATGTAAATTATGGAATTTAGATGATTATGACATGTCAATATATGTCATCAATTTTAACAAGTGTATCACTCTGGGGTATATTGATAATGGGCAAGGTTATACATGTAGGGCAGGGGCAGTGGGTTTATGAAAGGTTTCTGTACCTTTCTCTCAATTTTCACTGTCAACTTGCTCTGAAAAAAAAATTAAGTCTTAAAAATATATAATAAATTAAAAAAATAAGATGAAGGGTTGTCTGTGGGCATAGGTGTGTGGGAATGGAGGAAAATTGTGGAAATTGAATTTTCTGATAAATATGAAAATGTATTGTTTCCTGAATTGTTCAGAAGAATGTACACACTCACAATAGTCCATTTTATTGTATACATATATTTTTGATTTTGATTAAAATATAAAATTATGTTTATTTGGCAGAGTAATAACTAACTAAATTGAAATGGAACCTTTAGCAGTACCTGGGTAACTCAGTTAGTTAAGTGTCAGACTTAATTTCAGCTCAGGTCATGATCTCTAGGTCCTAGAATCAAGCCCTACATCAGGCTCCATGTTCAGCAGGGATTTGCTTAAGATTTCTCTCTCTCTCTCTCTCTCTCTCTCTCTCCACCCTTCCTCCTGTTCTCTCTCTCTTTCTCAAATAAATAAATAAATCTTAAAAAAAGAAATGGAACCTCTATCTCTACTTATAACTTCTAAACTAGTAAAGGTCAAATGAAAGTCTATTACTCCAAAATAAAACAAGACTGGAGAAAAAAAATCAACAAAGCATGAGACATGTGTAAATCACAAATATATATAAATAGGCTGGTAATCACATTAAATATAAATTGGTTAAATGTATCAGTTAAAAGAAAGACTGTCAATAGTAGGCCACTGGTCTCTCCTAGAAGAATTTTAAAAGCCAGGTTATAAACGAATGAATGAATGAATGAATGAATGAATGAAACTTGAAATCATCTGCCTGAAGACAGCTAAGGAAACAGTAACTAGAGAAGCTATAACCCCCAAGAGATAACATCTGAACAATCAAGTGACCTTTATGCAGTGCTTGTGAAACATACACTAAAAGGAAAGTAGATGGCAGCCCCAGTGGCGCAGCGGTTTAGCGCCGCCTGCAGCCCAGGGTGTGATCCTGGAGACCCCAGGATCGAGTCCCACATCGGGCTCCCTGCATGGAGCCTGCTTCTCCCTCTGCCTGTGTCTCTGTCTCTCTCTCTAGCTGTGTCTCTATGAATAAATAAATAAAATCTTTAAAAAAAAAAAAAAAAAGGAAAGTAGAGGATATTCCAGAAAAGGAACTTGCAGACTGTTGTAGATACAAATGAGCCAATGATGACCTCTATGCATTGCCCCCTAGTCTGTTTATTTCTGCACTATAGGCTGAGACCCATTAGCTCAAAAGCTAAATTGCTCCAAACTCAATTTTTTTTTACACATCCAATAATTTTTTTAAATAGTTGAAATTACCAGATTTTTAGTCATTTAGAGCCTGCCTGTTTTGAATACCCCAAAATACCTTCCTGGACTTACTACCCACTGATAACACAGTATTTGTAGTTAAAAGGACCCAAGCTACCTTTTGGAGCCTTCTGACCCAGAGACTCCTCATCTACTCTCCAGTTCTTCTGTTCCATTGCCATTTCTCCCTTCTGGATGGTGACACCTATATTACAAGCCTCTGGATGGTCTCATACTATGAGGGACATCCCATCCCATGTCACCCTATCCAAGGCCACCAATAAAGGTTGTTGTGGGTTACTACCTCTAATGGTCATACCTTTTATTTTATTATTAGTTTTTTAGGAGTAGGGATTTTTTTAAAGATTTTATTTATTTATTTATTTATTATTTTCTTAAATTAAATTTGCTAACATATGGTATATCATTAGTTTCAGAAAACTACAGAATACTTCTGAAAGAAATGGAGGAAGACACAAAGATAGAAAAACATTTCATGCTCATGGATTGGAAGAATAAATATTGTTAAAGTGTCTATACTACCCAAAGCAATCTACACATTCAATGCAATATACCTATCAAAATACCAATGACACTTTTCACGGAATTGAAACAAATACTCCTATGATTTGTATGGAGCCAGAAAAGACCCTAAATAGCCAGAAAATATTGGTCACACCTTTTAAAAATTGATCAGCCCCAAATCCCTTAAATTGCCTACACAGACTACTGCAGACTCTCAGCTAAAGAAACTATAGTAAACTAGTTGTAGGTGCAGCCTTACCACAAAGGGCTCACACTGAGACAGTCCCTGATTAAATTCAAGCAATAATCTATCACTACTAGTTAAAAGAAGAGTGAACCCATTTTAGGAGAAATAATCTCAAAATAGTTTCAGTATACAACTTATGTCATTCAATCAAAAATTAACAGACATACCAAAATACTATAAAACTGGAATCCATGAAAAGAAACCAGGTACACAACTGATAATTATATCATAATTACTTCATAAAGATTTTAAAATTAAAAAATAGATAAGGAAAAAAAATAGATAAGGTTGTGAAATTTTACCAGGGAATTTTCATCTTTAAGAAAGAACCAATGGAAGTCCCCCCACTGACAATTCCCACATCTGAAACCAGATTAGATGCAACATATGTGTAAACTAGAAGCCCAGAAGGATAGGATAGAAAGGAGGGGGAAGAAGCAACAGCAAAGAGATAGTGGCTAAACATTTTCACCAATACTGATGAAAGATACCATCCCACAAATTCCAGGGTCTCTGAAAAATCCTAAAAAATAATCTGTGCAAAGGAATGTACACCTGAGTACATGATAGTTAAACTGTTGAAAAATAAAGGAAAAGACAAGTGTTTAAATCTAACTAGAGAGATAAAGATGTGTTGTTACCTATAAAGAAAAGTAATAAAACTGATGGCTGACTCCTCCTTAGAAATGATGGAAACCAAAAAAAAAAATTATGAAAGTATATATTTAAAGTTCTGAAAGAAAAAGAAATGCCAAAGGAAATTCTATACTCAGTGAAAATGTCATTCAAAAATAAAGATGAGATAATGATGCTTTTAGATAAAGAGAGAATCTTCCACCAACAACGTGCACTAAAATAAATCTACTAAAGAGAATGTTCAAACGGAAGGAAAATGATCCCAGAACCTAACATGTAATTGCAGGCTGGATAAAGAGAAATAAAACAGGTAAATGATTAAGTAGGTGTAAGATGAACATTGACTAAATATTGACTATGCAAAATAATGATAATAACTGCGAGATTCAAAATGTATATATCATTAAACTATATGTCAAAAGCACAAGCCCACACATATACACTTACAAAGTGAATACACTTATAAAAATGGCCAGAAAGTAATAAAAAATAATAGCAAGGGTAATTGTTTTGGCTTTTTCATGAGTTGCAAGTAATGGGTTTTGAATAAATGATTTCAATTCTCTTTTTTATGTATTTCCAAAGTCTGCTAAGCACACAAAACAGAAAAAAATCCCCACTTTACCTCAGAGAGCTAGTTGGAAAGATGAACATCAAAAATACTTAGAGAAATCAAAGTGAAATCACTCAGAAAAAGACAAATACCATATGATTTTTATACGTGGAATCTTAAAAATAAAACAAACAAACAAATAGACTCTTAAACACAGAGAACAGACTCATGGTTGCCAGAGGGGATGTGGGTGGGGAGATGAGTGAAATATACAAAGAGGATTAAAGTGTCCAAATTTCTGTAAAAATAAGTCACAGGAAAAAAAAAAAGTCACAGGGATGAAAAGTACAGTAGGGGGGATATAGTCAATAGTATTATGATAATGTTGTATGGTGACAGATGGTGACTACACTTATCGTGAGGAGTCCTGAGTAATGGATCGAATTGCTGAATCAGTATGTTGGACACCTGAAACTAATATAACACTGTATACTAATTATACTACAATAAAAAAACTTAGAGAAATAAAATATGTAATAGAGCAGATGGCGATAAATCTATAAGATGTATTGTTATTATAGCCAAAGGAAATACATACACACACACACACACACACTTAAAGATGCTGATTACCAAGTAGGCCAGCCACTCCTGCAGCTTACTTTACAGAATATTGTTCAAGGAGCCAGGTTTCCCGCCACACGTGCCCACTCTACCTCACTGGAACCTCCCAAGATCTGGGTGCTTCATATGCTAATCTTATCCTCCCACCCCAGTGGATGATCAGTTTTGCCAGAGGACTTTTCTGGTGTCAGTACTTGAAAGCTCTGTATCCCAGGAATCCCTCAGGCTCAGGCAAACCAGGACAATTTGTCATCCCACAACTTTATAAAAATAAAACCATTTGTTCCTTTGCGCCAGTTAGTTTACAACAAGGCTGTCACCCTTGAAACTGTTGTTGCCCTGAAAAGCTGTATTTATTGATCAGAGAATCTGCCTCTGGGTTTGGTTTTCAAAGTCAGAATTAACTCCTTTGCAAGTCATGGAGAATAAGAATAGATATGTCTCCATGGCATAAATGTAAACAGTATAATGACATACATTGGATTGTTACCACTCAGAGTTATTAAAATAATCTCACATATCT
Source organism: Canis aureus (assembly GCF_053574225.1). Lineage (NCBI taxonomy): Eukaryota > Metazoa > Chordata > Mammalia > Carnivora > Canidae > Canis > Canis aureus. The sequence goes on along the minus strand of NC_135622.1, from coordinate 52,283,411 downwards.
CTCACATTATCCTCCGTTTTTTACTCCTTCATGTTGGGCTAAAAATATATACTTATCTACTTATACTCCACTTCTTATCAGAATTGTATCTCCTGAGAATGATCCAGTATCACTCCTTTCAATGTACCTGTGGTAGTGATGGTCATAGTTAGCATTTTCCCAGCAGAGATCACCAGGGGCTAGACATTTCACACATATAATCTTATTTAATTCTCAAAACAATCCTGAAAGATACACATTGTAATTATATTGAACATGTATTAGCTGGTCTTCAGAGTGGTTCAATAATTTGTAGGGCCAAAACAGCTAGCCATGGCCAAGGCAGGGAGGGAAACCATGGTTTGCCTAACAGTAAAGTTCAACTTTTAAAAATAATTTACCCTAAAATTTACTTTAAAGAGCTTTATGAGTCATCATACATGAAATTGAGGATTTAAAAGTGATTAATTCTTTTAACCTCTAGTTTTTGTTAAATACCCCTTTCCATTCTAAGCTGAATAGATTCAAATAATATGATCTAAAGTGACTTAAATTAGAGGAATTATTTTATCTAGGCATCCATTTTATCTAGGCATACAAATGTCTCTCTGCTATACATTGCTCTCTAAATAGAAATTGCTTTAGATAAAAAAAATTAATAGCTGAAATAATTATATAGTTTCTAGGTGAGTCATTCTGCAACTTTTAGTCTTTGGGAAGATTTCATATTTCTGGCTATCTGTGATGAAATGGTAAAATTACAGTTCACTCTTAAGTACATCTTTTTTACTCGTACTATTTTTTTTCTTTTTTTAATAAATTTATTTTTTATTGGTGTTCATTTACCAACATACAGAGTAACACCCAGTGCTCATCCCGTCAAGTGCCCCCCTCAGTGCCCGTCACCCATTCACCCCCACCCCCTGCCCTCCTCCCTTTCCACCACCCCTAGTTCGTTTCCCAGAGTTAGTCTTTATGTTCTGTCTCCCTTTCTGATATTTCCCACACATTTCTTCTCCCTTCCCTTATATTCCCTTTCACTATTATTTATATTCCCCAAATGAATGAGAACATATAATGTTTGTCCTTACTTCACTCAGCATAATACCCTCCAGTTCCATCCACGTTGAAGCAAATGGTGGGTATTTGTCATTTCTAATGGCTGAGTAATATTCCATTGTATACATAAACCACATCTTCTTTATCCATTCATCTTTCGATGGACACCGAGCCTCCTTCCACAGTTTGGCTATTGTGGACATTGCTGCTATAAACATCGGGGTGCAGGTGTCCCGGCATTTCATTGCATCTGTATCTTTGGGGTAAATCCCCAACAGTGCAATTGCTGGGTCATAGGGCAGGTCTATTTTTAACTCTTTGAGGAACCTCCACACAGTTTTCCAGAGTGGCTGCACCAGTTCACATTCCCACCAAAGGGGAAGAGGGTTCCCTTTTCTCCACATCCCCTCCAACATTTGTGGTTTCCTGTCTTGTTAATTTTCCCCATTCTCACTGGTGTGAGGTGGTTTCTCATTGTGGCTTTGATTTGTATTTCCCTGATGGCAAGTGATGCAGAGCATTTACTCATGTGCATGTTGGCCATGTCTATGTCTTCCTCTGTGAGATTTCTGTTCATGTCTTTTGCCCATTTCATGATTGGATTGTTTGTTTCTTTGGTGTTGAGTTTAATAAGTTCTTTATAGATCTTGGAAACTAGCCCTTTATCTGATACGTCATTTGCAAATATCTCTCCCATTCTGTAGGTTGTCTTTTAGTTTTGTTGACTGTATCCTTTGCTGTGCAAAAGCCTCAGCAATCAGGCAACAAAAAGACATTAAAGGCATTCAAATTGGCAAAGAAGAAGTCAAACTCTCCCTCTTTGCCGATGACATGATACTCTATATAGAAAACCCAAAAGCCTCCACCCCAAGATTGCTAGAACTCATACAACAATTTGGTAGCATGGCAGGATACAAAATCAATGCCCAGAAATCAGTGGCATTTCCATACACTAACAATGAGACTGAAGAAAGAGAAATTAAGGAGTCAATCCCATTTACAATTGCACCCAAAAGTATAAGAGACCTAGGAATAAACCTAACCAAAGAGGTAAAGGATCTATACCCTAAAAACTATAGAACACTTCTGAAAGAAATTGAGGAAGACACCAAGAGATGGAGAAATATTCCATGCTCATGGATTGGCAGAATTAATATTGTGAAAATGTCAATGTTACCCAGGGCAATTTACACGTTTAATGCAATCCCTATCAAAACACCATGGACTTTCTTCAGAGTTAGAACAAATTATTTTAAGATTTGTGTGGAATCAGAAAAGAGCCCGAATAGCCAGGGGAATTTTGAAAAAGAAAAGCATAGCTTGGGGCATCACAATGCCTGATTTCAGGTTGTACTACAAAGCTGTGGTCATCAAGACAGTGTGGTACTGGCACAAAAACAGACACATAGATCAATGGAACAGAATAGAGAACCCAAAGTGGACCCTGAACTTTATGGTCAACTAATATTCGATAAAGGAGGAAAGACTATCCATTGGAAGAAAGACAGTCTCTTCAATAAATGGTGCTGGGAAAATTGGACATCCACATGCAGAAGAATGAAACTAGACCACTCTCTTGCACCATACACAAAGATAAACTCAAAATGGATGAAAGATCTAAATGTGAGACAAGATTCCATCAAAATCCTAGAGGAGAACACAGGCAACACCCTTTTTGAACTCAGCCACAGTGACTTCTTGCAAGATACATCCACGAAGGCAAAAGATACTCGTACTATTGATACGTGCATCAGATGTACAGTTAAAGTTCACCCGAATTACCAAAGATTATTTTAAAATTTATATTGGGGGGGGGGGCTTTCAATAATCTCATCAGGCATTTTACCACATTTAACTAGATAGCACCTTGGAAAAAGACTGAATTTAGAAATAAAAGACCTGAGGTGCCTGGGTGGCTCAGTCGGTTAAGTGTCTGTCTTCTGCTCAAGTCATGATCCTGGGGTCCTGGGATTGAGCCCACATCAGGTTCTCTGCTCAGTGTGTAGCCTGCTTCCTCCTTCTGCCCCCCCCCCCCTTGCTTGTGTTCTCTTTCTCTCTCTCTCAAAAATAAATTAAAAATATTTTTTAAAAAGAAATCTATTGATTAAATTTAATTGAATTTCACAAATATTTACTGCTTTCCTCCTTCCTATACAACAGACATGCAGTGTGCTGTCAAAAATACAGAGATGACATAATTGCTTGTCTTCAATTTGAGCAATCAGTTTGAGTATCAGTAAGTAACTGATCACATGGTGTGGTGAATGTCTCAGTAGACATGTGTAGAAGGTGTGGAAATGACAGAACAGGAAGCGATTCTGAAGGTGGGGAAAGATTATCAGGGAGGCCTTCTCATCGGGGTTGCCAGAGAGGAGGTGGGTGGCAGGATTGGGTGAAAATAGATGTAGGGAATTAAAAACACACTCATCCTGAAAAGCACTGAGAAATGTATAGAATTGTTTAATGTCTAAGCTCAATTTTGAAGGGTGCTAGAAAACGTTGCGATTTGGAGAGTCTTAAGACCGGTTCTAACTGATTTGATCCCTTTCCTTCACTTTACTTTCAAGTTTGGTCAGTTAGAGTAATCCAGATGTCCCACATAGTCTTCATCCATTCTTATGGATTCTTCTCTCTATTCAATTCAGAAGTGATCACCATCATCCTGCTCTGCCTATGTTGTATGCTGCCTACTAGGCCACTGTCACATGTTACAACTATCTGAAAACTTCCCCTATCACAACTGGGCATAAACTTTCCTTCCCTTTTGAAACAACACTTAGTTGCTCTGTTATGTCATTATCAAAATTCTAGTTTGTGTTTGGGTTACTGGAGTAATGATTCTACCCTAAGTAGGTGGTTTGCTTTCTGAAAACACAAAATAGACTTGATAGTATCAGCACCTCTCACATTCCTCCACCCGTCACTGACCATAACACTGAGCCCAGTGTCTGCAACAAAATAGGGGGTTCCATAAATACTGCCCCTTTGATAAAGGAAGTTTTGCCTGAGAATGAGCCATGGCATCCTTGACAGGAAAACAGGAGAGGTTTTCACTTGCTAAAATGAGCATACTCCTTTTATGGAATATAAATGGGATTTTAAATAAAATCCAATGTTGAAATGTACTAAGATGCCATCCATTTAAATGGATCATTTCATAAGAAACTAATCTTTTGTTATTGATTAGTTTATGATTTTAAGAGATTAAAAAAACTGGAAGAAATTTTCTTTCTCGATTTGTCTCCAATGTTCACTCAGAGCACTTGGCTAATTTTAAGTTCTAGAATATAGATTAGCTGTATATCTAGGACTCTCTCTGGGATCAACGTAGACCCCAAAAACAAGATCTGTAAAATGTCAAAAAACCCAAGGAAAGAAAAAGAACAAAAAAGTTTCAAAGGCCTCTGAGTGGTCAAGAAAAAAAGGGCTCAGGGAGGAATCAGGTTTTAGGAGAAGAAATCATTTAGCAAAAGCAACCAAACATGACAACAAATTGATGTCAGCAGGGACAGAGCGAAAATAAGCATTTTTGGAAAGATAAATAAGTTCAGAAAATCTCGAACAACTCAAAGGTTATACTATTTAAAGTTAGAATGGGATATGAAGCCCAGGAAATAGCTTGGCCAGTATTTCCAAGGATCCCATAAATGATTCATGTCTCATCTCTAAGGGATCACAGTGTCCATTTCTTTTCACAACTTTAGCAGTGAAAAAAGTAAGGTGTTCTCATTTCCCTAATTTATTTTCTTAAAAAGGGAAATTTTAAATGTAAGAATACTGCACATTCCTAAATTTTCCTTAATATTATGCAGAATCTATAATTCTTACTTCAAGTCTTGACAGTCTGCCAGGAGCTAAAACAAAACAAAAGGAATGCTAAAAGAATTTCTTAGTGAACTTAAATTATGCATGACACTTTCCTGCATGGAACAGTTCCTTGTAAAATTGAAGATCTCACTAAAGCTAGCAGGGAAGTTTGATGAAAGATATATACCCTGTATTCAAGGTCATTTCTTACTTTATCCTTTTGATTATGTTCTATTCTTTTCCATATCCTCATACAATCTTTTAAATGAGAAAGATGGAGAATTATTTAGAAAAGAGTTATACTTATATCCATCATTAAGCCACTTTAAATTTATGTTTAAGAACTTTGACCGGAAGATCTTACAAGATGAAGACAAGTCCAGAGAATTGCTTGAGTAAATACTGTGGGAGCAGCCAGTAAAAATCATAGATAACCAACTATAGCTAGGAAGTCATCTCAGGAAAACTCAGGGAGATTGAATTACTGTTTTTTTTAATTTTATGACATAAAGTACAATATCATGTTCAGAGCTTGGAGAATATCAAAAGGTAAACTTTCCAATGCCAGTGTTTAGTTTTGGTAGACCTATGACTATAACAAATAAACCTTAAGGTAAATAATAGTTTAAGCACAATAGACCCTTTTACCAGGCCCAGTCTAGTGTCCTCTTTCCATGCAGTCATCCAAACACCCAGGCTGTCAGAACCTCTGCTCTCTCAAACATATGGTTTCCAAGGTTACTCTTTCCACTGAGGGCAACAGAAGAGAAAAAGAAGGAACACAAGTGTTTGCAGGTCAGGTCTGGAAGCGATAACAGTTTACTTTGGCTCATCTTTGCCAGTCACTTGGCCACACATGGAGATGGGAGTGTGTTGGCAGAGTTGCAGTCCCAAACACAGGAGCCACTTCCTAAGAGTCATTCCACAATGTGGAGGAGGAAGAACGTGCATTTGGTGGACACTTTGCCATCTCAACTACAATCCTGTAAGTTATAGGAAGTAGTACTAGGAGCAACCACTTGTCAGGGGATCCGATACTGTAGGTAGGCAATCTAGAACCAATTAAGTTCATAATATGCCTTTGAGTTCCTCTATCTCTTGTTTGTAGATGCAAAGTTGAAGCTTCTTGAAAAATAAAAATGGAAAAATCTATTCATATTCCTAAAGCTTTGAGCAGGTTTTAGGAAGGCTTCCAATACAGAAGCTAACACAGACTCAATCACAAAACCACACATGATCAATTTTGGGTTAAAGATGGTGCACGAAGCACAAGTTTAGCCTCCCTCTCTTAATCTAAAAGCTTAGTAGTGAAAAAAAAAAGATATGAAATGTTAAGCTAGGATACACAAAGGTCAAAGACAGGGAAACACCAGAATCATGGGTGATGGACACACTGGAAAGCATAGAAAGGGATCAGCAATCCAAACTCTACTACATATGAATGAGTCACCTTTGATGACTTTCTGGAGTTTTGGCCTGACACCTCAGGTTATTATTAATCTGCATAACACCTTTCAATAATTGGTAAAAATGTGATGTGATGAGCACTGGATGTTATACTATATGTTGGCAAATTGAATTAAAATTAAAATTAAAATTTTAAAAAATGGCAAAAACAAAATTTTCTTAGTCCACTTACCTATTTTTACCAAAATGGGGCAAATGATGTTATAATCTCCTTTTCCATATACACTTTTTTATGTCATTAAATATTATTCTGGAGTATTATTTAAATGTTTCATGGTATACTATCATACAGATTTATAGCATATTCATAACATATTGTAGTTAAAACAACAAAATATATATATATATATATATTCTATGATCTAGGCCCCATCCTAATTTTTATATCATATCTCCTTAAGTCCTCACAACCATGCTATGCAGTGGGTATTTTGATTATTATCCCCAACTTAAAAATGTAAAAACTGAGATTCTCTGAGATAGCATCCTTTTACAAGATCACACATTGATTCCATTTTTATTTACCTGCTCCTAGAATCTTTGTCAAGCTCAACTCTATTTCCTAAGTGAAATGACTGCATTTCAAGCACTATTTTGTGCTCTAATTTTTAATTCTGCCACAAAATAGGGAAGACAAAAGCAATTCAGTTTTGTACGGGAAAAAAATCACATTTATCAGCCTGCACCAGAAGATGCAGTTTATTGGTGCCCTGGAGCCAGCTTTCAGAAAATACTTCCACATGATCTACAGCTTAATCCAGAAATGGCCTAAAAAATTGGACTGCTGCCATGCCATGAATCCAAGAAGAGAGCTATTTTAAAGTCCTCTTCTTGAACAACAACAAAATAATACAGTTGATTATTTTTATTTCAACTGTATTAAAGTTGGTTGATTTTATTTTAATAAGAGAAAACTGGTTGATTTTTTTTATTCAAATGGTTGATTTTTTTTTAATAAGACAAAGCTGAAAGAAGAGTTCATTTTGCTCCATAATGGTTGATTTTTTTAATGGTTGATTTTTTTAATTGAAATGGTTGATTTTTTAAATGAGATTAAATTGAAAGAAGAGTTCATTTTGCTCCATAAAGAAAGCACTGAGTTTACTTACTTTAGGAGTACATTATTATATTAATAATGCACATTTCTGGGTAGCCCGGGTGGCTCAGCGGTTTAGCACTGCCTTCAGTCCAGGGCCTGATCCTGGAGACCTGGGATAGAGTTCCACATCAGGCTCCCTGCATGGAGCCTGCTTCTCCCTCTGCCTGTGTTTGTGCCTCTCTCTCTGTCTCTCTGTCTCTCTCTCTCTCTCATGAATAAATAAATAAAATCTAAAAAAAGATGCACATTTCTCTTGTGTTAACTGCTCACAGATATTCTGGTGTGCAACCTTCAGAGCATCTGCAGACAAAACAGGTCTGTTGTCAGAAGGTATGCTCACAGTTACCCCCATAGTAGTATTAGAACCCTACCCCTCCAGGTCTAAGTTTAAAGTCCTCACTCTTTTTTTTTTTTTTTTCAAGCAACCTTGCAATTTCTCTCTTGTCCTGCAAGTCTCAGAGAACCTTATTAGTTTTATAGATGTACCTTTCTTTCTGTTGGCTTAGCATAGTAAATGAAGAATTTGTGTTTCATACATAAATTCTTGTCTAATGCAAAAATACTGGCAAATATCTTAAACCTTAAAACTTTTCCAGAAGCAGAAATCATTATAAAGTGTTCAGAAAACAAAACTGAAGGGCACCTGGGTGGCTCAGTCAGTTAAGTGTCTGCCTTTGGCTCAGGTCATGATCCCAGGGTCCCAGAATCAAGCCCCAGGTTGGGCTCCCTGCTCAGTGGGGAGTCTGCTTCTCCCTCTCCCTCTGCCTCTTCCCCCAACCCCAGCTTGTATTTTCTCTGTCTCTCTCTCTCTCTCTCTCAAATAAATAAAAATCTTTTTAAAAAAAAGGAACCAAAATTGAGAGCATCTTACCAAATATTTAATGAGAGCCCATTTGTGATAAATACCATAGGAAAAAGTAGAGAGGAACAAGATCTCAGGAGTTCAGGATCTAGAAGAAAGGATGAGATAATTACAGATTACTCTTAACACAAGGAAAATTAAAAGGTGCCATAACAGTGAGATATACAACGTGACATGTTTGTATGTATGTTTAAAGGAGGGAAATATCATGTTTATTTGAAGAGATGATAAAAATCTTTGGGAGAAAGTTACATTTGAAATGGGCCTCGATGGAATAATATAATTACTGTGACTGGAAATGAAATGGAACACACAGGACCCATTTTCAATGGGGAGAAAGTTTAATACTGCCAAAGGAGAGTCGCTGTGTAGAAGACCATAAAACACAAGGTCTCGTGTGCTATAGAGTTTGTATTTAAATTCGTTGAACACTTTTATATGAAGAATAATATATTTGATATACTTGGGACTCAGAAAAGATAAATCCTGTTCTGTATTAAGTTGGCTTGGAAGAAGCATCTCTTGAGGATAAGGAGAAAATAGGAGAGTTATATCTCAGTTTTCTAACGTAACAAGGTCTCAGTGGGCAGGGAAAAGGCAGGTCAGGATGGTGGATATATTTTGAATTTGCAAGACACTGAAAATTCACAAATTGAGCCCAATGATTGAATATTAACACTCCAGCTTCAAAGAGGACAAACTATTGGAAATCTTGGAAATGGCTACATACAGTACATATTTCTAAGATTTTATGTTAGATAATTTTAATGTTTCTTCATTTATGAACTTAATTATTTTCTTGATGTTCTTGTGTTGTGTCCATTTTACCAAAACAGAATTCAAAGTGCAGTGAAACCACACAGCTGGGCACTTTAATGTGTCCCAGACTCAGCTGAAGTTGCCTGGACTCCTGGTTCTCTAAACTAAGAGCCACTAAATCACTTCATATTTTCACAGAAAGCCAGATGGGATGCTGTAAGTGCACTTGTCGGATTCTTACTTGAATAGTTCCTATCTGGGAATGGATTAATTTAAGAGATAACAGGTAGAAATCTTTTGTATCATAACAACCTCTGCAGGTGGGAAGGATTATTATTTTAGCTTTCCACCTTCTGAACTCATCCGAATCAGATTTTCAACACCACTTACTAGACAGTGTAATTACTATGCACTCACTGTGGAATGCAGGTTGGCCTTAATTAAGGAGAGGCAGCATAGCACCGTACAGGGTTGGGCATGCTGTCTCTGGGACCAGTCTTCTCAGGCTGCAATTCCACTCCCCAGGTGATGTTAGGCAAGGTAGTTAACACCTCTGTACCTCAGATTCTTAGCCTACAAAACTGAGATGGTAATAACAGTACCTACCTAGAAGATCCTTCTGAGGTTAGAGGCTCTCTGACCTGTACCCATTAGAAGAGTGCCTGTTACATAGTATGTGCTCAATAAATGTCAAGTAGAACAGTTAACCATCCTGTTGTCACAATAGACAGTAAGCTCCTTGAGAACAGGGAATGACTTCTGTAGTTGGTTTTGAAGCTCCTCATGTTACCGAACCCCCAAGACCAGGTTCTTGAGTCTCATTGTCATAAAACTGAACACTGGACTCAAGAGAAAGAAAACAGGCAGAACTTATTAGAGACAACTTGCATACAAAGAAGTGCACAAGAAGAGGAATGTTGCTCTCTGAAGGGGTAGTGTGCAAGGCTTATAAAGGCACTCTTCCAAAGGGTGAGGGGTCGGGAGTGGAGAAGCATCCTTCAGTTCCATGGTCATTATCTTGTGTTCATTATTTTTAGTGAACGCAAGATAGTCACAGGAAGCCTTTATCCATGGTCAACATTTTCTAGGCCTCCTGGAAAAATAGAAATACTTGTGCAAGCAAGTAACTTCAATCATTACTTCTAATTTTGCTCCGACAAACATTACTCCCTAATAACCTATTACCTCTCATTTGTTCTCTTTCCCAAAAGGAGATATTTGTCTCTAAACGTATGGAAACTTTTAACACTTGCCTTAGACCAGTATCTTTACAGAAGCTAAATCTCTCTTGTTTTCCCTACGCTCTCTCACTATGAGTCTCAGCACGGTACATTTAGGTTGCATGAAACAAAACTATTCTGGAGAACATTTTTGGTCTTTAGAGTCTGCCAGCACATTCAGTAGAGGGCAAGGTCTAAAGGGGCAATAAGCTTTTCTCACTGAATAGAGAAAAATCTAGAATTTAGGATCCCAAGAAAATTAAGGTTGTTCAAAGGAAGTTGATTTTGGATTATTATTACTAGCCTTCAGATACTTAAAGTAAACTGCTAAATGTCTCAGTTGAGACAATAGGCCAGTTAAATTTAGCTTAGTCCAACAAGCTGGGCCTGAAAATAAATTCCTGGTTAAAAGCCAGCCTTAAATTTCAAAAGCAAATCTGCAAGGGGTTAGAGAAAAGAAAGGATGGAGAGACTTGATGTACGTAGAACTCAGTCAGCCAGACTTGCATTAAAATCCAAGTTTGACCACTTACTAGCCATGTGACAAACATAATACCTATCCTCACACGCACCTATTTTCTCTAGTCTCTCTCCCCCTCCATTAAACATTAAATAGATTTCCTAAGGCAAGATTTTCATGAGATCTCTCCAGCCAATAATGCAAGTAGATAGCAATTGTTTATAAATATCATATACACTTCTGAGTTTTTAATATTGGTGAAATGAAAATTAGAATTTCTATAATATGTAATATTAAATATCTACCATTTATTTAGACCCTAATATGACAGCTCTTTCAAGTTTTCATGGATTTTATGTTGCTAAGCATTTTCTTATTGGATTAAAAAATTGTATGCCTTAATTAGCTCTTATTTTTAAAAAATATATGTTTTAAAGCTTTAAAAGGTCTAAAAATGGAATGAAATATTTTTAAAAAGGTATAAAAATGACTGATTCATGAATGAGATCTCAAAGAAATAAATATTAATAATACCTGAGAAGAAAGATCAGAGTAGAGGGTGGGTTGAAGCCCTTGGATGACAAAGGATAGAGAAAATGGATGAAAAAAAGGAGGATGGAAATGAGAAGAGCATCCCCCTGCCCCCAATTCCAATCAGAAGGAAACATCACCCGAAGCTGCATTGTAGATGAGCACTGCATAAGGAATTCATGTTCCGGTGGCATAGTTGCAGAGCAGATTATTGGGGACAAGCATTCACTAAATCAGGTAGATTTAATTACACTGTACAAGTCAGCACTGGGACTTGGTGCTGAAGAGTATGATACACCAGGCACAAATGATTGGGAATAAAATCTCTCTGACCTTCAGTCTCCTCATGTCTAAAATGAGAAGAATAGCAGACGAACTTCTCCCTAGGAACCAGGCTAGGGATAGTGTGTCATCGGGGAGGGGACAGTCAGCCCTTCCACCTCCTTGCCAGCACCTCTGGGAATAGCAGAAATTTGAAAGATTCCTCCTCACCCTGCAGAAGAAGTCAGGTATAAATAAAAACAATCAATTTTGCTAGCATTTGTTAGATGGTTACAATGTGCCAAGAGCTATGATAAGCACTTTATACATACTCTTTAATCCCGGGGACAGTCTTATGATATGTATATTATTACTTCATGGCCCATCAAGAAGACAAGCGAGCCCAGCAATTTGGCACAAAACTTAGCTTAAGTGACAGCCTCAGACTGAAACTCACCAAATGTGTCCACCCTTGACCTTACCCATTGTACCACACTGTCTCTGGAAGAGCTAGTTCTCCAGAAAGGTAAATTCTGATTCTCTCTGAAGAGGCAGAACAAGAAGCCTCATGAAATGTGAATCATGGGAGGTTTTAGAATACAGGGTTCTTAACAGCATCAACGACCAGCTCAGCTTCAGATTCAGGAAGATTAATGCACATTGCCCTGGGAAAGGAAGTCCTGGCAAGAATGAGAGCCTTGTGATCCAGTGGGGGGAAAATCATTTAAACAGAAAACAGGAGAGCTTAACTTGTGATTAATAGTTATTTATTCTTTGTTCCTGTTTCAAATGTTATTTCTTGTGTTGTATTTGAAATTAATATATTACTCATTCTTCCTACTGTCACAAAAAAAAAGCATTTTTGGAGAAAAAGAACTAGGTGGGGTACCTTTCACTCTATACTTCCCTAGGAGTAGATGTCTATTTTGACTGGTCACTAAAAATAACCAAGGCACTTCCTGAGAAGGCAGGCATCAAAAATTAGCTGTCACAGGCAGGGCCTCAAGTGTGTGATAGCAGGGAAACAATACGGAAGTAGCTTACGGAGGCAGCAAGAGAAAAGACCTTATGCTAGGGGTGGGCAGATCTGGGTGCAGGTGCCTCCCTAGTGATACCTGAACTCCACAGCTTGGCATGAGACTTCCTCCTGGTCTTTCCTCCCAGCATCACCAGACCAGACCAAGGTCCCCTGGGAGCTTTTATCTTCCCCACCACCAGCCATTCAGGTCTTACTCCTCCATAAAAAGCCAGCTCAAATGCCATCAAGCATGCCCTGATTGTTCATCCTGCATCTCTCAGAGGCTAGATAGAGTGACACCTACCACATAGTGGGTGTTCAATGCAGTTGGCTAAAGCAAAACCCTGAAATCACAAATGGAGCTCACAGTATCCACTGAACCACTTGGGAAGGAAAATGCTATGGCTAGGCCTATTACGTGTGGATGTCTGAAGTGAAATAAGGAATGCAGATATAATCTATTCAAATAGAATGAGTTCACAAATGGTTATATGGTTCTTATCATTGGGGGCATCTTTTATACGGCAGGCTCTGAGCTCATTGAGCAAACTGTAAAGCTGGACCTGAATATCAAATGTGTGAAAGTCAGCCAAGACAAGAAAATGAGAACCAAGCAGAATGATCAGAATGCTATAAACCCAGAGCGGAGACTACACCAAAGGAAAGGCAGCCACGACATAGGGAAAAAAACTAGCTGAAGAGCCCTTTCAACACACACACATCTTATTTCCCAATTTGCTTAGCCAAGAATTTGGGACTAATCAAAGCAAGGTTGCCACAGGTCTACCCAAGAGCACATGTGGCACACCCACTTGTCCACAGCCCTTCCTTGGCCCCATGTTTACAATAGGACTTACTACCTATAGTAACAAGGAGGTCTTCCTGGGACTGAGAAAGAAGCTAAGTTCTTGCTACACCTCATCCTTTATACCCAGGCTCACATCACCATTCCTGAGCAGCTTACACTGGTAATCAGTGCTCTTCCATATTTACATTTACTTATTTTTATATTCACCAGGATCTCTTGGTTCTTGAACCAAATAGCACCAGGAAGGCCATATCTTCAAACAGCAGAGAGAAAGCAGAGCCAGTGCCCAGATATCTCTTTTCTTACTTTTTTTGTTATTAAAGTATAGTTAACATGCAATGTCATATTAGTTTCAGGTGTACATCATGATTCAATAATTATATACATTTCTCAGTGCTTTACCACAATAGTCACCATCTGTCACCATATATTATTCCAATATTATTGACCATATTCTCTATGCTGTATTTTTCATTGCCATGACTTATTTTATAACTGGAAGTTTCTACCTCCTAATTCCCTTCACCTATTTCTTGAAATAGATTTTAATGCTACACTGTGAGGTAGGCATCTGTGAGAGAAAGTCTATAGGCATGGAGTCTTAAGGATGAAACAGATCCACCCTCCTATTATTTCTAAGTAGATTTCATTTACCTTTAGAAAACAACCTGGCTTTTATCATCTCCAGAAGCTATCTAGTCCTTTACTCTCCAAAACAATAAAAGAACACAAAGAAACCTCAACTTCAACATGAAATCTTTCCTCCCCAAAGTCATAAAGTGTCAGGGTTATTAAAGTATTAGTTCTCAAGGTTTATAAATATATATCAAAACATGGGCAATTTAAATGGAAATTTTCATTTCATCAAAAAATAAAGAATCTCATTGGTGGGGGGAGATATTTGGACTCACTGGCAGGCAGTGTAGAACCTGTGAATATACCCCAGGCTGCCCCTAAGGCTCCACTGAGAGTCCCAAACCCCTCCTAGTCCTGGCACTGCCTCATCTCAGTGTGGTGTTGAACAACTTGCTTTACCACTAGACATACTTTCTTGCAGGTCTAATTACCTTTAAGTTCACTTCTAGCTCTAGCCTTTTGAAATTTTTAATTTAATTAACTCTTAAGAGCCAATGAAAAGGTATAGCCTCATGAGAAAAGAGTCAGCAAATGAAGACTCCTGGTGAAGAAGAGGGAATTCAATTCAGTATTTGCAATAAAGGCAAAGGATGTGTTTGACACCAGTTGGGTGGCTTTCTGTGCCACTAAATGAATATAATCCTATGCCTCATTTGTTACTAATTCAGAAAAATAGTTGACAGAAAATGCACCCAATATTGTGGATATATAACCAGCATCCAGGGGAACTTTACAGTCTGAGCACCCATTGAAGATAATCGTCTTAGCTGACAGTGAGATTTCTGGGTTTGATAGTCAAGGGTACTCTAAGGGCATCCTCTGTATACATGGTCATACCTCAGAGTGTTGAGAACAAAAAGTGACCAACTGGATCTACATAAGAGAAAAATAGCCCTAAGGAATAGTCTGAAGATGAGATCAAAGATAATATTTTTAAATATATTTCTCAAGGAAGTTGAGCACTTTGAAGTCTAACACTCAAAAAGATCACTTTAAACACATTTTAATGGAACATAAGTCACAGATACAAGGTAGGTGTAGGAGAGCAAAAGCAAAATGTTACACAGGAGGCAAAGTTTGGGGTGTTGGGGATTTGTTTTTGAAGTGTTCTTGTTATTTTGTTAACACTAACACTCTTAGTCTTCCCACCTGAAATGTCATGCCACGGTCAACATCAAGTCACAAAACTAGGCCAAGTATGTTGGTGTAGGTCCCCTGGAAACAATAATAGCTTTTAAAACTTGGAGGTAGGAGCTCCTGGGGGGCTCAGTCAGTGAAGCATCCAACTCTTGGTTTCAGCTCAGGTCATGATCTCGTGAGTGGTGAGATTGACCCCTGCATCTGGCTCCTTAGCACAGAGTCTACTTGAAGATTCTCTCCCTCCCTCTCCCCCTCAAAGTAAATAAATCTTTAAAAGAAATTGGATGTAATTTATTTTTAAGTCTTCAGACTCTATAAAATCTAAGAAGAAATGACTAGTCCATGGGCACGCACTGCATGGGAGTCAGAGTGCATGAGAGGATTCAAGCCTCAGTTTCATGCTGTTGCTACTGTAGCATGCTGTCTGCATGGAGAATTATCCCAGAAAACAAAATCACTACCTATTTCATCTTAGGCCAGACTTGTGGTCAACTTGCCCAGTATCACAATCTGCCGCCAAGGGCACTCTATAAGTATATGCTGACCAGATGAACAGAGACCACCTTTCTAGAAATACAGATGGCCAAACCATGGCTCATAGTCACTCTGAAGTCTCAAAACAAGCAAAGTGGTCTGTTATGTGTCGCTAAGTAACAACAGATGAAAAGAAAATGGCTGTGTTTTTGAGTTCATTTCCAAGACATTGTGGGAGTTACACAACTGAAGCCGGTCTCCTATTTCCTTTTCTATCAAGGCTATTATTCCATCAAGCAAAGTTCCATAGTGTGCTTTAAAATCCATTTTAAGTACTTCCAGGAAAATGTTAAAAACTGCCCAGATGTCAGCTCTTTAAAGACAACAACAGCCACTGGTGTCAGAGTCCACCAGAACCTATACTCTGTATACAAAGTTTCTGCTTTAATCTTCTCCTCTGAAAGTAGAAGCCATTGGCTAGAACACTGCATGACCCAGGACATCACAGACTCATAATTTAAATGGGCTTATATTTATGAAAATTTATGTAACAGAAGATTCACAGTGAACCTGAGTAAGAATCACCTACCTCTAAATGCAAAGCATCTGAAGACATCCTATCTCCACTCATCCCAGAGAGTGATCTCAGGCAGCCTTGTAGCTTTGAATATCAATTATGTGCAGATAACAGCAAATACACGTTTCATCTCCAACCTTTTCCCCTAAGTGTGTCATGTTATGGGCTGAATTATGTCCACTCAAAAATCATATTTGAAATTCTTAGCTATTACCTCAGAATGCAACCTTAGTTGGAGAGAAGGTCCTTGTAAACATAATTAAATTAAAATGAGGTTAGTAGGGAGGGTCCTAATCCAGTATGACTGGTGTCCTTATAAGAAGAAAAAATCTGGACACAGTTATGCACATAAGGAAGATGACACAAGGAAGCATAGAGAGAAGACAATCATCTATAGATCCTTCCTTCTTAAACATTAGAAAGAACCAAACCTGCTGGTTCTTTGATCTTAGACATCTCGCCTCCACAACCATCAATTCCTATTATTTCAGCACCCAGTTTGAGGTACTTTGCTACAGTAGCCTTGGCAAATAAATACAGCCACTCAATTTGAATATCTAACAAATACCTTAAGCTCAACTCTCTCGGCCCAAAGCCTGGACTCCATCTGCTCCACCCTGGTACTCTCCAACATCCCCTATTTCTGTAAATGGGGATTATAACCCGCAGAGATCTCTATGACCAATAGTGAAATCGCCCTTCAATCCTAACTTTCTTTTATGTTACTTAAATCATTTGTTCTTTAAATAATTTAGTATTTGGTTACTAGACTTTTAAGTAATATCCAAAAATGGGCCACTTCTCACCCCTATCCACTTCTGTCATCCAATTCAAACTTCCATAATCTCTCACCTGGACTGCTGTAATAGGTTATTCACAGGTAACTAGTCCCTTTGAGGCTTCCACAGTTGCTTTCTTATAATCCAATCTTCATACAGCAGCAAGAGTGATCCTTTTAGATGAGACTATTTGAATCCTCTACTCAAGACCCCACAAAGTTTCTTTATCTATACATATTTATTTAAAATCATATCAATGAATGAATGGCTCTACTTGAGTTGTTATCCTGAGTAACCCTGAGATCTCTTTTCCTGTCTCTCTCTCTATTTCACTACCTCTATTCCAATCAATCTGGCCTTTCTTCTATCCCTCAAACAGACCAGGCATACTCCCTCCCTCAGAGCCCTGGAATTTACTGCTCCTTTGAAGAAGAATCGCCTTCCTTAAAATATTAATTATACTACCTCTTTTCCTTATTCACATTTCTGCTGCATTGGCAACTAATCCAAGCCTTTGTGACCATATTAACTAAACGGTATCCCCACATGTTCGATTGCTTTCCATTATGTATCTCCCACATAATGAAGGATAGGATATTGTCCTTTCTGTTAATTGCTATGATTCTACCATCTAAATAGTGTTTGGAATCTGGTGAAATATTTGTTGAAGGAAAGGAAGGAAGAAAGCAAGGAGTGAGGGAAGGAAGGAGAGAAGGAAGGAAATAAGGAAGGAGGGAGGACATATATATCTCTGTATCAGTAAACCTATGGGGCAGGAATTGAGACAGCTATTTACATGAAAAATTAGGAAATTTCTGACATTAATCCTAAAGGAAGGAAAAAGACTTTCTGAGATTGAGTCAGTAAGTAAATCCTGAGTCATCAAGGGGAAACTTTGATTTGAATATGACAAGTTAACTAGCTCTAGGATATGTCATCTGGCCCAGTTCTTACTGGTCTCAGATCTAAAGCCTTTAAGGAACAGAGTAGCTGTAGGTAAAATCTGAAACAGCTTTGTCACTAAAATTCTGTACAATATTGGGACCCATGGGTATTCCTGTAACACTGGGTAAGATGGGCATCTTATATCACATATCACAGAGAAACTTTCATACCTGGAAGGCTCAAGTGATACCAGTGAAGTCCTTGATAGAAACTATGATACCACACTATGCCCACTGGAGTTGATTGTGCCCAGAGACCTCTGGAGACCTATGGAGACCATGGGGCACAACAAAGCAATAGCGACGGCCCAAAAAAATTCCATGATAGCCAAATGCAAATGCAATTCCATGATAGCAATATTTTAGTGAGCCAGAGGTACAATATTATATAGATTTATCTAAAGGCCTGTGAAATTTCAGTGCCTATTTCTGTGACTTCTCATGCCCCACCCAAGTTTGTGAGTCCCAGAGAAATTCAGCATATATGTATATAAAAGGTTTTAGTAAAGATATTTGAGATATAACTTTTCCAAAGAATTCACATGATTTAGCTTTTTTATATGAAATGAGGATTTTTATTAGGAATATTAAGTATGGGGGGTACTGTCCACTGCTGATGTCCCCAACCTGCTATAGCAAATGATAGTATTCACCCCTAAATTAAATATCTCTCACTCCATCCATGTCACAGAAAATGGCAAGATTTCATTCTTTTTTGATGGCTGAATAATATTCTAGTGTGTGTGTGTGTGTGTGTGTGTGTGTGTGTCTGTGTGTATCTTATATCTTCTTTATCGATTCATCAGTTGATAGACATTTGGGCTCTCTCCATAGTGGATGGAGCTAGAGTGTACTATGCTAGGTGAAATAAGTCAGTCAGAAAAAGACAAATACCATATGATTTCACTCATATGTGAAATTTAAGAAGAGAAACAGATGAACATATAGTAAGGGGCAAGGAAGAAAAGGAGAGAGGTAAACAACCTATAAGTGACTTTTAATGATAGAGAACAAATTGAGTGTTGGTGGAGTGAGGTGGGCGAAGATGGGCTAGATGAGTGATAGATATTTAGAAGGGCACTTGTGATGAGCACTGTGTATTATATATGAGTGATGAAATAACTGAATTCTACTCCAGAAATCAATATTGCATTATATGTAAATAACAAAAATTTAATTTTAAAAAGTGGCTCTACACATACTTGTGTCTTAAAACTATTAGTTCTCACTTTTCATTGCTGTCAATGCATCTGCTTATACAAATTGCATATTTCCTTCTATTTCCTGTTTCCATTTTGCTAGAGGAAACCAAACCCCTAGCTACAATTGAATTCAACAGCTATACAGAGGTCAAACTATATGCCAGGAAACGTAGGCAATGCTATAGAGAAGAAAAAGATGAGCATGATCTCCCCTATATATAGAATCTGAAGAAAAAATGTCAAAGTCATAGTAACATAAAGTAGAATGGTGGTTATCAGAGGCTGGATTATGGGGGCAAAGGAATGATATTGACCAAAGGGTACAAACTTTCAGGTATGAGATGAAGAAGTTTGATCAGTTTTGGAGATTTGACTATAGTTAATAATGTATTGTATACTTCAAATTTGCTAAGAAGAGGAGATCTCAAGTGTTCTTTAGCTCACACAGAGAAATGGAAAACCTTGATAACTACATGAGGTGATGGATATACTAACTAGCTTTATTATGCTAATCATTTCACAGCATATACATATACCAAAACATCACATGTATACTCCCTAAATATACACAATTTTTATTTGTCAATCATACTTCCATAAAGCTGAAAAAATTAAACCTATCAAATTTTAAACATAAAAATAAATAAGAAAAATAAATCTTTTGAAAAGATGCCTAGGAAGCCACCTTTGTTCTCTCACACAAGTGAATGAGCATCAGAGAGGTTCTAATCTAAGGGAAATACTTACACCTTATCTAGTCCATGAATTTTGTAACATCTTCTGTGTCTTTTCAGAGGTTGTTTCTACATGGTTCATGGTCCTTGACTGTATTCAAATGAGATGTTGCTACTAAAAGACAGCTTCAGAAGACTATGATTTTGCTATATTCACACACACACACACACACACACACACACACACACACAGAGGTACATTCAAGTTTTAATAATGTAGTCCTGAAATGGTTACGGTAAAACATTCTGGATAATAACAGTTCAATCAGCAAACTCATATTGTTACAATAGCTTGTAATAGAAGCTAACATTCATTAAGTTCCTATTCTATGCCAAGGATTTTACATATCACACCATATATAACATTTCATTCAATTCTCACAGCACCATAATACATTGCATAAGTGAAAAAAGCAAAATCAGAAAAATCAGCTAACTCGCTCAATCTAATACTCTGAATAACAGACAAAGGTAGGACTTGAACTCCGACCTTAGATTCCTAATATCCACCTCTATACCATACCATACTCTTCTCTTACTTCAATCCTTGCTGCCAAAAATTACTGGAAAAATTACTGTAAGTGACTCTACAGATCTGCCTTTGTAAGGACAGGTAGACAAGTAGCATGGAATTCTTTTCTAAGCGATGACCCTATCAGACCATGGGATCTCACTCTTGTCAGTATTGAATAGAGAATTAGGCTAAATACAGATTAGGTTTTCGTCGTGTGTCAGAAGGCTTTGGGTACTTCTTAATTACTAAATCCCTGATTTCCTTCATTCGGCCTATTTTTCTTTTCCTTCTTTATTCTCTCCTAAACATAGAACTTAAAGCAATGGTTCTAGTTAGTTGGGTCCTGCTACTTAACTAAGTCTTTCATAACACAGATATATGTTCTTTCTCCACTCCCTCCACAGGAAGCAAATAACTATGGGACACTTGGTTAGCTGAACATAAATTTATACAAGGTATGTCTATAAGGTAACAGGGCTAATTTGTGTAGAATTTTTGTATTAGATTCAATAAATATTGGCTGATTGGCAAGACCATGAAGGAAGCACATTTATATGAGGAAAGGTCCTGCCCTGCCCTATGCTCACAAAGCTTATAATCAATCCTCCGTCATCCTTGTGAAGAAAAGCCTTTCAGGGAAGTGGGAGATGAAAAAGAGATGAAGGAAGTGCTATGCTGGTAATCAAAATTTGAGTTAAAAAATGTATTTTGGCAAACAGCATTGACTACTTTTGAGACATATTTGTTTACCACTCAGGCAGCCTGAATCCCTTGTTGGTGTAGAAAGTAAAGGAGAACTTGAAAATAAAAAGTAAGAAGTGGTCTGTCTGCATGTTCTCTCAGGCCAACATGATCAGAAGCCAAAGCAAATGAGGTAAGAAAGGTGCAGAAGTATTCCAGGGTTCCTACTTCTTCTATAACTGGAAGCAAGTAGAAGTTTCTTAGATTTCTAGAACCAAACATCTTGAAAAAGTCAATCATCATGGTTCGAAGTAAAGGAAGCCCTGGCCTACACTTCCTCAGCTCCCGCTAATGGGAGGAAGACATGAAGAGGGGAGATGAAAGATATGAAAAAATAGAGATATGAACCAAAGCAAGCAGGGCAAATTAAAGTGATGTTTATCACAGAACCCCAGTACCCCTGGCACTAAGGCAGAAACTAAATAGAATTTTTCTAAAATTCAAAAACTATCAATCATTTATTTATCTGTCTATATAAGTAGGAATTTCCAAAGAAGGTATCACAAAGGCAGCCCTTAGCAGCCAATGAAATAGGCTCCCCAGAGCAGTGGGTATAGATCTATGTCCAGGATCATCGGTGCCCCATGTTAATGAAAAACAACATGCAGAAAAATTTTCAACCCCCCAGGCCATATGCGCATAGTTTGGAGGGTTAAGATGAGAGAGCAAGAGATTAGTGTCTGTATTTCTAGTTCAATAAATTTACTGTATCCTAGCATGTTATGCATCTTATGCTAGATACTTGGGATAGAAACATAATCAGACACAGGTCTGAGAAACTGTCACAGCCAAGAGGAATCTAAGGAGATATGATGACAAATTGTAGTGTCCTGAATGGGATAATAAAACAGAAAAAGAACATTAGAGGAAGGCTAAAAAAATCTGAACTAAAGTATGGGACTTTAGTTAATAATAAGGTATCCATGTTGATTCCTTATTTGTGACAAATACACTTCACTAGGTAAGATGCTAACAATAGAGAAATTAGATGTGGTATATATGAGACTCCATACTATCTTCTAAGTAATTCTTGAAAACTAAAAATGTTCCAAAAATAAAAAAGTTATTTTTAAAAATGGGATTACACATTGAGTAAAACTCAAACCCCTTATCATTACTATCATGATCTGGCCCCACCCATCTTTCCCACTTCACCTTGTACGTCTCTCCTTTTAGCTCAGTACCCTTTAGCAAGATCACTCCATCATGTTCTTTTCTGTGTCACGGCCACCACATGTACTGTCAGAGCCTCTGGGGGAGATGTTCTTCTCACTGACATTGATCAATCTTCCTCATCACCCAGGTCTCAGCTCAAGTGCTCTCCCTCAGACAGCGGTCCCTCCTGAAGTCACCATGTAAACCATATGCCATCAACTCTGATATCCTCTCTCTCAGAACTTTATACGTTATTTTCTTTCTTCACACTTATTCTTGGTTGAAATTATCTGGTTTTTGGAGTGTTTATTTACTTAACATCTTTTACCACATTTTAAGTTCCCTTTGGGCAGAAATCATTTCTGTCTTATTCACCAATGAATAACAGCTCCTAACCTAATGCCTGGCCTATGATAAATGTTCAAATAATATGTGGGCTCAATTAATTAAATGACATATTATAGGTCTATTCTAATGCCTAAATCTTTTTTTTACATCTAAGTATACTAAGCACCCAACACACTATGTATCATGCCATATACATAATAGATGCTTATTTATTTATTGTGATAGATGCTTGGGATACATATTTAAATCAGACAAAGGTCTACTTTCAAAGAGACCACTGATGAATAGAGAAAACTAGAAAGCAAACAGGTGTTTACAATTCAGTGAGATACATACTGTGGAAGCACAGAGGGGGACATCATCCCAGTTTGAACATTCAGTCTCCTTTCCATATAGCAGTGCTGAACTTTGAGGCCAACTCTGACCACAAGTTCTGTTTGGCTATGGATAAGTAAATCTATGCTTCAATTTTCTTTATTTTTATTTTTATTTTTTTTAATTTATTTTTTATTGGTGTTCAATTTACTAACATACAGAATAACACCCAGTGCCCGTCACCCATTCACTCCCACCCCCCGCCCTCCTCCCCTTCTACCACCCCTAGTTCGTTTCCCAGAGTTAGCAGTCTTTACGTTCTGTCTCCCTTTCTGATATTTCCCACACATTTCTTCTCCCTTCCCTTATATTCCCTTTCACTATTATTTATATTCCCCAAATGAATGAGAACATATAATGTTTGTCCTTCTCCGACTGACTTACTTCACTCAGCATAATACCCTCCAGTTCCATCCACGTTGAAGCAAATGGTGGGTATTTGTCATTTCTAATAGCTGAGTAATATTCCATTGTATACATAAACCACATCTTCTTTATCCATTCGTCTTTCGTTGGACACCGAGGCTCCTTCCACAGTTTGGCTATCGTGGCCATTGCTGCTAGAAACATCGGGGTGCAGGTGTCCCGGCGTTTCATTGCATTTGTATCTTTGGGGTAAATCCCCAACAGTGCAATTGCTGGGTCGTAGGGCAGGTATATTTTTAACTGTTTGAGGAACCTCCACACAGTTTTCCAGAGTGGCTGCACCAGTTCACATTCCCACCAACAGTGTAAGAGGGTTCCCTTTTCTCCGCATCCTCTCCAACATTTGTTGTTTCCTGTCTTGTTAATTTTCCCCATTCTCACTGGTGTGAGGTGGTATCTCATTGTAGTTTTGATTTGTATTTCCCAACAACAACAACAAAAAGACATTAAAGGCATTCAAATTGGCAAAGAAGAAGCCAAACTCTCCCTCTTCGCCGATGACATGATACTCTACATAGAAAACCCAAAAGTCTCCACCCCAAGATTGCTAGAACTCATACAGCAATTCGGTAGCGTGGCAGGATACAAAATCAATGCCCAGAAGTCAGTGGCATTTCTATACACTAACAATGAGACTGAAGAAAGAGAAATTAAGGAGTCAATCCCATTTACAATTGCACCCAAAAGCATAAGATACCTAGGAATAAACCTAACCAAAGAGGTAAAGGATCTATACCCTCAAAACTATAGAACACTTCTGAAAGAAATTGAGGAAGACACAAACAGATGGAAAAATATTCCATGCTCATGGATTGGCAGAATTAATATTGTGAAAATGTCAATGTTACCCAGGGCAATATACACGTTTAATGCAATCCCTATCAAAATACCATGGACTTTCTTCAGAGAGTTAGAACAAATTATTTTAAGATTTGTGTGGAATCAGAAAAGACCCCGAATAGCCAGGGGAATTTTAAAAAAGAAAACCATATCTGGGGGCATCACAATGCCAGATTTCAGGTTGTACTACAAAGCTGTGGTCATCAAGACAGTGTGGTACTGGCACAAAAACAGACACACAGATCAGTGGAACAGAATAGAGAATCCAGAAGTGGACCCTGAACTTTATGGGCAACTAATATTCGATAAAGGAGGAAAGACTATCCATTGGAAGAAAGACAGTCTCTTCAACAAATGGTGCTGGGAAAATTGGACATCCACATGCAGAAGAATGAAACTAGACCACTCTCTTTCACCATACACAAAGATAAACTCAAAATGGATGAAAGATCTAAATGTGAGACAAGATTCCATCAAAATCCTAGAGAAGAACACAGGCAACACCCTTTTTGAACTCGGCCATAGTAACTTCTTGCAAGATACATCCACGAAGGCAAAAGAAACAAAAGCAAAAATGAACTATTGGGACTTCATCAAGATAAGAAGCTTTTGCACAGCAAAGGATACAGTCAACAAAACTCAAAGACAACCTACAGAATGGGAGAAGATATTTGCAAATGACATATCAGATAAAGGGCTAGTTTCCAAGATCTATAAAGAACTTATTAAACTCGACACCAAAGAAACAAACAATCCAATCATGAAATGGGCAAAAGACATGAACAGAAATCTCACAGAGGAAGACATAGACATGGCCAACATGCATATGAGAAAATGTTCTGCATCACTTGCCATCAGGGAAATGCTTCAATTTTCTTATTTCCAAGGTAAGAAGGATGAACAAGAAAATATCTAAAATCCATTACCTAGCTTTCTTCAAATTACAACTACACTTCGGTGTAGTGCAGGTTTTATGAACCACTCTTTGAATCTCCAATCCAAGGAGTTTACAACTGCATGGTTCTTTATAAAATAGGCCATTTCCCCAGATCTCCTGTTTTCTCCCAAGTAATGGGAAATTGTGATGCCTCAAATTTTCAAGTTATTCTCTGATCTGAATATTCTTTTTCTGGTAATCCTAGACAGTTCTCATATATATAATATAATGACAGTTCTCATTCCAACATAAAGTCATCTTAGGGGGCTTATGAATATTAGAGCTAAAAACCTAGAGTGAAATGTAAGGGTGGGGGCTAAGGAACCTTCCATTTGGTGATTAAGTAGACTATGTTATTCTCATGATGAGGTTCACAGAAGTTTCCCACTGTCAACATATAAATATAAAATATAAGATATAAATCAGCTTCTATAACAAAACAACCTCAAAAATCTTGGCTTATATTATCCAGCTGATATTTCTTTTTTTTTACTATTTTTTAATTTAAATTCAATTCAGTTAACATATAGTGTGTATTACTAGTTTCAGGGGTAGAATTTAGTGGTTCATCAGTTGCACATAACACCCAGTGCTCATTACATCAAGTATCCTCCTTGTTGATATTTCTTTCTGAACTTGCATAAGTACCCCCATATACACTCATCTCATTATTAAAGATCAAGGTAATGAAATATGGCAAAAAGCATGGATCTAGATTAGCACCTGGCAACCAGTTAATATTGAATGACCGTTTGTTGAATAAGTTTATATGATATGCTGTATGAGGAACTGAAAACAAGGGACCTTCAGGAATATGACAAATAGAAGCCTAGTCCACAGTCAGATGTTTTAGAGACATCGGATAATATGAATACTAGAAAGTACCCACTGGGTCCTCCAACACAGGGGTCAGTAGTGACCTCAGAAAAACCACTTAAGATGCAATATTGGGAACAAAATCCAGGCTATAGATAGCTAAGGGATGAGTCACTGAGAAAGTAGGTATCATTCCTATCAAATCTTTGCTAGAATGGGAAAAAAGAGATATAGTGATAGATGGAGGGGCAAATAGATTTAGGTGGAGAAATGTTTGAGGTGGGAGAGATTTGTGTAAGATAAAATGCAGACAATAATAGGTCCAGAGAGATAGTGTAACAGAGGATGGAGAGAGGAGATAATCAATATCTCTTCTCTCCCTCCTATATATAGAGGAATCAATAACAGGAGATAATGAGGAGCTGAGTGAGAATAAGCTAAGAAATCCAGGAGGATAGATTATCCTCATGTAGGAGACGCAAGAGAAGCTCTACTATTTGTACAGTAATGATAAAGAAGGAATTTGAAAGGAATGCACTTAAATGGGGAGGTTGCCAGAATATTTTCTAGACTGACAAGACCTCTTCAGGATACTATGTTCTTACTGGGCCTGTTAAATCAAGGTCCAGTGGGAGTGCATTCATCTCTCTTCTTTCCAACAAAATTCTAAAAAGCACTTGGAGTACTAGCAAGAAAACTGAGGTAGAAAGTAGGAAATATAGTTTCAACTCATGACTCTGTTATTTACTGAGACTTCACCTACTTCACCTCTGAGTAAAGCTTGCCTTATCTGCAGGGGACACATTCCAAGACCCCCAGGGGATGCCTGAAACCATGGATAGTATTGAATGTTATATATACTATTTTTTCCTGTACATACTTATGATAAAGTTTGATTTCTAAATTAGACATGATAAGAGATTAGCAACAATTATTGTAATAAAAGAGCAGTCATAATGATGCACTGTAAAAAATTGTTAAGTGAATATGGTCTCTCTCTTTCTCTCAAAATAACTTATTATACTGTATTCACCCTTCTTTTTCCTGTGATTCTATGACATAATAAAATGCCTAGGTGATGGGATGAAGGCTGTAGGCATTGTGACATAGCCCTGGATAGGCTACTATTGAGCTTCTGGTTATACATGAGAAGGAGGATCACCTGCTTCCAACCAAGGCTTATTAAGGGAAGGGAGGGTGAACATGACAGCAGAGAAAAAGGACCCTAGGCTTGCCTCTTCCTAAAGGTACAAGTAGATAATTATCAAATCATCCTAAATACCCCAGAAATTGATCTGAAGACTGGCAGAACAAATTCCACAACTAAAGATAGAGAAGAGGCCACATCTCAAAGAATGTAGAAGGGCCAAAGATGGTTTGGGAGAGAAACAGATCATGGCCACTGCAGTGGGAAGGATTCCATGGTCACAGAGAAGAGTGAGAGATAGACTAGCACACAAAGGAGTGCAAGGGGAAAACAAATCCCCATAGCAATTAGCTTGGAAAGCAAGAGGGGCTGAATTTCCTGAGTTCTTGTAATCAGTCAGGGCTGAAAGCCTAGACT
Source organism: Canis aureus (assembly GCF_053574225.1). Classification (NCBI taxonomy): domain Eukaryota; kingdom Metazoa; phylum Chordata; class Mammalia; order Carnivora; family Canidae; genus Canis; species Canis aureus. The sequence continues at coordinate 52,255,879 of NC_135622.1, read as the reverse complement.
TTTAAAGGTGAGCGGCCTTAGCTCAAGGAGAGCCTGGAGGCATTGGGATTTCCTCTCCTCTTAGAGAGGAAGCAGGGCAAAGAGTCCATGGACATATAGTGTGGAAATAGTGATCTAAAGAGCACATGGGACACACAGTGGGAAGACTATTTGCTCACGTCGGAGCATGTCCAAGAGAGGTAGTATTCATGGAGAGACATCCTCCAGGAACAAAGAACTGGCAAGCACCATTTCCCTCCCCCATCTCATTGCATAAGGACAGAGCCACCTGCAGAAATTAGTGCAGCACCAACATTCCCTACCTACCTTGCTTACACTAAAACTTAGACCCCATCCTCCAGTGAAACCATCCATCCCAGTCACACTTGCTTTAGTCCCATCCCAGCAGGCCCCCTCCCAGAGAAGACCAACCCCAAATACCACCCACATCATGTCTCCTGACCAAAGAGCTTTACTGGGCTTTGGTTCCAGTGGCAGTGGCAACAGGCCTCATTTCACAAGCAGGCCAGATCAACCTAGTTAAAACTCATGACATTCAGGCCAAGGACCAAACACTGCCCACAAAGGCAAAGAGAGCCTTTGTAGGCAACTGGACTGAAGGATAAAGCAACCTGGACAAAACAGCAGAGAACATACACCATACACTCGTGGAAGTGCCCAGTCCTAGGGAACAGGGAACACTGCATGGCAGGGTACCTCTTCTTTATGAGGCCATTACCCTCAAGAAAAGGAAACACAGCTGACCTTCCTTATGCAGAGAAACAGGCACAGAGACTCAGACAGAATAAGAAGACAGAGAAATTTGTCCCAAGTGAAAGAAAAGGACATGGTCATGGTCAGAGTTCTAAGAGAAACAGATACAAGTAACATGTCTGATGGAGTATTTAAAGCAATGATCATAAAAATACTGGAGGGCACCTGGGTGGCTCAGTCAGTTATGTGTTTGCCTTCAGTTTAGGTCATGATCCCAGGTCCTGGGATGGAGCCCTGCATTGAGATCCTTGCTCACTGGGGAGCCTGCCACTCCCCTACTCGTGCTCTCTTTCTTTCTGTCAAATAAACAAATAAAAATTATTAAAAAAAAAAAAAGAATATTCACTGGGCTTGAGAACAGAATGGAAGATATCAGTGAAACCCTTAACATAGAGATAAACAAAGAACCAATCAGAGATGAAGACTGCAGTAAACAAGATTAGAAATATGTTTGATGCAATGAACAACAGGCTAGAAGAAACAGAGGAACAAATTAATGATCCAGAAGACAAAGTAATAGAAAATAATAAAGCTAAACAAAAAAGAGGAAAAAAAATTATGGAAAATTGAGTAGACTGATAGAACTCACTGACTCCATCAAATATAGTAACATTCATATTATAGAAGTCCCAGAAACAGAAGAGAGAAAAAGGGAGGCAGAAAATTTATTTGAAGGAACAATAGCTGGAAATTTCCTTAACCTGCAGAAGGAAACAGATATCTGGATCCAGGAAGCACAGAAAAACCTCAACAAAATCAATAAAAGCAAGTCCACAAGTCATATTGTAATTAAATTGGCAAAATGGAGTGATAAGGCCAGAATGGAGTGGCATGATATATTCAAAGTGATGAATGGGACATTCATCCTAAAATAGCAAAATATACATTCTTTTCCAGTGCAAATAGAACACTCTCCAGAATAGATCACATATTAGCTCACAAAACCAGCCTTAACAATTCAAAATTAAAGTCATAGCATGCAACTTTTCTGACCACAGTACTGTGAAAGTAGAAGTCAACCACAAGAAAAAAATCTGGGAAGACCATAAATACATGGAGATTAAATAATATGTTATTAAACGATGAATGAGTCAACCAGAAAATAAAAGAAGAAATAAAAATGTTCATGGAAAAAATGAAAATGAAAATGAAAACACAGTGGTCAAATACCATTGAGTTGCCTCAAAAGTTTTCTAAAAAGAAAGTTTATAATAATACAGGCCTACCTCAAGAAGCAAGAAAGATCTTAAATAAACGACCTAACCTTACACTTAAAAGAGCTCAAAAAAGAACAACAAACAAAACTTAAAACTATCATAAGGAAGGAAATAACAAAGATTAGGGCAGAAAAATATGACATAGAAACTAAAAACAAACAACAAACAAACAAACAAAAACAATAGATGTCAATGAAACCAGGAGGTGGTTCTTTGAAAAAAATCAATAGAATGGATATACCACTAGCCAGACATACTCAAGGAAAAAAAAAAAAAAGAGAGAAAGTACTCAATAAATAAAATCATAAATGAGAGAGAAGTAACACCACAGAAATATAAACAATTATAAAAGAATATCATGAAAAAGTATATGGCAAAAAATTGGACAACTTAGAAGAAATAGATAAATTCCTAGAAATGTATAAACTGTCAAAACTGAAACAAGAAGAAATAGAAAATTTGAACAGATCAATAATGAGCAAAGAAATTGAATCATAATCAAAAAACTCCCAACAAACTAAAGTCCAAGACCAGATGGCTCCATAGGTGAATTCTACCAATCAACTAAAGAAGAGTTAATATCTATTCTTCTCAAAATATTCCAAAAAATAGAAAAGTAAGGAAAACTTCCAAATTCATTCTATGTGGCCAACATGATTCTGATACCAAAACCAGATAAAGACATCACAAAAAAAGAAAACTAGTCAATATCTCTGATGAACATAGATGCAAAAATCCTCAACAAAATACTAGCAAATCGAACCCAACAATACATTTTTAAAAAGTCATCATAATCAAGTGGAATTTTTTTCCTGGGTTACCAGGGTGGTTCAATATGTGATATATCACATCAATAAGAGAAAGTATACAAACCATATGATCATTTCAATATATACAGAAAAGACATTTGATAAAACACATCTATTCATTATAAAAACCCTCAATAAAGTAGCTTTAGAGGGAATATAGCCAACATAATAAAGGCCACATATGAAAAACCCATAGCTAACATCATCCTTAATGAGAAAAAACAGAGCTTTTCTATGGTCAGGAACAAGACAAGGATGTCCACTCTCACCATTTTTAGTCAACGTAGTACTAGAAGTCCTAACCACAGCAAACAGATGACAAAAAGAAATAAAAGGCATCAAAACTGGTAAGGAAGAAGTAAAACTTTCACTATTTGCAGATGACATGATACTATATAGAGAAAATCCAACCAAGACTCCACCAAAAAATTGCTAGAATTAAAAAAAAAAAATTGCTAGAATTAATAAATGAAGTCAATAAAGCCATAGGATACAAAATCAATGTACAGATATCTATTGCATTTCTAAACATCAATAATGAAGTAGCAGATAGAAGAATTAAGAAAACAACTCCATTTATAATTGCATGAAAAATAATAAGATACCTAGGAATTAAACCTAACCAAAAAAGTGAAAGACCTTATACTCTAAAAACTATAAAATACTGATGAAAGAAATTAAAGATAAGACAAAGAAATGGACATTCCATGCTCATGGATTGGATGAAAAATATTGTTAAAAAGTTTATATTACCGAAGCTATCTCTATCAAAATACCAACAGCATTTTTCAAGAACTAGAATAAACAACCTTAAAATTTGTATAGAACCACAAAAGACCCCAAATAGCCAAAGCAATCTTGAAAAAGAAAAGCAAAGCTGGAGGCATCACAATTCCAGACTTCAAGTTATATTACAAAGTTGTAATAATTAAATAGTATGGTACTGGCAAAAAAAAAAAATAGACACATAGACCTATGGAATAGAATAGGAAACTAAGAAATAATTCCACAATTATATGGTCAATTAATCTTCAACAAAGCAAGAATGACTATCCAAAGGAAAAAAGAAAGACAGTCTTTTCAAAAAACAGTGCTGAGAAAATTGTACAGCAAGGTGCAAAAGGAGGAAACTGGACCATTTTCTTATACCATATACAACAATACATTCAAAATGTATTAAAGACCTAAATGTGAGACTTGAAAGCATAAAAGTACTAGAAGCAAACACAGGAAGTAACTTCCCAGGAATAGCAACTTCTTCCTAGATAAGTCTCCCAAGGCAAGGAAACAAAAGCAAAAATAAACTATTGGGCCTTTATCAAAGCAAAAAGTTTCTGCCCAGGAAGGAAACAATCAACAAAACTTAAAGGCAATCTACAGAACAGGAGAAGATATTTGCAAATGACACATCTGATAAAAGGGTTAAGATCTAAAATATATAAAGAATTTATCAAACTCAATACCCAAAAACCAAAAAATTTACCAATTTAAAAATGGGTAGAAGACATGAACAGACATTTCTACAAACAAGACATACAGATGGCCAACAGGCATATGAAAAGACGCTCAACATCATTCATCATCAGGCAAATGCAAATCAAAACTACAATGAGATATCACCTTGTATCTGTCAAAATGGCTAAAATCAACAACCACAAGAAACAACAGGTGTTGCTAACGATGTAGAGTAAAAGGAACACTTATGTATCATTGGTGGGAATGCAGACTGCTGCAGCCAATGTGGAAAATAGTATGGAGATTCCACAAAAAGTTAAAAACAGAACTACCCTAAGATCTAGCAACTGCACTACTGGGTATTTATGCAAAGAATACAAAAATGCTACAGGTATACATATACCCCTATGTTTATTGCAAAATTATTTACAATAGCCAAATTATGAAAGCAGCCCAAGTGTCATCAATTGATGAATGTGATAAAGGAGATGTGAGATATAAACATATATACAAAAATTTGATGAAGGAATGACCGAGTGCATGAATGATCATTCTATGAGCACAGCCCCACACTACATGTGGGGGAATGATGAAGCACTTAAGCTTGGCCCCGACCTATGAGAAACCCTTAATACATGAACAATAAAAGGAGCATGGTGGTTTATCATGAGCTAATATGGCTTGGATTCCATAAGACCCTGAGCAGTTCTTATAATCAGTATAATCTGGAGGCAGTTTCAGATCAGTCTAATAGCTCAGTCATAGAAAAGAATGAAACCTTGCCATTTGCAACAACATAGATGGATCTAGAGAGTATAATGCTAAGTAAAATAAGTCAGAGAAAAAAATACCATATGATTTCACTCATATAGAATTTAAGAACCAAAACAAACAAGCAAAGGAAAAATATAGAGAAAGACAAAAAAGAAACAGATTCTTAAATGTAGAGAACAAGCTGATGGTCACCAGATGGGAGGTGGTTGGGGGATGGGTGAAATAGGTGATGGCAATGAAGGAGGGCACTTGTTATGAGGAGTGCAGGGTGATGCGTGGAATTGTTGAATCACTATATTGTACACCTGAAACTAATATAACACTGTGCGCTAACTGAAATTAAAATAAAAGTTAAAAAAACCCACACAATCCTGACATTTAAGAATAAAATTCAAATGAATGGCAAGAAATCAAGAGTCACCTAAATATATAATAAAATATGTTTTAAATTAAAAAAAAAAAAAGGTTACTGAGGGTAACTGAAGCATCAGAAATCAAAACTGCAGATAAAGGACAAACTACTGCATGTGAAATAACAAGAGAATGTTCCTGTACAGTGCAGTGCTTGAGCACAACAGGGTGGCATGGAAATGGCTGCCAATTCCCTACCTGCCTGATAGTGTTGTTATATGGAAAATAAAATAGTGGTATGAGAGTGCCTCATCACAAAGTCAGCAAAATCTACATCCAGGTATGGAATTATGGTTTTGTTTGCTTGTGTGTTTGTTTCCTCTGAAACCCCACATTTCAAAACTGTTTAAGAAAACATTAACTTAGAGGACACTATCGTGTGGGAGGGTAGGATGGAAGGGGAGCATGCACTTAATTCTTCTACTGCACACTCAGACAGTACACAAGTGGTGAACCTGAGAGCAGTAACCTTGAGCGTGCCCTGGCGGACAGGAAGCCCAGCCAATGAGAGAGATGCCCAGAGGAAGAGCAGCAAGAGTGGCTTTCAGCCAAGTATAGATCTCAGTTTCTATTCTGAGCTGTACTTAAAGCTTGCTTCCCTTCTTGGCATATGTCCTATCTTTAATAAAACAGAAAACAAAGTGGTCTGTGTGAGAAAGAGGCAAGCCTCAGGAAATATTATCAATGACCCACCCCTGACCCCCTAGCCAGGCAGAAACTCAACCACCCAGAATTCTCATGAATCTGCATGTGGTTTGTCCAGGATGCTGTATTTCCTATAATTACTCCCAGTCTACTCACTGCCATTGTAGAAACAAGGACGTCAGTGAGACTCTGTCCCTTCCCACTTGGCTCCTACTGTCCTCCCAATATGGCTTCTTAAGCTCATCTACTACAGAGTTGCTGCCTGACAAGGTCAGTGCTCAGGAAACATTTGATGAATGAATGACTGAGTGAATGAATGATCATTCTATGAGCACAGCCCTGCAGTGCATGTGGGGGAATGACAAGACACTTAAGCTTGGCCCCGACCAATGGGAAACCTTTAATACATGAACAATAACAGGAGCATAGTGGTCTATCATGAGCTATTATGAGCTCCATAAGCTATTATGGAAGCTATTTTGGCTTCCATAAGACCCTGAGCAGTTCTCATAATCAACATATTCTGGAGGCAGTTTCAGATCAGTCTAGTAGCTCCATAAAGTGCAGTGTCAGAGGGACGCACACGTTCATTCCCTCCCTACTTGATGTCAGAGGAATGTGCCTCTTGGCTGAATAGTGTATGAAGCAAATCTATAGCATTGACAACAAACATTCATTGAGCATTTACTAATCTTCTAAGTGCTTCAGGCTGATATACATATGGTCCTTTTGGAGGATTCAGGATTGTTATAATCTCCAAGTTATAGATATGAAAAATCGGACAAAGAGAGGCTAAGATATCTACCCAAGCCATACGGGTTGTAAATGGCAGACCTGGGACTCAAATCCAGGGAGGCTAACACCAGAGCCTGCACTCTCAACCACTACACCATATTGCCCTAAGAGGAGATGGGAAGAAACAGCAGGACTCCTGAGGATAGATAGTGATGCTTGGAGTAGACTCCAGAGATAAGTCAAAGCAAGTACATAATCAAGGATAAGTGTGCTTTGCTCAAAGTTACAATATGCCATTATTGCAAAATCACACTGAGCTCTTATTATGTGCAGAGCATCTTGTGGGGTGATAACAATGAGCAACAATTGAATGCCTTCCATGAGCTTTATATATATATTCTTGTTAATCTTGACGAAAATCTTGTGTGTATTTTACAGATGAGGGAAGTGAGACTCAGACACTGGATGGGGTCATATAACTGATCTTGGAGAGACAGGATTCAAACCCATGTCTGTCTGACCATGTAATACCTGAACTCTTCCTATAAATGCACATGGCTTCTCCAGGATGAGATGAAGGTGCCCTGTTTCCCAAACTGGATTCTGAATATCCTGATGGCAACATATTGTAGTGTTCTGGATCCAACTCCCTGACCCTCTTCTTTCCTACCTGGTCTTCCTTTATGTTATTTAAAGTTAAAAGAGGACAATCAAGTGGACAGTCCACACTTACACAATCCAGGTATCCAATTTCCAGTGAAGTTGGCTTAAACATCTTTCTCCATAGGATTGTTATTCCCACATCTTTCCAGTATCTCCAAGGAGTTTGGATTTCCTCTGAACATATGTAGACTTCTCTGGATCAATCCACTTTCCAAACATCCCCATGTGAAATAATATCTGGAAGCGTGGGGAATTTTACTACCCATTCGGATGTTGGCTTTCCCACATCCCTCCTTTGACCAACTGAGAAACTTCCACCCTTCCTTGTTTTCTAACTGGATGTTTCTTTCTCCCAATATCCCACTCTAGGATGATAATTTCCAATTGGGTCTCTTCCAACCTAAAGAAAGTTTCTAAGCCTTTAATTCATCCAGAATAGTGGGTTGAATCCCAGATTTTATCTTCCAGCATTCCTCTTCACACTAAGAATCAGGACTCACTTCTGGAATTTTGATATCCCAACAAGAAGAAATGTTACCATAGAAGGGAACCTATCTACTTCATTCTCTCTAAAGTCCTTACCTCCAGAAAAAAAAAAGGAAGCTCTAGAAAATGATCTTAATCACTACCAGGGAAATGGATGGCTCAGCTCTCCAGCCTGCCTGCATATTATCATCCTTCCCAAGGCTCAGCTTCCACATAATCCAAACTCGATTCTCTTGGCAAAAGTAGTTTCCTAAAAAATATTCATCATCATTCCTCATAGTCAGCAAAGGGTATTTCCTCTCAGTCGCAGGATTCTGGCTCATATGTATTCCCTACTTGGACCTGAATACTACTTTCTTCCATGCTCAGGTTCATCCCTACCGTCTGTGACACAATGTCCTGAGCCATTACCAGCATAATCTTCACAGGTCCAAGGACAGAGAGCAATTTGTGAGTGTGGTCACCAATCATATTCCAAGGACCGTGTCTTCCTGAAAGTAGGGGTAGGAGTCTTACATCTCTCTGCTCTCCAGGTCCTCATCTGTACGGAATTCAACCTCAAGTGGCTCAGTCGTTCTCGTAAGATCATTGTCTTCCCCAATCTGAACTGGGGCTACCAATACTGCTCTTTTGTTCCAGGCTTATCCCCTGAGAATAGACAATGCCACTTTAATTAAGTAAGTAATCTTTCTTATTAGGGAATTGGAGAAATTCCTCAGCTCTCTCTAGCAGTTCGAATTCTTTTAGGAGAACTGTACCATAAATAATAGTAGTCACTCATTTCAAACATCCTTTGGTTTAGTCTCTCTACTTTTAAAACATATTCGGTGGTGTTCATGAGTTGGTTCATGGTTTTAAAAGAAAATGACATGAAGATAGAAAACTTTCTTCCCTGGACTCTAAGGATATTCAATCCAGATTCCTGATTTCAAGCAATTTTGTTAGCCCAATAGCCATAGAGAAAGATATTTGACATTTTGAGCTTATAGATGGATTATGTATATGGTCGGCCTCACAGCTTTCCTGTCGGGTAGCTTCTTTCCCTGTCTGATAGATCTTTCAGTATTGCATGATCTCCTTCTTACAGTGTCTGTTCACAATTCTCAGTCCTTCTCTTCAGTGCCTGAGACTATTCCTTTTTCACATTGTAAATGGCCTCTCTCAAGTTATGTTTGCTAATCATATGCCTCCCAGTATGAGCCCAGTTACCTGAATATTATTGCTCAGTGATTTGATCTATGACAAGTATACTTCCCATGGGCCTCCAAGCTTGGCTAGGACACACTAAATTCAAAGAAAGTATGGGTACAGAGATTACAGATCCCAAGACTCTTTCATGCCTACTTTGCTAGAGGATTTCTTGAGCCAAATTGTTTGCAAAGTACTGCATATAACTGACTTTCTGCCTGAAATATGGAGAGAGAGAGAGAGAAACTGAGATGTAAAGATACTCTCAAAGTTGTTTCATAAATTCCCTCTGGCTTTGGAGTGCTATTTCAAGGAAAAGTACAGTCCAGGTTGTTTAATTTGTCTTCTCCTGTACCAGAAAAGTCTTTGGCAGCCATTGTAAGAACATGTCTTGGCTCTGTCCCAGGGTAAGAATTTTGCGTAAAATAGAGTTGGGTATTATATAAAAGTGAAAGTTCATACTGACAAAAATTGTAACCCAAATGTTATTTGGTGTTATGAAATAGCTCAAACTCAATTATACTTTCCAGTAATAAACTTGGGAATAAGAGGGAGGGCAGTTGGCTTATGACTCATCTCTCGAAACCTACCTATGGTTTCCATAGTATTAGTTAATTTGTTTTTATCATTGTTGTTTTTCTTTTTTAATCATACCATCATCCCCCCAGGATTATCTTTGTTCTTCAATATATTGACTTCGGTGTAGAATTCATTCCTTTTCCTTGAACTTACTCCATTAATTAATTAATTAGTAGATAGATACAGAATAGAAGACACAAAACAGATTTTTGTTGTTGTTTCAGGTGGAATTGTATCTCTGCCCCCAAACAAAAGATGATAGAATCCTAACTCTTAGTGCCTTAGTATAATATAGAATATGACCTTATTTGAAAAGAGGGACTTTACAGATGCTCAGGTTAAGATGAAGTCACTAGGGTGGACCCTAATCCGATACAATTGTGTCCTTATACAAATGAGAAGTTTGGACCCAAAGACAGAGAGGCACATAGAGGAAAAGTGGTGTGAAGGTACAGAGAGATCACCATCTATAAGCCAAAGTATGCCTCAGGTTACCAGGCACAGATTCCACTTAAGATTCATCTGAATGAACCAACCCTGACATCATCTTGACTTCAGACTTCTCATTTCTAGAACTGTAAGACAATACACTTCTGTTATTTGAGTATCACAAAACTGACCTATTTTGTGACACTTTGTTATGGAAGCCCCAGGAAATGAATACAGTTGTGTAGCAGATTTTACTGAACATTAAGGAACTAGTACAGGGCAGGAGGGGGGTGGTTTACATGATCATGATAATAATCACTTAAAATTAAGTATTAGACATTCCTCTTCTTTAAATGTCTCTCAACTATTTCTATCATATTAGGCAATAGCTCTCTTTCCCCATCCCCCTCTCCTTTGCTGGGCTGCAGGCACATATTATTCATTGTCATAGCAAAGTGATGTCGCTGTCCCTCCTGATTTCTAGACCTCAACTAAATACATGGTTTTAAGGTCTCAACCTCCATCTTCAAGTAGCCAATCAAAATGTTTCTCTGCCCACTCAAATACTCTTCTCCATAATTGAATAGGTGTTTCCAGCAAAGACTCCAATCAGTCTTTATGTGCACCTGCTTATCTGGTTGTCTAGGCTTGCCACCCATCTATAGGCAAAGACTCTCCCTAAGGTCTGAAGCACTCACTTTAGAGAATCAAGCTGGTGACAAGGTCCCAGAAGAGACAACAGAAGAAATGAAGCCATTTCTCATTTTAGGGCTCTGTTCCTATTCATTTCTCCCTCTTCCACTAAGTTGTTTTGTAAATCTCTGTCTTAAATAGCATATCTTTGTTTCTATTGGCCCCCATATCCCTCATGGGAGCAATTCTCTGATTATAATTTAGAATAGTAGAAACGAGATACCATAGAATCAGCCCAGTGTTAATGTCTGAAACTTCTTAGACAGTAATTAGAACAGATAAATCAAAACATGACTTGCAGCTGTCTGGTACAAGTAGTTTTATACCCTATGCAATTTTTTTCTTACCATCTTCTTCATTCCCTTTCCTTCTTCACAGCATAAGGGGAGGTTTACAAACTGTAATTCTTCACTCAATGATATTTTTTCTGTTATCTGGGCTATGTGCAATTACTGGTGATTCTTCATTCATTTTCCAGCTTGGAGGCCATCAGAGGTCAACAAGGCACCATCCTCTCTACCACATCCTGCTTCTAATGGAAATCATTCATCTCTTCCTTCTGACATTCACTTCAGATCAAAAACAATGAAAACACATTAGGATCATGAAACAGTGGCAGTCATCCTGAATTAGGAATCAAAAGTCCTAGCTCTGATTTTCAGCTTGGTAATATATTTCCTGTGTGATATTTGAGCAAGTTACTTAACCTCTCAAAACCTCAATTCCTCTACCTATACAACAGAGGTAATAATACCACATAACTTGTTCTTCCAACTCAACATTTTCCCATGCTCCTCTTCCAGTTTTCTCTGTCTCAATAAATAGCATATCTATTCCCTTAGTTCACTTAGAAACATGCAGAATGAGTTTTGATCCATACTCCTCCTCTACTCCAAACCATCCTTATCCAGCTTACCACCAGATACAGTTAAATCAACTTTTCAAACTTTCTGCAAATAGTCCAGTTTCAAACTTTTTGCAAATAGTACTGTCTGTACTCCCAAAACTTTATTCCAAGTAGCATAAGATCTTGCCTATGTCCCTAAGATGCTTTCCTAACTGATATCCCACTTAATCTCTCCAAAACATCTTCAGTAGTGTTTTTTAGGATATAATTCAGACCATGACAGTTCTCAGATTAAGTACCCTTTAGAGGTGTCTTCCATTATACATATATACACCACATCTTTATCAATTCATCTATCAATGGACATTTAGGTTGCTTTCATGATTTAGCTATTGTAAATAATGCTGCAATAAGGACAGGGCGTGCATGTTTCCCTCTGAATTACTGTTTTCATATTCTTTGGGTAAATATCCAGTAGTGCAATTGCTGTATTATAGGTTAGTTCTATTTTTGACTTTTTGAGGAAACTCCATACTGTTTTCCAGGTGGCTGCACCAGTTTATTTCCAACTAACAGTGCACAAGACTTCCTTTTCCCCCAAATCCTCACCAACACCTGTTGTTGATTTTAGCCATTCTGAAAGATGTGAGGTGTGAGGTGATAGCCCATTGATAAAATCTTGCCATTTGCAGCATGGATGGATCTAGAGGGTATAATGATAGCAAAATAAGCCAGTTGGAGAAAGACAAATACCATATGATATTCTCATATGTGGAATTTAAGAAACAGAACAAAGGAACAAAAAGAAAAAAGAGATGAACCAAAAACCAGACTCTTAACTAGAGAGAACAAACAGATGGTTCCATAGTGAAGGTGGGTAAGGAGATGGGTGAAATAGGTGAAGGGGATTAAGAGTACATTTATCTTGATGAGCACTGAGTAATATATGGAATTGTTGAATCACCATACTGTACACCTGAAATGACTATAACACTGTATGTTAACTGTACTGGAATTTTAAAAAATAATATAAATAAAAATTTAAAAATTTGCTAAATAATAAATAAAATAAAATAAACTTAATTCTAGAATAAGCTACTCTTCACTTACAAAGGTTTCAATCAGAAGTGGCATCCCAGAAGCTTGAGCCTCTGTGTTTGTTATGCCCTGAAGAGCATGTTAAGATGATTTTAATTAGATGCCCACCTTTAAAAATCAGGAGATTTCATATGCAATCTAGAATAATGTCTCTTGAAAAATTATATTTGGTCACACTGCATCTGATTTCATATGGCAACAAGCATTTGGAACAGAGTTGTTGTACCAAATTTGGATAAGACATGCCTCTCCCATTTTATCACAGTCCTCACCACTGTTGTCTTCTAGGGGGCCTGCTCATTACAGAATATATCTGCTTGATTCCAATAGACATTTGAGTCTTTTCTGGGTCAACTGAGGGAAAAGAAGATGAATTTTTCGAGTTTTTATAAAGGATCTGGCCCAATCAGAAGTCACTTTGTAATGTCTGGTTTGTATCCATGACTGCATATTTAGATATAGAGACTTGTAAGTCTTTATCCTGAAAGATTATGCAGAATAAATGTTTATTGGGAAAATGGCAATTATACATGTAATTTTCTTTAATAAAAATCCCACTACATGCCAGAATGCAAATAAGTAACAATACCAAGTGCTAGCTAAGATGCAAAGCAACCGTAATTCTCATTTATTCCTGGTGGGAGTGAAAAACAAAATACCAATTATGGAGGAAAATTTTACTGTTTCTTATAAAACCAAACACAGTCTTACCAGGGAACAGGGAGTCTGCTTCTCCCTCTCCCTATGCTCTTTCTCCCACATTCATTCTCTCTCTCTCTCTCAAAAAAAAAAATAATAATAATAATAAGCAAATCTTATCTCAAGAAAAAAAAAGAAAACCTCTTCTAAAGATCTATCTTCTACTCCTAGCTAGGGGTACCTGTTCCTTGTTGCTGTTCCTTAACTGGAATCAACTATATTAGTGACCTACAACATCCAATAACATTAGCATATGTACTCTCTCTTAAAAAGTTGGACTCAGAAATGTAACTTGAACCTAAGACTACAGTCACCACATCATTCCATACAGAGTTTAGGATCTGCCTGAGGATAGGCTTTCCCTGAAGAATAGATTTCTTATCCATTTGCTTACCCACTTGCAAGCAGAGAAGCTAACTAACTTGCAGAGAGACTTTGAAGATAGCCCTGGGCCCACTTAAAGACTCACAAGGAAGGCAGTGAAAGAGAAATGGATGGAAATAAGTGTAAACTTGGGAGGCCAAAGGTAACTCTGCAATTTAAAATATGGCCTAGTTCCACACAAATTTTAGGATTATTTGTTCCAGCTCTGTGAAAAATGTTGATGGTATTTTGATAGGGATTTCACTGAATGTGTAGATTGCCCTGGATAGTATAGACATTTTAACAATATTTGTTCTTCCAATCCATGAGCATGGAATGTTTTTCCATTCTTTGTGTCTTCCTCAATTTCTTTCATAAGTGTGCTATAGCTTTCAGAGTATAGATCCTTTACTGTTTGATTAGGTTTATTCCTAGTTATCTTATGGTTTTGGGTGCAATTGTGAATGGGATTGATTGCTTAATTTTTCTTTTTTCTGTCTCATTGTTAGTGTATAGAAATGCAACTGGTTTCTGTGCATTGATTTTATATCCTGCCACATTGCTGAATTCCTGTATGAGATCTAGCAATTTTTTGGTAGAGTCTTTTGGGTTTTCTACATAAAGTATCATGTCATCTGCAAAGAGTGAGAGTTTGACTTTTTCTTTGACAGTGTGGATAGCCAGAAGAATGTTGAAAAAGATAACCAAAGCTGGTGATATCACAATTCTGGACTTCAAGCTGTATTACAAAACTGTAATCATCAAGACAGTATGGTATGGGCACAAAAACAGACACATAGATCAATGGAAGAGAAGACAACCCAGAAATGGACCCTCAACTCTGTCGTCAACTAATCTTTAACAAGGCAGGAAAGAATATCCAATGGAAAAAAAAGACAGTCTCCTCAATAAACAGTGTTGGGAAAATTGGACAGCCACATGTGGAAGAATGAAACTGGGCCATTTTCTTACACTATACACAAAAATATAGTCAAAATGGATGAAGTACCTATATGTGAGACAGAAATTTATCAAAATCCTGGAGGAGAACATAGGCTGCAACTCTTTGACCTCAGCCACAGTAACTTCTTGCTAGGGAGAAACAAAAAGGGAAGGGAAGGGAAGCCAAGGGAAAAAAAAGCCAAGGGAAACAAAAACAAAAATCTCTAAAGCCAAGGGAAACAAAAACAAAAATCAACTATTGGGACTTCATCAAAATAAAAAGCTTTTTGCACAGCAAAGGAAACAGTTGACAAAACCAAAAGGCAACCTATAGAAATGGGTGAAGATATCTGTAAATGACATATCTGATGAAGGGCTAGTATCCAGGATCTATAAAGAACTTACCAAAATCAACACCCAAAAACCAAATAATCCAGTCAAGAAGTGGGCAGAAGACAAGAACAGACATTTCTCCAAAGAAAACCTACAAATGGCCAAGAGACACATGAAAAAATGCTCACTATCACTCAGTATCAGTGAAATACAAATCAAAACCACAATAAAATACCACTCCACACCAGTCAGAATGGTTAAAATGAGCAAGTCAGGAAACAACAAATGTTGGTGAGGATGCAGACAAAGTGGAACCTTCTTACACTATTGGTGGGAATGCAAGCTAGTATAGCCACTCTGAAAAAAAGTATGGACGCTCCTCAAAAAGTTAAAAATAGAGCTACCCTATGTCCCAGTACTCCTAGGTATACCTAGGTATACTAGGTATTTACCCAAAGGATACAAACATTGTGATCCAAAGGGGCACCTGCACCTCAATGTTTATAGAAGCAATGTCCACAATAGCCAAACTAGGGAAAGATCCCAGATGCCCATCAGCAGATGAATGGATAATGAAGATGTGGATATGTATAGAATGGAATATTATTCAGCCATCAAGAAGGACAAAAATCTTACCATTTGTAACAACATGCATGGAACTGGAAGGTATTATGCTAAGTGAAATAAGTCAACGAGAGAAAGACAATTATCACATGGTTTTAGTCATATGTGGAATTTAAGAAACAACACAAAAGATCATAGGGGAATGGAGGAAAAAATAAAGTAAGACAAAATCAGAGAGGGAGACAAATCCTAAGAGTCTACTAACTATAGGAAACAAACTGAGGGTTGCTGGAGGGAAGGTGGGTAGGGGTATGGGGTAACTGGGTAATGAGCATTAAGGGGGCCATGTGATGTAATAAGCACTGGGTGTTATATGCAACTGATAAATAATTATCTCTGCATTTAAAACTAATGATATACTATATGTTAGTTAATTGAATTTAAATGAAATAAGATAATAGAAAAATAAAATAAAGTATGGCTTAAATGTTAGCTTCTAGACAACCAGAGTAGCCTTCATCCTCCCTTGAGGAAGAGCTACTATATGGTGGAAAGAGATATAGAAGTATCCTCCCCAGTACTTTTCTAAGTTGGAAGAAAATGGGGGGAGAAGAGCTCTCCATCCATTCCTGTTTGGCCTAGCCAAAGGAATTTTACAATTTCACATGTAAGTATTGATAAATCAATAATAAGTAAGATTTGTAATAGAGATGCTGAATGTTAAATATTTGATACAAAATTTGCAACAACTAGAGGACCCTAATATAATGATGGTGGGAACAAAGAAGTTTCCATATCCCTGTGCTACTTATATTGTGAGGATTTTTTTTAAGGTTTTATTTATTTATTCATGAGAGACACACAGCGAGAGAGAGGCAGAGACACAGGCAGAGGGAGAAGCAGGCTCCATGCAGGGAGCCTGACCTGGGACTTGATCCCGGGTCTCCAGGATCATGCCCCAGGCTGAAGGCAGCACTAAACTGCTAAGCCACAGGGGCTGCCCTATTGTGAGGATTTTTATCTCTCTTTGATTCCCAATCCCTGACCATCTCCCATTGTCCCTCACCCACCCACCCTCTACATATGCACATACACAAATCACAAATTGGGGAGGTGTATGTTGCTTGAGTTAGACAAAAAAGAATCACATTTCTGAAAGCACACTGCCAGGAGAGTCATTCATTGGTCATGGATATTCAACAGGGAATAAGATGTTTCTGTGCCATACAGGATAATCAATTGTCTAGGTTTACCTGGGACTAAGGGGTTTCCCAAGACATAGTACTTATTGAGTTAAAACTGGTTAAATCCTAGGCAAATCAAGATAAGTTAGTCATCTTACCATTCTAGGCAAGTGGATAGATGAACAGCTCTGATCTTTCTAAGTTCAGACTTAGCCCTGTGGCATCAGGTTCAAGGCATATATTCAGAAGGATCAAATTCCTCCGTAACCAACACAAGTAGCATTCTTTGCTCCCTTTTGTCTTGGGCAAGCAGAGGAGTACACCAGGCCCTTTTGTGTCTGCTGAAAAATGTTCAGGAAAGAAAAGAATAAGATGATTACAGTAACTTCTTAGTCTAAATTATCTTTTAAAACCTCCTCCATTCCCACATCCACAAAATTCAAAGTTGGTAGGAATGATGTGTAGAAATCATACATCCTTATCCTCACAAAATCAGAATAGACTCATAGGCGAATGGCTCCTGGAAAGGCAAAAGAAAATACTTCTTGGTGGGAAAGGGGAGCAGAGAGATGATTCCTTTGTCAAATAAATAGATAATGTGAAGAAAGTAGAATAAATTAGGGGTGCCTGGAGGTTCATTTGGTTAAGCATCTGACAATTGGTTTCAGCTTACATCATCAGGTCATGATTCCACAGGTCAAGAGATTGAGCCCCACATTGAGCTCCATGCTCAGTGGAGTCTGCCTGAGATTTTGCCTCCTCCCTCCACTCAAGTAAGTAAGTAAGTAAGTAAGTAAATAAATAAATAAATAAATCCTTTTTTTAAAAAAAAAAAAAGGTAGAATAAATTATATCAGTGTACTTCAAAGAAAATAAAATGTCCTGGGAAAATACAGAAAATTTAATATGAAGGGAAGAAACAAATCAAGACATGAGATGACAATCCTGTAAATTTTCATAAGACAAAGTCAACAACCATCTTAGGCAAATTATATTTAAAAAAAGAAAGATTGGCCTGTGTGAAGATAACAGTTTTGGGGGCAATGAGGATCAAGACTTCAAAGACAAATCATGACAGACATGTGGTTATTTTTAATTTGGAAATTATGAAGCAGAAGAAAGAAAAACATAACTGCAATAGATCTTGATTTTTATTAAGTGCTTGACATCGTCTAATGAAATCACACTTGAAACATTCATTGAAATTGTCTCAGATTAAAGCAGAAACTGCAAAGAAAGACATGTGGGCAATAGCAATTAACTGGGTCTGTTGGGAGGTGAGTGGTTAGATGATGTCAAGTATGGTGCCTGGATCCACCTCAGTTCATGTCTCCATCAATGATGTGGTGAAGGTAGCCACAATGATTGAACTAAACTCCTCAGCCTTGTTTAACTGATGGTGGGAAGGTGAGGAAAGTGGGTTGGGGTATTGGTGAAAAACACATTTGTGAGGACAGATTGACACATCCTTCGGCACCTATCTGCCAATACATGGTCAGTATTGCACTAGCAATACAAGGTCAGGTTTAATTCTGAACCAGCATATTGAATAGTTTGAAGAATCTGTAATTCTCATGAAAGCATAGTTTTGTTTGTTTTGTTTTGTTTTATGAACATGAGCTCTTCTGATGAGTTTTGCTATAAGAGAAATAGCTAGAGAGAAATATGAGGTCCAAAAAAGATGCCACTATTTTTTGGTTGTAGTAGTGGTGGTGGTGGTTTTTCTGATAGGAATAGTGTAGTAGAGAAAAAAAATAAGGGAATTTGTGAGAAAGAGGAAAGAATTGCTAGATCATTTGCACTGAGTAGTCAAAACGGCTTGATCCTTTCTAAGAGTGTTGATGGTTTATATGTAGTAATGGAGAATATTTGAAGAGGGTAGGTGGGTGGGTATGTGGTAATGGGGCATGAGAGGTTGCTTCTGATTGCTCTGTTTTCAGGGATATAGAGCACTGCTACTGGACTGTGCAGACAGGCACTAGTCCACCACCCATTGGATTCTGGCTTTCAATGAAATGAAGACATAAATTGAGAATATGTGTTTAGAAAGTATTATGGCAATTTTTCAGAGTGTTTGATGTCTTCTCAGAGTGTTTGGTGTTGAATCTAATCTCAATTTTATGATATTACACTATATGTTTTTCTAAAGATTTTATTTATCCACCTAAGAGAGAGCAAGGGTGAGAGAGAGCACATGGGGGCAGAGAGAGAAGCAGACTCCCCGCTGAGCAGGGAGCCCAATGCCATGCTCAATCTCAGGTCCCTGAGATCATGACCTAAGCCAAAGGCAGACACTTAACCAATTAAGTCACCTAGGCACCCCAACTACATGTTAACTAACTGGAATTTAAATAAAAACTTTAAAAAATTAGGCTTATATTTTTGCTCTTTGTTTTCTTCTTTTCCTTTTTTCATACACCAGAATAAATACCTATTATATTTTACCAAAGTAACAGATTGGAAATTTTTTAAATTTAGAAATTAAAAATGAGCAACGTACTGGAAAAGAAAGAAAGAAAGAAAGAAAGAAAGAAAGAAAAGAAAGAAAGAAAGAAAGAAAGAAAGAAAGAAAGAAAGAAGAAAAGAAAAGAAAAGAAAAAAAAAGAAAGAAAAGAAAGAGGAGAGGAGAGGAGAGGAGAGGAGAGGAGAGGAGAGGAGAGGAGAGGAGAGGAGAGGAGAGGAGAGGAGAGGAGAGGAGAGGAGAGGAGAGGAAAGGAAAGGAAAGGAAAGGAAAGGAAAGGAAAGGAAAGGAAAGGAAAGGAAAGGAAAGGAAAGGAAAGGAAAGGAAAGGAAAGGAAAGGAAAGGAAAGGAAAGGAAAGGAAAGGAAAGGAAAGGAAAGGAAAATTGTCCTTCGCCACTCACAGTTTGGAAAGTTCTGATAGGGCTCCAGACCACCACCAACTCAAAAGTAGGGATAAGAGAAGAGGTGTTGGAAATTTAAGTCCAGAAGAGATGTGAAATAATCAGAGAGTTTCAAGAGTGAACAGACTACTATAGTAGCTCCTGAAGTGTGGTTATTAGATGAGCAACATCAGCAGCATCTCAAAACTTGTTAGAAATACAAATTCTCTAGCTCTGCCCAGACTCGCGGAATCAGAAACTTAGCAATACGTTTCTATGAAGTCCTCTAAGAGATCTGATATATACAAATGTTGAGAATTATTAGACTTGGGAAATGTAGTAGAATTAGTTGGAAGAGCACTGACTCCACTAAGGTTAGAATTCATAAATTTAAAATGAGTTCAGAAAGCACAGCTCAGAATTTTTCTCCTTCTGACACCACCATTTTAGGACTGCTGACTTACAGAATATCAGGTAACAAATTTGTCTTAAGTCAGTAAGTTTGTGGTTACCTGTTACAGCAACAACAAGAAACTAATACACACTCTTCCTAGGAACCCATATGAATATACACAATCTTCCACACTCACTCTCTCTTCCTCACCCACAGTATGGGCACAGAGGATCCAGTATAGGACCCCAAGTCCTTGCTAGACAATGGAAACAAAATGGCAGCAGGCTGGGTCCTGGAATCACTACTTAGGAAACCACCTGTATTAAACTGAAATGTGAAAAAGAAGTAAACACCTGTTCTGTTAAAACTTTGAGTTTATGTTAGAAGACCTAGCTGAAACTGACTAATATTGGTGGTGAGATTGTGAATGCCATGATGGAAGTGAGAAGCAGTAAGGAGTGTGACCATAAGTACTCAGAATGCTCCAGTTCTCTCTTTGATTTTGCCAGTGGTGTTATGGAGGTCACAAGAGACCTAGTAATATTTAGATATAATAACTACAGGCTTGTTAAGGACTATGACCACATCAAAGGAAAATAATTAGCATATATATTAATGAGGTTCTTTTGTAGTCTTACTGCAAATGGTAATTGCTTGTATCTTAAGACTTCATGCCTTAATCAGATACAAGATATATGAAAACATTAGTCATTCCGAAGTCACTAATGAGCATGTAAGTTCTCCTCTAGGTCTTTACTTGAGACACTATTGATGATGAGGAAGACAAAAGATCGAAGTTCAAACAAATAAAGTGAACACAGCTGGCTTAAGAGGGTAAGTGTTAATCAGTAAACATATAGACTCCTTTTTCTTTCAGATCTATCTTTAGACTTAATTCACTTTTCCTTTTAGACTCTCCAGAAAAACACATATCCATTTGCACCAAGCTACATTCTGTCTGCCTTCTATATTTTCCAAGTTCAGTTGAAGCAAAACTACTTGACTCTTTGAACTTATACCCACATGGGCATCATCAATGGATACACCAAAAATTCTAGGAAGCATTGTCATAGAAATGGAAAACAGATTTCACAAACTGGAAAAACTGAAAGTGTTTATAAGAAACTACGGTATCTAAGACAAGGGAGGAGACCTTAACGTTAAACTCGGTTACTTAAAATCAGATAATAAATAGATAATAGAAAGTTAAATTGTCAAAAATAATTATGCAGTGGTAGCCTAGATTATATAAACAAATTATAGTGATGGTGAGTACATGCTTTGTTCTGAAATTTTTAAAAGATTAATAGTTGGCATTTAAATAGGGACAGTGTCAGGATGCTTGCGTGGCTCAATTGGTTGAGCATCTGCCTTCGGCTGCGGTGGTGATCTCAGGGATCTGGGATCAGGCCCCACATGCTCAGCAGGGAGTCTGCTTCTATCTCTCCCTCTGTCCCTCCCCTGGCTTGTGCTTTCTCTTTCTTTCTCTCTCTCTATTTTTCTCTCTCTCTCAAATAAATAAAATCTTTTAAAAAATAAATGGGGACAATGTCATTTTACATTTTGATGTATAAAATAGATTTTAAAATACAAAGAAGGAAGGAAAGATTCTATGTTGAGGTCATTACCAAAGCTTTTTGGGAAGACCAAGATGAAGCTGGGTAGTGAGAACATAATAATTCCAGAATGTAAGTGGCAAATCATACTAGAAAGTTCTTGAAAAGTAACATTTCTTTTTTTAAAGATTTTTAAAATTTTATTTATTCATAGAGACAGAGAGAAAGCGAGAGACAGAGACACAGGCAGAGGGAGAAGCAGGCTCCATGCAGAGAGCCCGATGTGGGACTCGATCCAGGGTCTCCAGGATCATGTCCCGGGCTTCTGGCGGCGCCAAACCACTGCGCCACTGGGGCTGCCCAACATTTCTTTAGAAAAAAAAAAAAAAAAAGATTTTATTTATTCGTGAGAGACAGAGACAGAGGGAGAGGCAGAGAGAGAAGCAGGCTCCATGCAGGGAGCCTAATGTGGGACTCGATCCCGGGACTCCAGGATCAGGCCCTGGGCTGAAGGCGGCGCTAAACCGCTGAGCTACCCGGGCTGCCCGAAAAGTAACATTTCTTAATAATCTCCACATCTTCAGCATCAGTCACAATACCTAAAACAAGTTTTCAACAAATACATTTATCTTAATGAAAAGAACATATGATCATTTTGTTTGTACCTCTTGGCAATATAGGTTTTCATTCAATTAGGATGAAAAGTAATTCTCCATGCAAAAAAAAAGCAATAAATCCAATAAAAGTCAGTTATTTGCAGAATTGCCCAATGAATTCCACTTTTGAAAGTGGCTGACACTATGTAGCTAAACAGTCATCATTAGACAAGGACAGACGATTGACTGGAAGTAGTCCCAGCCATGCCCCCACCAAGGTATCAAGTTGCACCCTGTATATTCTCAAATTTGTATTTTCCTTTTGTTTCTGTCAAATCATGATGTTCCCTTGCTGAAATTTGAAATAACAACTTATATTAGCTGAGACTCTGGGGAGAATATTCATTATCAGCTATGGCTAGCTAAAGGACAAAATCATTGATTTTCAAAAGCATTTTGAACTGTGACTGAATTATGTGGTCAGAGCTTGCAATGATTAGCAGTAAGTCAAAGAGGGCGATTTTTCTTTTTTAATAGCTGTGCAGCTAGTGATGGCTCACAATGACATTCAGCAGTTGAAGCTATAATAACTCAGAGGTTATAATTTAACAACTCTCTCCACCTCCCACCAACATCACATATAGATGCAATCACTCTTATTCCACTTTTATGATATCACCCCCCTGCTCAAGAATCTCTGATAGATCACAGAGATAGTACACATTTATGATGTACCAGGTTGTTTGGGGCCTCAACAAGGGTTTCCCAAAATTCATCTGTTGAAGTGCTAACCCTAGTACCCGAGAACGTGACTGTTTTTGGAGATGGGGCCTTTACATAGGTGATTAAGTTAAAATAAAGCAACTAGCATGGGCCCTAATTCAGTCTCACTGGTACTTTTATAAAAAGAGGAGATTTGGGCATGTAAATAAACACCAGGGGTTTGGGTACCGAGAGGAAAGACCATGTGAGGACACAGCAAGAAGGCAGCCATCTATAAGCCAAGGAGGGAAGCCTCAAAAGGAATCAAAACTGCTGACACCTTGATCTTAGACTTCCATCCTTTAAAACTTGAGAAAAATAAATTTATGATTTTAAGCCACCTAGTCTGTGGTATTTCATTATGGTAGCCCTAATAAATTAATGCACATCAAGTCTGAACTCTTTCTAGCATTAAACATCTTGTTCTGGCTAACTTTTTTGATCCAAATTCCCAATATACCAACATGTACCCTCAGCACTCACCCTAGAGCCCTACAGATGTTATGGGATCTCTTATCTTTAACCTTTCATCTTGAATGCCCCTGCCAGGGATGCTCTCTCTCTTCTTATACCATTCCTAAAGCCCAAGTCAGGAGTAGTACAAAGTCTGCTTTAATCCAACCCAGGCTGATCTATTCCTACTCCTAACATTTACCCAGTGTTACTACATTGGAAATTGAAATATTTTAATATCCCAAACACATTCATTTCTAACGAGAGCCATGAAGACAGTGTCATTACTGCCTAAAACAGAGGCAGCATGAAGAGGCACTCCAAACTATTGATTGAATGAATAAACTATCCATAGAGGATCTTATTATTTTCTTATTTTTCACATGATAATTTTTATATTTCTTAATTTACTCAACTAGTTAAGAAAGAGTAAATGCATCCTTCATGTATTTCTGGTTCTTTCCTGGGCATTGAGGATACACAGATAAATGGTATCAATTTGGTTCTCTGGCTTACAGATAGGTAAACTTATTAATCAGGGCTAAAATATCTGGTAAATGCTATTTTCTCTTATTTTGTCTAAATTTCTTTTCATAATTTTTGCAGAATAAAGTACATTGGCAATCTATAAATACTTGTCAAATGATTGAAGAAGATGATAGCAAACATTGATCAGAGTCCTATATTCTCTAGCCAGGGTGTAGCCTTCCCCAGCCAAGGGCCTAGGCAGCTCACCACAGCTCCTTCCTGCTTCTGGAAATATCTATACCACACTGCACAAGGGAAGGTCTGGGTAATTAACATTCAAGTATTGATAACTCTGAAAATGACAGCCCAAGCCTCTTTCCTCCACAAAAGGAGATACCCCAGCCAGAAACAGGGTTATCGAACCCAGGCTACTTTCCAGGGAGTTCATAAAAAGTTCCAGTCTAAGTCTGATATCCCAACTAGATAACTATAAGATAACTATTCATAGTGCCCCTTTAAGTGTTGTAAGTACCCTGTTAAGATAATAAATTGTATGGCTGACCTAGGCAGAGACAATTTACCCTGGGGAAGATGCTATGGAACCACAGAGGTTCCTTTAAACATTCATGAGTAGTCAGGCTTGTTTTATTTGTTCGACTTATACTGACTTTGGAGAATATGGTGAGCCCTCTTGGGCTCTTTCATAGGGCACAACTGCCATGGCTTCTTGTTGCTCATTGACACCCCTAATTCCAGAGCTTACTTCCATATCAGTTCTTCCACACAGAATTGCTAGTCCCTCAGTATACTTGGTGGGCACAGTGCCACTTTTCTTCTTGTCCTGCTACTTCCTGACCCCTGTCTGGCACCTGTGTTCGCACCTACTCCTTGAGTCTGTTTTCTGAGCCAGGTGGACCCCCAAGGTATCCTGAACCCCACTCTTTTTCCTCAGTGAGGTTAATGGTATTTCTGTATTTTCCCAGAAGCATCCATTCATTGACTCACTCAACAACAGGCATTGAGCTTATTCCATGTGTGATGCCTTTTCCTGAGACAGACAAGGAAGAGGAAAAATGGAAGTAGCAGCCCACAGGGCTTGAACACAACTGCCAGTCAAGGCTGTACTAGGGGCAGGATTATCACATTTAAGCCCCTTGGGAGCACTAGGAACAAGTATTGAACAGATACTACTGTACAGATGAGAAAGGTCAGTGTCAAAGAGGTTGGTTGCCTTACTTTCCTAAGATCCAAGTAAAAGCAGTGAGGAAAGGGTTCAGGTAGGGCTGCCAAATACAATGCCAGATATCTAGTTAAATTTGAGTTTCAGTTAAACAATGAATATTTTTAGAATAAGTATATGCATGTGTGCATGTAAATATATTTTATGGTTCGATATTGGTTCTTCTGAGTTTGATTTATTGATTTGTTGTTAAATCTGGCAACCCTAATTTCAAGTCTATTTTTGGATGTTTATTCCTCAGATCAGAAAGTACAAAGGACTCAATGAAGAGGCCCACCTAGAATGTAGTATATATTTGGTAAGAGTGTTGCCCCTGTGTCATCTTTTAAAAACCTGGAGGTTTGGGACAGAGAAAGAAGTTGACAGGCTGCAGGAGGATCAGAGGGCATTAAACACAGCTTGCCCCACAGCCTGAAATGTGCTTCCTCCTCCTACCTAATCCTATATTTAAAAATCAAATTTCTAAGGTAAACGCAAATACAAAATACCTGCTTATTAATTAGCTTCTGCTTAGATAGATTTAATGCATAAATCCCAATGTGGGCCAAAACCAGATAATCCCACAAAGTACATTAAGCATGACCTTGTTTCCAATGCAGTAACTCCTTATAAAATAAAACCCATACTCCTTACCATGATATCCAAGGCTGACCTCAAACTACCTTTTTAGACTAAACTCTTTCCACAAAGCCCTGAAGTTCTGTCAAATACAAAGCACCTTGGAGCAGTCAACCAGTGACATCCTTGAGTCTGCTTATGTTATCCCTCTCCCCAACAGAGACCCTACACATCATTTTTGCTTGTTAATATCCAAAGTCAGAGAAGCAACGATAGTAGTAATACTTCTCCACCCTTGCCTTCTAGGCCATCATGCTACCAAAATACCTGTTGCATACACTGGAATTATGAACACTCTATATACCCAGTGTCACCAACTAAGTCCCAAGGAAGTAGATACTGATATAAAGTTAAGATTGCAAAGGCTTATTGATCAGTAATGTTTGTGAAGGGCAAAAAGAAGAAGCAGGACCAGGCAGGAAGAGCTGTGAAGGAGTTGCCAATTTAATGATGCTTTACTAGCACAATAGGGAGCCCCAGAACAAAAATTGTCCATCAGAGAAATCCCAAAATGGACCTAAGTGCCTAACCCCTCGTACCATTGCCTTGGTTAGCAAATATCCAGCCTAAGAATAGTGTGATCATAGCCAGAGCTGAGACCCTGACAAGGCTAATAGTTAGAAGCTGTCAACTAATCACACTCTAGGGCTAAGAAGAGTACTTTTTTTAAGTGGGACCCTGAGAGGTGTATCTCCATGGCTACCATAGCTGGGAAGAGATTCCCAGGCAGGGCTAGTCCTAGTAACTACTTTAGCCTGAAACATTTCTTAAAACTTTGGCATGACACCTAAATTCTGTCGCTCAAGAATCACCCCTTTTAGGATATTAAAGATTTTTGAAATTTATGAGATCTCAATATATTTCTTAAAATACATACACATTCCTAGGTTAAACCCATTAGCACATATAAAAAATCATAACAACAGTAGCAGTAGTAGATGATAACCATGCCATGGACGTTGAGGTTTGATAGCCCAGGGCACAAGTCCTGGCTAAAAGAGAGAATAATTCATTGAAAGCAAGAACCCAAAGGAACTAAGCAACAGATGGCCTATTTGTTTGAGTTCAGGAATGCAAAAAAAGGAGAAGCTGAAAAGAACCCCAATCTGAGCATGCTTCTGAACTGTACCATGAACGTTAGGATTCCCTGATAGGATACCCAGTGGCCCAAGCAAAGTAGCCCTGCCAGCTAATCCTGCTAGAGAGGAAACTCTTTCCATCTGGAAAGTCCATTCAGTGGGATAGGACTTACTTGGAAGGACTCGAGCTTTTAAAGCTGAATACGCATCTAGAGTTCTCTGGCTCTTGCTGGGGCAAGATCTCTCATGGTAGCTCTCGAAGCACCCAAAGAGCCATTATGCATTGGCCTAAAGTCTGCCTTAAAGCAAGCTGTACCTTCCTGGAGGCCACTGGCAACCTCATTCATGTAGTTTCTCAACAAAAATGTATTCAGTGCTGACTGTGTACTGGGCACCATGCCGTGTATTAAGGATGGAGTGAGAAATGAGATTGAATCTCCATGCTAACAAAACTTTCCATCCAGAGACCAAGAAGCAAATGCTCAATTTCAATTGAAAATTTAAAAAATCAGATAGGGAGACAAACCATGAGAGACTCTTAACTCTGGGAAACAAACTAAGGATTTCTAAAGGGGAGCTGGTAGAGGGATGGGGTGACTGGGTGACAGGCATGAAAAAGGGCACATGATGTGGTGAGCACTGGGTGTTACAACTGATGAATCATTGAAAACTATATCTGAAACTAATGATGCACTATATGTTGGCAAATTGAATTTAAATTCAAAAGAAAGAAAATAAGAGAAAAGGAAAGGAAAAGTACTACTAAAAATGAGAGAAGAGGATACCGGGAGTCTCAGGAGGGAAAGAAATCCTGCTGGAGAGTTCAGAGGAGTCGGCCTCGGAAAGGAAAATTCAGAACCAGATTCTATAATTTTGTAAAATTTGGCCAGAAGAGTGAGGAATGTTTATAGGAAGAAGTCCTATAAACATTGCAAAAGTCAATAAGAGGAAGTATAACATATTTAGAAACTGCCAGGTGTTTAGTACACCTAAAGAAAAGAGTCTGAGAGTTAAAAGAGAGAAAATTGAGGAGTATTAAGAAATGTGGCTGGAGTGCCAGATAGGGGCCAGATCAGGGCATATTCTTATATTAAGGAATTTATATTTTATCCCGAGGGCAACAAGGTGTCATTGAGTGGTCAGTACAATGCCTACCACATAGTCAGGACTCAATTAAGATTAGCAATTATTCAATCATTCATTCAGCAGGACACTGTGCCAGATACCTCTATGCTGGGGTGTTTTAAAAATAGTGACTAAAGCCTGAAACTAAATATTCTTTTTTGGAGATCCCCACTATCTAATGGGAGAGTCAAACATCAATAAAAGCAAACATACAATATGATATTGCAACAGCATCAGTGCCATGAAAAGGCCATGTATGATGCTGTGAGATTTCTGTGAAGTAGTGGCAATGCCCTGAGATCTGAAAGAAGAACTGCAGTAACTAAGGACAGTGGGTTAGGAATAAGAAGAGAGTTCCAGGCAATAAGAAAGACTTGAGCAAAGACCTTGAGGAAGGATGCTGCATGGCTTGCCTGAGAGGCTGAAAGATCAGGTGTCTTGAACCCCAGAAGCTCAAGGGAATATGCAGAGAGGTTAAGTTGAAGAAATGGGAAGGAGCCTTCCCATGCAGAGAGACTTTTCTGCAGTGATCAGGACTTTAGTCTTCATGGTATGAGTAACAGGAAACCAGGGATGCTTTTAATCCAGGTCCTGGAAGAGATGCAAGAGCTCCATGATTATAGTTTGGCTTTGGAAAAGACTTGTCTGGTTGTGGTGTGGAGTACAGAATAAGGGAGATATATGAACTTTTGAGGACACTAGCTTTGATCCTGGAAAGAGAGGATGGTAACTTGGACTTTGATGATGGCAGTAAAGATCAGATTTGCAGACTTGGGTATCAAAATAACAAGACTTTCATGGTGAGAGAAGTTTCTGTCATATATGACTGGGTGAATGATGCTGTCATTTACTGAAATGGGAACTCTGGACCAGTCCTAGGAAAAAAATGAGTTCAGTCTGAAACATGTTGAGATTTAGCTGTTACTGAGAGAGCTAAGTAGAAATGTCAATTAGGCACGCAGTTCTGAGATTAGATAGATAAATAGATAGATGATGATATAGATAGATGATAGATGATGATGATAGATGATAGATAGATAGATAGATAGATAGATAGATAGATAGATAGATCGATAAAAAGAGAGAGGGGGGAACAGAGAGGGGGAGAGAAAGAGTAGGTAAAAATTGATACTGTAGGCAGATGAGCTAACCCAGGGAGGGAGTATAAAGTGAAGTGATCAGATATGGCTTATACAATGTCACAGTGGCTGCAGTACAAAGGATGTATTGGAAAGGGCAAGACTCTAAGACAAGTTCAAATGATACTAAAGTTATCAGAAGTGTGATGATGATGATGATGATGATGACAATGATGATGACATAATATAAAATAATGGCAGTGTGGAGAAGGAAAAATAAACTGACTTGAAAGATAAACAAGTAAAGTTGACAGAATATGAACATGAATAAGAGGAAAAGAGACCCATGGTGACCTCAGACTTGTGTCTGGGGCAACTGGGTGGGTGATGTTGTCATTCACTGAGAAATGAATTTTGGAATGAAGATAAGTTCCAATGTGAATATGCTTTTAATACCAGGAATCATGCAAGTAAACAATTGGATTTTGGGTCTGTAGCTATCCTTGGGTAAGGAGATAGAGCACTATACCAAAGCTATACATCTAGAAATAATCTATGATTTATATCAAGGTGTAATGGGAATCTACTTATGTATTCATTCATTCTGTGATTGTTATTGAGTAGTCTACTATGTTTTAGTCACAGAATCAGCTAAGATGATTCAATGAGTATATGATGAGGGAAGAGATGGAGACAGAAAAAATAGAGAGCACCAACATTTAAAACATAAGCAGAGGAGGCAAGAGAAAATGCTGAGAAGTGACACAATTCCATTCAGTGTAGTAAATATTTCACAATTATAATTAAAATGCAAATAAAATACTATTTCTTTTTAATTACATGGTCTAATTATTGTATTTTATTTGGCTTTGTTTTCTGAAATACTTCAAACATACAGAGACTCATAGAAAATAACAGCTCAAAAAGTCACTATCGTCCCAACATTCCCAGGAATTAACCACTATCTTGATTTTGTTGTTAATCCTCCTCTGGTGTTTTATCTTGATGCTACCTCTGTATGTACTCATAAATAGAATACAGCATGGTT
This sequence comes from Canis aureus, assembly GCF_053574225.1. Classification (NCBI taxonomy): domain Eukaryota; kingdom Metazoa; phylum Chordata; class Mammalia; order Carnivora; family Canidae; genus Canis; species Canis aureus. The sequence goes on along the minus strand of NC_135622.1, from coordinate 52,225,752 downwards.
GCAAACATTTTCAGATGCATACAAATGGCAGTATTCAATACATATTCTGCAATTTGCTGTATCTGATCTACATTCTTTTTCTGAATATGACTACATTATGTTTTGCAGTTCCATTTCATTGACTTTTAACTCTGGCATATTACTCTATTTCAAAATATACTGCAATGTACTTATCCATTATCCTATTTGTAGATGTTTAGGCCAAGAATTTTTTCATATTTATAGAAAATGCTTCCACACTTTTCCTCTATGGTCAGGAACAAGACAGGGATGTGACTCTTAGCATTGTTATTTAATGTAATACTGGAAGTCCTAGCCACAGCAATCAGACAACACAAAGAAATAAAAGGTACCCAAACTTGCAAGGAAGAAGTCAAACTTTCACTATTTGCAGATGATATGATACTCTATAGAAAACCCAAAAGAGTCCACCAAAAAATTGCTAGAACTGATACATGCATCTAATAAACTCACAGGATATAAATCAATGTATAAAAATCTATTGCATTTTTATAAACCAACAATGAAGCAGCAGAAAGAAATCAAGGAATCAATCTCACTTATAATTGTACCAAAACCTGTAAGATACATAGAAATAAACCTAACCAAGGAAGTAAAAGATCTGTACTCTGAAAACTATAAAACACTGATAAAAGAAACTGAAAAGGACACAAATAAATGGAAAAACTATTTCATGTTCTTGGTTTGGGAGAACAAATATTGCTAAAATATCTATGTTACCCAAAGCAATCTACACATTTAATATAATTCTTATCAAAATACCAACAACATTTTTTACAGAGCTAGGACAAATAATCCTAAAATTTGTATGGAACCACAAAAGGCCTGAATAGCCAAAGCAATCTTGAAGAAGAAAAGCGAAGCTGGAGGCAACAAAGCTGTAGTAATCATAACAATATGGTCCTGGCACAAAAACAGACACATAGATCAGTGGAACAGAATAGAAAACCCAGAAATGGACCCACAACTATATGGTCAACTTATCTTTGACAAAGCAGGAAAGGATGTCCAATGGAAAAAGAAAGACCATTCTTCAATAACTGGTGTTTGGAAAAACTGGACAGCAACATGCAAAAGAATGAAATGGGACTCTTATACCATACACAAAAATTAATTCAAAATGGATCAAAGAATTAAATGTGAGACAGGAAACCATTAAAATCCTAGAGGAGAACACAGCAGCATCTTCTTTGACATTGGCCATAGCAACTTCTTATTAGATCTCTCTTTGGAGGCAAGGGAAACAAAAGTAAAAATAAATTACTGGAACTTCATCAAGATAAAAAACTTCTGCACATCAAAGGAAACAACAAAACTAAAAGACAACTTCTGGAATGGAAGGAGATATGCAAATAGCATGTCTGAGAAAGGGTTATTATCCAAAATGTATTAAGAGGGTGGCATCCCTGGGTGGCTCAGCGGTTTAATGCCTGCCTTCAGCCCAGAGCGTGATCCTGGAGTCCTGGGATTGAGTCCCACATCGGGATCCCTCCATGGAGACTGCTTCTCTCTCTGCCTATGTCTTTCTCTGCGTCTCTGTCTCTCATGAATAAATAAAATATTTAAAAAAACATAACTTATCAAATTCAACACCCAAAAAACAAATAATCCAGTTAAGAAATGTGCAGAAGACATGAACAGACATTTTTTCCAAAGAAGACATACCAACAGACACATGAAAAGATGTTCAACATCACACATAATCAGGGAAATACGAATCAAACATGATAAGATACCATCTCATCTGTCAGAATGGCTAAAATTAACAACTCAGGAAACAACAGATGTTGGTGAGAATATGGAGAAAGGGGAACCCTCTTACATTGTTGGTGGGAATGTTAACTGGTATATTCATTCTGGAAAACAGTATAGAGTTTGCTCTATATTGTTACTCAAAAAGTTAAAAATAGAACTACTCTACAATGTAGCAATTATTCTACTAGGTATTTATCCAAAAGATACAAAATATTGATTTGAAGGGACACATGCATTCCATGTTTATAGCAGCATTATCAACAATAGCCAAATTATGGAAACAGCCCAAATGTCCATCGACTGATGAATGGATAAAGAAGTCATGCTATATATATATATATCATGGAATATTACTCAGCCATCAAAAGAATTAAATCTTACCATTTGCTGCAATGTGCATGAAGCTAAAGTATATTATGCTAAGTGAAATAAGTCAGTCAGAGGAAGACAAGTACCATATGATCTCACTCATATGTGAAATTTAAGAAGTGAAACAGATGAACACAGCGGAAAAAATAAAGAGAAAAAGAGACAAACCATAAAACAGACTCTTAACTATAGAGAACAGAGTGTTGCTGGAAGGGATGTGGGAGGGAAGATGGGTTAAATGGGTGATAGGGATTAAGAAGGACACTTGTGATGAGCACTAGGTGTTGCATGTAATGGTTGAATCAGTAAATTTTACTCCTGAAGCTAATATTGTACTATATGTTAACTGACTAGAACTTAAATAAGAACTTGAAACAAATTAATAATTAAAAATAAGAAAACTCTCAAATCAATAACCAATTTTGCAACCTAAAGAACTAGAACAATAAAAACAAAGCCCAAATCTAGCAAAAGGAAATAATAATAATAGAGATTAATAACAATAATAATAATAGAGATTAAAATAGTGACAAAGAAAAGAGAATAAAGATGCAGTAGAGAAAATGAATAAAACTAAGAATGGGGGATCCCTGGGTGGCGCAGCGGTTTGGCGCCTGCCTTTGGCCCAGGGCGCGATCCTGGAGACCCGGGATCGAATCCCACATCGGGCTCCTGGTGCATGGAGCCTGCTTCTCCCTCTGCCTGTGTCTCTGCCTCTCTCTCTCTCTCTGTGACTATCATAAATAAATAAAAATTTAAAAAAAAAAAACTTAAAAAAAAAAAAAATAAAAAAAAAAAAAAAAAAAAAAACTAAGAATGGGTTCTTTGAAAAAATTAAAAATCAACAAAATTAAAAAAAAATTTAGCTGGACTAAGAAAAAAGAGAGAAGATGGACAAATGCTCATCAGACATTTCCAGCAGATAATTTAATTGTTCTAAACTCCTAGATGCTATCTATCTCCTAAAATAGAACCATGTTTAATTTTTAATAGTTCAAAGTCTAATCATTTTAGAGTGGCTATCAGAAAGGGTATTTTAAATAAAATAAGAAATGATAGAGGCAGCATTACTACCAATGTTACAGGAGTGAAATGAGTTTTTAAAGTGTATTATAAACAATTACATGCCAGAGAATTGGATAATCTGATGTATAGGACAATATCTGAGAAACACACAACCTATCAAAACTAAATTACAAAGAAATAGAAAATCCAAATAGACCTATAACGAGTAAGGAGACTGAATCAATAATCAAAAACTTCCATTTCCTAACAAGGGAAATCTCAAAACCATATGGTTTCTGCTCAAACTCTTAGAAGAAATTGAAGAGGAAGGACCATTTCTTAACTCATTCTATGAGACCACCATTATACCAATAACAAAGCCAGACAAAGACACTACGAGGTAAAAACCCTACAAATCCTTATGAATAGTGATGTGAAAATTCACAACAAAATACTAGGAAACTGAATTTGACAGCATATTTGAAAAATTAAACACCAAGACCAAGCGAATTTTCTTCCTGGAATGTAAGGACAGTTTCATAAGCAAAAAATCAATAAATTTGATTAATATACCACATTAACAGAATGAAGTGGGGGGAGGAAGCACGTGATCATCTCAATTGATGTAGAAGTGTTTGAGAAAATTAGAAGGGTGACATTATAACAGATTCTATAAAATTAAAATAGAAATAAGGGAATATTTTGAACAATTTAATGCCAATAAATATCACAGCTTAGATCAAATGGACAAACATGTGAAAAATACAAACTAGGAAAGCTCACTCAGGGAAAAAATAGGCAACAGGAATAGCTCTATATCTATTTTTAAAATTAATTTGTAGTTATAAACCCTTCCACAAAGAGAGATCAGTCCCAGATGATTTTGCCCACTGGTGAGTTTGCCAAACATTTAAAGAAAATATAATGCCAATTCTATACAAAATATTTTTTAAAAAATAGAAGAGGAGGGAGTACTTCTCCATTTACTCTATGAGTACTACCCTGATTGAGGGAGGAGAAGAAAAAAAGCAAAGACAATAGGAGGGAAAAAAAAGAAAAGCCTATCTCAATATTCTTCATGAACACAAACAGAAATCCTTAGCAAAATATCAGTAAACAGAATCCACTATATAAAAAAGATATACATGGTGACCAAATGGATTTTTCCCCAGGAATATAATGTTGGCTGAGCATTCAAAAATCAACGTAATTTTCAATTAGTACACTAAAGGAGAAAAAGCATATGGCAATTATGATGATTGCAAAGAAGAAGCTTTGACAAAATTCAACATTCATTCATAAGAAAAGCGCTCAGGAAACTAAGAATAGATGGAAACTTCCTCAATCTGATGAAAGACATCTACACAAAACCTAAACCTGTAATCATTACTAATTACAAAACAGTGAATGCCTTTCATCCTAAGATCAAGAAGAAGGCATGGATGTCTCTTCTTACCACATTTATTCTAGATTATATTGGACGATAAAGAGGCCACATATAGACACATTACCCGATAGTCCTAGCGGGGCTATTTGTCAGTATCAGCTGCCAGCCATATGAGTGATCCATGTTCCATGTTTAGCCCAACTGAACCTTCAAGATGACTCCAGTTCCAGCACTATTTGGTGGCAACTTCATGATCACCTCTGAGAATCACCCAGCAGAACCAAGTCTATCCACAGAAAGGCAAGAACAAATTAAGACAAAACAAAAATTGTTCTTTCAAGCCACTAAATTTTGGGGTAGTTTGTACCCAGCAATTGACAACTAAGATAAAACTATTTACAATAGCAAAAAAACAAACCAAATCATACTACTTGGAATAAATTTAATGAAACCTCTAGAGTATTGCTGAGCCATTAAAGAAGAATGGACATACTGTGGTCTCCTGGCATCTGGAAAGTGCTAAAAAATGCAGCCTCTCTTTACCATGTTCCCAAAAGGTGAACCAGTCCACATGAGACCTTTGCAACCAATAGATTGTTCTTTCTAAAGTCAGCTTCTGGAACAATAGTCTATCCCCATTTCCTTGCACAAGGAAAGAGTCTCCAAAGATAAAGATGGGGAGATCTGCAATTTTTCTTCCTTCTAAGGAGATCAAAGGAGGCTCTAGAATTTTCTGAAAACTATAGAAAGACCATGTTAAAAAAAATTATGCCCTTTTATAAAATGAGAGGTTCCTGGGTGGCTCAGTCAGTTAAGTATCTGCCTTCGGCTCAGGTCATGATCTCAGGGTCTTGGGATCAAGCCCTACACATCAGGCTCACTGCTCAGCGGGGAGCCTACTTCTTCCTCTCCCTCTGCCCAACTGCCCCTGTGCCTGCCCCCACCCCACTCATGCTCTGTCTCACATAAATAAAGAAAATCTCAAAAAATAATAGATAAATTTTTTAAAAATAAAATGATTTCTATTCCTTGATCTGAATTCCATTCCTAGGAGTTCAATCTACTGGGAATATGGCCCAGAGCTGACTCAAGTCAGCATCATGCAGACATGTCAGGAAATAACTGTCAGCTACCAACCAATAAGCCCAGAAATGCTGCTTGATGCATTTAGTACCTCAGACACACTGCCACTTTCATTGCCAGTGTATCACTGTTTGAACGTATCACTGTTTTTTATTCTGTGATAAAAGCCTTGGTATACACCTTATTTAATTACTCAAAGCTTTTTTATTTTTCTTTTAAATTCCAAAGTTGCAGAGATTCCCAACCATGCTAAGAAGGTTATCTTTAGTCCAATTTTTTAATACAGGAAAACTGATTTATAGAATCTAAGACCTATGTTCCATCTGAATTTGAAGTCTTTGCCTGGTTCACTTCCACTTTGCCTCTGCTTGCTATTAACTTTGTTTGCTTACTCATTTGTGTTCCCCAATAGACTATGAGGTTGAATTCAAAGACTGTGCCTTATTAATCTTTATACATCTAGGAAATAGCATACTGCTTAGCTCTTAATCATTATCCATGAAAGGGCACTTAAAATTTTGGATTAGAAGTTGGATCATACATACCTTAGCCTACATACTATCTCCTTAATCAGACTGTAAGATCCAGGAAGATAGGGGTCACATTTTACTCACCTTTGCATCCTCTGTGTCTAGTGTGATGGCTGACATACAGTGAGTGGTTCATTGTTGAATAAGTGACAGATACAAGTTCACCCCATTGCCTTGGCCTTAACATAACTGGCAGTGGAATTCCCAAGAAAGCTGTAGGAAGCAGTAAGGGTATTAATGAAATAAGATTCTCTGAATAATTTGGTAATTAACATTGCCTACATTTGCATTCATTTGCATAATGCTTCTTAGCTTAAATAACATGAACTTCACAATATTCCTGTGAGGTACGCAAAGCAAATGTCATCGGCATTTTATAGAGGAGATGCGGTGTCTTGCCCAATAGTACAGGAGTAGAAAACTATGACACTGGAAATAATACTCAGATTTCCTGTCTTCCTATGTAGAGCTCTTCCCAGCAGATCACCCTTTCATCAAGGGGAAGACCTGCACATTCATTTTGGAATCCAACCTTTTCTAGCTGTGGGCTGGCAGTCAGATTTTCAATTTTTAACTTCAGTATTCTCGTTTGTAAAGCCATAATAGTGAAAAAAATAAAAATAAAAAAAATAAATGATTTTTGGGAAATGCAAAAAAAAAAAAAAAACATAATAGTGATTCTTAACCTGCCTCCCCCAACATGAGTCCTATTTATTAAAATATTTATTCTTAATGTATATTAATATAGTTTAATATATTAGTGTGATATATAACTAAAATTCTAATATTAGAATAATATCAATGTTATTAAAAGAATCATTTGCTATTTTTATTAAAACTAAAAACACAAAGAAGATAAAATATGAGTGAGTACAATGCAAAAAGCACTAAAATTCTTGATATAACTATCAGGAAGAAATCTTCCAAAAAAAGAAGCAGAGAGATTTTACAAATGGTGTCTTTCCTAAATTCTGCTCCTTGTTTCCTTCCTGAGCTGGGGAGTTCAGTGGGGTCAAGCCCTTTGCTATCCCAAAGAAGCCTTCATCAATAATTGAGGGAGCCTCCAGCGTCAGGGCTGGCCAGCTCTCTCTGCCCTGCAGTCCGGGATTTGAGCTGCATTGCTGATGCTATAATCTAGCTAGCTCCTCACTATCACATTAAGAATGCCTTTGGCAATTATGTAGATTTATGTAAACTATCTCATAAATCCAAAAAGGCAAGCTGTTCTAGGCAGTTCTTCAGTGAGATTTCTAACTACCAGACAAAAATCACATTTATTAGTCTCCAGCATGACGTCCAGATTAACAGGAACTGCTTTAGGACGTTATAGACAGGTGTCAAGGTGATTTTTTCCAGCTCATGTCTAGCTCTAGACAAAATTTTATTAACCTCCTAGGGTTTTTATGGTGCTCAAATCTAATTTGCAAGAACACATGAAGTCAACAGACCTGTGAAAATGTCAGAAATACCTTGCTGAGGACGAATGCATTTGGGTCAAGTGATGAGTGAGTCCACTTGAATTCCCCACTGCCTCCAACATAAACCCTCAATTCCAGTCAACAGCACTGTTCACTGACTTTCCACACCCTTCCACCTCCCTGTGCCTACTCATGTTTGATTATGCTTACTCAGATCATACACCTAGAATATAATTCCAGCTCCTCTCTGACCCTAAGGATAATGGCTGTCATTTGTAATTACCCAATAGGGTGCATCTATTTCCACATTTGAGTCACTGAAATAATTTATGTCTCCATTTTCCAAATGAAGAACCAGAGGCTCAACAAAGTTAAACAATGTGTTCATAATATACAACCAGTGCTAGAACTAGCATTTAAACTCTGGTCTGTTTAAATCAAATCCATGCTCTTCGCATTATGCTTCTTCTCTCAAGACCAGTTCAAAGTTTACCTCCTCCAGAAAGTCTTCTTTGAATATATAACTCTGAATGACTTCATACACCCTTTTTGCCTATTCATTGGCCACCCAGCAGGTGTTGTAGGGTGATGACTCTTGGTCGTTAATGGTCTCTTCAAACAAACCATGAAATTATTGAGGACAGAACAGTCTCTTGTATTTCTGATACATCTTACTCATCCATCACTCACTTTGTTTTTTAACTCATCAAAATAAAATTTTGGATGAAGACAAACATCCTATTTGATCTTTGCATACCTTTAGGTGTCTTTAGTAGTGCTATGCATATAATAGACAAATGGATGTTGGCATGAATTTAAATTGGATTTAGACTAACAATCCATTTTAAAGATGAACTAGGATACAAAGAGGCTAAGAGCCCAAATTCTCACGTAAATTTTCTGCTAGGTCTTTTGATTACCAACCAATGTATTTTTCCATTATATCTAGGGTGGAATGTCCAGACTAGGACATTTAAGAGCCAAAGGGAAGAGTATTAAAATTATTTTAGGGCAATAGATTAGTAAAATAGGATGCATCATCCTCTAATTATTAATTATTTCTCACTACTGTCACCAATGGCAGTAATTGTTGCATATGCTTATATACAGTGCTTATAATGTGCCAACTACTGTTCTGAGATTATAAATATTAGCTATAATATAGATATACATATAAATGTGTATTTAAATAATAATTTGTTTAATCTCCATCAACAAGTGCCATTTTTGCCTTCATTGTACAGATGAGGAAATTGAGGCACAGACAAGTCACACATCTAATAAATGCTGGAGCTAAGATTACTTACTGGACCACTCCCCTCCTCTGGACCTCAGTTTTCTATCTTTAAGGATTTTAGACTACTTTTTCTAGAGGTCTACTAGCACACGAGACTCCACTGATGGTGGACTGATGGATATGGTTTGACTTCAGGGTTTAGCATGTCCTAGTGCCGACTGGGGACCAAAATAAGGAATCATCTTAGTCTGGGTCCAAGGAGAAATTCCCCCTGACTTCTGAGGGCCTGTATGACAATGGGCTGGCCACCTTATTCACAAGAGCCTGTGAAATTGGTATAGCATCTCCAATTCCAGATGGGAAAGGAGAAACTCAGGAGGGTTAAGTGACTTAACTTACCCAAAGTCACATGGTTAGTACACAAAAGAGCCAGGATTAAGGCCCTGTCTCTCTATCTGCAAAGCTGTGATCATCACTGTTCTCCATCAGTCTGGCACAGAAATATCACCTGAATTATTAGAGAAAGCTTGTTTTTTCCAGCATCTTCAGTTTCATGATTCAGTAATTCCATGGCTTGGAAATATGGACATCCAATAAGGAAAAACATTGTTATGGGGGAGTGGGTAAGATAAGGAGAGAATTCAATTCAATTCAACCAACATTACTACCTATCCCCTTCCTGCTGCTCACAGATACTTACAAACTAGATATAATCAAGGGTTTGTGACGACAGCACAAAAGTATCCTGCTGAATTTCTGAGGCTCTGTGGTTGTCAAGGAAACAATAACTTCTCACTTACAGGGAGGCTTCTTGGGGGGACATGAGTCAGAGATGCTAGGAATTGGAGTCTTTACAGGAGAACTGTCTATATGAAGTACAGAGGGACATCACTATACACCTCTCCCACTTGAATTTCCCAAAGTACATCTCTATAGCCCAAATACTCGTGCTGTACTAACACTGGGAGATAAACCTCTCTACTGCTATTCAGTTTGCTGAGAACCATGAGTCCTAGCTCAGACTGGTTCTTTTAGAAATCTTCCCCCATCTTAGTATTAGGCACCAGAAGCAGCAGAAAAGGACATTTGGGAATAAACAGACAGACCCTGAACCACCTCTCTGAGCCCACCTCAGACCTTACTCCATCCCTATGATCTCCTTTGTTGGCTTCTCACTGCAGTTTATTTTTTCTTTTTCTTTTCTTTTATTTTATTTTATTTATTTGATAGAGAGAGACAGAGAGAGAGAGACAGAGAGAGAGAGAGCACAGGCAGGGGGAGTAGGAGAGGGAGAAGCAGGCTCCATGCCAAGCAGGGAGCCCGAGGCAGGGCTCAATCCCAGAACCCCAAGATCACGACTGGCTGAAGGCAGACTCTCAACTGACTGACCCATCCAGGTGCCCCTCACTGCAGTTTCCACTTGTGTTCCTGCTGTCTTTCTGCTCTGGCCTGCAATATCTGCTCCATTCTTAGATGTCTCTGTCTTCCCTCACCCTGAGATGGGGAAAACTGTGGTAGTCTGCAAGCCAACCTTTCAAGACACAGTGTTCTCCCACTCTCTGCTTTCATTCCAGCTCTTAGAAACTTCTCTCCTGTGGTCTGGCCTTCCAGGTAATTCCTGCCCTTTTCCCAATAGCCAGTTGCCTACTGCCATGGGCCAGAGTCAACTCACTGAAAGGACCTTAATAGTCACTATTTCAGCTCTCAGCCTGATGATATCCTTCCCTCTCTACTATCTCAGTAAGTGGCCCATAAGCCCTTGCTGGATAACCAAGGGCTTATGGGCCTGGGCTGGATAACCCCCTCCCTGTCAACCACTGCTGCACAACTCTGACTATCAGAACATTTCTTTGTTGGTGCTGGACCTGCCTTCCAGGCTGCACAGAGAAAGACCTTCTTCTCTGCCCCTGCTAAGGGGTACAGACCTTTCTCAATCTCCCTGCCTCAGGTCCTCCCCTCTAGCCATTCCCCACATAAGCACACACCATTCCTGTCAGTATATGGACAATGCTTTATTTCCTCACAATGACCTTGGCTACTGGAAGGGAATAGGCACACAACATTACAAGATAACACTAGAACTTAGCACTCAATTCCTCCTGAAGTTTTGTTACAGATACCTTCTCTGAAACCCTTTTCATTGGACCTCAAGTCCTGACTTATGTTTTCAGGCTTCCTTGTCCTACCTTTTTTCAGTCTGAGTGCTATCTATTTTAAAAATCTTAAACTGAGTCCTTCCCATGACTGTATTTCTCCTTTCCACAGAAAGCAGTATCTTGCCCTTTCCACCACCTGCCCTCTTTAACAATGTTCTCTCAGATTCAAGGAACACTTCATGAGTGTGCTTATAGTATTCTCAACTCATTCTGGCTTCACTAGGATTTCCTGGATTAGATACTCCCACTTCTTCCAACAAGCACCCACTGATAAACATTGCCTTGGAGGGAAAAGAGTACCTTCCCTTCTCAGCTATAAGAGTATCTACCTAACCATGCTTTTAAACCAGGCCAACTACCTCAAATCCCATGGATTGCTCCATAGTGGCCAATAAAAATGAGCCTGAACCTTCCAGCCCCATTGGTGACAAAAGTCTCTGAAGTTTCCCTTCACTTTTCTCCTTCTCTCTCACCTCTGGAAGGATTATTCACCTTCCTGACTCCCAGCATCCAAACTTTGTCCCACACTATTCACTCCTTAGAACAAAACCCAAATTTACTTTTTAGCATTGTTCTTGGTATTATTTCTCTGACAAGGTATATGTTTGCTCATACATGGTGTTAGCTCACCTGCCCAGAGTCCTGCATAGTTCAAACTGAGCAAGCACCACGGCATATCCTATATACTGCATTAAGGTTTTGGAAATGCTGCTAGATATGTCAGATCCACTTTAGCTGCAACCCCAAAGAAAAGAGTTGGTAGGGGTTACAAGTGGTTGTCCAGCAAGGATTTTTAGTCAACTTTTCACCAAGTCTCCAGCCATTATTCCAAGTTGATACTCTAGTCTCCTTTCCAGACAGATAAGCTGATTTCTGAAGCCTAACACAGAAGCAAAATACTGACTATACTGCCAGAATCACTAAGCTCCCTCATGGTCAGCCTCGAAGGAGGCTCTGCAGATGCTACAGCTGGCTCTTTAGCACACAGGCCAGAAGGACTGAAGCCACGGAATGAGACCTCATCCTGGTCAAATGTGAAGCCATCTTATCCACTGTACATAGAACAGTTACACCTAATGAAATTTTGGCTCAAAATTTTCATTTTCATTTTTAGAGGTAATAATCACCTGGCTACAAAAAAATACGGTATTTTTGAACAAATCTCCAATAATAGCTTATGCATCCATTGCACAGAAGACTGATGAGATATAGACCATGTTTGATGGAATTAGCATCTAATCATAAGACCCTATCCCAAAATATACAGCTGAAAACACAGATGGGAGAGAAAGAGTCTATGGAAAGACAAAATGAAAACAGAGCCTTGACGTCTCCAGTTTTATCCTTAGAAAGCACATGTCATTACAATTTTTAGTCACCAATGGAATGTAGGCTTGTCTAAAAGGATATATATGTGTATACATATATATGTACATAAACTAGTTAGTTATGTATGTTAACTAAATATATTTATTAACTAGTGGTTAACTAGTCAGTCATATTTACTAACTTAATATGTAGGTACAAATATTTATTTTTAGAGAGAGAATGCATGCACAAGTGGTGGTGGGGGGGCAGCAGGAGAGGGAGAGAGAGAATCTCAAGCAGGCTCCCCACTGAGTGCAGAGCATGACTAGGGGCTCAATCTCACAACCCTGAGATCATAACCTGAGTGGAAACCAAGACCTGGACCCATAACTGAATGAGCCACCCAGGCACCCCATATGTATGTGTTTAGTTAGTATATATAATTAACTAAAACCTGAGCCATCTTCACCACTTAGGTCTTTTCTCTAAGACAGTGCAGACTAAAGGGTGGATGCTAGCCTGGCATGAAGGCTCCTCTGTTCTTCACTTCTCCCTTTCAGCCTTTAGGCTGCTCCTGTCCTAAGCATCTCATCACTGTTCAACATGACTACACTAGTTCTGATGTCTGGGCCAGATACATCCATCCTATATATACAAGGGTTCCCATCTTTGCCCTCTCCAATTCTTCCCTGTTGTGAATCTCCAACTGCAACCTCTCCTCATTCAGGAAACCTTCCTAAATTAAATCAACTCCCAGATGTCCCCCTTATCTTCACCTGTAGCATAGATAGCCTGTGTCTATAAATTAGAAATCAAATTGGTCCTTCTGTAGCACATTCTTTTAGATCACTGTCTCACTTAACTCCTGCATCTCCTGATTTAAGACTGATCTCACCCACTTTCAGAGAGTTAGCCAACCATTTCACACTCATTAGGATGGCTACTAGCAGGAAAACATAGTAACAAGTGTTGGTGGGGAGTGGGGAAATTGGACCTCTTCTTCAATGTCCGTGGGGTTGTAAAATGGTACAGCCACTGTGGAAAACAGTAAGCCTGTTCCTGAAACAATTAAAAACAGTGGGCAGCAAAAAAAAAAAAAAAAAAAAAAAAAACAGTGGGCAGCCCTGGTGGCCCAGTGGTTTAGCGCCACCTTTAGCCGGGGTGTGATCCTGCAGACCCAGGATGGAGTCCCACGTGGGGCTCCCTGCATGGAGCCTGCTTCTCCCTCTGCCTGTGTCTCTGCCCCTCTCTCTCTGTGTCTCTCATAAATAAATTAAAAAAAATAGAAATACTATATGAATCAGTAATTCCACTCCTGGGTGTATACCCAAGAGAAGTGAAGGCATCATCTCAAAGAGACAGTTGGGCACCCATGTCCATAGCAACATTATTCCCAAGAACTAAAATAGGGAAGCAACTCAACTGTCCCCCAGTGAATGAATGAATAAGTAAAATGTGGTATATACATGCAACGGGGTGTTTTTTAGCCTAAAAAAGAAAGGAAATTCTGACACACACTATAATATAGATGAACCTTGAAAACATGATACTAAGCTAAATAAGCCAGTGATAAAAAGACAAATATTGTATGACTCCACTTAAGTGAAGTACTTAGAGTAACCAAATTTATACAGAGAGAAAGAATGCAGTCACCAGGAGCCAGGGGAGGGGAGACCAGGATGTCATTGGTCAATCACTATGGATTCAGTCTCGCAAGATGGAAGAAGTTCTGGAGTGAGATGGTGGTGGCCACAACCATGTGAATTGTACTTAATGCTGTTAAACTCTACACTTTCAAATGGTTAAGATGGTAAATTGTATGTTATGTGTACTTTATTACAACAGCAAAAAAAAAAAAAAAAGAAATAGAGAAAAGAGACTCAGGCAGAAGGGGAAAAACACTTAACATTCTTAATGTCTCCTGTGCTAAGTAACTTCCATATATTATCTTTTTTAATCTTTGTAACAATGTTGCTTTTTAAACTCCATTTTTTAGGTGAATCAATGAAGCTGAGGCTGAGGAAGTCAGTAATTTTTCCTACTCGCAGGAACGCAGATGTGAAGATTGGCCTATCTGACCTAGGACCACTGCTCATGTCTTTACTCTTCAATACTGCTCCAGCCCCACCCACACACACAGCTTCAATGCCTGGAGACAGAGGAGGTGTGCCCTAAATACTGGTTTTTCCTGATTAGCAGAGGCAAACCTAAAGTAAGTGCTTCTTCAGTGTTTTTGTAATTGGTTCTCCTCTTTGCTTACTTACTATAGTGAAAAGACCAGAACTGGAGGATGCCTTGGAGTCATTTTTACCTGACACTTCTGGACTTGACTCAGGACAAACCTATGATCAACCACACTGCCTGGATGTGCCCTTCTTCACTGCAATCTATGATCTGACAGAAAGAATCTATTTTAGGATTTTCCACGTCTGCTCTGATTCTGAGTAATCCCTGAGACTTGTTATCGAGCAATTAAGCAAGAATAGATGGGAAATTGTATTTACATTTTCCATACTGTTGAGCTTCCTATACCTAACCTTGAATACTTAATATTGTGCTGAGTTATGATTCATCAGGGAGTGATGGTTTTATTTATCAAAACAAAGCTTAACTCTCAGTAGGATGGTTATCTGGAAAGAGAAAAGAGAATAGAACATGCATTTTAAAACTGTCAATGATGAAAATGAAAAATAAATTACTTTCCTACCGAAAGTGAGACTTTTCAGATCTTTCTTCTCTTGCTTCCCAACCTTTACCAAAATAACCATAGTACTAATGTCCCCTTCCATTTGATTTGTTATCCATTCATAAAGCCCTTACCCTCACGGCCACATGCCTAAAGTCTAGTCTTCCTTCAAGGTTCAGCTAGGTTCCATTCTTCCAAGAAGACTTCTTTGACCCACTCCCATCTCCCTTCCTTCCTGAGCCCATTTCCTGCCATTGAACTTGTCCAGATGTCTGCACAAGATTCATAGCATTTCCGTTTTCTAATGCCATTTACTTACACTTCACATCTTCCCCCTAAACTGGGTAAGACTTCAGAAAAAGAGATTTCATTTCTCTGAACCATAGCCCAAGACGTTGTAGGCAGTCAGTCGGCATGTACTGTTGACATATATTACACATATTGCATTTATTATATTTCACTCATGTATATATAGAATTCAAAGTTTAAATATATCCAATTTCCTTTAGAATATAGGGCAGAAGAATGTCTACAGCTATTGTCAGTAATGTGGTTTTCAAAGAGCTGGCAGCTTTACTTGGAAAAACTATTTATGATGAAATGTCCTCTAATGTATTTATATCAATGGACCCAAAAGAAGCTGGGACAAGCACTGGCAAGGGTGAACAGGCTGTGGTGATTCCTGGGAATGCTGGTAGATTCCATTTTTAAGACACTTCTAATGTTAAGGGCATGTCCTTTGAGGACTTGTGGCTACCTAATTAAAATTAACTCTCCACAGAATCAGATGAGAGCAATATTTTGTTTTCAGTGCTTTCTTTCCTCGCCATCTTCTAGATAACAGAAAATTAAATCCTGATTCTACTATGATACTTCTTACCATAGTTTCACTTTAGGATCATCTGGAGTGATTTGGAAAAACACAAATTCTCAGACCCTACCTCCAGAGATTTGGATGTGATTGGTCTAGGCATCAGTATCTGTTAAAAGCTCCCAAAGTGATTGTACAGTATGACCAGAATTGAGAACCACTGATACTGTGTTTGATTTGATTCCTCAACCAGAAGCTGCCCTAAGTTCCAAAAATAATTAAAAGTAACAATCCATCTCCTATGCTGCTGCAGAAAAATGGGAATGTATTAGGTCATAACAGAAAAGGTACAATAGTAAAAGATATGGAATGCCCAATGGCATTTCTAAAAGTCTGGGTAAAAGGGGAAAGGAGAAAAAATGAGTGGGAAATATCAGAAAGGGAGACAGAACATGAAAGACTCCTAACTCTGGGAAATGAACTAAGGGTGGTGGAAGGGGAGGTGGGCGGGGGTTGGGGGAGACTGGGTGACGGGCACTGAGGTGGGCACTTGGTGGGATGAGAACTGGGTGTTATTCTATATGTTGACAAATTGAACACCAATAAAAAATAAATTTATAATAAATAAATAAATAAATAAATAAATAAATAATAAAAGTCTGGGTACCTTGGGTCTTAAGCACAGAACCATACTGCAGCTGCTAGGATCAATTCCTAGCAAATAACCCAGAAAAGACCTCTCTGCAAGGAGGATGCCAATCACAACCCACTAACAAAATGGTGCCTACATATCACTAGGCACTTCGGCCTTCATTGCTTCTGAGAGATGGGAAGTTGAAGCCATATAAAACCAGTTCTTGTCAAAAACGGAAATGCCATTCCTGGTATCAAGTATTCCCTTGAACAACTGGAACAAGCTCACAATTGGGAGAAGAATGGAAGCAGATAAAGGGTAACTTTATGAGCAAACACAGATTTGTGGTTGACCAAATTATAGTCCGAAGCAGCAGACGGGATCCCTATCTGCATTGTGGAGGTAAATTAAACTTCCTAAGGGTAAGCTGAAATCTTCCAGAAAGAATAATAGGACTGTTCTTTTGTTGCATGATATGAATGACCTTGAGGGCTAGGGTCTATTAACAGTTGACTTGGTTACAAGGGGGTACTGGTCTTAAAGGCAAAACATAAAATGCATTAAAAATGGTCCATTCTTTGGTGAAATGTTTAAAAGAAACATATTTCAACTCAAAAGATATATATGATAGGAGACTCTTAAGCTGTGTAACAGTAGCATTTTCCCTGGCAGTCAAATGTCCACCAGACCACATACCCTCTGGTGTACAGGGTCTCTCCAAGCTCCTTGAGCACCTAAAATTTAGCCAATGAAAGACTGAGCCCAACATACACCCTAAATTGTCAGTCTTTGATGATAGTACTTTCCAGGAGCCTATGCTGAAGCCTGAAGCTTACCTTGATTTTTCTTCCTTCCCACTCCTCCCATCCATATTCAATTGCTTAACAAGCTTTACCAACTTTCTCTCTTTTTATCTCCACTAACTAAACCCTAGTTCAAGTTAGGTCTTTACGATTGCTTGTCATACTACAACACCTTGGGAGGCTCCTGGATGGCTTAGTCGGTTGAATGTCAAACTCTTGGTTTCAGCTCCAGTCCTGATCTAGGTGTCAGGGAATTGAACCTTGAGTTGGGCTCTGCACTGGGTACAGAGTCTGCTTGGGATTCTCTGCCTCTCCCTCTCCTTCTGTCCCTCCCTTCACACACATTCTCTCTCTAATTAATTAATTAATTAATTAATTAAAAATGTTTTAAGAAAACTATAACCCTTGGACCAAATCCTGCTCCCAACTTGCTTTTATAAATAAAAGTTTTATTGAGTGACAGCCACATCCGTTCACTTACAGATTGTCCAGAATTGCTTCCAAACTATAATAACAGAGTTGAGTAGTTGTAACACAGACTACATATGGCCCAGAAAGGCAAACATATCTATTATCTAATCTTACATAAAAAGCTTGCTAATGCCTGGTCTATGTCATTGTACCCCTACATCCAAACCATCCCTCACACTGCTAATGGAATAGTCTTTCAAAAATACAACTCCAATCATGTCCCTCCATAGCTTAAAAGCATTTGATGGTTCCTCATTAAAATTCAAATCTCTTTTTTTTTAATTTTTATTTATTTATGATAGTCACAGAGAGAGAGAGAGAGAGGCAGAGACATAGGCAGAGGGAGAAGCAGGCTCCATGCACCGGGAGCCCGATGTGGGATTTGATCCCGGGTCTCCAGGATCGCATCCTGGGCCAAAGGCCCGCGCCAAACCGCTGCGCCACCCAGGGATCCCTCAAATCTCAACTGTTAGTCTGGCATTCAAGACCCTTCACTGTATCTTCTCACCCAGCCCCAGGCTCCCTCAGCTCCTTTATTCTCTCTCCACGAGGCACAATAGTTTTCTTTCCTGGAGAAATGTATGCCCCAATTTTACATGAAGGTCATTTAGGCATGTTGCAACCCACAGACAGCTTACCAGATCATCATTTCAACAAAGCAAATGCTCCCTTAAAGAAATTTACTTTCCAGTTTATTCTGTTATCATACAATGGCCTGGTTAGTGAGGGGGATCAGAAAGGCTTTTTTTTTTTTTTTTAAGATTTTATTTATTTATTCATGAGAGACACAGAGAGAGGCAGAGACATAGGCAGAAGGAGAAGCAGGTTCCCTGTGGTAAGCCTGTTGCAGGACTTAACCCGGGGACCCCAGGATCACAACCTGAGCCAAAGGCAGATGCTCAACCACTGGGCCATCTCAGCATCCTGGATCAGAAAGCTTTAACAATAGACCTTTAAGTGGAAAGAGTTCATCATATATTAGAGATTAGGGGAGGGCTTCCAGAGGCAATCCTTTGAACAAAGCTATACAGTTATAAGGTAGGTGTGTGTGTGTGTGTGTGTGTGTGTGTGTGTGTGTGGTGAATAGCCCCTGATGAGGATAGAAAGGTAGAAAGAAGTTATTGTTATAGTGAGGACCTGCTACATATCTATTAACAGTCAAACTTCTGATGACGGTAGGTTCTTGGAAATCATCCCACATATGAAAAACCAATCCAAGATTGCTAAGCAGGGAAATGTCAGGATTACATTTTCTTTATAAAAAGGAAACTGGTGGCAGTGAGAAATGAGTGGAAAAAAAAATAAAGGCAAACAATCCAGTATAGAAGTACTTATAATAGCTCAGTGAAAAATGAGAAAGTCTGAACTTGGGTGGTAGCAGTTAAGACCCAAAATGAAACTAGTAATTAAGTGGAGTTGGGAACTCTGAAAAAAAGGAATGAACCTGGATCCAAGGCTTCTGGTCTGAACAACTAACTAGCTAGATAGTGAGACTTGTAGTCAAAATCAGGATTACAGGAGAAGAACCTGGTTTGGAAGGCAAGTGACCAGGGCAGATAATAAGTTTCATTTATATATGTTAAGTCCCATGCTTAACTTAGGCTGGATATTATCTAGGTCGATCTACCAAAGATGCAGTTAAAAACCCGTATTTGTCTCTCTAACGAAAACCTGAAACTAGAGACTAAAATACCATCACAATATACTAGAGATGATCATCACAGATAGGTGAGACAAGTGAACATCAAGAGTAGATTTTGTTAGCTTCCTTCCAGTCTAGCCCCTCCCTGTTTGACTAGGAATTCACGTAGACATGTTTTCCATGGAAGGTACAGCATTTCTCAGCCACCACACTCAGAAGATGGTTGTCCCTGGGAAGGGGAGAGCTCTTCCTGCCTGAAGACCTTTGTACTCCACTCCTCTTGCACGCTGCCCTCTACTGACCACAGGCAATTGCTGCAATTGATCCTAAAAGTGTCAAAATATAGGAGAGACCCTTACTCTCTGACTGACTTCTAGAATTCGTTGTTCATAAACAGAACATTTCTAGACATCTAGAAAAGAAGGAAATTATCACCAAGAGCCAAAATGGACTCACCAAGAAAGTATCTCCTGCTAAACTAGCACCATTCTTTTTTATAATGGCATTATTAGTCTGATTATTAGAAAACACATTCAATGGAATTGCCATAAAATACTTGCCCAGTATTGCCAAATAAGCTTATAGAAAAGATGCAGAGTTATTAGCTGAAATAAAAATCAGACAGGAGGCTCCACGATATGACTGAATAATCCAACCACGAATTTATGCTAATGAATCTTGAAAGTTGCTTCAAGGCCCCATCAACAATCCTATCCCACTCTACATTTTTATAAATGACATGAAAGAAGACAAAAGACATATCATATTTTCCAATGACACAACATTAGACTGAAGAGCTCATGTGATACGTAGAATCCACCTTCCAACTAAGCTCACAGAACTCATTTTATGAAACACTTACTGAGTTTCTTCTATGTTCTGAGCACTAAACACAGACTGAAAAACAAGGATTCTACCTCCATAGAATAAGGGTCTTGCGGAAATTTAGATTTTTATTTGGAATCATCTTAATTTAAGTATTGGAAGCAAAGTCATTTTTTTTAAATGCTGGGCCTAAACAAGACACACCTATTGAAATACATACTTCAGAACCTAAAATCACTCTTCAATCAGCATCATCAGTGAGAGTCACAGAAGAATTCAAATAAAAGTGAAAGTTCCACAGAAATCTGTCCTAGTCCAATCACATATGGGTAACTGTGAAATGTGTAGAGATCTGTGTTGACAGACTAAAGGGTGGCTGTAGGTTGTGACCAGGAGGGCTCTAGGCATCTTGCCACAGAAGGAACACACTTAAAGAAAAAAACATGGTTGTTGGGTTAGAGGCAAGAAAAATGAGGGAAGAGACAATGTGTGGGGGTATCTGTGTGTGCACCCACATGCCTGCACATGTGTGGGCATATTTATGATAGACATGAAGGAGCGAAGTAGCTTTGTTCAAATGCTGAAGACATGTCATGTCCTCCATGATGGATTGCTGTCAATAGATAATAATTTTTACTACAGCATGCTCTCCTTTCACTGTGTCTTCTAGGAATAGAATCCTCTTTCCTTTGGGAAATCTATTCCATATGGTCCAGACAGAGCTAAATGCTAGGTTCTCAACCCCCAAACAACACCCGGCCCCTTCTGGGGTGTTATAAGACCCAAACCTGATCAGAGCCTTCACTGGATTTTTGTTAGTAATGTTAATAATCTTTCCCACCACCTGAACAGGGCCCAACAGAGAAGAAAATCCACAGGGAAAAGAAGATCCCAGATTTGAAGAGATGAATTGCTATGATTTGACTACCTGTATTCACCTTACTTGATGTTGGATCGATCACTGGGTCTTTTTAATAAATTATCTTTTTGTGTTCGGCACTGCTTCAGGGGATTTCTATTTTTTACCCTAAAAAAATCCTACAAAACATTATGTGCTTTATGAACTGTGTGTCTTCCTTACTCATCTTTGTAACCCAATGCCAAGTGGAGATCCTGGCATATAGTAAGTACTCAAACATTGTGGATTAAATTAAGTGAACCACAATTTCAAGAAAGCTGATTTTTTTTTCTCAGTTAAGGCCATCATCCTGAAGATTGGTATTGCTATGGACTGAATGTGTACACCTAAAATTCATATGCTGAAACCTAATCCTCAATGTGATGGTGATGCTATTAGTGGTGGTATTAGTAGGTGGGACCTTTGGGGAGGTAATTAGGTTATGAGAATGGAGCCCTGGTGAATGGGATTAGTGCCTTGTATGAGACCAAAGAGCTCCTTTACCCCTTCGGCCGAATGAGGATATAATGAGAATATAGTCGTCTATGAACTAGAAAGCAGGTCCTCATCAGACACCAAATCTGCCAGCCCTTAATCTGGACTTTCCAGCCACCAGGACTGTGGAAAATCAATGTTGTTGAAGCTGCCCAAGTTATAGTGGTTTGTCACAGCAGCTTGAATTAAGACAGGTATGGTTCAACATCAGCAATAAATCTACTATAGGCAGTCTCTGTAGAGGTGTTCAAGTTGAGACTGTGAGGCTGCTGGGGGTGGGCACTTGGGGAAAGCATCCTATTACATGGCTCCTTCTTGTCCAGAGTCTATGATTCTAGACTCCCTCTGTCACTAAAGATGGCCTTTATGATATATTCTGTCCATTGCCATTGAAATTAGCTCATCTTTTGGCCATTTCTTCCTTTGCTTTACACTTTAAGCTCCATGAAACAGGAATTACTAGAAAAGGTTGGCCGAAGGCAAGCTGAAAGAAAACTGAATAAGCAACATGGAAGATAGGGCAGTCAGCATCTCAGCTCAGGTTAAGATTCTGAATAATTACAGAGTGACTTAGGCTTTCTCTCTGCAAAATGGACCCGCCATCTACCAAAAGAGAAAGCATGCAAAGCTATTTAAAATAAGAATTAAAACAGAATGATATTTAGTTATATGTTTGAGGACTTACAATTCATGAATAAATACATGAGGAAAGAAGTAAAAGATGGGGAAAACAGAAGTATAAAATGGAATATCTCAGTGTACAGCCATCAAGGACCAAACATGTGATTGACTCTAGGTAGATAACACTTTATCAATCGCATACTTTCATATTTTTAAAAAAAGATTTATTTACTTATTTTAGAGAGAGAGGCATGAGCGGGGGGAGGGGCAGAGAGAATCTCAAGCAGCCTCTGTACTGAGTGCAGAGCCCAACACAGGGCTCAATCCCAGGACCCTAAGGCCATGACCTGAGCTGAAACCAAGATTCTGATGCTCAACCAACTGAGTCCCCCAGGTGCCCCTCACATACTTTCATATTAAACGATCTCTGTAATCAGAACATCTTAAATTTAAATGCATTCAATCCTTTAATGTCATTGTCTTGATTATCCTCTCAATTTCATATTTTGGTTATTGTATTCTTACCTTGGACATAAGAAAGGGTATAAATTAAAATCTGAAAACAAAGCAAAGGTTAAAGATTCATTATAAAATGTGAGTCATGAGGACTTTTGACCACCAAAACCGAGACTTTGAGTAGAAATTAGAAAAAATGGTCCCGAATGACATGATTCCCTCCACACTGGCCCAAGGGCTCTGCCTAGAAAGTAACTGTCAGAAATGATCCTCATGGACCATTGTTGAAGTTCTCAATCTGCTTAGCAGGTTCTTTATGTGTGATTTACACTTTCCTTGATTGCCAGGCAGCTGCAGCAAACACCTTTTTTTTCTGGTCTTTTGGTAATTGTTTTGTTACAGTAGGTAATATCAGCTCTGACAATGCTATTACACTACTAATATAATTTGTGATGTATGCTGAAGCTAAATCATGCCATCTTTTCTGTAGAACAAAGTTGACTCATATCTACACAGATAAAATAACAGCCCGAGGTTCTCATGGAAATGAGTGAATCACTGTGATGTTTCAATGAACACTGAGAGACATCTATTCCTTTTTGTACCTGACCATCACCTGGAATTCTGCATGACATGCACATGCCAGAGATGGCAGGCCAGAGGAAGAAAGAGAGGCAATGAGCCTGAACCAGGGAGAGGATGGAGGAGGGAAGGAGACATATTGCAAAGTATGAGGATACTAATTTCTAGAAGAAAACAATCACAACTTCTAGAATAAAAGCAGCATCGTTATCATCTACTCTTCCATTCTGAAAAGGAAGACAAATATGCTTATAGGGAAGAAAAGAAAAAGATTTAATTTTACATTCTGACCAGCCTTTTCCTATTATGTCCCACATACGATCTTGTGCGAGTGTCACTAAAAATGATATTAGGCCAAAGGGAAAGTACAAGACAGAAATCTGTGTAAGACTGAGGGCATTATTTATTTCTCTTGCAAAGCTGTCTTATGGTTACATTGTTCTTACAATACAAAGTCAAAAGGCCTTCAGATACCAGCAAAGAAATGCCTCTTTGACTACTATTTTCTTAGCAATATGGAAAATATTTGGAGGGGTAACATATACATACAAAAATAACTCATGAGTCAAAAATCATTCCTGTGGGAAGTACTTTTAAAAGTATATAATTAACCTCAAACAAAGGCAAGTGAAGGACACCTTTCAAAGGGAGCCATTTCCGCACTGTAGAATTAGCTCGCTTTTCTTTCTTTTCCAAATACAAAATGACTTTCTTTGATCCTCCTCCCACACACTAATTCAAGTAAACCATGCAGTATGAAGCTTTTTAAATGCGGCGATAAGATGTTTCAAAGGTCATGCTACATCCGAAAATGGTCCTTGAACATTTTATGACTATTTAGAGATTTTGCACACATGTTCACTAATTTTACAATTTTTGATTGTCGGCGTTTCCTAAAATTGAAGCTTAGATGATTAGAAAATGCTGAATCTGCTGCTATCGTGTCCCCAGCATCATCAACCATGTGTCAGAACATAGCTAAGGGGAGATGTCAAATTCCAATCTGAGAGAGCGCAAAGGAAGTTATCATTTTGCCTAATCTTAAAATAGAAACTGAATTCAGAAAAAAAAAATGGCAAAGTACAATGATAAATATTTTTCCCTACAAAGAGTAAATTAATTAACATAGTAAAGGAGTCTACCTTTTAGGATATGGGAGCACAGTGGCGCTGAGCCTGGGCCACCCCTGACTTGACTCTTCTTGGCATTGTCTACACAGCACACATGCCCGGGAAACACCATTCCTACCAGGGCATTACTAACATGCTAATTCAATGTTAGCAATAAAGCCTTCTCTTTCTGGAACTGGCAAAGCATTACCTTGAAAATTCCAGGGT
The DNA here is from genome assembly GCF_053574225.1 of Canis aureus. Lineage (NCBI taxonomy): Eukaryota > Metazoa > Chordata > Mammalia > Carnivora > Canidae > Canis > Canis aureus. The sequence goes on along the minus strand of NC_135622.1, from coordinate 52,201,222 downwards.
ATCTGTTAAAGACCACCTTGAGTCAACAGATAAGCAGAGAATGTTTTACATATGAATAGGTATTGCCATAGATGCCTCGGTGCTATCATTTCTAAATCTGACCCCACATTAGACGCACACAGAGATCTTTAGGAATGCACATTCCAAGGCCCTGCTCCAGAATCCAGCTTTCTAGAGGCGCCAGAGCTGAAGAGAGCAGGAGTGGGAGGAACATATCAGGCTTCTTCATGTTCAAAACCACAGGACAAGCAAGAGGCTGGAAGCATTCAGTCTCCTAACACCTAAGATATGTAGTCACTGTCTTCTCTGTGCTGCATCATAGAACTTTCTCTCAAATTAAGTAATTGAGTTACATGATTTCTAGATCCTCCTCCTCCTGCTTCTATTCTAATTGCTTCCACTAGCAATTAACACAAATCCAGCCTCCTCACCTCGGCCTACAGGCTGGGCCTGCTTCATGAGTATGTAGTCTGTGCAGTCACATTTAGAAGGGACCGTGCCTGTTCTACTTCTCTGATGTCATCATTTGGAAATCCTTAAAAATTTTCCATGAAGGGACCCTGCATTTTCATTTTGCATCAGGCCCCACAAAAAATGCAGCCAGTCGTGCCTAGAAGGGCCCCACATTCTGGTCCCAGCCTACTTTCACCTCATCTCCCTCTGCTCTCCTCATCTTTCACTGCACTCCAGCCATCCTGGCTTGGTTTCCGTCCCTCACACACACAGAATTCACTTCCACCTCTGAGGCCCTGTACCTGCATGAAAGCATGTGGTACTTGGAGGCCTGGCCTAACCACCAGAGCTCACCACCTCTACCACTGCTTATTGCAGTAACTATTTTATTTTCTCCAGAGCACTTATGAGCATTTGAAATCACCTTAGTCATTTATACCTTAGTGTACATGTTTATTGCCTCTTTCTCCACCAAGGGGATATAAGCTTCTTACAGGCAGGGATTTTATCTGTCTCACTCACTGCAATATCTCTGGATCCCAGAAAGCTGATGGATGCCTGACACAGACGGGCACGCAATACCTATGTGCTTATCAACCTCTGAATGACAAGCTGGCTCAGATCCCCCTGAGTGCCAACATATACTTCCCAAAGCTTCTGTCACATTAACAGTATGCTGGGAGCTATTCTGAAGCTCTGTGGTAGATCTGGAGAGCCTAAAGTTTAGTCAAATGCAGAAACCACTAGGTATTTTTATGCATTTCCCAGGGATCAGCCTGAATTTTGGTTGTCTCCAAAGTTATTTCAAATTATTATAAAGAGCCAATGATTAAAATTAGAGAAAGGACAATGCCAGCATATGTCCCACATCCCGGAGTCATCCAGCAAGTGTGCAGGCCGTTTTATCATTGGTGGTCTTCCTGCCACTGGGACAGTCCAAACAAAAGCCCAACAGGCACTTGTGCAGGATGCAGCAGGAAGACCATTTCTACTGGTAAGTAGAATTTGCCTAAATTGGCTACAATTCTCAAAATTTGTATTTTGAAGCTTGAGAAGACCTGGAATGTCAGATACCTCTACACAGATTGCTAACAATCATAGTGGGGGCATTTGATGGCATGTGCCAGTAACAACCTGCACTCATTCACTCCCTACCTTTATGCTCTATAAGATATAATATATACAGACAAATGGCAAAGCTATCAATAAATATTTCCTAGATCAGTGTCTAATATGACCCTAAAACAGTCTAGAAAAGCTAGGTCAAGGCCTAAGGTTTAGCCTGTAAGACAACATGAGGTCTCATACATCTCTTAATTATAAATTTATGTCCCCAGATCCTCCCATTCCCTGGCGCATGCCAGAATGAAGACAATGTGCTAAGAGGTGTTTGCAAAAAGAAGAATGACAGTACTCAAGAGAGGGCCTTTGACTTCAACTGCTACCCTGTCGTGTAGTTCAGAAAGGAGAGAAAGTGCTACTTGCACTCCTGCCTTTTAGTCACATTGATTTTTCCTAGTAACAAAAAGGAAATGTGTCCCAATCAGTGTCTTGGGAATTGAGCAATCAGGTTATCAATCTCTTCTTGGAGTAGAGAACTGGCAAGATCAAAGAAGGGCAGAAGCTGCGATGAGACACACCCCCTTCTGCAGTCCTACAGATTTTAAAATACATTAAAATGTATTTTTAAGCCCCAATAAAATAAGCTAACTAAAGGCGAAAGAGAGGCAAACATAAAAATGTCTGAATTATGGTAAATTTCAAAGGATTCAAGAGAATTGTACAAAGCTACTTAGAAGATTTGCTTCAGAAAACCACAACAAAGAATTACCAAGTTTGAAAAGCCAGTTTCCTTGAATAGATAAAGAGACCCTGGCAATTTTACGTTATTAATTTGGTAAGCAAATCTGTTCCCTACACATTGAGCACAAATAACTGCAGATTTCAAATCAATGGGGTACTGAATTAATGGCATCCCTGCATAAGATATTTATCCTTTGCTCAGTGCAGGACAATTCTGGAGTCAACACTATATTCAAACACCTACTGTGACCCAGAAATCTGAACTATGAAGTCCCCAGTAGCACCTCAGGAAGTGCTTGAAACTAGTGGTTTTGATTAGGCAATGTGCCTCTCCCCATGACAGCTTTCTCCAAGAGATTTCTCATGTTACAATCCTGACACAGAATATATTTTAAATATCAGTAGAAGGGCACCTGGGTGGTGCAGTCGGTTAAGCCACTGACTCTTGATTTTGGCTCAGGTCATGATCTCAGGATCATGGGATTGGATTGAGTCACACATAGGCTTCACACTCAGCAGGGAGGCTGCTTGAGTTGTCTCTCTCCCTCTTCCTCTGCCCCTCCCCTCGTGCACACTCTCTCTTTCTCTCTCAAATAAATAAACCTTTTAAAAATAAATAATAAATACCATTAGAATATTTATAAGTTAGTGACCAATCCTCAAAATGCTTGGATCCCAAATTTTGACGAGTGAATCACGGTCAAAGACCACCTTCCAGAAAGGCAGTAAATTCTAGCAGAAAGAGAGTGGACCTCAGAGTCAACCTACATGAACACAAACTCTGCCATTAGCTTGGGGGTGGACAGGCAGGATATTTTGAGAGGTTTTATCAGGTGAATGAGGGCAGGACTGTGTCCTGAAGAGGGTTTGGACAACCCCAAATGGAATAAGGGGCAGGCGATCGATCTCCTAAAATCATTATTACAGAGTTTGTGATGCCTGTCACAGCCTTTCTTCAAGCATCTTCAATAAAGCACATAAGAGCTATAAAGGATCACAAGAATCATTTTGTATGATGCTTTCATGTAGCAGATGAAAATCTGAGACTTGGGATGCCTGGGTGGCTCAGTGTTTGAGCATCTGTCTTTGGCTCAGGTCATGATGCCAGTGGGGTGGAGTCCCACATCGGGCCCCCTGCAGGGAGCCTGCTACTCTCTCTGCCTGGGTCTCTGCCTCTCTCTGTGTGTCTCTCATGAATAAATAAATAAAATCTTTAAAAAGAAAGAAAGAAAAGTTCTGGACAAGGGACACCTGGGTGGCTCAGTGGTTGAGCATCTGCCTTTGGTTCAGGTTGTGATCCCTGGGTCCTGGGATAGAGTCCTGCATGGGACTCCCTGCAGAGAGCCTGCCCCTCTCTGTGTGTGCCTCTCATAAATAATAAGTTTTAAAAATCTCAAAAAAGAAAATCTGAGACTTGTGTGGCCTGACTGCCACTCCCTTCTCTACTGGAGGCTAAGTCTAAGGACAAAGCCTGCCTTAAGCAGCAAAGCTAAAATAAAACATCCAAATCCTTATGTAGTGTGGTCCATCCTCTTGATATAAATAATAGCTCCATTTGTTGAGCACGTGTCAGGTGTCAGACGTTGTGCTAGACATAAATTCCCCGCCCTTCTGTGCCCATTCACGGCAGCCCTGCCTTTACACACGAGGAAGCTGCCACGAGTGTCAGTTATATCCTCAAGGTCACACTGCTGGTACCAGGAAGAACCTGGAATCAAATAGAAGTCTGCAAAAAAAACAAAAAACAAAAACAAATAGAAGTCTGCTTTTGCTGGGCACCCTGCGCTTGGCAAGCAATGGGGTAGAGGAGAAAGTGGGGAACCCTGAGGAAGTAAATTCTGCGGGAAGTGACAGGGAGCCCCACAGGCTCCCCGCAGGAGAGAGCTGCAGCCCTGCAGGCACCTGTTATGTAACCGGATCTGCGGGAGGCTGGGGAGCCTTGCAGGTGCAGACAGGCAGATGCTGCTGCCTGGGAATCATTACCTAAGAGAATTTTTTTTTTAATTAAAAAAAAAAAATCACCAGCTTGCTTGCTCCATGCAGAAGGGAGGAGCAGGGGGGAAGGCAATATTAAGTTTTCAGACAATCGAAATTGGAAATCAGCCAATCTGGCCTGAGAGCAAAGGGAAACTCTGCTGCAGAGGATTCAATAATGAAATGCTGTGTGCACGGGAGCTGGATGTATGGGGAAAAGCAAATAGAACAAGGTCAGAGTCCTTAGCCCTAAAATTGTCTTCCGTAATTGGACAGTGGGGCTTACGGTGAATACGCATCCCACAAAACAGCCCCTTGACTGGGAATACAAGAGAAATTTTCTGCAGAAAAAAAAAAAAAAAAAAAAAGAAAGGGAAAACACACACACACAAACGCATTAAAGAATCCAAAGCTATTTTCACCTTGGGAGCACTTCTCTGTTTGGAATTATCCTTCCAGCGGCAAATCTAACGTGGTACAGCACTGTTCTACAAAAACATTTGTCTAATCAGGATTTTGTTATTGGTCCCATCTGTTTAACAGGATTGCTCATCACCTCCAAGTTAACTAAAATCTGTTTGTTATCAACAAATTACATAAGAGCCTGGTAAATATTTTATGAATAGAATTGTAAATATTTCCCTCTGTTCGCAGGAATGAGTGATATCTACCCATGCCTGCCACTCCTGTAGCCTGCATGGCCGCCCCTTGTAGGTGATGGAAAGGACAGTTTCAGGGTTGCTGTGGCCCACCAGGAAGGGCACAGAAATTTCCAGGGTCCAGGGCAAAGAGTCTCCCTTAAGTCAAAAGGTCCAGGGACACCTCCATGGCTCAATGGTTGAGTGTCTGCCTTGGGCTCAGGTTGTGATCCCGGGGTCCTGGAATCGAGTCCCACATCAGGCTCTCCATAGGGAGCCTGCTTCTCCCTCTGCCTATGTCTCTGCCTTTCTCTGTGTCTCTCATGAATAAATAAATAAAATCTTTTTTTAAAAAGTTTTTTTAAAAAGGACTCGATAAATAGGAGGGGAAAAACATTTTCCACCAGGGTATCAGTTTCACAGAAGAAGAGAAAACCCAAGAGGGAAATCATAATTGCCTTCAGAGGTTGTGTAGTGTGGTTGAAACAACAGATTTGACAGCTGGACAGATGTTGGTCTGAATCCTAGCTCTGTCACCTATCTACTCACTGTGTGGCCTTAGGCAAGTTACTTTCTGTCTTGCGGTCTCAGTCTCTCATGGGATTTTTACCATGTGGTCAGCAAGGTGCCTGGAACACTGTGGGGCCCAAAGAAATAACAGGAACGATGACATGAATAGCAGCTCGTGTCCCAATACGTTCTTTTTTTTAAAATAAATTTATTTTTTATTGGTGTTCAATTTGTCAACATACAGAATAACATCCAGTGCTCATCCCGTCAAGTGCCCACCTCAGTGCCCGCCACCCAGTCACCCCCACCCCCTGCCCACCTCCCTTCCACCACCCCTAGTTTGTTTCCCAGAGTTAGGAGTCTTTCATGTTCTGTCTCCCTTTCTGATATTTCCCACTTATTTTTCTCCTTTCCCCTTTATTCCCTTTCACTATTTTTTATATTCCCCAAGTGAATGAGACCATATAATGTTTGTCCTTCTCCAATTGACTTATCCATATGTTCTTCGTGTCTTCTTCCAACCTTCTCTCCTCTTTCAACCTCCTTTCAATGTGTTTCCTGCATGATACAGAAAGACCATCTTCCTGATAGATCTTCTAGCTCTGAGATTCCAGAGAAGCCCCCATGACATATTAGTTAGTTACTGTTCTCATTATAACAAGGGTATGTGGTGGAAGCAGTATTAGAAATGACATCTCAGATGTGTCCATATTGTGCCTTTGCACAGTGTGGTATGGAGTCCTTGTGCCTTCAGTGAATGAATGGGAGACTACACGGATGGAAGGAAACTTCCAAGATGGGACCTTGACTTCCAGTGAACAGTTGTGTGGCTTCAGTCTAGACCTATAGGAAGCTAGGTTTGTGTATCAGCCTTGTAAAGACAGGAACAGGAGAGACCAAATGAGGCACAGGACACTCATCTTGAGTGGAAAAGGCAAGCCCACATTTCCAGCTACAAGGAACCTTTCTGCCTATACCAGAAGCTACCATTTGCAATGACATGGATGGAACTAGAGGGTATTATGCTAAGTGAAATAAGCCAGTCAGAGATAGACAAATAACATCTGATTTCACTCCTATGTGGAAGTTAAGAAAAAAGACAGAGGATCATGGGGGAAGGGAAGAAAAACTGAATGGGAAGAAATCAGGAAGGGGGACAAACCATAAGAAACTCTAAACTCTAGGAAACAAACGGAAGGTTGCAGAGAGAAGAGGGATGGGGAGAGGGGGTAACCGGGTGATGAGTATTAATGAGGGCACGTGATGTGACGAGCACTGGGTGTTATAAAAGACTGATGAATAACTGAACTCTACCTCTGAAACTAATAACACACTATATGCTAATTAATTGAATTTAAATAAAAAATAAAGAAGCTAAACCCACAATACTTGACTTTTACTCATGGTTCGGTTCTTTCCTCTCAGCCCCACCAACATATAGTTTTCCTTCCCATCCTCAGGCTGGTGCTCTGCCTTTCTACTTGCTAGGGCTGCCTTGGCACTTGTAACACTTTTTGGCACATATTTCAAATTCTTTTTCTGGGTTCTTTAGGATCCCTGCAGTTTCGAGCAAGTCAAGAGGGACCAGGGCCTGTTAATTGTTCCCTGGCATAGAACAATCCTGGGAAGTCTCAGTCAATCAATTACACCTTCAGAAGACCCACTCTCCATCCTCTGGCTGTTTTGGCACAGACTTCAGTCTATAAGTAGTAATAATAATGGCTAGAAATGCCTAGGGGCACTTACCTGCCCCCCCAAGCTTCCCACAAACATTTCCAAGACGATATTATAACTGGACCAATCCCTGTGGTTCTTATTATTGTTGCAAGATGCCCTTTAGAAATAACCATCAGGAAACTTTGAAGATGGAGGCTTATTACTTACAGGATCTGGAAATAGCACAGCACACCTGGGGACACACAATGAGGTCACTGAGAGAGAGAAAGAGAGACAGAAAGAGCATGCAGGCGGGTGCTTTCTGCTTTACTGGGGTCCAGGGTGGGGCCTCAGGTTTTGCAGGCTCACTCTTAATTGGTGAATTTGAAACACAGGGGTGGGAATTTAAAGTGTGAGAAGAGTAGGGGTAAGGAGACCAAATGGTCAGTTACCAAAATCCGCAAGATCTCCGAAGCAAAGGAGCCTGGGTGGGGAGCAGTGGCCTGGCTCTTCAGTGAGTCCTGCAGCTGGCAATGTTTATTTCAGAGAGCTGACTTTGAAGCAATGTCTCTTTGAAATGGATGCCTCAGCAATCAGAGCGTTAAGTCAGGAACTTGCATTACAAAAAATGAAGAAAAACCAACTGTCAGGGTTTACAGAACATGGGCCTACATGGATCCCCTCAATTCCACACAACACAACCCCTGAGGACAGCTGTGCCAGAGTATCCATGATCCTACAGCCTTTGGTCTGAATGAGAGCAGAGCCTCCTAAAGGGCCAGCCCCACAAACCCTTCTGTCCTCTGTAAATTCTGCTTTCCACCCAGAGAAGGTCTCGCTGATGTATGTTCTACAGCAGCACCTCTGCCTCCTTCCACAATGGCTGGATTCTTTCACGCTGAGTCCAGGACCCACATCCCCAAGGGTCTAAAGGGGATAGGGAGGAGAAACCCAAGGCTGAGGGACTCTGGGCTGCTCCCTCCTTGCCCAGATGTATTTGCATGAGTGTGCAGGTGTGTGTGCAGGTGGAGGTCTGTTGCATAGGGCAGAGGAGGGTGAAGGCCAGAGCATTTGGCTTCCAGTATTGTTACATGACTACCATATTGACAAAGGATAATCCTCCAGAGAATTCGATATGCTCAAAGGCATAAAGCTTCTTAGTGACTGGCCTCTTATGGCTTAGGCAACGTGGGCAGGTATGGAAAGTGTGTGGATTCAGTCCCATTCCCTTGTCCCCACTAAAGTGAACCAGTAGGACACTGGAAAGTTGAGCATAGTTTACTCATTGTCCTCATCTTTTCAGGACAGAAACAATTTGTGATTCACAGGCAATCAGCACACAACTGTCTCTCAATAGTCACGGAAGAACCTTGAAGTCCCAAGGCCTCATGCAGCTAACTGCAACAGGAGCCTGGGAGACCACACCAGAGTCTTCCCTTCCCACTGTCTTTCTTGCCAACTTGAAATCTTCACCATAAGATTCTCCCTGGGTTTGATGTTCTAACTAGATCTTGGAGCTTTAGGAAGGTCTGAGTTTTAGCCAATACTCACTAGCTGGCTCTAGTTACCTCCCTCACCTTTCTCTAACATCATCTTTACCACAGAGCTTCCAACAAACAAATAAATCTATTAGAACAAACCCACCTGCACCAGGCCACCCCAAAGGAAGTAGCCAGCCTAGCCTCATAAGGTTAAACTGTTTTCCAAAGCATGCCTTATCCCTCTGGAGTTCACACATCCCTTGGGAATTTGATCTAGGTCTTTGGGGGCCATGATCAAACATGGCATGGCTGGCCATGTCATCATTTACCACTGGTAGTGCTCCCACATATCTTATCTCCTGAGAAGCTTTTCAAAGGTCTTTCCTTGAAAATCAAGTTGTTTCCTCCCTGCTTTGCCTGGCCGATGGGAGTCAGAAGCCTTTATTTCAAGGTGAGAGGCAGAGCAGTTAATACACTGAATTCTTCTGAGTTTTAGAGGCAGCATTCATCCTCTGCCAAAAGTATGGGCTCCTATTACTAATCTGCTCCATTTCCAGGGCATGCATTGAAATCCTCAAAATCACTAATTATATTCTGTGGAAATCATGATCCTTCGTACCAGCTTTTGGGCCTGTTTATTTTCAATGAAGCCAGCAGGGCCCAAATGCTGACTCTCTAGGAAAGTTCTATATAAATGGAGGAAAAAATAGAAGGGAGAAATATTCTTGCCTTGGAACTCAGAGACTTGGATGTTAGTCCCAGTTTTGACATTTATGGGTGCAGCGGACTTCTATTCATCTGTACTTATTTCCTCAGTTCTAAAATGAAAGGTTGGGTATGGTATTTTCAAGGCCCTTTTTAGTCCCCAGAAATGCTAAGTTACTTAGCCCAAAGAGTCATCTTCCCTTGGGGGTGCCTGGGTGGCTCAGTCGATTAAGCATCTGCCTTTGGCTCAGGTCATGATTCCAGGGTCCTGGGATGGAGCCCTGGTCAAGACCCCCTGCTCAGCAGGGAGCCTGCTTCTCCCTCTCCCAATGTGTGCTCACTCAGTCACTATCTCTGTCTCTCTCTCTCTCTCAAATAAATAAATAAAATCTTAAAAAAAAAAAAGAGTCATCTTCCTGTGTGTTCTCAAAGTTTCTGCCTCCTTAAAGGCAGAAGTTAAGCCTTCAGTCTGAGACATGGGGAGGCAGCCAAGACAGTGGTGGAAGCATAAGACCAAGGAACACAAAGAGTAAAAGCTGGAATGTGAAGGATATTTCTTGCCAAAATGTATTCCAGAAAACACCATTCCCTTGGAAAATAAGTAGGTGCTATTATCTTTTCTTGAAAGAGTGCTCTATGCTCAAAAATAATTTAGAAAATATTTAGTTAAACAAATGGCTTTTTGCAGGTCGTCTTTAAAAAAAAAGATTTTATTTATTTATTTGAGAGCATGAGCAGGAGGAGGGGCAGAGGGAGAGGGGTAAGCAGACTCCCCACTGAGTGATGAGCCCTAAGCAAGACTCCATGCCAAGACCCTGAGAACCAGACCAAAATGGAAGTCAGATGCCTTCAAAGCCACCCAGGTGCCCCTGTAGGTCTTCTCACAGCAATATGCTAATATGAATTGTAGGCCTCCCAATACAGCATGTATAACATCTCAAAGTTATATTCAAAGGAATCATTTTGGGAAATGTTAATAAATGAAAAACTACTACCACCAACACAGTTGGTAGAGAACAGGGCAAGCTATCCCTGGTGATAACACCTGAAGTTAGATCGTAACTTTGTACTGTAAACGAAGCAGTAACAGCTATGGATTGCTTCTGTAGTAAAGATTTGAACATATGGGAACTCGATTCTTTTATTCAGTGTTGGTTAATTGCTTCCAATGGATTTTAGGCCCTAACTGAGAAGAAGAAGATTTGTGTGTGTGTCTGTGTGTGTGTGTGTGTGCGTGTGTGTGTGTGTGTACACGTACGCTCATGCATTAAATAGGGGTAGGGAGTGGGGAAAGCATAGTGAAAGAGAAATGCTTATCTGAGGCCTTAAAACATAATCTAGTGAGTTAATCAAAGTGAATCATATAAAACTACTTGGGATACGAGCTATGAGGTCAAGACAATGTTAGACTATAGATAAAGTAGAGCTGGAGTAGTCAGATTTGTGGAGTCGGGACCTGGATTGGTCTATTACAAATTTAATTAGTGTAGACCAAGTGATAACCTGACAGAATTGAACATGTAAGATTTATCTCCATTTACAAGTTGAGAGCTGACAAATATTTCTTGGCACCAATAGTGAATAATTGAAGTGCTGCCATAAGGCGTAGAATTACTTTTCTCTGCCTCGAGCCAATTGCAGTGTATGGTCATTTCTCATGACCTCTTTATGTGTAACTCCTCCTGTTCTCATACTCTATGTTGTTAATCTCACTATCTGTCCCCTGGTTTTCTTTGATTTATGTAAATGAATTGCCATTTTAATTTGTTGCCAGTGTCTTAAGAGGTCTAAGGAAAACACTATGCACCTAATCCATTAATTGTTCTTTCCATTGAGGATTTCCTGGCTTCATGTGAGCTCACTTTGCAAGGGGGGAGTGTGCTCATGAACATTCACCCCACTGAAAACTGAGATGAAATCTCCAACATGTACTGGGAAAAGGAAAGAGTTGGCCATTCACATTTTTCCATACCTATCATGCCGAACATGCTCTCTTTGCATAGCGTTTGTCTAGGTTGATGAGCTCTGAGAAAGCAACCTGGCAATTTTCAGTAAGTCAAGAAATGGAAAGGAGTGGGGGGAGGAAGTGGAGAAGAGAGGAGGGGAGGGCAGGATTTCTTGTTCAAACAAATGCCGATGAGAACTGCTCTTTAAAATGACTCCTCAGTGAATCATACCTCCCTGTATTCACTTTCTTTTGTATTTACTTCTCACAGTGAATTTTACCTGGACCTGAACAAGCAACAGAATGTACCAGAAGTGATACTGTGGAACTTCTTAAGGCTTTGAAGCTTCCACCTTGGTCTCTGGGAAAAATCTCCTGAAATGCTCACACTAACTGAAGTCAGCCTTCTTGTAGGCAGTCTGGCTACCCTGAGACCATCATGCTTCAAGAGCCAGTTAGAAGCAGCCTAAACATGCTAGCTGGAGAGAAAGATGCCAGGGAACACTGAGGTACCAGAGGTAGGAATGAAGAAGCCATCCTGGAAGTGGATCATCTAGGCCCCAGCCATCCCAGCTAATGCCATATACAAACTACCAGATGAAGCATTCCTGAATTCCTAACCTAGGGCCATGAGCCAAAGAAGATGTTTGCATAAAATAACTAAGTTTCAAGTAGTTTGCTATGCAGTGATACATGAGGGGAACACTTGCTCTCAGCCAATCCAGGAGTTAACTTTAGGTGGAAATTAAAACACAGAAAAGGTTTTAGTGACATAAGAAACTGACATGAAAAGTTCAACAGCCTGACCAGGGCAATGGTATTCATACTCTTCCTTTTTTTTTTTTTTTTTTTTTTTTTAATTGAAGCTCAATTTGCCAACATATAGTATAACACCCAGTGTTCATCCCATCAAGTGCCCCCCTCAGTGCCCATCACCTGGTCACCCCATCCCCCGTCTGCCTCCCCTTCCACTATCCCTTGTTTGTTTCCCAGAGTTAGGAGTCTCTCCTGTTTTGTCACCCTCTCTGATTTTTCCCCACTCATTTTTCCTCCTTTCCCTTAAGATCCTTTTCACTATTTCCTGTATTCCCCATATGAGTGAAACCATATGATGATTGTCCTTCTCTGATTGTCATACTCTTACTAATTGAGAAACTGTCTATTCCAATAAAAGGAAACTAGGAGATTCAAACAATCAGCAACATGAATAATTTGAAGGAGCGTGATTTAAGGAAATGTGTAAGGAGCACTTTATATTTCCAGGTATGGTTGCATCCATTCCCCATAAAATACCTTTTTATAGAATGGTATTATACTGCTCATTGAATAGATTAGGAAGCTGAACCAGAGAGAGATGAATGGGCTGCCCAGGTCACAAAGATAGAATAAGTATGCTGGTTCTGATGGGGTGAGGTAGTAGTAGTCCTCACAAGCTAGCAGCACATATTATTCCAAGTTTTCCCTCAAGGTTGATTCTGAAATTAGAGGTTGTGACAGAGCTAGGTTGCAGCCTGTGGGTAGAAACAGGATCACTTTGAAGGGACCAGTTAAAAAGGGATATAAATTCCTAGTCCTATTGTAATAATCCATTATAATAATCCAGTTTTTCATTTGAGAAAGAGAGAGTGCAAGTGAGAGCATCAGCAGGGTATTGGGGAGGGGATCAAAGGGAGAGGGAGAAACAGATTCTCTACTAAGTAGGGTGCCCAGTGAGGGACTCGATCCCAATCCCAGGCTTCTGGGATTATGACCTGAGTCCAAGGCAGATGCTTAACCAACTGAGCCACCCAGGCACCTCAATAACCCAGTTTTCACTCCATGAGCTCCCTCTGACAAAATTTCTTTCCACATGTATTTATTGAGTGTCCCCTGTGCTAGGACTCCAAGGAGGAGTAAAAACTACCCTTGACTCAAAGAACATGAAGTCTAGTGGAGAAAAACTTTCACACAAACAGGAAACTTCATTAGGGTTAGGAGGGCTGTGTAGAATGTCACAGGAGGAGCTGCCTTTTGACCCATCTGTTGTGGCCGATGGGGAGGTGAGTCTGAAAACTCCTTCTTGGATAGATGTTGACTGTGTTCAGATTTGTAGGACTTAGCAGAAGTCAACCAGCCTTCATGAAGTGACTGATGCTGTGCCCGATGTGGGAAGACATTCCACCTCTGGCCTCCTTGAATATCAGTTCTATAGTCCGATGCAGAAAGGTATCACTGCCCCTTTCTTTCCATTACACTTGTCACTGGAGTTTCTAGTACTTTGTCAAAATATAATGCACACACGAGAAGCCCAAGTGGGAGGATAAATCGAGAATGTTGAATTCTCTGTGGGCTTTGAAAACAAAGCCCAAATGAAAATACTTCAAACATTGATGAGAAGTTTAATACTTCATTTTTATCTTCCCCTCAAAGCACACTTCATCCTCCACTGAACTAGTTGATTGGGTCTGGCTGAAAATCTTCCATTTCATGTGGTTTTCCTGGATGTTCTTGTTTATTCCAAATGCTCCCACCTCTCATTGTGAAATTCATTTCTCATCCCTTTTTAAAGGAAAGCTCTCACTACTGATGATTCCAAGCTGCCTGAAACCAGACTTAAAGAGTTAGAAATGGAAAATGCAGTTTCCTATAGCTTTGGTCTGCCCCTTCTCTTTTTCTCATTTTCTCTCTGCGATTCTTTCTCTGCCTCTGTCTCTCTGTCTCTGTCTTCCTTTCCTCCTCTCTCTCCTCTCTGAAACTTAATATCTCCAAATCCCCTTTCTCTTTCACTCGATCCACCCCATAAACACATTTAAACGTAATGAGAAAGAATGTTCTTTCTGAGTCAACTTCTGAAGTCAAGTAGACTCCAGTCTTTCTACCGAACTTCCCTCAAAATACACACATACATACACACACGCACCAGGTTCCTTGCAGTTGCTCCATTTGTTCTCTTCTCTTTCCTCTTTTCCAAATCCTTCTGTCTTTTCAAGTCTAACACATGGCCTAGCTCCTACAAGTAAGTCCCTTCAGCCCTCCCAGACCACAAACACTTCTCTATCTTTGGAGCTCTGACAGCATTTATTTCTATAACATCTATCTTGCCATGACATTAACTATTGTCCAGAATTGTTCTCTCTTAATACTTTTATTCCTGAGAAGATGGCTGCTTCTCCAGAGCTAACCCATTTCCTGTGTTGCTGATCATACCACTCTCCCTCCTCAAGAACCTTAAGTGGCAAAAAAAAAAAAAAAACCACCTTGAGTGGCTCCCTATGGCCTTTAGCAGTTATCTAACTCTTCCAGTGAAGCACCCAACAACAAAGTAGAATGAATGCCTACTCTACTTGATTCTGGGGTGAAGAGGGGGTGGATAGCCCAACTGCCTTCTCTCATGAATTTCCTTAATATCCCATAGTTTTGTTTAAAAAATATAAGCTAATTGTATATTATGACTTACAGTAAGCTTTGCATAGATTTGCAGAGATTAATTCGAATGCACAAGGTATGAAAAGGTAGGAATGGTTTAGATAATTAAGTCTAGACTTTAATCCTTTCACAGAAAGGCAGGAGTGAGGATAGAAAACCTGTGCTGTGATGATCTTTGGGGAGGCCATGAATGGCTACATCAGTGCCCTAAGTAATATTTTCTGTGGTTCTCTAGGCCAAACTCTCTAGCATGGCATTCAATATCACCTGTGACTTGGCCATTATCTACCAGTGTCATCTTCCATGCTGCCTCTGCCTTTGTGCACACTCTGCTCTAGCCATGAGGAACTGCATAAAGTGTCGTACATAGACCATGGCATTCACACTTCTTCATAATGTCCTCTCCCCTGAATGTCCTCACATATCAACCCTCCATACATACCTCTTAGTCCCAACATGCCTGGTGAACCCTTTCTCCAGGAAGGTATTTTGTGCCTACTATGTGCAAACAACATTCTGAGTGCTTCTACACACCTTCTGTCACAATGCCTCTTACATTATTTTGCTCATTTGTTAAAAAGGAAAAGAATTGTTAAAGCTCCACTCATAAGGAACCAGCGGAGCACAGAGCTAATTCATTGCCATAGGAGTAACTCGTAGGTTTTATTAGAATGGTTGCTACACAAAAATATGTACAAATAAAAAGTCAGTTTTTCTTAGAATGGAAAGTTTTTCCAAAATGGGAAAGTCCTTTGATGTTAAAAAAAAAAAAAAAAGAAAACTTGGTTGGGGGTAGGGTAATGCAGAGGTTCAGTTTGTGACCATTCATCTGAGATGTATCATGCCAACTGGAACAACTGGTACTAGTCCTGGGAAATACTCCAAAGAGGAGTAGACCTCTCTCAAGTGTCTCAGATAGCCCAGAAACTGCCTCTTGCCCTCTCCTGTCTTCTTAGTTCTTTTCCATTAGGTGCTGTAGAGAGAATACAGGATGTGATCCCAGACATGTAGAGGCTTCCAGATGAGTTAAATGGTTGAATCATCCACACATACTTTACAAGAAATGTAAGAGCTTTCCAGAGGATACATAAAGTGCCCACAAGAACTACAATTTCTGAGGGAAGAAAAGATTCCCTGGTGCTGTGGTGACTTGGGAAACTTTTTTGGGGTAAGGCACAGTCCTTCTGAGGTGGAAGCTGGTCTCAGAATTTTTCAAGGCAACTTTGGGACCTGGGTATTCTGATGTTCAAAGAACACATGCCTTGATTCCCATTAATTTCTCATTTAAATGCCATTGGTGGGCAGTGGGAGAGCTCTATTGGGCTCAGGAGATGGGATTTCCATGAGGAGCCACAATCATGGCCTATAGATTCTCCATTCCCCATCCCCAGGGAAGAAAGGGGCAGACATTTCTTAAGTATCTACCAAGTCCATGCACACATTTGGCTTATAGGTACAGGTTTACAGTGAGTTCTCCCTAAGGCCTGAGAAATATGCTCATTTTATAATTGAAGAACCTCTGACAAAGCAGTTAAGCAACTTGCCAAAGTCATACAGCAGGTAAGTGGCAAACCTGAACTTTAAGCCCAGATCTGATTTCAGAGCATATATTCCTTCAACATCAGGAGCCACATTGGTGTCGCATTATTCTGTGCTTTATTTTATTAGACTTCAAATGTCATGGAGCTTATGATTATACATGACTACTACCCAAAATATATATTGGGTTAAAGACCCACATACCCTAAACTCTGTAAGTCTAAAATACATTTGTATCAACTAACTCTGCTAAAGCTTTCCAGTTACATCATCGCTGAACTGTGCAAAGGGTAAGCATGATTTACCTGGTGGTATTTCTCATAATTCTTCAAACTTTTTTCTACCCAAAGCTATCCTTGAAGTCCTAGATTTTAAAAAAAAAAGCAGCAGAATCACCTGCTTTAAGGTTAGGCATAATTAAATGTTAACCATTAATAGTATGTTTTACAATCCCCATGTTGCTAATGAATCTCTTAGATTTTGTAGCCAGCTAATAAAAGCTGAAAGCAAAGCATTACTGCATAAATCCATTTTTGTACAACATTTAGTCTTTGATTTGGGCTTCTAACCTATATTAATCACCTTATGCACAAAGAAATCAGTTTGGGTTAAAAAAATGTATGAACCATGAAGACCTTTCTCTGAAGTTCTGCCTTGAATCCAGAGTGCTCTGAGAGATGTGAAGCATTTCCCAATTAGTACTTGGGCACAAGTGTCACACAAAAGTGAGGTCATCACATGGAAAGCTCATTATGTGACTCCCTTTGGCAAGACTGTATAAGAGCCTTCCTACTTGGTCCGAAGACCCTTCTCATGGATAATGGGTCTAAGGAAGTTACCTGCAAGAGCCTTGACAGTATAAGTATAAGGTGGGCTCTCACAGGAATGCGGGATCAAACCAGGATCTAGACCGGGCTACAGGGGTGAGCTGGGCAATGTGACAGGCTACTCTGAAATGTGCTGGAGACTTATAAAAGGTGCCGTGAAAAGTCTAATTGACAGAGAACTTTCAAAAGTCCTGGCAGCAGATGGCTACATCCTGGTAGAGGGAGCAGGATCCATTACTGCATGGCCTTGGAAGGAGTTATGGGTGAGCAATGAGGTAAAGCAAGCCCAGAAGAACAAGAACTATCAACTGGAGAGCAAGACCAGAGAGAGTAAGGCAAGATGGACCTAGAAAGGAATGGGAGTCCAGTTACCAGTGGAAAGGTGCAAGTTAGAACAACTCAGGCGTGGAGAGTCACTTGATGTTGAGCTACTGATTAAACAAAGTATCTATAAATATACATTCATACATTATTATTTACTTCATTTAAATATAAATATATATTTATAAATATATGTATGCATTTATAAATATACATTTATGCATTATTACTTACTTCATTTAAAACATTCATACTGCTTTCTAGGCTTTAGTCACCAATCAAAATGCTCACAAACATTTCTTTAAAACCTGCAGCAATACTTCAAGGCAGAAACTAGCATTATCCCTATTTTAATCAGGAAACTGGGGCACAGAAAAGTTAAGAAATGTGCTCAAGATCACAGAGTTAGAAATTAATCATTATTTAAACATGGTGAAGCCTTTTAAATTTGCAAACAAGTGTTCTTTTCAACTCCATAAAATGAGATGCCTAATACACTTTTATTACTATCTCTACTGTCCTGTTTATTTTTTCCCTTTAAAATTATTCTTTTTCCAAGGTTGAATACTTGCTTTTTGACCCACATATCTATTATCTTTTTTATTCATGCTTGATCTGTCCTTTTCTCTGAGTTTGAAGAGAATATTTCAAATTTATCTTTGACTTCTTTTTTTTAATGTTTCACTTCTCTTTTTTCCTTCCTTTGCTGATTTGTATTCCAACATTATATTTGATTTACTTAAATTTTTCTTAAGATTTTATTTATGTTTTTGAGAGAGAGAAGAAGAAGCAACAAGGGGGAGGAGCAGAGGGAGAGGGAAAAGCAGACTCCCTGCTCAGCAGGGACCCTGGGGCTCAGTCCCAGGACCCTGAGATCATAACCTGAGCCAAAGGCAGATGCATAACTAACTGAGCCACCCAGGCACCCCTTAAATTCTTTTATTTAAGCAAGTTTTCTTTTTATCTCTACTTTCATTTCAATTGGGTCTCACCTTGCAGCTGCCCATTCTTTGGATTGAGAATGGGTCACCACCTTACATATCATTCAATGCATCTAACAAAGAGTTTGTAAAATTGCCTTCCCCTTTTGGATTAAAAATTGTTTTCTAAGCTATCTCTCCTTCTGAGTATTTTAGATAATTCTTCCTTCTGGGAAGTGTGGAGGAACAATATATGGAACATCTGTCCAGCCACCATTCCATGCACACCCATACATATGCACACAGTTCATTTGGGTTCCAGAAAATTCCAGCACTCAGATATAGATCTGTAGTAAATATTGATGTACACACCCTTAAGTCCAAATTCTGAGGCCTAAAACAATTTAGTGTAGCTCTGGTTGGTCTAGTATGAGATGTTCTGTTCTTGGTGTCAGATTTTCTGACACACTACAGAATTAGAACAGGCTGTAGCTCTTTTTCAAATAAGTAGAGTACATAAATGGCTTCTCACTTGCGCAACATAGGCAATTGTGCAAAAGAAATTCAAGGGAAAAGAGAAATATATTCTCTCAAGGGGGGAAAAAAAACTTAGTCCAAGGAAAAGGAAACATCTGATGTCCATGGTGTGCCTTGGGGCAGAAAATTCAAAAATTATTTGATTTACTCCATACTTAGAAAAAAGAAAAAAAGGCCACGACCCATCAGACCATGATTAGGCAGTAAATGCATTCTACCTCCCATAGTTCATATGAACTAAGGCCAAATAATTAGATACTACACGTCCCCTTTCAGAAAAAGGAGGTTGATCCTGTTAACTGTAACAGATGGCATCACGCTTAACTCAGAGCAGTCCTCAAAGTAAGAGAATTCATGCTGGCTAGCTCATTAATCTGTCCCATTTCTGCTTTGGGGCAATCAGGCATATGGGAAGTTTACATTTTGACAATGAATTGTGTTGAATGATACATATAAGATATACCCTAATACCAAGCCAGCATTTAGTCAGGTAATGACCCAGTAATAGAGAAAAGGGCAAAGCAAGGTCTTTTGGTCCTTCCAGACAAATAGGAGATATCTAAGAAATCTAATCTAAGATTTCATCGATCAGACTGTGAACACTATTCTCTATTCCATCCTTGTTCTGTTGAAATGGTAGCCTTAATGGTATGGAAATTCTTGGAATGACATCTCAAAAACAAAAACCAATTTGGATGAAAGAACACAAAAAAGGTCCAGATGGCTTTGCTGTGCTCACCATTGTAAATGAGGATGGTTGTCCACAGCAGCCAGAGTGCATCTGTTCGCCATTTTATTCAATTACTTAATTAGGGTAATGTTCTCTCTTTAATTGTCACTGTTTTAATAAAACAGAAAAATCAAAGTAAAGTTGCTATTTGGTATTTTCTGATAAGTAGGGTTTAAGTGCATAGGAAAAAAGCATTATCTAATATTTCACTAAGCCCCAAATACATGTCCATGTCCCTCTTCCCGTGAACCTAATTCTCCATCAGATGCATAAAGGCTCCCTCTGAGCAGAGGAATATTTGGGGCCAGTCAAACTTCTATTGCCCCTCCAGCAGATCTATCACTATGTTGTTGGGGAGCAAAGAACGGCATGATTAATCATATTGTTGTTTCTTTAACTCAGATAAATCTATCTCACGTCCTTTGTAAGTGTTGTGCACTTGGCAAAATAGGTTATAAATGAACAAGCTTCAGAATGGAAATCCCCTGGTAGTATGACAGATATCTAGGAAAACATTTTCTATATCTTTGGAGTTATGACACTTTCCTGCACCTCCACATTTCAATGTAGTTGTAAGGTTCTAATGAGAAAGGGTCTATCCCCTTAAAAATTAGAAGTGATTCTTTAGCAGAGTAGTAAGCCTGATAAAATGGCAAGAACCCTCTGAATGGGAACAACAAAAAAAAATCTCTACGTCTTCTAACTACCATGTATGGACTATGAATATAGGATCTTTAGATCTATAGTCTACACAGTGGAAAGAGACCCAAAAGTCCATGGAGCCCACATTAAAATCTCCTGGGATGCATTTTAACAATATTGATCCCTTAACCCCACCCCATATAATTAAATCCAAACCTTTTAGGACAGAACTACAGATCAGTATTCTTTAAGCGCCCCCTGGAGATTCTAATGTGCAGCCAGGGTTGAGAACCACTTGCCTCTCGCCAAATGTGGCAAGAGAGGAATTGGAGGAATTCAAATCACCCAAGTAGAGAAAGATCATTATTGGGGATAGAGATGGTAAATATAGGCAACTGAAATCTCTCCCTCTCCAAGCTGAAGTTGAGCTTCATACTTTAGAAAGGAAGACTGGACATTTAAAAAGAAAAAAAAAAAAAGGCCACTTGAGTGTTATTTAGAAGAGCAGAGGAGGCAATTTTAAACCTCTATCTATGAGTTAGGAGCTGTCGATGAGAAAGCTGCTCTCAGGGCCAAAGGAACACAGCCGAAAGTGCCAAATGTATGTGTGTCCTTGAAAGAATAAATGGTTGTAATTTAGTAAAAGTCAAAGCAAAACAAAACAAAAACATTAATTGTACCTAGTTTACTGTAATTCTTAACCTTTTCTCTGATTTGTGTATTTCCTTTATATTATAATCATTTGAAATTAATAAGTAGTTAATTCTCTGATTTCAAGAGGGTACTTATTTTGGTGGGAAAAGCACAGGTGGGTAGCAGAGAAGCTTGCAGGATGGTGAAGGAGAGGGAGGAAACAACATTAAGAATTTATTTTTTCTCTTACTGAATCCAAGAGCAAAAAGGCATGCTATCAAGCTTTAAAATTTGTTCTGTGCCCCTTAGCACACATTTCAGAAACTATCTTTCTCCTAGATAAACTGCAAATCCATTAAGTGCCTTGGTAAAAGTTTACAGTGTTGCTACCACAGTGCTACCACCCTCCCACCCCTACCCCCCACCCCCGAGGCTTTAGGAACCTGAGTGAAAAGAGACCAAGGAGACCCATGATTCAAAGTGGAGCTCAGGCCCTCAGTCTCAGGCCCCCTCCTAAGCTGCTGACCTGGACTGCTGCTTCTGCTGCCCCCACCTGCAAACCTCCATCTACTGCACTCCAAGCAGGCCCTGCAACAGGGAGCCCTGCCATCTATCCAGGAGGCTTGTGTGGGACCAACTGCAATCTCTGCTTCAATTTGACCACTTAGTCTTCTGCAATGCTTTACGTGCTGTTTGCACAAAATCTGATGGAGATCTGCTTGACTTTAACAAATAACTGATTTAGGGCCTAGTCTTAGAACCAATAATGGTAGAGTCCCCAAAGTAAGTGTCTTCTATAATTCACAGCAGACTTCATGGGAATTTAGCCCAGATATAAAGGTTACAAATTTCAGATTGATCTGAGGGGGACTACATTACTCATGCTTCTATCTCATAATTGACAGTAACCTTTAACTTTCTTGAATTTGATTTCTTAATTTGTTAAAGAGAAAAAAATACCAGTTACCTAGCCCCAATGTTAAAAAGTTAATGTGAAAAAAAAAATTTGTATGAAACTTAGAAAAATGTCTTATACATGAGTTGCCAATAAATGTTGGATATTGTTTTTATTATGATGATTAAATAAGATAATTAAGGAATGGTTTCAGGCACACAGGCACACAATAAACATTAATAAGTGGTAACTATTAGAGCAGTCTCTACAAGTAGAAGATAAGCTCTAAAGCCACATCTCTATCATTAGCAGAGAGCTGTTACCCATGTTTTCTCCTTAACAAGTGGAAATAAGGGAGGAGGGTTGCTGAGAAACCCATGGCTCAGTGTTCTGCTGGCAGGCATGGTGAGAAGACTGCTCTTGGGACAGAGGCCAGCATGTACAATCTTAGCCACTAATAGAGAATTCCTATTGTTCCACTACCACTTCTGTTTCCTAGAAGGGTAAGTTTTACTGGTATGAAACAATTTAATTTAAATCTAATCTAATTGAAGTAAGAATATCCATTTTAGCAGACTCCCAACCAACTTACCTACAGAATGCTAAGAAACTTGGGAGGAGATTCTAGAGAAGGACTGTCGTGAAAATCTGGCCTCTGGCTTGAGTCTGCTCAAGCAAGGACTGGAGTGGAACCTAAAAGTCAACCTCCCAAATTCTGATAATGGCTCCCTAGCCTGCCCAGCTCCAGCCTACTCTGAGTGTGAAGCGAGTGTCCGAGTAAGCTAAGACACAGGGCAGGAAAGTCTATGGCCTATGATCTCTTCTCACTGAGAGCTTCTGCTGTAGTCTGGAGATGCTGTTTGAGCTCAGAGGACAAAGGGCTAATGGATTGGGAATATTTGCCAAGGAATGAAGAATAAGAGCTAAGGCTTGGAGTATGGCAGGATGAACATAATAAAAGGGGGAAAGTAAACATTTTTAATATTTATATAAGCATAAACAGTAAACATTAATAGACTTGATATATTTATTTGTTTAAGATTTTAATTTATTTGAGAGAGAGAGAGAGCACGAGCAGGGGGAGGGGCATAGGAAGAGGGAGAAGCAGACTCCCTGCTGAGCAGGGAGCCAATGCAGAGCTCCATTCCAGGACCCTGGGATCATGAGCTGAGCCAAAGGCAGATACTTAACCAACTGAGCCAATCAGGCATGTATTTATCAAATCTTAGGACAAGTTGTTTCTGTAAGCTCACCTGTCTGAACCCTCTTAATGCTGTTTTTTGATCTTTCAGGCAAAAAAAAGAACCTATACCAAGCCCTTTATAAAGTGCAATGAGACATGTTACCTGTCCAAAGCCTTTACCACTAGAGTGATGCAAGAGGAGTAAGTCCTTCATGTCTTAACATAGTCTGTTTTGGCAAAATTGGTTTGGTTTCATACTTTTAGCAATATTTAAGAAGAGTGGTGACTATTAACCAAATAGAATTGTTTTCTCTGTTATCATACTGTCTTAGAAATGAAACAGACATTAGAGCACTATTTTTAAAACTATCTTCCACAAAGAGGGTTTCCAAGAAATATTAGTGCATATTATAAGAAAGCAAGATTCTTTCTGTCAAAAAAGTTTAGGATATCACAATGTACATAAAGATATTAAGGGCATTAGAAGTCCTGTACTAAACACATAAACACACAAATAAACAAACAAAAACCAATGAAGGTTGGTTTAACTCAGCATTTCCCAAGCTTATTTGATGCAAGTATCATGTTTTCATAGAGTAGTTCATTAGGTACTGCAGAACAGGATCCTTGTAACATTGGCTTAGGAAACACTGCCTTCAAGTGTGTTCTGACCAAAATATCTGGTCCCATAATATTCAGTTGAGACACTACTTAGCCATGTCCGATGACTAAAAAGACATCCAGCTTCATGTCTGGAGAGTAACTAGCAACAAGTAAATGGAAATTGGAGTTAGAATGGTTAGGGATCTGAAATCCTAGTGGCCATAAATATTTCTAATGGAAATTAGAGTTAGAATGGTTAGGGATCTGAAATCCTAGTGGCCATAAATATTTCTCCTCTGAATCTTGGAGTAAGTACTGACTCCTTCTGTATAAAATGGCCATGATGACACTAACCTCATAAAATTTTATAGCTTATTGCCTCTATTGATATTCTGCTAAGCCAAGAGTTGCTCCCTATCTCTTTATTTCTATTAGTATGTCTTCTGGAGACAAATGGAATTGAATGAAAAATGTCCAACTTCCACCTAGCATTCTCTCAGGTCATAGTTACAGTAAACTTCTGAAAATTCAGATATGAATATTCTCTGGGATATGCTCTGGGATATGCTCAGTTCTTTAAGTACAGTTTATAAAATGAGAAAACATGCTATTGAGTTTTTGCAAAATCATGGGATTTTTTTCTCTACAGACACAACTGCTTAAGTGTCTTAATATTTTTATCAAGAACTGAACCTAATATTTCAGGTATGTTCTCACCCCAGCAGAAAAGAGTAGCACTCCCACCATGTACCAGTTAGTAAAGCTAAGTTTGGGTTCATGTATTTATAGTCATAGGCTACTTAGGGCTTAATTGATCTTCTGGTCAATTAAAAGCAAGTTCTTTTTGCTGGAAGTGTTACCAAGCTGTGTCTCTCTAATTTGTGTAGTTGATTATTTAATCCTAAAAGCAGTGCTTTATACTATACTTTTCTAAAGGTCAGACTTGCTGATTTCAACTCAGTGCTCTGGCCTCTTGTGTTCCTCTTTGATTCCAATGTGAGAGATTTGTGTCATCTGCAAAGTTGATGAACCCCTCTCTCTCTCTTACACAGCTTCATCTAAGTCTTGGCTAAAAATATTGACCAGAGACTCATTAGCAAAGTCAGGTCTCTAGCAACAACGGTGTCCTAACTTTCAGACCAGATTGTGGTGAGGAAGTTATGCTGTTGGTCACACACAGTGAGAAAGGAAATTGCATACTACTGTACAATATTCCACTCTTCCTGAAAATAAATAGAATGAATAAATAAATAGCCTTTCAAATGCCCACAAAATGAAGTTGAAGATATTTAAAAAAATGTTTCCCTTCAATAGTAAGATGACAAGAGGAATGACTGAGAAACTGATTGTTTATATTTTTCTGAAGTTTTGCTGTGAATGTGAAACCAAATTGACAGTTGTCTGTAAAATCTTCTCTGAAAGGGAGCAAAAGACTTATGCCTACAGATATTCCATTTGCGTATTCATTCATTCATTCATTCAATCATTCATTCTTTGAATAAGTAAATCATCAAGCATATTTTAAGTGCTTGCTGTGTTCCAGAAATGTAGTGAGCTTTGAACCTTTACAGATACAGAAAGCACATCCCTAACCTTGGGAGGTGAATGACATAAAGGGGGTGATAGAAACTCAAAAGCATGAAAGAAAATGTTAAAGAGCTTTACCACCTAATCCAGAGTTTAGTAAGTAACATGATATCAGGATACAATAATATGTAGTATTATCTTTGCATCCATATAGCTAAATATATGTGTACATCTACATCTTTATCTACATTCCAAAACAACCACAGGAAAAGATTATGGAAGTTCTAATTTAAAATCTCAACAGATAGTACAAAAAATATTTCTGAAGAAACAATAACAATGCAATATATTTTATATAATAAAACTATAAAATATTTATTTGCCCAAGTCACAAAGCTAGTAAGTAGTAGAAAAAGATTTAAGTGTAGTCATCTAACTCCTGAGACTGTGGACTAAAGCATTACTTTATCACATTTCCCCAACTAGAATGATAAAGATAAAAACAATTCTCAGTGGTGTTGAGGGTATGAGAAAACTCTCATGAGCTGACAGTGTGAATACAAATGGCATCGTTTCTGTAAGACAACTATCCATATGTATTAAGATACACTAAAAGATATTTCACCTATAAAATACTTACAAAAGTGTGCAAAGTTATCAGTGTCATGATATTCATTGTAGCATTATTTACAATAGAAGATTGACCAAATAAATTATGGAAGGGTACCTGGGTGGCTCAGTCAGTTAAGTGTCTGACTCCTGATTTCAGCATAGGTCCTGATCTCAGGATCAGGATGCATGTGGAGTCTGCTTACAATTCTTTTTCTCCCTCTCCCTTAGCCCCTCCTCCCTGCTCACTGTCTCTCTCTTTCTCTCTAAAAGTAAAACAAACAAACAAATTTTTGGTATGTCTACATAATGGAATACTAGGCAGTCATTTAAAAAGACAAGAAAAAGGCAAAACTACTGGGATAGAAAGCTGACTGGTGTTGTCTGAGTGGGGTGGGAGTGAACACTGACCACAAACAGGTGTAAGGGAAGTGGTAGGGGTGCAGGAAACGTTCTAACACTGAATTGTAGTGATGGATGTGCAACTGGAAAAATATCATAAAAACTCATTAAACTGTACAAAGAACCTGTAAAATTAAATACTAATTATCAACAGACATTATCTTTGGGGATAGAGATTATGAGGGTGTTTCAAACATTCTGTGTTATTTATATACAGCTAAATGTTATAATTATGAATTACTTTTGTAATCAGTAAAAGTTCTTAAATAGTATCACCTTAAATCAATAAACAGTATCATACATAATTACAAAAATCCACTTTCCCAATGAGATAAAGATGACCATTAATAACTTGTTCCAAAAATAACTTGTGCCAATGAATGAGGCATAAGTATTAAAAAATAACATGATATAGCTATTATTGATGATGACTTATCTGAAAAACCAAAGAAAATCAACTAAAAGTCTATAAAATTTTAATGAAGTTAGTAATATGGTTAGTTATGAAATATGTTCAGAAATCAGTATTTTCTTATCTATTTACAATAATTAAAGAGAAGATATAACAAAAACAGAAACTAATAAATACTTTAGGTTAACTCAATAAGAAATGTACACAACCTATGCAAAGGAAACCCCAGACTTCCTGCAGGGTAATAAAAGAAATATAAAATAAATGCTATTTTTCTAAACAGGATGGCAATTATATACAAATTAATTTATAAATGTAATTTCATTAAAATGTATGTATTTATTTTTGTACATTTAAAAACAATTTAAAGAGTAACTGCAATAAGAATAAGAATAAGAATAACTGCAATAAGAATAAAAGTCTTCTCTAAAATCATAATAATTAGAAGATAATTATATATTAAGTATTAAAATTCACTATAAAGCCATAAATATAAAGAGAAGGCATTGGCATTTGAATATATGAGAGATCAGAAAATCAAACTATCGTCCCTCAAAAATATATATAACAGGGAAGCTTGGGTGGCTCAATGGTCAGGTGTCTGCCTTTGGCTTAGGGCATGATCCTGGAGTCCTGGGATCAAGTCCCCCATCGGGCTCCCTGTGAGGAGCCTGCTTCTCCCATTGCCTGTGTCTCTGACTCTCTGTGTGTGTGTGTGTGTGTGTGTGTGTGTGTGTCTCATGAATAAATAAATAAAATATATATATATAACAATAAATCCTATGATAAAGATGTTATTTAAAATTAGAGGTGAAAAAAAAGAGTTATTCAGTAAGTATTGTGAGACTCAGCTAACCAGTCAAAAAAAAATAAGGTGAGAAAAAAAAAATAAGGTGAGATCCCTTCATCTCATTTTACCCTCCAAGACAAATTTGATGTGGATTTAAAACCATAGTCCAAGATTCTAAGGACAATGCCTTTGGTTTAAAAAATGCAAATGTAGTGAACACATTTTTTTAATGCTTTGCAGATCTCATCTAAACATGAAGGTCAAAAGGACAAGAAAAGTAGAAGCATCCAGACCTTAGGGGGAAATATAATTTCAACTGTAGCAATAGTGTGGAGTATTGGAATGAACTGTATTTTTATTTTTTTTAATTTATTTATTTGAGAGAGAGAGAAAGAGGTAGAGAGAGCGAGAGCACAACCTC
Source organism: Canis aureus (assembly GCF_053574225.1). Classification (NCBI taxonomy): domain Eukaryota; kingdom Metazoa; phylum Chordata; class Mammalia; order Carnivora; family Canidae; genus Canis; species Canis aureus. Next base: position 52,173,661 of record NC_135622.1, on the reverse strand, counting down.
AGGGGAGGGGAAGAGGGAGAGGGAGAAGCAGACTCCTCACTAAGCAGGGAGCCCGACTCGGGGCTCAGGGCTCCATCCAAGGACACCAGGATCATGACCTGAGCCAAAGGCAGATCCTTTACCAACTAAGCCACCCAGGCATCCCTAGAATGAATTGTATTTTTAAATTAGACACATCTTTATTAAAACCTTAATTCTACCACTTGACTAGCCAATTAATCTCTGTCTTCCCCTCAGTGTCCTTTTTATTTATTTATTTATTTTTCAGTGTCCTTTTAAGTAAAGTAGAATACATATAGTTGACCCTTGAACAACAGAGGGGTTGAGGTGTTGACCCCCAAGCAGTAAAAAAATCCATATAGCTTTTGCCTCCCTAAAAGCTCAACTACTAAGAGCCTATTGTTGACCACAAGCCTTACCAGTAACATAAAGTCAATCAACATGTATTTTGTGGTTATATGTATTATATACTATATTCTTACAATGAAGTAATCTAGAGAAAAGAAAATATTAACAAAATCATAAGGAAGAGATAAAACACTTACAGTATTGTACTATATTTATTGAAAGTACTGTACTATATTTATTGGAAAAAAAATCCACATATAAGTGGATCCACACAGTTTAAACCCATGTAGTTCAGGGTCAGCTGTAATGTATATCACATTCGATATGATAAAATGAAAAAATCTATGCAAAATACTTTGCTGGTATTTAGGTATTAAATTAATGTTCTCCCTATCCATCTGTGTTTTTTTGAGAGAGGAAATAAGAGAAAGAGAGATGGAGGGGGAGAGGGAGAGGGAGAGAGAGAGAGAGAGAGAGAGAGAATCTTAAGCAGCTTCCACATCAGTGTGGAGCCTGACACAGGGTTCAGTCTCACAACCCTGAGATCATGAGCTGAGCCAAAATCAAGAGTCAGACACCAACTGACTGAGCTACCCAGGTGTCCCCTGCCTATCCATCTGTATTAGTCAGCTTGTGCTGCCATAACAAAATACCATAGACTGGGTTACTTAAACAACAAAAATTTATTTCTCACAGTTCTAGAAGATTTTAGAAAGCTCAAAATCAAGATGCCGGCCCATTTCATTCCTGATGAGGGTTGTTTTCCTGACTTGCAGTCAGCTACATTCTTATTGTCTTCACTTGGTAAGAAGAGAGAGAAAACAAGCTGTCTGGTATCTCTTCTTATAAGGACACTAACCCCATCATGAGGCCCACACCTCAGGATTTCATCTACTTCTGCTTACTTCCAAAGACCCTACGTCCAAATACCATCACACTGAGGATCAGGACCTAAACATGTGAATTTGGTGGTAGTAGGGGCAGAAAAACAAATATTACATCCATATCACTTCCATCCCCCTTTTTCACCAAAGACTTGCAGGATAAGAAATGCTACTTATATGTTGTTTAGGAATGATTTTTAGTGTGTTTCCCTAATACTTTAGATAGATAAGAACATTCATCAAAAGATTTGGTGTTTTATTCAGAAGACATTTAGTAAGTACTCACTATTTTTCAGACATCATACAAAGTACTGAGATTATAAAGATTAATTAATCAGACATGGTTCTAGCTCTTGGGGGTTCACAATCTAACTACTTACACATAATAGTTTGTTTCTTCCTCAAAAACCACTATCTCTCCCTCTGTATGGCAGTCTTAATGTCAAGAGCATTCATATTTCTTTGGTCATTTTTTTTCCTTGAAAAAACAGTCCAGGTAAGTAGACAGCCATTATGATGTCCATTGAACACATGAGGAAAATAGGTGATCAGAATTTATGGACAAGAAGTAGTATTTGTATATGCTTAGCACCAGAGGAAGAGATGAAATGAAGTCCATGTGTCTGAGTATCTTCGCTTTCTTGCCAGACTGTATTCTTTAAGGGAGCAGGTCTTTTTGGACTCTTCATAAAATTAAAGCCAAGTATCTTTTCTAAAATGTTTACTAAAATAATTTCTCCGTTTGATCCTCACAACACCTTCATGATCAAGATATAACTCTCTCTCTTAGTCACTTCATAAAACTGAAGTGAAGAAAGATCATAGTGTCAATTTTAAAAAGACTTAACTTGAAAAACAATATTTTACAAGTATCCAAATATGCCACAAGCCAATGCCTTTTCAAAGGAAAGATTTCCATTCATGTTTATGATGCAATACACAAGAACTCGGAAAATTCCAGGCCATAATTACTGAAGTAATTATCACTGATTGTTTCAGATAAAGAAACTCAAGTTCAAACCATCAAGTGCTATATAAAAGGTGTCACACAGCTGGAGTTTTGGACATTTATTAAATGTTCCTTTTATTTTTCATATAAGTGATTCTAACTCATGGAAAAACATTCAAACATTAGGGAAAAAATATAAAATGAGAAAAGCAAGTCTTCTTGCCCAACTTTGCCCCAAATCCCACTCCTACTATCCAGACGTGAGCACTCTTGCCTAGTCCTTGTGGATGATTAGCCACCTGATATTAATGTATGTAATACCTTTTAAAAAATATATAAAGGGAATTATATTACAAGTAATATTTTATACCCTACTTGTATCAGTGACAATATATTTTGGAGAATTTTCCAAAACACCCTAGGAAGCTCTATATCATTCTATTGGAATGACAGCTCATTTCCATAAAAGTCAAAAATGGGACTAATTTTTCCCGACTCTTGGTAATCACTGTGCTTTGCACAATTCTAAGTAACTTTTTTTCCTTAATGAATTCACGAACTTAAGTGAAAAAAATCATATTATCAATTTAAACAAGACTTTACTTTAAGAATAGGACTTTATCAGCATCCACCATACCATGAACCACTCCTTTGCAAAGGAAAGGTTTTCATTCATATTGTTTATGATGCAACACACAAAAAATAGGATAATTTCAAACAACATCTCTCTTACAAACACACAACAGGAATCAAAAAACCCAACCTATTTACTGGTTGTATCAATGTAATACAAGCTTCAAGGAAGTTTTTCTCAGACCTTGCAGCTCAAGAACCCTCAAGTCCACAATAATAAAAACAGAAAGTACAAGAGAAAAAAAAAGCTAAGGTTTCTACACACTAGAGATAGAAAGATTAAAAAAACTTGCTAGTTATAACTCTGAGCTGTTATTTTGACAAAAATAGACTTTAAAAGACAATTTTTAAGCACTCAGGTGTAGCCAGAGATAACAGAACTGCACATTTTTCCTAAACTCAAAGACTTTAAAATGCTTCCTTGTTCAATTCGAAGAGTGGAATTCCAGTTACAGTAAGACCAACAAAAACAGACAAAACTCTAGAAAGCTCAGAAACATGCAACTCAGTAGGTTTACTAGAAAAGAAACCTCAATGGATAAAAAGATTAAAACTCCTACTCAGCAAACATTGGCTTTTCTAGAAGTACAAAATCCTAAGTAATCATTTCCCCTAATCAAATCATTTCCCCTGGGTGTCCTGTTGTTCTGTAATCAATGATAATGGATGGATTCTGTAAATTAAAGTATTTATAAGCCTTTTCAAAGTAGGAAAGCAGAACTGTCCTTTGCAGCCTCTTGGAGGAGGGCAGGGATGGAAGAGATGCCCATCTTCCTGCCTCTGGGCCCTAAAGGCCAACAAAGCTCATTAGCTATTTATCTACCTATGCAGAGCCACGTTTATCATGAGATGCCATTCCATAAACCTCAACCAAAGGGAGACATTCTAGGAAAGAAAAATCAGCCAAGAAAGTCAGACATTCAAACTTGAGAAATCAACATAGCTAAAAGGGAAAAAAAAATACTGGTTTAATTCATTTAGTGTTCATATTTTTTATGAATTGCCTTTGCTCTACAAGCACTGCCTGTACTAAGAATCTGGACATAATAAAACCCAATCTCCACACTCAAAGAAATCCCAGTTTAGAGTGGGAGACAGAAACATAAACAATTGGGATGCCTGGGTGGCTCAGCAGTTAAGCATCTGCCTTGGGCCCAGGGCATAATCCTGGAGTCCCAGGATGGAGTCCCACTTTTGGCTCCCTGTATGGAGACTGCTTCTCCCTCTGCCTATATCTCTGCCTCTCTCTCTCTCTCTCTGTGTCTCTAATGAATAAGTAAATAAAAAAGCTTTTTAAAAAGTAAACAATCATTCAGTGTTATAAATGCCATGATGGAAGTAAGCCACAGAGCTATGGGAAAACAGAACACGGAGCCCCTAATCCTAAATGGCACATAGAATAAGCACACAGAGAAGTTATTTTTAAATCCTTACTTGGAAGCTGATTGCAGTGGTTGACTTAGGAGGGAAAATATGTGACTGAAACACAGAACTGAAGAGAGACTTACTTTCATCGTGTTTATGCATTTTTCAAACTTTGACATGGGCACCCTTTGCCTGAATCACCTTTTCACAAATTAATCAATTAATTACAAATAATATAGGAACTAAAAATGATTTAAAAAACTAATCCTTGTCCAAGGTAAAAAAACAACAACTGTCTAATATCTGTTTATTTGTAGTTAAGAAAAATAAGACTGCATTAGTACCCATGAATAAATAATAATGCATCTGAATGTTTATAAGCCTGTTCAAAATCCAAAAATTTGCATTTCATAAACAAATCCTAGGTATTCATACAAATCCTAGGTATTCATGCAACCAAATCATGAACTTAACAAAATATGATGCTGGTCAAAGTGTAAATTGCTATATGCACTTGATAGAACAGTTGACTTTAGTGGAGTTGAAGAAAATCATAGATACTAAGTAGGTATTCCAAATGGCTCTCCATTTTTAATGTGTGTCAGAATCATCTGGAAAGTTTGTGAAACACCAGTCTGCCAAGCCCCACATCCAGAGTTTCTGGTTAAGTAGGTCTGGCATGTGACCTGAGGATTTGCATTTCTAACGAATTCCCAGGTGACCCTGATGCCGTGGATGCGAAGGAAGGCCACACTTTGAGAAGCACTGCTTTAAAGAGAAGCATGTACAAGTGTACATGAACACAGGAACAAGGATAGTCAGCAGCATTTTTTATAACACAAACCGCAGGCAACTCACATTCTTCTATTGATAGAAGAATGTTTAAATTATGGTGAAATCATACACTGGATTACCATATAGCAATGAAAATAAACTACTGCAATAAGCTGTCTGCAATATATGAATGACTCTGAAAAACATAATGTGGAGCAAAAAAAAAAATGTAACACCAAAAACATATTCAGTATGATTTCAAGAGTATAATGTCCCAAAATAAGAAAAATGAAACTATATTGTTCACAGATGCAAACATAGACAATAAGGACAATACAAAGCAAGTAGAGAGTCATCACATAAGGCAAAATAATAGATACTTTGCGGGGGGGTTGTGATCGGGGAGGATCATAGGCTGGGTTTCTGGGGTACTCGTAATGCACTGTTTCTTGACTTGGATGGTTAGTTATCCCAGTATTGGCTCTACAATTATTATTAAGCTGCACATACATTTTTCATGCACTTTTCTTAAAGAATGTTATATTTAACAATAAAAGAAAGGGAAAACGTATCAAAGAGAAGAGATCATTTAAAAAATGAGTGAGTCAGGAAAGGCTTCATAGAGAGGCTGAGACACAAGCTTCAGCAAAGGACATTTAAATCTGTTTAATGAAAAGGTCTACGAGGTTGAAATATTTGAAAACAGAGTTGTTAAAGAATTTTTTAAATATATTATTCTGTTGGCAAGGTAAATTTTTAAATTATTGAGCCTATAAAATGTAAAATGTTCTCTAAATTAATAACTTCATCTCCTTGCCAACTCAATAAAAATAGATTTGTAAAATAATCTATTTTATTACTGCTTTTGGAATAAACTAAAATTTAATTTATTATTATTAAACATTCTTCAGGTATAGATCAGTCTATTTTCTATGTTGGATGGGTTTTAGGTGCCAAATTCCAAATGGAAAAATCATTTCTGAGACGGAGTCTTTTCAGCAAATAGTTACCCAAAAGCTAGCTTTTTGTGGCCCAGCACATCTTCCTTTCTCCTTCACCAGAAATTAGACAAAAATTATTTTCCTTCTCAACACGGAATACTCATTTTAATCCAAAAGAGACAATGGGTTTTCAAAATACCTGTGTCATAAGCCAGAGTTTTTAGGTGATCAAAGCGTATCTGTTATATTTCTCAGTTTTGTTTTGCTGAATCATTCCTATTTGCTTCATAGGGGCAGTATCCTAAAGGAGAGACTACCTTTCCTTTTGACTCACGTATCCTTAGAATGATGCCTTGATTATTTCCAAAGTAAATAATTACCTCATTATTCTAAAGTCTAGAAGGAAGAGCCATATTTTTCTCCTTTCACCCTTCCTCAGTCTGCATTCTTAACTCAAGAAAATCACAGGTTGACCAGGAAGCTGTCTCCCCAAACTCAGGAACCAATACATCTTCCATCCAAAAGTGAGTTTTCACAAACTCATTATTAAGTCCCTTATTTTGAGTAGAAGAGTAAGGATGATGGTCATTGGCACAACTGATTGAATGCAACAAGGCACTTAGAAATATATTCAGGAAAATAACATTTTCCACAGTCAATTCCAGAATATTATGATACCCTGTGACCTTGCCTCTCCCCATCTCTCATTTTCAGTTTCTTCCTTTACTCTGAATCCTTATGCCCAAGAACAACATCACCTGTATTTTGTACTCCTCCACCATAAAGCATCTCTTATATTAGTCTACATCCGATACTACTAATTTGCCCAGAAGCCTTCCCTGACTTGGCTCCCTTCTCTTGAGGCAGAATTGTGTCCCCATAGCACCTCATACTAGACCCTTTTAAAATCTTTTCTCAACATATGGCAGTTACTTACACGTAAGTCTATGACTCCTGGGGCTCTTTGAGGGACTGGCCATGTTATATTCACCTCTGAATCTAGTAACTGAACTCAGTAAACATACTATTGAAACTGAATTCTTTCTTCAACTTTTCCACCATCTTAAAATAATCTCCTGACAAAAGTAAAAGCTGAGAGCAGACTATTAAATATAAGGTACTTTGTTAGAAATCTAAGAGCATGCCCTTATGGAGACATACAATGAAAATTGGCACTAAATAAAATAGGATGTAAAGGATAGAAAGCGTTACAAATGCTGAAATGGAATAATAAGCAAAATATGAGAATGCAGAAGAGAAAAATCTTTCCAATTAAGGAACAGAGGGGGATAGAGATGGAAGTCTCCAGGCAGAATGTGAAACTCCATAAATGATCCTCCAACCTTCAAGGCTGCATTATCCAGGTTTGAATTGCTTAGAATTAATTTTTATTCCCCACATCATCTCAGTCCATTGAAAACTCCCAAACACTCTATTTTTGATTATGGCCCCTAAATCCATCATCTCCTTTGCAACTGCACTCCTACTGTCTCATCCATTACTTCTGACATGAAACGAGCGATCATAAGAACCTCTTAACTAATCTCTTTCTTCTTTCTTTACTCCATCAGTATATGTTACACACTCTTCCAGGATTAGTCTCAATGTGAAGTTCTAATCCCATCACATCTCTGCATAAAGGCATTTGATGAGTCTCATTAACTACCAAATTAATTTCCAGTTCCTCAGATCCAAGGCACAGCACAATGTAGCTAAGACCAACAACTTTAGCTTTATTTCCAACTATCTCCTTACTTTGACCCCCTGTTTTGCCCAAAAGGCCATACAACATTCTCCAATAAGCTCTGCATCTTTCTCCCTCATACTCCATTTCTCTTCCCCTATCTGCTCTGGCTTCCCTGCTTATCTCTGCCAGTTAAAATCCCAGCCAACTTGTAGAAATGGCTCAAATGGCTCTTTGTTATCAACGATGAAGCCTCCCTGTTGCCTATCTTTCCTGCAAAGTAACATGATCTCTCCCACCCTGCATGTCCATCATTCTTTGAGTTGTGTGGTGATTACACTGCCCCTTTGAATGCAGACTCATAGAAGTGGGTAGGCCCTCCCATATTCTACAAAATATACTCCGTCTCCAATCCTACATGCCCATTAGGCTGGGAATTTCTTTTTTTTTTTTTAAAGATTTTATTTATTTATTCATGATAGTCACACACAGAGAGAGAGAGGCAGCGACATAGGCAGAGGGAGAAGCAGGCTCCATGCAGGGAGCCCGATGTGGGATTCGATCCAGGGTCTCCAGGATCGCGCCCTGGGCCAAAGGCAGGCGCCAAACCGCTGCACCACCCAGGGATCCCTAGGCTGGGAATTTCTTTAACAAAGAACAAAATTCTCATTTGAGAACAAAGCAGCACCTCATTTTTCTCAAGAATCCCTAAAGTACCTGGCACAGGGACTTGCCTAAAGAGTTTTCCATTCAATATCTGAAATGAATATGAACTCAGAAATACCCTCGTGGCCAGATAAAAACATACAAATAAACCTTTCACATTATTGTTTTAGAGAAGAAATGTAAGTATCCCCAAGAGCATGAGACTTGCTGGTATTCACCTCTGTTCTCTCACAGTGGCCCATGCCAAGTTGGCTATGGGAAGCACCTGCTTAGGGACAGTACACAGACTAATTGCAAGTCTTTAAAGATAAATTAGGTTGGCAGATAAGAATTCCCCCTGACTCTTGGAATGCTCAGAAAATCAGACTCTAGTCAAGACGAAATGTTGCCCTGAGAGGCAGCAACTAAGTGCAGGAGGCCAAATGGGAAACGGAGAGACTGAAGACTACAGGCCCTGGCAGTTCTGCTGCTCAGAAGCATAGGTCAAGATGGCTCTGGTGTTGTCAACTATATCTCGTCAGGCACAAGGCATCAGAAACAAACAGAAATTTGGGAACCTTGGACTCCCTTCAAACCAATATTCTTATAATATTTGTTTACTGTTTTTTTTTTTTAGTGGGAATAAGGCAAGAAGCAATCTTCTACTAATAGAGACTATACACATTAACAGATTTAATTACTGATCTACCTCGAATGCCTAAAGAGTCAGCTTCTGAAAAACAGAATGATTAAAATAGTTCCTCACTAGCCTGTGGTTATATCCTTGTAATTTTCCAAACTTGACACTTTACAAGAGGCATATTAAAAATACGGAATTTAGATAACATAATAAATCGTTCATTCCCAAAAAATTGAAGCAAGTTTGCATTATTTACTTTCAAAATTTCAGCTGACTCTGTATGTCAAGGATGAATGCATGTGCCATGTTGCAGAATAATCAATGGAGCTATTACTTCTTCTAGTTAAAGAGTGATACAAATTTCCACTGGGTAGTATTTTCAGTGTCAGGAGGAGTGGAAATACATTTACTCATTTTATTCTGATGATGTTTATACACTAGTGCTCCAGAAAAGTGTCCAGCTGGCCTGCCCTATTAATGGGGATCCTAAGCAGGTATGAGTTGCATGATGTGCAAATACTGAAGTCTGAAGTCTCTCTCCTCTCCTTAGCTGATTTTCAACCCATCAAGTGAAAATTCTGTTTCTTGTTAAAGCCATTTCAATCATCCATAGACAAATTGGTTTGGGGGAGGCTCTACCTATCTTGTGCTCACTCCACTGATGTACAGAATAAACCTAATGTGGCTGATCACACCTTTTTTATATCTGTACATCTGTTCACTTATGTATATCACTGATCAAAGAAAATCCTGTATATGATACAAGTTACTTGCCAGGACTTCCTGTTCTAGATGCTAGACAGGCTAGAAAGCAATCATTGTAAATTACAGAATGTCACAAAGGTGTGAGCCAGACCTAGCACAACACTCTTATTTTAGAGACAAGAAAAGGTTCCAGAAGGAGGAGGGCACAGTTATCAGATGATACCATGGGTTATTAGTCCAGTTTATCTCAGGGCCTCAGAGGTGCATGTTCTCACCAGCAGTACTGACCTGGTCAAGAAATCCATAGGTGGATCAGGAAACTATCTTGACAGCATAAATTAAAGGCCGATTCATCTCCCATCCACAGACTGTCTAATTTCTGAGTGAGAAAAGAAAGGAAAAGTGCTGGCCCTATATGTATATGGGTGTACACATTTTAGATTCTTACTTGAGATTTAGACTTTGAAAACAGGCAGAGAATGGAGCATGAGGACCCTTGAGACTGAGGAGCAAGAGTGAATACCATTAAAAACATAAGAAGCTCAGAGAGAAAAAAAAAAAAGTCAGCAAACAGTGGAAATGGGCTCTACTTACCCCAAAATAAAGGATGTGGAAGACAGCTCTTTATGGCCATGTAGATGCCAGCTTGAGAAGCAGCCAAAGAGGCCTATAAGAGGTTTAGGGGGATAATCTGTTTTTAGAAATGATATGAGCTTATAAAATTTTGCAAATTGATGGTTAAGGAAAGTTCTAGAACAGAAGCCTATATGGCAATTTCAGTGAACAATATCTATCTGCTAGCCTAAAGTCAGAGGTATAACAATTGAACAAAAAAAGGAAAGAAATAAATTTGTAAGATCAGAGACCAGAGTATCCATGGTTGAGAGAAAAATGCTGACTGCGCCTCTTCTGGCCTCATCTGGCCTTTCCTGTCCACCCTACTACTTTTGCCCTAGTGCTGACCCTCCCCACCTGAACTCATTCAAGTGCTACTTCCAGGCAGTACCCTTGTCCCCACAACATCTGTCTTAACCTAACACTGACACCAGAGGGTCCTCAGGCCTAGAGTGTTCCTGTGACTTCTTCTTCACTCCTCCTCTTGAATTTACCTAAGTTCCACTCAAAGACCTAGATGCCATCTCATCCAGAAAGCTTTCTCTCATCCCCTTTGTCTCCGAAGTCCCTACTCTGTGCTCATACAGTGCAGAGGTTTACTTATACCTACAACCATACCCAACACACAAACTGCAACCTGTGATTCACTTGTCTGTCTTCCAAATTAGATTGAGAACAACCTGAGGGGAGGAACTTGTTCTTTTCCTGAGTATCCCCCATACTTACTACGGGGATCAGTAGTATGTGCAACATAGCACATAATAGGGACTCACTAAATGTCTTCATTCAGAAAGAATATTCTTAAATGTTAGGCCTGAGAATGTAACTTACCTATTTGCAAGTTTTTTAGGGCCTACAATATGATGAATGTCCAAATTTCTTTTCCTACTGTAGTATTCAGGGTTCTCCACAGTAGGAGTCCAAGCTGTCTTTCTCAAATCAGATAGCCTAGATAAGTATATGTTTCCATGATAAGTGAATGCCTATACTTCACATAAATTGCCTGCATATTCTGCCCCAAAAATGGGAAGCCCCCACCCACCAAAGGCACTTCTACACCAGATGATCCAGAATGATAAATGGTTGTCCACCAACAAAGCCAAAGTAAGCTGGCCAACACAAATGTGGCTTTCAAACATTGATGAAACAGGGCCATAATACTTCAGGTAATCATAATGCTCATTTCACAGCAAAGCACCTGAGTCATTTGTCAGCATCTATTGGCTTATGCAGAGCCTGGGAGGCATCAACACAATTCAGGATGTCTGAGCTCCCCTGTCTGAGTTTCAGCAGAAGAATGTCTGATGGCAAGAGAACCTTCTCCCCTGTAGCCCAGCCATGTCCACACATATTTTATCATTGTATTATCATGTAACACGATAATTGTATTATCGTAAACATTGTATTATCTATGCTCGTACTGGGGGATCAAATTTTGGGGGTCACCTAGAGAAAGCTTTTCTGTCTGGTCCCAAGGAACAGATACACAAGAGAGATTAGGAATTGATGTGACTTTTCAGGAGCAATGATTTAAAGCTCCCCAAGTAAAAAAAACAGGAGCCTAGAAAGGTCCCAAATGACCAGCCAGGGTGATGTTGACATAGATATATAGGCTGACTATCACCATCAAAGAATTCATTTTCCAAGGGAACCTGTATCTATCTCCATTCTTGAACCTGACCTTAACAGATTGAAACTCAAATGTGCTTGCTTTTTTCATAGCCTGGTCTCGAAAGTCACACCTAGATTCTTTGCACAAGCTGTTGACTTACCTCACTTAACTGCCAAATCCAATCTCTCTCATCTGTAAAGACCCATTTATGATGCCAAATCCCTGAGTCTTTATTCCTCAGTCAATCTTGATTGTTTTCACCTGTTGATAAACATCTATTTAGCACTGTGTCATTCTGCCCTGCAGTACAATATTCTGTTTATATCTTCCTCCTTCTGGACTGAAAGCAGAGAACAATTCCATTTTATCTCTTTGCCTGCCACTCCCTAAATAATAAGGCCTGGTTAAGAGTAAGGACTCTCTCCCCAACAGGCATACACCATCCTAGCCAGGAGCAATGTTCTGATATTGCATTTCCTGGATGAATAACATTCATGATAAAAAAATTAATAGAAGAGAAAACACCCATCTGATTTGAGGCCAATGTAGCCACTCTCTCTCAAGAGTTCTAGAAGCATATTATAAGGCAGACATGAGAGTAAGTGGTCGTTCTAACACTATGACAATCATGGCTGATAGCCTTCCATACGTGTCTCTTCTCAATAGCATCAGGGAGTTAGCCTGGACACTGACTCTTCTCATAAGGATAGAAAACAGAAATGTTTTTCTATTCTTAGTCCAAATGGATCAAAGTGTTTAGATGAACATCCAGCCATTCCTAAAGAGACACAGAGAATGTATCAGTAAGAACATGGTATCTGGGGACAAGGACCTATGATTTGGCTCTACCACTTAACAGACTTTTAATTTTGGAATCCAAGTGTATATCATTTGTAATTTTCTTATAATGAATCTTTTGCAATCTTGGATCAGTAGAAAGTTGGTCACTACTTTCTAGCTGTCTGATTCTTTATTAGTATAATAAATGCAACTGATTTTCTCTATGTATAACCCTAGTCTTATTCTGTTTTTATATGTTGTAGTCTTCTTATTAATTTCTGTGCAGTATGTAATTTCAGTCTTGATTTTTTTTCCCCTCTGGCCCAGCACTAACTGAAAAAGTTTGTTTTGTTTTGGTATAGTTTGTCATTCTTAGGGACTGAAATTTTTGTTAACTTTTTGTTATTTTTTTAAATTATTTATTTATTCATGAGAGACACATAGAGAGAAGCAGAGACACAGGCAGAGGGAGAAGCAGGCTCCTGCGGGGACCCCGATATGGGACTGGATCCCAGGATACCAGTATCATGCCGTGAGCCTAAGGCAAATGTTCAACCACTGAGCCACTCAGGCGTCCCAACTTTTTGTTCTTATTTCTAGTTTTATTTCATGGCCAGAGGGTTGAACTTAAATAATTTATGCACTTTACCACTTATGAGCTTTGATCATTAAAAAATTATACAATGTTACAGGGTAGAGGATCCACATTCTCTCTTCTGAATCTTTGGAATCTTTTAATTAGTAAGTAAAATGCCACAAACATCTCAAACCCACCTAACTTTACTTGAGCCATTTTGCTTTGATTTGTAGACTGCAAATTTTTTTATTTTTTTATTTTTTTAAAGCTTTTATTTATCTATTCATGAGAGACAGACAGAGAGAGAGAGAGAGAGAGGCAGAGACACAGGCAGAGGGAGAAGCAGGCTCCATGCAGGGAGCCTGACCCAGGACTAGATCCTGGATCTCCAGGATCTCACCCTGGGCTAAAGGCGGCACTAAACTGCTGAGCCACCGGGGCTGCCCTGCAAATTTTTTTAAAGTAGATGCATAGTCTCTACAAAATAAAATGGCCAGAATCATACAAAAGAGATATCTGGCAGGAAAACTTATTCAGCAGTGAAAATGCTAGATAACTCTAGAAATATTTTGATCATTTAAAACTTTTAAACATCTTTAAGAAAGAATGCCAACAATATCACATGTTGATTTGACTACAACATATCAACATTCTTTTGTTTATGAAAAACCAAGATGATTCATGTTTTGGGGTTTGGGTTGTTTGTTTTTTGTTTTTTGTTTTTGTTTTTGTTTTTGTTTTTTTTTCAGTATTGTTGATTCCTTACCTTTCCTGTTCTTTTTCCAGTAGATTTACTTTCTCTCTTTCATATCTTCTTTGGTGCTGGCATCCTGTCCTCTACCCGGCCTTTTTCAAATAACATTTCTGAAGCAGCATTTCTCTAAACCCAGCAGCTTCTGAACAGACTCATCTAACCATGTATTTATGCGAGCCACCTTTCATCTGAGCAGTTCAGGCTGTCTCAAAGACATTAACTCATGGCTCTTCTGGGACATACTCAGTAAGTCATAATTATATCCACTCTGAACAGAGGACTGTTCAGAATGCCGATGACTAAAGGAAACTTACCCAAGACACTAAATGAACTTGGATTGAAATTCAGAGTCTCTTATTCCAGCCTAAGCTCTCCATGTTGGACGTTAAAATGCTCATTATTATGGCTTGAAGTTATCTTTCCCTTTAAGTTTAAAATCATGAGTGTTGGAGTTGGCAAAAATCATAACCCCTACCATTTGTTATCTCAGCCCCTTCCCCCCAAAAAAGATTCAGAAGAGGTGAGAGATGTGGTCAAGTAACAAGTACTTGAAGCAGAGTAGGACCAGAACCATGGTCTGGGATCTCTGCTATTGCTTATAATTTCCTTCATGTACCAGTGTTCCTTCTTTTTGTCTTTTTTTAACCATCTTCTTCCCTTCCTCTCTTCCTCTCTTCTCTAATACCTGTCAAAATTTTTTATACAAAAATGTGTTTCTTTTACCTTGCATCTATAACATATATCACAACATAAATTCAAACTAAATTATATGAAAAGATCATCTTAAGTTACTGAAAAGATGTAATAGAATCTCTTCAAAGAAATCCAGTTTTGTTCTGCTTAGACCTTATAGGTAATTCAAAGAAGGCTATAAAAATGCTTGCTAAGAGATAACCTGCTTTGAAGTTAGGTGTCGGCAGTGACCAAATTTTAATCATAAACCATGGATAAGGCTAAGGCATTGCTAATAATATCACTACTCAAGGACGTGGTTATGATGCAGATGTGTGCATCAATTTACAGTTGGCTAAATGCTTTCAGACCTACTAACCCCTTTGATTCTCAAACTCCCTTATCAAGAGAGGAAAAGGCATTCTTAATTCTATTTTACATCCAAAGAAATCAAAGGTCCCTAAGGTTAAATGATCTACTAAAGACTAGACAACCAGAAAGGAAGGAGCAGAGATCTGCTGTCCCCACACCCTCATCTTTTCAACAGCCCCACACTTTGGTTCCAGCCCCTTTCACAGTCTGCTGGACATAGTTTCTCCACCAAGACTGTGCTTCTTGTGCACAGAGGCTGGGCTGAATTTATCCCTGGATTGTCCTCAAGTCTGCACAGAGATATTGCTCAATAAATGTTCCTTGAACTAAATGTAATTGCATTGAATAATCACGTTAAATTGTACCTACTCTAATGTTATCAGTCTTAATTCCAGTTATCGTAAATTGTTATGTGTCACAGAAATAAAACAGATCTCTTTGTCAATTGCATTGTGATAAACCCTAATCAGATCTTTAATTGTGGCCATTTCTAGTCTTCTGTCACCGTTACTGTTTTTACTCTGATGCTTTTGCAACAGTGCTTCATCTACAAAAAGATTCATAGAAAAGAATGACCTGTACTCTAGAATGCAGGTCTCTGATAATTTTCAGATCATACCACTGAATCAGGTATAGGGAAATGAATGACTTCATAAAGTTTCTTAAGATTCAAGATCAACAGGAATTAATACAGGGGACTGAATGAACTAAGGAGGATGATTATAATTGTTATCACTATTTGTTTGAACGATTGCTGGTTCTTTAATGCTTTATTTTTCCAGATTTAAAGAAATGTTTTCTCTTTTCTCTTAATCTACCTATGATTTAAAGTAAGATGAAATATTTATATGTTTCTTCCTACTTGAGAATTCAGAAACTCTCAGTGAACGTTCTTATATTTTCATGGCAATATAGTGATTTATATAAATTCAGTAAGAATCTGTTCTCCTTGTAACAGGACACAATTGGAAACATTTGTTCTATTACCAAGGCTTTGCCTGGAATGTCATGTTTAGGAGAGATATGCATGAACTCAGACATGACCAGACAGCTTTAAGGAACTAACATTGACTTTATGGAACCAATAAAGCCCCTTGGAAAAATTGCCCTGGTATCTTGCTTACAGGGTTCCCAGCAGCCTTACCAAGTACGAGGGTCACTTCCTGGTAGGTAAAAGAACCTCAGGATATTTTGGTAGTCTCAGGAAGAGAGGAATTAAATTTATAGGTATTGCAGGTAAAGTCTAATGGCAAGTTGCTGAGTTGGCTTCTTAACATAGAGAGGGGTTTAGAAGTCCAATCTCACATTCCTTAAAGAACACTCCAGCAAAGCAGATTTTAAAATTCTATGTGGTTAATTGCTACCCTTGCTGCACTTACATAAATAATCAGGTCAAGTTTATTGAAGTGATGTAACTTGCAACAAATTAGTCTTATTATGGTCGTCTTTGATAGAAATAGGAGTGATTATAGGAGAGAAAAATTACGTTTCAATAGAAACTATAATACACACTTGTAGATAATAGATTCGAGTTCTGCCAATTATCTTTGAGGTTTTGTTTTCTACCAGTAAACTAAACTACTTTCCTTCAATATCTGGCCAAAACTCTTCAACTCTTCAAACTAATGTTTCCATTTTTTCTTCCAATCTTCTGACTTAGAAGCATTAATAACTAACACTGCCCTTTTCTCAAACCCATACAAACTAAATTTGGACAACTTGATATAAACTTCAGAGAAATCACCACAACAGTTTATGTATAGATAATCTTTGTGCCTGTTGCTATGTGGGCCACTCAGAAAGATCACCAGAGACATTTAAACTGCAAACCAAGAAAATCTGTCCAGATTGCCACTGCCTGCCTTCATTCTATCTGAGGATGCTATGAGCCTGACATCTAGAAATCTTCTGGACTGGTTACCCTCAGAACTCAGAAACTATTTTTTAATTTGCTCCAACATTAACCATGTTTTTCTTTTGTTTCGATAGAAATGCCTCATTAAATATCTGATTTCTTGAGCAATGTAAATCTAACTTTGAGAGCCCAGCTCTATCACCACCCCCTAAAATGATACACATCTGTTAAATTAAACTGATCTATTTTCAAGACTAAGAAAATAATTCAGTGAAATAATGGAGCAATTGGCCAGCACAGCTTTTAATATATGAAACTTCCAAAGAAGTTTCAGAGGTGGTAACTCGAGGTATTCAGGGTAGGCCACTCTAGAATATGCCACATTGATATACAGATTATTTTGAGCTGAAGACAATTAAGACCAAACAGACTCAAGAAGAGCTTTTTACCTCTCCATTACCTAATACAATTTGGATAGGAGGCCTGTACCTCCTGGAAGAGAGCTATCATGAAAGATAACTTTTTTTTTAATGTCAAAAAGACTTCTCCTCATAGTAGAGCAAACATTCATTTATCAAACATTTGCTCTTCCCATCTTTCTGTGGATTGTCTTTCTCCCCACTGAAGCCCTACCCTTTCTCCTTGCTCAAGATGGCATATAATATTAAGGAGGGCATGTGATGTGATGAGCACTTGGTGTTATACACATTTGATAAATTATTGAACACTACATCTGAAACTAAGTATGTACTATATGTTTGCTAATTGAATTTAAATAAAAAAAAAAAGATGGCATATAAACCTCAATTGTCTATTGAGGAGCTTCTCACATCTTCATGGGGTTCCCATTTGTATGTGATTAAATTTGTTCTTCTCCTGTTAAGTTGCCTCATGTCAATTTAATTATTAGGCCAAAGAACCTAGAAGGGCAGAATTAAAAAGTTTTCCTCCCCTGCATACTAAAATCCCTCTGTCTGTCATTTAAACTAATACTGACTGCCTCATTTGCACAAGGTTCCTGAATTACAAGGGCTAATGATTGAAGCTCTTCCTGCAGTGCCAACCTCAAGGAAGAAGCCTCCTGGACTCTAGGTCTGTAGGTGGCCTGGTAGGTCTCATCCTCTGACCTCTGCCTCCAGGCTCATCTCCTCCAGGAAGCCCTCCCCACACACTCTTCCTCCTTCTGACTCCTTCTGGTTTCATGCAGCCCATGCTGGGTACTGAACACTCACAGCTTTAGTTAAAACCTACTCTGCCTTTTTCCTTAAATGGAAAGTCACGGGGGCCATTTTTAATTCTTCTGTCTCTTCTCAGTATTGTCCAGAGCAGCATCTCATGCATAGTAGGTTCCCAACAAACACTGACTAATAATGAGATGCTGAAGTGATTCTACTAGTCTTGCCCCCCACTCGCACCTGCTCAGACTATCTGGGATGTGCCTTCTAGGAGGCTAAAGACACAACCCAATACAAAGGGCCACGGCTCCTCCTCTGAGCTGCTGTTCCTTTCCATTTGCGGAGTAGGAACAATACAGAATCCTATCTCCTGCCACCCTGTGCAATCTCCAAACCACAGGCAGCTACACACACCTCAGTTCTGCAACCAGTGTAGAGTGAGTCCTCCATTCTACTGCTTCAGTGCACAGAGCTCCCTGAAATCCAAATAGCCCCTGCATGGCACCCCCATGTGAATGGCTAGGGGAATGACATGCACTCACAGTATTCTCAGGTTCTTTAAATGGTTCTACTGCAATGCAGCAGCACTCAGCCTGCTTGCTCTCTAGGAAATGATAGCTCAGCACTCACTGCTGTGGAAGGAATGGCAGAAGCAGGGTCGTGATGCTCACTGACTGGGCTCTTAATAATGCAGCACTGACAAAAGTATTAAGAGAGAGAGAGAGACGGAGACAGAAAGGCAGGAAGAGAGAAGAGAAAAAAGGGTGGGAGACAAAAGAGAGAGAAACAAAGGGAGATGGACAGAGATGAAGGTAGCAAAGAAGAGAGTGGGTAAAGAGAGAGGCTTAGCAAAAAACAAAGGGGTAAGGCTCGATGAGAAGATTCTAAGCCAGTTTTACAACAGCTGCTGTCTGGTAGAAACTTGTTCATTTGGTCACTCCCTCACAGGTAGAACTGAAACCACACATCCCATGCAGCTGAGCTGTATCTGAAACCCCAAGAAAAATAAACCCCAGGAAAACAGCTGGAGCTTAGCTGTAAGAAGCCAATTTATAAACTACTAAAAACCCATCCCTCACTTTTTCCCATTTCATATCCCACTCAGTCCCTGCTTCAGGATACCTTCGTGCCTTCTCCTCCAGAATAAAACTTGTTTTCACAGAAAAGTATCTATATTTGTCAAGTAAGGGCCTGAGTGACCCACACTTCCTACTCATATCCTCCATCCTGAAAAGGGTCATCCCGTCAAGCCTAATCCCTTGACACAAGACAGAAGCCTCTAGCCCTTAGGAAAGACACTCCAAGTCTGAGTTGGTAAGCTAGTGTCTGCCTATATTTGGGTACTCTGTCCAAACCCTTTGAGTACTGCGACTGTGGTCCCATCTCCCTGTGATGGGACACTGAAGGTCCTTTCCTGAGGATAACTCCTGACTATTTACCAGCTTTTTCTAGAAGGTGATATTTTTTTTCCCATAGTCATTTCTTAGCCATTTAATTTTTTTCTTTTTCTTTTCCTTTTTCTTCTTCTTTCTTCTAGTTCTGCAGATATTTATTGGGCATATATTAGGTACATATACAAATCCAGTACAGGAAGGTCAGAATAAGAATTCATCCTAAGTCAGAACTAAAATAACAATTTGGGATGTGCTGAAGCTCACGAGCATGAGAGGCCACCGCTTGCACCCCCAGCTCTTGTTTGAAATCCCACAGTAAAAGCTGAGTGCCAAGGAGCAAGACTCTGAGACATTTAATTCCAGCCATAAGTGACTTAAGGCAATGACATCCCTCATTTTTAATTTATACTTAAATAACCTGATATAGCTTTAGATGAACTGAATATGGCTTACAAAGGTGCCTGTGTGAAGGGGAGCAGAGTAAGAGGTCAGCACAGAGCCAGGTCACTGCCTATATTAAGGTCACACGGTTATTAGAGGAACAGCTGGAAATAAACTGGGAGTGGCAATCTTCACTCTAGGCTCAAAGTAACCTTGTCGCACCATCTAATGAGACACTGGCATTTGAGCTGGAACTGCAGGGATGACAGGAGTTCACTGACAAAAGAGGGAAGGGTAAGGCAGGATGTTCTGGAAGAGGGATCAAGGATTGAGTTCTGCCCTGACACAGCGAGGTTGGAACTCACAGGGCACAGGAGTCTGTATTCCCAGGCCTTGAAAATCCATTACTCACTTCAGAAATACTGAGACATCTATACTTTTCCTTTATAGCAAGTCTCATAGTTTTTAATTATGTATTTATAACATTTGCTCACATTTTCTCCCCTCTGCCTCCACTCCATCCTAAAATGACTCCAGAAAGGCAGAAATTTCAACTGTTTTGCTCACCATTGTATCCTCAGCACCTAACGCAGGCTTTAGTGCCTAATGGGGTTCACTAGATATTTGACAATGAACAAATGAATGAATGAACTATAAACACAGCAAAACCAGCTTTATCAGAACACCCAGTGCTGCACATCAGAAAGGCATTGTTATTTGTTTGCAATTGAGCTAAATTAGGTATCAGTTCATATTAAAAGTACCATGGACTATGTATGCACACAGTATTAATTTTAACATGCTTGAAAATAACTATTTAGTGGATTGTTTTCCTTCACCTAGCCCCTTTTGCCTCTTCTTTAGAATGAGACCCACTTGGAACATATGTGCATTTTTTAACCTGACATAAAAGACTGCTTCTTTAAAATGTATAATAAAATCTCACCAAAAAAAGTGCACTAAAAGCAATGAAACTGATGATTTAGGAGAATACAGAAAGGATATTGAAGCTCAGTCTCTACCTTAAATATGCAAAATTTTAGTAAGTTTATGAATTTGGAAAGAGCAAGTGATCCAAAGAATGTTCTCAATGCATAACTTAAGAGTGCAAGAGAAAATTCTCTCCTTAACCCAAGACAAATCTGTTTTACAGTGGGCTGGCATGGGGAGAGGTGAGGAAAGACTTCTGCTGGTCTCCCTCCTAGCTCTCTGCCATTTCAGATATGGCTCAGGCTCCTGAGCCGGAGTGCTCCTCACCTGGACCTGGGCCTGGGTCTTGAAAGCCAAAAGGGTCTGAACTGAGCTTCCTCACCATGAACTACCACCCCCTCTCCCCCATTCAGTTTACATAATGTGCCATGGAGACAGTTTCCCCCCATAGATGTCACAAGCTCCCGAGAAACAACACAACCTCATTCTCAGAGAATTCCACTGACTACTGAAAGTCTTCTCTATCTCTCCAAAATAGAAAAGGATAGTGCCTATTCTATTCTGGTCTTCACTTTTCTGGTTCTACCTGACAATCTTTATAGCCTCTCCCAGTGAGGCGGGCTATGCTAATTAACCAAAACCCAGAGGAGCCTACCTATCGAAACTCTCCCATTTTGCAGAGGAGGAAACTGAGAAAGCCCTAGACGGGTTAATTGACACACTAAGGTCACCAAAGGAAAATGAGAACACAGACCCCTGCCCTTAAGCTCATTTTTTCCCTTCAATAGCATCTCCTTATTTCCTACCTCTACTGTTTCTTTCCATTCCCAATGCCATCATCCTACTTTGGTGTTCACATCCTTTCTTGTATTCTCAACACTTTGCCCACATCATTCCCACCACTGCCACCAGCAAGATCCTCTCCATGCTAAATAAAAGTTATCACCACTGAAAAGCCAGCTCAAATCCTTTCCCTTCCACAAAACTCTCCCAACATACTTTGGCCCAAGAATTCTTTCTATCTCTAGCATCTAAAGTATGGTCCCTTCTTCAGCCCTTTGCATAGACTTCCTTTGTTTCTTATGCTGATACCCTTTGTTAAGGGAATTTCTTTTTCCCCCACTCAGGGTAAATCTTTCCCAAGAAAAGAGTTTAATTATTGACATCTCTCTACCTCTATTCACTTCATCTCAAGACAAAGTAGGGAAGAATACACTTATAATTATAGACTCAACTCCTCTCTTTTCTTCCTGGAAATGAACTCTCTCACAAAGAGTGGCTCCTCTCTGTTCCATGGGGAAAGAGACACTGTGCAGCTAAGAGTATAAGTCAATTTTAGACTTTTAATCTCAGGCTGCCTACTGGGATCTATGCTAAAGTGTGTGTACTTCAATCCAGCCTTTATCTACTAGAAATAAAGGTAATCTATTGCCCTAATATGCATTATATTTAGCATATTTCTCAATTGACCCAAACTCAGAGGTGAAGGGAGAGAATTCCTCTGGATACCACAGCATTCTATATGGATATTTAAATCTTACTTTATCGTTTAATCATTGTTTGCTGTGCTTTGTCTCTCCATCTCTAGTATGAACTCCTAAAGGATTAGAACAATGAGGTATAATTTTTCATATCCCCTAGAGCACTCAGTTCAAAGCTTTGCACATAGCAGGTGCTCAATCCATTCTATTCAATAAAATATTTGTTGAAAAACTCTGATACCTTTCAGCAATCAAGTAATTTTCCTTAAAGTGTTTTCACCATAATTCTACCACATATAAAGATCTGTAACCAAGGAAACATCTTTCCCATCCTAGCTAAAACAGATCCTTTCAGTTTCTAAAATCTCCTTCCTTAAGTACTTATCCTCCTCCTCCATCATTTCTCTGATTCTCTCTGACTGGTAGAAATAAAGAAAAAAAAAGCACTAAGGTCTTGCAGAAAAAGATGAGGCACCTAATACATGGTGGTTCTGATCACTCTTCCCCCCTAATTTCATTCACAATCCCTAAGAAGACATGCTTACTTTTACACACAATGACACCTAAAGTTGGTAGCTTAAATTAAATTTTTTTGCCAGCAGACCCAATGTCCGTATGATAGGGATGAGCGTCAGGCAACCCTATAGATTCCCAGTTGCAACATTTTCTATCTTTTATCTCATGCTCCTCCAACCTATCCCCCTGGACTTTGCTTTTTGCCTCTTTGTATGCCCACACATCCAAAGCCATACTTCTATATCACCTAGCCCTAAATATGACCTAGTGAGTATGATTTTTTTTCTGCATTGCTCCTTCTTAGAATTTGCCCCCACTTTTCCTCCCCAATCCTGTTAGTGACATATTACTATACCTACTATAGCCACTTTTGCCAAGCCCATGTATAGCACCATCAGGTAGCCTTTACTCAAATATTCTTCTATAGATGGTTTAATTCCCTAGCTCCCATCTGGCCTGAGCCATTTCCTCCAATTCATTCTCTTTTCTATCCTCAACAAATCCATTATCATCATAACAACCTAAGTCTGACAAATGTAGTCCAAAGTATACCATTGGTAAGATCAGAGCACAAGAAAGAAAAGAAATCTTTGAGATGTTCTAGTCTGACCCAACCCCTTTTTCTCTTCATTTTAGAGGTAAAGACATCAAGACACACAGGTTAAGCAGATCACCAAAGTGAGCTAAAGACAAATTTAAGCCTAAATCCCAAGTCTCACGACAACCAATTGAATTTTCCAACATTTTTAAAGAAATAGAAAATAATATAACAATTGATATTGATTTGCCATTATTATATAAAAGAGAACTGCCAAAAATGATACAAATTTCTCACAAGCCGATGCCTCAAATCCAAAGTATTTGCAAATTGAAGATTGATTTTCAGCAGTTTTTATGAGATGGATATCAAACTGTAACACACAACAAGGCTCAATGTTCTCAGACCAACAATTCAGTCTTTTAATAGTAGACAATTACAGTGAAAGAAACTCTAGAAGACTCCAAGGTCTAATATCCCACTAGAAATATAAATAGCAGTTGCAGAGCTTAAAGCAAAAGGACTTCACCATAATATTAAAGGGAGAAATAATCTACAAAATGACATCAAGTCAATTTAATAAAAACTCTGAATCTATAAACTTAAATAAAAATATAATATATTCATAAAAATAAGACAAATCCTGACTCTACCATAATAAAATCATTTGCATTGATTCAAAGAAAGTCTATCATCCTCCAAACACAACTTTCCAGACATATTCCATATTTTGTGATGACGAATGGTAAGATTTATACATTTACCAACATAATGTAAACCAAGATACTCCTAAGACCAAAAATACACTTATGCTAAGAAGACTCCATATTTTTACTGTTAATTTCCCACTATCAAACCACAAACTGTGCAAATTAGTTTCACTTAATTTATCTCTGTTTTCATCAATAAATGACACTTTAAATATATGCATATTTATTAAAATTCTCCCCATAAATTTCACATCGATAGGTACTGTTTCATCTCACATCCATAACTCTTTGTTCTATATGCAAGAAAGAGACTGAGACAGATGGAGAGAGAGTCTCTTATCCATGAATTTGGGCTTTCTGGTTCAAATACAGCCATCTAATTCCTACAAATAATTGTACATTGCTCCCTATAAGCTCTCTGTTTTCCTGAAATGGTAGATAGTGGCAGCAAGGTTGGGAAGTGACTGGGAAGTAATGCTTTGTCAACATTTGGGGGAATGTGTTGGCTAAATCACTTGAAAAGAGTACAGCAATTCAGGGCTCCTGGGTGGCTCAGTTAGTTAAGCATCTGCCTTCACTTGGGTCATGATCTCAGGATCCTGGGATCCAGCCCCATATTGGACACTCTGCTTAGTGGGGAGTCTGCTGCTAATCTGTCTGCCCCCCCAACCACCAGCTTGTGTTTTCTCTCTTTCTCTCAAATAAAAATAAATAAAATCTTTAAAGGAAAAAAAAGAATACAGCAATTCATCAGGCCAGTGATTATACTGCAAAGGACCCCATGCATGCCAACAGAGAAGCTTTGCACAGAGGCCACCCCAACCCATAAGTAATCACCTCTGACTTGATCACTCACTGAAGAAAATAAAGTGGGCCCAAGCTCTAGGAAGTACATTTTTAGAGTGAACTATTTAAAATCTCCTGCATTTGTATTTGGTTGTAAGATTTTGACCTTGTTAGTTACTGCTTCTTCAACAACTACCGGTGGGATGATAATAATGCCTGATACTCTTTTGAGTGCTTTGAACTACATTGATATATTTAATCTTCATCTAATTCTCAAGTAAGAGAACTGAGTCACAAGGAGGCTAATAAATTTTCCTAGAACAAGTGACAGAATCCGAATTCCAATCAGGCCGTCTCCTGCTCCAGATGTTTTCCCAACCAAGTGTGTTCTCTGTTACTCAGTCTTTGTCTCTATAAAATAGGGAAAAGAACTATTCCACTTTCATTTCTAGGAAGTTGTAAGAATCAAAGAATATAATGTTATTTCTCTTAGAGAAATAAAATAACACGAGATAAAAACAGGTTTATGTGTTATCATCAATGAATCAGTGTGGGGTATAACACTTTCAAGGACTGTTTGGTAAAAAATCATTTTAAGTTAATAATAATAGGGCAGCCCCGGGGACTCAGTGGTTGAGCGTCTGCCTTGGGCTCAGGGCATGATCCCAGGATCCAGTATCGGGTCCCACATCAGGCCTTTTGTAGGAAGCCTGCTTCTCCCTCTGCCTGTGTCTCTGCCTCTCTCTCTCTCTCTCTCTCTCTCTCTCTCTCACACACACACACACACACACACACACACACAAATAAATAAAATCTTAAAAAAATTAATAATAAGTCAAAAGGAAATTATATGTTATGACCAGTAATGTTCTAGTAAATACAAACCAAATAGAAGAAAAATCAAGGCTGAAGATCCGAGTTCTCCCCAAAGATCATCCATTGACAGAGAGTCCTGGACAGAACAAAGTACCAGGAGCCAATAACAGAAGTTTCACCTCAGCTCCCACCCACACTTCAGGAGGCAGGACTTTGAATATACCACTTCCTCTCTGTTGTTTTCAGCTTCCTCATCTAAAAGCTTTACCACCCACAGCTCTTTCTTCTGGATCACGCTGCCTCCTCGCTGAGTGCTGGGGCTCAGTGTCCTTGCAAAGACTCTACAGGTCTAGAATTTTTTTTAGCAACCTCCATCTTCTAAACCAGGGGCTTGGTTCTGTAGAGTAAAATCTTAATGACTCTGGAACACAGAGTTCAAGAAAAGACAGGGCATTGTTACTATGAGTTCAACTTCTTAGATTTGTATCATGTCTGTTGTCTAATCCACACGTCCACAGCCCCAGCCCTAGTTCAGGTCCTCCTCGTCTTTCATGGGGATTCTGTCAAGAATGTAGAAAACTCAGGGATCTCTGGGTGGCTCAGCAGTTTAGCGCCTGCCTTTGGCCCAGGGCGCGGTCCTGGAGTCTATGTCTATCATGAATAAATAAATAAAATCTTAAATAAAAAAAAAGAATGTAGAAAACTCAAACTCACCTCTTTTTCACTGGTCTCTTTAAACAAAGCCTTCACCTTGCCTCCAGATGATCTTACTAAGAAGTAATCTCATCAGATCAATGCCTGTTCTGAAACGTTATAGCATCAATATAGGATGATGGTGAAGTATCCTTTAAGCTTGGAGATAAAATGATCTTCTGAAGTAAAATCAGTACAATGTTTGTATTACAAATAAGCCTGGTCATATCCACTAGATTTTAAGGAATAAGATCAGAGTAGGATGACCAGGCAGGACATGTATTTTGGGGGGAGTTCTCCTAAAAGCAGATTTTGAGGCAAGAACTTCATACTTCAAGAAGTATATTTGAAAGGTGGTCCTGATAAGTGATTTAAGGGGTGGATAAGTGACTTATAAATGGGAGAAAGGCCTATAAATATGCACTAATAAATAGCACAAGGCACAAATCTACTGAGGACCTTCTAGAATGTAAAACATATCTCAGAATTATCCTACTGATAGGCAAGGAAGCCAGAATATTATTTTTTTAAAGATTTTATTTATTTATTCATGACAGACCTAGAGAAAGAGAGAGAAGCAGAGACATAGGCAGAGGGAGAAGCAGGCTCCAGACAGGGAGCCCGACATGGGACTAGATCCCAGGACTCTGGGACCACGCCCTGAGCGAAAGGCAGCTGTTCAAACCCTGAGCCACCCAGGCATCCTGGAAGCCGGAATATTAATTCACCAACTCCTGATCCTCATTGGCCAGAGTCATTCTTGGACTTTAATTCCTCAGGATTAAATGTCTAGTGAAGGCCAAGCACACTTTCAGAGAACACTGAATAAAAATGAAAGTTGTAATCTTTCAGTAGAAGAAAGAACATCAAGAGAAGAAAGGAGAATGGAAAAAGATCTGCATGGAGGTAGTAAGAGAGTGCCAGAGAGCAAGATATGAGTGTTTGGCCAAATATTTAAAAGCAGCAAAATCTCCAATCTTGATAATTCTGGTGAATGTAAAGGTCTCTCCTGCAGCAGTTTACCAATAATAACATCATCTATAACCTGCCATCTACCGTGCCAGGGACTTTGTTCGACACTAAGTACTTGGTGTTCATCACCTTCTTACAATGACTCAGCAAATGAAGTAACTAACATTTGGGTGAATTCACTGATGTGCCAAAGTCACTGAGCTAGTAATGTCAGCCCTTTACTAGCTCTATAAGCTTGGACAGATTAGATTTAAACTTTCTCATCAAATATGTCCTTTTTCTATGTATTACAGAACATGTCAAGTTTTGACAGAAATATTTCTCAAGATTATCTAGTTTCCTTTATTCCAATACCACATTCATGTCATATTCACCACTCTCTAATGCTAGGAGGAATCTGGATATGCAATGTAAAGTTTATTTGATTCAATTCAACATACATTTACTGATTTCCAATTCTATGAGCCAAGCTATATGCCAGACACATTTGGCAGCACAGGCATAGATAAAACCTAATTCCTGCCTTCAAGAGATTTATAACATTGTGGTGGGAGAGAAACTGATATTTAAAAAGCTCTTTTTCAGGGTGCCTGGGTGGCTCAGTTAGTTAAGCATCTGACTCTTGATTTCAGCTCAAATCTTAATCTCAGGGTCATGAGTTCAAGCTCCATGGTGGGCTCTGTGCTGGGCATGGAGCTACTTAAATAAAAAAACAAAACAAAACAAAGAAAAGCATTTTCTCATCCATTATCATTAATCATTGCAAGGATCCAATAAGATAATAGAGTCAACTGCTATACAATATAATGGTGACAACTATAGATTATTTTCCCTTGATCCTTTATTCAAACAGAATCTTACTGATGTCTACCTTATCCCATGGCTAATACTTCAGGTTATAAGTTTATATTTGGAATAAATATTCTCAACAATGTGTAGAACCTCAGTGCTGATTCCAACTTGTAGGATTCTCCTATGGATCTTGACCTATATAGAAAGAACTACTATGATTTGAAAGACCAAATGAAAGCATTGACATTACCTCCCATCTCTTCGAAAATATAACTTAAAAGAAATATTTGATCCCTGGGGGAACCATAGAGATGCCACCATAAAATATTGAAAAGACACATGTGTGATGATTCCTAACAGACCTCCCGTTCAACTCCACTTTGGCCAGTGCAAAACACTGATGGAATTAGAAAATTGGTGATAACGCCTATTGCAGCTTCTTGCCAGGTTGTTTCCTTAGTGGAGTTATCACTACCTCGTTTGCAGCAATTGATAGAACAAATGTATTTTTATCCATTCCCATAAACAAAGGACACTAAATGTAGTCTACTTTCATTTGGTGGGAGATAATGTCCTAGGAATGACAACTCTGGGTTGTCAACTCCCCAGTTCTGTGCCAACACAATTAATTCTGTGTCAACTCCCCAACCCCTCACAATCCTGTTGGACATCATGCTGATTCATTCCATCAAAGACATTATGGTGACAGAACAGAGGGCAGCAAGTTGCTTAGAAAAAAAGTGTGGTATTTGGTAGACATCGTTAGATAAAGAGGCAAGGTACACCACATATGGATATTCTGCTTGGATCATTTTACCAAGTAATTTGAAAAGCTGATGGCTCTGGATGGGGCCCAGAGCCACTCAGGCTAACCCTGCCCTCAGTGAAAATGGCTCTAATGTATGCCCTTATAACTCAGCATCTTATAACCAGAGCAGAAATCCCTTCACGTTTTAGAGAATAACCATATACCTTCACATAAGTAAGCAATCTGCTTTTAAGAAATAGTTCCCAACTTACCACTCAGCTTGGAAGATGACTGAAGTATGACAACATTGAGCCTTCTTCACCCATAAATTTGTGAACATTTCAGCAGGGCATTGGATCATCACAGGTATGAAATCAACACCAAGATCAGAGAGGACCACCCTTGCTCACAACTGAATTACACAGAAAAGAAGGATATCTCTTAAATGACTTGTTCACTAGGTTCCTTTCATTTTCTAGGCTTGTGTTTCATATTTGGTACAATTTGTTGCTTAGATAAGAAAGCACAAAATGTATTTGTTCAGCATTCTGGGAAACTACAGGGTACCCCAACTACATAAATGCTATATAGCTCTCCTCTCCAATCCGAGCTTCCTGTCTCTCAGTTGCATTTTCTTTTTTTTTTTTTTTCAATTGCATTTTCTTTGCAGTTGCATTGTCTCTTTAAAATCAGCATCATCTGTTCACTGGAGACCAGAACATTGTTATTAAACACTCTTTGGTGGATTTTTAAAAGCACACACTTTCTTTTTTGGAATTAAGCAAAAACCAAAACCCTATCTCACATCGTTATGACAAACTCCTGTGAACCCCTATTAAATATGATGCTGCAGGAGCAGGAGCTCATGGTAATTGCCGTTTAATGGCATTCAGTTCAGTTCCCTTGCAAAGAACACCCTCTGGAAATTATATCCCGAGCAAGAGGAAATATTTGAACCTGCTACCATTTGTAGCTAAATAATAAAATAAAGATAAAATTGTTCAATGGCAAGAGCAGCATCCAGAGGCACCTTAATTCTCTAGTATCTTAACCATTTGTTTGTTGGTTTTTTAATCTTGGGATGCTTTAATTATTTTCACTGCCTAATGCAAAGGGGAGAATGTGACCAGCTTCATAACCTGAGGATTCCTCATGATATTATGTTTGACATTACTAATAGCATATAGCATAGTTATAAGAAAAAAATGCAGGATGTACAAACCTAGGCATGAATCCTGGCAACATCATGGCTGTGTGATCCTGAGGAAGCTTCTTAATCTCTCTGACCTTCAGAGTTTGCTTATGTTTTAAATGAGATAGCGTATGTCCAATGCCCGCTGAAGCACCAGATAGCAGCTAAACTTTCAACAAACACCACCTGTTGTTAATGTCCTCTGTGGTCATTCTGCTGGCAAAGCTGCCTCCAGAGATATCCTAAAATAGTTCCACTTAAACTGGGAATAGGAAAATAATGGGAAGAACTAAGACATCATAATGCTGATTCACATGCACTCGCCCCTGCTTATATCCCCAGGGAAATCTAGAGCATTCTTTCGTAACTGGTGGTCAATCCTACACAATACAAAGATGGAGCTATGCTGAGAAGGCTTAGAGTCTTCCAAGCAGAAAGAGGAAATCTGAGCTGCTGCAGCTCAGCTGCCTAAATACCAAGCAAGCCAGCTGGTGGGAGAGGAAGAAGTCAGGGGAAGTCAAAGAATAATACATACTGTGAAAATCTGATGTGCGTGTGCAGCCACAGTCTGGAGAAGAGTTTCCAGCCTCTTCTGTGCTCGTTCTAATCATCTGGTTTGACGAGAAAACCTTTGCCCCAGTGAATTCTATAAAAAGGTCCAGGGAATGAATATTCTACTGTAGCTGTGTAATGACTTTTTCTTTGGAGGCAATGGTCAAAAAACAAAGTCTGGACTAGAATCAAGTCTACTTCCAAGGGTAAAACTGAGCGAGCTCCAGAATCCTCCAACTATTTTTCGGTGGGGGGGGGTGGATAAAGCAAAGGTACTTTTCATCAGCTCAGGTGGAGACAGCTAGGCATACTATTTCGCATTTAGCCTGTATTTGTGGAAGCAATGCTATGTGCTTCATCCTTATGCCTGTGGTGACCAACAAGAACAGCATTTTGCTGCTTCAAAATAAAACAATAACAGTTACTGAGCACTTCTGATGCTCCAGGTACAAAACTCTTGAAAGAAACAGGGCAGAATCTGCGCAGTCGGGATACACTGAGCTTCCCAGGAGGCTCTGCAGTAACTGTTTTCTCCCGTCACGTGCCCATACATGTGAATGTCATTCAGGTTCTCACAGGGCCAGATACAGACAGGAAGGATTTCACAGCTCTACCACCACAAAGGCCTCCAGTTATTCAAATTCTTTCAAATTATTCTTTCCTTAATGAAGACTTTGTTCCCTGATACCCAGCCTGCTGACATCCTTCCATTCCCCTGCAGTCATTATCTTCATTTTCCACTCTTTGGCTAGCTGCAGTATTCATGTCAGTAAGTTCTGTGCATTGTAGAGCTCATGAAGGGATTGTCATTTCACCCTGTAGACTCACTCCTCCTTGCAATACTGACAGCTGACTTAAGTCCTGGTTATGATTAATGACAACTTCGTAGTGGCTTTACATAGCACATTTCATTTCCTGATTACAAAAGGCTCGGAAAAGTTCTCTCACAGTCCCTCCCCAGCAGGATGGAAAGATTTAAGAAGACAAAGAGGTTAAGTTACATGCTCAATAAAAAGTAATGAAAGAAAAAATAGAAATCTGGGCTTAAGCCATTGAGTCTATTCATGAAGCTAGGAGGCCTCCCCATAAAGGAAGAGGCATGAAAGCACCATGTGGTAGAAGCTCATAACACAGATGGGAAAAATTGCAGTACTCTTGCTTCACAAACAGCCCCACACACAGGGCAGGGAGAGACCAAAGAGGCAGCCACTCCGGACTGGAAGGTGATAGGTTTAATAAGCAAGAAAATTTCTATCCCAGGCTTAACATGGGCACCACAAGATGAGATCTCTGCATCCAGCTGCCAGAATATTAAAAGTTTATGTAGAGGCACTAATAAGGTTCAGGCATATATACCATATAGATGGTCTCAACAACACAGTGGTCTCTTCAGGCTGCATCCTTGAAATGGTTTCCACTGTGGGAACAGTGGGCAGAACATGCATTCCAAGGACAGGGTAGGGGGTAAGGAGCCTCTGATTGCCCAGGTCCAGCTCACAGGTCAAATGGCAGTCATGTCCTCTCAATGACCTCCTCCAACAAGTACTCCTCTTTTCTTTGGTCTCTGAAAATCTATTTGTGGCTTTGAAATAGATGCATTAGTCAGGTGGGACTACTATTATTCTAGTTATTGATTAAGGATGTTAAAAACAGCTTGGAGAGTTGTTACTACTTTTGGGTTTTGTGGTTTATTTATAATCAGGCAGTTTGTCATCCTTCTTTCAAGATCAACAATAATCAGAGAGGAACACTTATTATGTGTGTTTGAATTGAGCAGAAAGTTCAAGACCTCTGTTATAGGCCCACCAAAACCACAATGACTCCAAACTCTTCTTTCTTAAACCCCATCAACTTGTTCTTCGAGATGAAGAAGAGGCTCTTGAGGACAATTTCTGACACAGCCCTTTTAGTTGATGGAGGCCAAAGAGTTCAGTGGAAAAAGTTTTGAAGTCTTGTAAGAGGTGACTTCAAGCCCCATCTCAGACCCGGATTTCTGTGGAACAGGTTCTTTAATCTTCCAATGGGCTGTGTTCTGGTAGTTGAATGAAAGTTCAGTTCTAAGAAAATTAAGGAACATATTAAAAAAAAAAAAAAAAACAACTAAGTTACAGCAAAGTTGACTTATTCAGAAAACAAAATTCCTGAAATGTAGGATATCTACACATAGGAAAGCTATACAGATATGTATAGATTAAGATATACAGATATGATAATTTTGGTACTATATATTTCATTGATAAAGAAAGATAATCAGAGCCACCTGGGTGGCTCAGTCAACTAAGTATCTGGCTCTTGGTTTCAGCTCAGGTCACCATCTCAGTGTTGTGGGATCGAGCCCCATGTAGGGTTCCACACTTAGCACTGAGAATGCTTGAGATTCTCTCTCTCCCTCTGCTCCTCCCACCACTCACACACACACTCTCACTCTCTAAAGTAAATAAATAAATCTTAAAAGACAGAGATAATCAATTGAGTATCAATACTAAATACAACAAAATGAAATTGGTAAATGAATTACACATAGAAGGAAAAAGAAGAAAAGGAAAGGAAAAGAAAAGAAAAGGAAAAAGAAGAAAAGAAAGAAGAAAAGTTAGTTCTGTTTTAGCTCTAAGGGATGTTATGCATATTAGATCACCAGGATAAGAATATACCAAGCTCTTCCAAGGAAAGTGATAGTAACCATAAAAATATTTGATGAAGATGAATGATAAATTTTCTTGAAGACATAGTATGTACAAAGCATTGGGTACTAAGAAGAGAAAAGTGTAAAACACAATTCTTGTCATTCCGTATTTTATAGGCTTGCCTTAGATGATAGACAAGCATCCCTTTAAAAAGTAACTCAAAACAAACCTATGCTGTATAGCATGTGAATAAATAGAGGTATAAATGCCATAGGAGATATATGTGGAAGAGAGGACATAGGAAGTATAGAAGAGTTTATAAAATTAAAGATAAAAGAGAAGAAAAAGAGGGAAAAAACAAGTTAGGAGGGATATTTAAGATGTGCTGAGTTATTAGGAAAACATAGGACTCCCTGGGGCAGCTGTAAACCATTTTGCTAAATATTAAGATGGTTTGCACAAGAGAAGAGTAATAAATAAAATGGAAAAAAGAGAAATAGAGGACCTAGAATGTCAGATGATTCAGGCTCTATTGTGCATATACAAACAAAGCTGAGTAAGAAGAAATAATGAAAGGGAAAACCAACCATTTATGATATAAGCAAATAACATAGGTAAAACATATATCAATAATTGTTCAAAATCTATTGAACAAAATAATGAAACTATAACACTCTTGAGGAGCATAAAAGTAGACTCGTACAAAAGGTAAGATATATCATGTTCTGGAGTAGGAAGAGTGAAAGATTCCAATTAATGCTAAGTTAAATTATAAATGTAATGTGATCCCAGTAAAAAAGACTATTTTTTCTGAAGCAACATAGCTAATTATAAACTATATTATTAAAAATAATAAAATGCAATAGTAGCTAGAATACTCTGGAAAAAAAGCTAAGTAATGAGATAAAGGGAGATTAGCCTTACCATATACTAAAACATAAGCCCTTTCACAGTAAAACAATGTGATATTGCTACATGGACTGACAGACATATCAATAAAAGAGAATTGAATATCTAGAAATAGGACCAGTTGCATATGGATATTTAGTGAATTTAAGCAAATCAGTGAAGGAAAGAAAAATGCCTAATGAGTGATGCTGGGGTTACTGATATTCATATCATTTAAAATTTTTTTTAATATTTTATTTATTTACTTGAGATAGAATGCAAGAGAGAGAACATGAGCAGTGGGGAGGGGCAGATCATTTTAAAGGAAGGTATTTTTTAAGATTTTATTTTTTTATTTGAGATAGAGAACAAGTGAGAGAGAACATGAGTAGGGGGGAGAGGCAGAGAAAGAGGGAGAAGCTCTCCACTGAGCAGGGAGCTAGATGCATGGTCTCAATCCCATGACTCCAGGATCATGACCTAAGCCAAAGGCAGATGCTAAACTGACTGAGACACCCAGGTGCCTCTAAAAAAAATAAAAGGATTTAAACTGGATTGTTTATCACACTGTAGACCAAGAAAATTTCCGATGGACAAGACATTTAAATGTAAACATTAAAAACATACAAATATTAGGGAAAAAAGCCTGGGTAAATTCCCCATAATCTGGAAGATGACAAATAGGAAGTGATAAAGAAAGAGATTAATACATTTGATGAATAAATATTTTTAAATATCATGACAAATATAAAGCATAAGCAAAGTGAAAGAGACAAATGGCAAGTAGAAAAATATTTGCAACATAAATGACAGACCAAGATTAGTATCTCTACGCTAGAAAGACAATAAATAGGTAACCAGCTAATATGGAGAAGAAAAGCTCCAATAACTCTATTGAAAAAATGAACAAGAAATTATGAATATGCTATATGTTGGCAAATTGAACACCAATAAAAAATAAATTAAAAAAAAGAAATTATGAATATAGATTTAACAGAAAAAGATATGCAAATGTCCTTTTAACATGAAAATTTGCTCAACATAATTCATAATAAGAGAGCTGCAGGTTAAAAGTACAGAGATACTGGGCACCTGGGTGGCTCAGTGGTTGAGCATCTGCCTTCAGCTCAGGTGGTAATCCTGGGGTTCTGGGATCGAATCTTGAATCAGGCTTCCTGGAGGGAAACTGCTTCTCCCTCTGCCTATGTCTCTTTCTCTCTCTCTGCTTCTCTCATGAATAAGTAAATAAAATATTTTTTTTTTAAAAAGTGCAGAGATACCATTCTCACCCATAAGACTGTCAAAGATTAAAAAGTTTAGCAATATATTCTTACTAAGGGTTTGGAGAAATAGTCTCATACATTGCTGATGAGAATGCCAAATGATATCACCACTAAAGAACAGAATTAAGCAGTAACTAGTAGATTTATAAATACATACGTTTTAATCATTTGGATCAGCAATCTCATGTCAAGAATCATAATGCAATTACACTGATAGTCCCCCACCCCACCATATGCATAAGGCTATTCATTATGTCATTATTTCTAATAGCAAAAGAATGGAAATAACTCAAATGCTCATTCAATAGGAAATAAGTTAAATAACTATCATACATCTAACACACTGGATTGCGATGAGCTGCAAGAAGAAACAAAGATTACTTCAAATGTTGTTATGCTATCTTATAGAGTATGTAAATGTTGTACAAAACTGAGAAACAAAATTATTCAAAAAAATAAAAATAATTCTTAACAGTTGGAAACAAAATGAGACAAATGAACTTTACTGAGTTGTTACACAAAGAGAATTATTTCAAGCAATTTAATAAAACAGTAATTTATTCTATATAAGGATGTAGTCTTAACAGTAAAGAAACTACAAAGAAATCTTAATCTGTTTGGGGTTGTAATTAAGGTGTTGTCATTCTAAACTGTTGTATGTGCATGTAGATAAGTAGGCAATAATGTTGGTGGCATTGGGAATAAAATTTTTGCCATGTGAGAAGAGAGACACAAGTTTGGAATCTGAGAAGTTAAATAAAAGCTCTATAATAATAAATTTTAGTTGAAGACAACAGCATAAGTTTATGATGTACTTTCTTTAAAATTATGCATTTTTTATTTTTGTCCACTAAAAACATCTAGAAAAGATGACCACTCAAACAGAAACTCTTATTTCCTTAACTCTCTCTATGGCACTTCCCACCATAGCAAAGTGTGATATCTAGGAAAAATTGCTGATTCTATATCTGGGGCAATAAGTGTATGACATTTTTCATTTTGGAAAATCAAGGAAGTTACCAAAGCCTACTAGAGTTGTATCAAAAAAAAAAAAAAAAAAACTCAAAAGCCAACTCGAAGGGATTCTTAACTGACTAAATGCAGGACAACTTGAGTACCAAAATAAACTATTATTTTCATGAAATTTAAAGCCATCATTTTTTTAATAATTCTAAAAATTAGAAGTTAAAAACCAGCTCATTGGTCACCATTGGAAGATGCTGGATGAACCAATACATAATTCTGAGAATTATTAACATTCAAAGAACTGACCATATGTCTTGCCTTTCCTGTATATGCTACCTCAGGGTAACCAAGTAGTTGATGATGGAAAGTGACTCTTTTTAAAAGAATTACAGTTAATTAATAGATTATAATATCACTTTGCAGCCTCTAATGAAACAATGGATCAAAGTAATGATCATCAATGGCTCTGAACCCAAGTAATGATAATCAATGGCTCTGAACCCTTTAGGTGAAAAACTGATGAGGAACTTTATAATGACTGCATCAAGCTCATGATTCCTGAGCCTCCTGATTAATCTCAACATTACAAAAAAAGAAAGAAATCATCCACTTAATTCCATCTGAGATAATGAAATATGAAATTGACAATTTTGAAGTACTCTTATCAAAAATTTGAAGATAAATTTGATCATACCTCCAAATCTATAAGTACTAAGTTGAACCACATAAAATTGCCAAAACTTGACTATTCTGACCTACAAAAATATAATTTCATTTGGCTCAACCCAAAACCTAAATAAAGGGGGCAGAGAAGCAGGCTAAGTTAAATTCAGTTGTGAGACAATTGGAAAATTCCAGACAGTAAAAATTACCCAATTTCTGCAATAACAATAAAACAATAAAACTTTTGTAAGAAAAATTTTAAAGGAGGGGAGAGAGTACTCACAGACTAAAAAAGACTTGAGATTTATTGAATAAAAACAAATGTGGAACTAATTAGGATTCCGATTCAAATAGTCCAACTGTCAAAAGAAAATAAGACAATTAAGAAATTTTAAAACTGTTTGGATGTTTGCTGATAATAAAGAATCCCTGCTGATTTTTTCATACTTTAGTGGCATTGTGGTTATTTTACAAAAGAGTACTTATTTTTCGGAGATATATACTAGAATATATTAGAGATAAAATTCAATTAGCCTGAGATTATAAATGAAAAAGGTTGAGAAAGTGTTGGTAATTATGGAAAATGGGTGCTGGTAAATGGGCATTTATTAGACTATTCTCTATGCTTCTGTATAATGTTATATATATATATATATACCATTTTCCGTACTTAAAAATTAGGGGAAAGATTTAGACTCTAATCATTGGAGAGTCATTGAAAGTCTCTCATTAGGGAACAACAGATTCATCAGATTATAAAAATAACACATTCTTGGCTGGCATTTTCCTATGGTACACATAGGAGCCCAATATAACTGCAATTCCTTTTAACCTGCCTGTTTGAAGCCTAAAGCAAAGGTATCTCCAAAACGAGTGGGTGGCAGACACATTTGCCTTACAGCAATTTTTTTTAAGAGAGAAATGAAAGAAAAAAGTCAACAGGCAGGTCAGATCTTTATGATTCTCTAATGCTCCAACAGATCCGCAAGAAAAAGATTTTCCAAATAAATTGATGTTGTATAACTCAAAGACAGGAAAGGTTGTGCAAAGTTTGTGCGTCCTTTTTTGAACAAAACTTTAGACATGAACCAATTTAAGCTACCTGAGCAGAAAGTTAAAATGATATATTAGTTATTTCTCTCTCTAAAGGAAATAGCTCCACATTTTCAGTTACAGTTCTACATTTATGGTAATGTAAAACACATTAACATATTCTCTGTACAAACTTATTTATGCTGTTAATTTTCTTTGTTAAAAAATTATTTATTTATTTATTTATTTATTTATTTATTTATTTAAGAGACACAGAAATAGTGAGAGAGAGAGCATGAGCGAGGTGGGGGTCAGAGAGAGAAGCAGACTCCCACTGAACAGGGAGCCTGATATGGGACTCGATCCTGGATGTCCAGGATCATGACCTGAGCCAAAGGCAGACCCTCAACCAACTGAGCCACCCAGGCACCCATGCTGTTAGTTTTCTTAAGAAAGCTTTTTTACCCAAAGATACAGGCATTACCTTAAGCCTTAGTGTGTCTTTAATTCTATTTATTTTGGATTTTATACATGGCATCCAAGTATTTTCAAGATCTGATTCTTGCCACCCCTGAAAACAGCAGATTCATTTTTTGTTGCTTACTATCAGCCAGCTCTCTCACTGTGGTGAACACACCCAAAGGGAGCCCTCAAGGATTTCTGTCCTTTGGTGTCCAACTCCTATGGGATCCCCTTCCTTTGAGCCTATGCAGGACCTGTGACCTGCTTCTAAGCAATGTTGTATAGCAAAGGATGTTGTATACCACTCCTGTGACTAGGTTACCTTATCTGACAAAGGTAGGGAAATTTGTCGCTCTCATTATTAGACTGTGAAATATAGATGACTCTATCTTCCTAGCATGCATTAGAGAGACTCTGGCTGGCTTTATAGAAGTAAGTTGCTATGATGTGAAGGGAAGAGGCCACATGGCAGGGCCTCCAAGATTTTCAGGGCCTTGATCTTTCAACCATAAGGAGATACATTTTACTAACAATCACATGAACTTGAAAGATTATCTCAAACTCCAGAAAGGAACACAGCCCATCTGACACCTCAATTTGTCTCGTGAGAGTCTGAGCAGAGAATTTAAGTTAGCCATGTCCAGACTACTGGTCCATGGAAACTAAGATAATAATGACCTGTTGTTTCGAGGCACATGGTGGCTCAGTTAGTTAAGTGTCTGACTTCTGCCCAGGTCATGATCTCAGGGTCCTGGGATCAAGCCCTGCGTGGGGCTCCCCACTCAGCAAAGAGTCTGCTTCTCCCTCTGTCTCTCTCCTTGCTTGTTTTCTCTCTCTCTCTCTCTCCCCCTCTCCCTCTCTCCTCAGTAAATAGAAACTTTAAAAAAAAAATAAATATAAGACATGCTGTTTGAAGCTGCTAAGTTGTGGTTCTGTATTAGGCAGCAATAGAAAATAACATACTTGTGATTACATTTCCATGGTCCCCTTTCCATTTTCAAGTTATTAGGTCTGTTTGGAATGACCTCCCTCCTTTATTTACTTTTTATATGTTTTTGCAAAACATGTAGCTGCAAGTATGCTTACTTTCAGCTCTTACTTGAATATCTTTTGTGTCTCCAGTTCTTGCTTCTACTTATGCTTCCAACAACAGCAGTTGCCTAAAATGTGCATCTAATATTGCAAATATCACCTTATATTATAATTGTTTATGGCCTAGGTCCCCAATCAGACATTGAGTTTCTCATTTATTCATTCATTAATTCAACCTTTATTTCCTGTTCAGAACTAGATACTAGATAGTGTGCTAAGCTCTGGGGAGACAGACTTAAAAAAAAGTCTTTTCTCAAAAGACAGAGACCATCTTAATATTGCAAATATCACCCTATATTATAATTGTTTATGGCCTAGGTCCCCAATCATTGAGTTTCTCATTTATTCATTCATTAATTCAACCTTTATTTCCTGTTCAGAGCTAGATACTAGATAGTGTGCTAAGCTCTGGGGAGACAGACTTAAAAAAAAGTCTTTTCTCAAAAGACAGAGACCATCTTTTATTCATCCTTATGTTTCCTGATGAGTGCTGCATCTGGAATACAAAAAAAAAAAACAAAAAAAAAAAAAAAAACAAAAGAAAAAAATGGGGAGGGAGGATCCTCTAGTCCAAAATCTCAGTTTTCCAAAGATATTTTGCTAAATAGCCAATTCACCAAAAACTGGCAAGCACCTAAAACTGGTTTTTCACAGTCATTTCACTTTGAAAAGCAAACATAGGTTCAGGGTATGTCTGCAGAAATTGGGAAAGATTTAAGAAAAAGTCCACCGCTTGAATTTTGAGCCCTGGTTGCATTCTATAATATGAATCCCATGAAACTTTGATATTCAGCCAAGTGAAACTCTGTGGGGAAAAGACACTAGCAAAGCTGAGCAAATTGATCATCTGGTGAATTAATTGCAGTAAATTGGATTGCAGTTTATTATTTTTATCTCTTTGGTAGAAACAATAAAAACAACACTGATTTTCAGGAAGACAAGATCCATAAACTGGAAGAGTTGCAGAGAACATTGTGGAAGGAATAAGACGTGAACTGAAATTTGAAAGAGAAGAATCTAAATGAATGGAGAACTTTCAAGTCTCTAAGGAGAACGTTGGAACAAGCTGATTATTAAGGAAAGTGAAGCTACCTTTTCACCAAAACAATTAAGTCCAAATTTAATTTATTATCTATTATAAATATTATAAATTATTTATTAATTTACTTATAGGACACATAATAATTAAAAACAAACATTCATAAAGAGACTTGGAGTTCAGAATGTTGTTTGAAGGGTAAAATGCTGACCTTGAAAAGAACTTCATTTCTCTGACAGTCAACTCTGGAGGATTTAGAATGAGACATGGAAACTTTGTAAGCCACATGTTTACTTTATTTTTTTTTTTTTATTCATTTATGATAGTCACAGAGAGAGAGCGAGAGAGAGAGAGAACGAGAGAGAGAGGCAGAGAGAGAAGCAGGCTCCATGCACCGGGAGCCTGATGTGGGATTAGATTCGGGATCTCCAGGATTGCGCCCTGGGCCAAAGGCAGGCGCCAAACCGCTGCGCCACCCAGGGATCCCACATGTTTACTTTAAAAACAAAAGCAAATGCAAAGACATTTTCCTTAATAACAATAGCAAAAATACTACCCCTTTGTTGTTTGTCTTACTTACATGTGTCTCTGATGAGAGTATTGCTAGTGGTCTTTACGGTTTCTTGATTTCTTACCTATCATCAGATTTTTGTCTCTTCATAAAATGAATCCAAGCTATTCCTTTTTTGGTTTTATTCTGTTTCCTATTTTTGAAGTTGTTTGTGAAGTTTTAGAACTATTTCTTCCTTCAGTGAGTAGTAGAAGCTATTGACATAACTGTTTTGGCC
The DNA here is from genome assembly GCF_053574225.1 of Canis aureus. NCBI lineage: Eukaryota > Metazoa > Chordata > Mammalia > Carnivora > Canidae > Canis > Canis aureus. The sequence continues at coordinate 52,132,343 of NC_135622.1, read as the reverse complement.
TGATGTTTATCGCTATATTCAGATTTTCCATTTCTTTCTGGGCATTACATTTTTCTTTTTTTATTCCATCTGAGTTTTAAACATATTGGCATAAAGGTTTTTTTATGATAGCCTTATACTATGTATTTAATTTCTACAGCATATACAGTTATAACCACCTTTAAACCTAATGATACTTATTTCTACATTCACTCTCTTTTTATTGGTCAATTTTGTTATGTTTGTTTGTCTATTTTATTTTTGTCCAAAAAATGAATATTTTCTTTGTTGATTCTACTGTACCTCCATGTTCAATTTTTATTAATTTTACCTCATCATTGAAGTTCATTTATTTTACTTTCTTCAGTTTATTCTGTTTTTCTTACTTTTGAAGTTGAGTACTTAGCTCATAATGTTTACCTCTTTAATTTAGGAGTTATTTTAAAATCTCTTTTCTTTTCTGAATTCATTTTTTCTAATATGTTTTTAATTGCTGATTTCTAATATGGTGTGGTTTGTTTGAAATTTATTGAATCGTGCTTTATGGTCCAGTATGTGGTCAATTTTCCTAAATACCCTATGTACTTAAAAAAATTTCTAATTATTAGGTAAAACATTCCATCCATGTTCATTAGGTCAGGATTATTATTTATAATGTTTAAACATTGTATATCTTTACTGATATATTTTAGCCTGAACTCATACTGAGAGTCATATATTATAACCCCCCCTCTATGATGATAGATTAATTCCTCCCTTGAATCCTATCAAGTTTTGTTTTATATATTTTGAATGTCTTTTGTATGCAAATAAGTTTAGAATTATGCCTTCCAATGGAGATGAGCCATTTATTGCTAGTGAGATAGATATAGATATATAGATATAAATATTCGACCTTGAAGTCTTCTGGTTTTAATATAGCTAAACCAGTATCTTTGTGGTTTGTTTTTGTCTTTTATATCTTTCCCATTTTTTTATTGTTTATTTCTCTAGATCTTTATGGTTAGGTATGATACTTGTAAAGCATATATGTGTTTGTTTTCTAATCTGACAAGTTTTGCTTTTCAAATGAAGAAAATAGTCCTTTTTCATTGATCTGAATTACTGATGTATTGAATATGTTTGTAGTATCATAGTTTGTGCTTTCTATTCGTCCTGGTTTTCAGCCTCTTTAATTTATTTCCTACTTTTGTTATTTTAAAAAATCTTCCCCCTTTTTTTTTGTTTTAGTAGTTTTACTTAAACATTGTAACATGTATACTAATGAAGATAAATGGCTACAGAAGAGCACATCTCAGACATTTGACTATGAGGAGCCTTAGCCTCAACTTCCACATTCAAAAAGCCATCACTGCATGTTCACAGAGACATGACCAGGTGTGGTAAGGACACCAAGGCAGGTAGGTCTATTTCTAGGTGACATAGGACTCTTCTAAAGAAAGACTTTGTTATCTGGCTCAAGTAGGCAGCATCAACCTTTCAAACTGTTTTTCAACTGCCTACAGTCTGATTTTTCCATCAGAATTATACCCTTTCCTTTACAAAAGTTGGAACATCATTATGGTCTCATAGCTCTCCCAAACAACCCTAGGTTCCCATTTTTCCTCGGATGCAATTCCCCTAATAAATCACCTACAGGTCTGATCCTCTTTTCAAATCTGCTTCTCAGAGTTCCCAGGCAAATAATGGTACCAGAGATGGTCCAAGAAAACAAGTGATATAATGAAGATTTGGGGTTGACTCATCTCCCAACAAGTGGGCAAAGAAGATAGCATCCTGGTTGGCTATGGGACACCGATCATCACTGGCACAGGATGGTAAAGAACCCTAGCTCAGTATTGGTAGACTCAGCAGCATTGAATTAGTCTAAGAGCTCCTATACTGACCTTACAACCAAATGCTAGCAGCTTTACTTTTGCTTTGTCAATACTATTCCCTTCTTTTTTTGTAATCCAGTATTTTTTTTTCTCTTTGCCTAAGTCCTTGCCTTGATAGTCTGCTCTAATCCTTTTTTTTTTCTAACACCAAGTCCTCTATTTAGCTCTAGCAAATCTGCTCACAATCTCTGATGATATGGTTTCCATTACTGAGAAGCCTACCTACCATCTGCCTGGTGTTATGTTATCTCACTAATCCTCACAACTCTGCCAGTAGTTATTATTACCACATCTAGGCTGAGACTCAGTAATGTTCAGTGAATGGAATGAAACTGTAGTTTTACCTATGTTCCCGTTTACATAGGAGATGAGTGACTTCTGCAGAAAAATCTTAAATATTGACTAGTATGAACATGTACAAGATGTGCCCAACAGACTGAGAGGTCAGTGCTGACAGGTCCAGTTTGTAGAGATTATAAAGCCACTGAAAGAAAATTCACCAAAAGGAAAGAATGAATGTGTGACCATGAACCCAACTCATGAACAAAGCATAAAGATCACTAAGGAAGAGATAGAAGGCAGGACATGGTAGCTGTTACCCAGACTAGTTCTTTTGGAAACATGCTGGAGGGGGTGTGTACTCTCTGGAGAGTAATAGACCTATAGATGTTCATTGAAAGAGCTGGCACAAGCATTGCTGAAGAATTTGGGAACCAGGCTATCTTGCTGTGGAAATTCTACCCACTGTACTGCCCCCAGCCAAGCAGAAAATAAATAATCCAGAAGGAAGAAGTAGTCTCTTCATTTGGTAAAAAGCATGGGAAAGGGGGAATGGAGTATAGAAATATGCACAGAAGGAACAAGAACAGTAGTGGAGTTTCCACAAGTCAGCACCAACGCACTGGCAGGGAACTGCAGCAACTGGTGGCAGTAGCAGAATTGCCTGTCTCCAGGCAACAGAGATGTACCAGAAGCAGACTTCCATTAGAATGGCATCAAGTGGTAAAGGTTGGGGAAACATTCATTCATTTATCCAACAAATATTTATTAAGGAGACACTGTGTGCCAGGCACAGTGTTAGATCTTTCTATTGACTGGCAGTGAAGCAGCAGAGGTGTTTGGGGCTATTAGCAAATAGAATGAGAAAAAGCAGCTGTCTCACTAAACTCAATAATACTTCAACCTCAAAAGCCCTATTGTAAAGTCCTACTTTACCAGCTTCCTTCTTTGCATACATTCTAATCATAGTCTTGGTCCATTTTTCTAACAAGTCCTTTCCTTACTGATTTATTGGAGACTTTTCTTTGAGGAATACTAACCTTGTATTGATTATATGGATTGAAACTATTCTCTCCTTGTCTGTCATTTGCCTTTTACATTTATTTATGTTGGAAAGCAAGCATTTATTGTTCTGTGACCTGAGAACTCTTTATACATGCCTTTCTTGCAGACCTAAACTCCTTGCTCATAATGTCTCCCATTTAAGGCTATGGAAACAATGCTGGAGTTGGAATCAGGGTATCTGGATTATAGAAAAAAACCTAACATGACTGGCACTGTTATCTGGGTGAGTTTCTTTAGACTAACATTAAACTCTACAGCATAAGTCAGTCTACTAGGTTTTTTATATATGATATCGGATTTAATTTTACAACCACTTGCCTATTTTTCAGATAAAGAAATAGTCTCAGAGAAATAAGGTGATTTGCCTAGTTATACACAGCTAGTTAGTGGCAGAGTTGGGAATTAAGTGCAAGTATAACAGAATCTATGTTACTTTCTTCTCTTTATATGTGCTTCAGGATTCTTAATGTGAAAAATCACACCCATACACACAAAAAGATAGTTAAATTGAAATATGATCTCCAAATCCCTCAATGCCCTAGGATTCTGTGATTCAAAGCATCTATTGAAAACCAGCAATCATGAGATACCCTGGGGAGGGACTGACTCTAACTCCACTGCTTCCACAGGGGAAGGCAATTAACAGCAAACAACAGTGGAGTGAATGATATCTTGATTTTAAAAACTGTTTAACACTGACTTTGAACAGGATTACCCCACAGAGACTAGAATAAATTCTTTTTATGACAAGCTTTGCAACTGTACTGTGAAAAGTACTTAATGTATAGAGGATATATTTTATTGAAAGTCTACTGTGCACTAAGAAGTTTACCTATATCATCTTCTTTAATTCAGAAGATACCATTATGAGGTAGACATTTTACTTTCCATTTTACAGGTGAATTAACTGAGACATAGAGAGGTCGTCACATGGTCCCAAAACCTGGTAAGACCCATACCTATCTTCAAAGCTCTACCCAACAACAACCTGTCATGAAGGTCCCCCTGTTATAAATCACTTCAGTGCAAAATCATTACCAAGTGAGGTTTTTTTCTTGCAGCAACTTAGTCTGTAATGACATTGTCATTATTGAAGAACTTCATTAGATTTTCAGTATTTGAGGGTTCTTCTGAGTTAACAAAGTGAGAAAAAAAGCATATCAGAGAGAGTTATGGGTCTTTCCCAGAATAGAAAATCTATAAATAGACTGGATAAATACTTAAGGAAAACTTTTAAAATTTATCTATTGCTGGTTTTTCAAAAAAGAACCTATGCTGAAAATTTAAAAGCTGACACAACTTGTTGAGTAAATAAAAGTCTTTTTCCTTTAAAAGCTGGGCTAGAAAATTCATGTATTTCCTACTTCTCTATTAAAGTTTCTGAACTTCACTTAATATGAATTCCTATGACAAATAGAGAGTCATATGTTCATAACACGATATCATTTAAAATTGCCTCCTCTGGCAGCCCCGGTGGCGCAGCGGTTTAGCGCCGCCTGCAGCCCAGGGCGTGATCCTGGAGACCTGATTTCGAGTCCCACATCGGGCTCTGTGTGGTGCCTGCTTCTCCCTCTGCCTGTGTCTCTGCCTCTCTCTCTCTCTCTCTCTCTCTTTCTCTCTCTGTCTCTATGAAAATAAAATAAAATCTTTAAAAAATAAATAAATAAATAAATAAATAAATAAATAAATAAATAAATAAATAAAATTGCCTCCTAAAGGACTTAGCTCTCCTACAGACTTGTGAGCTGTTAAAATGGAGAATGGTATGGAAAGCTTCACAGAAAGTATACATTCCAGGAAATAAAAGGTGAAGGGGGAAGTAATTCATCAAGTTTGTGGGCCATGTAAATTCTAGAAGAGATTCTAATTAAGACTGTTAAAATAATTTCTTGAATGTGTTTTCAGAGCCAAGAAGACCATGGATGTGATGTAATTACTAGCTTGTGCTGTTTGTACCACCCCTAATTTATCATTGCACTGGAAGACTTCCCTATGGCAAGATGACCACATGACATTCTAAGTAAGTATGATTGGCTTTAAACACTGCTCTAAGTGAGGTTTAGAGTACAAAGTATGGCAACTGCTGTCCATATTTTGCTGCATATTGTTCATGTTTTTAAATTCGTATTTCACTTTCATTAGGCTATTTTGGAAACTGTCAGGAAATCATCCTGATTTTACCTCATGAACCATAGTCACAGAGTTACTTTTGATCCTTTATGACATTTAGTTTTATGAATTAGACTTTTTCTAATTCTACTTTTTAAAAGAAGTCTGTTGTGGTTCTCCCAAATGCCAAAAGGGAAAACACTTATAATGATGTTGCATAACATTTACCTTCCAAATATCAAGCTTAGAGTATACACAAGCATGATAGGGCATAAAGTACCTTCCTATTATATGTGTGTGCATATTTCATATTCTTTTAGAAAATGTCATGAGGTGATTTTCATTGCATATTCAAGTACTATTTCCTAAGAAAACATAAAATTCTAAATATAGAAAAGTTGAGCCCTGAACAGAATTCATCTCTCCAAAATCAAATGCCTTTCAAAACACAAAAGGACTAACCTTCAGAGTCATCAGTGACTCCTCCTCCCTTATATCCAGTAAGTCTGGATATAAGACTTTTACTTCAAAAATGTCTATTGGCCACGCACTCTCTCTCATCTTTTATAAGAACTATTTCAAGAACTTCCTTACTTCTAACCATCTGCTTCTCCCACTTTAGTCCATTCTCTTTATAGTATTACCAGAGTAATCTTAAAGATGATGAGTTTATATCCCCAATTGATGCCATTTGCTAATTCCTTATTACTTATATGGTAAAAAAAAAAAAAATCTTAGTTCAGTGTCTCACAAAATGTGATTCACAGAACAATTACAGCAGAACTTTCTAAGGTTCTGGGGTGCCTGGGTGGCTCAGGTAGTGATCTCAGGGTCCTGGGATTGAGTCTTTTGTGTCTGGCTCCCCAGTCAGCCGGGAGTCTGCTTGCCCCTCTCCCTCTGCCCCTCCCTTCACTCATAGATGCTTTCTCTCTCTCCAAAATAAATAAATAAAATCTTTAAAAAAGAAAGAGATAATTTTCTAAAGTTCTTACTGAAAGGAAAAAAAGTATATTCCTGGCTCCAGCTTAAGCCAAGCAAATCAGAATTCTTGGGTCTTAGTTCAATAACCTATACTTGAACCTATTACTCAGAAAGAATAAATCTCTTAGAAAGAAGAAAGCATAAAAAGTTATTTAAGTTCTAAAGAGTTGCAGTATCTGGTAATCATATGAATAAAAAATCCTGAAAACAGTGACCAAAAGTTTCTAAAAATACTGGATAAATGATTGTATTAATACAAGCAAAGGAAACCCATCAAGCCTAGGGGGAGAAAGAGAAAACATGGATCCAAAAAGATGAAGCAGAGTGAGAGATTTGATCAAAGATTCCATAAAATCAAACTCAAGACTCAAGGAAAAGATGAACCAAGAAAGAAAAGAAAGGAAGGGGAGGGAAGGGGAGGGAAGGAGAGGGGAGGAGAAAAGAGAAAGAAGAGAAGAGGGAGAAGAGAAGAGAGAAGAGAAGAGAAGAGAAGAGAAGAGAAGAGAAGAGAAGAGAGAAGAGAAAAGAGAAGAGAAGAGAAGAGAAGAGAAGAGAAGAGAAGAGAAGAAGAGAAGAGAAAGCAAAATTGCCTCCTTGTCTTAGTCATCACTCTGAGAAGAAATAAAATCATTCACCCTGAGTAACCATAACCATGATCTGGTTCCTCATGTAAGTTAATGGCTCAAATTCACACTATTTGCTTGAATAAAATATAATGGACCCAAATCTGTAGCATCACCAAAGGCAAGTGTCTTTCAGAGAAACACAGTATCAATCCAAGCAACAAAAGTCACATAAGTAAATTTCCAAATTTGAAGTATGAAAAGCTATAAGACACACAAGAAGACAAAGCATCACAATTGAAAGTAATCATTTTTAAAAGTTCAGAAAGATTTTAAATGTGGATATGTAGAATAATAAATGTTTACAATTACCAAAAGATTATGATTTGTAATTATTACTGGGAAAGAAAATATCAATGTTGATCTTAAAACACTTTGTCATATCAGAAAGCAATGAAGCTATCAAAGACTATTGTGGCCATGTCAAAAAGATTCAAGAAACAACTGAGGAGGCCCAGTATTGGCCAGAGATGGGAAAATTTCACAAAAAAAATAAAAATAACTGCAATGGAAATATCAGATAGTTAAAATCCATCAGTTCATAATATTTAAATATTATTAATATTTATTCATAGGCCACCTAAGAAGGATTCTAGGCAACAAACACATTATACTCTCAGCCATTGAATAAAAGAATCAAGCATTTATTCCAGAATGTGAATTGCACATCAAGATAACCAAATAGCTAATACACTCTCAAAGAAACATTCCATTTAATAAATGAAGAAAGAATAATTGATATAATATATCATTATTTTGTAAGCCTTAATTAAATAATGACTATACGGTGATCATCAGTGGTCATTGAATCACTAGACAAAAGATCACGAGAAACTATAAAAAGAAAGGATCGTATCTTTCATATCTCAGCCACACTTTTTCCATCATCATGTCTTGGAATTTATTACTAAGATTTGTAGCCCTTTCATAATCTCAATTGTATGCATTTCTCTGACCACCTCTTCCTATCTTTTTATCTTACCATTGTGCTGAAACATTTCTTGTCAAAATCACCATTGACTTCCACACTGATAAACACAATGGTCAATCTTCATTCTTCATTTTGGCTTATCAACAGTGTTTGCCACAGTTGATCGCTCGTTCCTTTATTTGTTATTTCTTTCATTATATTCTATTGAATTTCCTCATATTTTACTAATGGCTCTTTTACAAGTCTGCTATCTCCTTGACCTTTTAACCTTGTGCCCAAGAATTCAGACTTTTGTAGTCTTCTCTTCTCTCTATACTCATTCCTTTAGTGGTTCCATAACTTTTTATAGCTTTAAGTATCACTTTTTGCCAACAACTCCCAAATTTATATCACTAGCTCAAATTGCTCTCTTAAACTCCATTCTCACATATAAAACTACCTACCCACTGAAAACCTCATAACCATCTCAAACTTAGCATGTCCAAAATGAACTCTTGAAATTTCCCCCAAAACCTGTCACATATAAATTAATGCATCAATCCTTCAAATTGCTCAAGTCAAAAATCCTGGAATCATCTTCAGAATTACTCTTGATTTTTCTCCTCTCATTCCTTATGCAAATTCCTTTTTAAAAATGAATTCTTCACAAAAAGAAATCTATAATCTGATGCTTTCTCATCACTTACACTGCTACCACTGATACAAGCACTATAATCTCCTGCCAGGGTTATAGCAACCAGGTCCACTGCAATTTATTAGTCCAATATTAATCAGAATAAAAGTTGGAGCCTATACAGTGGCCTAAAAGTGGCCTCACCCATTCTGTGCATTCTTACCTTTCTGACCCACTCTACTCCTCTATCCCTCATTTATACTACTCCAGCCACGTTGGTCTCTTTCTTTTTCCTTGAACATAACTTAAGGCCTTTAAATTATTTCCCTCAACCAGGAATGGTATTCCTCCAGTTATCTCAAGGTTAATGTCCTACCTTCTGCAAATCTTTGCTTAAAAGTCACTTTCTCAATGAGGCCTACTGATATCCCCTCCAACTTCCAATCTCTTTACTCTATTTTTTCTTATTATACTTATTAGTTTCAAACATATTCTATAATGTAGTTAGTGTACTGTTTGTTGTTTGCCTTCCTTTATTGAAGAAACTCAACAAGAGCAGGAATTTGTTTTGTTTTCCAAGGTACTCCATATTCAGTAAATGCTTATTAAATGAATATCTTAAAAAAAATCAGTGAATCAATGAACACATAAATAAATTTTAAAATTTCTATTCATCAAAAAACATAACAAGTGAGAAGACTAACAACAAAATATAGGAAGATATTTATAACATGTAATTAAGGAAGGCTTAACATCATAAATGCATTTTTAAAATAAATACTATGAATAGATAAGAAAAAGATAAACATCCTAGTAGAAAAATTGGCAAAAATAAATAAATAAATTAATTAATTAATAACAAGCCTTTCCTATAGAGGAAATGTGAATGGTCAGTAAATAATAGAAAGTTGTTTAGCCTCATTAGTGGTCAAAGAAATATAATTTTTTTCAAGGAAATATAAATTAAAGACATAATAAGATATTGCACACCTATCAATTAGTCAAAAGTAAAATTTGTTGGCAAAGATGTAGAGCAATAGGAATACTCATACACTGCAGTCAAGAATATAAACTGGTTATTTAAAATACTTTGGAAAATAATTTGATATTATCTGATAGAGTTGAAAATATACATACCTATGACTCAATTAGGAATATCATGGAGATAATTCTCTACATGTGCTGTAGGAGACATATCAGAATTTTCATAACTTCATCGTATAGAATAGCAAGACATTTAACTTAGCCTCACTAACCAAAGCTAGAAAAATATTGATATTCATACCATGAAATATTTTATTCTAATGAAATGAATAAACTGTGGCTTTATGCATCAACCTGTAGAATAAAAAGAAGTAATATGAAAAGTTAACTAATATTTTTATAAAATTTAAAATCAAACAATTACTTAAAGATAATTACATAATACATTATTTTTTTTAATTTGTTTTATTTTTGGACTGGCAGCCAGCACTATCAGAGGCTTTATTTGGGAAAAGACACTTGATTTGGCTTTTGGTTGGGGGCATGGACAAGATGGGGTGCCCAGGACAGTAGACTCCACCTAAGGGTAGGCTGAGGACTGGAGCTGAGCCTCAGGTGGGTCTCTTGTCCTCAAGGCTCCCCTGCACATCTCCTTCCCCCAAAGGCTTTATGGGGGCCACAAGAGCAAGGAGGCTGGGAGGGCCCACGGTGGCTGTTCACTTGGGCTGGACGTCAGACGACTGACACCAGCTTCCCATCTGAGTCTTGATCTTCTTCACAACCACGGCCTTGGAGGAGCTGCTGCAGCTGAAGGAACCACCAGGGCCAATGGACTAGAAGGAGCTCTGGCCATAGTTGAGGCCAGGGCTTGGGAGGCCCCCATAGGCCAAGTTCAGACCACCTGAGTAGCCACTGGAGGTCTTCATATGGATGCTCATGTTCTGCATCCCAGACTCCAGCCAGCTCTCCTTGCCCTCCAGCAGCTTGCTGTCAGTGGCGATCTCAATGTCCAGGGCCAGCTTGACGTTCATGAGCTCCTGGTACTCGCACTGCTCCAGTGATGTCCTCATACTGGGCCTTGACCTGGGCGATGGTGCCGTCCAGGTCCAGGGAATGGCTGTTGTCCGTAGACAGCACCACGTGTGTCCGAGATCTGGGACTGCAGCTCACAGATCTCCTCTCCATACAGCTGCCTTAAGAAGTTGATCTCGTCGGCCAGCCCTTCCAGGAGGGACTCCAGTTCTACCTTGTTCATGTAAGCTTCCTCCACATCCTTCTTAATGAGGACACACTCATTCTCCATGTCTGCAAGCTCCTTGATCTCACCCTCCTATTTATTCTTGAAGTCCTCCCTGAACCTCTGCATGTTGCCAAGCTCCACTTCCAGCTTCAGCTTCTCCTGCCTCAGGGTGTCCAGCTGCCTCCGGAGGTTGTTGATGTAGCTCTCAAACATGTTGTCTATGTTGCTCCCAGCAGTTTTCTGCTGCTACAGGAGGCCCCACAGGGTCTCCAGGATTTTGTTCTGCTGCTCCAGGTGTCTGACCTTGTCAATGAAGGAGGAAAACTGTTGAGGCTCTTGATCTGCTCCTTCTCCTGGGTGCGCACTGCCTGGATGTTGGGGTCCAACTCCAGCTTAAGGGACTCAGCAGGCTCTGGTTCACTGAGACAGCCATGATGCCCCCATGCCCCTGATCCGTGGTTGCCCCTGACCACACTCATGCCACCCTGGAAGCTACCCACCTGGGATAAGGCAGAGTAGCTGATGTGGGAGCTGGGCCTGCTCTTGTAGGAGCAGCTGCTGAAGGCCCCAGGGGCCAGAGGTGGACCTCTTGTAGGACTTCTGGGTCACCCTGATGGACGTGGTAGAGGCTGCCATGGAGGCTGGAGTGGAGGTGAGGAGGCTGAACCTGACAGAGGTTCCAAAAGGAGCACGAGGAGCTGCTTCTAGGTGCCATAATACATTATTTTTTAAAACATGAGAATTTTTTAAAAAATTAGGATAGTAGTTATTCAGTTAAAGAACAAGTGATGTATTGGAATTAAATATATGAATAGCCTCAAAATATATTGGTGATGTTCTCCTCCATAAATTGGAAGGTCTTTTAGGTTCTAGTACCAATTCCAGCATGGGAGGGGGAGAGGATGGGGGGAGAAGGGTGAGTGATGAAAAGGAGTTCTCCCACTCCAACAACAAACAATTCTCTGGACACCAGCTGGCTAACTGGCTACAGTTCGGAGGTGCCCACAACTTCCTCCGTGGGTTGGATTAATCTCCTAGAATGGCTCATAGAACTCAGAGAAACATTTTACTAACTAGATCACTGGTTTTTTATAAAAGAATGTAACTCAGAATAGCCAGATGGAAGAGATGGATAGGGTGAGGCATGGGGAAAGGGCATGGAGCTTCCATACCCTCTCTGCGCACACTATTCTGAATATCCAGATGTTTACCAACCTAGAAACTCCCTGATTCCAGCCCTTAGGGGTTTTTATGGAAGTATCATTATATGGGGCTTGATTGATAAAATCATTGGCCATTGGAAATTGATTCAATCTCCAGCTCCCTTCCCCTCCCCAGAGGTCTAGAGTGGAACTGAAAGTTCCAACCCTCTAATTACATGGTTGATTCTCCTGGAAACCAGCCCTGATCCTTATATATAATCCAAAATTCACCTCATGGGATGCCTGAGTGGCTCAGCGCTTAAGCACCTGCCTTCAGCTTGGATCCTGGAGTCCCAGGATCAAGTCCCCACATCGGGATCCCGGCATGGAGCCTGCTTATCTCTCTTCCTATGTCTCTGCCTCTCCCTCTCTGTGTCTTTCATGAATAAATAAATAAAATATTTTTTTAACAACCAAAAGAACAAAATTCACCTCATTAACATTAAAAATTACCTTTATCACTCTCATCACTTGGGAAATCTAAGGATTTTCCAGAAATGGGGAAGGAAACCAAGTATTTATTTCTTACAAATCACAATATCACAGGGGGATAGCTTCACAGATGTTTATGCTATCTCTATGCTTTATAAGTTCACTGTAAATATTTATTTTTTTAAAAATATAAGTCTCTTCTTATTCAGTCCTGATTAAACATGAATAATAGACCACAAGTTTGCCCAGAAAGGAAATCATCTCCTTAGAGCTAATAATGCTTTGTTAATTCAGGTACTGTGCTGAAATTTGCTTTACTTTTTGTTGAGAAAGTTCTCTGATAACAGAATATTTAAGATGCAATGATTTAACAAAAAGAAACTTTAGTTGAGGCAAATGTTTGGATTGAGATTAAATTCAAGCATGTTTATCATAGATTATAGATATTTTCTGTTGTGTCTTACTGATAGTCAAAAT